>NC_137156.1:50468653-51769470 GCF_951394435.1 Stenella coeruleoalba
GTATTTTTCACATCTTTCTGTGCCTGAGGTTACCAATCACATTATATTAAAACTGAAATTTATAAAAATTCATTAATGGTTTTAAATATTGTACTCATAAATTTTAGTTTATCATTTATTTATGATATTAATTCCTTGCTGCTGGTTTCATAGGAAAAATAAACTTTGTTGAAAAAATATGCCTACAAATATTTTATGTATTTTCACCTTTATTTTAGAATTCCTCAGAAGATACACAAATGCAGAGAAAATAGTATAATAATTTGGTATAAGGAGCCTTAACGTGTTCATCCCCTAACTACAGCGTTTCTCCTACTGTCAGTCCTATTCCATCCAAGCTTTCTCAGTTTCCTCACACCACTAGATCACGTCCCAGACATCATATCAGGTTATCTCTAAATATTTCACCATTTACCTCTACCAGCTGAGGATTTGTATATACTCATGAAACTACTCCTGAATGAGCTATTTTTTAAAAGCTGTTTTAATTTTTGTGGAAATATTTTAATACATTTGATAGGGTGCTCTCAGTTAAAATCAAATTTAAATCTTTCCAACAAAATAATTGAGAATTATCTGGAAAGAAATGACTTAAAACTAAATGTAATAATGCTAATGGAATATTAAAGGATAAGGCAGGATATATTTCGTCTCAAATTCTTAGCTTCATTGTTTCTGAGTCATATGCTGCTTAACTGTCAAGACTATACGATTTTGCAGAAAACTTCCCAGGCTAATCCCCTTGGGGTGGGTGTTTTAGTTCTTCTGTGCTATTGTTTAGATGAGAGGATGTTCTCTGTCACTTACATGTATCACTCACCTAAGTTGTATACATGTTTTTTTATATATATAAACTGCTAAGACTAGAAGAATGTGGTCAAGGCAAGAATGGTTGAATATATTCACCAAAACTGTTTAGGGAGAGCACTGCTTAATTACACTTTAACCAGAACAGCTGAGAGGCAGAAGGTCCAAATGTTTCCTGAACCAGTGTAGAGATTCAGTGTGTACATGTCTCTCTTCGGTCTTCCTTGCTTGGCTAGGGGAGAACATTAGAGAGCAGCCAGGATTCTTCTCGTGTGCTAATAGAATGCTTGGATTGTGTGTTATGTGTTTCATTCATATTCTTTACATGTAACATTCACTGCAGTGTTGGTATTAGCAGAGTACTTGCTTCTCAAAAGTACTCTGTATATTTCAGGACCCATGGTGTTTATTTCAAACCTGCTGTGGATTGATGCTTTTGTAAAATATAATAAAAATGAATTCAGAAAAATGAAATAAAAGAAAGCAGAGACAAAATACAAACCCCATTTTATTATTATTATTAATTAGTTTTAACATATATAAAACTAGTTTGTCAAATTGCTGTAAGTTTTTTCTTTTTTTAAAAATTTTATTGACGTATAGTTGATTTACAGTGTTGTGACAATCTCTGCTGTAGAGCAATGTGGCTCAGTTTTACATATATATACATTCTTTTTAAAATATTCTTTTCCATTATGGTTTATCCCAGGAGCCTGGATATAGTTCCCTGTGTTATACAGTAGGACCATGGTGTTTATCCTTTCTAAATGTAGTAGTTTGCATCTACCAACCCCAAATTCCCAGTCGGTCCCTCTCACTTTTCCCCCTCACCCTTGACAACCACAATTCTGTTCTCTGTGTCTGTGAGTCTGTTTCTGTTTTGTAGATAGGTTCATTTGTGTCAGATTTTAGATTCCATATATAAGTGTTACCATATGATATTTGTCTTTCTCTTTCTGACTTACTTCACTTAGTCTGATAATCTCTAGGTCCATCCATGTTTCCACAAATGGCATTATTTTGTGCTTTTTAATGGCCGAATAGTATTCCATTGTATATATATGTACCACCTCTGCTTTATCCATTCATCTGTCAGTGGACGTTTAGGTTGTTTCCGTGTTT
Source organism: Stenella coeruleoalba (assembly GCF_951394435.1). Lineage (NCBI taxonomy): Eukaryota > Metazoa > Chordata > Mammalia > Artiodactyla > Delphinidae > Stenella > Stenella coeruleoalba. The sequence continues at coordinate 50,470,583 of NC_137156.1, forward strand.
TGGCTATTGTGAATAGTGCTGCTATGAACGCTGGGGTGCATGTATCTTTTTGAATTATAGTTTTGTCCAGGTGCATGCCCAGGAGTGGGATAAATTGTTGTAAGGTTTTAAAAGCTTAGTCTACATTTTTGTTCCTTACCTCTTCTCAGACAAGTAGCAAACATTTTGTGTTGTGGCCCTAGTCTGCAAACTGGACTGTATTGTGACAGTCATAGTATTGAACTGCCAGTATGGCACTGTCACTGACCAGCAAGCCCAGACCCCAGCCAAAGGCCTGGAGAGGCGTCCTGGATGCCCCCTTATCTGTACCAGGTTTTAACTGGATTGCGAGATTATTCTAAGGATCCTGGAAGAAGAGTCAGGGTAACCAGGGAGTCTGGGTAAAACTTGTCAAGGCTGGGGTGGGGAGGTTCAGTAAGAAACTGTTTTCTGGGAGTCATGGCAGTATTCCAATACTTTAACAACCAGTGTAACCAAACGCAAACCTTGTCAGTACCTATTGGTCCCGTCATCACGTAGTAGATGATGGTACACATGTGTTTAGTGAATGGGTGACTGATTGAATGAGGTTTGTGGAAGAAACACTTCTCCTTTAAAGTTTGTATTAATGGTAATTCAGACACCAAGATAAGATGTGTGTATGTCAATTTCAGGGCATGCAGGGACATCTAATTTCTTTCTAATTAGATGTATCAGGGCCTAAGCACACACACGAAAAAGGGGCATGGATCGTTTGGGAACCCATGTCCAAATCAAAGAATCCTTAGTGCACTTTTGGTTTGAGCTCACATGGAGCTTGTCTCTTTACATGACCTCATCCTAATTGCATGTTTGCAGCTGTAACAATTTGGCTTTCTTCTCATAAGTAGAAATTTTCATTGTAAAAAATCACGTTGACTTTGACTCAAGAGCTATTCTAAATGAAGTTATTTTTAAAACTTGAAGTATTTTCTAGATGATGTATTTTCTTTATTTGAGAACAACCACCAAGGTGGGTATGGAATGTTAACTGATGAAGGTGGGTACAAAATACGTGAGGACTCAATCATTAACACATGTACATTCTAGAATGGAAATGACAGATTAATATATACACATCAGCTAGAGAACAGGGACAAAGTAATATAAGGCTAAATGCCCACAAGAATTAGATTTTATACAGCAGTCACCACAATTTGTCGTGTTCTTTCTCAAGTCCTGAGTTATGCATCAGATTTTCTCTCACCATCCACTCTTACCACCCACCCCTCCTTGGTGAAGTAATATAAAACCGTTTTTCAGATCTCAAGGTAGATGACACTTCTTTCAGAACCACTTTGATGAACAGTGCCTCCACCCATCTTTAGTTATATGTCCCTTCCTCGAGTCTTTCCAGCCTCCTATAATTATCCTGTCAAGTGACTAAAACATTGGACACTGGCTCTTTACTTCTGATCTCTCCCATAGTATTAGCCTCATGTCTGGCATGTAGGGGCTCAAGAAATAGATGCTGACTCATAAAATAAACAATAGATTGTCGATGTCTTAATGAACATTCAGAAACCAAGCAGTCTTATTTTAATTTCCTAGAAAACACTCCCTGCAATAGAGCATGGCATCGTATTTTGGAAGGAGAAATGATTCTGTAAAGAATTCCTGCATTCTGGTGGAATTCTACACATATATTTTTAAACCTTTTTAAGAACTAATGTTCTTATGCAGATATTTTCTACCCTACCTCCCTGACCTTTCTGTGTATCTTTCAGGAAAAAAAAATCCCGTATTCTTTTTGTATATTTAATGGGATTTGTCAAGTCTTGGGTGCAGACATGTTTTATTTCCTGAGTAATGAGATGCTTCTGTTTGTGGTAGGACATCTTGTCCTGCCCCACGTGAGATATGCCAACCCAAACAAGAATTGGAACACCAAATATGATGTCTTATGTGTTTGTCATTTGTGTGATCTATTTCCGAAAACCAAGTGCAGTGCAATGACGTATTTTACTATTTGTGAACTTTACCTTCTGTTAATATGATTGAAGCAACTGGAAATGGAAATTGTCAGGGAAGTTTAACAAAGAAGCCCTGTAAAACTTATAGTTCAGGTAGTAAAAATCAGTTTCGAAGGCATGTTCTTCAAACCTGAGTTTTATTTGGTAAAACACATTGGTGCCTGACCTTTCCAGAAACATACCAAAGAAGAGTCATTTAGAGGTCCCTGTCTTAAACTATAAACAGGCTGATCAAATTCAGCTGTATTTTGTTCACAGTATATGACAGAATGCATAAGTACACCACATAGACAGCTAAATAACTGGCTATTTGGATGAGTTTGATGTGTATTTTATGAAATTGCATACTCTACAAAGCAGTAAAAAGTCAATCTTATGCACTAGAAGAATCTAAGGATTGAGTAAATCAAAGAATCTTCACGTTAATCTTTCCAGGCTGGCACTAGAAAGCCCTACACTCTTGGGCAACTTTTAAATTTCTGCAATTGAGGTTTCAGGGTCGAAAACCAGAAGTGTTAACACATATTGTACATTAAAGTATATTTTTAGGGAGTGCATTTTCAACATAAAAAAATTGAAGTTCCGTAAAGTGTGAAATATAAAGTAAGCTCTGATTCCTCATCCATCCCGAGAGGTGATCACTCTTAAGAGGTCCCATATATACATCCAGACATTTCCTGTGTGTATTCAAGCGCAGGTGTACCCTCTACCCTCTGCAGTGTATACACCTGAGAGGCAGTGTAGCTTTCTTCCCCTCAATTTCCTCATTTCCTCCCTTGTAATTTTAGGATGATTATAGTACCTGTGTCATACACTTGAGGATTAACTGGTATTTTAAGCTTAGAAGAGCATCTGTCTTATTGAAGAAGCTTTCAAATTTAACTGTTGATTATGTTTGTTATTATTATGAATAAAAATTTAATATCTATTTAAATCAAAAGAATGAGCATGACATATATGTATGTAAATAGATACTTGCGTATATTTTTTCATATCTGTACAATGTCTTCCTGTACACACTGTTTGGCATATATCTTGGACACATTGTCATGTTAATATATATATAAAGGTTTGTTTCTAATCACTGTATAGAATTCTATTTCATGGATATACTGTAATTAATTTATGAGTCCTCTATTGATAGAGATTCTGATTTATTCCAGTCCTGTGCTATGAACAATGTTGTCATAGCAGATTTGTTTGTATATGATTGTGTTCTTATAAAACATTATCTATAGGATAAATGGATGAAGGTTGGCTTGAGAACATTCACATTTAAAATATTGGTAGTCAATGACAAATATACTGCAAAATTTTGCCAAGCTTTTCTTCTACTAGCAAGATAAGGAAGTTGTCATTGTAAGGGAAATGTTTTGAAGACTCTCTATTTAGGGCCGAATCTTTAAAAAAAAAAAAAAAAAACCCATGAAAGAGACACCAAGATAAAAGGCACTCCACTGGAGTTGACAAAAATGGTTTAATTGGTAGCAGGTAGCTTTTGCTTTTTTGACCAGTAGTCACATATCATAAACCAAACATGAAGTAAAGAATTACAGTCCAAAAATACAACTTTATTGAATTCTAAAAGAAATATTGCCAACAATTTTTATAATCTTATTTTGAAATTATATAGTAAATGATCAGATTAGTTTCACAATGTAATTATTGTAATTAATATGAAATTTGAGCCAAATCAATTTCATGCCCTCCTCTTATTAACCTTATTAGCACCAAAGCCCCCTCCATGGCTGTGTAGACCTGTAGAAACACACAGGACCCCATGCTGAGTAGGTCCCCATGCAAGGTTGACACTCTATTGTCTCCATCTTGAAATTCTTCACAGTTTTTGAACAAGGGACCACATATGTTCATTTTGCACTGGGTCCCACAAATTATATAGCTGGTCTTGGTGAGCAATAATTAAATTCTCTGTTAATTAGGCTGGCTGAGTTGACACACAGTATATTTGTTTGTCTGTTGGGAAATGCCACACAGTTGTGCTCATGCCTTATTTCTGAGAAGATGCAGTATCTAACAGGACGTCAGCCAAATGTCTGATATAGAGCTCTGAGAAAATAATTATGAATGAGACTTTGATACAGGTCTAATTCAAAGGGATCTTATTTTCTGAATAGTAAAAATGCCTTGCATTTATATAAATGCATATCCTGTAAGGCTGTGGTAGAATTTCACTAAACACAGACAGAAGTATTTTTCCATGCGAAGTGTTAGGTCAAATGGGAAGTTGCTTATTTTGCGCTGATGATGTATACTTTAGAGATCTAATTGCCTGGTAATCCCAATTTAGCAACAAAACTGAAGCTCAGGCAAGTTTAATACTTGTGTTCAATGACACTGACCTCACTAACTGATCCTGAACTTGAACTGTTGAGTTGGTGTTCCCACCTTCTCCTCCTTTCCCAGTCCAGATTTTTCTTCCACATTTTGATAAATGGTTCTAATTGCAGGCAGTTGCCACAATAATATTCCATGATTGGGTTCTCCACCTGATAGAGAAATCAAAATCAATTAAACATGGATTTTCTAAATAGCTATGGAAGAGGAGACCTGCTCAAATCCTGGAATTAGACTACTTGGCCTCAAAGCCTGAACCCTGTGACCTTTAGCCCTTGAGAGCATCTCTGAGTTTGACTTTCTTGATGGTAAAATGATAATAAAACCTATGTTATAGAACATTTTTAAGACTAAATGAGATTATCTATGAAGAACCTGAGCCATGGTCAGAGCAAAAAAATAATAATAAAGAAGCCAAAAAAATGTTTCATATAAATGGATTTTCATACATTTTATTGGTATAATACAGTAGGACAGATGTATTTTAAATAAAATTTTATGGTTTTAATAATATATCTGATAAGTCTGGGGTAAACAAATGAAAAGATGCACTGAATTATAAATTTCTGGTTTTATCACAGTGTATAATAGTGGGTGCATTTGGATTAATAATGTTAAGATACTATAAAAAATACACAACTGAATTAGCTTTAAATTACCATGTTTGACTGACATTTTAGAATATGTGTAATATATTAACTTCCCTACAGCAGTATTATGTTGGATGAACAGAATATCAGTCGACTCACATGACATTGAGCTGCTGGACAAAGAACCTATGCTTAGGGGGTCACAGCATTTTCTTTAGGATGCTTTTTTATTACAGTAAAAGACAGTATAGATTATTTATTCCAGAATCTTCATTTATAAGTGAGAAAACTGAGTCCCAGAGTGATTGTTCAAGTGTTGAATATTGGATCACCCATGAAGGTTATGAGAATTTTTATTCAAAAACCGTGGCATTGTTGTAAAGTAGGTATTTGGACTACATTGAGTTCATTGTCATCTTTAGCAATGAACACAGAGTTCCGTCTTTCTGAATTCCGTCCTACTTGACCCAGCGATGGGCAACAGGAAAACTCATGAGAACCAAAATCAATTCTTATTTTCTTTTACCACTTCCTCATATAAATGAGAAGTCTGTCTTGTGTCTTTACTTGTGGCTTGTTAGAATTTTAAGAGCAATAGAATGATGGGAGAAAACAATAATGTTCAAAATGAGCAATAGAAGTACTAGCTTTGGGGATTTTCAAAGTGAGGGTTTAGGGAACTAAAGCAGCTTTGGCTGAGGAAAGAGAGATGGAGCAGCTGTAGGAACCCTGGTTCTTTTCAGTGTTCGGGATGAGTTGACCAGGCAAGGAGAAAATGAGAGGCCTTTAAAGGAGGGAAGTGTAGGAAAATTGACCTTGTTCTCTGCTCTTCCAATTTTCTTTCTTAAAGTCAACTTTTGTGAAGTATAATTTATGTACAACAAACTGCATCCATTGGAAATGTACAAAGCCATGTGTTTTGATAGGTGTGTACAACTGTGAGGCAGCCCCACAGTCATGCAGGGCTCAGGGCCTTCTCTCACTCACAGATGGGCTTCTGCAGCCCATCCCCGTCGCTGAGGGGCCACAGCTGCCCACCAGGACCGGAGCCTTGCAGCCTGATCATACCTCTTCCTATATCCCCAAATAAGCTTATCTGCTATGTTTCCTTAGAGACTTTTTTTTTGACATTTATTATGGTTTATTTTATTTTTTAATATGTTTGTTTTTTTTTAACATCTTTATTGGAGTATAATTGTTTTACAATGGTGTGTTAGCTTAAATAACTGTATTTTCTCTCTATATTCCTGGAAAAATAGAATATATTTTATAGTTAATTAGCCAACTTTATTTAATAATTAAAAACAATTATGTACAAGAAACAATATTCAAAATTTTGAATGTGCAATAGTAAAGCCAAAAAACTAGGTTTACTCTGCAAAATCCAAGCTGATATATGGGGAAAATATACAGATGGAGAAGTCCCAGGAAGACCAATTTTTAAACGATAGCTCTCGGATTCCTGCAGGTCTGTCAGGAGTGAAAGTCATTTTCATTTCCCTGTAGTGCATGTCCAAGGGTGGAGGGAGGGGTGGGGGGAGCGTGGGTCACTAAATGGAAGGAAATATGGGTAGATGGCAGAAAGAAGGAAGGTAGAAGGCCAGGGGAGACCACATCAGGTAGTAATTTCAAAACTGAGGAGCTGGAGAATGTTCTTGTATGACTATGCTGCCTGGTAATGACATAGGTTTAGAGCTGGGGAAACCCAGATTTTAGTGCCAACTCCAACACTGGTGTATCATGACATAGTCCCTTTTTTCAACCTTGTTGAACTTCATTTCTGTGATTTTTAAAATGGGAATGATATTATCAATGTTGTGGGGTTGGTTTAAGAATTAAACGAGATCATACACTTTAAGAAGTTAGAATAAGTCAGACACAAAAAAGAATATACATTATGATTTCTGTATATATTAAGCTGAAAAACAACCAACACTGAGCTATGATGATGGCAGTCAATAGGTGCCACCTTTGGGTGGAGCGTGATAACTAGGAAGGAGCACAGAGGCTTCTGGGTCACTGATAATGTCCTGTTTTTCATCTGGGGGGTAGTCATGTGTGAGTGTGTGTGAGTATGTGTGTGTGTGTGTGTGTGTGTGTGTGTGTGTGTGTGTGTGTGTATCCATTACTTAAATGATACAAGCCACTTTTTTATGTTAGTAAGGGCAGGAAGGAGATATTCACATTTTCTTGTAGGATGCTGTAAAACTCCCTCAGAAATGATTTTTAAAAAGTGTACTGGTTACTGTTTGGGGTGGGGAGATGGAAGATGAGGGTGGAGGGTTTTACACAGAATATCTCCTATTACTTATTTTTTAAAAATTTTTATTAGAGTATAGCTGATTTACAATGTTGCATTAATTTCTGCAGTACAGCATCTCCTATTATTAATTTTTAAAGTATATAAATGTGTTAGCTAATTAGGAAATTAAATACATTTTTTAAAATATCACAGATTTAAGCCCAAGTTTCCCCACCTTTTCATTTCTCTATAGGTCCTTGGTGATAAGGGATTGGGTGATAGCATGATGATAAGACATCTAAGGTTCTTTAGTCCAAAAAATCAACTTTTAGCCATAAAATAAAGGCTTCTTTTCCTGTGATCCATACTATTACCAGAAATATGTTGATTTCTAGGAATTTCTATTCGCATCAGTTAACTTACCAAGCATTTTTAAATACCACAATAATTTTAGCGATTACCTACCATTGCAGTCTATAGCCAGCAGCTGGATGCTGCTTGAAGTTACTTTCTTTCCCTCCTTTCCCAGCAAGAACATGACAACAATTAACTCAGAGTAGTGTCTGCTAGAGGAGTGGTGATTCCTTCCAAGCCCAAACAAAATTAGATAGGGAAAGAATGATGAAGAGAAAACACTTTTCAAGATCTTATTGTAAAGTGTGTAGGAAAGTATGTGAGAAGGAAAATGCACATGTAAATAATTTTTTACATTATACTTTGAAAAGGATAGGGAAGCAAGAGTCTGAAAGCACAAACATAGTTTTCAGGGAAAAAAATTCCTTCAAAAAATTGTGACATACTTATTAAGATGGGGGATAGTTGTCAATTGCTTACAATCACAATGACAGACATTCTCACTTTGTGATGGTGAGGACCATGTTTTTTATTTCTTTTGTGTCCCTGCTAGTACAGACAGAGGCATATAGTAGGGAGATCCCTATGAAGACCAGATGGGCTGCGTGGCAAAGAAGAAAGCAGGGGGTGAAGAAGGAACCTCTCTGTGCTGACCTGGGCCAGTTTCTCATCTCATCAGGCCTCAGTTTACCCATCCATATGATGGGCACATTGCTCTAATTAACCTCTGTCAGTTATAAAATACAACTCACTTGATTCAGTTGAATACTCCAAAATTTCCATGCTGGAAGATTTGGTAAAAGGGAATTTTGCTTCTGGATGATATTATTAATAAAGCAAAGTTTAACGTTTGAAACCACCTTTCACAGACCCCTTTGGATTATGTATCCAATTTAAGGTTAAATTGTTAAATGTAGTATATTCTGGTACAGTGAAGTGTTTTTGCACTTGAGACTGTTTATTCTTGCCTTCCTGATTGCCTTCCTGAATATCATCTGTTGAATGTTTTAAACTCCCAAGAAACTGTGGTATACTGAGTTGTATTTATTAAAAGCCTGTGAACACTGGATCTTAGAAAATGAAAACTGAACATAGGAAAATAAACTTACAAATGCTTGGAGCCCTGAGAAAATTTTGCTGTAAGTTAAAATAAGGCTGAATAATGGTGAAGAGAGATTTAATGATTCCAAAAAAAATATGAAAATGCTGAGTATGCCAATGGCAAGAGTGAATTTTATAACTTTTTTCAACACCATGAAATTTTATCTCCTAAATTGGGCCCTTTAGTAGTAAGATTTGTAGGTCATCATTCTTATTTTTATTGATATTCATATACGTGCCCCTTATTAAGAATTGTAGGGTGTAAAGCAAAGGTTTTCATACATTCGGAATTTCCTGTTTCATGTGATCAGCTATCTTCCAATGACTTCTTTGTATTATTTTTGAAAAAGTTTTTACTCTTGCTACAAATGACTTCTCGTTCATATATTCAAGTTTACAGCTTACATCTTACTTTCCACTGAAGCCAGGCGGGTGTCACCAGTTACCCTGAGTCATAGTAAAAAACAATTTTATAGGCTATCATTAGGATAAAGTTCATGTGACATAGGCCTTTGTTCTTTAACTGCGGTGGGCTGCCTACAGTATAAATGCTGTAAAAAATCAATTAACAGAAAAAAATTGTAAGTGTATTATCTTTGTGTACTTGATTTCCATATCTGCATTTAAAACACAGTGTGACTTAAAAAATTTTTTGACAAATGTATAAGTAAACTTTAGCATTCTATTTTTTTTAACATCTTCATTGGAGTATAATTGCTTTACAATGGTGTGTTAGTTTCTGCTTTATAACAAAGTGAATTAGCTATACATATACATATATCCCCATATATCCTCCCTCTTGCATCTCCCTCCCATCCTCTGTACTCCGTACCCCTAGGTGGTCACAGAGCACCGAGCTGATCTCACTGTGCTATACAGCTGCTTCCCACTAGCTATCTATTTTACATTTGGTAGTGTATACATGTCCATGCCACTCTCTCACTGCGTCCTAGCTTACCCTTCCCCCTCCCCATATCCTCAAGTCTGTTCTCCATGTCTGCATCTTTATTCCTGTGTTGCCCCTGTGTTGTTCAAAACCATTCTTTTTTTTTTAGATTCCATATATATGTGTTAGCATATGGTATTTGTTTTTCTCTTTCTGAATTATTTCACTGTGTATGACAGTCTCTAGGTCCATCCACCTCACTACAAATAACTCAATTTGGTTTCTTTAATGGCTGAGTAATATTCCATTGTATATATATGCCACATCTTCTTTATCCATTCATCTGTCAGTGGACACTTAGGTTGCTTCCATGTCCTGGCTATTGTAAATAGAGCTGCAATGAACACTGTGGTACATGACTCTTTCTGAAATATGGTTTTCTCAGGGTATATGCCCAGTAGTGGGATTTCTGGGTCATATGGTAGTTTTATTTTTAGTTTTTTAAGGGACCTCCATACTGTTCCCCATAGTGGTTGTATCAATTTACATTCCACCACCAGTGCAAGAGGGTTCCCTTTTCTCCACACCCTCTCCAGCATTTATTGTTCGCAGATTTTTTGATGATGGCCATTCTGACTGGTGTGAGGTGATACCTCATTGTACTTTTGATTTGCATTTCTCTAATGATTAGTGATGTTGAGCATCCTTTCATGTGTTTGTTGGCAGTCTGTATATCTTCTTTGGAGAAATGTCTATTTAGATCTTCTTCCCATTTTTGGATTGGGTTGTTTGTATTTTGGATATTGAGCTGCATGAGCTGCCTGTATATTTAAGAGATTAATCCTTTGTCAGTTGCTTCATTTGCAAATATTTTCTCCCATTCTGAGGGTTGTGTTTTCATCTTGTTTATGGTTTCCTTTCCTGTGTAAAAGCTTTTAAGTTTCATTAGGTCCCATTTGTTTATTTTTGTTTTTATTTCCATTTCTCTAGGAGGTGGGTCAAAAAGGGTCTTGCTGTGATGTATGTCATAGAGTGTTCTGCCTATGTTTTCCTCTAAGAGTTTTATAGTGTCTGATCCTACATTTAGGTCTTTAATCCATTTTGAGTTTATTTTTGTGTATGGTGTTAGGGACTGTTCTAATTTTATTCTTTTAAATGTAGCTGTCCACTTTTCCCAGGAGCACTTATTGAAGAGGCTGTCTTTTCTCCATTACATAATCTTGCCTCCTTTATCAAAAATAAGGTGACCATATGTGTGTGGGTTTATCTCTGGGCTTTCTATCCTGTTTCAGGGATGTATATTTCTGTTTTTGTGCCAGTACCATACAGTCTTGATTACTGTAGCTTTGTAGTATAGTCTGAAGGCCGGGGGCCTAATTCCTTCAGCTCCGTTTTTCTTTGTCCAGATTGCTTTGGCTATTCAGGGTCTTTCGTGTTTCCATACAAATTGTGAAATTTTTTGTTCTAGTTCTGGGAAAAATGCCATTGGTAGTTTGATAGGGATTGCATTGAATCTGTAGATTCTTTGGATAGTATAGTTATTTTCACAATGTTGATTCTTCCAATCCAAGAACATGGTATATTTCTCCATCTATTTGTGTTATCTTTAATTTCTTTCATTAGCGTCTTATGGTTTTCTGCATACAGGTCTTCTGTCTCCTTAGGTAGGTTTATTCCTAGATATTTTATTCTTTTTGTTGCAATAGTAAATGGGAGTGTTTCCTTAATTTCTCTTTCAGATTTTTCATCATTAGTATATAGGAATGCAAGAGATTTCTGTGCGTTAATTTTGTATCCTGCTACTTTACCAAATTCATTGATTAGCTCTAGTAGTTTTCTGGTAGCATCTTTAGGATTCTCTATGTATAGTATCATGTCATCTACAAACAGTGACAGTTTTACTTCTTCTTTTCCAATTTGAATTCCTTTTATTTCGTTTTCTTCTCTGTTTGCTGTTGCTAAGACTTCCAAAACTATGTTGAATAAGAGTAGGCAACTTTGTCTTGTTCCTGATATTAGAGGAAATGATTTCAGTTTTTCACCATTGAGAATAATGTTGGCTGTGAGTTTGTCATATATGCCCTTTATTATGTTGTGATAAGTTCCCTCTGTGCCTACCTTCTGGAGGGTTTATGTCATAAATGGATGTTGAATTTTGTTGAAAGATTTTTCTGCATCTATTGAGATGATCATATGGTTTTTGTCCTTCAATTTGTTAATACATTTTATCACGTTGATTGATTTGCGTATATTGAAGAATCCTTGCATTTCTGGGGTAAACCCCACTTGATCATGGTGTATGATCCTTTTAATGAGCTGTTGGATTCTGATTGCTAGTATTTTGTTGAGGATATTTGCATCTATGTTCATCAGTGATATTGGCCTGTAGCTTTCTTTCTTTGTGACATCTTTGTCTGGTTTTGGTATCATGGTGATGGTGGCCTCATAGAATGAGTTTGGGAGTGTTCCTCCCTCTGCTATATTTTGGAAGAGTTTGAGAAGGATAGGTGTTAGCTGTTCTCTAAATGTTTTTGTTTTTGTTTTTTTGCGGTATGCGGGCCTCTCACTGTTGTGGCCTCTCCCGTTGCGGAGCACAGGCTCCGGACGCGCAGGCTCAGCGGCCATGGCTCATGGGCCCAGCCGCTCCGCGGCATGTGGGATCTTCCCTGACCAGGGCACGAACCCGTTTCCCCTGCATCGGCAGGCGGACTCTCAACCACTGTGCGACCAGGGAAGCCCTGTTCTCTAAATGTTTGATAGAATTCTCCTGTGAAGCTATCTGCTCCTGGGCTTTTGTTTGTTGGAAGATTTTTAATCACAGTTTCAATTTCAGTGCTTCTGATTGGTCTGTTCCTATTTTCTGTTTCTTCTTGGTTCAGTCTCAGAAGGTTGTGCTTTTCTAAGAATTTGTCCATTTCTTCCAGGTTGTCCATTTTATTGGCATAGAGTTGCTTAGAGTAATCTCATGATCCTTTTTATTTCTGCAGTGTCAGTTGTTACTTCTCCTTTTTCATTTCTAATTCTGTTGACTTGAGTCTTCTCCCTATTTTTCTTGATCAGTCTGGCTAATGGTTTATCAATTTTGTTTATCTTCTCAAAGAACCAGCTTTTAGTTTTATTGATCTTTGCTATTGTTTCCTTTATTTATTTTTCATTTATTTCTGATTTGGTCTTTATGATTTCTTCTGCTAACTTTGGGCATTTTTTGTTCTGCTTTCTCTAATTTCTTTATGTGTAAGGTTAGGTTGTTTATTTGAGATTTTTATTGTTTCTTGAGGTAGGATTGTATTGCTATAAACTTCCCTCTTAGAACTGCTTTTGCTGTATCCCATAGGTTTTGGGTCATCGTGTTTTCATTGTCATTTGTTTGTAGGTAATTTTTGATTTCCTCTTTGAGTTCTTCAGTGATCTCTTGGTTATTTGGTGGTGTATTGTTTCGCTTCCATGTATTTGTATTTGTTACAGATTTTTTCTTGTAATTGATATCTAGTCCCATAGCGTTGTGGTCAGAAAAGGTATTTGATATGATTTCAGTTTTCTTAAATTTACCAAGGCTTGATTTGTGACCCAGCATATGATCTATCCTGGAGTATGTTCCATGAGCACTTGAGAAGAAAGCGTATTCTGTTGTTTTTGGATGGAATGTCCTATAAATATCAATTAAGTCCATCTTGTTTAATGTGTCATTTAAAGCTTATGCTTCCTTATTTATTTTCATCTTTGATGATCTGTCCATTGGTGAAAGTGAGGTGTTAAAGTCCCCTACTATGATTGTGTTACTGTCAGTTTCCCCTTTTATGGCAGTTAGCATTTGCCTTATGTATTGAGGTGCTCCTATGTTGGGTGCATAAATATTTACAATTGTTATATCTTTTTCTTGGATTGGTCCCTGATCATTATGTAGTGTCCTTCTTTGTCTTTTGTAATACTCTTTATGTGGTAGTCTATTTTGTCTGATACGAGAATTGCTACTCCAGCTTTCTTTTGATTTCCCTTTACGTGGAATATCTTTTTCCATCCCCCCACTTTCAGTCTGTATGTGTCCCTGAGTCTGAAGTGGGTCTCTTGTAGACAGCATATATATGCGTCTTGTTTTTGTATCCATTCAGCCTGTCTATGTCTTTTGGTTGGAGCATTTAATCCATTTACATATAAGGTAGTTATCAATATGTGTGTTCATATTACCATTTTCTTAATTGTTTTGGGTTTGTTATTGTAGGTCTTTTCCTTCTCTTGTGTTTCCTGCCTAAAGAAGTTCCTTTAGCATTTGTTGTAAAGCTGGTTTGGTGGTACTGAATTCTCTTAGATTTTGCTTGTCTTTAAAGGTTTTAATTTCTCTGTCGAATCTGCATGAGAGTGTTGCTGGGCAGGGTAATCTTGGTTGTAGGTTTTTCCCTTTCATCACTTTAAATATGTTCTGCCAGTCCCTTCTGGCTTGCAGAGTTTCTGCTGAAAGATCAGCTGTTAACCTTATGGGGATTCCCTTGTATGTTGTTTGTTGTTATTCCCTTGCTGCTTTTAAAATTTTTTGTTTGTATCTAATTTTTGATAGTTTGATCAATATTGGCTTGGCATGTTTCTCCTTGGATTTATCCTTTCTGGGCTCTCTGTGCTTCCTGGACTTGAATGACTATTTCCTTTCCCATATTAGGGAAATTTTCAGCTATAATCTCTTCAAATATTTTCTCAATCTGTTTCTTTTTGTCTTCTTCTTCTGGCACCCCTGTAATTCAAATGTTGGTGCGTTTAATGTTGTCCCAGAGGTTTCTGAGACTGTCCTCAATTCTTTTCATTCTTTTTTCTTTATTCTGCTCTGCAGTGGTTATTTCCACTGTTTTATCTTCCAGGTCACTTATCCGTTCTTCTACCTCAGTTATTTTGCTATTGATTCCTTCTAGAGAATATTTAGCTTCATTTATTGTGTTGTTCATCATTGTTTGTTTGCTCTTTATTAGTTCTTCTAGGTCCCTATTAAACATTTCTTGTATTTTCTCCATTCTATTTCCAAGATTTTGGATCATCTTTACTATTGTTACTCTGAATTCTTTTTCAGGTAGACTGCCTATTTCCTCTTCATTTGTTAGGTCTGGTGGGTTTTACCTTGCTCCTTCATCTACTGTGTGTTTCTCTGTCTTCTCATTTTGCTTAACTTACTGTGTTTGGGGTCTCATTTTCTCCCGCTGCAGATTTGTAGTTCCTGTTGTTTTTGGTGTCTGCACCCAGTAGGTAAGGTTAGTTCAGTGGGTTGTGTAGGCTTCCTGGTGGAGGGGACTAGTGCCTGTGTTCTGTCGGATGAGGCTAGATCTTGTCTTTCTGGTGGGCAGGACCACGTCCGGTGGTGTTTTTTAGGGTGCCTGTGAACTTATGACTTTCGGCAGCCTCTCTGCTAATGGGTGTGGTTGTGTTCCTGTCTTGGTAGTTGTTTGTCATAGGGTGTCCAGCATTGTAGCTTGCTGGTCATTGAGTGGAGCTGCGTCTTAACGTTGAGAGGGAGATCTCTGGGAGAGCTTTCGCTGTTTGATATTATGTGGGACCGGGAGGTCTCTCGTGGACCAATGTTCCGAGCTCGGCTCTCTCACCTCAGAGAGGCCTGACACCTGGCTGGAGCATGAAGACCCTGTCAGCCACACAGCCCAGAAGAAAAAAGAAAGGAAGGAAGGAAGGGACGAAGGGAGGAAGGGAGGAAGGAAGGGAGGGAGAAAAGAAAAGAAAGTTATTTAAAAAATGTTTGTATTTACAAATTATGCTACAAAATAGTGTGGTATACTTTTATAAACAAAATATTTATGTATATAAAAAAACTGGAAGGCAACTGGAGTTAAATGTATATTTGGTGATGGAATTATACAAATTTTTCTTTCTTAAAAATATTTTCCAGGTTGTCTGTACTAAGTATGTAATTAGAAGCAAATCTAATATAAAAGTTAAAGCATAAAAAAAATTTAAAAATTGGAAAGTAATTTAAGAAAAGAAAGAAGGAAGAGAGCAACCAAACCAAAAAACAAATCCACCATTGATAACAAGCACTAAAAGCTATACTGAACAGAACCAAAAACAAACAAAAAAAATGGACAGACAGAACCCTAGGACAAATGGTGAAAGCAAAGCTATACAGACAAAATCACACAAAGAAGCATACACACTCACAAAAAGAGGAAAAGGAAAAATATATATATTATATATATATATTTTAAAAAAAAGGAAGAGAGCAACCAATCAATAAACAAATCTACCAATTATGATAAACTCTAAATACTAAACCAAGATAAACATAAGACCAGAAACAAATTAGACGCAGAGATCAAACCCCAAGTCTACAGTTGCTCCCAAAGTTCACTGCCTCAATTTTGGAATGATTCATTGTCTATTCGGGTATTCCACAGATGCAGGGTACATCAAGTTAATTGTGGAGATTTAATCTGCTGCTCCTGAGGCTGCTGGGAGAGATTTCCTTTTCTCTTCTTTGTTCGCGCAGCTCCTGGGGTTCTGCTTTGGATTTTGCCCCCGCCTCTGCATGTAGGCCGCCCTCTGGTGTCTTTTCTTCGCTCAGACAGGACAGGGTTAAAGTAGCAGCTGATTTGGGGGCTCTGGCTCACTCAGGCCTGTGGGAGGGAGGGGTACGGATGCGGGGCGAGCCTGCGGCGGCAGAGGCTGGCGTGACGTTGCAACAGCCTGAGGCGCGCTGTGTGTTCTCCTGGGGAAATTGTCCCTGTATCGCGGGACCCTGGCAGTGGCGGGCTGCACAGGCTCCCGGGAGGAGAGGTGTGGATGGCGAGCTGTGCTCGCACACAGGCTTCTTGGTGGCTGCAGCAGCAGCCTTAGCATCTCATGCCCGTCTATGGTGTCCGCGCTGATAGCTGCGGCTCATGCCCATCTCTGGAGCTCGTTTAGGAGGTGCTCTGAATACCCTCTCCTCGTTCTCCCTGAAACAATGGTCTCTTGCCTCTTAGGCAGGTCCAGCCTTTTGCCCAGACTCCCTCCCTGCTAGCTGTGGTGCACTAGCCCCCTCCAGGCTGTGTTCACGCATCCAACCCCAGTCCTCTCCCTGGGATCTGACCTCCGAAGCCTGAGCCTCAGCTTCCAGCCCTCACCCGCCCCGGCGGGTGAGCAGACAAGGCTCTTAGGCTGGTGAGTGCTGGTCGGCACCAATCATCTGTGTGGGAATCTCTCCGCTTTGCCCTCTGCACCCCTATTGCTGTGCTCTCCTCCGTGGCTCCAAAGCTTTCCCCCCCGCCACCCCCCGTTTCCACCAGTGAAGGGACTTCCTAATGTGTGGAAACTTTTCCTCCTTCACAGCTCCCTCCCAGAGGTGCTGGCCCCATCCCTATTCTTTTGTCTCTGTTTTTTCTTTTTTCTTTTACCCTACCCATGTGCGTGGGGAGTTTCTTGCCTTTGGGGAAGTCTAAGGTCTTCTGCCAGCATTCGTTAGGTGTTCTGTAGGAGTTACTCCACATGTAGATGTATTTCTGATGTATTTGTGGGGAGGCAGGTGATCTCCACATCTTGCTCCTCCACCATGTTGAAGGTCTCTCTAACTTTAACATTCTTAAAAGGACTTTCATTTAGGAGGAATAAAGGTCCTTAATTAACCTTTTTCCTAGAGATGTTTGTTAACAGGTCATCCTAGGAGCCAGTCCCTGGCTATTTTGAATTGCTTTTTCTCAGTAATCTAAAGCCACCGGTTTACCCTTTTTAAAAAGGTAATTGTTTTAGGGCAGGGGTCCCCAGCCTCCAGGATCTAATGCCTGATGATCTGAGGTGGAGGTGATGTAATAATAATAGAAATAAAGTGCACAATAAAATATAACGCACTTGAATCATCCCGAAACCATCACCCCACCCCTGGTCTGTGGAAAAATTGTCTTCCATGAAACCAGTCCCTTTTTGGTGCCAAAAATTTGTTGGGGACTGCTATTTTAGGGAATTAAATTGGGTGGCTTTACTGATAATTAAAATACTGCAATGAACCAATTATTTCAGTATTATTATTATTTTTAATTGTGGTAAAACACATATCAATTTTCTAAAATATTCGAATGTGTCTATTAAGTCTAAGAAGTCTAACAGTACTTATTTTTAAATGGAGTGCTCCCTCCGATACCCCACAAATATACCCAGGGACCCACAGCTGTCATAGGATGCTGGAAAATGCTGGCCCACATGAGAGTCCAGTATCGTGTCCCTGAAACTCTGGTCCTTGTCCTGGTAAGCTGCCTGTGGTTATTTATTCATGTCACCTTACTCCAAATGCCTGCTTCCTTATGCTTCTATTGGGTGAAAGAGAGCATGTTAATTCTGTCTCTTTAAAATGTAACTGATGTAACACATAGTGGAGTGGAATTTCAAACCCTTGCATACTCCAAACTCATTGCAGAGGCTGGAATGGAAACATAAATCTGTAGGTACTCATGTAGTTATAAATGCTGAACTTTAGACAATTTAAATAGTCTCCATTTCAGAAGGATGCTCTGGCATCAGTGGGAAAGATGGAGGCTACTGACTGTCGTGAAGGCTGTAGATTCATTTTGATGGTCTTTATGTCATTAATAAAATAATAAACAGAAAGGTAGGGGTTGTATCTATAGAAAGCCTATAGTATTTTGTGTTAAACTCTTTAGTAAACTTGACTAGAGTTTTACGTCCATTCACTAGGAAGGACAAATTTTAACCTATCAGAAAAGTCTTCTGACAACTTACCGTCTAGTTCTGGAGTGAGAATAATATTTGTTTTGGCCAAGATTAAGGTTGCCTGATTCAAGCATTTTACTTTGTTGCGGCAGTAAAAAGTATGCCCTGTGCCATTTTTAAAAGAAAGAAAGAAAATCTGTCAGATAACAGAGGAAATCCTGACTGAAAAAACATCATGTACCTGTGAAAAATAGAAAATGTACTTTATGGAATT
This sequence comes from Stenella coeruleoalba, assembly GCF_951394435.1. Lineage (NCBI taxonomy): Eukaryota > Metazoa > Chordata > Mammalia > Artiodactyla > Delphinidae > Stenella > Stenella coeruleoalba. Next base: position 50,489,004 of record NC_137156.1, read on the forward strand.
AGTTCCAGTCTTGAAGTTGGGACCCTTGATTTAGCTTTGGCTTTGCCATAGTTAAATGTGAATACATTTATAGAACACCTATCTTGTGCCAGGCACTGTACAGGATCCTAGAGATAAAGTAAAAACTAAGATACACCTTTCATGTTCTTTATTTACCAGAACATAGTTCCTTCATTCATAAAATGAAAGAATCTGATGATCTCTACATGCTTCCAGCTCTGATGTTCTATGTAAAAATCAATGAATATGTTCATTTATTCTTTCTACAAATGTTTATTATGATTTAGCAATTGTGCTGTAGGTACTGGTGATGGGGTGAACAAGACAGAGAATGGCTTACATCTGAGGAAGGAGACAGAACCTGAAAAAAGTAAACAAAGTATAATTCCAGGGAGTAATAACTCAGTGAAGTAACAGAAGCACATAGAATGACATGGTAGTGCCTGGGAGAGCTATGTGTATTATCAGAACAGAGCTCAGAAGGCAAGGTGATGTTGAGAGTGTGCATATGCAGTTAGTTTCATAATATAGAATCTAAATACCGTTCATACAATAAACGCATCAAGACGTATTGGGAGACAGCTTTAAATATTGGGCTCACACATATTATCCAGTAGAACAATCTTATATCAGCTGCAGTGTGCAGTGAAATTGACCTGTTAACCTCTCTGCCTCACATCATAGAAACATCCAAAGTGTAAAAAATTAGCAAGTGCCTAGGATGGAACCTAAAGCTTAAATAAATAATATGTACCATCAGAGCATCACTGACCACAGAGAATCCATGGATCGTGACGTAGAGTACCGATTACGGAGCCAGAACACTCAAGTTCACATTCCAGCTCTACCATTTACTATGGAAAGTTAGGCAAATTACTTCATTTTCCTGTGTTTCAGTATCCTCATGTGTAAAACGGAGTTAAAGAGTAGCCCCTAGTCTATAAAGTTGCTATGGGGATTAATAGGGTAATCTACTATTTTAGGGAATCTTTTATTATTATTATCCTATTTTAATATATTTAATTTTAAGCTGGTCCTAACGTAATAAAATCACTACCCTTAATTATGCATTGAATACTAGACAATGAATAAACATTATAGAAGTCAGTTCTCTTTTTCCCTCCTTCCACAATGACCTTCTACGTTAACACAAGTCATTTTTTGAAAGGCTGTGTTCAAAGCAAATGAGTTATGCTGGAGAAAACAATGAAAACTCCACCTAGAGGAAAAATAACCCAAATGCCCTTCATCACCTTATTGGAAAATGGAATGCTTGCTTGGTGGTGGGTGCCAGTGGTGTGTCGGACGGGTGGATGGAGGAGAGTGGGCTGTACAGTGAGAATGAAGGATGTTACTGCTGTAACAAATCGATGCTTTTATGTGATATGCCTGGTAAATTAATTTTGCGGAGGGTAGTTACTGAAAATTTGTTTTTGAATATTCTGAAAATAGAGCCTGTAAACATCCATTAACCTTGACTGGCCAGATTCCCTTTCTCTTCCTCTTACTAGGTTTTAGTATTATGTTTTAAATTCTTACTCTGACTACTGGGAAGAGGAGGGAGGTGAGAGAAAGGGACAATATAAGAAGCCAAGAGACCCAGTGGGCTACCATCCATTTTTGTTTCTGATGGTTTCATATCTCTTATCTCCATTTAAAAATTTAAAGATAAATAGAAAAACTTAGAAAAATAAAAGGAGCACATATATGAGCATAAATAAATAGGAACATATTCTCTTGATTCCCCAAAAATGTTCAGTGTATGATGATATCTTTTGACGGAAAAGAATATATTTCCTGGTCCCATCAGGAATTCCCTTGGCTTAGAATGTTGACTACAGATTATGTAAATTTCTCAGCACTTAAGGCAAACTGTGGCACTACTGAACACAGTGGTTTTTGGTTTTCTTTTTTTTCAAAATTTTTATGGTATTTGTGTAATGGACCCCGTGGAACCAACTTAAAACAAGTGTAAGCAAAACCTTTGATCCTTGGGGAAGACAATTTGATACAAGACGTTTTCTTGGTGATACCTCCGTAGACCCACCATTCATCAGCTTTGACAGCTTTCGGTGATCTATGGCCAATAATCTCTTCTTAATCTATAGAGTGTAAACTCTTTCAGAACTGCAAATATGCTACCCAGGTGTTAAGAAGGTCACCAAACCAGTTCATTGGCTGAGATACAAGAAGACAGCCATCCTGGGATATGTTCCCCCACCCCAAGTCATTGGGAAGAGAATCGTTTAATTACAGATTTTAGTGATAAGCAGCAACAGAAAGCCCTTAAAAATATAATAGTGTACGTGTATTGGGTGCCTTCCTACGTCTGTGCTTAAATCACATGATGATTTATTCTCTACAATAGCAATGAGACAGCCAACTCTTTCCTGTGCGTTAGGAACTGTTCCAGGCACTTTGCATGTATATCTTGGTGTGGTGCAATGTAAACCAGGCTGAGCAGCCCTTCCATCACCTAGCTATTTGCTCTTGGATAAGTCAAACTCTGAGTTTCAGGGTATTGGTAAAATGAAAAGACTAATGTTTGGCCTACTCCCCTCTCAAAAATTTATGTGTAGTTCCAAGAAGAAAGAACGTGAGGGTAAAAATCACAGAAGACATAAAAGTCAGTAATTTCTGCTTGAAAGTAAAAACCTTTGGATTTTGACAAAACGTGATCAAGCTCTCTTAAGCCTAGACATCAATACAGGTCTCCCCCACTTTTCGAAAATTCTCTTTATGCCGCTTCGCTTTTACGAAAGACCTACATTAATACCTACTTTTTGCTAACCAAAAGAAATCCAAAGAGGATTTTTGCTTTTATGGAAAAGGGCAGAAAGCGAAAATATCCTTCAGCATTTGTTTTGCAGGGAGCTTTTACAGAGGCAGCCACCCACCCACTCCCCTAGCAGTGAGAATGGCCCCACTAAGCTCCTTCCTGGGAACTACACTCAGCGTCTCAGCATCAAACTACTACCATAGCTTTGAACTGTGTCTCTAAGCATCTGTGCTTGATCTCAATCGATATTGTGCACCCTTAGCAAGATGTGTCCTAAGGTAATTGCTTCTTCGCTTTATGTCATTTTGGCTTATGAATGGTTTCATAGGAATGCTCTACCTTGAGATAGAGGGGGAAACCTGTATTAGCCCATGGGAGATACAATTTGAAGTGTGAGTCTTGCAGGTGACCTACATCTAAGACATTAGAAAATAATCCTTTACCCAAAGTAGTGGTCAAGCAGATTTACTGTTAGTTATGAATGGTATTTTGACCATTCTTGTTTGGTAATCACTGAGCAGTAAGATGTGAATATACAAACATCCTAATAGTAACATCAGTATGAGGAGTATAAAACACAAAGCATCTGCAGTATCAGTAGGTCTGGATGTCAGTGCCAATGTTTAATAAATGTCACCAAGAGGAAAACAGTGACCAGAGCAAGGGTGTGGTGTTGAGATGAAGGGGATAAACCCTGGAGCCGGAGCATCTGATACACCAGCTTCACCACTAACTGAACCAGGGATCATGCTACTTAGCTTTCTGTGTCTCAGTGTCTTTATATGTATAAATGGGAACACTAATGGAACTTTGTAAGTTAATACATGCAAAGTGCCCGGAACAGTTCCTAACACACAGGAAAGAGTTGGCTGTCTCATTGCTATTGTAGAGAATAAAAAAGCCCGGGCTGCTACCCTAGTTCTGCCACTTCTTTCTCTGAGTCTCAACCTCTTTATCTGAAAAAAATGGTAATAAGAAGATTTACCTCTCTCATTCTGAAAAATTGAATGGGATAATGTACCCTCAACTGCATTATAGTTTTCAGGAACTAATCACGTGTCAGTTGTTGTTTTTTAATTTTAATTTTTTTTTAACATTTACTGCAGTAACTTTTAGTAAAGTGCTCCTTGCAGTGTTAGCCACCCCTCCCCACGTATGCACATCTCACCTGTAAAAATGTGTCCGGACTTTCCTGAGTATCCCCTGTGAGGCAAAATCACCCCCAACTGAGAATCACTGCTCTCAAGCATTGTTCAGATGCCACTGCCTCCAGAAAGCATTCCTGGGCATCCATTATGGTCTCTCCTGTTGTGTTCATGAATGTACATCTCCAGATAATTGTTGACTTTGTATCATAATTACCCATTTACTTATCCATATCCCCCTATGGACTGGAAGTTTATTTTGGCCAGGAATTGTGTCTTTCTCACCATTGGTTCTACATGGTAGGTACTATCGCATATTTGTTGAAGGAAGTCAGAAAGGGAGGGAGGGAGGGAGGGAGAGGAGGAGGGAGGGGAAAGGAGAGGAGGGGAGGAAGGATGGATGACAGGTATATGATCTGGCCATGGCACTAATTAGGATTCCTGAAGGAGTCACTTAGTCTATCTCGTCTCTGTTTTTTCATCTGGAAAATGGGATGTTGGTTCTGACATTGTCTAACATCCATTGCATACCTTTCCGGGCCCACTGATGTGCCAGAGATGCAGGGGTAACTAGGTTCCTGAGGAGTTAATGTGCAGAGCCAAGCCCTCCATTTACTCCCAGGAGAGGCCCAACTTCTGCAAGAAACCTGGCCCATTGTTGTTACATGAGCATCAGTCCTCTGAGACACGTCCTATCCCTGGATAGGACAGAGCAGAACCTGGAAGCAGCCCTTGTTTTGGAGGGATGTTCAGGGAGTAGCACATATTTTATGAGGGAACTCCCAGCATAGCTCAACCGTCGTTGCTGGATTAATGCTCACCAGCAAGATGAAATGCAGGGGCTGCCTCAGCTATTCCATGAGTCCCTGTTTCTATCAAAACAACAATTTAAAAAAATGTGCTGAAGTCCACAGTCCATGTCGATACAATTGGAACATTTATTCCCAGAGAAAGGGAAGGACTGAGGTTCTCCTCACACAGAGCTGGGTATGTTAGTGATTCTCTCCTCAGACTAGTGTCTCCACCCGCCTTTCAGAATGGACCTCAGTGGGGATGAACTTGAGAGGGGCCTGTGGTCTCTCTAGGGAGATGGTGCTTTCATATCCCAGCCATCAAAGGGTACCGAGAACTTAAATGCACTAGCATCTCTCCCTAAACCCTCTGTATTTAAGGACTTAAAGAGTCTGATTAATGTATTTCATTAGTAGTTTAATAGAGATCATTATTTCATATACCACAAGGAAAGAAAAAGCATACCTTTTAAGGTGACAACACTATCTTATAATATAGATTATTTTCATATGACTCTTCAGACTTATTTAAATGTAGATTTAAAAAAAAAATCATTCTTGTGCATTCATAAAAAGGAAAATATAAGTAAATTAAACTGTTTAAGTTGTTTTAAACAGTTGTTCACAATCCTCATCTAACTCTGAATGACTTTATGGTTGAGAATTGTCATATCCCATGTTTTGCCCCACACAGCATGCTCCTGTCTGCCATCAAGAGCACTGGTGACATAGCATTGCTTAGAAGGGTGCTTCTCTGATGTCCTCTCTTCTAAGTCACTAATCCTGCACCTTTCGAAGTTCACACATGGGCAAAAATGGTTGCAGCCTGATTGTACATGGCTGACAACTACTTTAAGAAGGATCCTAATTTCAGAGCCATTAAGATATGAAAAAATGTGCATTTTAGAATTGATGAAATAAGTAATTCACACCTTAATGATGAGAACTGTCTTCTTTCTACTTTAAAAATGTGACAAAATTCAGAGTGGAAAGTACATAAGTGTTAGAGCCAGAGCTGGGTTCATATTCCTCTGTCTAGTGGCTGTTGTAATGAGGGCAAATTATTTAACTTCTCCAAGTCTGTCTCCTCATCTGTAAACCTTGTCTTAAAGATTATATTTATTGGAGATAATAAATATAAATAGACCTCCTTGCCCTAAGTAGTTATACAAAAATATATTCTCTTCTTTCCGTGAAACAAGAGCTTAAACTGGTGTTTTCACTGCATTTGAACCTTTTGTATGTGACGTTTCCAGATTGAAATTGCTAAAATGGGTAAAGTAGTTATGTCTTAATAATGAATTGGGGGACTTCCGTGGTGGCACAGTGGTTAAGAATCCGCCTGCCAGTGCGGGGGACACAGGTTCGATACCTGGTGTGGGAAAATCCCACATGCCGTGGAGTGACTAAGCCCATGTGCCACAGCTACTAAGCCTGTGCTCTACAGCCCGTGAGTCACAACTACTGAAGCCCGCATGCCTAGAGCCCATGCTCTGCAACAAGAGAAGCCACCGCAATGAGAAGCCTGCACACCGCAATGAAGAGTAGCCCCTGCTCACCACAACTAGAGAAAGCCCATGTGCAGCAACGAAGACCCAATGCAGCCAAAAGTCAATAAATAAATTAATTAATTTAAAAAGTTAAAAATTAAAAAAAAAGAAATAATGAATTGGTTACTTTTTGAAGATGAAGGGCATATTCAGATACCTCGGTTTGTAACATATCTCACTTAACAGAGAACCCATCCATGGTTGTGTTGTCAATTTTTTAAATTCCTCCTATCAAGAATTTGAATTTTGGCTGAGGTCAAATATTGAATCAGCAATAGGTCAAAGACTTGATTTTATTCTTTCTCCTCTACCCATTTTCAGTCCAGCTGTTAAATGTTAACTCGGAGACATGGTTTAATATCCAGTTGACCTGCTAAGGCTGTTATCTATTTGACACTAACATGTATCTCCTAGTGCAATGCTAGGAGATACATGTTACCTCCAGTACACAGCTTGAAAATTCAAATTGAAGAATTAGTATTCTCATTCCTGGTGATAATTCTGTATTAAATTCATAGTAGGTTGCAGGAAATCATCTTTCTCATTTTATGAAACAGAAAAGGATAGGAAGGAAGAAACTAAAAGCAGTATATGGCTTCTCCCAGGAGGTGACTAAAACTTGGGAGCCACTGGCTAACCTTGGCGTTTTTATTTTTCTTCCTGATTTCTGTTGCTTCTTCATCTTGCCAACACCTGAAGAATCTGGAAAAAGCATCTCATTTTCCATAGAGCAAGGCACAGGTTCTAGTTTCCTTCATAAAATATAAAGTCGGACTTAGGTTGAGCACCATCTTCGTTTTGTTTGTCTTCTGTCTCCTGGGATAGACAAGCTGGTGAATGTCCTTATAGTCACTGACAGCTACTGTTCAAGTTGAGAGAATTTTGGAGAAATGGACTTTAGCATCATTGATTCACATGCATTTTATTGTGCTGTCAGTTTTTATCATTCCTAGAATAGGCAATGAGCAATCTAGAAGCAAGGGTTTGATACAGATTCACTGTCAGCTTCCCCCAGTGCCTAGTTCAGGCCTGCCATGCATCAGGCATTTAGTAATTCTTATTCCCTGTCAAGAAAATTAGTAAGAATAGGATGGGAAATAGAAGAGAGAGGCAATTAGCTATTCAGAGAATATTCTTGAATTCTTTCTGAATCTCACCAGTAGGGCAAAGCAACTGCTTAATCATGTGTACCATCACCTGAATTTGTGGTTAGAAATGATTCTTGAGCCCCACCCCAGGCCCACTGAATCCAAATCCTCAAGATCAAGCCTAGGAAATCTGTAACTCATAATCATCACTCTTAATGCTGAGGCAATTTTTTTAAATACTGAAGGATGATCATATTTTTTTTAATTTGCTTAAGTTGATAAAATAAATTATGATTCATTTCAGACCAGTGTAGAATTAGGGGCATGGAAATGTGGTACTGGGCAGCAAAATGATTGGGGAGGGAGTTTCCTTGTTTTAAGCTTGGTTCCCAAACCATCATTTCACTCTTCTTCCTGAGTTCTCTATTCTTTCTCATCAGGCAGCAGAAAAACATTCAATTTTATCCTTATCTGAGGACCTAATATTCTCCAGTGCTTAGGAACCTGAGTATTTTTAAAAGGAGTTAAATGGTTATTGATTCAGAGAAGTGATTCAGAAAGTCAAAAACTTTTTCTATATGCTAATCATATTATACCTATTACTGTACAGATAATAAATAATAAGAAATTATTTTAAAATAACATAAATAGATATGATCACATAAAAATGAGAACATTCCTTAAGGCTCTACTTGGTAACAGCTCTTCATTGCAGTGTGATAGATGGCATAGTCACCTTGCCAAGCTCTATTTGTGTATGTTTCTGTCCCCAGACACATACAACTTTGGTACCACCATTTCGTCTCTAACTGCTTCTCTCTGTTATTATTAGGGTCTGCATCAGATAAAGCATTATAAATACTATTATAAATAGCATTATAAATACTACTATAAATAGTATTATAAACATTATTGAGTGACCTGATTGCTTAATCACAGAGGAAATAAGAGGTTCAAATTCCCACATAAGATTTTGCTTAACATTTGTATAACTATAAGTAGAGATCTTTTCCAGTAGTTTTGGAATATTATTACTTTCTCTCAGTAAGGCATGCTGATCCACCATAGGTCAAACACCAGAATCCCACTAGAACAAAGATTGATCATAACCAAAATAATCACACGTGTCCTGTATCATGAGTGGCTCATTGCTTTATTTATAATGAGATTTTCTGCAATGAATAGCCCAGTTTGAACGTCGTTTATCTAGTCCTTGTAAATCACTATTTGCCTATCTAAAAACCTATTTTGTTCTGTTTGCCGAGCACCTTTTACTTGCTAATGATCTGTGCAAATTAAACAGTAAAGGAGAGGAGAGGCAAGGAGAGGCAAGGAGAGGCAAAACTTCTTTACACTGGGTGAATGGTAAGCAAGAGGCAATCATCCTATGACGCTCCTCCGTCCCTACCAACAACATTCCCACTCCCCCACCCCCAAAAAAACTTCTAAGCCACAGAGAAGAACAACAGATACAGACACACACATGCACGTGCCACCCAGAAGAGCAAGTGGGTGAGAAGGAAAGTCTGTTCACAATACCTCCTTGCAAAAGACTAGCAATTAGATAAGATGCTCTCTTGATCCTGTACAGCCTGGTGTCTGTTCTATTTCTCTCTGGAGCTGCTTCAGTTCAGACCCTGAGCATGTGCTTTGATGAGATTTTTCCCAAAATAATTCCGGTAGATTAAAATTCCACATTAGCCAAATTTTGCATAGATGGAGGCACTGAGGATCCAAGGAGTTAGCAGCTTTCCCAAGACTATTGATCATTTAATAGTATGAGAATTCACCCAGTATGAGAAATACAAATTTTGATCTTTCATGGAATTACCTTTGTTCTGCATTGCTTCTTGTGTTCGTGTTAGTAAATTTCCTTAATAGTCTTAGTGGGAGAAGAGACTAAGAAAAATAGAGAAGGTCTTAATGTTTGCAACGGAATATGCTTATAGTTTTTTAAGATTTATTGGTTGATGATGACGTTATCTTTTTTAACTGACATAATATAGAGTCTTCGAATTCTGTCTTTCATTTCAAAACTGAGAACTGCTAGACACTTGGGCACTTGAGTATCTTGGAATTTGAGAATTCTGTTCTTCTCTTATGGAGTGTGGCTAGGATTTTTTTTTTTTTTTTTGGTGGTACGTGGGCCTCTCACTGACGTGACCTCTCCCGTTGCGGAGCACAGGCTCCGGACGCACAGGCCTAGCGGCCATGGCTCACGGGCCCAGCCGCTCTGCGTCATGTGGGATCTTCCCGGACCGGGGCATGAACCCGTGTCCCCTGCATCGGCAGGCGGACTCTCGACCACTGCGCCACCAGGGAAGCCCGTGGCTAGGATTTTTGATGATAATTGTTAAGAGGATTTTGTCATGGCTTTAAAAATACTCAGTGCTGTAAATAGCATTTTGCTATCCAAAAGCCAGGGGAAATGATTAAGTGGGTCTTTGCTCATTTTCAAGACATTGCAAGGTAACTTCTCTAAAATGAGATTTATGAATGTATAAAGCTTAATAAGCAAAGAATGGATCTTTATGTGCATTCTTCCCAACATTGAATTTAAGAGGTTTTCTCTGGACAATATAAGAACAAAGCTGTGGATTTTTCTCTTCTGCTGATTCCCCAATACCTTATTGTAGTTTCTAATGACACTTTTTATTTTCTTATGAATAACTGACATAACTGTTTTTATTTTTATTCCAATGAGATTTACAGTGTGCTAAAAGCAATTTTATAAAGATCTCCAAGCAAATCTTATACTGTGTTTCTATAAATCATACTGGAAGACATTCCAGGGAAATGTTACAGGTTTTCACTGTACTCATCTTGCTAAAGCATGATCTCTGCCTCTGCTTCTTATCCATATTCATGATATCCACTTATCCATAGCTATTGTTTCAGTCCATTTGAGCTGCTATAACAAAACACCACAGACTGGGTAGCTGATAAAAAATAGAAATTAATGTCTCACAGTTCTGGTGGCTTGGAGTTCCGAGATCAAGGCACCAGCATGGTCTCATTCCACTGCGGGCTCTTTTCCTTGTTCGTAGCCTGTGCAGAGGAGGCTAGAGAGCCCCGTGGGGTCTCTTTTATAAGGGCACTAATCCTATTCAGGGAGGGTTCACCCTCATGACCAAAGCACTTTCCAAAGGCCACTCCTCCTAATACTATCACATGGGGCATTAGTATTTCAACATATGAATTTGAGGGCAGGGAGGTCACAGACATTCAGACAATAGCAGCTACTTTCACCCCCTTGTGTCAAATCACCAAAAAATGAAATTTCTGTGTGGCTGTCTAAAAATTCAAAGGTTCAAGATGGAAGAAATAAAAGTCAGTTTTCTCCTTGAAACTCGTGGTCAGATTTAGAAATACACCTTTATTCCAGTTTTCTACTTAACCTACAGATAACCTTCTCAAGGGAGTTATCTGTTCTACCGGAAAAAATGCAGTTGGACAATAGCAGGAAAATAAATAGAGTAGGCAGAAGACATTATACTTCATATCTCCTCTAGATAATAGTGGTAGAGTTTGGATGGTAGGATTATAGCATACTAAATTATTTTTACCTAATATAATATTACTGTTTCCTTTCCAGTGTCTTGTCTTCTGAAATACAGAAACAAAATTAGTGCTAAATACAAGTTTACTACTATCTCGGGCATCTGGATACCATTTTGCTATTTTTGCTCAGTGTTGTAAACCACCAAAGGATATTTTTTGGGTTTCCAAATTGTTTTTTCTTGAGCAGTTGCTGGATTGGCCAATGCAGAAACTTGATTCTGACCCGAAAAGTGCCTTGAGCCATAGATCTCCTACTCAGAGTGCAAGTAGAGGGAGAATTCTTTCTCTTCTCGAGTTCCCTGGAGCAGAGGGAGAAAGATGAATCCACAGATGAGTACCCCAAGTCCCTGCCACATTCCTATAATCAGACGAAAAATCCAGCTTGTACTTTTGGCTGATTTCCTGGCTGAATGAAGATTGGACACAATGGTTTCTGACTCCCAATCCACATTTTATCTGCTGAATATTAATAGCTCTCAGGATCCAAAGATATCAGTTTTCCCACTCAATAATCTCATTTGTTTTTCTTACAAGAGCATTGGCAAAATGGAGACAACTAACCTGCTAATATCTTATAAGTAAATTTCATAGCAGTGTTTTAATACCTACAGTATTAATTGTCTCTGACAAAGCAAGATGTCTATATCACCAGAATAACTAATATCAAATGGTCTAATAGGTAATCACCAACAGTGTTTTAGCATTGTCTTAGTCATTGTCGGGGTACAAAAGAGGGAGAAAGATACATTCTTTCTTTGATGCTGCTCTTTTTGAGGTGGCTTTTTACTAGCTGACGTTTGGGTATATAGCAATTTGTCCCACTAATGGAATTGCTTTAATATGCAGAAGCATATTATGTGTAATTGCCCTTGTTAACGCAGACACTTTTCTCACCTAGAAGAGAGATCATGGGGTACCTTCATCAACCAAATTTCCCTTCTTTTTCTGCAGTTTAGCAACCTAGCAGGCACTGCTGGTGCTTTATCTATACCTTGTCTTTTTTCTCTGTACACCGTAGGCAGCTTTCTGCACATACCTCTCCACCTGCAGACTTTTCCCCTGGAATCAGTAACCCTCAGTCACTAACAAATGGGGAACAGATAAGTAAAGACTCAGACCTACTTTGGGACTATTCTCAAACATGTGTTCTATACCAAGTCCCAGAGCTCCCCAGTTTCTCAGAGTGGTGACTCGCTTGATAATGTACTTTTTATTGACTTCCTTTCCTTGCCTGATGTTCATCCCCTACCTCTGATAGGTGTTTCCTGGTTTCACCTCCCAATTCATCTACTTGTACTTACATCCTTGTCTCAGACTCTGTTTCTGGGGGAACCCTAAACAAGATAATAGTCTTTTCCAATACAACCTGTTCATTTAGGTGAAAGAATGAGAGTTCTTCCAAGACCTCACCATTTCCTTCCTTCCCCGTGCTCCCTATTCAACTCATCACTAATTTTTGCATGGTGAGTTCACCTTGCCACAGTACACCAGTTATGGTCTCCTTCCATGTATGCGTGGATTACTGCAGCAGTATTTTAACCGGAGTTTCTACTTCCAGCTTTTATACCTTCAGATAGTCTTGAAAACCACTGCCAGACAGGTTTTACTAATCATCTATTAGTTGCATGGTCCCAGCATTTGAGAATCTTCAGAGGCTCCTACACTCACTACTATAGTGATATGATCCAGGTTTATGGCTTTCAATATCTGTATGCCACTGACACCCAATAATTATATCTCCATATGGAACCTGTCTCAAATGCCAGTCTTTTGGGCACCACTGCTTACTTGACATCTGCACTTGGATGTCTGTCAGACATTTCAAGTTCAAAATGTCAGAGCTGAACCCCTGGTCTCCCCCTACAAACCTGCTCATTCTGCAGCCTTTCCCATTTCAATGATGGCAGCTCCATTCCTTTTATTTCTTAGACCTAAAACTTTGGAAATATCCTTGATTTATCAACTTTCCCCCTCACAATTCACCTCTAGCCCATTAGGAAATCCTCATGTCCCTAACTTCAAAATATATTCCAAATTTGACCACTTCTCACCCTCTCTACAGGTAAAATTCTAGCATGGGCCAACCTTATGTTGACCCAGATTGCTACGCCTCCTGGTTGTTCCCCCTGCTTCTTGCTCTTCCTCCTTCTCTGTTTTCTCAATACAGGAGACAGAGTTCCTTTAAAACTGTTAGGTCAGATCATGGCCCCCAGCTGCAAAAAGCCAATCAAGGGATCCCCCTCTCACTCAGGATAAAAGCCAGCATCCTTACAGGGGCCATAAGGGCTGACTTGAGGAGTTGCTCATATCTCCCTGACCCTCATCTTTACTACTTTTCCCATCTTTCACGTCACTACTGTCACATGAATTAATTAATCAATCATCGTATTCACTCAACAGATATTTCTAAGCGTTTGGTCTGTGTCTGCAATGTTCTAGGCCTTGGGGATGAACACTGAACAAGAAACATATGGTTCCTATCCTCTTGAAACTTAGCTTCTAGTAGCTTTTAAAGTGTAGTGTTTTAACGGTATTATCCTAATTAATTATATATCTCAGCTTTTTTCTCCACTATCCTGTGTATCAAACCTCCTATCTGTGGTTCAGGCTGGGAAAAAAAAAAGGAAAAGCAAAGAAAATTCATTCCCAAAGCTAGAGAGGACAACTCTTGGAAAAATACCATAACCTTTTGGCTTGCTCCTCATTGGCTAAACACTGTCATTTGGCCACCCTACCTGTAAAGGATGCTGGGAAATGCAAGGGTTTAGAAAGGTATGTTGCTGCCATGAAGAAAATCAGGTGTTTTGGGTTTTTTTTTTTTCTTTTTTTGTCAGTTAAGAAGAAAGGGAGAGGGGAAAAAAAAGAAAAAGAAAGGGAGAATGTATACTGTGTAGATAACTAAGTACTTTCTACCATAGCTGGTATAAAATTACCTGTGGTTTACACTGGGTCTAGGTCCTGCCCATTTTAATCAGAAAAGCATTACTACACTCACTTGTTTTTATATTAGAATAAGGGCTATTTATTACCATTGGCTCAGGAAATGACCCAATGTGGCCTTGTAAGACAGAATTAATTTTCAGTGACTCCAGCGGAAAGTTGGCTGCCTTTTAACTTAATAACTTGAGAACTGTCAGTATCCTTTGAAGTTAATGATAGTTGTAAAGTGAAAATAAAAATTTTCCTAAAGGAAATCAAACTCACTAAGACTCGTAAATGAATACTCTGTCACTAGAACTACTAATGTGTATGTGAACGGATGGGTGCGAGGGATTGGGGCGTGTTTAGAATTTCGTTGTTTTTTGGTCTGGTTTTGTTTTGGCTTTTGAGTTATAGAATGTCTAACAAGTTTTCACCTTGGAAATAAAATGTAAAGCATTTAATGGGTTTCTTCTGGTTGTCAGGTGGAATATTAGAAGCAAAGATATTTTGTGTGAACATTTGTGTTGGAAATACTTAAAATGTGAGTGTCACCTCCCATGTATCAGTACAGCAGGGCCTCACCAGGCAAACAAACACAGTTTCTTACTTCAGTCTTTCTGCCCTGACAGGCGATTTTCTGAATTGGTATACGGATCCTCATTTTAATTAGCTTTTATTTTCTTTAATGAATAAAGTTACTGGCCAAACCAAGCATGAATGATTCATCTGTGCAGAAATAGCAGGCACCTCTTGTCCAACTTATGTAAAGCAGCAAACAGGTCATTTCAAGGAAGTATCAAGCAACATAGTGTGTATGTGTAAAATGTAACTCATTTCAGTCCCAACTTAAAGCAGTGAGGAGGTTACAGCGAGTATGGGGAAGCTTTCTCTCATTGGTGCATTCCTGCCTTTCATTTACAAATCAAAGTTTGTTTCAGCAGGAAGTAGCACTTTTTCTTCTTGTTGCTCATTTGTGGGTTTATTCCTACTTAATTTGCTGATCCAAAGAGATGCCAGATTGACATCCCTGGGCACTACAGTTTCCTATTGGTGCCTGGCAGAAGAAGGCAGCAAGCAGGAGCTCTGTGTTTGCTGGAATTCTTGGTGACTTTACGTTTCTGGAGGCAGAAATTTAAAAACCCTCCTGAAACCTTGGTTGGTACCTTCTGCTCACCACCACCCCGCAAAAGACAAAGCAGTCAAGTTAATTTCATTAAGGTTGGTTAGAAGATATTAACGGATTCTTTTTCACTGTGGCTTTCTCAAATACAATGTTTTCAGGACCTCAATTTTTTCTATATCTCAGTGCTTCTAAAGTTGCCTGATTATAAGAGATACATGCTTGGTAAAAAAATGTACATTTAAGATTCTTCCCTTGGAATCTAAAAAAAAATAGAAAAAACTTGTTCTGAAGAACATAGGAGCAGGACAGGAATAAAGAGGCAGATGTAGAGAATGGACTTGAGGACACGGGGAGCAGGAAGGGTAAGCTGGGATGAAGTGAGAGAGTGGCATGGACATATATACACTACCAAATACAAAATAGATAGCTAGTGGGAAGCAGCCGCATGGCACAGGGAGATCAGCTCAATGCTTTGTGTCCACTTAGAGGGGTGGGATAGGGAGGGTGGGAGGGAGACGCAAGAAGGAGGAGAAATGGGGATAAATGTATATGTATAGCTGATTCACTTTGTTATACAGCAGAAACTAACACACCATTGTAAAGCAATTATACTCCAATAAAGATGTTAAAAAATAAAATTAAATAAATAAATAAAAACCATTAGGGAGGTATATAAAATGTGCTGTAGATTAGAGATGAAGAAGAAAATGATACTATTAGGACTTGGGGAGAAAGGGAGAAGCTTCTGGGGCAGGTGGTATTTCAGCTAGATCTTGAGGAAATGGGACAAAAACAAAATTAAAGAAATGGGATTCCAAATGGAAGATATAACATGATGAGCCATGATACCTCTTTTATGAGCCTCCGTTTCCTCACTGTAAAAAGTGCATAATAATACTTTCTTACAGAATTGTTATGATAAATAAATGTGAAATGGATGTGTAAATACTTAAAAAAAATTCTTCCCTTGGAAATTCTGTTCTTTAAGGCCTGGGTGGTATACTTCTATCAAGTATTTCTGGTTGTTCTTACCATCAAGGCAAGTTGAAGAAGGCTCCTCTTTTATGAATGAGTATGATGCAACTTAGACTTAAAAACACTAAGTTTAGGATTATCTTTAAAAGTCCCTTGTTTCCTCATTATGCAGTATTTATTACTGGAATACATTTATAAAGCATTTAGCACTCTTAACAACATGGGCACTGGAGTGGACCATTTCTCTCTTCAAAAAATGGAATAGCTTTAAGAGCAATACAGAAACTTTCCTAACAATGCCAAACTCCGCAAGTATTTAAAGGCCCCTAAGAAACCACTGGTGATAGTTAGATGCCATCTTCTTTGTTCTTTGCCACTAGGAAAAAACCAACTGTTTGAAACATTCATACCATTCAGAGGAATTGTGAGTTTTGGAAGGATACCTTTTCTTAGAGAGCTGGGTTTTTTTTATTAGGACCCATAGGGAAAGGTGCATATGGGTATGTAAGCAGCTTGGGATTGTGTTCCTGGAAAGCACAGGGAGATAGAGTAGCCACCTTCCACTCCTACCAAACAAAAAGATACCAGAGCCTAAACACAGTTTTAATATGACTACAAACAGTATGCTGCTAAGTTTCACAGTAGTCAATATCCTGCATGTTATAACTTCTTGGAAAACTTGCCAGGACAGTATCGTGAAGCATGTGATACTCCTGGAGTAAAACCATGTATTAAAATTAAATCCAAGTTAACAATAGACTATGAGCCTATCTTATAGTACGTGATGGATACCTATTTAAAATCACTAATCCACCAAGGCTGTAACTCATAATTTTTGTACTCTGATATTATCCTGAGAATTTCATGTAATCTCTCTGGATCATGTGGCTTATAAGATTTTCCCACACAGCTGCAAAATTACTTGTTAGTTTATCTGTCATCGTACTCTGTTACCTCACACATCTCAGAAGCTGTTGATGGGTGTCTCATAGTCACTACTGGACTATAATTCCCAATTTATTCCTCATTCTGGAACTACCAAAAGATAGCATCAGTCCTTAAATATTCAATCGCCTTTCAAGTGAATGATTTGTGAAGCATTTGAAATCTGCAAAAATCTGCAAGGAAGAGACAGGCCAACACATTCCAGAGTTTCTCCTACTCTAAAATTTCTTGACATTTCTTGACTTGAAATATGGTAAGAAAAGTTGAAAGCTGTGTTATTTTTTAGACATTTCTAAATTAGGTCAATTTTGAGCTGAATAAGGCTAGACTATTTGGTTGTTCATGTCTCTTGTTACAAATTAACCCCAAGTTTGTTGCTTCAAACTTGGAAATTTTCTTAATGTATATCAGTGTAAAATAAGACCACATTTTTTTAATTTCAGAAATTGGAAAACACTGTCATATTTCTGTATGATCAGAACAACCTCTGGCCCAAGAGTTAAAATTTTATTTTATTGTCTTTTATTCTGAGGTCTTATAGATTTCCTTTCAAGTCATTTACTCCAGTTGATTTATAAAGATGCAAAAGTGCCATTGTAAGGACTAGTCCAATTTGGGAAAAGGGGCCTGGATGAGACTTGGGACATGTTTAGATGTTCTACCACAGCTGAATTCCAAAGTGATTTAACTTAATCTCTGCATGAAAGGCTATAGAATTCATTATTATTTATCTGCTTTTGCAAAAATTTGGAAATGATCTTCGTGTCTAAAAGAAAGGAAATGGTCATACACAGGAAAGATAATTTGGAGGCACTTATTGAAAAGTACAAACTCCTAGATTCTATTTCTGACTAGCAAATAAAAGTATCCCAAGGGAAGTTTCTGGAAATTGTCATTTTTATAAATACCCCTGGTTATTCTTACATTTATGCAAACTTTGGAAACATCACACTATTACGTTTGTGAGGTAGAATATTATTTGACCACTAGATTCTGCTTCTGAAGAATTTGTAAGAACATGAGGAAATATTCACAATAAAATACATAATGACAAAAAATAAACTAGTCTATATATAAAACTATATAGCGATTATGATCAGAATGCAGCCCAGAGTAAATAAAAAGTGTCATTGTAAAAGCTGGCCTCAGGTGTCCACTTTTCATTCAGGAAGATACCCAGATGTGGATGTGCTTGAGAGAAGGACCAGCATGAGACAAAGCACAACCAAAAAGGTTGCAGAAAAGGGGCAGGGATTTTTAGAACAGATATGTCTAAAAGGAAAAGAAAGGGAGGCTGAACAAGAGATTAAAGACTGAAGAGACAGATGAGTTAATGAGTCAATGAGTTATTCCAGATTCTGAGGATAACCAAGACACAGCACCAGGGATGCCCATTACTGCAATTTAAACTCTTTGCTGTACAGCACTGTCCTGAACCTTCATGGAATCCCCTCTTATACCCTGACCTTCGGGAAGCACACACTGGGGAGATTTAAGAGAAAAGGCACTGCTATAACCCACAGATATGTGGATGCAGGGCAGGAGGAAGAGAACACTGACAAATCAGGATGACACCGGGATAGATGCAGACATGTTAGGCATCTTAATGATTTCCCCAAATATAAGAGTGACACCAGAAATCTGGAAGGCCTGGGTAGTCCCATGAAGTTGACATATTGGTTATACACACACACACACACACACACACACACATACACACACACACACAAGAAAGAACTAAACAACAGACAGCAAAAGGTAGAAGTGTTATCTGCATGTTGAGATTAAAATTGCTTCATATCTTGTTTTGTTGCTGTCCTCCACTGGACATATATGATCTATGATCTATATAACAAAGGAAAAAGTGGTTAAACTTCGGTAAATACCGATAATTTTTAGAAGTCTTTCAATAAAAAAGTTCTAAATGTGATAGAAAATCAGCCAAATCTAATTCCTAATTTAAAATCCTGCAGTGCCAAGAGCTATGCTACACTAGCTAACATTTTAGAACGACCTACATTGGTCTGTCATGAATAAAATCTAACTCCTGAGTTCTCAAAATCTGACGTGCTACGCAAAATAATTTACACTGAACTATTGCATCATGCATGGATTCCACTGGTTCAAAGTGGGGAAAACATTTTAATGATTTTATATTCATCTGTACAGTTCTTTTTGCTGTCAATCATACAGTGATGCGTGGCTCCTTTTCCTTCTTTTAAAGATAACTTTTTCTCTATTTAGAAAATAATACTTATGAAACAATATTGTATATAGCCCATAAGCATGTAGTTTGTGCTGTCAGTTAAACTGAGTTTGAAAGCTACCTCTACCCCTACTCCTGTGTGACCTTGGATGAGTTGTTTCCTCTCTCTGCAGCTGTGTTTACCTGTGAATAGAAATAATGATGCCTCTTACTTCGTAGGACATTTGTGAGGATCACATGAGTTAATGCATGTAAAGGGCTGACCATACTCTGCAGCCAATTGTGCAAAATAAATTAATTAGAATTGGTGTTTGCTCATAATAGAAACTTTAGGAGGAAAAACATTAAGAAGGAAATAAATATGATCTAAATTCTTAAATCCAAGGCAAGAGGTACCATCATTTTAGTGGCTTTTTATCTTCCTCCTTTGTTTAAACAAAAAATACAAAAATGGACCCTCTCATATATATTCTAATATAATCTGACTGCTAACTTTATATAAACTAACTCATTTTCTGTCTTATTAAATATGCTTCCAAAATATTACTTTCACTTTGTAAGGAAGCATTATACTTTATTTAAATATCATATTGTTGGACATCATGGCTGTTTCATTGATATTTTAAGAAAGCTGCACTGACTCTCCTCAAAACTAAATACTTGTGCATATCCATGATTATTACCTTAGAATCAATTTCTAGAATTAGAATTACTGAACAAAATGGTATATTTTTAATATGTGGTTAATACATGTTTATTATATGTTGCTAACATGCCTTCCAGAAAGTCTGTGCCAGACTTTCGCGAATATACACAAATATTTGAGACTTTTAAAATGTTTTACTTCCTAAATTGTCACACTCACCAAGGAGACACTAGTTGAGCACCCACTGAAAGTGGGCGCTCTGCGGGGTGGGCAGCAGACACACCAGGATGCTAGTGCTGAGTCATGGTATCTAAGGGGAGCGAGGGCCCACTGCACCATGCCTGGGACCTCTGTGGCCTTGGAGATGCGTATCAGCCTTTAGAAGCGAAGGGATCCCTCTTGGAGAATCTAGAACAGGGAAATTTGACAAGTCCCACCCAAAGGGAATTGACTTTTTTTTTTTTTTTTGAAGTAGAGTTGATTTACAATGTAATGTTAGTTTCAGGTGTACAGCAAAGTGATTCAGTTATACGTATACATACATTCATTCTTTTTCAGATTCTTTTCTCATATAGGTTATCCCAGAATATTGAGTAGAGTTCCCTGTGCTCTACAGGTCTTTGTTGGTTATCTGTCTTGTATATAGTAGAGTGTGTATGTTCATCCCAAGCTCCTGATTTATCCCTCTCCCTTCCCCTTTGGTAACCATAAGATTGTTTTCTATGTCTGTGAGTCTGTTTCTGTTTTGTAAATAAATTCATTTGTATCAGTTTTTTAGTTTCCAGATATAAGTGATATCATATGATATTTGTCTTTATCTGTCTGACTTCCTTCACTTAGTATGATAATCTCTAGGTCCATCCATGTTTCTGCAAATGGCATGATTTCATTCTCTTTTATGGCTGAGTAATATTCCATTGTATATATGTACCACATCTTCTTTATCCATTCATCTGTCGATGGACATTTAGGTTGCTTCTGTGTTTTGGCTATTGTCAATAGTGCTTCTATGAACATTGGGGTGCATGTATCTTTTCTAATTAGAGTTTTCTCTGGATATATGCCCAGGAGTGGGATTGTAGGATCATATGGTAGCTCTATTTTTAGTTCTTTGAGGAACCTCCGTACTGTTTTCCATAGTGGCTGAAACAGTTTAAATTCCCAGCAGCAGTGTAGGGGGTCAAAGGGAACTGACATTTCTAGAGCATTTTTCATAGAGAGAAAACATCCAATTTCCCTTACTAAAAACCATAACTGCTTTCATCTGTTGAACCTGTGTACTGTGACAGGCATACTGCTGATATTTTACTACCACCTGTAATCAGAATGGGGATAATGCGTGGGGGATAATGCCTGCGAGCTGCCAGTGAAGTGAGTTAACTCGCCCAAGAGCTTGCAATGTCAAGTGGATGTGCTGGGCTCACCATCAGCTGTGACTCCCAGCGCTCCACTCTCATTTACACCTGGGTTCTCAACCTTCAGTCTTTGGTACATTTGTGAGTTTTGCTGTAGCTGTAT
Organism: Stenella coeruleoalba; assembly: GCF_951394435.1. NCBI lineage: Eukaryota > Metazoa > Chordata > Mammalia > Artiodactyla > Delphinidae > Stenella > Stenella coeruleoalba. The sequence continues at coordinate 50,510,253 of NC_137156.1, forward strand.
GCTCCTCTTCCTTAAGTTGATCTCATATTTATTTTTGAAAATGTTTTTAAAGGAAACTTTCTATTTCTATCATAAAGGGAATATTAATAATTTTTACTGCATATAAATAACATAAATAAAAATATACGCTTTCACGTGTACTACCTAAAATCATCTTACCCCTCCATCCCCTCCTCGTACCTCCTGCCGGGGACCTTGCCTTTCTCCTACTGGTTTCTTTGTTCTTGTTCTGTTCCGTGTGGTCTGGGAGGAACTGGGGAGACATCTTTACAGTGTGAAGGGTGAGTGTGCTTGTCTCAGAGGAGAAGAAAGAAGGGCCCCAGAGGTTCTGCTCCTGCTGGGAGAAGGTGCTCAACACACCCTGTTTAACTTCCTTTGAACAAAGGCCTAGAGACTCAGAGCATCAAAACAGAACCAGTGGCTTCGTTCTCTGGGTAATTCAGGCTTCTTTCCATCCGAAGATCCCAGATGTGGCTGGTCCAGCATGGTGACTTGCAGTTACCAGCACAGGTTAAGCCTGTGTGGCCAGGCTTTGTCTGGTAGCATTTTCTTCATCAAATATAATGACAATTTGAATAAACCCTTATGTCCAGGGAACATTTCTCATATTTTATTATGGAGAAAATAGAGACTTGGATTCTTTGAACATTTTAAAAAAAGATCCTCACTGTGTCAGCCTCTGTTTGTTTTTGCAGGACATGACAGTTATCTGAAGAGAACCAGCCAGATTTAATCTGACAGCTCCAGTCAGGGAAGAGTGCTCCCAATCTAATTACTCAGTAATCTAGTCAGGACGGGAGTAATTCTGGGCCTTTCTCAGGCAGCTAATCACATTGCCCAGGCGTTGGCAGCCACTCATGGGGAGCTTTCAGGAACAAAGTTTGGGGCCTGCATGGGCTTCACTGTGGTGAGATTTCTTTGTCACCCTCCCCCAAACTGGGTTCTTCAGGTTGGTTGCTATTGTTGTTGTTGTTGCTGTTTTTCTCCTCCTTACTCCTCCCCTTCATGGCTAAGATGGTCTTAGTTTAGCCTCAAGTTCTAAGTTGGACAAGACCTTCCTTTCTGAATGTCATAGGGAAGGGGTCTGACTCTCAGGTCCACTTGCTTCTTTCCTTGTGCAGGGATAAATGAAGGATGCTATGCAATTTTCAGAGGAGAAAAAGAAAGATGAAAAAGTTCTTTTTCTACAAGGAAAGCACTGTGGCTTGTGAACTCTTCTGCATGTCATTTCTCTATTGATGTGGGCAATTTTGGAGATAGGTTTTATGGAGAAAAGAGACAGTGAGCAGATATTTAGTATGTCAGTGACTCTGAATGTCAAGCTCTAGGCAATATCGATCATGAATCATTTCCATCATCACAATTTTAATACAGAATGTGAAGACTGAAAAAAAGGGAGAGAAGAAAACTCATCCACTGAGCAGGGGAACTTGTGTCGCCACAGTAATTAATACCCTGCCAATTTTCTTTCTCTGAAAACCCTCAGTTAGGATAATTTCATGGTATTCCCGTAAATCAGAATGTTTTTCCAGTGCATGGCCTTCTGACACTCTAAAAACTGAGGTGTCTCTGAAAAATCATTATACTAGCACCAGACCTCTTTTCTTCTACTCCTGTGTTTTGAACATTTCTCCAACTTTGCATAATCACTGCTTGGTCATTCTGAATCCAAACATTTGAGTCTAATAGAGGGGAATTCCAGGCACTAATAGGTTTATAATGTAGTAATTTCCCCCAAGTTATCCATGATAAACGGGCTTCCCAAAAAGCCTCTAGCAGTCATAACACAACATATTATGTAGACACGAAAAAGAGGAAATGTAAAATGCTGTGTTCAGTTGTTGGTTGTAATTTTGAACAGGTTTCAACCACAGTTTGTACTTTCTCGCTTTCAATTTTTTATGGAGTTAAAAGTGTTTTTATTTCTGTAATTGTAGGTGGTATAGGCCCCTAGGGGTCGGTTGTTTGGATGTGCCTCTATGTACACACAGAAACTGTTGCTGAATCACAGGTATATTTGGGCCTAGAGTCTGAAGCGTGTGGGCCTGGAGGCTGGTGTGTCTGGGATGGAGCATGCAGACTGATCTCAGTACCCATCATTCTGCTCCTAAGGATGTCATCTCTTCTTTAGTTTTGGGTGTAGATTCCACAAAAACTGTCACTGTGAGTTTATCTAAAGAGTTCACTCAAACTGTAAATAAACCCTAGTTAGGGACTCTTATCTAATATAATATGCACATTTTAGTCTCTGATTGCAAGTACTATAATTGTTTGACTCCAAAGTACAGATGAAAATAGGGTTACTACATCTGAAGAGTAGTTCATGCCAGGCATTTATATCAATACTTCCATGAGTCAGAATGTGTGTTTCCATCCAGATGAAATGTATTCTCTAGGTCACTAATTGAAATGTTTACACAATAATTTAAACATGTCAATTCTGTATTACTTTGTATAACAACTTTCATCTGAAAATGTGAAAGCATTCATGAGAAATTAATGCCATGGTGGTTAATCCTTACAGAAATGTTGCTTACTTCTTATAGAATGAAAATGAGAAAAAAAATATTTTATAGCGATGACTTGTAATGATCCCACATCTCAGTGTATAATTGGCACAAATAAAAGAACAGTGGTTCTTTTTCTGAAGGCTATTTCTCAGTACAAGTTAAAATGACTCGGGAATGCAGGAGACTCACAAAGGAGACTGCAATATTAAGAGCTTATCTGAGCAATGGGGAACCTCTAGGTATTTGCTAATGTGGCACTCTTTTCTCTGCTTTAAACACTAGATCTTGAATTACACAAGTGATTGTTATCTGGAAATCAGTATACATTGTTGATTCCTCTGTTCAAATTAATATCTGCTGAATGAGTTTGGCTTTGTAAAAGTTCAGCTTTGTGTTTTATTCATTCCTTGCTAGGGTGTCTGATGCTGTCTAAGGAATGTCCCAGGACAGAAGGGTCTTTATATAAAGAACAATAATAAATTCCTTTATTACCGTATATGAATTATCAGCCTGCCCTCAATCAAGTTAGATTTTGAACTTTAGTTAAATCAAGATGAGGCAATTATTTCACGTTTTGATCCCATGTACAGGGATCTTACATTTCACTGTATCATTTTTACTACTGTTTATTCCCCATCACATTTGTTTTGGTTTCTTTTTTTAGAAGTCAATTCATTTAACATGTTTTAGCTTTGAGTCAAAATCTACTTCAAGCTGGTGATTGTTGTACTTCCCTACACAGTTAGAAATTTGCAAGGTGATATTTGGTGTTTTGCAACATGAAGGGCATACTACCCGTATAGGAATCGTTCAATGACTTTGATGAGATTTAAAAAGTCTGCAGTTTGGGTGAATTATTGCTGGCTGTTATCCAAGCCCTTCTCCTCCTCCACAAAATATAGTCTTTTAAGTTTATATTGTCTACTTATGTGCACCTTGGCATGGCTTACATTTGGGGATTCTTGCAAAGCCCCACATTACTTTTCATCTGTTGAGTATGCTGGGTACAATTTGCTGGGTGTGCCTCATACTTTATGTTGGTAGCACACAATTCTGCTCTCTTCACGACATTCCCTTATATCTGTGCTGTCCAATAGAGTAAGAGTTTGCCACATGTGCCATGAAATTAAATTAATTTCAATTTTAGAAAATTAAAAATTCAATTTCTCAGTTGCACTAGTCACATTTCAAGTGCTCAAGAACGCTGTGTAAGTAGTGGCTTCCCGACTGGACAGGCAGATACAGAATATTTCCATCATTGTGGTTGACAGACTACCAGAAGAGAGGCCTACATTGACTCATAGGCAGAGAGCAAGTGTGGCCAGACAATTCCAGGTTCCATACCAGAAGCAGCAAAGTCAATACAAGTAGCTGAGACTCTCAAAGGAACACATGTGTAATTACACCTCATCATGAGTTCTCGTTGCAATTATAAGAAATCATTCAAATGTTGGTTTTATTCATTCTTTAAAAGGAACAGGACCAACAGCCGCTTGACAGCTTTGTCTTTTTATTTCACTACTGTTAGCCTGTCACCTAAGGACTCTTACAAATATGTCCACTTTCAAATAGTGGTTAAGGCTTCTTAGAGATGCTTTTGTTTTCTGTTCATTCAAAGTCACCTCTATCCCACACCAGCCAAGGGCTCATTTTTCCTCTTCTTCCCTTTCCCTGGTCTTGCCCTGTTCCCGCAATTCTGCCTTGATGATGTTTAGTTATCAGAGGGAAGAAAGGGAGGAGACTTAAATGTGTCTTTTAAAGTAGATATTCTGTTTTTGGAATCTCCCACTTGGTTTAAGTGGAAAAGGCTTTGAGGCAAGTCAACTATCTTTTGCACTCCCATCCTCCTTCTGAATGTGTGTGTACATAGGTAGAATTATCTGGGAGCAAACATCAGGCTTCTGAAATATCCTTCTTCTCTTCTATCAAGTGCTAGACCCTGAATGCCTGTGGGGTTGTGGTGGCCCCTGCCCCGAAGTGTCCTCACTCTCTGTAGACACTTGTTCTCCTTGAAAGCTGGGACTCATCAAACTCCAAAAAACTGGTCAAAGTTTTCCCATGAAACGATCACAAGAAAGAAGACTAAATGTTCCATTGTCAGGTTTCTAAGTAGAAGGGGAAATTCATAACAGTAATTCAGTGTGGAACAAATGCACAAAATAAAAGAAGTTATGTTACTCCCTAGTGTCTTCAAAAGCTTAGGATTTTGAAGATCTTGAGATGATTAGGAGTATATTGTATTTGGACCAGACTGTGTATTCATTGCTGGAGGTAACCTCTTCCAGAAACATGCTTTGACAATCCTAAAACGGTAGGATTTGGGGAATTCATAGCTCTCTGATATAGATATATGAGTTTTTTGTTTTTTTTTGTTTTTTGCGGTACGGGGGCCTCGCACTGTTGTGGCCTCTCCCGTTGCGGAGCACAGGCTCCGGGAGCACAGGCTCCGGAAGCGCAGGCTCAGCGGCCATGGCTCACGGGCCCAGCCGCTCTGCGGCATGTGGGATCCTCCCGGACCAGGGCACGAACCCGTGTCCCCTGCATCGGCAGGCGGACTCTCAACCACTGCGCCACCAGGGAAGCCCCGATATATGAGTTTTTAAACTGAATTCTTGCCATAATTTTTTAACTGATCACACCCATTTCTCTGAAAATATAAAGGTTATTACATATGTTTTTTAAATCCTCAAGTCTTTTGTGAATGTCCTACTGCTTACCTTTACTGTCTTACCTGCTACCTCTCTCCATAAGCACCTCATCTTTTAGTGATATTTAGTCTACTGCAGCTCCCGGAGCAAGCTGTGTACCTGCTTTCACTCTAAATACCAGTAGAATGCACCCATCAGCTGCCTGGAGAGCTTGGACTCATCACTTACCTTTGCTCAGATGCTCCATCTTTAGTGAAGTGCCACCACCCCTGGATTAGCTGTCCATTGCTCCATGACAAATGACCCCAGCACTTAGGGGCTTACGACAACATTTTTGATCTCACAGTCTCACTGGGTCAGGAATCCTTGGGTGGCTGGGCTAGGCCCTCTGGCTTAGGGTGTCTCACAAGGCAGTACTCAGAGTGTTGTCCAGGACTGCACTCAGGGGAGGAGCTGCATCCTGAGTTGTTGGAACGACTCAGTTCCTCGTGGGCTGTTTTACCGAGGCCTCAGATTCTTGGCACATGGGCTTGTCCATAGGGCAGCTTACAGCATTGCAAGTGTGCAGAGCCAGAGAAAATGTAAAGAAGACAGGATCACAGCCTTTTATAACCTGATCTTGACAAGGACATCCTATCTCTTCTGCATTCTATTCATTAGAAACAAGTCACTAGTTCTAGCCCACACTCACGGGGAGGGCATTACACAAAGACTGAGAGGGAGGGGCCTTTGGCAGTCACGTCAGAAGCTCCTTACCAGACACCCCCCTGGCCCAGCCAATCCCAGACGCGCTAAGCATTGAGTCCTGATACTACCTATGACTGCACTTCCCCATTCAGTTCCAATGACCGGTTTCCATGTCTTACTGGTTTTCATATCTTTGGTGCAGTAGCTACATGGGGAGAGGGATGTGAATATTAGTTGAAGACTGAATGAATGAGTCAGTCTCCACTGTGAGGATTTATATAAGGAAGGCTGAAATCCACTGGATCTACTGAATGGAAAGTCATACAGAGGGTTTTCTACTCTAACAGCACATATGAGTTCCTTAAGGATTTCATGCTCTGCAAAATCATGCACTAAAAATAATGAAACTTGTGGGAAAAATAAAGATAGTGCAGACTCCACAAAACCTATGAAAATTCATAACCCCAACACTTACAAAAAATACTAGCAATGCAAGTTTACACCCTGAAGTAAGTACTTGCTCCTTCTGGATGTAGGTGTGGGAGGGCATTCAGTTCTCCTAGAGACTCTTTATGATACAATTTTAAAAACTAAATTCAGCTGCATTTTATTAATCAATTATTTTAACATGAGAGAAATGTCTTTGCAGCTTCTTGACCTGCATTCACAGCTTTGTCAGATATATTAGCAGAGTAGAAAGCAGAGAGGTTCTTGAAGCTTCTGAACCATCCTGCATGAAAGGAAGGCAATTTTGCAGAATTCTGAAGCTTTTCCCTAAACATCTGCAAATGTCTACTATATATTTTTGGTTGCTTGTTTTGCTTTGTTTTGTTTTGTTTTCTTTTATTTTTTTACTTGTAAGAAAGCTTACCTCTGCTCACTTCAAAACATGAGCATGCTTGGAAGAATCTCAGAGGAGCCAACACACTTCCATGTTGTCCTTACATCAGTCTCTTATTTTTCAATTGCAAATGAGTTAATTCATGTCACTGAAACACCCAGTACAGAAGAACAAACAGTCTCATTCTTCTCAGCTTTAGGAAAATCCCCTAGGAACCATGGAACTTCACCACTTGTTTTGAGAGTATTAAAAGGTGCCCTGAGGCCTTTTGGCACAACTAACAGGGTGACTTATACTCATCTCCAACTTCAGAACTAATTGTGATTTTAAATAAACATAACTTCTTTCGTCCAAGGTTCTCAAAGTCTGTTCCTCCCTCATTCTCTCCTTTCCTTCCTCCCTTCTGTTGCCACATTATTTTTTCTTTACTTTTAATTAATTTTGAATTGATATTTTATTTACTTTTTGAATAGGTAATATGTTCACATGGCAGTAAATGTAAAGAAGTATCTCCTTCTCATCCCGACCATCATTAAGATAATTTCCCTCCTGAAGTCCAGGGAATCTTGTTATATGGCTTATCTCCATTTGGAGTTACGCAAAGGCCATGTTAACAAATCAAACTATGTCACCAAATTCTAACACATGGAATTTTTAACTCACATAAGCACATTCTTGTTTTACTTTAGCTAACTAGGACATCCTTGATTCCAAACAATCGAGAAATATGGACATTTCAATGTATTGGCAAATTCCCGTCTTCCTAAACATGTGACACACATAGGGATGGACGTGGCCATAATTTCCTTGCTGTGATTCTATCCTGTTTAGTTTTTATAAATATAAATTCTCATTGTAATTTTTTTTTACCCAAACCTGTAGATTTTCCCACAATTTTGTATCCTTGTAGGGAGTTGGGAGATGATGTGAAGAGAAAGCCAAAAACACATATAAATGGCAATTACCTAAAATATCACCTAGGGTGCTTGTCAAAGTGTATGAGGCCCAGATAAACACTGAAGATTAAGTAAGAAATCAAAAAGTAGTTTAAATGTCTATGACTTCCTTCAGCCATTTAATATTTAATCACAAATCAATGGGTTTTGGCTCTCCTGTTAATGATCTTATAATTACATGCCTGACGTGCATTTGAGGAGGAATTCACTAAGAAGGTGCGGCAGAATTTTATTGCTCACATACATGAAACAAGAGACAAAACTAAAATTTCTCAAAGGAAGGTCTTTTGGGAAGTGTCTAGATTAATACAGGTGAACAAAAAGGGGCTTAATGGTGTTTAACAAGCAAAATATTTGGAATTTGTTTCTCAAATATTTCCAGTGTCTGTCCTGTGATGGTGCCCTCGTATCTCAGAGGTGTCAAGGGAACCTCTTTACCAAGTCAAATGCTCTCTTGTGAATTTCTGAACTCAATGGAAATGCAAACTTCATCGTATTTTCTGCTCCTAGAGGCTGACCTCTAAATCCCAAAGGCTATTTTATTCCCTTTGGTCTGAACATATGTGAAGGTTAGAAGAGTGAATTTGTAGGAAGCAAGGAAATGGACAGCAGCAGGATTCATGTAGGTGGGCAGGTGGACTAGAAACAGCCTGTATAGTCAAATTCCGTAGGAAGGAGTGGATTAAGAAGAGGACAGATATTTGGAGATATGGTTAGAAAAGAGTCATTAATTGGAAAAAGAAAAATAAAAGTCCTCATAAAAATTACTTGTTCAGATTTGCTTAGAAATCTTTGTGATAGCAACATCGTGACAAATCTTTAGATCCTTACAGACCTGACGTTTAATTCCAGATCTGTTGCTTATTAGCTATGAGATCTCAGATAAGCTACTTAAACTCTCTGAAGTGACATGTCCCCATCTGTAAAATTGGGATAAGTATACTTACATTTCATGGTTGTTCTGAAGACTACTGATATCGAATAGCAAATTTTAATGTAAAACCTGGAAAAGACTAAGTTATAACTTATCCTCCTCTTCATCATCACTGGAGAGGCATAATTCTGTTTCAAATCTAAAAGATGTTACAGAGCTGAAGGCAGACATCTCTGAAGCATGTTTTACTACTCAAGGCCAGAGATGCAGTAATTTCAGGACTAGTCTTGTTTCCCTGTAGCTAAAGGATTCCAAGCCATGGACCAGGATGAGAATGTGTTTATGGGCTTCTAGGTGATAACAGTCTTTGTGCCTAAATCTTAACTAACATAATCATCCTTTCATAGTGATAACACTTTCATTGTGGTATTTGCACATATCATTTGGGGGTATATTTTTTCACCTAAGAAGCCTGGTAGCTACTTCTCCAAACCACCAATATCAAACGCCATTATGTATCTCTGGTAATCATCCTGTTATAATTCTACCTGTTGTGACCTGGCCATGAGTCAAATTTCTTGACCACGATACCATGCTTGGGAAGGTCTAATGTTTTCCATAAAACAGAAGTTGTTCAGTCTTCAACTGCAAGGTATGCTTGGTCAGGCCCCATTTTCAGTGTCTTCATAAACCTTGTTATGTGTTCACTTATTTGGTGCATGTTTACTGTTCTGTGCTCAAGAATTTCTGTAGTGTTTTGCATCCCTTGTGAGTGGCCTTCCTCCCCGCTCCTTCTTTGCAAGGAACAAAGATTGGCATTGAGTCCATTTGTAGGTGCCACTTAGCTGCTACCTCTGCTAGGTGTAGATACTAAGTCAGAGAAAGACAAGTATCACATGATATCGCTTATATGTGGAATCTTAAAAAAGGGTACACATGAACTTATCTACAAAACAGAAATAGAGTTACAGATGTAGAAAACAAACTTATGGTTACCAGCAGGTAGGGGGGAAGGGATAAAGTGTAAGATTGGCATTGACACATACACACTACTGTAATATATATAAAATAGACAAATGATAAGAACCTACTCTATAGCACGGGAAACTCTACTCAATACTCTGTAAGGACCTACATGGGAAAGGAATCTAAAATAGAGTGGATATTTGTATATGTATAACTGAATCATTTTGCTATATATCTGAAACTAACACAACATTTTAAGTCAACTATACTCCAATAAAAATTTTTTAAAAAAGGAAAAAGGGGGGAAAGATTGACAGAAGAGACACTGCACATAACCCCACTTCTGATCATTTTAAACCCATTTTTCAAATGATAAAACTTGCATGTAGTAAGGGAGGGAAATAGTGATGGAAGAATCGAGATTTCTTACCTTTTTAATGACGTGTAGTAAATATAGGGGCACAGACTCATATGTCTTCAGGGTCACCAGTAATTATGGGCCACAGGTTGTCATGTGGACACTGCAGCAAATCAAAGAGAGTAAACCTGGAGGACAGGGGAGCACTGTAAGGGACCCTGAGATGTAGGAATATGGGTTGGGTGTGACACCATCTTCTGATTTTCTAAGAGAAGTCAAAATACATAAATTGGGGTGTGGTCCCATCTTCTAAGAGAAGTCAAAATACATAAACTGGGGTGTGTGTGTGTGTGTGTGTGTGTGTGTGTGTGTGTGTGATTTCTAAGCATTAACAACCATTTTGTTAAGGCAGTACTAGTCCCCCCAAACCTGACCTCATTGACTGTGGACTCAGAAGACTGGAATTTTGCCTCTAGCTCCACCTGCTTTACTTCCTGTAGCCACTAAACTGCAGCCCTTTTGTTTTATTCTGAGCCTTTGCCTCACACTCCTTCTTCCTCAGTGTCTTGATCTGTGAATTAGGGGTAAGAGCATTTGTTTTTCTGCCTCCAAAAAATCAAGGACCACAGCACCTGGGAAGATGAATGAGGTCATTTGGTTAAGCGCTCCTTGCTGGGTGGAAGAAGGATGGCTTATGAATACTAACAGCATTTGAATTATGTGAGCTTTCATGGAAAGAGAGTTGGACCATTTAGCTCCCCCTCTGCAGGGAGTTATAAGAGAGGAAACCAGGGAGGAAGAGGCTGGAAACACTTCTTCATGACTACCTCCTGGGGGGAACTACGAAATGGCATTGGGGATGCTGAGACTTTGTCCGCATGGTACTGTAGACAATGCAGTGTAAGCTGAAGAGAGCAAAACTCTCACTATGTGAGTTTGTGACTTTGTTATCTGTTGGAAGTGTGAGCAAATGCGGGTGAACTGTCTACCTAAGGCTCTGGCTCACAATCCTTTTTTATGTTCTAATCAAATTGTCTTTTTATTGCTCCCTCCCTCCCTCCTACGTAGCTAGGGTAGACTAACTACTGAAACAAGCCCCAGCATATCACTGTATTAACCCAATGATAGCGGATGTTTCTCTGAGATACTCCCAGTTGGTGGGTGGCATTTCACATAATGATTCAGAAAACCAACGCCCTTCTATCCTATGGCTCTCCATCCTCTGGGCTTCCCCACTAGCTGGCAAATGGAGTCAGAGTGCAGTGTGTTACATGTGGATGATGATTATGAGCCACACCTGAAAAGAGCACGTGCCGTTTCGGCTCACATCCCCTTGGCTAGAACTCAGTCACATTGCCGCACAAGGAAGGTTGGGAAGTGTCGTCACATTCCCCCAAAGAAGAGGAAATTTCTGTGACTGTCCACAGTCACTGCCAAGCTTGAAATGTTTTCAGACATTTGTCCTCCCATTTTATCACCTGCTGAATATACTGTTGCTTCCTTTAACACAAGACACTGGAGATAGAGTCTGGTTTTCCCTTTATTCTGTTGCAGTTCTGCAGCTAGCATACTGGCTTTTCGGTTTTCTGTTAAACCAAACACCTTTTGTACACTGTCATGTAGGCTTTTGTTTTGTTCTGTTTTAACCCTTCTGTTCTTTCCATCTACTAACTTCATTCTTCATCTTATTGCTTAAGAGGGAGATTTCTTCTCCATTGAGAGTTGAGTGCTGAATTTGAATACCTGTGTTGTCAGGAAGCGTTGGCAGCCACTCACATAGCCTGCTACTGTCTGCTGTCCTTAGCTATGGCTCCTGGTGGAAGTTGTTGATTCTTGGGTAGAAATAAAAATACATGTTTGTTATTTTTAGTGTTTGATTCTGAGACTGTCATGGGAGGCAGGGTTCTGTTTTGAGTGATGTGTAATGTAAAAATAAAATGATTGAATATTGTGAAATTATACAGTGACTTTGATTAGTGTAAGCAGTCAATACTAATCAATGCACACAAAACAATACAAATGGTCTTGCTCTTTTAGCACAATGTAGCTGTTAATGGTTGATAAATGATAAAGGAAAAGAAGATAGACACATATTCATCCAAGCTGGTGAATGTTATGAGGATTGAGAATCTAAGTATCTATGAAAAACATATGTTTAATTAACCCTTGACAGAGCTTCTCTTCAAAATTCATGAAAATGGAAAGCTTCAAGATACTGAAAGGTAAATAACCAACAAAAAATATCCTCTAGGGCTTCCCTGGTGGCACAGTGGTTGAGAGTCCCCCTGCCGATGCAGGGGACACGGGTTCGTGCCCCGGTCCAGGAAGATCCCACATGCCACGGAGCGGCTGCGCCCGTGAGCCATGGCCGCTGAGCCTGCGTGTCCGGAGCCTGTGCTCTGCAGCGGGAGAAGCCACAACAGTGAGAGGCCCGCGTACCGCAAAAAAAAAAACAACAAAACAGAAACAAAAACTCTATAGTAATTATATATCTGGAGGCAATTGAGTATAGGGGTTAAGAGCTCTAGGAACAGACTCCCCAGGTCTCAATCCTAGGCATACCAGATCCTATCTGAATTTCTCTGCAAAAAACTCTGTTTCTTCTTTTGTAAAATGAAGGTAACAAAAATGGAACTCATGATGTTTTAGCAAGGATCAATAAGAGGATGTTTGTGAAGAGATTATGGCAAGTAGGAAGCACTTGCTAAGGTTAGTTGTTACAAGCACACAGAGAAAAAAAAAAAGCATCTTCTTACAGAGAAAAATGGTTTAAAACAATACTTCTCAAAATGTCATGGGCATACCAGTACCTAAATATCAAGTTACTATGGAGATTCTGGTTCATTAGGTCTGTCAAGGAGCCTGAGATGATGTATATTTTACAAGTTTCTAAATTACATTGACTTTGCTCGTCCACGGACTATGCTTTAAATATAAAGAATTAAACTTTATAGTTATATCGTTACCTAAATTTTGAGTTGTCTGTTGTTTATCTAGGAATGTGATAAATTGATTCCTGGTATATGATGAGAAAGAGAAATTTCCCTTCATGGTGTAAAATATCTGAAAAGCACCCATAAATGCACAAGAGATGCTGTTGAATGAGATGCCTGAGGAGCAAAAGAAGTAATCCAAAATTTCATATATGTCACATTTTGTGTCAGGAATTTTTATGGCCCCGAAATGTTGTCTTAAGAGTCAGTGATACAGGGTTGATGGACTTCAACGTTGATGAGACTTTTTGCTGTTCTGATTTGTTGGGTTTTTTAAACATGATTCCCTTGGGCTATTGTCTACCATTGGCTGATCTGGCATTATTATTTCTTCAATATGCTAAAGAAAAGACTAAAAATTTAAATGGAAGACAATAATTGACTTCTAAGTTTGTCTAGTGTTTTTTGGCTCTTGTTTCTGGTAAAGTTTGTTACATTCTTTTTCAGAGCAGTGTCTTGGGATTCCTGCTAGATTACTTAATTTAGATCACTACTCTTTCCATTAACATCATCTTTTTCCCTTAATTGTCCACTTAGTAATGCATTATCCTGCTTCATGTATGTCATTGTTAAGGGTTCTCCTTTATTCAGACTCTGAACTTTTTCATATCTGTTGGTCATCATTCTAGATATTCCATTTTTCCTCTCTCCCTTTATCGTTATTTTAATTGAATTGTACAGCTGAGTCAAGATTTTTGGTGATATTGGCAATGACCTGCTGCTGGACTTTGAAGACCCTATACAGAGGGTTGAATTTCCACTTTTCTCTTTGCTCTCCTTGCATCTGTCCTTCTGCCATATTACCGTGTCAAATGGTACAAGCCTATAACTCAGAGATGAACAAGGAAGCTCCCAGGAGCTAGGAATCCAGAGCACTCATCTGATAAAAATCTCAGTCCCTACTGCCTGTTACAAGGCCCTGTGGCTACTGTGTACCCTCAGTGTACATATTTTCTGTCTTTACAGCCAACTATTGTATTTATTACTTTACATAATTATCAACTGAGTGGTCTACACATCTTGCAACAGCATTTGCATCCTTCTATACTTAAGGGTTTATTATGTGGGATTGTTCTGTTAAAAATACAACATATGGGAAAAAAGAAAAGGCATGTGATAAATGTGATTAGAATTAGCCATGTATGTGTAGATTTATGAGTCGTGACTTTTTTTTAATTGAAAGCATTGAAAGAGAGCCTAATTATATACTTGGACATGTTCTTGTATTTTCAACAATAGTACCAATTTATATTACCTATGTCTAAGTATTAGAAAGAAACAGAGAACATTAAGATTAACTGACAATAAATAAACGTTTTATTTTTTCTGGAGTAACAGGCAATGCCTTATATATATTAACTTAGCCCATTTCAAATGTATATAGTAAAGGAAACCCAGATCCTTGGGGTACAAAATTTGACAATGAAAAACAAGCAGTCGTTCCCCAAGTGACCAGAAGTTGATGATGGGTCCAAGCTGTCAACATAAACTGTGAACAGGCTGAAGTCCAACACCAGGAAAGAACTGGGGTTGTAAGTAAATTTTTCATCCCCCACAGTTCTCTGACCACACTAGTTTGTTTGATGGCCCTGCCCATCTCTAAATGATTGTTATCTCTGACTTCTACCCATATGATTCTTCTCACTTCTCAAATTGTGCATCTTGAGGTTTCCTCTCCTTGGGAAGCCAGGAATGAAAGACATGGCAATGATAAGATATTTCAAGAAAAGGGGTAATCCACCAATGGGTTGGCCATACAAAGCTTGTGCTGCTAAGACACCAGCTTTATACTTTATTTATTAGTATAAATGTTATAAAACATCTGATCCTTCCAAGAATATCTTTAGCCGTGACTATAAATCTGACCTAGCTCTAATAAATGTCTGGGGTTTTTGTTGGTATAAGTTTGCTATCTACCAAGATGGAAGACAGTGGGGTCTTTCTGAGCAGAGGTTCCTGCCTGATGGATAGTTCTTTGGAGATGAAAGCTGTGCCTTATTTTAACAGCCTTGGTCATACAATGCCTCTCATAGAGTAGGAACTCAAAAAAATGTGGATTGAATTAATGTTGTCTCACCACACTTTTCCCTGTGATTTATAATGTAATAAATAAAAAATAGTCTCTAGTTTTGAATCGTGTCCGTGAACATTTCATGAGAGAGAGAGAGGGAGGGAGAGAGAGACAGAGAGAGAGAGAGAGAGAGAGAAAAAGAGAAAGAGGGAGATAGATTTAATGCCTATCATCCCTATGAAGTACACAAATGGCTGATGGCTTCTAAAATTCCTTAGTAGCCAAAGATAACATATTCCAAAAACTGTAATTAATTTTTTGCACATTGAAGATTTCTACTCTGGATTATCAGTAGTGCCATCTTTGGGGGTATATGAAGAAAAGCAATTTTTCTATAGTTTTGGTTAGTAGAGTGGCTATGAAGATATTTTTGCCGCCTTTAATGAAACATTTTTTCTGATTCTCCTAATAATATTATGGCATTTTTCCAGAAGGGAACAACAACAACAAAAATTCCCTCTCTCTTGGGGCCTGGAATAATGCAACAGCCCTGAGCAGTTAATTGATGGACTAAATGTTGGGTAGTCACCAGAGGCAATCTTGGGAGATGTAAGGGGTCCAGTGGCCTCAAGAGGTCGATTCTACCTAAGAACTCTTGTGATTAGTCTGACAACACCATGGGGAGCTCCTCACAATAGTTTATGGTCAGTGATAGTCATAGGTTATTTCTTTTTAAAAACTGGTATTTAAGATAAAGAGAATATTAAGGTTTTGGTTAGTTCCTTGGGAGGAAACTCTTAATTGGTTTAAGGCTGTGTTCCCAGTGCCTAGAGTGTACTCGGAAAAGTAGGAGCTCAATACATATTTTGGATGAATTAATGAATTAATTACTCAATTGGATAATTTCTATGGCTTCATCTTCCTAATTTTGATAAACTTTTAAAATCTGTTAAAATTGTTTTCTACTAAATACGGCAATTGAATTGATCTATAAGTAAACATAAATCCCCTTGAAAATGATGAAATTATCTAGAACTCTCTTCGACCATGGATTTCACCACTTTTAAGACAGAAAGAGGATAATGTCTCTAATTCGGATTCAGAAATTTGATATTTAAGGGGATTGGATGCCACCTGCATTTGTTCATCAAGGTTATTCTTAGCCTATATGTTTATTATAACTTGTCATTTTTTTCTGAAGTTGAGGCAATGATTCTTTATAAATATGTTAGCAGTCCAATCGAATTGGGATGATACAGCATTATCCAGAGAAACAGAATCCAGCCAGGAAAGACTCTCTTACCAAATATCAACGAATAATAGGCTCAGATGAGAAGAAAATATTTTATGTTTCTTCGGAGCCAG
This sequence comes from Stenella coeruleoalba, assembly GCF_951394435.1. Classification (NCBI taxonomy): domain Eukaryota; kingdom Metazoa; phylum Chordata; class Mammalia; order Artiodactyla; family Delphinidae; genus Stenella; species Stenella coeruleoalba. The sequence goes on from NC_137156.1 coordinate 50,526,462, forward strand.
ACTTTAAGCTAAAAGCATCTTTAGAAGATACTTAAACATTTTGAACAATAATCTTGCTAATTGAAGCCGAGCTGTATATGTGGATTGAAGCATCCTTTAGAACACTTCCAGGTTAATGGGGTTCATCTCTGAGCACCAAATAAGAAAGAGTTCATAGAGGCCGCATTGACAATCATTCCAGATTTCTGTACAATGTAAGAACTAACTGGGTAGGAAGAATAAGAAAGAAAAAAGAAAGGAAATTGCTATTTGAGATGGCTAGAAGAAAAAGAAGGGAATAATATTCAAAGCCCCAGTCTAAGTAGGAAGAGTGAAAATAATTTTGAGGAATAATGCTTAGTGAAAATAACATTCCAGTTCTCCAGGTTGTACCAGCTAAGGAAATGCATAGAATAAATGATGAAGATGCTAGTGGCTGAAATTAGGCATATCCAGACTTTTGGAAACCAGTAGTTACCAGATTTCTGAAAGATAAATATTTAGTGATATTATTTCACGTGTGAGAATCTAGGTAGATTGGACCTCTTCTTTACTATTTTTAATGATGTTTTTTAAACTTGAGGCCACTGAAGAATAAATAAATTCTATATTGCCCCCAAGAAAAACACAACACATTATATATCAGTGACTCATGTAATAACTGAATTCTCTCATTTGTTCTTTGTAAAACGTTAATATATTTTGAAAGTGAAATAGTTTGCATATTTTAGCCTTAGCTAGATTTGATGATTCTATTATTTTATGCCAAAGAAATATTTCAGTATCTTAGGATTCCTTTTCCTCCTCCCCTTTCCATCCTCTGTCCCTTTCTTCCCCTACCAGCCTAAATTAGTCAGTTTTTCAAGAATGATATTGTGAACATAATCTTTCTGATAATAGCCCTCTTCTTCACAAACAGAACTGATGGCAATGTAAACAGTTGCTCTAAATAAGTAAGCCTTGAAGTTCATCAATGTTTCTCTTTTAGGTTTTATATCTTAGAACATATTTCATTTTGAGTACAACTTGTTGGTAACCAGTTATAAACAGTCTGATCTTTTTCATTTTGTATGGTTTGTATGCTCAAAGAAGAAAAAAAATTATTAATTATCATTCACATCTGGTACTGTGGTAGGGATTCTATACGAAACTTTCCAACTGTACGGCACAGATAAAGTTTCTAATCTTAATTAAATACCAATGCCATTATCTGAAACTACCAGTTATATCTCATGGTTAATAAAATTCCCTTCAATGGCTGTCCATCTCACTCAGAGTAAAAGCCAGTCTTTAGAATAATCTACAAGACCTTGGAATATCGCTGGTCCATAGTTAACCCTCTCCTCATCTCTCCCACTGTCTTCCCTCACTTGGTTGCTCCATAAGTATATGCTGGCATCAGGGCCTGAATACACAGCACTTCCTCTTCCTGGACCCATATTCTCCCAAATATTCATTTGCCTTCCTTTTCTCTATCAAGTGTTTGTTCACATGTCACCTTCTTAATAAGGTGTTCCCTGAATGCCCTTTTGGAAATTATAATTCCCTACTCCCCATCCTTACTTCCACTTTATTTTTCTTCAAAGCATTTGTAATGTATTAACTAATTTACTTTTTACTTGTTTATTTCCACCTACTAGAATGAAACCTTGCTGAGGGCATTTGTGATTAGCACTACTGTATGCCCAGGGGACAGAACAGTGCCTGGAATCTAGTGGGTATCCAGTATTTGTTTAGATATTTCTTCAATGAATGAATAAATTTATATTTACTGCATTTTATATTTCTACAGGGCTCTTGAACTTATTCAGCATGTCAGTAGAAATGTGTATTTTTTAGTTCTAGAATCTTATATGGCAAATAGGTGGACTAGAGAAAAAGGTCAACTCCTTTTTATAACCTGAATGGAGAGGAATGTCACATAAGCAAGTATATGATTCTGTAAAGCCAATACTATCTTTTAATCATTCTCTATTTTTGAATATTACTATAATTGAATATGGTGTTATTTACCTCACTGGCATTAATTTCATAACTTTTTATTAATAGCTATATAAATCTGCCAAGAGAATATTTTTTCAAGTTAGTTACTTTGTATAAAAATACTTTTAATATTTAGCATTCTTGTATAAGTAGAAATTAATCCATCATAATTATTAATTATTAGCTCTCAAAACATTCTTTAGCTTTGAAGTTCAATATTTCACCTAAACTCTACTGACCTGTCCAATTTAATAATCTACTAAGATCAAGGATTATCCTGCTTGCACTGAACAGAACAAATAAGATTTTAATGCCCCATCTTGCACTCAGTAAGTCAGTTTTTGAAATTATCTGAACATGTAAATTAATGTTTAATATTTAACCAAACATTTCCCTTGCCTCAAAACCTCAGGGAGACAATGTGCTTGTCCCTCTCCACTCTCAAAGGAATTGAGAAGGTAAAACAAGTAGAAAACATCAGTGATAAATGGCTGAGGTCTGGCAACCTGTATATGATGGAATATAGTTTTGAAATAATAGAGCTTGTGCCTATTATCAGGTTGGCACTGACATAGGCTGGAAATATCCATTTGTCTTGGGTAAGAACTCATCACTTGGATATGTTTAACTCTCAGAGGGTTCTGTAATCTGTCCCAGTGGTTCCCAAAGTGAAGCATGGACCAACAACATCAGTATTCCTGTGAACTTGTTTGAAGTGTCAATTCTCAGGCCCCATCCCAGACCTCTGAGTGTGGGCCCCAATCACTCAAAATCAGTTTTTTCTTTGAGGTGATTCCGATGCAGCTAGTTTGAGAAATGCTGATTGATCCTATTTGGTTAATATGTATAGAGCCGTTATTATATAGAAAACACTGATTCAATATCCTGTAAAAACCGTTATGGAAAAGAAAAAAATAATACCCTGTGTGTGGTGGGGCAATAAAGATGCAAAACGCACATTCTCCCACAGAGGAAATTATGCTGAAGACACTAACTGGCAAGCCTCTGATGAAAGTCTTCTGAAGTGTCTGGACTGGCACACATGGAAAGTCTTGGTGGAGATCCACAGCTTGACGTGGTCTTTCTCTGATATTTGGTTTTGTTTTTGTCTGCAGAAATTAAGTCCACATTTGTAATTTTTAATTTGTAAAGTGGAAGAGTGTTAAATTAAACAGAAAAGTTTAAGTAATCTTATATGGATAGCAAATTATATTCATGGAAAATTATAACTCAAAACAAAAGCAGTATTCGTTTTTAATGACATCTATATAAGTTTTGACTCAGGAAGTGGGGCAAGGAGTAACCTATTAGAATAAGGATAGCAGATACCACCCCTCCCAAGACACTCCCTTTATTGTTTCTGAGCTCTGCAACTAACCACCTGCGCGGTGTCTTTGATGTCATTCTTATTGCAAACCATATTAGCTTCTTTGTGGATAGGGAATCCTATCCTGTTTATCCAGACAAGAAAAATAGAAACCACTCTAGGTATTTCCAACTGAGGGCCTTTAATACAGGAATTGTTTACAAAATGTTAGAAGGACTGAAGAAGAAACTAGAGGAGGAGGACACAGTAACACAGAGATTAATGATAACAAGAAACTGCTGATACCCCTCAGGCTGGCCAAACAAAACCGAGGAGTGGTGTCACCAGATGACAGGGCACACTGGTCCCTAACACTGCTAGAAGACTCTACTTCTGTTGAAAGGGCCACCAATCCCACTGCGAGAGCTGCCAGACACTACTGCTAGCCTGGCCAGCCATGCCATTTCCAGCAATAGTGCTGGAGCCAGCAGCTGAACCAGAACTTCTAAAGTTGCTGGAACATGTAGCTGCCTGCCAACACTGGTGACACCTCCTAAAGCCAAGAGAAAGTGCACTTTCCCTTTCTCCTCTCCTCCAATCTCCCACCAGTCCCTCCTATGGGCCATCCTAACCAGAAGTCAGCTGGAAAATCCAGGAAATATAGTTTTCAAGGTCCTAGCATCTGGGATACTAAATAATACACAAAAGGGGGGCATGAAGCTTAAAGAAAGGGGGCAAATGACCTGCCCAGACATGAGGATACACCTTAAAACAATCACGTGGAACTCATGGAATCACAGAGTTTCAGAGCTTCAGGGACTCTTGGCATTCTTTTGCACGTGTTTTTTTTTCAAATAATTTTTAGCTACAAAACTGAGGGTTTGAAAGGAAATCTGCGGACTTGTTCATTACAAAGTAAAGGCAAAACTGTGGCAAAAGATGGTGTTAGAAGATGAGCTCCCTACCTGAAATGGGTTGTTTTCCATCTCTCTGCCAGGCTAGGACACCCTCCTCTCGTGGCTGGCAGTGCTGCTTGCTACTGGCTCAGGACTGCCCTATTCTCTGGAGCATTGCCCTGGGCCAGAGTGTGGCCTCCCGCCTGCTACTATGGGAGCCTACTGCTGTAACCAGTTGATAAGGTGTACAAAAAGCCATCCACTCGTATCAAGGCAGGACAAGCCCAGTGGTGTGGAAGATGCTCCAGAGCCCTCCATGGAAGAAACCGGGGCCAGACTTCGCCTGAGCCCACAGCTGTACCCGGCTCCTCCTTATCTCCTCTCCTGTTTCACTTTCCTTGTTGCATCAGCCCCTCAGTAAATCATGTGCGCCTGGATTCCTGCCTCAGGACTGCATCTAGGGACACAACCTAATCCTAACCCTAACCCTACCCTAAGACATTGCCCATACTCTTCTCTTCACCCTCATCTTTGAGCTGCACTTGAGTTGGCAGAGTGAGTCCCAGGAAGCCATGTATCTGAGTGGGAATAAACCTGATGTTCTGATCCTGGGGTCACTGTAGTGACTGACCCAGTAGTCCCTGTTACTGTTTTCAGAAAAATTAAACAATTCACAACCACTTTGACTATTTTTGTAATTTCCCTTAGGCCCCACCAAAGTGGGAGTCCAGAACAGCTGGTAGATAAAAACTAACAATTTAATAACAGAGATCTCACTAGGGTATTAGTGACTCCCAGACCATTTCCAGGGTTCTGTGGGTGATTTGTTAAGCCTTGACATGATTCTAGATTCTCCCCTCATTCCACTTTCTTCCTCCTTTTTATTTTCTTCCCACACTCAGTGTTAGTTTTTAAACCACCTGTGCCAAAGAATGGAGAGCAGGCCTCTTTCTGAAGCTGACTGGACACATCAATCTCCTTTCGTCCAGCACTTTCACATGGAGTCAGATGGCGAGGGCTCCTTCATAGTATCATGTCTCACTGTCTTTCTGAAGACATTCTGCAAGGGTTTTCCTTGCCAAGCTTCAAATTACAGGGTCTTATAAAAGGCCCTTTAACCTGCCATTTGTCAGGGGTTTTTTGTTTTGTTTTGTCAGCTTCTGACCTGTTCTAACATAGAAGGACCATACAGTCATTGCTGGCAACTGCTCCTTGGTCTCTGGTGATGGCCAAAAGCTTTCATTCACAGTAAATAGTATTTAATATATTTCCAACTGCATAAAAGACTGAAAGGGACCTTATTATGGGTGAATTGTGTCACCTTAAAATTCATATGTTGAAATTCTGACTTCCCAGTATCTCAGAATGTGACCTTACTTGTGAATAGGGTTGTTACAGACATAATTAGTTAAGTTAGTGTGAGGTCGTGCTGGAATTGGGCAGGCCCTTAATCCAATATGACTGATGTTTTTATAAAAGGGGGGCATTTGGAAACAGCCATGCACACAGGAAAAACACCATGTGAAAATGAAGGCAGAGATTGGGGTGATACTTCTACAAACCCAGGGAATGGCAAAGATTGCCAGCAGCACCCAAGAGCAGAGGCAGGGAACAGATTTGCCCTCAGAACCCTCAGGAATAGCCAACCCTGCTGACACCTTGATCTTTAACTTCTAGCCTCCATAACAATACATTCCTGTTGTTTAAGCCATACAATTTGTGATACCTCATTATGATAGCCCTAGAAAACAGGGCTGGGGCTAGAGCTTCAAGATGGTGGAGGAGTAAGACATGGAGATCACCGACCTCCCCACAAATACATCAAAAATACATCTACATGTGGAACAACTCCTACAGAACACCTACTGAATGCTGGCAGAAGACCTCAGACTTCCCAAAAGCTTTGATTTTACCATTTGTCCTAGGGTGCTGTCTGTATTTTTTGTTTGTTTGTTTTAGTGTAGTTTTTGGTTCTTGTTTTCATTGGTGGATTTGTTTTTTGGTTTGGTTGCTCTCTTCTTTCTTTCTTTTTTTTATTACATGTTTATTTTTTATTTTTAATAATATATTTTTTATTTTAATAACTTTATTTTTTCTTTCTTTCTTCCTTCCTTTCTTTCTTTCTTTCTTTCTTTCTTTCTTTCTTTCTTTCTTTCTTTCTTTCTTTCTTTCTCTTTCTTTCTTTCTTTCTTTCTCCCTCCCTCTCTCTCTCCCTCCCTCCCTCCCTCCCTTCCTCTCTCTCTTTCTTTCTTTCTCTCTCTCTCGCTCTCTCCCTCCTTCCCTCCCTTCCTTCCTTCCTTCCTTCCTTCCTTGCTTTCTTCCTTTCTTTCTTTTCCCTTTTCTTGTGAGCCATGTGGCTGACAGGGTCTTGGTGCTCCGGCTGGGTGGAAGGCCTAAGTCTCTGAGGTGGGAGAGCCAAGTTCAGAACATTGGTCCACCAGAGACCTCCCTGCCCCATGTAATATCAAACATCCAAAGCTCTCAGATTGCCATCTCAACACGAAGACCCAGCTCCACTCAACGACCAGCAAGCTACAGTGCAGGAAACCCTATGCCAAACAACTAGCAAGACAGGAACACAACCCCACCCATTAGCAGAGAGACTGCCTGAAATCATAATAAGCTCACAGACACCCCAAAACACACCACCAGACGTGGTCCTGCCCACCAGAAAGACAAGATCCAGCCTCATCCACCAGAACACAGGCACCAGTCCCCTCCACCAGGAAGCCTACACAACCCACTGAACCAACCTTACCCACTGGGGGCAGTCACCAAAAACAATGGGAATTACGAACCCGCAGCCTGTGAAAAGGAGACCCCAAACACAGGAAGTTAAGCAAAATGAGAAGACAGAGAAACACACAGCAGATGAAGGAGCAAGATAAAAACCCACCAGACCTAACAAATGAAGAGGAAATAGGCAGTCTACCTGAAAAAGAATTCAGAGTAATGATGGTAAAGATGATCCAAAATCTTGAAAATAGAATGGAGAAAATACAAGATGTGTTTAACAAGGACCTAGAAGAACTAAAGAGCAAACAAACAATGATGAACAACACAAAAATGAAATTAAAAATTCTCTAGAAGAATAGCAGAATAACAGAGGCAGAAAACGGATAAGTGACCTGGAAGATAAAATAGTGGAAATAACCACTGCAGAGCACAATAAAGAAAAAGAATGAAGAGAATTGAGGACAGTCTCAGAGACCTCTGGGACAACATTAAATGCACCAACATTCAAATTATAGGGATCCCGGAAGAAGAGAAAAAGAAATGGACTGAGAAAACATTTGAAGAGATTATAGTTGAAAACTTCCCTAATACGAGAATGGAAATAGTCAGTCAAGTCCAGGAAGCACAGAGAGTCCCATACAGGATAAGTCCAAGCAGAAACATGCCAAGACACTTACTAATTAAACTATCAAAAATTAACTACAAAGGAAAAGCACTAAAAGCAGCAAGGGAAAAGCAACAAATAACATATAAGGGAATCCCCATAAGGTTAACAGCTGACCTTTCAGCAGAAACTCTGCAAGCCAAAAGAGAGTGGCAGGACATATTTAAAGTGATAAAAGAGAAAAACCTACAACCAAGATTACTCTACTCAACAAGGATCTCATTCAAATTCAACAGAGAAATTAAAACCATTGCAGACAAGCAAAAGCTAAGACAATTCATCACCACCAAACCAGCTTTACAACAAATGCTAAAGGAACTTCTCTAGGCAGGGAACAAAAGAGAAGGAAAACACTTACAATACCGTTTTCTTAATTGTTTTGGGTTTGTTAATAGGAACACACATACGGATAACTACCTTAAATGTAAATGGATTAAATGCTCCAACCAAATGACAGAGACTGGCTGAATGGATACAAAAACAAGACCCATATATATGCTTTCTAAAGGAGCCCACTTCAGACTTAGGGACACATACAGACTGAAAGTGAGGGGATGGAAAAAGATATCCCATGCAAATGGAAATCAAAAGAAAGCTGGAGTAGCAATTCTCATATCAGACAAAATAGACTTTAAAATAAAGACTATTACAAGAGACAAAGAAGGACACTACATAATGATCAAGGGATCGATCCAAGAAGAAGATATAACAATTGTAAATATTTATGCATCCAACATAGGAGCACCTCAATACATAAGGCAGATGCTAACAGCCATAAAAGGGGAAATCGACAGTAACACAGTCATACTAGGGGACTTTAACACCCCACTTTCACCAATGGACAGATCATCCAAAATGAAAATAAATAAGGAAACACAAGCTTTAAATGATACATTAAACAAGATGGACTTAATTGATATTTATAGGATGTTCCATCCAAAAATAACAGAATACACTTTCTTCTCAGTGCTCATAGAACATTCTCCAGGATAGATCATATCTTGGATCACAAATCAAGCCTTGGTAAATTTATGAAAATTGAAATTGTATCAAGTACCTTTTCCAACCACAGGCTATGAGACTAGATATCTATTACAGGAAAAAGTCTGTAAAAAATACAAACACATGGAAGCTAAACAATACACTACTAAATAAACAGGAGATCACTGAAGAAATCAAAGAGGAAACCAAAAAATACCTAGAAACAAATGACAATGAAAACACGACGACCTACAACCTATGGGATGCAGCAAAACAGTTCTAAGAGGGAAGTTTTTAGCAATACAGTCATATCCCAAGAAATAAGAAACATCTCAAATAAACAACCTAACCTTACACCTAAAGCAATTAGAGAAAGAAGAACAAAAAACCCCAAAGTTAGCAGAAGGAAAGAAATCACAAAGATCAGATCAGAAATAAATGAAAAACAAATGAAGGAAACAATAACAAAGATCACTAGAAGTAAAAGCTGGTTCTTTGAGGAGATAAACAAAATTGATAAACCATTAGCCAGACTGATCAGGAAAAAAAGGGAGAAGGCTCAAATCTGTAGAATTAGAAATGAAAAAGGAGAAGTAACAACTGACACTGCAGAAATACAAAGGATCATGAGAGATTACTACAAGCAACTATATGCCAATAAATTGGACAACCTGGAAGAAATGGACAAATTCTTAGAAAAGCACAACCTTCTGATACTGAACCAGGAAGAAATACAGAATATAAAAAGACCAATCAGAAGCACTGAAATTGAAACTGTGATTAGAAATCATCCAGCAAACAAAAGCCCAGGACCAGATGGCTTCACAGGTGAATTCTATCAAACATTTAGAGAACAGCTAACACCTATCCTTCTCAAACTCTTCCAAAATATCACAGAGGGAGGAATACTCCGAAACTCATTCTACGAGGCCACCATCATGCTGATACCAAAACCAGACAAAGATGTCACAAAGAAGGAAAACTATAGGCCAATATCACTAATGAATATAGATGCAAAAATCCTCAACAAAATACTAGCAAACAGAATCCAACAGCACATTAAAAGGATCATACACCATGATCAAGTGGGGTTTATCCCAGGAATGCAAGGATTCTTCAGTATACGCAAATCAATCAATGTGATAAAACGTATTAACAAACTGAAGGAGAAAAACCATATGATCATCTCAATAGATGCAGAAAAAGCTTTTGACAAAATTCAACACCCTTTTATTATAAAAACTCTCCAGAAGGTAGGCATAGAGGGAACTTACCTGAACATAATAAAGGCTAAATATGACAAACCTACACCCAACATTGTTCTCAATGGTTAAAAACTGAAACTGTTTCCTCTACGATCAGGAACAAGACAAGATTGTCCACTTGAACCAGAATTATTCAACATAGTTTGGAAGTTTTAGCCACAGCAATCAGAGGAGAAAAAGAAATAAAAGGAATCCAAATTGGAAAAGAAGAATTAAAGCTGTCAATGTTTGTAGATGACATGATACTATACATAGAGGATCCTAAAGATGCTACCAGAAAACTACTAGAGCTAATCAATGAATTTGGTAAAGTAGCAGGATAGGAAATTAATGCACAGAAATCTCTTGCATTCCTATATACTAATGATGAAAAACCTGAAAGAGAAAATAATGACACACTCCCATTTACCATTGCAACAAAAAGAATAAAATACCTGGGAATAAACCTACCTATGGAGACAAAAGACCTGTATGCAGAAAACCATATGACAATGATGAAAGAAATTAAAGATGGTATAAACAGATGGAGAGACATACCATGTTCTTGGACTGGAAGAATCAACATTGTGAAGAAGACTGTACTGCCCAAGCAATCTACAGATTCATTGCAATCCCTATCAAACTACCAGCGGCATTTTTCACAGAACTAGAACAAAAAATTTCACAATTTGTATGGAAACACAGAAGACCCCAAATAGCCAAAGCAATCTTGAGAAAGAAAAACAGAGCTGGAGGAATCAGGCTCCCGGTCTTCAGACTGTACTACAAAGCTACAGTAATCAAGACAGTATGGTACTGGCACAAAAACAGAAATATGGATCCCTGGAACAGGATAGAAAGCCCAGAGGTAAACCCATGCACATATGGTCACCTTATCTTTGATAAAGGAGGCAAGAATATACAGTGGAGACAAGACAGCATCTTCAGTAAGTGGTGCTGGGAAAACTGGACGGCTACATTTAAAAGAATGAAATTAGAACACTCCCTAGCACCATACACAAAAATAAACTCAAAATGGATTAAAGACTTAAATGTAAGCCCAGACACTATAAAACTCTTAGAGGAAAACATAGGCAGAACACTCTATGGCATACATCAAAGCAGGATCCTTTTTGACCCACCTCCTAGAGAAATGGAAATAAAAACAAAAATAAACAAATGGGACCTAATGAAACTTCAAAGCTTTTGCACAGCAAAGGAAACCATAAACAAGGTGAAAAGAGAACCCTCAGAATGGGAGAAAATATTTGCAAACAGAGCAACTGACACATGATTAATCTCCAAAATATACAAGCAGCTCATGCAGCTCAATATCAAAAAAACAAACAACCCAATCCAATAATGGGCAGAAGACCTAAATGGACATTTCTCCAATGAAGATATACAGATTGCCAGCAAACACATGAAAGGATGCTCAACATCACTGATCATTAGAGAAATGCAAATCAAAACTACAATGACGGCTTCCCTGGTGGCACAGTGGTTGAGAGTCTGCCTGCCAATGCAGGGGATGCAAGTTCGTGTCCCGGTCCGGGAAGATCCCACATGCCGCGGAGCGGCTGGGCCCGTGAGCCATGGCCACTGAGCCTGCGTGTCCGGAGCCTGTGCTCCGCAACGGGAGAGGCCGCGACGGTGAGAGGCCCGCATAACACACACACACACACAAAAACTACAATGAGGTATCACCTCACGCCGGTCAGAATGGCCATCATCAAAAAAATCTACGAACAATAAATGCTGGAGAGGGTGTGGAGGAAAGGGAACCCTCTTGCACTGTTGGTGGGAATGTAAATTGATACAACCACTATGGAGAACAGTATGGAGGTTCCTTAAAAAACTGAAAGTAGAACTACCTTATGACCGAGCAATCCCACTACTGGGCATATACCCTGGGAAAACCATAATTCAAAGAGAGTCATGTACCAAAATGTCCATTGCAGCTCTATTTACAATAGCCAGGACATGGAAGCAACCTAAGTGTCCATCGACAGATGAATGGTTAAAGAAGGTGTGGCACATATATACAATGGAATATTACTCAGCCATAAAAAAAAACAAAAGTGAGTTATTTATAGTGAGATGGATGGACCTCATGCACCTCACTACAAATAGGCTGTATGGACTGTCATACAGAGTGAAGTCAGAAAGAGAAAAAACAAAAACTGTATGCTAACACATATATATGGAATCTAAAAAAAAGGTTCTGAAGAACCTAGGGGCAGGACAGGAATAAAGTCACAGACTTAGAGAATGGACTTGAGGACACGGGGAGGGGGAAGGGTCAAATGGGACAAAGTGAGAGAGTGGCATGAACATATACACACACTACCAAATGTAAAATAGATAGCTAGTGGGAAGCAGCCACATAGCACCTGGAGATCAGCTCAGTGTTTTGTGACCACCTAGAGGGGTGGGATGGGGGGGTGGGAGGGATTCGCAAGATGGGGGAGATATGGGTATATCTGTTTATGTATAGCTGATTCACTTTTTTATACAGCAGAAACTAACACACCATTGTAAAGCAATTATACTCCAATAAAGATGTTAAAAAAAAAAAAAGAGGCCTGAATTCATCTCTCCTCCTACCTACATCATATACGAAACTCATTTTATTTAGTAAAGTTCTACTCCAGGATGTTGTTTTTCAATAGAACAGCTCAATTTTTATGTATGTCTTCATGCTTATATATCCTGTTTTTAAAAGCCTTTAATTTATTTTGTATTATGTATTATTTTTATTTTTGTTGTTATTCTTGCTTATTCTGATCATTTGTAAGTTTTTTTAACTCTTGTGTACATTGCTTTTTAAAATTAAATAATATAGATACATTTGTTATTTAGAGAGTTGAAAAGTTAGCAAACTTACTTTTCTAGCTGTTTCCTCTCTTCTCCAGTTTCCAAATTTGTTTATTCATATTACTGTTTTTATATCCAGCTTCATAATATTTACATTTTGTTATATAACATAATTAAAATTATTCAACTTTAGGTCTGCATTTAAACAAAATCAGTATTCATTTTCAATCATTTTATAATATGGCTATGCAATTCTTGAATTTGCATTTTTATTTATATCACATTTTTCTGAATTTCATAAACCGGTAGTTTTTAGAGAAGCCATTGTGAGTGTTATAGTACAATGTCTGTGCATATGTCAGAATGTCTATATTTTACATTCATATGTAAATGACACCGATACATAGGGTATAAAATTCATGTCACTTTCCCCTTTTAAAACTCATGGCACTGCAATTCTTTGTTTTGTTTTCGTTTGCTTTGTTGTTTGTTTTTTTTTCCCAATATTGGTGTTGCTAAAGTAATCCTGATTTTCTACCTGATAGCTAAATTTATTTTTCAGTATGGATGCCTCAAGTATTCTTTCTATCCCTGAAATTCATTTGTTATTGCTTGTTTTGTAACAAATTTTTCCTAAAATGTGATATTCCATTTTGATGTAGGTTTATGAAAGTCTTTATTTGTTTTTTTAGAAACATTTAGTTAAACCTTGAATATTTTTGTTAGGTGGATTTCCCCAAAGCCTTTCCAGCAGATCTGTGACTTGGTTTTCGGAAATATCTACTCCACTTCTCATTCCAAATTTCTCTGTATTTGGCAGATATACCTCAACATCTGTTGTCTGGAGTTTTAGCATTTTCCCAGTCTTGTTGTATAGCCTCAGCTTCTCAGATTTTTCTTATCATTTTCATTTCATTGGGTTTTCTGGAAAAGATGCTTATTTTTCTACAGGCAGTCTGGGATGGTTTACCTGAAAATTATATCTAATGAAGGGTAATCCTGTAAGAGTTGTCATACTTTTGGGTTAGTGTGGGGAATAGCCCAGCCCCAGAGTGGGAGTCAGGCCCAGGTTGAACCAGGGCTCTGTCTGTCACACACCAGCTCTGTGGCCCCCATTAGACAACCAAAACTCTCTGAATCTCTGCTTCCTTACAAGGTTGTCTTGAGGATTAAATAAGCAACCTACCTGAAGTTATGAGGAAGTTACCTGTATACCCACTATAAGTAGAAGTGCAAGCTACTATTATCGTATTTATTGAAAAGCAACCATCAGGCTATAGGAAGTAAGATCCATCCGTGCAGGACCAGACAGCAATCCTTCCAGTGTGCTCAGCTCCTTTTAGGTCTGTTTGGAAGTTCTCTTTTCCTGTTCTTCATCCCCTGCCAAAACATGATTCATTGCAGCTCTGGTTGGTAGAAAGTATTCTGTTGGATTGGGGATGGTGGGAGAGAGGTAGAGAGAAAGGTTTTAAAAAATATATCACATTGGAACTTGACTTTCAAGTACTTGGATGCAGTCAATTTTGAGAGGATTCAAAGGCGATTTATAAATATCACTAGGGGTTAGGAAGCCATTCTTTTACCAAACACTGAAGAAGCTAATAGGATTTTCCTTGGAGAAGAAAGTCAGCGGGGAGATTTCATACTCTACCACTTGTGATACAGGTGAGATTAATAGCCAGCTGAGATTCTTTGTCTCCATTGATAATGGGGCAGATGAAAATTGATTTTAGTTGCATGATGATAATCTCCAGACAGCGAAAGCAAGGTTAGGCTTCCTTGTAGGGAGGGACCACCCCCTTGGGATATGGGGAGACTGAGAATGGCTACTGGAGAGGTAATAAGATACTGGGTTCTTCAAGTGGGAAGAAATTTACATTACCTCCTAGGGGAGTCTGGGGGCCCACCTGCCTCTCCATTTTATTGCGACCCGACCCTCCACAGGAGCTATTAGCTATTGACTTTTGGGTGGGATGATGAGTCACCTTTCTGGATATCTTTAAAAGCTGGACAAATGATTATGGTTACCTTACGGTATTTCCTGAACTTTCTGACAGCCACTTCACTGTGCTTGCACACATTAAGCTCTGCTCCAAGTGGTCCTGTGGTCACAGCATCAGCATTGCCTGGGAGCTGGTGAGAAGTGCAGATTCATGGGCACAGCCCAGACCTGCTCAATCAGTGTCTCTAGGGTTGGAGTCCCAGGATTCGGCATTTTAACAAGCTCTTTAGGTGATTTTTATACATGATAAAATTTGAGAATGACTGAATTTGATTGCTCTTTACTGGTTAAGAACCCATGTGAGCTTCTTGTGTTTATTTTCCACCTCTTGGCAACACATGCAAACAAGTTAAAAGCAGGGTAAAGTATTTCTTTGCAGGATCCTTACATTGTTTTATTTGTCAGCTAACCTTTTAATAGTATTTCTTAGAGTCCATTTTGCCATACGATAGATTGCCAAGATCATGATTAAGAAGCTTATTCAAATGTATTTAAAATGTTTAAATGGAAACAACCTGGAGATATAATTGCCTAAATTTAATCAAGGATTTAATTTGTAGCTCAGACCAGCCAAATGCATTTTCCTATTTTTCAGTTCCCTGCTTGTACAAAGAAATTAAAAAGTATGGAATCATAGACTGAGCAGTGACCCTTTGAAGCATACTGCAGTGTGCCCACTTATTCTCATTAGCTGTATTATCTCAATATCATCCTGTTCCTTGGGACTTGTAGTTCCCAAAACTAGACTAGAACAAGTGGGGTAAAAAAGATAGCAATATCTTTTTTCGGTCAAGGGTTACAAATTATTGCCAGGCATATTAGTGTACACATTGCTATGAGAATTAATAGAATAGGTTAAACATTCTGTTCTTGATTCTGTTTGTTAAAAAGTGCCCTGTTTTAGCATGCCATGTCCAGCTGCCCTCAAACCACTAGACTGGGGAGAAGTGTGATTGAGAATTGGGAGACATTTCATGTAAATCTGATGATGGCCACTGCTGGTGAAGGACCATTTTTGTTGCCCCCTCCATTCTACCAGTGGTGATAGGTTTTCACTGAGCTCTTTGCACTTGTTTTATACAAGCCCGAACTCTGAATACTTTGTGCCCCACGATGTCCATCTTTTAGACCCTGAAATCTCCAGGCTAGGTTTAACAGAGCAGCAGTTTATCAACCATGGTTTGCCAAGTCAGCATCAATGCTCACTCTGAGAAAAAGATGAACAGAAAAGGTCGGCGATGTTCTAATCAGGGTGGGAAATTTGCATTTCAGTGATGCTTTGCCTATCAAAAATGCTGGATTAGGATGCAGTGTAGTGGACCACTTCCATTGCTCTAGGTGTGACGAGGATAGCAGAGTCTAAGTAAAATTGTGTGTCTTCTTCCTCTCCCCTGGCTAGAGTTACGTGGGTACATCCAAATTCTTCTTTATGAAGACAGTCAAGACATTTCAGTAACACATCATTCCATGTAATTGCATCTTGTGCAGACTTGGCTGTTTCTTGCTTCTAATCAGAAAGAAACAGGAGAAAGGACAGCTAGATTGCACCCTATTGAGAATAAGATAAGGTATGTGTTGTAGTTTTTCGCCAATATTTTATTATGAAAATGTTCAAACATATGGAAAAATGGAAATCAGCTTATAGTGAACTCACTATTCTAGATTCTACAATTTATCTTTTACTGAACTTGCTTTACTGTACACTCATCCCTCTATTCAGTCATCAGTCTATCTTATGTTTTTCAATAAGACATCAGTTGCAGACAGCAGTACACTTCAATTCTAAATGCTCAGCATGCATGTCATTAACTAGAGTTCAATACTTGTTTTTTTGGTTTTGGGTGAAACTTTCATAAAATGAAATACACTGACCTTAAGTATGTCATTCAAAGTGCTTTGCCAAACATATCCATCTGCGTAATCCAAACCCTATCCACATATAGAATATTGCTCACTACCCTAAAAATTAATTAATGTATGTGTTCTGAATTGATGTATACATACTGCTAGACCTCTGACACTTTTCTTAATTTAATGAGGCTCCCCTAGGGCTTCACATGGAAACTCTGGGGGCTGACGTGTTTATCTTCTCTGCTATCTTTCTCTACTCTCTTACTTAATGAAAATGACATGCTACTCAGTCTAATTGCCATCCTACATATCCTACACTTAGCTCATGGTTTAATTTTCTAATGTTCATCAGAATTAATAGAAGAATGCCAAGCTACATGAGTTAACTTTATTCAGCTTCCTCCCCTCACCAGCCACCTCCAGTAAAAGTAAATAGACTCATGCTAATTGATCCACAGCTTTCTCCATGCTCATTGCTCCTCAGGAAGGAGGGCCAGATGCAGGAAGGCAATCTGTTGTTATTTTTTAAACCAATTCTGGTTAATTGTCAATGACTGCTGGTTGCTGGGAGTGCTGTGTTAGGAAGGATCCTGAGGCTCTGTCTATACTTAGTGAGAATGTACCACAATTGCTTAGTGCTGTCTGCCACAGGTAGAAGCTGGGGCTGGGAAGCAACAGCAGATGTGTCATCTCTTTTACATACTAGACTTGTGTGAGCTCCTGGACTATTCCATGTAACCATCCAAAAACATGTCTAGATTGAACCAGGCAACTGAAAAGGGCAGAAGGACACTGAATGCCAGTCTAAAACATCTGTCCTAGTTCATATTTGTATCTTATTAAAATAATCAGTGTTGCTTTGAAACAGTTCTACCCACAAACAGGATGTCTAAATCGGGTTTAAAAATACAAGGCGGGGGGAATTCCCTGGCGGTCTAGTGGTTAAGACGCCAAGTTCTCACTGCTGGGTTTGATCCCTGGTTGGGGAATTAAGATCCCATAAGCCCTGTGGTGCAGCCAAAAAAACAAATAAGGCAGGGGAAAAAGAGAGAGGGAAAGGCAGGGACCGATGTGTTCTATCATTCTAAGCATGAAAATGTGTCACTATTTGCCTTAAGGCTGATATACTCCAGGAATCACCCTTCTTATGCAAAGTATAAAATTCTAAGTAGTGAACTATTTGAATCACTGCTACTGTGGGATCATAATGCCCAGTTCAACTTTTCTGCTTTTCTCTAAGAAGCAAATAGATATGGGGCCAGTCAAGATTATTCTTTGTGTGTGTGGGTCAGGAAAGTAAGGTGAGGAATCCAGCTTTGCTTTCGTCGTCAGCTTTATTTGTAACACCTCAGCAGATGTCAAGACAATGTGTTTTGTTGCTCTTAGCCTCCGTGCTATCCCTCTTCACAGCAGTGTTCCCCACGTGTGAGTTGCTTGGCTCAGAAGCATTTTTTGAAGACTCAATTTTCAAAGCAAATACACCCACATAAGTCAGTAGTACTTTCGAAAACAAAGGTTATCACATTTTTCCAAGGGGGATAGATGAGAGAAGGGAGGATGCTGAGACAGAGTGTGAGTTTATGTTGACTGGCAGGTCCTATAAAGATTACATCCATAGCGCACTACCAAACTGAACAACAGCAGAGGGGAAGGGATGCGGGGCTGGGGAGGGAGGGCTCAGATGAGAGCAAAGTTAAAAGAACCATTTTAGCAAGGTGTGAAGTTTAAGGGACATACTTGGAGGGTAGGTTTTCTTACCAAGTCTCCTGTGAACGCCTGACCAGAAATACACAGGAGGGGAAACACACAGACACTCCACCTCCTTGAAGGGAGAACATTCTTATTTCATCAGGATTGCTGAGGAATGCTGCTGATGATAAGGCTACAGAAAATATTTCTGGGAGTGCATTTTCAGAACTTGGGAACAGAGACAGTCTGTCTGAACCCAGCTCAACTTTTCTTTCTTATCACTTCTTAAAAGCATGTTATCTTTAAGAGCCAAATTAACATTTCATGATATGGCTTCTCAGCAGCTGATACGTGGGCATCCCAGGGCTAGACAGGGATGACTAAGCAGTTCTGGAAAATGACTATCCCCAGAGCTGCTGGCTTGACAGTTTCCTTGTCTATCACAGATGGAGGCTATTTGTTCCTCTCTAGATATAAGTGGCTCTGTAAGCAGAGGACTCTTTGCTCCAGGAAAGGTGTGAATAGTGTAATAAACAAAAGGAGCCACACAGTATGTTCTTATGAGAAGCCAATTAATTAGCCATATCAACATGGTCAAAGTATGGTTCATTTTCTGTTTTGAATAGTGCACGACACAGAATTTTCTCAATGCATTCAAAGATACACTTAGTAACATGGCAGACAAACATTCTAATAGTAGGGTGCTCTGCTGGGTAGTCTGCAAAGTAAAACTCAAAAATAAAATAAAATCAATGCAATCCTCATTCCTAGAAGATGAGTCCCAGTGTTTAAATTTTGACTTTTGATAGTCTGTTTTCTTGACACCTTGAAGAATTTCAAGTGCCATATTAGAATGCACTTTAATGTCTTAAAATAGTAGAGGTTTTCAAAAACATACAGCTCTGTAAAGTGAGGTATATCAATGTATTTTTGTGAGTAGCTTATGATAAGTTTTATCACATGGTTAAAACATTATAGAATCAAATAAAACTAACTGTGCCTGGTAAAAGATCACTTCTAGTAGATTTCTTTAACTATGTATAAAATTACATTAGAGAGTTGTAGGATGGCCATTTTTCCTGGAATGCATTGTTAGCTTTCTGTTTTCTATTATTAGATAAAGGCACTTTGAACAAAGGTTTTTTTCATAAATTCTGGGATATTAGATTCTTTTCACATATGATTTCTCCCTTCTATTTTTATTATCATAGGGTAACATTTTTTAAAATATTGCCTGTTATACAGAATTTGAATGTCATTATCCTACATGGCTTCTGATACCAGAGGATATCAGAAAAATTTAGAGAGGTACAGCTGTGGACCAAAATTCGAACAGCTAAAATTCAGGGTTCATTACACACACACACACACACACACACACACACACACACACGCGCATGCACGCACGCACGCACACCCCCAATGAGGTAAGTAGGCTGGTTTTTATGTACTTTGAGGAATAACAGTTCTTTTTCTTACTGTTTCCTGATAAAACCAAATACAATTCTCTTTCATTTATTTTGCAAGTTTTATTTTCTTAGACTTCGGTTTTTCTTTTATTGCGTGTGTGTATATGTGTTCATCTAACTGTTTATATCTTTCAGTGGTAAAAACAACTGGCATTTTTTTGGAAAGGAAGGTTTAATATGTTTGATATGAGTTTTTCTGTTGTTTTTCTTCTATACGTTTGATAAAATACTCAACTACTTGAACTCTATTCCAAGTTTACTTTCCCCACCCCCATGGGAGTTCACACAAACAAAACCCAGGTTTTTTTATTCTGTTCTCTAAAAAAGGAAAAAGCATTAGTTGCAACCATTCTTTAGCCATTATTTTAGCCATCTCAGTCATGGAAATAGACAGATAAGGAGACAGAGCAAGAGGTATATACATATATTTAGAAAGAAATAGTTCACAAAAACAGGCATGAACCATAGGACTGGATCTTGAACAAGCAGGCATAATGGCCAGGAAAAATTTAGGTTCCTTAAGTGAGCTTTCTTTAAGAGGTTTTATGCATTATTTTAAGACTTATCTAAGTCTTGCCTGCATCTTCATTTTGATAAGAACTCCAGTGACCTTTCCTGGCAGTCTTCAGTGGGCACGGTTACCCCCACTTCACCCCCACCTGCACCACTAGCACCATCACCATCACCCCACTCCTGCAGCTGGGTGACTAAGGAAGACTTCTAATGTGGGTTTTCCGTCCGATGTACTTTACTGACAGTCCTTCCAAAGGGGGTTAGTGGTCCCAACTTTGAACTGGATGGCATTGCTGTCCCTGCCTGGAGCTTCATTTGGAAGTGGAGGCAGGTACTATGCCATGGCAAGCACTCTTGCCCTCAGATAGGCAGATCTGAAAGGTGATCGCCAACTGGGACTTAGTACATATTCAGGAGGGCTCTCATCGCAAGCCTTTCTCTGGTTACTTAGGCAGACAAAAGAGATTTTTCCTTTGAGCTCTCGTTTGCCCATCTTGACTATATTTCTGTTACCTTAAAGAGCACATTTTAATCCAATTGTTTGCATGTCTCCCAATGAAAATATTTCCTTGAGTCCCTCCATATCAAGAAATATTTCATTCCATCTTTTCAAGTTCCTTGTGTCTGTGAGTGGGCTGGTATACATATCTATTCTTGGATAGAATGTTATGGACAATTCTAATATTTTAAGTAAAAATATGAAAAAGAATAGATAACAAATTAAATATAAAAACATGATTGCTTACATTAGTACATATACCTTCCTTTTATTTTACACAGCCTTCTTGGTACATACAAACTCCAAAATAATAGGGTGTAACTTTAAGCAGCTTAATTTGTAATGTTTATTATTTACTTTTTTCTTCCATTTCTTTATTTTTTCTTCAATTTCTGTGTGCAACAAAATTCTAGGGTTTAGGAGAAATGGACTCATTCTTTTGTTTAAGGAGTAGGGGCCTGCTGTCCTTAGTAAACCTGGCTATTATCTTTCCTTCTCTGAGATAAAATGGCAGGCTCTGCCTAGGTGTTCCCCTCTACTAATACATGTCATCGGTTTTGTTTTGCATTCCACATAGTACTAGGAAAGAATGAGGTCATACGTTTTGAAAGTGCAGCATATTTCGTGGATTTTCTTTATGCATGGCTTCTTTTTGAGTCTGATTTTTTTCTTTTCCTTTTTAGGTCTCACTTATACCTTTATGCAGAATCTTATACATTGCATCTATTGAGGACATGGTTACAGATAATATAAGTGATTTTAAAAGCCACCAAGCATAAAGGGATTTTTCTAAGTCCGCAGAACAGCTAGCTTTCTGTTTAATTCAGTCCCTTCAGAATGTATCTCATGTCCCTAATATGTAAAGCCATACAATCATCTGCAAGTAATCAAAAGGGTAGAATCTTTAAAGAATCCAGTCCATAGGCAATATGTATTATGTTATTTAGTGAGCTTTGACAAAGTCATCTAGGCATTTGAACATTATTATCTACAGGAATTCTTTTTCTTTCAACATAGAGACATTTAGTTCAGATTTGTAGAGCAAAGAATGTCTGTTTCCTATGTGACATGAAGTGTCTCAATTTAATCCCCATTTTACTTCATTAAAAAGGCACTGAGCTAATTATTTTTTGAGAAATAAACGATAAATAACAACTGACAATTAGACACAAATGCTTTGGAAGAATACCGTGTTGGCATTTGTGGGAAAGTGTTTCTTCTTTTTAAATGTAAAACATTATAAGGGATTTGAGGGAAAAAAATGAGGCTATCAAACTTTGCATTCCCATTTTTTGGGCTGCCGGAAAAAAATACCAATTTTTCACAATTGTGATTTGCTAGAAATAAGTTGTGAAAGATGATAAAATGATATGCTACCTTTTTAATTGTGGTGACAACTAGCCTTGAAGGGCTTATTAGCTCCATGAACTGAAGTCAAGTCTGTAGAATGTTGATTAGTAATTACGCATATCAGAACATTTCCAGATTAAAGGTGTTTTAATATTTTCTTGCCAGAAAAGACAACAGTCACATTACTATTTAATGGTGCTTGAGAAAACTGCATGGAGTAGAAAATATAAGTACAGTCAGTTTCATGGAATATCCAAATGGATTTGGTTTTCACTCAGCTCCACCGTTGCTATGCAATGTTTTTTCCCAGAACAAGGACCATCTTTCCATTTAATAAGATGGTTTCTTCAGGCTTCACTTGTTTATTTGGTTTTTTTTTTTTGCTTTATGAATAGTCTTCCAATGATTTCATATGAATTCATTTCATTTCCCCATTTTCTTGAGGATAGAGAAATCATTTGCTTCTTTGGTAGTTTCCTAAAATTCTTACTGCAATGTGAAGGACATAATGCATTCTTGTTGATAGGAGTTCTTTTGTCAGTTTGGAAGAGGACAGAGGAGACATTTTCCTGTCTTCAAATTGTAATGCTTTAGAAGGCTGCTTACACTCTGGAAGAGTACATGTTTCCACATTTTAAATTTAATCTTTAGTTTGATATATTTACATTTTTCCATATGGATTAATGGAGATAGTCAAATCAGGCACAGGAAGTCACAGGATGTTTCTAGATGAAGATTTATAGGAAGATCTGCTCTTTAAAGGGAAATCAGAGAACTGAGAATTTGTGAAGGGGTGATCATGATTCAGTCTTTACATGGGACAGACTCACAGCTCTGTGGTCTATGAACCCTATACCAAAATTCCTAGAGCTGATCTTTTTGTTTTTATTTATATTGGTTTCCTGTCTCTCTTAGAGTTTGTGAGTTTGGTAAAGGAATGTTTTTTTTAGAGGATGAATTGCTTTAGTTATTTAAACTTATATATTAGAATCCCCCTTGGATATTCTTCTTGTCTTACAGCAAAATGCATAATTTTGAAGGAGAACCGACATCTTGTTTCTGTCATTGCTTCTGTGCTCTCCATGACTACAGAGAAAGATTTAGGTGGAAATTATTTAGGATTCTTTTTTTAATGGTTTTAAAATACACAAATTAACTTATGTGAAAACATAGCCTTAGGCTTAATTTTATGACCCATACATTTTGAATATTCAAAATCGGGCTAATAAAAAAAAGCAGTAGATATTCTCAGGGGTTTAATTTTACTCATATGGTGAGAATTGATGGTTTATGAGTTTTACAACATTTCATTAGGGAAGTTTTACCAGGGAAGCAGGGTGGAATATATACAAGGTTTATCCTACACTGGCAAAATGGAGCCCTCTATAGAGTTTGTTTACACATCCTGATTAACTTGATTGCAAAAAAAAATCACTTTTATTACAGAGCAATCTTTGCATGCACATTTTACATGTTTATAAGAATCTCTTTAAAGGGAAGTGGTACAGGATGACTGCGTCTTTGACAATCTAGCTGCTAGCTACCCAAAAGAAATGACACATTGCTTAAGATGTTGATTTTATGGCGCCTTTTGGGAGTATAAATTTTATTTTTCATGTCTCTCACTATATATAGAACAACATAAGTGATATATTTATAAGATATTAGTAGAGATGTTTAAGGGAAAGTAAAATGACATGTTTTTTTTTTATTTTGTTAATTTTGTTTTTATAAATTTTGATTCAGATTGCCTTTCACCTCCTAGGAATCTTTAATGAATTGATTTTTTTGTTTGTTTGTTTGCTCTATCTTTGCAATTGATTATGTATATTTATGGCTCATTTTTTACAATATTCAAGTACCAAATTATCTCTGTTCACATCGCCAAAAAGTTTTGAAAGTCATTGCCACTAGTTAGTGCTATCCTGATCAGAAATGTTAGAAACCCAGAATCCTCTTTCAATTTCTGTACTTTCCATACCAGTATTTGAATTTTTTGTTTTTGTTTCATCTAAGCACTTTGACTTTTGTGCCCTGTCATTAAACTTCTGTGTATATTTTTCTGCCTCTTTGCTACAGTTTGATTATCTGGGCTAATTTTTTAACACATGCATGTTGACTAGAAAATGATGTTCTTTTAGGAATTTTTATGTCACTATAACTCATTAAACTAAACATCTCTCTCATTTCTCAATCCAAAAGAATGGGAATATATAGTTTTTTAAATTTCAGAATTTGCATCTACTTTAAAGGGTTTCTGTGTTCTTCATGTGCAATGTTTAGCAAAGTTTATATATGTGTAGAGGATTGGGTAGCAGAAAATACAGTCTACCAGAGGGCGTTCTGTTATCTTGTGATTTGAAAGGCAAGTTTAACTCTACAGAATTGCAGGCAGGAAGAGACATTACACAAGTAAGCCAATCATATTTTGACATCAGAGTCTTGTGTTGACACTTCAATCAAAACATGAGACAATAAAACCTTAATCTTGACACATAAGTTCCTGTAAGTGTTGTGCAGAGGAAAAGTTTTCTCTTGTATTTAGACTGAGTCTTCTAGGTCACAAAAGCACCAAGAATAAAATGGACCAGATGGTTAGGTGTTCTGTACCTCCTCCCAAAACACCTGCCCTTGACCTGAGGAATGACTTTCTCGCCTTGTAAGATTGGCCCAAAATACAGCTCGAAGGTGACCTCTCTATCTGCTCTCCTATTAAGAAGTAATCACACCTGCCCTTGTTACTTCTCATGACTTGTTTGTGGGTTTCTGGCCACACCAATCAAGCAGTTCTTTATAATAGCCAGCCATTTATTTAGTGGGTTCTTTATTTCTACTCATCTAGGGAAGAAAACTCTAGAAGTCCTGCAGAAATACCCAAAAGGAAATAAACAAAACCAAACAAAATGGCTGAATTCTTGACACTTGTGATTTAAGTGTCAAGAATTTGTGTCACTTGTGATGAAAGGAGAGTCTCCTTTCATCTGTCATGTAAGAAGGATAAGTGCCAGGTTAAATTTTTATTTCTGGTCTGGTTTCTCTGACAGAGATTCATACTTCTGCCCTAGAGTTAAATCTAATGGAAAAGACACCTATTGAAAGTAAATGGCTTGGGACTTCCCTGGTGGTTCAGTGGTTAAGAATCTGCCTGCCAATGCAGGGAACACGGGTTTGAGCCCTGGTCCGGGAAGATCCCACATGCTGCGGAGCAACTAAGCCCGTGCGCCACAACTACTGAGCCTGCACTGTAGAGCCTGCGAGCCACAACTACTGAAGCCTGCATGCCTAGAGCCCATGCTCCACAAGAGAAGCCACGGCAATGAGAAGCACACGCACTGCAATGAAGAGTAGCCCCTGCTCGCCACAACTAGAGAAAGACTGCGTGCAGCAACGAAGACCCAACGCAGCCAAATATAAATAAATAAATAAATTTTTAAAAAGAGAAAGTAAATGGCTTGTTTTTATCTGTAGAAACTGTCTTCTCCCCAACACAAATCAGTGTGGATTTTCACCTAGGAGTTTCTGTGGATAGCCACCAAATGCTGGTAGTGATCAAACAAGTTTAAAAAATGTCTTATTTATGTGTGACCCTTAGTTATACTCTTTAAAATGCCATGTTTCTATTTTAACTTTACTAAAACTTAACAAGGTATAATTTTTACTCTCTGGTACCTCTTGCCAGTATTTATTGTCTGGGTCTAATTTGCAATGAGGTATAGCAATAAGCATTAAAAGCTTTAATGAATCAAGTATGAATATGTTTGAATGTCCTGACTTGCTGAAACTAAAAATGGGACAACAGAACAGAGGAATTATACCAGAACCATCTCAAGTATTCATGCAGCCTCTACACTAAGAGAACTTGTTTGGTAGCCTAATTAAAGAACTGGCTGTTTGTGATCCCCTCCTGTCATTTCTTAGACATTAATCAATGTGATCCTTAGCGTCCTTTTCAATCCTTCCCTCAGTGGGGAGACAGGAGGAGAGAAAACAGTATATAATAGTATAATTTCTCTGATCCTCTACACAGACCACCTAGTAATACTGTTGCGAAGCACATGCAAATGCAAATAGCTATATTGCTTCTGCATAATAGAAACTAATATACTAGTAACTCCAAACGGGACAAATGTTAAGATGGATCTTTTGCAAAGCAGACAACATAATATAACACTGAGAGTAATTATGCTCTCTTTTCTTTAGGGTAAGTGATGAATGTTCAGATTCAATACTTAATATTTGCTTTATAAAAAGTGCATTGTGCTCATTTATTTTTTTGGCATGGAAAGATGCTTTAGAAGATCACTTCATTCAATATTTTTAAAATCACCGACTAGAGATCATGATTTACCTGTATATTTTCATAAGCATATACCATAACTCATTCTGTTTAATGGCTAAAACACTTCCCTATAATCATCTTGAGACTAAAGTGATCTTCTGCTGAGACGCTTTCCTCCATGACAAATCAGAATTCTGTTATCTGATAAAAACACAAGGCCCTTCTTTTCCATTTTCCCCAAATTTATAATGAATTAAAGACATCTATTCACCAGAAAACGTTTATTAAGAATGCATGATGGTAATGTTTGATGGCAAATTCAGACTAATACATGGATCTCAGATTCATGAATATAATTTTCTCTGGATAGTTAGATATTTTAAGGTGGTTTAATGCCTGAGGAATAATGGCATTTATTGATTGCATCTTCACATATACACACGTGAGTGCCTCTGTGGGGATGCTTATCTATGTGTAGCTCTATATAAATGAGTACAAATGTTAGCTCTTTGACATGAGATGTTGAAACTATTAGAGATGGTCTACACAGAAGAGTCTAATTACTTTTGTTTCAAAAGTATATCGAGGAGTATTTAGGTCAAAGAATAATTTTTAGTCAATTCATTCACGTGCTTCAAATGGTTGAATCCTTGGTCCTTCATCTGTGATCAGGTTGTATATAACCACCATTTGCAGTCCTAAATCTAACGGATAGCCCAAGTCATGAGCAAATAAGTGTCCAATAATAAGGGTGGGGGACAAGAAAAAGACACAGATTTTTTTCTGTTAAGTCATTTATTGACTGTGATCTTATACAAATGACTTTGTTTTCTTGGATCTGTGTTTCCTTATGTATAGAATAGACTACACATGTTACTTCGCAAGATTAGTGCAAGGATTAACTGATATTAACATATATGGAAGCCTAACATACTTCACTTGTATATTCACTTCGCTTTATAAATCTTCCCTTCTTGGTGGAGAAAAAGGTGAAATCAATGACTTAGTAAGCCAAGACAGCCTTTGGAGAGCAGAGAAAAGGTCCTTGGGTTGTCATAGCTGTCCGGGTAACCTCTGCTTCTGATATCCAGTTTTCCATAAATTTTGATTAATTATTTCACCTGTTTGTCACATACATTTTAACTCAAATGTAAAACTATATTTGTTTTTCATTTCTAACTCCCATCCCCCAAAATCATTCACAGAAGCCTTCGTCTTTATAACAAACTTCTACAGATTAGGAGAGACAGCTTCATACCATAAGTAGGCAAATCTCTTACCACTGTTAATCCATGAGAAAAAAATAAAAACTACCTTAGAAATATTTTGTAGGGCTGACTTAGTTAATCTTATTAAGAAGTTATGACTGTAGAACTAGTTAGAGAGAGGTACTCTGTTCTGGGTTAATTGGGACGCATTGTTAGCAAAGCCTGGAAATCTGTGTATAAATGCAAGTGGCCAAAGTATCTTCCTGCTTGAGTTTTAAAAATTCTAATGAATATGGGTGGTTTCTGAATTTCTAGGCAATGCAGGATTTTCATGATGTTACAGTTCAGTTGTCTTTCAAACTAATTCTCTATGCAAGTTACTGCCCTAGATGCTGTGGCTACAGAAGAGGAAGTATTAAAAGAAAAAAAGTTTCTGCCCACCCCAAACCCCTGAATTAAAAATATCTAGTAAAGTGAAAAAGATGCATACAAAAAACAAACAAAAAAAGAAAACATAGCAGTTGACTTTATATTCTTGTAACAATCGTTGGACGCATAGAGTATATGGGTAGCACTTCCTGGTGTGGTTGTCATGACCTACGCATGCCTGCTGTTTGTCCCTGCCCTTTCAGTGGTTGGGAGCCTCTCTGTGCCCACGGTGATTTTTGCCACCTGCTCACTTACCCCTCCACTTCGAGAGCAAGTTTGGCAGTTTGTTTGAAACAGTACCTTTGCTCAAAGGAAACAGAAAATTCCTTTTTTGAGTTTTACTGTGACTAGTACCAAAGTAGACTTTGTTCATATTGGGATTCTGGATGGTATAGGAGGAATGAATTCTTGCTCCAGCTGTGCAAAAGTTTAGTGTAAAAAAGAGTAAATAAAACAAACTTGTAGAAGTCAAAAATAACACAGCTCTAGCACTTAGATATGTGGCCTTTTCTTTATTATAAAAGATGGTTAGTCCTACCGACTTTAGTGGATTCCCACAATGGTTCAGTAAAATAATGTGGGCAATTGGCTGGACACATAGAAGGCATTCTATAAATGCATGTTCTTATCTAACTTCTTAGAACCCTGTGTCAACTATGCTATTCCTAATGTCCATGAAGTAGGAAGCATTTTACTCCATGTGTAGAGCTTACTCTTTATTATTATTTTGACTCTTGAATGTTAGTCCTTCTCTTCCAGAGTTTTTATTCTGCTGGATTCCCTGTCTTCCCTTCTCTTTTTTTTTCCCCAGTGCAAAATTTTAAGCAAACCCTCAGTCTTCAGGTAACAATTTCATGTGAAAAATTAACAATAATGTCCTATCAAAGTAATGCCAGGAAGTTATGAAACTTCGCTGTTACTGACAGATGATTAATTTTCTTTTTATTATTAGGAAATTGTTTGTAGGCAACAGTAGAGAACAAACTCTGCTTGTATACATTGCCAGCTCTTGCTTAATTTAATTTCCCAAACAAACCCAAACTTAATTTTACCCCAAAATATAAGCCAGTTCCCATAGCAAAAATTTTACCCATTTCCAGTTTGATTTTTATTTGTTGTCCATTTCTCTGTTGATTGAGCTCATCAGATTGAGCAGCAAGATGGTCATGGGATGAACAGTAGGGTCCAGGGGTCACTCGCTGCGGTGTTTCCCCTAAACCAAGACCAGTCTCTAGGATTTCAGTATTTCTTTCCTCCTATTTGCCTTAGATAAAGATCCCCTAGGCACTGGTGTTTTTAGAATTCTCCTTGTTCTCCATTAAACAAGTCCCTTAGAATCTTGACCCAATAGTGACTGATGGTGATCCTTGATTATGGTAGCTTGTAGGCATCCAACTCAACCAGTCCTGCCTTTAGGCACAGCTCTGCCCCTTACTGGCTGTGTGGCTTCCCATGAGTTAGGCTCTCACTTTTTTTCATCTTTAAAATAGGACTATAATAATTCCTGTCTTATAAGTAAAATAAACTATCTTAGTATACAGAATGGAGCATAGTAAGTACTAGATAGATGATACCTGCTATTGTGAGCTAATTTATGGCAATCATTGAAACTATTCAGCAATTAAGCTTTCATTGTGGAAAGACCCTTACGAAGCATGTTACACATGGTATCAGAGCGTGGAAGGAGGGATCTTTTGTTATATCAGCCACACTGCATCACAGGTGACTGCCAGCTCCTCCTTTCTGAACAGAAGCTGGGAGAAGATGGAAAGTTAGGTGTTCACAAAACAACTTCATTAATAATACTTGAGAGTTGATGGTTTTATTTTGTTAGCTTGGGCTCCCCAAGAAGCAGACCCTGAAATAAAGATTCAAAAACAAGTGTTCATCTGGGAAATAAAGGAAACATCAGAGATGGAATGGGGGAATGTGACAAGGAAGAATACCTCATCAAGCTAGCCACCACTGTGCGTGATGGGAGCTTAATCCCACTAGGGCAACTCCATGACACGTCTCACTGTCATCACATTTAGGGGCGAGGGAACTGGGGTATTTATACACCAACCCGTGAGAGTCACCAATTAAGGGTCACACCTAGTGGTTTGTTAGTTCTCCAGCTCTTCTAGATTGCTACAAAGGGGGACAATGTAGCTCTGGCCAGCCAGGGAAGTCCTTATATAAAGATATGCAGGGTCTGTGTGCCCTGTGGTGGGAAAAACAAGGGCATATAAATGGGCACCAAAAGCATCTGTTTCAATTACTTATTTGTATAAGGTTTTAATGAGAACCTTCCTGAATATATATTTTTGAGGATACAGTAGGTTTATATTGACGTTTGATTTAGAAACACATGTAGTTTGCATAAAGAAAAGCTATAACATGCCTACGGAATTTTAGACAATTTCTTCCAAACCATCAATCCTTGAGCACTTGCTGGACCCACTGCACCATCATCTTTATCAGTTTTACTTCACATGCTTGATCCCTCTGAAACTTTGGGGGAACATGACCAGAGCTTCATACAAGTTCCCTTTCTTTTCATTCTCTTTTCTACCCTTCTTAACTACTTTGCATATCAATATGTTATCCATGAACTGGCAGGGTACGGTTTATTTCATCTATTATTCTGCTTCACAAAGGAGGAAACTTATTAACACAGAAACTTAGATAACTGCTCTACTACCTGATCCACCTGGTAGTGCATTCACTTGCAGATTCTGCCAGTTTCTGTCCTTTTGTTATATTGCTGATAATTGTTATTCCTCTGACGTGTACCATGTGCACCTCAGTCCTAAAAACTACGGAAGAAAAGCAACACAGAAATCATCATACCTGGTGCTTCATTTTTTGTGGGCTACCTGAAGTGACAGGCTTGTGGCTGTGTCCACATTCCTGTGAAATTAATGTTCCTTCTTCAGACACCTCTTATTCTATTTATAGCCACAGGGCTTCAGTGTTACAAGTGTCCAGAAAGTTCTGAGTAATGCACAGAATTCTACATACACAGCAAATGCAGCCTTGGCAAAATGTAATCCCTGGTGAGAGAGAAAAACAGAATCAACAGTCCGTTGCTTTTATTGGAATAATAAAACTGGAGCAGTTTGTGTCTGAAAGTGCTGTAAACTAGATTTTGTTTTCATGTAAATTCCATAGCCAGGATATAATGGGCATTGTCATGAAATTGGCAAACGGAGAATTACAGTTTTTCAGAGAAAACTTGACTTCTCAACACTCTTTCCTTCTTTGTTTATTCATTGAAATATGCCTGTTTTTATGGATGGTTGGTCAAGATGTGGGCTTAAATGGAACAGTATTTCATGTGAGTGGGAAGAGAATTTGTGTATGTCTACCGAAACATTCAGGAAAAATGAGTACAAACATTTACTGTTACTGTCTTCCCATTCATTTTTTTCACCATATTAAGAACTTTAGAAGTACTCCATATGGACTATGCTGTTCTTAAGGCTTATTAAGGAGGGGACATTTTGCTTAATATATAGAACCTACTCTTAATTATTGTTTTGACCGTTTAAATGTAATTACATATCTTTGTTGTAAGAAAAATTTATAGAATTACATAACCATATTAAAGAATATTATGAAACTTCTGTCTTCAGTTGCTACTGTATTTGGCTTAGGGATTATAAGAGTTGAACTTTCAAGATACGCTATACAATGGGATGTAGCCTGATAGAATATAATGAAATGACCTTGACATACCTATAAATGCAACCAACCAATGAAAAAACTCCATCGTTCACAAGAATGATTGTGATTGATTCTTTGAATCCCATTGGCCCGTGGATCTGTGGCTGGGCTGTCTGTGCTCTGGTAGCTCTTTGAGAAAGATTAAGAGTTCAACATTATTTAAATTTCTCTTTGTCTCTCACTCTCTGTCTCCAATATCGTAGTATGGCTAGTTCATATTTCTGTTCATTACATCATCTTAGAAGCCTTCAGAATCAAGTCATTCCTCATGAAGCAACGAAAAGAAAAATATCCCATTTTCAGCAAGTTTGAGTTAAAGCTGGCCAATTATGTAAAGTAACACTTAAAAAGGGGACCCTGGAGAGGGACTTGGTGGCTATTTCAGGACTTATATTTGTGGTGGAGTGGACAGTCACTCAGAACCATATTCATGATACTGGTTATTTCCATCCCAATGAGGCCTTTAGGTCTTCATTCAGAAGCAGCTTGCTACAGCACGTGTATCATAGAAAAAACTGAGATTTTGTTTTGTTTTTGTATCTTAGGATAGTAGATTAAGTAACACAGAACCTAGCTTTGAAACCTTTCTCCTTTTTTATTTATATTAATCTTATAGGTGAAAAATAAGTTCTGGTTTTAATTTATACTTTTCTGTATACTGGTATTAATCTTCTAAAATATGTGAATTAGCCATTTTGATTCTACAAGTTGCTCATTTCACTTTTTTATTGGTTTTTTATGCGTCTTCCATTTTTATTATAAAAATGTCAAACATTCAAAGGCAGTGAGTGTAGTATAATGAAGACTTTGGTCTCCATCACCCAACAAGTTTCATTTATAATTCCAATCATTCCTGTTCCTTCCAAGTAATTTTGAAGCAAATTAGAAATTTATTATAACATCTGTAAATATTTCTGCATGTATTTCTAAAATATAAAGCCCCAATGCCAAAATTAAAGCCTAAATTAATAGTCCATTAATAACAATTAAATGTTCAATATTCAGATCATCTCTTAAAAGTTTCAGTTTGTTTGAATCAGCTTCCAAAGAATGTCTCTACATGTGATTAGATGAAATATTTCTTAAATCTTGTTTTACTTGTAGGTCATCTCATCTCTCTTTTTTCCCCCCCTGAATTTTTTTTAGAAGAAACCAAGTTATTTGTCCTGTAGAGTTTGCTATAAGCTGGATTTTGCTATAGCATCCATGTGGTGACATTTAATATGCTCCTCCGACCCTGTGTTTCCTGTGGATTGTTAAGTGGACTTTGCGGTTTGGAAAGATTCCTTCATATGTGGTGTCAGGAGGGATGTAATGTCTGGTTATCCAAATTTCTTGTGAAGTGACAGTCTGATGTTTATTGTCAAGTTCCATTGATCCATTAGGAATGGCAAAATGGTGATATTCCAGTTCTGTTATTCCTGTCTTGTTTATTAGCTGGGATGCTTGTGTAAAGGCCGTGTTTCCACTATTCAGTGACTCTGTAAGATCAAGATCATTTGTATAGGAAAGGCAAGATAAAGGCTTAATTCTTTTTCTTTGTAATCAAATATAACAGTTTCTTTCCCTAACATTTTGTAATGGTGACCAGTAAAGTTTCTTTTGGTTATGTTTTGTTCTATTTTGTTTTAAAGATCATTATGAACTCACAGAAATAACTAAATTTACTATGTTTCTATCCATTCTAGTTATATTTTCTTAATGATGCTTAAATTGTCCCACTTGAGAGATCAGCGAGAACCTCTGCAAATTGGCTTCTGAGTCTTCATCTTAGTCGGCTCAGGCTGACATAACAAAATAGTATAGCCTAGGTGACTTACACAACATTTGCTTCTCACAGTTCTGGAGGCTTGGAGTCTGAGATCTGGGTGCCAGCATGCTTGGGTTCTGGTGAGAGCCCGCTTCCTGGCTTGTTGATGACCACTTTTCACACTATGTCCTCATGTGGCAGGGGGAGAGAAAAACACAAGAGCTCCACCCTCGTGACCTCATCTGAACCTAGTTACCTCCCAAAGGCCTCTTTTCCAAATTCCATCACATTAGGGCACAGTTTAGTGCATAGCAGTCATTTTGACACAATCTTAGGAGTCTCAGTTTCTTTGCTTTCAGGTAAGATAATCCAAGCTCATTTTACACTTTTCCTATCCCAGCACTGGAGTCAGCTAATTTTTCAAGGAGCTCTGGCTCCTTTTAGTGGGAAATGGTCATTAAAAGCCAAAATCTAGGCACTAAGAGTGCTCATTGCTTTTGTTTTGGTCCTTATTTCTAGGCATTTTCAATGGACAGAA
This sequence comes from Stenella coeruleoalba, assembly GCF_951394435.1. Lineage (NCBI taxonomy): Eukaryota > Metazoa > Chordata > Mammalia > Artiodactyla > Delphinidae > Stenella > Stenella coeruleoalba. Next base: position 50,560,353 of record NC_137156.1, read on the forward strand.
ACAGGATTTTTTTCCAAGATAAAATATATTATGATTTTATAAATACACTTCCAACTCAAATTCAGGATTATTGACTTTTTTTAGCCTCATTGATTTTATATCTGTATTCCTTTTCTTTATATCAAAAATCTTTGTTTTTAAGGTGACCATTAGCTTATTACTCATTTGTAAAATGAGCCTTAAAATAACAATAAAGTTTTGCTATGATATTGAAAGTATAAAATACGTTTGCAGTTCTTTTTTATTTTCCCTAAGGTGTATACCCCAATGGAGATTTATAGCCAAATTTCTGTGTATTAAAAACACACAGAGATAATTACTATTAACCTCATCCTTCCAGCTTTTGTTCTGTTTTCAAAGACCCACAACCCTAAGAGCACAGGAGACTAAGATATATATAGATTCCTGTAGCCTTTTTTTCAGTCAACATTGTGGTTTAAGTATTACCTATGTCAAAAACAATTCTCCATAAACATTATCTTAATGTCTGCATAGTATCATATTGTAATTACCTTAACAACTTTTCCATAATATGTAGACACATGACACCTTCTGATACATATTGCTCTGTTACAATTAAGGAAAGACATTCTGATTTGTACTCTAAACATCAGTGCATGGTACCTATGCTACCTGTCCAGGAGACTGTAACTCTGATTGTAATTCAGTAGATCTGGGACAGAACCTGAGATTCTACATTCCTAACAAATGCCCAGGTGAACCAATGCTGCTGGCCCTTGAATAGTATTTCAAACAGCACTTGTATAAAGGATGATGATGGCCCAGTAATTTATTTATTTTACTTCCTCTAAGACTGAACAAGGGGGCTGGACTTAGCAGGTGTAATTAGAGTTGAGTTTATTTACTGAGTTTCTAAGATACCTTCACGGTAAAAACTCATTTTAGGGTATTTTAGCCAAATTCTAAATAAAGTCATACTACTGGACAGTGTGACCTCTGGATGTTCTTTCTTCCTTCTGAGACCTTTAACCCCAGGGACACTTTTGTCTGCCTTTTCTGCCCTTGGGCCTATTTTAGATGTGTTATAGTTCAACATAAAAATATGGAGGTTCTTTACTGTGATAAGCTAGGGGGTAACCTCTTCCTGTGAAGGCAGGGATAGTAAGGACTGCTTTCTCATTCTGTTCATGCGTTGTTGAGTTAACCCCAAACTGTGTTGTGTTTGAGGCCCTTCCAGTGAGGCAGGTGGTGGGACAAGATCTGATGAGACTTCAGAATTTCCCCGGAATACATGTTTTCTACATCTCTTGCAAGGCCCATGTTCCCAGATTTTTATTTTCCTAATATTTGGCTGCCTGGTTCTAGGAATACAACTGTGAATAGCAAATATACCTGTTCTAAAGGATCTTAGAGTTTAGGAGGTCAGACAGGCGAGATACTTGGTAATTATAGAGCTTTATGGATGGTAAATGTCATAGTAAGTTATAAGTAGGCACAGAAGAGGGAATCATAATTCACTATTGTAGATTTTTTTTCCAGGAAAAGTGAAGACAAGGTATAATTAGCCAAGGGGGAAAAAAGAGAGGGGGTCCTGGAAGGAGGGAATATCTTGTAGGAAGGTTTAAAGGTTCAAAAGAGAAAGAAGGGAGAAAAGGCAAATTGGGAACTTCAAGTAATCTGGTCTTGCAGATACCAGGGGAGATCATGAATGTGTGTGTCTGTGTGTGTCTGTGTGCACTCACGTGCTGGGAATGGAGGCATCATGTTGTTAAGGAGGATGAAGAAGTTGTAGAGGTAAGTCAGGGCCAGCTGAAACCTTTGAACTTAATTCTTAAGACTATGGGGAACTGTTAAAAAAATTTTAGGTAGGGAATGTCAACCTGTCCCCTCCTCCCCACCAAAAGACACAAAAACCTTAAACAAAAGCCACTCACTGCAACTTGAAGAATGAATTCCTGATTAGCACATGTGAAGGGTGAAAAGACTGATTCAGAGCCCTGGAGAGTTTAATAATGACTAACATTTATGACTAACATTTATGAGTGTTTATGTCAGTGCTAGCGCTATTTTGAGACATTTTAAATGTATTATTTAACACTCCAAACAACCTGTTGAGGTGTATATGTTTACTATCATCATCCCCACTTACAGTAAGTACGCTGCATCAAAATGTGGTTGAATTACACTTCTGCAGCTGTAGAACTACACAGTTCTAGAAGCATGACCTGAACTCAGGTGGTTTGGTCCCAAGGTTCACTCACTTCACTACTGGGTGTATGCACCTCCATGGAGATTATGATGAAGTAAGCAGGCATAGCTCTATTGCTTGAAGTTGGTTAATATGTGTACATATTATTCTAATTCAGTGGGGGAGAAGGGACTTGACACAAAGGCTGGTGAAATTATAAAAAACATTGACTATAGCAAACATTCTGATGAGATCAGATACTTAATGAATGCTATTTAAGAGCGGCATCTGGTTGTCACCTGGGAAGTATTATGAGTAGGAACTTTCTATCTTGGTTCATGTAGGTAGGTACATGTATGCTAACATTTCTACCATGCCCAGAATATGTGTACACATGTTTGACTTAAAGTTCTACCCAGGTAGTGCCATGTTATAGCAAGGTATTATTTTTCATCATTCCATGTCTAGCAAGTTAATCAATATTAAAGTAGGTAGAAACTCACCTCATTAGGATACATTTAGAAGATTGAGAGTCAAGATTCCAGATTCCCAGTCAGAGCCCAAAAGACCTGTATAAGCTTTAAACATTAAAATAAAATAAAATACGTGTGTATGCTCCCGGAAAGAATTGGCATATATAGAGCTAGTTATTGACTAAGTGTTTCCAGTATAGAAATACAGATGCATTTTGGCACTTACCACATTTTCTTTTAAATGCCTCACCATTTTTCAAAAGGTAAAAACAGGTCGCCAAGAGCAACAGAAGCAACCCATTTCTGCCAGCTTGGGCAAGTGACTTATCCTCTTGAAGTCCCCATTTCCTCATCTGTAAAATGACAATAATTATGCCTATTTTGCAGGAATATTGTGAGAAAATACATGTAAAGTGGTTGGCACCTAGTGGGTATCCAACCAATTTAAGATTGGTACTTTTTTTTTCTTCCTTGGCAGTTAGAGTTGCATTGTCATTATTTTAAAATGCTGAGATTACTTTTCAAATTGCTGTGCTGATTACAAGCTTTCTGAATGAAATCATTACTAAAAAACAGATCTCAGTGAAGAATTTAGATTTTTGAGAGGAATATACAAATATGCCACTGTACTTATCTCTACTCAAGAGTTAGCAGAGTTTACCTGTTAAGATGAAATATATCTTTTTCATAAAAGAGGCCAGCTTGGCATTTATTAGCTTTGACCATTGCTTGGCAAGGCTAGGTCCTAATTCTAAATTTAGAAAGTTAGCAAGACTCTTCATGTACCACAGTGTTCATTGCAGTTCTATTTACAATAGCCAGGACATGGAAGCAACCTAAGTGCCCATCGACAGATGATTGTATAAAGAACATGTGGCACATATATACAATGGAATATTACTCAGTCATAAAAAGAAACAAAATTGAGTTATTTGTAGTGAGGTGGATGGACCTAGAGACTGTCATACAGAGTGAAGTAAGTCAGAAAGAGAAAAACAAATACCGTATGCTAACACATATATATGGAATACAAGAAAAAAAAAAGGTTCTGAAGAACATAGGGGCAGGACAGGAATAAAGATGCAGACATAGAGAATGGACTTGAGGACATGGGGAGGGGGATGGGTAAGCTGGGACAAAGTGAGAGAGTGGCATGGACATATGTACACTACCATATGTAAAATAGCTAGCTAGTGGGAAGCAGCTGCATAGCACAGGGAGATCAGCTCGGTGCTTTGTGACCACCTAGAGGAGTGGGATAGGGAGGGTGGGAGGGAGGGAGATGCAAGTGGGAAGAGATGTGGGGATATATGTATATGTATAACTGATTCACTTTGTTATAAAGCAGAAACTAACACACCACTGTGAAGCAATTATACTCCAATAAAGATGTAAAAAAAAAGAAAGTGAGCAAGACTCTTGTCACATGACTGTTGGTTTAATTAAAATGTGACCCCACAGTTTTCCAAGGAGACACGTTTCCTGGTGTCAAGTCTCATGTGTTTGCTACTAGACAGTAGGTTGCGACTAGGGGCTGTTCAGCTCAGCAAATAAAGATACAGCTTCCTCAGTCATATCCGGAGTGAATGGCAGTCCTCTTGCCTTTGAGTCAGCTGAAGGGTAAGGAGGTGAGAGATTTCCTAGCAGCTGTGATCATTTAAATCACAGTGGGTTATTTAAATCTAGTATCTTGTATAAAGCTTAAAAAATAATTTTCATGAGGACAAAAAACTATATGGGGTAAATCCCCCCATTTTTCCTTCGGATCAGGGCATTTTTTAGAATTTTATTTATTTATTTATTTTAATGAAGTGTAGTTGATTTACAGTGTTGTTTTAGTTTCAGGTGTACAGCAAAGTTACACACGTATGTATTCTTTTTTCAGATTCTTTTCCCTTATTGGTTATTCCAAAATATTAAGTATAGTTCCCTGTGCTATATAGTAGGTCCTTGTAGGTTATCTGTTTCATATATAGTAGTTGTGTATATGTTAATTCCACCAGGGTACGGTTTTTAAGAGTAGCCCATTATACAAATAAAGTTCACTTTCTCCTGTTTCTTGACTCTTGTAACAAGCAGTCACATGTTTTAGGAGCACTACATTTGCCAGAATCAGAGAAGTTCCTCCAGAGGATAAGAGAGTGTAGCACTTAAGCACAAAGAGTGAAAGCATAAGAAATTGCACATAAGCTTTAAAAAATGGAATTTCATTAACGTAAAAATTTAGCAGAGTTTATTTTTCTTGTGAATAATTATAGTTTGTTTTACCCTTTGCGTTTTCTTTAGCCATCTCCTACGTTGAATCACTCCACATCCTCCCATTCATTTCCTTTTATTTATAATCCCTATGCAAACCTTAATTCACAGAGAAGCATTATCATAGCACAGTTATGTCACAAGGTTGTGGGAAGGATGGACTGAGATTCAGGAATTAGTGTTGTTATTTAGATTTGAGAACAAGGGTGATGGTAACACCACACAGTTGGTGTTGCTATTAGCATAAGGAATGGTGGTAATTTCAGGTTTACTACCGGAAAACAGGAGAGGGAGGGCTCCTGGTTGAGTTTTCACTGATCCTTCAACGAAGCAGCAGGTGTGCCAGTAAGGGCCCTGCCTTAGCTTTGTGGCTGTCATTCCCATCAGGCTGGTTCTAGCAATTGTGAGCCACTGATGCTCCAAGGACATGATGTCACCTGCTGAAGGCTTCCAGTCTGTTGTGACAGAATAATCGGTCCCTGGTACAAAAGAAGCATATGCTGTTGATTGTGAGAACTCTGCCACTTGATGTCAGGAAGAGAAGTCATCAACAGTGGTGAATCCACTGTATGCCTAAAATTGCCATGAAGATCCTTCTCCATGAACCATTCTAGTCCTAACATTTATAATTACTTGCCTTCTGTAGCATAATCCCAGCATTGTATTTTCCTGCATTGATACTTGTGGTTCCCCCGCCTCTAGTAAAATCTCTAAAAATATTGAAGCATCTATAACCCTGATTTGCACTGTTTTGCCAAGGGTGCTGTGATATTCTCATGACATCTAGCAAGAGTGACATGTAATGAAGACGTTCAGGTCGGAGTAGGCTCCATTGTTCTGCACAGGCAGCAGTGGGACGGGGGTGATGGGGGAGCTGTCTACAAAAGCATCTCCAAGGATGCCTTTGAGTGAAGTTGAGATTCAGGATTTGGCAGAACTCATCCAGTGTGAAGACATGTACCCCACTCCACCACTCTCCCACAAGAAATTCTCCAAGCAGAACAACCAGTGACATCTTGAAGCATTTAGAGATCTTCAGGGATGGAGCCATGAACAGAAACAATGATCACACCCTCAATCACCATCATTTAGGTGCTCTGGATCTGAGAGAGGGATGTCTTAGGAAAACCACAGTGGCTCACGTATGGCTCCCAGAAACTTCTGCATGCAAGACATTTCCAGGACTGCTTTTCCAAATCACCCTTAGAACAGAAGATCACATTAGGAGAGCTGAAGTCCCCAGAGTTATATCCAGTTTCTTGGATAGGAAGGGAAGAAAATGCAGACTTTTTCAGAGATGGTTTGCTATTTATCTGTTCTTGACATAAACGTGAGGCCTCAGAGAGTTCACTGATGCATCTCTTTACCATGGCAAATGAATAGTGAAGGGAACATTGTGTACTTGTAAAATCCAAGGTGGGGATGTTACATGAGCTGTCTCTGCCTTGAAGTTAATGTCTTTCAAAAGGTTAGTTTTTTTACATCTGGAAAATATTTCTCTATATTAATGTTTCTGTCTCCAAACCACCATAAAGTTTTATCATGCATATTTTAAACAAATTATGGAAATGCCTATTTAGAGTCTCTTTTAAAGGTTATTATTGCAAGATTATTATTATTATTGCAATTAAGTAAGTTATATGAAATAAGAGTCTACTTTTGTGCCTGGGTAGATTGTGCCGATTGGGTTAATAAACACCTTCATCCTTAGAGCTAGAGCATTTGGATGGAATATCAGGGATGAATGACATTTCTATAACTTTTTAATCAAAGAGCCATCTTTTCTGGACCTGTTTATTTTGGAAAACAGCGTTAAATGTTTTTTTCAGTTCAGTGTGAAAATGCTTTTTCATAAGTATAGCAATGAGTTAATAATCACCGTCTTCACTAAAACTAAAAGAAACATCCAACAAGAAAAGCTGCTAAATCAGTCTTCCCCTACCCCGCCCACCCCAAGAAAAAGCGGACTGTTTTTTTCTATTTTTCCCACACAGAGTACGCCTTGGTTTTTTGTTGTCTATTCCTTCAAACTCAAATAAGGCTAAACTAGACACAATTCATGTTTACAGAAATCAGACACTTTTTTTTTTTTGGTCCCCTGCCATTTCTCTCCTCCATGGGACAATTTCTTACTGGATTTCTTGCCAAATGAGGATAGGAATGGAAAGGCTGTCAGGAGCCAGTAAGCGCATTTGAGAAAAGACAGGTCAAGGTTTTTCATTTTAGAAAGCCTGCAAAATACAGAACAGCTTACAGATATGTGCTGGGATGCTTCCAGCTGACACTTTTATTGTGATCTATTTTATTAAGTTCTACTGATGGGCCCAGCCTGTGGGATGGCCCTCAAGTATGACAGTGTCAAATGCTCCTGGTGGCAGGCTTGACGGGGGCTGATGGCTCCTTCCATTGAGAGAGCATCAGCCTTTTGCAGTAAAGAGCAGAGCAAAGCCCCTACTGACTGACAGCCCTGTGAGCTGCTTTTGTTTTGCATTCTTTAACACTCGACACCCTTAGAGGGTAGTTTATCCAAGGAAGTCAGATTCCAAAGCAACCTTCCTTTAGAAGTCAAGAAGCAAGAGGATGGACTGAAGATGAACTTACTGATTATCACTACTCTCCATTTTAATAGCAGATAGAAAGGTTTTTTTGTTTGGCTTTGTTTTTATTTTAAGTATAGCTGATTTACAACGTTGTGTTAATTTCTGCTGTACAGCAAAGTGACTCAGTTATAAATATATCTATTCTTTTTCATATTCTTTTCCATTATGGTTTAGTCACAGGGTATTGGATATAGTTCCCTGTGCTATACAGTAGGACCTTGTTGTTCACCCATTCTCTATATACTAGTTTGCATCTGCTAACCCCAGCCTCCCACTCCTTCCCTCCCTCAGCCCCCTCCCCCTTGGCAACCACAAGTCTGTTCTCTATGTCTATGAGTCTGTTTCTGTTTCCTAGATAAGTTCATTTGTATCATATTTTAGATTCCACATATAACTAATATCACATGGTATTTGTCTCTGTCCGACTTACTTCGCTTAGTATGATCATCTCTAGGTCCATCCATGTTGCTGCCAATGGAATTATTTCATTGCAGATGGAAAGTTTTGAAGCCTGCTGATTACGTTACTAAATAGTCACTGACCTAAGTCTCAAGAGATAAAGTAGCCACCACTTTAGAGGCATGGCTATTTCTGGCTCTAAATGTATACAAAAATATTAAGAATTTAATCCCAGTTTTGACTGCAGTAAATGTTCTTTCAGAGAAAAAATGGAATCATAAACAGTGTAATCCCTATAGAGTTGAAATTAGATCTTGTGGGAAAGGAATAATTTTCCTTGTTTACGTATTAAAAGCTGTGCAAATTTAATTTCTTCTTCATTGTCATTATCTGGATTTGATACTCCCACTGGGCTGTCAAGAGAAGTCTCAGGAGATGGGGATGATTCTAGCAGTGGCCAGTGTTCTATCAGTGGTGGGATGGATGGATCCAAGCCAGTCATCTCTGATGGGAAGCAGAGACTATGGGCGGCATCCCCACCCCATTTTTTCTAGATCTATCAGGAATCATAATTAGGGAACTAACTAACCTTGGAAGCACTGAAGGGTGTGGTGACATTGTGACATGCCACCCGAATGCCCCTTCAATGAAGAACTTGTTGCCCCAACTACTGGGAGGGCTGTGGACAGACAACAGGGTTGACAGGAATGGTTGCAGCTGCACAGGACCACTGGATCCAAGGTTTTGCCTTTCTTGGGAAGGCCACATCCAAGGACTGACCCATGTGCTGGTATGAGTGCCTGGTCATCTAGGCCCAAATCAGAACAACTAAGGGCCATTCTAGCTCTGGGACAAGCCAAGGTCAAGCCTGCATCATGGCTCAACTTCCCCCTCTGTCCACTCCTTTGCAGAGGAGACCATTCCAAAATCTGTCCTTAATACACAGGATGCTCTAAAACTCCATCTGAGGGTCAACTTCCCAGGGAGCCCAAGCTGCAGTCAACAGACAACCAGACACGCTGCAGATGCTTTACTGCATGATGTGCAATTACAATTATAAGTGACTTTGTAGGATTGTAACCCTGTTTTGTGTGTGATGGGTCCTGTTAGCAATATAAGCAACTTCACAGCTAATACTAAGAGGATAGAAATGTGATGTGAATTTATGGAAAGAAGGTCTCAAGCCTTTATCTTTACATCTAGGATCAAGCATCAGCTCCTGACGGAATTGGAGAAAATCAAAAGATTCTATTCCATTTCGTGAGAAGTATATTGGTTTTAGTCTATGGAGAAGTTTTTACAGTTTTTGAGTTATGTGCATGGCCCTATGAATTTTTCCCTTTTAAAGAACTTCCACCCTTTTGATGTAAGATTTTGAAGAATTATTGCCTTCATTATCAGGACTCAGTGATGCTGCCAATTCAGTTATCTATAGTGGAGGGCAGCGGTAGCCAAGATAAATGAAAATAATGCATTATCCAGAATCATTTATGTTTTTCCCTAACTACTTTTTCTTACATTTGAATACAAATACCTTATAGAATGAAGTTTTAAATAATCTGCCTGTGGACAATTGAAAACACTATATTTATATTTGATTCTTTCTCTAAGAAAGTTATAATCAAATATAGTAATGAAGATGAAGCATTACCTTGCATAAAAGTCATTCTTGGTATTTTATCAGTCACAAAGGATACTAAGAGGCAGTAGAGGGGTAATGGGGTCAGTTGAGTGAATGGATAGTGGAAAGATACTTGCAGGGGAAAGCAGGTTGCCATTTTTCAGATTGCATTCAGAATTTCCTTAGCAATTGCAAACAGAATGGAAGGAGATGATTTGTTGAGAAACTGACCTTACTTGGTTGTTACATGTATGAAAAATTTTAACAAAGCAACCCTTTAAGCCATTTTGATTTTAAAAGTTCACCTATCTTCTATTGGAATTTTTATTTATTTGCCTTTTAAGACTTGTGAATAAAAAGGACTCAGGCCATATAAATTTATATGGACTTTTTTTTTAATTGAAGGGAAGCTAAATATTCTCTTTCTTTGCTCTGTCAGCAGTAAATAATGATACCTCTGTGATAATAAGAGCTAAGTTTCATTGCATATGTTGCTGTTCAGGCACTATACCCATGCATGTACATATATTTTCTCTTTGTTTCTCCAGAAATCTTGGGAAGCTCACATTAACCCCATGAGATGCTAAGGCTCAGAAAGTTTGAATAAGTCACCAAAGGTCACAGAGCTAGAAAGGAATAGACTTAGTGTTAAGGGTCAGACAGCCTGACTCTATCATCCATACTTTTTCCAAAATACTGAACAGTGGTGGATGTCAGCTCTGTGTTCTCAAAAGAAATAGGATCCGCTTCAAGTAAAAACACAGTGTGTTAGCTCAAGGATGGAAAACCGTCACCTGTCTCATTTCAGTGAATTCTCTTCATCCAGTTTAACTGTCAGACCATGCGAGTCACCACTTTTGTTTCTAGAACCTCTGAGTCTGAGTTTAAGGAGTTACTGTTCTCTTTGGAGGCTTCTAAGAAGTATCAGCCTGCCTGTTGCTTGGTTTTTATTTCTTGGCATGAGTTAATGCTATGCTTTATGGGAATGCCTTAATTTCTCCTTTTCAGTATAAACAGTTACTTATGTAACCATTCTAATATATGCCAAGGAACACTAGTTCATCACCCAAAAATATTGGAACACCTACTGTGTGTTAGACTCTGTGCCAGGCACTGAATGTAGAACAGTAAAGAAAATAGATATTGTGCCCACTTTCATGATGCCATTTCCTTATTGGAAAAGAGGCAAGCAATATGAGTTCTAGAAGCCAGTTGATTATAATTTGCTCTGATGAATTCATCCATGAGCTGTTCACATTCTTAACCTGAGCACACTTTGAAATAGAAGGGATTTACTTCTAAGGAAAATATTTTCCCCATCTTTGCTTTAAAAACAATGAAGTGTGTTATTTTTTTTTAAATGCATGAGTCACTATAAAGTACTATGCAAATAATAGGATTTGAGCCATGTATTTGCCTATTAACATGGCCTAAAACTTTTAATTGTTGTAAATAGCAGTGATTATTGCATATATTTTATATAAAGTTCTAAGATACACAAATGATGTTGTGTACACAAATGATTGTATTCTGAGATACACAAGTGATTATATTCCCCTTTATAGTCCACCCTTTTTTCCCCAAAACTTTGGACCTCCATGTGTTTAACCCAATTGATATAAGATCCACAAAGACCTAGAAACCTTAAGCCCTAAGCTTTTGCATAACTGTTCCCAAATATTGGGTCATCCTCCTCAGCATATTAGCTCGGATTCCTGCCAGGTCTGCAAAGAACAAATTCTCATTAGAACCTTGTCCATATCTCAGTGTCATCCTTCCTATTTATTGGAGTTGGATTGGATTCATGACCGCTACCCCTACCATCTTGACATGTAATTTTGGCCCCTTGTTGAATACACCCCTGAGACTGTTGCTGGAAATGATTTTCTCTACGTTTGCTGGATCTCTGGGCTGTCCTGAGTATGTTTGGGAAGAGAGTTTCTGTTTTGGGTCTGTGGATCTAGCCTGAGTGTGAATAACTGGGTCATGTTCCTGGCTTCAAAGGAACTTGGAGCCTGGCCTATGAGGTTGCCTGATGAATACAGTCATGGTATTTGCAACTGAAAGAGACCTTAGAGACCACCTACTCCAACTATTTCAAACAGACCAGAAACTCTAGAGCCAAGAGGGGTCAAGTGACTAACCCAGGATCTCAGAATGAACTCGTAGCAAAAGCCAGACCAGAGTCCAGTTCTCTCCTCCAAAGATCACCCTCTTCCCATGGCTCCATACACAGGCTCTAATTTTTGGCTTGCCTTGGTCTTAATCTAATGAATAGGATGGACCATTTGTAAAGTTTGGATGGGTTTAAAATAAGGATTAGCTATTGTCTTTTGTGATTGAACAAATGTCTGGCTCAAGTCAGGAGCTGAAGAAAAGGAAAATAATAAAGCAAAGCAACTACGTTATTTACAATGTAAAAGTGAACAGTAGCAAAACTATTAAAGGAGTTAAAAATTTATATATCTTTGGGTGGTTTGTAAATAAGAGTCACTGTTTTCTTTTTCTATTATTACTGATGTATAGTTGATTTACAATGTTGTCTTAGTTTCTGGTGTACAGCAAAGTGATTCAGTTTTATATGTTTTTTTTTCCATATTCTTTTCCATTATGGTTTATCACAGGATATTGAATATAGTTCCCTGTGCTATACAGTAGGACCTTGTTGTTTATCCGTTCTATATATAATAATTTGTATCTGCTAATCCCAACCTCCCAATCCATCCCTCCCCCACCCCCACTCCCCCACTTTGGCAACCACAAGTCTGTTCTCTGTGTCTGTGAGTCTGTTTCACAGATAAGTTCATTTGTGTCATATTTTAGATGACATATAAGTTATATGATATTTGTCTTTCTCTTTCTGACTTCGCTCAGTATGATCATCTCTAGGTCCATCCATGTTGCTACAAATGGCATTATTTCATTCTTTTTTATGGCTGAGTAATATTCCACTGTATATATGTGCCACATCTTCTTTCTCCACTCATCTGTCAATGGGCATTTAGGCTGTTTCCATATCTTGGCTATTGCACCTCACATTCTCTTTAACCCTGCTAGCCACAGCATGAGTAAGAAAATGCTCCCCACCTTAATGCATGTTCATATACAGGATCCTTGCTTCATCCAAGTATGTACGCTGTCTTGAGAGCAGTGCAACCAGCCAATGCTCCAAAACTTTGCTAAAAATCTACTCTTTCTTTCAACAAACATTTATTGAGCACCTACTGTGTGCTAGGATGTCTTCTAGGAGCTGGAACCACATGAATGAACAAGGTAAACAATATCCTGCTCTACAAAACCTGCAGTTTCATGGGGGAGAGGGAACCATGTTGTTCTGGAGAAAGACAAGGCATGGAAAGGGAGGGAAGTAAAGGCAGGTGTGTGCAATTCTAAACAGTGTTGTAAGGGGTGGCCTCTCTGAGAAGGTGATATTGTACAGAGATGTAAAGGAGTAGAGGAAGAAATCTATGTGATTTTCTGGGAAAAGATGATTCTAAGCAGAAGGAACAGCAAGTGCAGAAGCCCTGAGTCAGAGTCATGCCTGTGGTGTTTGAGGAACAGCAAGGAAGCTGAGTGAGCAGAGCAGAGAGAGAGCAAAGAAGAGGAAACAGAGTGGGGAGGAGTTGTAGGTCATTCTATGGGGATTTGCTTTTATTCTCTGTGAGATAGGAAACCATTTCAATTTTGAGCAGGACCATGACCTGACCATATTTACAGCTTTGCAAGGATATCTCAATCTGCCGATGGGCTGAGTTGAGAAGGTTCTATATGTGGGCAAGTGTGGAAGTAGGGAGACCAATGAGGAGGCTGTTATAATAACCCAGGAGAGAGATGCCCCTGGGCTGGACACTGGGCTTCACACACAGAGGTGAGAAGAAGTCTATGAATTCTGAATGATTTTGAAGGCAGGATTAACAGGATTTAATGACTGAATGCAGAAGGGAAAAGAAAGAGAGGGGTCCAGGATGACTTCAAGTTTTATGACCTGAGCCACTGAAGAGTTACTATTTACAAGATGGAGAAGACTGGGAAGGGGTGATTTGTGGTGGGGGGCAGTGGCTGTGGGATGTGCAGGTGGAAATGCTGAGTACAGGCAGTTGGGCACACAACTCTGGAGATGAAAGGAAAGGACAGAATTGGAGAGATGGCTCAGAGGTGGAATTTAAACTCATGAGACTTGATAAGATAGCCTGGTGGGGATTGCATATAGGGGAGGGAACACAAGATTTAAGTGAGAGTGAATATTCAGCTCTCTTCTCCCTAGAAGCACAAAGATCAGGTATATATAGTAAGTAACTTTAATTATTTTACTTTCATTTCACATGGAAGGTAGAATTAATTATTTTCTTAACATGCAAGGTAGAATTAGGTTGTTGAAAGTTAGGATTAGGGTTAGTAAGTTTAGACGTTTAGGCATGCACATGCACGCAGGCATGCATACGTGCACTCAGATGATAGCTCAGAAGAAATGGGGGTAACGTTGAATGGGCTCTTTTTGAAACTTGGCCCATGATGAAGATAAAGATAACAGCAGTTACAGGCCTTGAGGCAAATCTTCCTTCCTGGGCCTAAGTCTGATTATTTGGGGAGCGTGCTGTCTGTTTTCCATGTTACAGAGCACAAAGGGAACTAGTGTCATTTTATCAGCTAGATAATTGAGAACTGTTTTAATTTTTCGGGAAAAAATAAGAGTAGTACTTCTTGAAGATAATTTCATTCCTCTGTGTTGTTCCCCCCCCAACCCAACTTCTGCCCAATTATTGTTTTGTTTTGAAACTTTGGTTTGAAGAATGTTTTCTAGAAAGTGATTTCAGTGTCCTTTGTGAATTGTGAAATGACGTCCTGCAGTCAAGTGAAATTTTCCTTTAATGAACCTGTGTGAAATCCAGGGGCTGGTTGAGAGTGCCTATCTATGCCTAACCATGTGCTGGATGTTTCATAAATGTTCTCACCTTATTTGCCTAGCAGCCCTGTGATAATGGTATAGTGAGCTCCATCTATGTCCAAGAAAAGTGAGATTCAGAGAAACTAAGCAACTGGTCAAGTAGTAAAATGAGTGTTGTAACTCAAATCCTGTGCTCTTTACTCTGTATATCATACTGCATCTTCTTACAACTCTACCAAAATTTCCACCTAAGCCTAAACCAAGCAGATCTTTCTAAAGTTGAAAGTGTACCTGCTATTACTTCCCTGGAGTCAGTGCTTATTCTCTTCCAATCATGTGACTAAGCACATTCACAAGTGATCTGTGTTGACAGCATCTTCCCTTAGAGAATTCCCCTGGATGTTCAATGTGCAACTGCCCTAATCCTCACTGCCCATCAAATGACTCTTTCTATTATTAGCTTTATTCATAGTCTTGGTAATGGAGAGATGAATAACCAATCTTAAGGTCAGAGGTGAAACCACGGGTCCAGTTTTCTAGTAGCAAATCATTTCGTTTGGAGGTAGACGACCTGCTGGGGCGTTGTACGTGTTTGATGAAGGGGCCGTTCAACTTGGTACATCAAATTGCCTTATCACATTTGTGCACACTGCTTCCATGCATGCTCATTTGTCCTGCACAAATCCCAAAGCAGTCTGTTACCCTTTGATGCTTTTTCATCTTTTGTTCTGCCTTATTATTCCTAGGAAGTAAAAAAAAAAAAGATCCCAAAATATAAAGTTTGAATTTCAATGACTGTAAGGACAGAAGGCATAAGTGGCCCCTAAATTTAGCAAATAAATTGGCTAAGATTAAACAGATGGGTCACACTACTATAGTAGATGTATAAAGAAAACGGAACTTATATACACTCTCGGCAGTTGTAAAAATTGGTACAAATTTTATGGAGTACCTAGAACATAATTAATATTTATTTTGGTATAGAAATCCTACTTCTGGAAATGTATCCTCTAGATATAGTCACACCGCTGCTGGAGTTAAGATACCTGGGCAGAGATAACTGGACCAAAATATTTGCTTATTGCACTATTCTTGAAAAGCAAAGACTTGTCGATGACTTTCTAAAAACCAAAACAAATTTAACTGTGAATCTATATTAAGTTTATTATTTTGATAATGTAACAAATCTTATCCTTTCTATATAAAAATTTTGAAATCATGGATAAGTAAGAAAAAAGAAGAAGGAAATTATATTCAGGGTGCCACCGGGTAACCATCATTAGAAAGTGAATGTATTTCCTTCTAGTCCTTTTTTATGCAAATATGTTATGTGCCAACATGGCTTTTTTCCTACTTTCCCCATATAGCTTGATAACATTGATACTTCCTTTTATCAGAACTTTCTACAAAAATCCATTTTAATAACCACAAGATTCCCCATTTTATGGAAACATTGTAAATTAAACTTTTCCATTGTGCAGGAAATTTAGTTGTTTCCAGTTTTGCTTTGAAGTACTCTGATAGTAGCAGGTCAAAAAGTATACCTACACGTTCCTTTTTTATTATTTTATTTATTTGCCCCATGTTATCCTCATTGATTCTGGTTTTGCTGAAGCTTTGTTGACAGAGTCTGGGTCAGTGTGTATATTCTAATTTGTTTCTCTCTTGGTAAATCACTTTTATGGCTGGTATAATAACTCAAGAAGTTACTATATGTATATAATATATGTATGTATGTGTGTGTATATATATCTATATCTCACATCTATAACACATTATTCTTTTAATTTCAGACACAGCATTTGATTTTAACACACATTTTTGGATTTGGGGTGGTACAGTTGTGTCATTGGTGGTAGTCTGGTGTTTTTAAAGAGCCTGGGCTCTGGAGTCACCAGCCTGGGTTTAAACCTTGACTCTGGTGTCTGTGTGGTTTTAGACCAGTCCTTTATCCACTGTTTACTCATCTGCAAAACAGTGGTGACAATAAGATCCGCCTTGAAGGCTAAATATAAGTGTTGGAGACAATGCAGGGCAGGGCTTAACACACAGCACATGCTTGATGAAAGGCAGCCATCATCACCCCTGGTACCTGCTGCTCGTCCTTCACTCTGTTCTTTTGATATTATTGTAGTTTTTGTTCAGCTTTTGCCACACACTTTCTCTTCACTTGCAGTCGGGGATCTTTTCCTCAGCTCTGCGTTGCATTAGGCTTATATGTTCATCTCTGTAATAATCACATTTCCTCTTTTCCTGTATCCTCTGCCCCTCTCCTCACACCAAGTATCGCTAAAATATGAATTGTCAGTTACTAGCATGAAAATGGAACTGATGATAAAATCATGAGCTCCAGTTTTTTGGGTATCTCTATGGGTTGGTAGCTTTTAAATCGGAACTACCAAATTGCTGATTTTTAAAAATCTTTTAACATTTTTGTACAACGAACACAATTTGTGTACAGGAATGGGGCTGTTGACCTATTAGGACTGCAGAGAAATGTGGGGCTTGAACTCTTATAATCCTCTCACTCACCTCATGAACACAGGACATGACACTCGGGGAATTTAGTGCAGGCTTCAGAATGAAGGAGGAGAAGCAGAAAAATGATTTAGTGGCAGGGCCAGTTGATGATATCCTGTTCACATCTCTTCATTATGCCCTGTGACTTTTCTGGATCCTTGACTTGGGATATTGCCATAAGCATTTTGTATGTCTCAGGGGAAAAAAAAATCATGAAGAGTCACCCTTTTGGAAGGGACCCATTGTCATACTCAGATTCTTGTGGAAAATGGAAGCCAGGGAGAACAATCATGACTGACAGTTCTTATTATGTAATTTTGTGTACACCGATGTTTTCTGCCCTGTCTTTAGTATAGAGAGGAAAAGATATCCTCTTCTCAGAGAAAGACAAATATCGCATGATATCACTTATATGTGGAATCTGAAAAAATGATACAAAAGAGCTTATTTACAAAACAGAAATAGACTCACAGACATAGAAAACAAACATATATATAACAAATATATATATATGTTCACTTTGCTGTACACCAGAAACATACATTGTTAATAACTATACTTCAATTTTTTTAAAAAAGATCTCCTTTTCTGATTTAAAAATTTTTTTCCTTTAGTTAAAAAAATAACATTCAATGTAAAATAATGATAATATAGAGATATCTGGGATAAAATTCTCATGAACATCTGCCCCAGAGACACACATTATCATTTTTGTTCTTATCTTTTTTTTTTTTTTTTTTTGCGGTACGCGGGCCTCTCACTGTTGTGGCCTCTCCCGTTGCGGAGCACAGGCTCCGGACGCGCAGGCTCATCGGCCATGGCTCACGGGCCCAGCTGCTCCACGGCAAGTGGGGTCTTCCCGGTCCCGGGCACGAACCCGCGTCCCCTGCATCGGCAGGCGGACTCTCAACCACTGCGCCACCAGGGAAGGCCAAACCTTCTTATCTTTGTCCATGCACATACACGCATTCAAGTCTACATCCTTGTGTATTTCACTTATCTGTATTACATACACTTTAAAAAATAGCATTAGTTTTCTTCCCCCCCAAAGCAGACCCTGAGGCAAGAATTTGAGTGTATTTAGTTCATTTGGGAAGTGATCCTGGAAAACAGCAGTTAAGGAGTAGGGAAAATGAGATAGAGACAGGAGGAAAGTCCAACAAGGATGTTCTAACAGGCAGATTTGGGCTGTGGGCGGTCGGAGCTCCTGTTTGTTGCTAGGATACCTCCCAGGACCCAAGCACAATGCACATCAGATGAGGGGGCTATAGCATTTATTGTCAATGTCCATACCCCATTGTCTGACGTTTGCCCCCAGACTGTAAACTCCCCTGCAGCTTGGCTTGTGCCTGTGCCCAGACTAGCATCCTTCTGCAGATCTGGAAAAGGCAGAGCAGAGAAACCCTGCACATACCTTACCTGGGAGTGGCCATGGTGCCTGTGAGTGTCTACCGCGGTCGTGTGCTAATTAGATGGGCCAAGGATGCTGTGTGCACTGCCAGCACCGAGCATCATCTCCAACCCTGTCCTGCATGTTGTTCTTCAACTAGCTTTTAAAAAATTCAGCAATGGATCTTGGATACATCCCCAAGTCAGCACATGCACACATATTTACATACCCTTTGTGTTTTATTGTTATTTATTTATATTGAAGTATAGTTCACTTACAATGTTGTGTTAGTTTCAAGTGTGCAGCAAAGTGATTCAGTTATTCATATATATATATATATATATATATATATTCTTTTTTCAGATTCTTTTCCATTATAAGTTATTACAAGATACGGAGTGTAGTTCATACCTTTTGTTTTTAATGGCAGCATTTCTCACTGAATGCGGGCCAGCTAATCACTTGAGTGAGAACAATGCCAGTTTTTGTCCTCATTTTACCTTGTGAACCTAGAGGTGTGCCAAGTAATCCTCCCTAAAACCAAGAGTGATTTAACTTCTAAAACAGTGCATCTCAAATTCTTCTGTACACATGAATTACCTGGGGATCTTGTTCAAATGCACATCTGATTTAGCAGGTTTGGGGTGGGGCTTGAGATGCTCCATTTATAATAAGTTCCCGAGTGACGCTGACCCGCAAACCATGCTTTGAGTTCAAGGTTTTACAACCAGATAACTTGAAGGGGACTTGTACATTGTAAAAGTACTTCTTATAAGAGTCTGGAGAATTTGCATAAAGATAACCTATTGAACTAAGAGAAGAGAGACTCTAATTTCCCACTGTGAACTTGCTTTGGACACGGTTATCATGCAGGTGCCTTGGTTCTGGTGTAGAATTTATGGTCCAATGTGTGCATTCCTTTGCTTGCAAAGAGCACAGGCGTCTCATCTGCTCAGCTCTATAAATGTGTTTGGCCAAGATGGCCTATAAGACTGGATTTGGAATATTCCAGGGTTTACATTTACACATCATCGCTACTCTTATCAGATCACAAACCTGAATGTCTTATGGACAAATCAACTTAAAGGATCCAAAAGAGAGTTTTAGACTTTTCCCTTCAAATTTGGTCCTCCATGTCTTCTGTTACAATAATGAGTAACTGTGTGGGTGAAGATACAAATCAAAACCCTGACATAATCCTTGAATCCCTTCTCAAATTCCTCATCTCCCAGTCATGAGGAAGTATGTAGAATGTACCTGAAAAATGGGGTTTTTAAAGTCCACCTTTCTCCACCACCTCCACTGTCATCTCCATCACTCTCATGATCTACTGCACAAGCTTCCCAGCCTATGGGAACTCTCTCCTATGTCTTAGCTCCCCATTCTCTTAGAAACAAATTGATTTTCTCAACAAATCAGATCATGTTTTTCCCCACTTGAACACTTCAGTTCCTTCCCATTGCATATTAAGAACAAAATTCTAATTCTACTCAATATTCTGTAATAACCTACATGGGAATAAAATCTACAGAAGCGTGGATATATGTATACGTTTAACTGAATCACTTTGCTGCACAGCAGAAACTAACACAACATTGTAAATCAACTATACTCTAATATAAAGTAACTTTTTAAAAAAAGAACAAAATTCTGGTTCCCAATGCATAGACCCAGCAGGGCTACAGTGCCCTCAGAGGTCTGGGCCCTGCCTACCTTTCCAGCGTGATTTCCTGCCCCTGTCTCCTGGCTCACTGTGTCCCAGCCACACTGACCCTTTTCCTTGTGCACAGGAAGTGCTTTCCTGCTGAGGAACTTGGCCTTTCTGCCTGCCTGGGAAATGTTTTGAATTCTATGAATTTTGTAATTTTTTTTCAGTTAATCTGATATGCACCAATCCTTTCTCTATGTAAATCTTAATCTATTTAACTGTTGTAAGTCTTAATCTGCCACTCTTAAAGGTTCATAAGGAAACAGTGAGGGAAAGAAAAAAAATCAAAGAAAGGCTTGATTTCTGTGCTCGTAGCCCTTCCTACCTGTCTTCTTTGATTTCTGATTTCCTCTATGCTAAAGCAGGCAGTTTTCACTGAATAGCTAATAAGTGAAATGCCATTACCTGTAAATAGATACATTTTGATTTAGTGTATTCTTTAATGTAAGCTTCTGAAATTGATCCAGTTACCTGTTCCCTCAAGTGCTTAATTTTATTTTGTTTCTCATTTACTTAAGAAGAAAACAGAGGCAGGCACCAAGTGAATGTGTATAGCAGCTTAGATGGGGAAAAGATACAGATATTACCTCTATGAAGTGTCATTTAACCCTTACTGTGATAGCCTGTGATAGCAGTATCCTTCTTTTAAATGGCGAGGAGACAGTCAAGGAAGTGAACTCACTAGTCCAGAATTATAGAGTGTGTGTGTTTGCATGTGCATGTGTGTGTGTGTGTATACACATAAACTTATATGTAATATAATATGTAACTGCTTCTGGATTTGAAACTAGATCAGCCTTGGAAATCCCTGGTGGTGTTTCATTATATTGGCATCTTTCTCACTGGAGTTTGTGGAAATATTTTTAGGTCTTCATGACTTTCCTATGAGAATTTATAAATTTGGGACTTTCCATTCTATGATAATCTTTGAAATGATTATGAAAGCATATTTGAGGTCATCTGGTTGACCAGCTGATGTCACTGCCTGTGTCTGTGTTTGTGTCTATAATCGCATGGTGCCAAGGAGACCTACTGTCACTGTCTGGGGCTAATGAGGAGAAAACAAGGCAGACGTAACAAGTAAATGATGCTTTTAGGCCAAATGAAAGCAGTTAGCCTGGCAAGCTGTGCTCAGATGAAGGTTTCATAGCAATTCAAATAGAGAAATTGACGGGAGAATCAGAATGTCACATGGCAAAAATAACATAGCCCATGAAATTCAAAAATACCTGCTGCAGTCAGTAGCATGTTCATATGGCAAGTGGCAAGTTAGATTTGGCAAAATGACATCCTCCATGATATCACATTAATATTTTAATTGTAGTGGTTATGCAACTTTCCTTTTATGCAATTTTAAAGTGCACTTGGTTTACTAGTTGTATTGGAGCTATAAACGGAGGTATATCAATATACCTCATTGATTAAATGTTTGCACATATTTAAGTTCTCCTTAATAAATGTAACCAAATCAACACTGGGAGTCTATTAGGTATATTCATATAAACTATAGAATGATATAGTGATAGATATAGAATGATATAGTGATAGATATGTAATGACAGTATTTTTACACCACACACACACACACATACACACACACACACACATACACACATATATATAATTGTTTTTTCCACTTTAAAGGGGTTGATACCAGGGTATCTCAAGTTTGGCATGACAGATACTGTCTTTCACAGACCATTCTTTGTTGCGGAGGGCTTTTCTGTGTGATGGGATACCAATATCAGCTTCCTCACTGCAGTTGTGGCTAATAAAAATGTTTCCAGATATTGCCAGATATCTCCTGACGGGCAACATTGCCTCATTTCAGAATCAGTGATCCATGCATTACTCATCTACAGTGACCACTGCCTTGTCCCATGCTGTGTCTGAGGTTACAAACTCTCAACAGCATCGACTTCGTGTCTGTGAATGAGGGAAGGGTCCTGATGGTGCATATGTGGGCTACACTATGGGGAGGAAACCTACCAGGGACATGGAGAGATGGCGGTGTTGGCAAAGAATTACGTCTGCCTTGAAAGAGATTTTATCTAGCTCTTCTTTTATGCTCTATTGTTTCTAGATTCTTGAGATCCAGTTTGAATCTCCATTTTCATTCTCTCTGTTCAATCACCTAGGCAAACATTTTACAAAATCCTTTTCTTGGAGACCAGGAGCTAGGAGTATACATGTGAGCCAAACAGATGCGCACTGTACAGGGTGTTGTTAATTATAAGAATCACATTGTATTAGGGGAAACAAATGCTGAATTCCACATTTTTTGTTCTTTCTATCTTCAGGGAGTGTAGTTTGAATGCAAGACAAAGAATGTATACTGTCTTATATTTCTTTTGTAAGGTGAAGTACTTATGATAGATATTTTTTTGGATTTTAGCTATCAAGATTAATAGCTTGTTTATTTTATTTTTACAGCTGCTTAACTTTCATTTTCAAATAATTTAAAAGTTACCAAAAAAAAAATTTGCAAAAGTCGCATAACACCTTCCACCCAGATTTTCCACATATTAAACATTTTCCACATTTGCTCTATCATTTTCTCTATAAATATATACATAATAATATTATTATTCTAAAATATTTGAGACAAAGTTACAGATGTGATGCCCTGATATCCTTAAATACTTCAGTTGTACTTCCTAATGACAAGAACATTCGTACACAGTAAAATGATCAAAATCAGAAAATTAACCTCAGTACACTAAAAATGTCTAATCTAACATCCCACTAATGTCCTTTATAATAAGCAAGCATTTTATCAGGGCAGGAGCTAGGATTCAATCCAGCATCAGTCCCTACATGGACTTGTCACGTTTCTTTAGTGTCCTTCAACCTATCGTACTTCTTCAGTATTTCTTCTTCTTTTTTTTTTTTTTTTTTTTTTTTGCGGTACGCGGGGCTCTCACTGTTGCTGCCTCTCCCGTTGCGGAGCACGGGCTCCGGACGCGCAGGCTCAGCGGCAATGGCTCACGGGCCCAGCCGCCCTGCGGCATGTGGGATCTTCCCGGACCGGAGCACGAACCCGCGTCCCCTGAATCGACAGGCGGACTCCCAACCACTGCACCACCAGGGAAGCCCCCATTTCTTCATTTTTGAAGATTAAAGGCCAATTATTGTACATTGAATGTCCCTCAACTTGGGGCTGTCTGATGTTTTCCAATGAGTGGGTTCAACTTTTCGCTATTAGAAGGAAGGCTACAGAGCAGTCCTGTCCTTCTGGTGCATCGCACAGGGGGCGGGGTGGGCGGGACCTGATGTCCACCTGCTTCATGCTGGTGATGTGACTGATCAAAAGCTGTGGTCAGCAAGGTATCTCCATGGAAAAGTTACTATTTTCCTCTTGTAATTAGTAACCTTTTGGGTTAAATTCTTTGAGACTATGTACAGTTCCTAGTTCTCATCAAATTTTCACTCACGTGTTTTGACACATACACTGATTGTTCTTGCGTAAGCCAGTTATTACTATTATTGTTACCAAGTAGTGATTTGGGGTTTTTTTTGCGGTACGCGGGCCTCTCACTGTTGTGGCCTCTCCCGTTGCGGAGCACAGGCTCCGGACGCGCAGGTTCAGCGGCCATGGCTCACGGGTCCAGCCGCTCCGCGGCATGTGGGATCTTCCCAGACCGGAGCACGAACCCGCGTCCCCTGAATCGGCAGGCGGACTCCCAACCACTGTGCCACCAGGGAAGCCCCCTAAGTAGTGATTTTGTAGTTCCAACATTCCTTCCACAGTTTTAGTTTGCATCCTACTTTAAAGATGCCTCATTTATTTAGTTAATCACTTACATAAGAAGAGTTTCATGGAAGCAACCAAAATGTCCATCAACTGATGAATGGATAAGGAAGATGTGGTACGTATATGCAATAGAGCAATGGAGTATTACTCAGCCATAGAGAAGAATGAAATCATGCCATTTGCAGCAACATAGATGGGCCTAGACATGATCATACTAAGTGAAGTAAGCCAGTCAAAGAAAGACAAGTATCATATGATACTGCTTATATGTGGAATCTAAAAAAAAATGATGCAAATGAACTTATATCCAAAACAGAAATAGACCCACAGACACAGAAAACAAACTTATGGTTAACAAAGGGGAAAGAGGGAGGGATAAATTGGGAGTCTGGGATTAACAGATACACACTACTAGATATAAAATAGATAACCAATAATGACCTACTGTATAGCACAGGGGACTCTACTCAGTACTCTGTAATAACCTACATAGGAAAAGAATCTGAAAAAGAATACTTATGTGTGTGTGTGTGTGTGTGTGTGTGTGTGTGTGTGTATCCCTAACCCTAACCCTAACTGTTATATATATCTGAATCACTTTGCTCTCCACCTGAAACTAACACAACATTGTAAATCAACTATACTTCAATTAAAAAAAGAGTCTCATAGATTCTTATTTTATGGGTTAAATCCTAACATTTTGAATATTTATTCCAGAATGTTTTAAAGAGAGCTCTGACAAGGTAAAGATAAATGGTGGCCATAAACTTGCTACTCTTTTCTGTCCTCTTGCATGCACCGTATGAGCTAACTTTGCAGTCCTATTCAGTTGTTAGGGTCATCCAGCAGAAGCAGCCACTGCCTCAAAGGGTGGCTGACAGTTCTGCCTCAGTGATTCATTGAAGTGGGGCTGGAGGAGCACAAGTCACTTTCTCCTTGGAAGCCTGGAGCACGTTATTGTTCTTAACTGGGCTGAGAATGCCAGTGACTCTAAAGCTGGGGGAAAAAGACGCTTAATGAGTTTCAGCATGTTAATGTACTGCAGGTTCCCAATTGTATGAATTTAAGGAGCTTAGCAATTTGGTATCTTCTGAATAATAGCATTTATTTTATACTCTAAATACTCCTGGGGAAGTCTGAATAACACTGCAACTTCTTTGGTGTAATAGCTTTGGTGGGCTAATTGACTTCAACCATGGGATTGCTCCTTACAAAAAAAAACAACAGCCACAGTTTTGATTAATGAGCCTAGTAATAAATCATTAATCTTTTTAGCTCATAAATGATAGGAACAGTGCTCTGCAATATATTTCTAGATTTCCCCCCTGCAATATATTTCTAGATTCTCCTTGCTGATCCAATGGCCACATTTTAAGGATCTTATCATCAGTTTAATATGTCCACCTCCATGTAATTTAATATAATATCTAGTAAGTGTGCACCTATGAGGAATGCAATGGGACAGATTCTAAATAGCAATAATCAGGACTTCCCTGGCAGTCCAGTGGTTAAGACTTGGCCATACAATGTAGGAGGTGCAGGTTCGATCCCTGGTCAGGGAGCTAAGATCCCATATGCCTCGGGGCCAAAGAAACACAAAAACATAAAACAGAAGCAATATTGTAACAAATTCAATAAAGACTTTAAAAATGGTCCACATTAAAAAATCTAAAATAAATAAATAAATAGCAATAATTGCTCTTTTATGAACATGACTTACATTTAGTTAGTAACTGTCCTTCTACAATGTCCTAAATTTCTTTATTTCTATAATTACTCATAATTATAGAAAGGATAATGAGTTACTGAGCTTCTCCTATGTGTCTGGAACGCCACTAAATTTTTAATATATTGTGTCATTCAATATATTAAATGTGTCATTCCCTCTTTACAGTTCAGGAAATTTGCTGAGAAATGATAGCTAGTTAATGTCATAGAACTGGTAAATGCCAGAGTCAACATGTCACTATCTTTTACAGATTATTCCTACCCAACATTTTCTGGAGGTTTATAAATAAATTTGTTTTTCTTTTTGTTAAAATTGAAATATATAAATAGTTGAACCCACATTGAAAATTTTGGTTGTCTTAAGGCTTAATATATCCTAGGGGGTTATATATTTCAAGAATTAATTTTTGTGTTCATAACATAGCTGAGACACCATTTAGAAATAATTTAGACTGTCTAATCACCACATTGAAGAAAATAGAATTTCAAGTTATGGACAGTAAGAGCATAGGAGGCAGATGTCTACATCCTTGCCTGCACTAATGTGTTTGCTAATGAGAAATAGCTTTTATTGGTGAAATTTAGCTGTAAACTAGCCACAAGGCCGAACTCTCTGTGGCAGGTGAGAATCATGGCCCATCATGTCTCTGTTGTCAGGATTTAGCTCAGTGGCTGGTATAGACTAGAGGATTAAATGTTTGATGAGTGAGTGAATGAATGGTCAGTAGTATAAAAAATAAGAGAATGATCCATTTAGTAAAGTAGCTTGAGTCAAGATATGTAAATCCACAAGTGGCTTTGACTGGGATCAGTATTGTGACCCTGTGGGCCCCTAGTTGCTCAGGTGTGCTGGCAAAGAGCCCAGGACTCCTGTAAACAGAACTGGGGGAAAATGGAGATGCATGCATGCTTTTCTCATCTATCTTCCAGGAAGTCCTGGTGACATAATTTAACTCGATGTTGAGTCACATTAAGAATAAAACTTATCTCTTTCCTACTGGTGAGTTTTAAGAAAATCGCAATTAATATATATGCCAAATAAAAGCTGGCATTGATGATGGAAGTTATGCTTTTCAAAGGTAAAGTGGTTTATCTCATTTGAACATCTACAACGTACTGTGCACCTCTTGTTTGCTATTTCTCTACCAAGGTCATGATGTTAATACCAGAAATGCAAGAAGTGAAGCAAACTGGTAGCACCCAGTTGGCTTCCTTCTCCCACCGGCTTCATTCTTGCATCGATAGATCAGTTTTCATGGTGGTAATCAAACACACATGCACAAACGCACACACACATACATTTTCTCCAAGCTAATGTTAAGGATCGTAGGCCACCACATGTTCTGCAGCCTTTTCCAGCTCTTTTCAGAAAGGCTAGGATTAAATAAACCTAGGATATGCCATCCGTCACTTAGACTGACAGGATTTAAATGTATAGCTGAATTTGTTTTCTAAAAAATGGTGCTGGTGTAGATCTGACTGTGTCCTCTTTCTGTATTCCACGTGAAATATGCATGGCTTTACAAAGCCAGTTTCCTGTGAAATTGACGTTGGACAATTTAGGAATAAAAGTGGGTTTAAGCAAAACAGCAATGCAACTTCATGTATAAAGCTGTAATTTTTCACTTTCTATATATGCAGCATATACATTTTAAATGTATCCATATGTAATAGAGGTTAGAGGAAAACTAGCCAGGTGTGTTTTTCTTAGCAACTTGAGAAATTTTTATTGTGCCAGCCTTGAAAACAAAACTTAACTTTGGGTCTTTTGTGAACTCATTCCCTCAGTAGGATGAAGGGATTTCCATTCTTCGAAAGGTGAATTGTGCTTCCAAGTAGGTTTACACGCTGAACACCTGTAGGAATCCAGCCACTGTTGGCTCCTTCCCCTTGATCTATCAGAAAAAGTTGTGAGCCAGCCATTAAACACACTGTGTTATGTTGAAATCTCAGGTCTCCGAATCAAATAGATCAGGATTTGAATTCTCATTGGATTTAACAGCTGTGTGACCTTGGACGATTGCATATCTTCTTATAACCTCAGCTTTGTCACATGTAAAATAAGGACATTAACCATATCTATCTCAAGGGCTGTTTTAAGGAATAGAACCATAATGAATTTAAATAATTTTAAAGCCTTGTGTGTGACACACAGTAAGCTTAAAATAAATATTAGATAATATTGTACCATACAGTGCTAATAATGAGTCCTATATAACAACAAGTAAGTTATATGACTTGATAATAATATTACTCCTATGTAGCAATGAATATTTTAGTATGACTATGTCCCGTGCAATATTTGGGACATACTTACGTTACCAAGTCCAAGCTCGTACTGCTCACCTCAGGACAGGCCAATAAATCGAGATGAGTTGTTGGAGTAAAGAATAGTGACTTTATTTGGAAAGTCAGGGGAATGAGAAGACGGTGCACTTGTGTCCCAAAGAACCATCCCTGAGTTAGAGGTCAGGCTTCTTTTATACTAAAAGGGGACGGGGTGTGGTTGGTTGTCGCAAACTTCTTGGTGCCGGAATCTTTTGCTCTTGCTGCTATTCAAGTTGATCTGGTCATGATATTCCTGTAAACCTCCAGTAAAACAAAGGTAATTCTCTGTTCTGCAACTTTTTATCTCTGTATGAATGGAAAGTGTTAGAACTTTAAAGGTCAGAACCTTAAGAATGGACTATCCTGTATATATCAGGCTACAGGTAACATTTTTAACTTGTAGCAAAAGCAATAGCATACAAAGGTCAAAGTAAAAGAAACAGATCCAATATGGAGTCTTGATTTGTTCTTCGCTATTACACTTATACTAAAAAATTTCTTGTGGTTTCACACAGAAATTCAAATTTAACAGGATGCCCTGTATTTTATCAGGCTGCCTTACTCTCAAGGGACATAGTGTTTGCCACCCAAGTTCTATTGCACAACTTCAGGAGTTACCATTGGTGCTGGGCTCTGGGGTATCATTGACATAGAACACAATGGGAATGGTTGCCCTTGAGTGGAATTCTTTGTCCCTAATACCTTTATACCTCGCTCAGTGACACATTTGTGTGTGTTCCCAATATGCCTGTGAGCCTCAGCAAGTCTATGCTGTCACATTCTGGGCAGAAGACACGGAAATGGTTTGCATCTGTTCTGTCTTTGTATGTGTTGTGATGATTATTCCAGAAGAAGTCAATAGGGTGCCATAGCAAATGTATGGCCATGCTCATGCCGTTTCCAGAATTCCAGTTGTTTGAGGGAGAATTGGGGTCATTGTCAACGAATCAAGTGACAACTTTGTATTCCAGAGCTCATGGCAGGGAGACCCCCGTCGGAGAGGTGAATGAGACTGAGGAAAGGGGATGAGATTTCTTTACAATATTGAGTTTGTTTCTCTATAGTTTTGTTTCCTGTTCGCACTTTTGACCATCAGGACCCTGAGTACAAAACCATATGTCTTTGTGATATAGCAGTACATTACGATAAAACTATAGAGAGATCTCAATATTGTAAAATGTTAATTTAGCATTTTCTCACAGGAGAAACCATCCCATCAGGTGATACTGGGCTGAGCTCATGAGGTCATATGGAGGGAGAAGTCAAGGAGAGCCAGGATCCCACCTGGCCACCTGGCCCAGGACCACAGGTAACTCTAATTCAGTCATGGAGACTCAAGGGGCTCATAACACTTCACTGCTCATCTCAACCCAAGGGCTGCTTTAAGCCAGCCCTGCCTTAAAGAATAACATACACAACCCAGTGTTCAGGTTGTCCTGAGCACTAGAAATAGTTTTCTCTTTCTTTGCTGAGTGTGTTATACAGAATTAACCCCCCCTCCCCAATTAAACTTGGGGATGAGAATGCCAGTTGCCAATGCTGTGCTTACATGGAATCTGAAACAATGAAATCCTTCTTTTAAAACATGTGTTCCTTAGGGAAGTTGTTCTTATTGGTTATTATTTTAGGGAAATTGTTCTTATTGGTGCCGTGGGAGGAAAAACTGGTAGAGGCTCTCCTCTGACTCCATCAATATGTGAAATCAGGGGAAGAGAAATCACCTTCTTGCTTTTAGCGGAGGGAGAAGACAGTTGAAAACAGAGGGCACCCCTTTCATTGCTTAGCCAATAAGACAGAGGACACACTTGTTGGGCACCATTTAGGGGTGAAAGCCTACCTCTTGGCAGTCTTTCTTTATTTTCCCTCTAATGGTCTTT
Organism: Stenella coeruleoalba; assembly: GCF_951394435.1. NCBI lineage: Eukaryota > Metazoa > Chordata > Mammalia > Artiodactyla > Delphinidae > Stenella > Stenella coeruleoalba. Next base: position 50,590,041 of record NC_137156.1, read on the forward strand.
AATGTATTACCTCAAATGAATGCTTCTAGAGCCCCCATCGTAAGGGAAGGCTGTGGCTCTCCCTTTTTACCCGGTCCAAGGCCGTGACTTTGTAGCTAGGGAACACAGTGTCCAACTGTGAAGGTCAGAGCTGAGCATATGCCCATATATATTTATGGCAAAACAGATTTGAAAAAAATTAACACACTGTATTAGTTAGGGTTCTCCAGAGAAACAACCAGTAAGGGGTGTGTGTGTGTGTGTGTGTGTGTGTGTGTGTGTGTGTGTGTGTGTGTGTGTATGAAGAGCTTCATTTCCTGGAATCTGCCTGATTATGCAGGCTGACAAGTCCCAAGATCTGAGGTCAGCAAACTAGAGACCAAAGAAGAACCAGTGTTTCAGTTTGAGTCCAAAGGCAGGAAAGAAACAACGCCCCAGCTTGAAGGCCGTCAAGTTTAACTCAGGGGAGGATCAGCCTTTTTCAGATCTTCAACTGACTGGATGAGGCCCACTCACATTAGAGAGGGCAATCTATTTTACTCAGTCAATGGATGAGTTTAAATGTTAAAGTCATCCAGGAAACACCCTCACAGGTAGATCCAGTATAATGCTTGACCAGCATCCTGAGCATCCTGGGGCTCAGTCCAGGTGGCAAATAAAATTAATCACCACACACGTGTGTGGTACTAAAGCAAGTATGTCCAGAATGGCCGGCTTCCTCCAGATCTCACCTAGAGGAGCTGTAACTCCTAGAGCCATGCAACAAGCGTGCTGATGATGTTACTAGAAGAGTAAGAGCATCTGTGTACAAAGTTAGTGTTCAACTAATTCTAAAACCTCCGATGCCTTTAGGGCAGCTTATTAATGCAGGAGGCTCCAACTCCCTGCTTCTGTTTTGGGGGAGAAGTAAAACATTTCATTTTTATTATTATTTATTTATTATTATTAATTTTTAAATTGCTACAGCATTTAAAATAGGCTATCCCATTAAAAAACAATTGTGCCTTTGTCTCCCCATTGATTTTTCTTTCTACTGGTGATATCCATGGACTAGCAGTATTTATAGGCAATCCCCAGAGTTGGCGTACTATAGTAGAAAGGGTCAAGAGTCAAAAAATATCACTTCTGATGTCATTTATTCACTTACTCGCCATGGGATTTTTGTATCCCTCTTAAGATCTTAGAACCAATCTTCTCAATGGTAGAGGGGGTTTATAACTCTTGCCCTATCTACTGCCTAGAGTTATTATAAAGGGCCATACAAAATAAAATAAATGTCCCTGAAACACCTTAAGTACTGTAAAATTCTGCTGCATGTAACGAAATATTATTATCTTCAGTCTATATGAACATCCCCTTCAATTTGTTTTTAAAGTATTAGAGTCAAGAGGTTGCTTTAGAGTTGTTACAAACATCTTCAGGATATTTCAGGATATTTTGTCACCACTGCTCAGGACAATTCATCTTGAGACAGCTTTGTCCACCTAACAGTTAAAAGTGACTATAAATTGATTACCATAATTTTGTGATTTAATAAAAACTTGATAGTATGTAAAGTAGGCAAAAACTAATAACTTAGAAAGACCCATAGTGTAATATATTATCGTGGAAAAAAATAGGAACTAGTCCCCTAAAACAGTGTTAAAATTTGGTCCACCAAATGGTACTTGTTCACAAGGAAATACATACAGAAATACAGAGTAAGCATTTAAAACCTTTTATAACAAGTTCACATTAGCATGACATTTAATCCAAATGTAATTTTGGTTTGTTTAATGTAGTAATAAAAAATTGCAACTTGCATTTTGTATGTCTCTTAATTTTTTCTATTAACTTTGAAAAATGTAAATATTTTGCAAATGTTGGTTTGTGACAGATTGGAAATAAAAATGGTCCCCACCACAGGTGGCTTGAGAAACATTGCTCTAAAATTCCTAATGCCAATAACTACTTCCTGAATATTTAAATATAATTTCATCAAGCATGAGTGTTGTCAGATTGAATGTTGAAGTCTTCTTCAAAGGTAGTTACCTTTTCCAGAATCATGTATATATAATAGTCATAATGTGTATCCAAAAAACACAGCCCCAGACATAACCTTTGATCTATATATGAGCAATAATTTTGCCCTCCATTTGTATTCATTTGCTAAGCTTCCTTGAAATGTTCTGACATTGTCTTCAACTGTAATAAAGCAAATGAGTACCAATAAACCTAACACTAAAAATCTGAGAAAAATGAAGTCATTTCAGGAAAAAGAATTTTTATATTCTTACGTAAAATGACAAGGTCTCTGCTCCCATTAACGTTGGAGAGGGTACCATTCTAATTTTTTCACAATCTTTTGACAAAACTAAATAGTAAATCAAGAAATCCCCATACAGATGAAAAGATACAGAAACAGAGCAAAATGGAGGAGTTACTTATGGTGAGATGGTCAATTAAATGTAATAGATGTATGAATTGTAGTCATATACTTTTACAGACTAGCATACACTGCAGAGTATTCACTCAATTGATGATGTGTGAAATGCTGACTAAGGCTAGGAATCCTTTTTTTTTTTGTGGCCTTTCCTCTGTAACTAAAGCTACTTCACGAATAAGCAAAAGTGAATAAAATAAGGGATTCAGAGATATTTATTCTTGTATGTGCAAATATTCCTTTGAACCACAATTTGCCATCTGTTATTCATTGATGTTTAGGAGGAAAGGCAGTGTTAAGAACTGGGAAGGACATTGGATCAGCTATGAAAGGATATGGGTTCTATCTCTAGCCTGTTACTATTTAGCTGAGTGGCCTTGAGTAAGTCATAAGCACTATTTTAGCTTGTTTTCGTTTTTGTTTTTCCCATCTGTTAAATATCAGATTGGACAAGATGCTCCTTTAGGTCCATTCTGGAGCTAAATGATCATGAAAATTTAAGTTAGAAAGCAAAAAGATTTCAAAAAGATTCTAGATTGCAGGTATCACATGAGTTACTTTTCTGCAGATTTAAAAGGCACATTCTTTTAGGTTCATAGTGCCAAAGAACCTTTTGAAAGAGCCCATCTATTTACATAAATGTGGTACATAGATATAAAACTGAAAATAAAAATATAAATGCATATATTATTTTAAAGTTCATTCTATGCAGAAATTAAATTCTGTTGTCATCAACGAATATGTTCAAGACTCATATTGTATTTCAAAGGAGAGAATTACTTAATGAATAACACTGCCCAAACGCTGTATTCTTCCTGTAAATACAAATTAAGGAATGACACTCTCCAATTCTGTACTGTCTCTGTGAATACAGATTAAGGAGTTGGCCTTGCTGTTTGAATTTGGATTCAGAAAATAGCTACTGGGCAATCTCTTGTGTATTAAGCTCCGTATGTTAATTACACACCATTTTGAGAAGTTGCAGTGCATTCTATACTTGCAGAATTTGGAAATGGATTTGAATCAGGATATACTGGTGTACTGCTACTTAGATCTGTACACTATGCTTCACTAGTGGGATTAGTTGCTTATGGTTGTTTAGCCTCATTAAGGATGAAGGTATACAGAATGTTGGGCAAATGCCAGCCCATTCATGGGACTGCCATGTTCTGCAGCCCACTCTCTGGGTTAAGCAGGAACTCCCACTGGAACTTGGGTTGATCTAGGGTATAAACTCCAGAAATCACATCATAGGAAAGTTTTTCTTCTCTCAACTCTTTCTCAATTCTGATTCTTCACAGGAAAAAGACTCTGTCTGGTCCTAGTGTGCTTAATACCTCTCTTAATTATGAATCTCATTTGTTACTAAGAGAGAGTCAACCACCAGGGTCACAATCTTCTGTGAACAAACAGTATCTAATATAATTTAATCATGTGAATTTGTTGCCGATTTTGATAGTAACCTACTTATGCCAAGTGATACTGGCTTTTTAGCTATGGTAGCAACATACTGTTATCTTTTTCAATGGATTTGCTTAAGCCCAAAGATATTTAGATTTAAAGAAAACTTTTAAGGATTTCCCTGGTGGCACAGTGGTTAAAAATCCACCTGCCAGTGCAGGGGACACAGTTAGATCACTGGTCCGGGAAGATCCCACATGCCATGGAGCAACTAAGCCCATGTACTCAGAAGAACTACTGATCCTGTGCTCTAGAGCCCACACACCACAACTACTGAAGCCCACCCACCTACAGCCCATGCTCCGCAACAAGAGAAGCCACCACATTGAGAAGCCCATACACCACAACAAAGAGTAGCCCCCACTCGCTGCAACTAGAGAAAACCTGCACGCAGCAACAAAGACCCAACATAGCCAAAATAAATAAAAATTAATTAATACAAAAGAAAACTTTTAAGTAAATAACCTTATAGTACATGGCTGGCAAATTTTCTAAGATGATATGTGAATGATTGAAGCTTTGGAAACATTGGCCTACTGGAAAAATACACTGAGATGGAAGATAGAAAATCTGGCTAAATTTAATTTGAACCCTGTCACTAATTATTGGATTGCCCTCGGGTGAGATGATGAATTTTTCATGCCTCCATTTCCTCATTATCCAATAAGTATGATGATATTTGCCTAACTACCTTTGGAATGATGATGTGAAGATTAAAATTAAAGGATAAGTAGTAAAATAATATAAAGTCAAAAGTCATATATACGTAGATTTGTTATTATGTATCTGAAACACCACTTTTTTTTTTCTTTTAGGTTTTTTTTTCTTTTTTCATCACCCCAGCAGTTGGGCGGGGGATCACGTCCACTTAGGAAAAAAATAATATCATCTCTGTTTTCTCTCTAGGATCATGCCATTAATTAGCGGGGTGTGTGTGTGTGTGTGTGTGTATGTGTGTGTGTATGTCTGTGTGTGTGTATGTCTGTGTGTGTGTGTGTGTGAGAGAGAGACTACAGTTGTACAGTTTCTACATATACACTATTCCCAAATACTAAAGCTGTTATCTTTTCCTGATTGATTACCTGTTTATTTGCACTGTTTTTTTCCTGGTGATCAAAAAGTTTGAAAACTAAACTATGTTTCAAAAAGAACCTAATAATAGATCTTATTCATCTCAAAGCTTAATAAAAATATTATGGCCTGTCTGAATATTTAGAGCTATTAAAAGTAATGGAGCTTAGTTTCATGCCAAAACTATTTCTTGATCTGTAATAATATTTGGAATTTTGTTTATTGTATTTTTCGTTTTGCTTAAAACCTCAAATTTGCTACAGAATATATCATCTCTGCACAAAAGATATTTTACTATTACATAATGTCATTTCCTATAGACTTCAGAGTTGCTTTTTCCAATTTAATCATGTTTCTTCTTGAAGTTAAAGTTGTGTGTTGGTTAAAATATAATAGTTCATTTAAATATGGGATCTATTTTGATATTAATGATCAATCATGTCAGGCTTTTGTCTGTGCTTTATTTTGAGACATGCGTACAACTAAGTTCCAACTTATTAATTCATTGTGTGAAATAGAAGATATTCACACACTTAGAAATAATGCTAGCAGTTGTTGTTTGATTTCCCATTCTATTAAGCAAAGCTTATTTAAGCACTACTGCTTCATAATCTCATTCATAGATAAATATTTAACTGTGGTCTATGGAAGTGATTGCCAAACTTGAGCGGTCATCAGACTCACCTGGAGGGCTTGTCAAAACACAGATCACTTGGCCCACCCTCAAGTTTCTGATTCCAAGGTGGGGCCTAAGAATTTGCATTTCTAGAAAGTTCCCCATTGATGCTGAGGCTGATGATAAATGCTGTCCTAGGACCACACTTCTTTTCTCCCCATTGGTGCAGTGGAAGGCACTATAGCAAGACAGGGAAGCCCATGGACTTTGGTGATACCCCCAGGTTTTAGCCCTGGCTTTGACACTTAAGAGCTGTATAACTTAGACCAAGTTAGGGATCAATTTTGTCCACTGTAAAGTAGTAACAATTATATGTACTGGAAATATTGAATGAAATAATGTATATCAAGTGTTTAAAGCAATGCCTAGCATGTTATGAACACTCACTAAATGCAACATTAGTAACTGGTGGTGACAGTAGTTAGAGTGGTAATAGAACCACTAGTTATGGTCATAGAATATACATACTTACCTTAGTTCAACTGCAATAAAAGTTTATTAGACTTTTCTAAGGAAGGCTAGACAGAAAGTTTGATTTTCACTGATGACATTGCTTCTATGAGAAGCATTCTGGCAAGAAGGAATTCAGTGAAAAGAAATACCACCCTTACTGAAAGAACTTCCAAGAGCATGCTAGAGATTGGAATCTAGATGGCAGTGTAAGCAAAATGTATAAATTTCTGCAGTGTTTCTCAATATTCAGAACTTACTGCATGTGTTTCTTTTTTCCCTTAGCAACAAGAGCAAGACCCAACAAACCTATATATCTCAAATCTCCCCATTTCTATGGATGAACAGGAGCTTGAGACTATGCTGAAACCATTTGGACATGTCATTTCCACAAGGATACTAAGAGATGCTAATGGAGTCAGCAGAGGCGTTGGCTTTGCCAGGTAAAACACCTGCTCTTTCCTTGTATTCCCTTTAATTCCATCCCTTTCTAGCACTACAAGAGTGCTGGAATATAGAATATTCAAAGAAAAGTAGCTTATCAAACTGACTGTATCTTTGCTTTGAGTCAGAGAATTCCAGTGTAACTAGAAATATGTTGTTCTTGCTAAAATCCGTACATAGAATGTTTATATCTGTCTCAAGTCGTAATGGTATGCATAACCCCTTCCCAGTCCTCTCTATGCCTGTAGATCAACAAAATCAGATGCCGTCAGTTTCTACTAGGGATAATAAATGCCCAGCACCCCAGAGCTAAAGACCCCATGGGGTGAACAAAGCGTCCACATGTTTCAGCATTGATTTCTAAAGAGCAAGATGGTAGAATTTCTCAGTCAGTGGAAGAGAGAAGAGAGGAAAGATTTCGAGAAACAGGAACTGTTGGGTAGTCTCAAGGAACTCAGAAATCTAAGGGGAGGTGAAGAGGGCATTTGCATTTAAGAGGCCGTGGCTGTGTGTTTTTGATGTTTTAAACAAAACAGAAAAGAACAAATTGCACTTTTCTCATTGTTGGAAAAAGATGAGTAGTTTTCTTTTTAACTTTAAGAGAATGTTTACAAAAGAGGATCTCAGCCAGGAATGGAGTTAAAATGGTGGTACCTGCTGTGCTTTCATGAAGAAACAAAGTTAAGGAAACTACAGGGAAACCGAAACTGCTCAATAACAAAGAAGAAAAGGAAAAGCTGTGTCTCCACGGTTGGGTGTGTTTATGCGTCTTGAGGTCTTGAGCGGACTCAACATGAATGAATGGATGGATGTTAATGTCATCTGGAAGGCAGCCCCTTGCAGGCAGGTGTTTCCCCCTATGGGGAACCCTGCCATCATTGGAAAAACCATCCCAAACCAATCTCCGTGAACCCACTTGGAAAGATATGAAAATGCATTGATTAACTGATCTCTAACTTGACTTCCTTGAGGTCATGGACCATGTCTTAAAATTCTTCTTATTCCCCACAATGTTCTACACATACTAGACGGGGAGACCTATGCAGGATACAGGTCTGAAGATTTGAAGAGAAGTCAGCAGAATGAAAAACATCTCCCAGAGTTGAACGCATGCATGAGGCATTCAAGTTTTCAGAACATTGTTAACTGTTGATCGTCATGGTCAAGGCAGAGCTAATTGCAACACCTGGGTCTCTGAAATTGTCCAACTTACGCATTCTTGGAGACTGTACAGCCTGCTATTGGAGGCCTAGCCAGTGCAGGAGGCACTAAATGCCTGCCATGCTCCACTTCACACTGCGTGCACACGCCTTTAGCTCAGCACCCACCTCCTGCCCCGCAAAACCTCTCTAACACATTAGTTTCTCCTTCATTTATGCTCCTGCTGAGAAAGGAACATGTTTCAGATTCATCAAGAGAACACATTTTCTAAGAAGATCTATGTTTTGTATTTTTGTTTCTTAAACAAAAGATTTTTGGTACAAAGTATGGATATATTAGTTTGCTTAGGCTACCATAACAGAATTCAACAGACTGGGTGGCTTTAAACAACAGACATTTATTTTCTCCCAATTCTAGAGGCTAGAAGTCCAAGATCAAGGTGGCAGTAGGTTTGGTTTCCTCTCTGTGTCTTGTAGATGGCCTTCTTTTCCCATATCTTCACATGGTCTGCACTTTGTGTTTACTCCTAATCTCTTCTTAAAAGGGCGTCAGTCAGATTCGATTAGGATCCACCCATTATATATACACACAATTTATAATCCAATCTCTTGGGATAAACCATAATGGAAAAGAATATTAAAAAAAGAATGTATCAGTATATATATGTAAAACTGAGTCACTTTGCTGTACAGCAGAGATTGGTACAACATTGTAAATCAACTATACTTCAGTAAAAAAATTAATGAATGTGGGCTTCCCTGGTGGCGCAGTGGTTGAGAGTCCGCCTGCTGATGCAGGGGACACGGGTTCGTGCCCCAGTCCAGGAAGATCCCACATGCCACGGAGCGGCTGGGCCCGTGAGCCATGGCCGCTGAGCCAGCGCGTCCGGAGCCTGTGCTCCGCAACGGGAGAGGCCACAACAGTGAGAGGCCCATGTACTGCAAAAAAAAACAAAAACAAAAACAAAAAATTAATGAGTGTAATATTAAAAAAAAAACATATATACACAACTTCTTTATTCATTCATCTGTTGATAGACACATAGGTTGTTTCCATGTCTTGGCTATTGTAAACAATGCTGCTATGAACATTGGGGTGCATGTATCTTTTTGAATTATGTTTTCGTTTTCTTCTGATATATACACTAGTGGAATTGCTAAATCACATGGTATTTCTCTTTTTGGTTTTTTGAGGACTCTCCATTCTCTTTTCTACAGTGGGTGCACTAATTTATATGCCCACAATAGTGTACAACAGTTCCCTTTTCTCCACATTCTTGCCTGTCCCAGTACTGGTGCCAACAGACTGGCGGGTGGGCATGGAGCTGGGTCCTGAGGCTAATAAACTAGAGGGAGGATTCCACAATGGCACCTTCCAGCACCAGTGTTATTATGGCAGAAGGAGCTCCCAGAAATGACTGCTGCCAGCATCTCTGTCCCCAGGGGGAGTCCCAGTTGCCTCCTGTCTCTCCAGGAGACTCTCCAAGATTAGCAGGTGGGTCTGACTCAGGCTCCTTTCAAATTACTGCTTCTGCCCTCGTTCACGGAGCGTGTGAAATTTTGTATGCCTCCTTTAAGAGTAGAGTCTCTATTTCCGACAGCCCTCTGGGTCTACTGAAAGTAAGCCCCACTGGCCTTCAAAGCCAAACGTTCTAGGGGCTCGTCTTCCCAGTGCAGGACCTCCAGCCTGGGGAGTCTGATGTGGGTTTCAGGCCCCTTGCTCCTTGGGGAGAACCTCTACAGTTGTAATTATCCTCCCCTTAGTGATTCACTCACTGGGGTTGGCAGTGAGGGGGGGGGCACAGGTCTTGACTATACCATGACTCTGCCCCTCCTACCTGTCTCATTGTGGTTCCTCCTTTTTTTTTCTTTTTGGCTTTTTGAGTTAATTATTATTGTTTTTGTTATATTATTATATTCACGTTTTACAGTTATAGAAAAAATGAAGGCAAGAGAAGTTTAAAATCCTGTACAATATCTCACAGAAGATAAGCAGGAGAACCCACTTACAGGTTCGGGTACAGGCGAACATAAGCCCATGTTCTCAAGATCACAAGGGCTATAGCCAAACAAATAATGATATATCTTTAGTTGTGGAAGATCTTTTCTGTTAAGTTAGTCTTTTTCATTGATAGTTGTTCTGTAAATAGTTGTAATTTTGGTGTGCTCGTGAGAGGAGGTGAGCTCAGGGTCTTTCTGCACTGCCATCTTGGGACAAAATCCCAGGTGTGGTTCTTGGTTCATGTGCAAGAGATCCTGAAATTCCTTTGACTCAAAAGAAAACCTCCATTATTATTTTACTTGTAAGCTATATTCATCTTCTTTGAAAATCACCTCTTCAAAGTAAAGGTGGTATCTTCGTTTTATATTTAAACCACTGAACTTCAAAGCATTGATTTGAATGCCAGTAGGGTGCAGAGACAGCACAATTACAGGCTTTTTAACGTTCCAGAAGCACTAGATGGTGTCTGAAATTACAGACTTTCATTTTATTTTATTATTATTTTTTTCCTCTCTTGTAACATAAAACAGTTTTGTAAGATCCACCCCCCTGCAGGCAGCATTTTATAGCCAAGTCATAAACCCTGAAAAACAAAAGTTTATGGTGGGAATGCTGACAGTCAGACCCACTACTGCAGAGCTCGCGGATGCCAACAGACTACCTTGCCTTCCAGCATGAGGATCAGAACATAAATCAGCCTGAGTCTGGAGGGACAGGACTGCATGTTCACATTATCCATTTCCCATTCCCAGAAACATAAGACCGTTTGTCTAACAAAAATCACATTGAACGAGTGTTATGAGAGGCCAGTAAAGAATGACCCAAAGTGGAGAAGGGATGAGGGTAAGCGTTCACAATTACTCCAGCTTCAACATCTGGGAACATAGAACCTCTTTAAGCAATGCATTTACTGTCCCCTCGTGAGCTAAAGGGCGTGAGAGACCGCTGAGCACAGAGACCTTTGTATTCTGTAGTTTTTTTCACCTCTCTTCAGTGCTCTTAATTTGATTCTCATGGAGTTTTGTTTGAATGACTTTTAACATCTGGGCAGTGTTCTACCACTCCCTACCAAATGGGCAAGTTTTCCAAATAAATCATTTCAGTGCTTCTTTCTTTTCACTAAGTAAAAAAACTAATCACAGTTACAGGAAGACAAATATCAGGCTGATTATTAAAAATTAATTAAAATATTATTTTTGTATTTTCTTTTAATTACTTTAAATATCGTTACAATTTTATTCTTTACTTTCCACTGCCTGACATTTCTTGCTGCCTATCTTCTCCCACCTCCCGAAATAGAAAGAGAACTCAGATTCAGAATAAACATAAAGAAAGTATAGAAACTTTTAAAATTATAAGGCAAATGCCAATACTTTCTTTGTAGGCAACTATATGATGCTTTAAAATGACCATCAAGCCTATCTAAACGTGATTTTATTGTTTGGAATGTGTTTCGATTCATATCTACCTTAAATCCATCTTTAAGAAATGTTGTGTTAATATTTCTCCCTTGATGTTTTGGCAGTTCATTTGCCATTACTGTCTCAAATGCATGGAACTAGGAAATCAAATGTGAGCAAAGAAAATCTCTAAAATGTAAACTTAGTGATTAGTAACCACCAAACTACAGCTGTGTTTGCACAGAAACAGGTTACAACTGTGTTTGCTGAGACTGAAAAGAAGGTGGACTGTTATTCCTTTTAGTAATTTTAATTCCTCTCTCAATTGCCAGCAGATGTGATCCACTAAAGAGAAAACCCCTGGTCTACCCTGTAGCTTCTTTATCTTTATTCTTGTTTTATGTGTTTATCTTCATCGTTTCTTTATGTTGTCTGTTTGTCTTTCTGTCTTTTAACATCAGAAAGTCATGGTCATGGCTAGAGAAGGCAGATCACTCTACTTTCTTTTCCGTGTATTAGGAGCCCTGGTTTTCAAAACCCAAACAAACCAACCAACCTGTCAACCAAACAAACAAATGAATTAAATTGCATTGAATAATCTATTATTCCGAAATCCCCTGGTCTTCAATCTTTCTGTATACATGCTTTTATAAAAACTTAGAAAAGGAGAAAAAACATACAGTTTATTGTTCTATTATTTTGAAATTGGAATGGCGTTATTCCAAAGTCAGCCCTCCGTGGGATGGGAGGAGAGTTCTGAATATTATTTATCCTTGTGAAACTGAAATTGGAGAACTTTGTTACCTTGCAATTGGAAATAGAGGCGATTCCCTGTGCTCAGGGTCTGTAAGATCTCTTTACCCTGTGCTTGCCCTAAGTACAAACCATGACAGGGACTCTTGGGCCCTGAAGGCTGTGGGGATTTCAGGTAGGTTGTTGGCTTCCAGCCAATAAAGAGAAAGACTTCGAAATATCATTTGGAGGGCACATGTGAGCCTCTTTTATTTAATATCTTTCATACATGCTCTGCTTTCTATGAATTGGACCAACCTAACATCCATCTGTATCCGTGTGGTTATAAATATGGCTTTATGGTCAGAAATAACTTAGTTTTCATCTTAGTTCTGTTCTTCCTATCTGTGTTCTTGGACTAGTTACTTAACCTCTTTTAGCCTCCCTTCCTGATATGTAAAATGTATATATTTTTTTAATTTTTATTGGAGTATAGTTGATTTACAATGTTGTGTTAGTTTCAGATGTACAGCAATGTGAATCAGTTATACATATAAATATATCTATTCCTTTTTAGATTCTTTTCCCATATAGGTCATTACAGAGTACTGACATCTTGATTTTATTTATTTACTTATTTGTTTGTTTATTTATTTATTTATTTTTGGCCGCATTGGGTCTTTGTTGCTGCGCGCAGGCTTTCTCTAGTTACGGCAAGTAGGGGCTACTCTTCCTTGCAGTGCGCGGGCTTCTCGTTGTGGTGGCTTCTCTTGTTGTGGAGCACGGCCTCTAGGCACACGGGCTTCAGTAGTTGTGGCTCGCGGGCTTAGTTGCTCCGCGGCACGTGGGATCCTCCCCGACCAGGGCTCAAACCCGTGTCCTCTGCATTGATAGGCAGATTCTTAACCACTGCGCCCAGGGAAGTCCCGTAAAATGTATTCATCCATGCATTCATTCGGTTCACCCAGTAAATATGTGGGCACTAGTAATGTGCCAGTAATTATTCTACATGTGATAATTAGAGATGTGCACACACACACACACACACACACACACACACACAAGTATCTGCTTTAATTGACTGGCATTCTACTGGATTGGGGACACAGTAAGTATGTCATCAATCATAAAATAGTAAATAATGAGTATCAACAATTAATATCAAATAACTAAAGTGCTATGAAAACAAAATAAAGCATAGGGGTGCTATAGAGAATGTGACAAAATGAGAGGTTTGAGGTAAAGGACAGGAAAGCCCTCTGAGGAGACTGCATTTAACCTAAGATGCACATGATAAGAAGAAACCAGCATGAGACTCCCTGGTGGGCCTGGAGAGGGAAAAGAGCTGTCCCAGCAGAGGAAAAGAGAGAAGGAGAGCTAAGCTGGGGCCAGTTCCTCATACTTGGGAAACAGAAAAAAGGCAAGGTTGATATATCGTAGAAAAAAGAAGAGAAATGTAATAGATAGTAATATCTAGTAATGAATGAAATATGGCTGCAGCTCAAAGAGACTGATTAAAAGTGATCAAATGAGTTCCAGTTGCATTGAATGGTGAGATTTTTCTATACCTGAACATATTGTACTTATTGATTCCTTCTTTATCTCAGTTTTAATTTTTGAATTGAATGTTTTTCCATTTCTTTACCAAATTCCCTTTGAACACAATTAATCTATGGTTAAAAGATAGATTTAGATGATGATGCATCCAGACAAGGATGTCCGCTGGGGGTAGGTAGGTAGTCTGAAAGAAGCAGTTCCCAGACTAAGTGTAAGTAAACTTATTTTTTCTTACATTTTTCTTGAAATACACAGCCTCAGAGATCATTTTGTTCCTTGGGTATTGATAGTTTTATGATGTAGCCGTCAAAGTGCTGGCTAGAAACATAGTTTCACCACAAATGATCCAACTGAAGAGGCTAGCATGGAGGAGTATTTACAGAAGTGTGGGCAGAGTTAAGGGAACTGATGAAGGGACGCTGAGATACCCAGAGATGAGCCGCAGAAGGAAGCCTTTACCCCTGAGAGCAGACAGCAGGTGAAGCCATGTGCCCAGAGCCCAGTGAGACCCAGAGCCTTGGAGGAGGGGCCGCCTAGAGGCGCTGTAGACAGGGAGGGATGTAACCCTTGCCAGACAGACGTGGCGCCAAAGCAGAGAGAATGAGGAGGACCAGCCAGATCTCTCTCTGTTTCCACCAGGCCTCCAGTGGTGACACCAATAAAAACCATCAAGTAATAGAGCAAAGGTGATACAGTCCATGGAAGGGTCACTTCTTTGGGGCATAGAGCAGAGCAGAGAAGGCGTATGGGGGAGGGCTAAGCAGAAAACATCAGCACACATGGATGAGTGAACTAATTTTCTTTCCTCTTGACTCCACTATTAAAAAGTAGAAATAGAAAGCAGTGCAAAGTCAGCAATAAATACCACCTGCTACTTCTCCTTCAGACTGGCAATGGATACAGGTAGGTTGGAATGATGGCAAACTGACTCTGTTTACAGAAAACAACTGCTCAAATCTAGAGTAACTTTGCCGTGATGTCTTTTTTCTGACATCATTTCTGGCACTAAATATGTGGACTTTTGTGACATTGAATGTGTGTCATTTTTCCATTCTCTGACTCCAGCTGGGTGTCCAACAATTCATTTCAGTTTTAACACTAACTACTCAGAGTTGTCCTCAGGCTGCACAGGTTCAAGGGCTAGGTCCCACAAGAGCGTCCCCACTTCAGACACCACCACAAATGGGGTACCAGGCTACCCACAATTCTGCCCCACCCACTACAAATTCAGGGGTTCCCTTGACACCCCTCAGGCTTGAAAATTCACTAGAACTATCCACAGAACTCAGGAAAACACTTAAATATTTACCTGTATGTCATAAAGGATACAGCTCAGGAACAGCCAAATGAAAGAGGTGCATAGGGCAAGGAAGCGGGTGGGAGAACGGCTCAGAGCTTCTCTGCCCTCTCTAGGTGTCCCACCCTCCCAGCACATCAATGTGCCCACCTATCCATCAGCTCTCCAAACCCTGTTGTTCAGTGGTTTGAACGGAGGTCTCATCACATAGGCGCCGTTGATTAAATCATTGGCTCTTGGTGGTTGCACTCAAATCTCCAGCCCCTCACCCATCCCCAGACACTGAAGAGTGGGCCTGACAGCTCCAGCCCTCTAATTCTTTGGTCTTTCTGGTGACCAGCCCTATTCTGAAGCTATCTAGGGGTCTCACCTTGAATCACCTCATTAACAGAAACTCAGGTATAGTCAAAAGTGATCCATTACAAATAACAGAAGACGTTCCTTTCACTCGGGAAATCCCCAGAGTTTTAGGAGTTCTGTGCTAGGAACCAAGGACAGAGACCAAATTTATTTTTGTTATACCATAGTTGCCATGCAGAAAACACCTTATCCCGTCTTTCATCGCATCTTTCAAGAGGAATCAGAAATTCAACTTTTCATGGGAAGTCTCCCAATCTCTAAATGTTGACAACCATTTCAAATTTTTCAAAAACTCTTTGCAGCCCAAGCAAAACATTCGTGAAGGCTGGATTTGGCCCATGGTCTCCAGTTTGGGGAACCTGACAGAGAACTCCAGAACAGTGGTTTTCAACCCTGACTGCACACTGGCATCACCTCGGCAGCTTTCAAAAATATGTGCCTAGACTTCATGCTAAAGCAATTAAGTCAGAATCTCCTGAGCTGGGGCCCAGACACTGGTATTTTTAAAAAATAGTTCCCTGATAATTTTAATGCACCATCATTTTAAAAATAAGCTTTTTTATTTTGGAATAAGTTTAGTTTTACAGAAAAGTTACAAAGGTAATACACAGGTTTTGTATACCCTACATCCAGTTTTCCCCATTGTTAACCCTTTGCATTACCATGACATATTTGTCAGAATTAAGAAACTGACATCAGTACATTATTATTAACCAAACTCCAGACTTTATTGGAATTTCACCAATTTTTCCATTGATATCCTCTTTTTGTTCCAGAATCCAATCCCTGGTACCATTTTGCATTTGGTGGTTTTTCTCATCAGTTTGCTCTGGTCTCTGACAGTATCTCAGACTTTCCTTGTTTTCCATGAGTAGTCCCAGCCAGGTATCCTGGAAAATGTCTCCAGGTCTGCCTTTTTCGATGTTTATTTCGTGATGGGATCCATGTTATGTCTAAGTTCTGGAAAGAATACCACACAGGTGAAGTGCCCTTCTTGTTATATCATATCAGGGTATAATCTCCATTTCTGAGAACACCTACTCTAGTTAATCATGGCTGAATGAAATGGAGATGGCTGGCCCCATCCAGCTTCAGCAGAGATGAAAGCAGATCAGGGCAGGAAATCAGGAGTGATGACAGGAGGCCAGCAGTGGAGCCCCATCCCTTCCAAACAAGCCAACGAACTCAGCGTCAACGGACAAAGGTTCCATTGCAGGCTTCTCCACCAACTCAACTTTAGAGAAGCCACTGCTTTCTGGTGTTATTTTCTTCCTCTGTACCATGTAGAAGTTGGTATTTCCGGTCCTGAATATATGTGATTCTAAAGTTTTGGAGTGGGTTTTCATGAACCAAATTTGTCCATAGCTCCATTTCATAAGAGGAATGTGCTTCAGTGGTAAGCAAGGGGCCACCAAAATGTCAGAGTTTCTGCAAAGGGAGGTGGTAGGAAGGCCAGTCTACGGCCCTATTTTGCATTTATGACACTTGTCTCCTAAAGATGTCAAGCACCTCGAAGGAAGAAAACAAATTGCAAAAACTGAGAAAATTCAACTCCTTCGCTCCTCTTTCTTGCTGAAATTCACTATTATTCCGTTACCATGGATTATGAAGCCAATGACATAATTTGTTTTTTACAAAATCTTTTCATGTTGACACTTTCAGCAAATCTTACCGGAAGCGAGGATGAATGGCTTGCAAAGCTGTGTGTTCTAAGTTGCCAATAATTTGTACGGAGCCTGTGATTGCAAAACCACAAAAATTTCACAATAGTGGAAACCTTTCATTAAGCATCATAAATGACAGGGTGGATTTGTTTTAACTATGTGCGTAATCATGCTTATTGATTTAAGATCATAAACTGAGAGATTCTCCATGGAGGTGAGACAGGTAGGCTGCAAATCGTTGTACACAATACTCTGCCACCCCTGTGTGTTAAGTCTGACCCAGAACATTCTCCCGGTATTGGATCAGGCTCTCATCTGGTGTAATTTGCCCATGGGGATTGTATTGGCTATGAAACTAGCACCTATTAGTAGCTGTTGTAAAAAAGAAATGTTCTCTAAATCACAATTCAGTGGTGCGTTTCGAATGACTGAAGCCAGGTTCCTAGGCACGGAGACAAGAAAGAATGTCAAACAGGACCTTTAATGCACGTTTGTATTTAAACATCAGACCTAACAGAAAACCCTGAGACTTTATACAATGATTGGAGCGTTGTAGGAACCTAATTAATGCATCGCATTGTCGGGTGAATGGTTGGCCAGGCACACGAGCTCTTCTGAGGGATGTGAGAGGGTTCAGGTACTGCCTAGAAAGAATGAGTGCAGTTGTAGGGATTCAGTGGCCCATCTGAAGGGGCCATGGAAAGGCAGCTTTGTCTGGCACGCTGCCTTTTCAGACCCACTTGATAATATTAGTGTCAGTTTCAAGTGGAGCGCATGCCAGATTGCAGATAGCTTGGGCTGGCATTTCAAATAGGCTAATTGTGAAACTGGAGAAGAAAATGGTCACATTCTTGCTAAGGTGGCCATTCAAATGCAGTCTCCCCCGGAGTTCCATGGGTCTCACTCTGAGCCTTTCCCCTCGGCAGCTCCTCCATCTCCCTCTTTGCTGGGATGGCTTGGCCTTGTTAAAATGTGCCCTGTGTATTAAAATGAAATTGTCACTGCTGGGTGGTGCCACATAACATGGTTTGACACTAAGCACTGGCAGCTACAGAAAACAGACTTTTATTGCATTTATTCTTTCAGAGATGAGAGTCTCTAAAGGCTCCTGCAGACATATATTAGTTAAATCTGAATGAAGCCAGAGTGAACACTCTACGCTGCTGTCTGGTGTTCACAGAAATGGCCCCCACTGGGCTTGGTGGGACTGTAAACCAGTCTTAACAAAAGATGATCGTACTAGAATCCAAAAGGGAAGATATGAGGCTTTCAAACCAGGACAAAAATGTTTTAGGTGGATGGATGAGACGAAGCCACCAAGCACACACACGCTATCCCCCATCCAGTTTCAGTGTGCGTTTAGAATTCCGTGTCGTTTTAAAGACAAAAGGGGAAGGATTTGATTTGTAGGACTCTGGCAAGCAAGCTTTAGATTCTTAACTGCCTTTTATCTAGATGAGTACCCAGAGAGCGACTGAACAGGGAGGGGGCCCTGGGGCATAAGCTTTTCATTCCATAGCTCTCCTGGAATCAAAATTCCATAAAGCAACATCTGTAGTAATTAAGGATGCACATTTCCTCTCCCATTCATGTCTCTGCTAGGAGGGAAGGTTATCTTCCCTAAGAGACAATGGATAGTGGGTCCTGTGGGAAAAGAGAAAGAGCAGAATTTGAGTTCTTTTGTTCCTAGAAATGGAAGTTCCCTAGTTAAAAAAAAATTAAGGGATTTCCCTGGTGCCGCCGTGGTTAAGAATCCACCTGCCAATGCAGGGGACACGGGTTCACGCGCTGGTCCAGGAAGATTTCCACAAGCCGTGGAGCAATGAAGCCCATGCGCCACAACTACTGAGCCTGTGCTCTAGAACCCGTGAGCCACAACTACTGAGCCTGCGTGCCACAACTACTGGAGCCCACGTGCCACAACTACTGAAGCCCACGTGCCTAGAGTCCATGTTCCACAACAAGAGGAGCCACCGCAATGAGAAGCCCGCACACCACAACGAAGACCCAATGCAGCCAGAAGTAAATAAATAAATTTATTTTTTTTAATTAAAAAATAACAAGTTGGAAGATGTAAAATATTCCTCTGGAAAGAAAATGTGAAGGAGTTAGCAAAATTATACTTAGCTGCTCCTCAATATTTGGAATGGGAAATGATTCATCTTATCTTTCTAATCCAAATATCCTCTGATTTGGGGGAATTTGTGATTAAGCAGTGAATAAAATGCTATTTTTTTTTATTTTTATTTATTAAAAGTGGGTATAATTAAGCTTAAAGAGTTTTAGTTTTGCATTTCGACACAAAAGTGAGTCACTCTTCAGATGTTCTTCAAAATAACACTATGTGGATCCAATGGGCATCTAATAAATGAACATTAACCTATTAACGTCAGATTAGTTTCCTGTGCTTTCTTGTCATATTAGGACCAGCTATGTAATTTGTGGGATCTAGTGAAAATTAAAAATACAAGACCCCTTGTTTAAAACGTATTAAGAATGTCAGGATGGTGACAGCAGAACTTTAAATCAAGTGCAAGATTTTTCTAAGCACAGGGCTCTGGTACTGCATGTGTACCCCTGACATTGGTCCTGCTCTGCTTCACCATCTTATCAATGCAGAAAAAATGTGCATCTTTCCCATGCTTCCTAGGAATGTACATTGGAAAATGTTTTGTTTTGAGTTAAGGTAATTATAGCTCCCCAGATGGAACGTGCTTTTGAAACCATCTTCAAATAGAGCTACCATATGATTCTGCAATCCCACTCCTGGGCATATATCTGGAGCAAACCGTAATTTGAAAAGGTACATATATCCCAGCGTTCATAGCAGTATTTACAGTAGCCAAGACATCGAAGCAACCTAAATGTCGATTGACAGATGAATGGATAAAGAAGATGTGGTATATACATACACAATGGAATATTACTCAGCCATAAAAAGGAATGAAATAGTGCCATTTGCAGCAACACAGATGGACCTAGAGATTATCATACTAACTGAAGTAAATCAGACAGAGAAAGACAAATATATGATATCACTTATATGTGGAATCTAAAAAAAAAATGATACAAATGAACTTATTTACAAAACAGAAAGACTCACAGACTTAGGAAACAGACTTACGGTTACCAAAGGAGAAACATGGGGATAGGGATAAATCAGGAGCTTGGGATTGGCATACACACACTATTATATATAAAATAGGTAACCAACAAGAACCTAATGTGTAGCACAGGGAACTCTACTCAATATTTTGTAATAACCTATAAGGGAAAAGAATCTGAAAAAAAATAGATATATATGTATGTATAACTGAATCACTTTGCTGTACACCTGAAACTAACACATCGTAAATCAACTATACTTCAATAAAAAAAAAAAATTTCTTAACCTGGTAACTCAGATGCTCTTGCCTGCACCCCTCAGCTTATCTCCAAGAGTTTCCCTGAGTGAACCTTCCACTGGGCCACAGTGCTCTACTCACTCTACCGCATCTACAAGGACACAGCCTGCCCCCTCCCAGCCTGGCCCCTACCCTCGTTACTTCTGCAAAGGCCTTTCTGTCCTCCTGTGCCCACTTCTCAGAGTTTTCCTGGCTTCTGCAATTCCTCTCACATTTGAATTCCTCTCGGTGTAATAAATATATAACTTATTTGGCATTTGCTTATATATATATATTTTTCCTTTTCTTTTTTTCTCTGCATGTAATATGAATATGAAAACACACATAAAATTTGGATGTAAGAAAGTTTTACAAATTGTGTCAAAGGGCTCCATTCCAAGAAAGTTCATATTAATAACAGAGCAGAAAATCCAAAATTATACACTTTGCCTTTTAGACAAAAAATTTCACACATTTCATACACATTCTTTTATATGTATGTGTGCCATTTCTTAAGTCCGTTTTTCCTCTAGTGTACCGTTTGTGGGAATTAATTTCTTTTGATCACAGTTGACCCTTTAATTTTTATCTTCTACACCCTGTTTTACAAAATAATAAAGTCCAGATATAGTTACTATTTAGAAAATGTTGCTGATACTGTTCTACTTAGGAGACAGCAACACTGCTAATATTGGCAGTATGATGCTATGGCCCTGAATGTTATTCATTAGCTTGTATCTGAGATGCCAAAACTTGGCACAAGAAACCCAGTCTCGGAATATTGATACCTAGTTTGAAAAAATAGAAGATTGTCTGAAATTGAAAATTAAGAAAGTTCAGGACCTGAGGTTTGTGTATATATGTTCTCCTCCCACATTTGGGACCCCAAATAACTCCCTTCTGTCTCTCACCCAGTGGGTTTTCAATAAAGCCGTCATGATGCTGATGACAACACCGCTGCGTGAATCTCTCCTGTAGGCCGCCAGTTGTTTAAACGCAATACATCCCCTCCCCTTGTTTTGTGGAGACCCTTGAGGTACAGCTTAGTCGTTCCTGTGCAGGTTGGTATCACCCAGGCCTCAGCTAAAAGCCCGCCTCTGCCACTTAACTGCCAAGGTGGTTCATCTCACTAAGCCTTGCTGCCCTCACTAGTGTGAAAGGCAATAACGAGACCTGCCTCTCTGGTTTGCTAACTCAGACATTCAACACACATTTATTGAGCACTTTCAAGTGCCAAGCATTGCTGTATGGATTAAGTAAGATAATGCCTCAGGATTATGTCTGGGTGATGACTCTGCACAGCGCCGTCCACGGTGGCAACATTTAGTAGAGTAAGTGATGCTCTTAGTAGTGATGAGTTTGTGATGTTCTATCCACCTGGTGATGGTGGTCATGGCAACAGTTGGCGGTTCTGGTAAAATTCTGAAATCAAGCTTTTCTATGGTTTTCTTAATTTCCTTTTCTTTTTAATTTATTTTTCCTGGATATGTACAACTTCATGAAAGCATATGATCCCCTGTTTACTTCTTTTCCCAGAATGGAGTCTACTGAAAAATGTGAAGTGGTAATTCAACATTTTAATGGAAAATATCTGAAAACACCACCAGGCATCCCAGGTAAGAAATACCATAAAGTAATCATTAAATAATATCTAGGCTCATTGCTGTTATCAGAATGAGTATATAGTAAAGCCCATGGTTGGCCACTGGGAGGGAAATTTTTGCCTTTAAAAATATGTATTTTTTAATACTATGTAACAACGCATCTTTCTCAAAACTGCCAAAAGTTTCTTAGTGATTGTTCTTTGGCCTGTCTTTTGAATCTCTGCTGCTAATTCCCTAAAGTGAATTAGAAGAAAAACATAGCAAAGAATAGGTTAAAATGCACTCGAAGTGAAGAAAGTTTGTGACTCCTATCATTAATATTGGTATCCTGATTTCTAATTTGTAACATATCTAAACAGTGATATATTATAAATAAAATGACAGTGGCATCCATAGATTGAGGCCAGTTGACAGACATTTCTTACCAGTCCATGACAAGAAGAGTACAGAAAAGGAGAGTAAGCATTTAGAAACTTTTATAGCAATATGACACTATCATGAAATCTTAGTGCATCACTTCATATTTTACAAAAATATCAAATGCACATTGAATTTATTTTAAGCTGTCCATGCATCAGAGATAGTCTAGGAAGCACCAATCTAGGCTACCTCAGGGCATTTCACATTTCCAAAGGCAAAATTCTTAAGATTTGACACGTGTTAAAAGATGGTATAACTTTATGCTATTAAGAATTATAGTCAATGTAAAAGAATTGACTATATCACATGTATCAGGATATGAGCTAGAAATACCTCAACATGATATTAATTTGGAAGTAGTATATATGAAAAGTATTGAATATTAAATGAGTAAATTAAAAAATATATCTTACTCATATGTCAATAAAACTGGAAGAAAAAATATATCTTACTCATGCATAAAAATATTAAAGGTTGAGTGAAGTTCTAAAAAAAATTATAACAAATAGATAAGGAAATATCTGACTATACACGTTGGTTTATTTGTCGCTTTTCGATTTTCCGTGATTCTCAGGAGAAAAAATGTGAAATTCTTCAGTCTTACAATATTTTTCCTTTTGATGATTTTAAGCTGCCTCTCTGTAGTGTTTGCTACATGAAGTATCTACTATTTAAAACCCATGGCTAAAGAGTTCAGGGGTTGAGCATTTTGGTTCCTTAAAATATATTGAGGTTATATAGAAAAGGAAGTCTGAACAAAAAGAGAAATATTTTTGTGGCGGGATCAGATTCCTTTCATGACTCACTCAGTTTTGGGAGAATGTTGGGAAAGGAGAAAGGCCCTTTAGACTGACACTTGGATGATATGGAAAATCCCAAAGTAGGGCCCCTGGTTAATCACGAGCCGGCAGTGAAGTTGTACCTCAATTTGGTTAGTTTCCATGTGTGACATTCCCTTGAGAACCGGCTGCATTATGATCCAATTGGAGACATATGGTGTTGTTGAGAAAAGAGTTAGCAGTTTTCATCTCAGCATGTCAGCTGCCCTTGCATTTTAAGAGAAATACTTTTTTTTTCTTTTAGCATAAAGGACATTTTAAGACACTCTGCTCAGACCCATCACTGAGTAAAGGAATTGCATTGTTAAAGGATTTTCCCCTTATTCATCTTATTTTAATCCAACAGATGGCTACCTATATAGAAGGCATTCAAACTAGATGTGAATTACATGGTTATGAACAAAATAGGTGGAAATTATTGTTGATTGAAGTTTTAATACAAGTCTCAGTTTTTTATGATTCTTCCTTTTTGGAAAAAGACAGTGAAATCCTTCTTGACCTGATTGATTTGAAATTGTTTTAGGTTAACCCATAGAACATACAGCTGACTAATAGAATTTAATGCTAAGGACAAATAAAGTTACTACAAGTCCCCCAAAGATCTGAGCATCCTTCCTTGAATAAGCAGGCTGTGATATTAACCTATCTAATATCATAGCTACAACCGAATGAAAACATTGTGAATAGCAAGAACTTAGTTATGGGTTTCTCTCTCACTTTTATCTTGTGGGACCATGAGAGGCAGAATAATTACACTCAGTTAAAAACTTTTAAGAGATACAACTTTATGCTTCTGAGATTAGCCTTCAACATAATAGAATTGAATATACAATATCGATCATCATCAATACTTGAATTTGCTTATTTATGCTTACTTTGGAAGTCAAATAGAGTTTAATAAAGGCTTCAAATGCTAACCGAAGACATATAATTTTTTTAGTGAAGTATAGTGGATTTACAATGTTATATTATTTCAGGTATACAGCAAAGTGATTCAGTTATATATATTCTTTTGCATATATATATATTCATACATATTTATATTCTTTACAGATTCTTTTTCCTTATAGGTTATTACAAAATATTGAGTATAGTTCCCTGTGTTATACAGTAGGTCCTTGTTTGTTATCTATTTTATATATAGATAAAAACATATAGATATAGCATGTAGTGTGTATATGTTAATCTAACTCCTAATTTATCCCTCCCCCTTCCCCTTTGGTAACCATAAGTTTGTTTTCTATGTCTGTGAGTCTGTTTCTGTTTTGTAAATAAGTTCATTTATATCATTTTTTTTAGATTCCACATATAAATGATATCATATTATATTTGTCTTTCTCTCTCTGGCTTACTTCACTTAGTATGATCATCTCTAGGTCCATCCATGTTGCTGCAAATGGCATTATTTCATCCTTTTTTATGGCTGAGTAGTATTCCATTGTATATACGTACCACATCTGCTTTATCCATTCATCTTTCAATGGATACTTAGGTTGTATCCAGAGAAAACAATAATTCAAAAAGGCACATGCACCCCAACATTCATTGCAGCACTGTTTACAATAGCCAGGACATGGAAGCAACCTAAAGATACAAAATTTTTGATATTTAAATTTGGTGTGGAGTAAAATGACATAATGCAAGAGGCTGGTATTTTGGAAATCACTGAAGTAAAATGACTGCTGGCTTCATTTACTCCATCACGACAGGGATAATTAAATTTGCGTACGTGCTGTTTGCCTTTCTTGGTCCTCATTGCTTATTTCTTGTAGATGGTTGAAGTCTTATTTTCAGAAACTCATACCTTAGTTCTATTTTCTGTTCCATCTTGAGGCATGTGAGTAGGATGTCACAATGAGCCCTGATATCTAGTGAATCCTTTGATATTTTCAAAAGAAGTGATGAATTCCTAACTTTTTAAATACTAATGTAGCTTTAGAGAGATGGTCCTTGCTTGTGGGTGCTAATTAAAATCATCTATAATTGATCTGACCACTTGCAATTAAAATAGAACTTTAAAAAATTGTAAAAACCTCAGTGTTTCACTTTATCAAGATTTGGCATTTTGAATTCAGAGATTTGTGGGTTTTTAGAACAGCACATGGATGGTTTCAATGCAGTACTTTAAGGTTGTGTGAATGAGAGACCCACAAGGATCCAAAAATGACCTAAGATCTTTCAGACCCTAAGACAGCTGTGGAAAAGAGTGAGCCTTGCTTCTAACCTCCCTCTAAGCAAGCAGAGAGAAATCGGTACCATATTCACATCCCTTCCTTCTTCATTAGAGATAACTTGGGGAAATGTGCCATTTTTGTTCTGTCACTCTTGACAGTGATTCCTCTTAAAGTAAATGCAAAGTTCATTATTTTCCTGAGATGATGATCTAGTTTCCAAATCCCATCCTGTGTCATTTCTATAGAAGAACAAGATAAAAATCTACATCAACCCAAAACTCTGACATTGATCAGACTTTCTCTCTCTGAGTTCCTCCTATTTGTTCATAACAGATTTAATTTTAATGAATACATCATGGATTGTTAATGCCTATTACAGCCTCCCAGAACTAGCTCTGTTCACTTTGAATTATAACATTGTCCCCAGATTTTGGCTACCTGGATCATTGAAGCTAGATATACATCAAAGAAAATCTAATTATTTGAATTCTGGTATGTGAGGTACAGGAAATTAACTAAGACCATGTGGCCGTGTTGCTACCAGCAGGTGGGAAGCAGCGGCCAAAGACATGTTAAATAGCGTCAGTCATGTCATTGCTCTGCAGAAAGGGATCATCCGGCATTTTCTCCCTCCCCTAGAGGGAAAAGAAAACACTGTTCCATAAATGTCGCATGTCGTACATATTGATCTTGATGTTTTCTGGACAAAATGAAGCATCATTAGTTGCTTGCTTGCCTGACCCCAGACATTTCTTTGTTCCAAAACAAATTGCACAGCAACTTATGCAGCCCCAAAGCGTTCCATTTTAAAACCTCTAGCAGAAAGGGTAAGTTCCTGGGCACTTCAGGGATCTGTAGGGCATGAACTAGAAAAGCTCACGTTCAAAGAGCCCGGGAGCACCACGTGGAAAGGCTTCGGCATCTAAGAACATGTATTGACGAGCAGAACATTCAGACTGCTTTGAGGAAAAAGAAATCACGTTTTGCTCTTAAACTAAGCTTTTGCCTGTAAGCACACGTTCTTATCAGTGGAGCAGTCTTTTCAGAAGACAATGGAATAACCCACTTTTAGTATGATTTTATTACTCTTTGGATAATTATATCTAATCCCAGTTGAACTCCAAGAAGTAGGGAAGGGTTGAGAGAGACCTCACCCTATTTGGGGATCTTTTCAATTTTAGCAAATCTTCTGATCAACAGAAATTTGGACAGATGAATCATGTTTTCCTAATCAGTAAAATAAAACTGTGTGCCTTCTTGATCCTTTTTTTTTTTTTTTAAATTCATTTTTGGCTGTGTTGGGTCTTTGTTGCTGCACGTGGTCTTTCTCTAGTTGTGGTGAGCAGGGGCTACTCTTCATTGTGGTACGCAGGCTTCTCATTGCGGTAGCTTCTCTTGTTGAGGAGCACAGGCTCTAGGTGCGTGGGCTTCAGTAGTTGTGGCTCGTGGGCTCTAGAACGCAGGCTCAGTAGTTGTGCCACATGGGCTTAGTTGCTCCTCAGCATGTGGGATCTTCCTGGACTCGGGCTCAAACCCGTGTCCCCTGCACTGGCTGGCGGATTCTTAACCACTGCGCCACCAGGGAAGTCCCTGATCCTTTGATATATAATTTTACGATTATATGTTTATGTAAATAAAAACTGTGTAGGATTTTGGATGTGTATGTGTATTTAGGGGAGCATTCAAGGAAAAATATTTACAGTCTGATAATTTTTTAAAGAAAAGGGAAAAAATTAATGTTGTTTGCATAAATTTCAAACTTCCCTCAGAGTAATGTATCAACAATGTACTAAAATGAAATTTAGATTACAATTCTGAATATTTGAGCAACAGACACATTTTTATCAGGGAAAATGTTGCCAACTCTCACAAGCAGTGTTTCCTCAGTGGTACCAGTCTGATAAGTCACAAATGCAACTATAGTTGAGTAAAAGACAGCAAATAGAAAAGTATTATCGTGTACAGTTTAGTAAAAATATATCTCTGATTCTACTCATGAGGAGCACTGCCTAACTCTGAGTTTTTCTTCTTTGTGAAACTAAAGCATCATTTGCATAATAAACTTTGCAAACACCTTGATCCCCAACTGGGCGTTGCCTTAGATTTCTCATTAATAAGAGGATTTTTGCAATACTTAGGAGGTACTTTCTGTTGAGCTCTTCATCTTTAATGTTAGTGATGCTTTCTAGATTATTTCTATCTACCAAACACATAGTTGGTTGCTTCATGATGAAACACTGCTGGAGTATTATTAGTGAATTTCACAGAGCAAACTGACCACTTCATAGCCAATAGAGTCTTAGAGGCTGTGAAGTCTATGTTCTTGGCCAATCATTTCTCAGCCTTTCTATGGAGCCATACCTGATACGGTGAAGGTAGTGACAGAGATTATTACATTTTGAAATCTGGATAGTGAGAGGCCAGATAGAGAAGGTACAGGGGATCATCTTCAGGAGATTAAACATGATTGGAATGGGTTTTGAGTCCTGTGCTATAGCCCTCCTCTGCCTGTGATAACAGCTGAGGAAGAGGGGTGCATCCAGGAAGCGTCCCACATCAAGCATCCAGCAAATCTCTCCACTTTTGTAATTCAGGGAAAATCTATAAAATCTATAAAACCTCACTCAACCTGATATGGGTTTTCTGCAAAGTTTGGGGGAGTATCACTCCCTAGTACAACTCTCAATCAATGGGAAATGAGAGTCAGCAGATTCTAGGAGTTTCCCACAATGGTACCAAGCTTAGTGAGGCACCTTTTATTGGCTTTTCTTTCTTCCCTGACTTTCTTTTCCTTCCCTATTATGTTTCTGCTTCCTGGCCTCAGCTCCCAATTAAACTATCTTGTTCCAGGCTCTGATTTGGGGGAACTCAAATTAAGGAGGGTGATCCAGCAATTGTGGTAGAGAATTATGTTTTGATTGAAAACTTCTGGCCATAGAGGAAGAAAGGAGATACAGCTGAAGTAGTGAAGTGAATTTCATTGACCGAATATATTGTTTTCATTACTTTATTTTAAACATTTATAGTAGCATTTATGAACCATGTATTAGGGATGATAAAGGTGAATAGTAGTGATCCTATACAGATGGTAGTCAGAGTTTAAAGTTAGCAAGAGAGATGTGTAAGACAATGAGGATGAAGTGCCACCATGACGTGGCTGACCTTTGAAAAACTGCAGACATGAAGAGGTGGGTCATTGATGAAAATGGGGAGAGAATGAGGGCCCAGGAAATAGCCATAATGCCAGCAAAGTGAAGGTGAGGGGTGGGCATAGAAAATCATGACACAGAGAAAAGAATTTGTGAGATTTTGGTCTTGGATAAAGGTAGAGTGGTGGCCGTTGATAATGGGTCCAGTGTGGGAACATCTGGAGTTGATGGAAGTGAAATGATCTTAAGTTGAACAACTGGGCCTTCTGATTAGTATGTTGGGAGGGTTTTCAACAATGTTGTAGATTTCCTCACTAACCTTCACTCTTCCCTTGATCTTCCCTAAAGTTCTAATCTTCATAGGAGAAGGTTAGGGAGGGTGAAGAGTGATTTTTTGTTTATGTATTTGATTCTGAGTTTTCTGAACCAGGGTTTTGTTTAGTTGTTTTATTTGTTTTTATTATTGTTGTTGCTTCAAGTGCTATTGTTTAGCTCAGTGTAGATTCTCAGTAAATGTTCTTTAAAGTTGATGCACAATTCCATGAATTGAATAACCCTCATACTTATATTTGTTTTTAATGGAATTCCTGAGGATATATGGGGGATGCCCACCTTCTGTGTCATCAACAAACTTGGAGGAAAACATTGAGAGAAATCTTTAAATCTTTTCTTAATTTCTGACAAAAATTCTCTACAACACATTTGTATATCTAAAAGAGAGAGAGAGCTACATATTCACAAGAAAAAGAAACTTAATTTGATTGAGAAAGATTCTAGTTGCTTTTTAAAAAGCCTCATTTTCCAGGACTGCTTTCCAAGGTGTTATGCTGGTAATCAAATTGTTATTTCTTTAAAGAACTCATTCTTGAATGGGACAATGATGAATTCTGCTTTCCGACACAGAAAATAATATTGCCTGATTTATGTTGAAATAATGTCTAGATCTTAACTTCTTGTCACTGGATCTAGTTAGGCACTATTACTATGCTGTACTTTTTTTTTTTTCTTTTTTCACATAAAAATGTGACTATCTTGAGAATAAACAGAAAAGAGAGTTTCTTGGTCTATGCTTTTATTCCTTTTGGCATAAAGTCACTTCTCTCTGCCTATAGGAAGTACTGCATTGGCTTATTATTCCTATTATAATATGATATATAATACAATATGTAGTGTTTAATCAATATGATATGGACAATATGTTTTGCTGGCCATATATTTTCTATAATTATGTATAAGCACCAATGAATAGTAGCAGAATTTGTCTAGAGTCTGCACTTGGCTCCAGAATCTGATTTTTTTTAATCAAAATTTCATGGAACTGAGAAGAGGGATGAAGAGGTTTTCTGTACATCTCCAGAATCACGAACCATCTTCGTCTATTTTTATGTAAAATAATAACTCCTTTCAGGTCTTCAAAAATTTCTGCATTGAAGACTTCACAGTAAAGACTTACAAGGGAATTCCCTGGCGGTCCAGTGGTTAGGACTTTGCGCTTCGACTGCAGGGCACCCAGGTTCCATCCCTAGTTGGGGAACTAGAATATCACATGCCACACAGCGCAGCCAAAAAAATAACTTACAAAATAAATTACGAAGCCTTAATTTTATTCCTAAAATGATGTTGGGCTTTGCCTTCTGTCAGCATTGCTAATGAGTAGTTAAACCATGAGTGTCTGTCCGAATGAGTCCTATTAGCAAGCAAAGAGGTTTGAGTAGCTTAAGACCAATTAAGACACAAGCCATAGAAACCAAGCTCTGAATAATTAAGTGCTTAGTGCATTTCCACATCTAGAGTTTCATTTAATAGGATTGATTTAAAAATACATTCTAACCAATTTTTGGATAAATGGATAGTAGCCTGAATTAAATTCTCGCCACTCTCTCCTCGTAACTATCAAGAAGCCTGCCATGTACACAGCTCACTATTTATGATCTAATTTTTTAGAATGAAAAGTCTGCAAAGTTTAAGAAAATATTTTAAGAGGAATATAAATGAAAATGCTCATTGAGAGCTCTGAACCAGCCATCATTTATCTTATAACTGTTTCCTCTGATTTCTTACCTCTTAAGCCTATGAATGATGAATCAATTAGTTTATTTATTATTTTAGTCATTTTTCATTACAGAAGAAGAAATCTTTCAAAGGATATTGGCATGTTTTTGATCTTTTTTTAGAATTCATATATTTCAAAGACATATTTATCCAATTAGATTGTATATTTTTCTAAGAAAAAACTTTAATGTTTATCTTTCCCTTTTCCTCAAACAACTCATAAACTATTTGAATGTAAAGACTGCACCTTGGTGTTCATGTTTCAAGCATCCAACCCAAAGCCTGTCACAGAAGAGTACCAATAATTATTTGTTAAATGAGTCAATATCTACTTGTGATAGGCAGAATCATGCCCATCCTCCCCCAAAGAACTCTAAGACCTAATCCCCATTCCCTGTGAATATGGCAAAGGAATTAAGGTTGCAGATGGAATTAAGGTTGCTAATAAACTGACCTGAAAGTAGGGAAATTATTCTGAGTGGGCCCAGTGTAATCACAGGGGTCCTTAAAAGTGGAGGAGGGGACAGGACAGGAGCTCAGAGGGATGCAATAGAAGGACTTGAGCCACCACTGCTGGCCTTAAAGATGAAGCAATGTGGGCAGCTAGCCTCTGGAATATGAAAAAAAACAAGAAATTGGATTCTCCCCTAGAACCTCCAGGAAGGAACTCAGCCCTGTTGACACCATGATTTTATCCCAGTGGAATGTGTGTCAAACTTCTGACCTACAGTAGTATAAATTAGTGAATTTGTATTATTATATACCCCCATGTTTTTTGTTAATTTGTTATAGCAGTAACATAAAACTAATAGACTAGTATAGAACTCATTTCAACTGAATATCGTCCAAACTGTTTCTAAATTACGTTATAAACAGCCTCTGGAGAAATTTCTTAGTTTCTCGTATTTTTAACTTTCTTTGTATTATTTGGTGGCTTGTATGTTAAACAGGAAAAACTATCCTGTTAATTATTTTGACTTTAGAGTTTCTTTATACCTTCTCATAAAGATATATTAGAATGGAAGACTGTTAAACATCCAAAAAGAGAGTCTTTGGAGATGGGTGATAAGGTATCAGAGAACATTTTCACTTTTTATTGAAGTATAGTTGATTTACAATGTTGTGCTAATTTCTGCTGTACAGGAAAACAACTGAGTTATACACATATATACATTCTCTTTTATATACTTTTCCATTATGGCTTATCCCAGGAGATTGGATATAGTTCCCTGTGCTATATAGTAGGACCTTGTTGTTTACCCATCCTAGTATAATAATTTGCATCTGCTAACCCCAAACTCCCACTCCATCCCTCTCCTCACCCCCTCCCCCTTGGCAGCCACAAGTCTGTCCTCTATATCCACGAGTCTGTT
Source organism: Stenella coeruleoalba (assembly GCF_951394435.1). Classification (NCBI taxonomy): domain Eukaryota; kingdom Metazoa; phylum Chordata; class Mammalia; order Artiodactyla; family Delphinidae; genus Stenella; species Stenella coeruleoalba. Next base: position 50,621,710 of record NC_137156.1, read on the forward strand.
TCCATTTTGTAGATAGGTTCATTTGTGTCATATTTTAGATTCCACATATAAGTGGTATCATATGGTATTTGTCTTTCTCTTTCTGACTTACTTCACTTAGTATGATAATCTCTAGTTACATCCGTGTTGCTGCAAATGGCATTATTTCGTTCTTTTTCATGGCTGAGTAGTATTCCATTGTATATATGTACCACATCTTCTTTGTCCATTCATCTGTCAATGGACATTAAGGTTGTTTCCATGTCTTGGCCATTGTGAATGGTGCTGCTGTGAACATAGGGGTGCAGGTATAGAGAACGTTATTTTTGACCTAAAGAAATCAAATATCATTCAAACCATTTGTTTCTGTAAAATGTGCCAGGAAAAGTATACCACTGTAATCTAAATTCATGCAAATGTGTACCTCTTAACTCTCAACCCTAATATTTGCTTTCAGTAATTGCTGTTATTTAAAAAAAATCATTAGGGTTTAGAAGAGCTCAAGGAGGTTATAAAGCTGATATCAGCCTTGAGTTTTAGGTGATTATATCTAAAACATATATGATGCCCCATTCTGGCTCACTGTCCCATGAAATGAAGAGTACCCTAAAGCTCTGAATAGGTGAGTCCCATAGGAAAGCTTAGTTTTGAGACATAAGTAGAAGTTCAGGGAGATAATTATCAATATTTATTAAGTGTTAACACGATATACAGTTGGCCCTTGAGCAACCCCCAGGGTTGGGGCACTAACCCTTCTCGCAGTTGAAAATCCTTGTATATCTTATAGTTTGTTCTCTGCATATGTAGTTCCTCCATATCTGCAGTCCTACATGCATGGATTCAATCAACCTCGGATTGTGTAGTACTACAGTATTTCAGTTTACTATTGAAAAAATTCCAAGTATAAGTGGACCCGCCCAGTTCAAACCTGTGTTATTCAAGGATCAACTGTATATTCTTATTTTCAAGTGCTTAAATTTGTATTGATTTAAGTGCTTCTTATTATTCACAGGATTAAAATACTTTCAGGGAATTTACAAAAATATATTTCTCAGCCAAAGATGTATTACAGTTCTGTAGCAAGATTAGGGGGCTGTAAATAGGGTCATTTTCTCTTGAACTGAGAACGGGACTTATTTCGGACCGGAAGTTGATCAAATAGTGTACTGTCACTGAAATGTCCTAAAGTAAAAGACTCAGCAATTTAAGTTGATTTCTAGCTGTTTGGTGTTAGAGCAGATGTTAGCCCTCCCAGGGTGCTTGCCTGACTTCCATCAGCCAGCACCTACATCTCTCTTTCTAGGTGGGCTGCCCTCAGGCTGGGGGAGCCTGGTTTGCTGATGCACAATGAGAGTTAGAAGTATCTAGGAAGTCCCATCCCCCTGATGGGGGCAGCCCTTAAACAATGATTGACAGGAGTTGAGCTCTCTGCATCCCAGTTCTTTTGTTCCTGATGAGAACACCCTGATATACCCTATACTATCTCCACAGTTTCCCTGACTTACCTGGACATACACATACTAGACACACGCTAAGTAAAGTAGCAATTGTTGATAGTTATCAGGCTTCTCTGCAAAAAGCAAGGACAGTTTCACTATTGATAAGACCTTTGTAGTGGTGGATAGAATTGCAATCCTGTGTAATGTGAGTGAGTAGGTTACTGGTGGGTAGCACGATTTAGCTGATCCCACTGTGTCTTGATAAAGGTACATCCCAAAGAATCAAAATCGTACCAATATAAAAGATAATGGGGTTTTAATACAAGCATTCCTAACAAAGCACAAAAGCATAGAAATCAAATATTGAAACTATTTTTTATGAGCAATAACTTTAAGATGGTGTGGTGTATTTGAACCAAATGGTGGTCCAGAGACCTGTGGGGTCCCTGAGATTCTTTCCCTTTCTGGTGGTCTGCAAGGTCAACATATTTTCATAATACTGGCATATTGTTTGCCTTTTTCACTCTGATTCTCTCATGAGCATAGAGTTGAGTTTCCCAGAGGCTACGTGATGTATGATATGGCAACAGATTGAATGCAGAAGCAGATATTAGAATCCAGCTGTCTTCTATTAAGCCCAAAATTACAGAGATTTGCACAAATATAAAACAAGGCCACTCTTGTGTTTATTTATTTTGTTTTTGAATATTTTTTATAAAAATATATCACTTGTGGTATCATGTGATTTTTTAAAATTTTTTATTGGAGTATAGTTGATTTACAATGTTGTATCAGTTTCAGGTGTACAGCAAAGTGAATCAGTTATACATATACCTATATCCACTCTTTTTAGATTCTTTTCCTATATAGGCCATTACAGAGTATTGAGTAGAGTTCCCTGTGCTATACTTATACACTTATTAGTTATCTTAGGTCCTTATTAGTTATCTATTTTATATAGTAGTGTGTATATGTCAGTCCCAATCTCCCAATTTATCCCTGCCCCCCCTTACCCCCTGTTAACCATAAGTTTGTTTTCTACGTCTGTATTTTAAAATAAATTAATAAGGAAACGTCTAAAGTTCTGGGTTTTTTAATGGTAAATATAAATAGATTTAACCTATGTAAGCAAAAGCTCTTTGGAGGGCTTCCCTGGTGGCGCAGTGGTTGAGAGTCCGCCTGCCGATGCAGGGGACACGGGTTCGTGCCCCGGTCCGGGAAGATCCCACATGTCGCGGAGTGGCTAGGCCCATGAGCCATGGCCGCTGAGCCTGCGGGTCCGGAGCCTGTGCTCCACAACGGGAGAGGCCGCAACAGTGAGAGGCCCGTGTACTGCAAAAATAATAATAATAAATTTAAAACAAGCTCTTTGGAGTCTTTAATAATTGTTAAGAGTGTAAAGAGGTCCTGAAGCAAACATATAAACAATCAACAAACAAAACTTGACAACTTTGAATGTCCCTGATATAGAGTGAAACTCAAGATTCAAGTCCTTTCATCTTCTCAGAATTAGAAAAGACTAATGAAGATAGCAATGATAAAGATGAAGTTTAAAATATCCTCTCATCTTTCTAATCTTATGTGGAAAAACTGGATGTGTTCTGGAACACTATTTTAAGTGGAATGATTAGGAAATACACTGCTATTAAATGAGTTACACTATTACTTTTTGGAAGCAAGCATACAGATTCCTTAATTTATAGTGAGTCTTTTGTTTTTCAAATGCAGAGGCAATGGTTATGCTTCTAAACATATGCTTCATCATTTTATTAGCAAATAGTATATTGTTTGACCGAGTACATGAATGTTTTGTTGGAACAATGTGCATACACAGCACGTGTGGTGTGCACGGTTGTGGGAATGGAACTGTGTGATATGTGAGTGGCACGTGAGTCTGTCAGAACTTAGGGAGAGTTTAAGGGTAATATTTAAGAGCCAGAAGGCTAACCACAGATATGACATAGGAGTTCTGTTATCATCATAAGAACTGCTAATTTCACATAGTGCTTGTCTTCCAGCTGGACTGTACTTTGGAGTTCTACCCACCATGTGGGATGCATCTTACAGACTTCCAGGTTTGCTAGTTGAAGTAAATAATAACAGTAGTATAATAACAATAACACATAACTAATTGAACACTGTATACTTTTAGTTTTCACATATATATTTTTTTAATTTTCAGAAATGGTAGTCTCCTGTTCCAGAGTCCCAAAATCATGATTCTTTTAAGCTTATTGCCTTTTAACCTAATATAAAAGATCTCTAAGGAAAGTAGTTACCTAGTCATCTTTAGTAATTGGTTATCATTTTAACCCAATGAATTCATGTAAGAGATAAAAGAATGTAAGATACAATTTCTCCTGTAATTTATTTTGAAAAGACACAACTTAACATTTGTTGACATCCTTTGACAGCCCCATCACTTTTCTCATCCCAAGGACAAGTGTTTTTCCTTTTTGCTGCATGTATGATGGTAAAGAAAAGTGCAACATCCACTTGCTTGAGAGCCTCCTGGCTGGGATGCTCTTTTCCTCTGTGAATTTACTTGGCGGGAGAACATATTCTATAGAGAAAACCATCTTCTCCCTTGGAGACTAATGGATCTCGGTTTGACTTTTGGTTCTGTCTCTTGTTACTTTTGAATATGGGCAAATTATTTAGTCTCTTGCCAGGCTCGTCAAGGACCCTAATGTTTCCATTAAGTGTTTATAATGCCTTCTTTACCGAAGTGTTGCTAGAATTAACTGAGAGATTTTGTGCAGCTCCACAAAAGTTCTGGCAGGAAATGGTAGATATTCTCATTATAGGTAGCATCTGTTTGCATCATAAGAATCATTTCATCAACATCCACTCTCTAGGCTGGAAATATAATTTCACTTTTGAACTCTATGAACTATAATCATTGATGGACATTATCTAGTACATGGACTGTATAAGGTATACCTCTCTTAGAGCTAGGTTAAGACTACCCTTCAATTTCCAAACTTCTTCACACATATCTCATTCTAGAATACTGTCCAATTAATTAACTGTCTCAGCGGGAGCTCAACAGTTCTCTAGGAGGGTTAGAAAAAGTAGCGCACCAGATATATATTTACCTGAAATTTGCTGTGGTGACCCCCAATTCATAAATACTGGTCACACTTCTGATAGAACCAAGACAGTCGTGTTAATGCAGAGGGTCATTATTTTAGGTAAAACAGCTGTAAAAACGAATGACCTCAAACCTCTTGTAATCATTTCTCGGCGTATCTTTGCACCTCCAGTTCACAGGTCCTAGGATCCCCCTCTACCCTAATTTCCCAAAGAAATCCTGCTCAAAAGTAAATATAACATTTTTGATGTAGATTTTCCTGATTTCCAACTTCTCTGTTCTTAAATTTCACTGCATCCCATTGAATTGTTTTCTCCTATATTGGGTATCCATTTGTGATATAAAGCCTCGTGTGACAATTGCTGTCTACTTGCCTTATCCCACTGGATGGCAGAATTATGCCTTTTTTAATCCTTATATCTCCTCCAATGTCTAGCATTTAAACATAGGAGATGCTTAATATAGATACACTGAATTTAATTTTAAAACATTGAGCCCATTATTCCAGTGTGATTTCTTAATACTGTCTTAATAATGCATTCGATCAGTAAATACTTATAAAGTGAATATAGGAGCTATCAACTATGACAATTCCATATAGAAATATTTTGCATAATATGTTCCTTTTTGTAAATTTTAAAACATTTAAATCTCAAAAGCTTTCATTGGTTGGAAGTCAGTGTTCAAAAATACAACTATCCTTTTCTTTCTCATAAAGGTTAAATTATCTCTCCATTCTACACCCTACTACATCCGATTAAAAAAACAAAAAAGTAATGGGCTATGAAATATAAAAGAAGCAAAAAGAATATAAAATAAATGTGTTAGAACACCAAACATCCTGTTGGATTTTACAATTAATTCTACAACTAACAACAGACCTACTGTCTTTTACTTACAATCCTTTGAGAACACAGCTCTAGCCCTTTCAAAGGTTTCTCTCTTCCTAAAGTTCCTGCAGCTTCTGTCCTTGTCGTGCATAGGGGCCACAGTGCCCCATGCCATCAGCAGAATGGACTCATTAACCTTTCTGATGATTTGAACTGTCGTTTGAATAAATATTTATACCCTTTTCCCCTGATGGCTTAATGAAGTCCTTTATCAATAGCACGAAGAGCTTCTCCCCTTGACCTTTGTCACCTGTTCGTTCAGAAAATTTTTATCAAGCTGTTTTGTTTACATTGTTAATCCCTCGCTGCCTTAGGTTTGGCACAGAAACATATTCATTCTGGATTTAGTGGAATTATTTTACACTCTTTTGGCTTCTGCAAAGAAAATAATTTCTGTCTTTGGGTTTCCTGTTTTAACTTTAGGATATAAACATTTCCAATTTCTGAATATTTGTCTTTCGGTTTCTTGTCTGCCTGTGGAGTATTTCTCTTGATATTCTTTGTATGTGATTACTTCAATTTCACTTTTTGATAACAGTATCTCCTACAAGATACAGTTAGAGGAGGTGTTAGCGAACACTATGGAGGTAATCAAACCAATATATGCGTGTATCAAACAGACACTTTGAACACCTAAGCTAAATTTACATGTTACATGTCAATTAAATCTCAATAAAGCTGGGGGAAGAAAAGATAGAGCCAAGAAATGCCTCTGTTTCCCTGTTCCCACGTTCTATCAATGAACACTTCTTTTATGAGGAGAATAAAGGGGGGTTACTATATGCCAAACATTGTGCTTAGTGCATTATGGATTATTCTGTTTTATTCTCAAAGTGCCCTTCGGAAAAAGGCACTGTTCCCTTTTGCAGATGCGAAGGCTGAGACTTACAGAATTTATGTAAATTGCTCAGACTCACACATAGTAAGTGGGCTGATTGATCCCAGGATTAATTTCTGCCACTTACTGGATATATGACTTGGACAAGTTACTTAACCTCTCTGTGCCTCAATTTTCTCATCAGCAAAATGGAGATAATCATAGTTCCTTTCTGTACTATCATCGTGAGGTGGCTGTGGATTAAATAAGTTAACACCAATATATTGAACTCTTGGAATGTTCCCGGTAAATACTAAGTGCTTTTTAGGTGTAAGTAGCACTTAGTTATACTGTCATAATGTTTTTTCTTGGATGGAAAGGGGAAGTACTATAGGAGAGGAAATCCCATAACTCTTCCTCTATGTATGTTTTCCCTCCATTCCCAAACTTGGAGGACCATGTTTCTTCTTTATTTGCTAAATAAGATGAGTATTAATATTCTGTATTGGGTTAAGTGTTTCATTCCTTTAGTACATTTGAAGCCTTCCTCTTTGAGATTCAGTTGCTCACTTCAATACTTATTCTAGCTTTTAGAGGAGTAGAAATATTTGGCCATCACTTTCAGCAAACCATGTACTTCATTTTTATACTAGTGTTTAATAAGTGGTTCTCTTGTTATAAAGGAGAGGTAACCTATTTATAGAAACTTCCTTTGGAGAAACCATCTTTCTTCAAAAACTAAGCTGTAGAATGATTATTTTCTTTTATTTTTGCTGTTTTGAGTTGTATATAAAGTTTGAGAGCTGGGTCCAGAAGAAAAGGCAGATTGCTAAAAAGCCTCAATTAGAGGAATTACAGACTTGTTTTTTTCTCCTCTATGGTATCCTCTCATTGGATGGACCAAAGAAGCAATGGAAACTGAATGAGACCTGATAATGCTTTTTATTACCTGTATTCCAAAGATACTGGAGAAAGTATCTTGCTTTCAGTACTGTTTCCAGGCTGAAAAGTACCACTTAGAAAAGCAATTACTACAGGTACCTAATTCAAAGAACTGAATAGAATTCCTTTTGTGGTTACAAAGGGGCTATGAATCTCAAAGTCATAAAGAATATCTACTGGATTGAAAAAATTTCTAGCAATCCTAGATTAAGGCCAAAAAATCAAAATCTCAATGACATGTTAGAAAATCTGTATAGTTTAATGACTGGAGGCACAAAAAGATGGTACTTTAAAGCCTGGTTTATCTGATGGTAATTCAATGTCCTTTACACTAGTAGACATTTAATATTTTTTCTTTATTTATTAAGCAAATATTTTTAATTTGAGTGTAAAGTAGACCTAGGAATACGTTTCCAGGGTGAGGAATAAACATACAGTGGAAGAAGAGTAATGAAGCGGCCAGAGAATGGGGGTAAAAGGAGGGAATGAGCAATTCCACTTGGAGGAGAGATGCCCAGATCAGATCTTGATGAATACTTTGAATTGAATAGAACTAGCTGGGGCTGGTTTGGTCTGATTGGGCTTAAACTAGGTACTTGGGTTAAGTTCCATATAGTTAGATTTTTTAGAAACCTGAAGTTGATCAATTTTATTTTTAACTAAGTGCTTCTATATTAAAGATATTAAGCATTTGTCTATCACATTTCTTACAAGTGTTTTTACCTAGTTTACTGTTTAACTTCCATTTTTTAAAAAAATAGTTTAATTTTTATGTGAAATAAAGTAATCTTCTGCACTATATCTTTTTAAAAAAACTTTGAATGTAAGAGATTTCATTAGCATTCACTTCTGTATCTTTTACTTTTCCTCTACATTTAACTTGTTAGTGTATTTGGTATCAACTAAGTATCTAAACTGATTATTTAACAAGGTATCTCATCAGTACTTAGAAATTAATGCATCCCTTGCACATATTTGATATTACCTTTCCCTGTGCTATTAGGTTAATTACCTGTGGTGTGTGTGCTTACATTGCACAAGAGTCACAATAGTACACGTATCTGACATTATACTGTATCTCATAGAGCTAGACCCTCCTCTAGATCTTACTTTCAGATTTTTATTTTTTATTTATTTTTATTTATTCATTTTTTAAGCATCTCTATTGGAGTATAATTGCTTTACAATGGTGTGTTAGTTTCTGTTTTATAACAAAGTGAATCAGCTATACATATATACATATATCCCCATATCTCCTCTCTCTTGCATCTCCCTCCCACCCTCCCTATCCCACCCCTCTAGGTGGTCACATACTTGAGGACACGAGGAAGGGGAAGGGGAAGCTGGGACGAAGTGAGAGAGTGTCATGGACATATATACACTACCAAATGTAAAATAGACCGCTAGTGGGAAGCAGCCACAGAGCACAGGGAGATCAGATTTTTATTTTTTAGTTTTAGCTATTTTGCTGCCAGACCTACTTTAAAATCAGTTTTGTCACACTGTCTCCAAAATGAAAATCACATACATAGTTCCTGAAAACTCCCTTATGCTTCCCCTTTGTAGTCAAACCCTCCCTTTCCCCTTTAGTCATTGGAAACCACGACTTTGTTTTCCATCCCCGTAGTTTTGCCTTTTGGAGAATGCTCTATAAATGCAATCATACAGTGTGGAGTCTTCTAAATCTGCCTTCCTTCTCTTAGCCTAAGGATTTAAAGTCCATGCATGCTGTTGAGTGATCATTAGTTCACTTCTTGTTATTTCTGTGTAGTATTTCTTTGAATTGTTGTGCCTCATTTTGTTTATTCTTCAGTTGAAAGGCAGATAAGTTTTTTGAAACTAGATATGACAAAGTACCCATTTTTGATGTCAAATCAGTGTCTTTTTTTGCGGGGAGGGGGGTACTATTAATTGGGAGTGGATCCTGGATTTTATCTAATACATGGAGTAATCACTATCTAATCCTTGACTTGTCTCTTTTGTAGCTAAATTTTAAAATACTAAGCCGTTTATTTTCCTGGAAAATTTAAAACTTGACTATGATGGATTATTTTTTCAATGTACATTTGGTTTATGTTATATTTTGAGTTGGTAATATGTACAAATAGTTACAACATTCAAAAGAACTTCACAGTGAAAAATAGTTTCTCTCCCTTTCCTGCAGTGGTCACCCTAGTTTTCTCCCTAGAAGAACTGGTGTCAACATTTCTTGTGTTTCCAGAGGCTGTTCATGAATACCAAACATTTAGATTTTCACTCCAATGGTAGCAAGTAGACACTCTCTTCTAAACCTTGATATTTTTCACTGAACAAGGTACCTTCAGATTTATTCTTCACAGTGCAAGGAAAGCTGTTTCACTATTTTTGATGGTTGTATAGTATACCATTTTATTGATACACAGTGATTTTTATAAAAATGTTCAAAGTTCCTTACTTATGAATATCTAGGTTGTTTTTTTAATCCTTTTCTATTACAAATAGCACAGAAATGAACATTGATATTCGTACCCTTTTCACATAAATGCAACATATCTACAGGAAAAATATGGAAAGTGGACTTGGTAGGTAAAGTAATACTTTCTTGCTTATTAGATTTTGATAAATTTTGCCAAATTGCTCCTCTCATAGGTTATCCTGAGCCCCACTCACACCAGTCAGTATAAGAAGTTCTTTCTCCTGACACCTCGGCCAGTATAATGGTTATGAATCTTTTTCTTAGCTAATATAACAGGTGATGTTTTACCATATTGTAGTCTTAAGAGTAATAAAAGAAATGTAAATGAAGGTTGAGCATCTTTGCATGTGTTTAGAGCTTTGATATTTCCTCTTTTTGAACTCTGTTCATATTGTTTGTCCGGTTTTCAACTGGCCTTCTTCTTATTCATTTGTAGGTACTTTATTACAGTGAAGAAAACTGGTGTTTGTCAGTCACTTATCTTTTGCCTTCATTAATGGTGGGGTTTTTTTTTTCCATTTCAGATTCTTTTAAGATTATACACACACATATAATGCCCACTCTAAAGATATTAAAATATCATTGTTTTCTCTACTAATGGTATCATTTCATCTTTTAAAATCTAATTGTGAAATCATCTAGAATTGATTTTAGCATAAGTTGCAAAAAGGGAGAAACCAGCTTTATTTTTCTTTATTTCCTGATAGTCAGTTGTTCCAACACCACTTATTGAATGATACATTCCTTCCCACTGAATTCAAGTGCTACATTTTTCATCTATTCAATTACCATGTACATTTTTTAATCTCCTTGAAATTTCTATTTTTATTGTTCTGTCAAATCAGGTGTTAACCTACAACTTTAATAACGAGTAATTTCTATGATGTTTTAATACGTGGAAGGGCTATGCCCATCACCACCTTGACAATTTTCTTCTTTTTAATAATATTTCTGATTTTTTTGACACTAACTTTAGAATTCATTTTATACCTGCTCCCCCCCAAAATATATGGTCATTTTATGACTTGTTCATTTGTGAGACAAACCTATTGTTTTCAAGGGGAGACTTTCAACTTTGAGGGCTAGTTACCAAAGGAAAACTATGACATCACCTGACAGCCATTCCAAATTATAGCCATGTGTTCCAGAATGGTTTCTTGCTGTGCTAGACAGTGTGACATAAATCACTTCCACTCCATAGGCAATGCTAACCATTTTCTGCCTCTTACGACTCACAGTTTTAAAGGCAGAAGGTATTACAATATCTTATAATTCTGCATATTTACAAGTGATTCAGCTAAGAAACACCAACCATGATGAGATCCTTTTCCATTTTCTTTGACTGTGAACACATTTTTACTGAAATGAATAGCTCTCTTCTACACTGATATTGAGAAAAATATTTCTTGCCCAATATTTCAAATACAGTTAAAAAATCCACTCTGGAAACAGTGGTGGAAGAAAAGCAATATATGAAAGTTAAAACATTGTATCAAAACAAAATATAATTGTTAATTATCTAACAACATAAAGGTTAGATCTCATATTTAAAGAATGAAAATGCTTGCATTATACCACTTGTTTCTGAAGCATCTTTTGTAAAGTACAACAGGCCACTAGGAGGACTCCATTACATAGTTTACCTTAGTGTAGATGGGACTTACGAATGTATTCTGTGGATTTTGGCTCTGTGACTTTCCGAAGAGCATGATTCATTCCTGAGTAATCTGTAACCCATACTTCTTGTATAATCATTAGAAAAGCCTGCCTTGATGATTTTTCATTGAATATCAAAGCTCTCAGAAGTATGCCTCTGGGAATGACCCTACACAGATGTAGGAGCTTCTCCAGAATGACCCAGGTGTTACCCCGCCTTTCGTCTCTCTGGTATTGTGATTTACCAAGTGTTTTACAGGAAGAGATTAAGCCTGCTGGAGAATTGCTTAATTTTCAAAAGAACTGCTTTTTTTGTGTGCCTGCCCCATTTTCTTGCTTTTTGCGTCAGTTTTAGGGATTTTGAAGTTGAAATTACTGAGCTCTTTTATAGCCTCCACAGTAAAATATTTATGCTTTGATATGGAGTGAAATTTCCCCAATTGCATGATCTTTGAAATACAAATTTGATTTACATTTACTTTTCAAAGCTTTTAATTCTTTTTTGGTGAACATCCCCTGACACTGAGCTCCGCAGACCTTCTGTTTATTTAACTTTGTCTCCTCCTTTCCAAGTGGGTGTTGGACTTGGTGGGAGACAGTCAAGGAAATCAGAGGGAACCCTCACACCAGCCCCTGGTAGAATATGCACCTTATTCCTCTGTAAGGAAATTTACAGAGTAAATTGTGTGTTTGTGAAACTATGTAAGAAATCCTGCTTTCAGAAGTCCTTTTATTTATTTTATAAAGCCCCTCATACCTAAGTGGGGTGAGTAGGTGAATAACATTGATTTCTTTCGAGAGGGGTGTTATGTAAATGCCACCTGGTAGAATTGCATTTTCATTTCCTACATTGATCTCATCTTAAAGCCTTGAAGTCAATCCTATTTTTTGTGTGTATTGCTGTTTTCATAGAAATTCCATGTTGCAAAATGAAAGTGACTGACCAGAGATGTTGAAATCATGCTTAAAAGCCTCTTACCTGTCATCTTTGGAGTTTCAGAATGTCATTTAAAAAAAAAAAATCCAAACAAATAAATCATAAAAGGAACAAATGGTTGTGTACTTTAGCTGACATCATTATTCAAATAGCTTCTCGGTGGTTTCTTTTCTTTTTTCTCTTTTTTCTTTCCTTCTAGAAAATCCATTTTTGGAAGATGGCTTTGAACTAGGCCCAATCTAATAAGGAATAGATCTTACTGTTTATCATTAAAGGTGGAGGATTTTCTTACCTTAGAGATACCACAGTTGAGTTCATCATTAAATGGCTAGAACTGCCCTCTAGTCCGAAACTCCATCTACTCAGCTAGGAGAACCAAGACAGAACCTCCTCCTCTTCTAAGATACCGTGGTGGGATCCACTAACAACTTGTTAGTGGATGTCCCAGAAAAGACTCCCATTAACAAAGCACTGACAGATATGTCAATGCATTTTGCATTTATATGACAATATCTTGGACACATAAATAGGAAACTTGAATTGGCACTAGCATGTAATGGTTATTCCTGTACTTAATCATCGCCAATTTATTTTTTCCCTGAAATGACCAGTTTCTACTTTTTAATTTAAAGATAATAACACACCTTAGTTTCCAATTTGTTTTAAATCCTATCGTAGTTTACTGAATATATTCAGTTAACTGGAAACGTCACTGAGCTCTTTCTTGAGTGCTCTAAAGTCCGATGACTTATTGAAGTAAATTTTAGTGTACTAACCAGAATTCAATGTTGTATCATCATAGCTGTCTGTTAACCATATAATGCTATGATTTCTCTTTTGGGCCTCTGCTATTCTCAGTCTAAAAGTAACAGATGGTTAAAAAGAGGAGAGAAAATGGATTTAGAGCAATATCCAAACCTTGGTTCCCTGCTTCATCCATAATTATCATTCATTTTTCACAGTCTCAATTCCAGTTATCAAAAAATAGGTACTCAATCCAAATTCCACTTCAGTTTCTAGGACAGGAATTCCCATATGTCTTATTGTTTTTCATATTCCAGCTGAATACCTTCCTTTCAAATGTAGGGCCCCTTATGCTTTGGCTCCACACTCTGACACTTACCAAGTTTCCTAGCCTTGTCCTCTACCACCATGGCCGCTCAGAAAAAAAGGGCTGCATGAACTGAACTTGAACCAGAGATCAGAATCCCAGCTCCACCACCTACTGGTTGTGTGACCAGGGGCAAGTGACTTAACCCCTCTGTGACTCAGTTTCTTCACCTGTATAATGAGAACAATAATAGCATCTCATAGGATTTTTAAGTTAAATGAGGTTATAGATGTAAAGCCCTTAATGTAGAGTCACCTCCCAATAAGTACTCAGTAATAATATTTATCATCATCACCAACACAAATAGAGGTCAATATTATTTACTCACTTTCACCTTGCTTTAGCACATCCTAAACTCTGCCATCAAGAGTTTTGGAGTGGGAGACAGCTATTCTTGTTAGCAGCCCTAATTACTTTCTAGACTAGCAGCACAATTCAACAAGAACAACAACAACAAAGAACAAGAAGAGAGTATCTAGGGAAATTGCTTGAGTGAAACTGTCTGTCCTGGCATTTATTCTTTACTCAGCAAGTACTTATTGAATCTCTACCATTAATCAGGCAGAGTTCAAGGCCCTGGAAATATGGTGGCAACCAAAATAGTTATGGGCCCTGAACTCATGAAACTTAATGTCTGGGTGGGAGACAGTTGATAATCAGATAACCCCCAAATGTGTAATGCCTATAAATTAAACAGGATGCAATGAAAAGAATAAGATATGACCTATTTTAGTTATCAAAAAAAGCTTTCTGGAGTTGACTGTTTACTTTGAGACCTGAAATGGACATAGGAAGGTAAAGAGTGGGAGAGAGAAAGGGGGCATTACAGGCAGAAGGAACCCATGTGCAAAAACCCTGAGGCAGAAGGAGTGAGGGGTCTGAGCAGTTGCAGGACAATTGATGCCTGTGGAGCCCAGGAAGGAGAGAGCAGGGCTCAGTCATAGGCCAGGATGGGGGGCTGGTCTGATCCCTCAGGGCCTCAGAGACCTCCTTAAAGGTCAGGACTGGATTCTAAGTACCCTGGGAAGTTTTTAGGCAGGGCGGGGTGACATAGTCCAATTTATATCTTTAAAAGATTGCACTGGTTCATGTGTAGAAATTGGACTATAGAAAAAATTGAGTGGAAACCAGGTGACCATTAGAAGCTATTGCTATGCACAGGAAAGAGCTAAAGATGGCCTGGGGGTCAGGGGTGGATACAGTCTTATCCCAAATTGCATTTACTTATTTTTAATTACATTTACAGTTACATTTTGGAGGTAGAAGAGGCAGGACCTGGGTGAGAGATTGCATGTTAGTTTGGGGGGAAAGGATGGTTTCCAGGATGAATCCCAGATGACTCTTAGATTAATGATGTGAGTAACATTACTTCACATTACAGATGTAAATAGGTGGCGTCATCATCTATGAAGGTACAAAAGATGAAGAATGCTTTCAAAGTGGCTGAAGAGTCTTGTGTTAATTTCTGATCAGGAGTCAGTATAGATGCCTGCTAAAGATTAAATAAAATAATTCATGTAAAGAACCAGTAAAATACCTGCATATAGCAAGTGCTCAGTAAAAACTTAACTATTTACCTATAAGATTTAGGCTGGGAGCTTACATATTTGACATGGTACATAGAAGGGCCTGTTAGCATCAGAGACTCTCCGGTCCACTGTTTTTGTTTGTTTGTTTGTTTGCTGTACTCGGGCCTCTCACTGTTGTGGCCTCTCCCGTTGCGGAGCACAGGCTCCAGACGCGCAGGCTCAGCAGCCATGGCTCACGGGCCCAGCTGCTCCGCGGCACGTGGGATCTTCCCGGACCGGGGCACGAACCCGTGTCCCCTGCATTGGCAGGCGGACTCTCAACCACTGCGCCACCAGGGAAGCCCCTGTTTTTGTTTGTTTTCAGGTTTAATGGGGCCCTTTACTGCGAGGGCAGAGGTAAATTTGCCTCATTTGTTGGGAGCACAGTTAATACAAGCCACTGTTTTTCACAGCTAGTCACATGGCTCTGTTGATTGACAATACATGTAGATCGGGAAAAGTGAGGGAAACAGTAGCCTGCAAGTTAATGTTTGAGGACTGACTCTTGTCGTCCCCTTCTCTAGACACATGCAGGCAAGTACTTCTCTCATAGGTCCAGCAGCTGCTCCTCCAAGCCCCTGTCTGTACCAGGCTCTAAGCCCCGGATGCTGTTGCCCAGTACTCATTTGAACCATCTCTCTGACAGTATCCAAAGGAATTTCAGGATATATGCAAAGTTTTCTCTGAGAAAAGCTTCTCTTTCCACATGGAAGGGAAATTAGCCTTTACATCCCTTAAGGATGCTCTTTTTAAAAAATGAAAAAATAAATACTTGGAGAAAATATTTTCTCCTATAAATGATGAGGGAATATATGAGAGGTTTAAAACATCAATTATTTTGGTTGAGTGAAGGGTGATGCAAGGGGAAAACACAGGCATCTCAGTCATTTATTGTCACCTCCAGGGATGATGGTCAAGTGCCATGTGAGGAGCAACTCTCTAGAAACCAGTAACACTACCCCAAGCACACACTGGATTGTATGATCCTTAAAGTTATTATCTGTTTTTATATTTTTCTTTAACTTTTTAAACTATTTAACAAATGTTTCAGACAGGTTTTTCTTAAGAAATGCCATTGATTTACCAATAGAGCAGCCAATTCTCATTAAGGAAATAATGATGAGTTCCTGTCAACTATTCATAAATGGAGTTGACTTAATGCTAAACTATGTTCCAAGATTAGAAGACAACTGAAGAAACTTTGAACACAGGTGATTAAATGATTCAAATTTTATATAATCCTCTGTCTTCCTCCACCAAATAACCAGTTTCCAAATTGTTAAGCCTTTTACTTTTTTTTCTGACTTAATTCAGTGACATGATACACTTGAGTTTCTCACATTTCAAACTTTGCCTTAAATGCATGATGGATGCTCACACACCTACACTTAATAAATATTCTCTTCAACTTTCTTAACACATCATGACAAACTATGTTAATACTATCCTACTACATGCCAATGGCACAGCAAAAAACAATCCTGGAAGGAAAGACATTTTTCTCCCACTCAATCTGAAACCTCCTTATTCATGTAAAATATTTTATTGCATTACTTTTTCAAAGCAACAAAACAAGCATTCATCAAGTGAAACTAAGCATGACCCCCCTCAGCTGGGTACATCTGTTGCTTTCCTGCTGTGTCCTTAAATAATTCATGTTTACATTTAAAGTATATACTTCATTCAAATGAGCAAACAAAAGTAAAAGCTGGGGACTTCCCTGGTGGCACAGTGGTTGGGAGTCTGCCTGCCGATGCAGGGGATACGGGTTCGTGCCCCGGTCCGGGAAGATCCCACATGCCGCGGAGCGGCTGGGCCCGTGAGCCATGGCCGCTGAGCCTGCGCGTCCGGACCCTGTGCTCCGCAACGGGAGAGGCCACAACAGTGAGAGGCCCGAGTACCGCAAAAAAAAAAAAAAAAAAGTAAAAGCTGGTAGAAAGCTAACCCTGGAATTCTGTGATTCCATATGCCTCTACAAGGAAGGTGTAGCAGCATCTCCACACCCCTGGACCCCTTGAGAGCTTCATTTATATCAGCAAATATATGGAAGTTGCTAGCCAGGATATTTCGATACCTTTTCCTCTGTAGCCTGCTTTCCTTGTGAATACCTTTAACAAGATTTGTAGTCACTGTTTGTCCCTTTTAGCTCTCTCTGCTCACATCACATGATAGATGGTCCAGGTACACTGAATGACATCTAGGAATCGAAGCCAACACAGAGAATACTAATCAGCTTTAGCTTCTCGAAAATTAATCAATGGGAACTCATCTCATGCAGTGCAGGAAAAAATCTTCAGTTGTATTCACTCCCTTTCCTTTTGAACTCTGTTAACTGATGCTCTGAATGGTTTTGGAGGAGGGGATAACATTTTTCACCATTATAGCATTTTCTCCCCCATTCATCTGGTTATGTGTTAAGCCTAGAAAAATTAGATTAAAAAAGGAAGGGAAGGAAAAAAGACAGTCTGGCAGTTAAAGACCCAATGCTGGGTCTTCTCTTTCAAGGGACTTGCTTTCTATAATTTTTATTTAAAAAAAAAAACAAAACTATCTCCTATAAGTGTCGTAGGTAAAATTTCAATGATATAGAATACAAAGAATAAAATAATCTATGAGATGTTTTCTACATAAGACTTTATCACAATATTTGGCAATCATCACTATTCCTGCTTATTTGAAAAGAGTCTCTATAGCATCATATCATCAGATCCCAAGGGTTATATATCAGAACTACACTACAAAACATATTTTTATATTAGTAATTAATCATAATAATACAATTTAAATATTCTCTAATATAATTTCTGAGGAGCCAGAAAAATTTGTATACATTCAATACTGCCCATTTTTTTAATAATGGTAAAGTTAAAGTATATTAAAAAATTGTATTAATAGTGATGAGTTGACACTTACTTTGTGAAAAGTACATGAAGAACATACAGATTCTTCCACATCACAAAATTTTGATCTTTTACAGGGTTTGTCAAACATTCCCAGTCCCTGGGACCCTTTTGTTAAGAGAAAAGTGTCCTAGAACTACCTACCTAACATCTCCCTGTTCACTTGCTTACCTGTCCAATCTCTTCCTCCCCTTACCTAACCAGAATAAAGAAATTAATAGGCTGTTATAGTCTAGCTGTTGAAAAATAGTGTAAACTGATAGGTGGGTAATGAAGGATAATAGAAGCCAGTTTTACATTATTTATTTAAAGGCAAATTAAAAACTGAAGCTTTAATGTATCTTACATTAAATGGTAATGGAGGTCAGTGCACAGATCATTTGGAGACCCCGCTGTGGTTCATCTGTGTTACAGGTACCACAGGACCTTTGCTCTTAATCTCAGTTTCTTGTATTCATTTTTTTAGACTGAAATTTGATGATGACTGTAAAGATGCTTCACCAAAACCTAAAAACTACTGAATAAATGTAAAACATTATCTTCAATGGCAGCATAGAGTACCTCCACCCATCCCTCACCGTAGGGTTATATGAATGATATCTATGGAGTGGAAGTTAAGGACAAAGGAGTGCTGAAGAGGAAAGCTGCAGTTGATAGGAGCATCCATCCACCTTAATGTGGTCTTTATAGTTTGCAAAGTGATTGGCTGTAGTGTCTTAGCATACAGCCAGAAGGTGAATTTTATCAACATGTTGAGACAATTTCATATATAATATACATACACATATATATACGTATACACATATAACAATCTCAAGCTACAGAGAAATTGCAAATAAAGAACAAAGAATATATTTTTAAACTGAGCATAAGTTGTTGTCATGGTACATTCTCTATAAATGGTAATTATTGTAATTATTATCAAATGAGTAATTATTATTGAGTAGAATAACATTTAATGTGACAATATTTGTATACATAGAGTGGACGTTAAGTTCTTTACTTTTTTTTTATTTTAGCTCTTTTTATTAGGAAATATTCTCAAAGATAAATGTTGTGACCTAGAGCAGAGCCATTTTCTCCCTTAAAAAATGCAACTTCACAATCATGTGTGTTTTTCTTCTAAACTACTTCTGATTTCTTATAAAAGCATATAAGAATCCTTAAGGAACATCTAACTCAAATCCATCATCACAGATAAGGAAATCCCTATCCAGTTAATTCATTTGCCCTGGACCACCAGGTTGCACGTATATTTCTTTATGATGGATTTGAGAAAACCTGGTCTTTTTACCACTGCTCTCAAGAAAAAAAAAAGCAAGACTGAAATTCTTTATGTGACCTTTCTATTCAGAGAAGTTTGGTTGTATTCATGTTTGATATAAAACTAATTGAGAAGAAAATTCTGACAGAAAAGATACATACATAGATATCAGTCTGGAAGCCATTTGTTTCAGATCTGCTTGATTTGAGAAATTAACACAGGAAAAAACAGGATCACAAAACAGACCTGAATAATTTATAATTAGCTTCACAATACATAGACATATATTCTATTTGGGTTAATGTTTTTTGAATCCATGCCAAGTAATTCAGAGACAACCCAGAGCTTAGTAAAGAAACCTATGTTTTAAGATCCACCACAGAAACTCTCCAAATTAGATAAACCATATGCCAATAATTAAGAAGCAAGTCTACTATTTTATTACTTTTAAGAAATAGTAAAACTTGTGATACAAAGGCTGCTCTTCTAACACTCTGAGCTTTATATGTTTTTTAAAATGCTTCTTTTTTCTTACTGTTTATTTCTAGAAACTAGAGGTAATCCATGTTTTTCATAGAAGTCTCTATTTCTGATTTCTTCCCTATTAAAAGCCAGTTTGTTCACTTACAGAGCCTGTAATGAAACCTCAATTTACATTATACCTTAAAGAAAGGACAAGATGAATCTGTGATATTTTTCTCGTCATATATGAATGAAGATGCCAATTGCTTTAACTAGTCTAATTAATAACACACCTTACTACAGTGTATCAGGCTTTCTTGGCAAAGACAAGTGTATGTGTGTGTGTGTGTGTGTGTGATGTTTGTGGCAAAATCCTGTTGAAATTTTGAAATGTCCAGGAATACCTCTTGAATCCATTTAATTCTCTATTCTAAAACCACTAGTAGTGTTAAATCTTTTTGTTTATTATCTGGTCTGTGACTGGATTGTTGGATTTCTAAGTACATTAAAAATGGACAAATAGAGATTTTTGTTCCCTCGTGTATTCAAACTTGGCTAATAGTCCTCCCTCCTCACTTTAACTGCCATCTAATATCTGGTTTTAGCACAAATTTGTCTTCAAAATGTATAAGGAGTAAGAATGACTCTGAGACATAGCCTGTTCTTTTTCATTCTGCAGCATAATAGATTTTTTAAAACTAAAGCTTTGATCCAGGAGCCATATTTCTCTTCTCAAACAGAGAATTGAAACCTACAGACACACAAAAAAGAACCTAGGGAAAGGGTTTCCCTGGTGGTGCAGTGTTTGAGAGTCTGCCTGCCGATGCGGGGAATACGGGTTCGTGCCCCAGTCCGGGAGGATCCCACGTGCCGCGGAGCAGCTGGGCCCGTGAGCCGTGGCCGCTGGGCCTGCGGGTCTGGAGCCTGTGCTCCGCAGTGGGAGAGGCCACAACAGTGAGAGGCCCGTGTACAGCAAAAAAAAAAAAAAAAAAAAAGAACCTGGGGAAAGAAATCGCACCATATTTTCAAAAAGCAGAATTTATTTTTTCTACCGCTGGTTTATTTCCTGTCACTTTGATATCACCTTGTCACCGTGCAAGTGTCTCAAACCAGGCGAATGAGTGTTTCATCCACATGCTCTCCTCCTCATAATCTAAGTCAGTGAGGAAGAAGATAGGCACAGAGAGTCTGTTGGGACAGACAGTCCAAAAGTCACCCAGGAAGTGTGCTGTATGATGTATGATGTTTTGTGGAAGGGTTATCCTGAAAATCTAGTATTATTTTATACTTTCTATTGACCATACCAGCTGGCAGAGTTTTGGTGGGTAATGAAGGAAGCCAGCCCAATTTTCAAACCTACATGGGTAATTCTCACATCAGGTCGAAGACTTAACACAGAGTTTACAAGTAAATGTGAAATGTCACGGAGAAAGAGAGAGTAGTGAAATCATGGTTGCTTTAGTCCTTCACCACATGAGATTGTAGAATCCGGCCTAGAATGGCACGGATCTTTAATAATTATTACAAGGTAATGTCAGATTTCTGGACGTCCATGTATTATCTCTCACTTGATTCAGGTACATCATGAATTCTATTTCTTTCAGCACCTACTGATTATTCTACGTTGGATCTGAATGGATCTGAAGGATCTACATGCTTTTTAAGCTTATTGCTTTTCACAAATTAAGTATTTGCAGTTGCTTTTTCCAACAGGATTTGGATTCTTTTGCAGTGCAATTGAAGTGGATTTGTTTTTTGAATTTTATAAATATCTGAGTCATGAACATCTGTATTCACTTTCAAATGTCACAATGAATCAATTTTGACTATCAGCATTATTAAGCTATAAGTTGGGTGTGTGTGAAAATATATGCTTTAATTTGTTAATGGACAATTAAGCAGGAAAACCTTTAGAAGCAGAGAAATAAATGAGTTCTTACTTCCTTAAGGGAAAGTGTTAAAGAGTGTCTGAAGGAGGGGGTACCTACAAACACCTGTAATGAAAGAGTAAGAACATAAAACTGTCAGCATCAAGATTGCTTTTTCCTATCAAACCATGACAAAAATGCCACTGCCTCACTAAGCCACTGCCTTTTTCTGCTCTGCATACATCTAGCCTCTCAGCTTCCCCAAATCCTTTTCAGAGTGAAGCAGTGAGCCTAATACATTAATAAACAAAATTAAATGAAATAAAAT
Organism: Stenella coeruleoalba; assembly: GCF_951394435.1. Classification (NCBI taxonomy): domain Eukaryota; kingdom Metazoa; phylum Chordata; class Mammalia; order Artiodactyla; family Delphinidae; genus Stenella; species Stenella coeruleoalba. The sequence continues at coordinate 50,643,420 of NC_137156.1, forward strand.
ACTTTCTATGATCTCTGCTAGACATAAAACCTTACTGGAGGGTGATCTTCTACTGTGCATTAAAATAAAAAGCATGCATAATCCTATATGGAGCATATATGCATACAGATATCTGTACAAAGAAATTCATTGCCGCATTGCTAGTAATATTTTTTTTGAAAAACTGGTATTACAATTCAGATGTCTCTCAACAAGAAAATGATTTTTTAAAATTATTTAGAAAACCTTACAATGTACAATGGAATACTATGCAGACATTAAAAAAAAGATGATGATGTGATGACTTGTAAAGATGTTCCACAGTACATTTTTACATGAAATAAGCAGGTTTCAAGATCACTAGGTGTAGCTCAATCCCACTGTAAAAATAAAATACCATGTGAAGGTGTGTGTGTGTGCGTGTGTGCGTGTGCATGTGTGTGTGTAATATCTAAATATATTGCTTTGGGCAATGGGAAAAATAATATTTTCCCATTTTCAAATTCTAATGCTTTTCTTCCTCTCCCCTACAGCTTAATTCCAAACTTCAGTTTTTGTTTAAGCCAAAGCAGATGCAGTTTTTTTCCAAATTAGTGTCACCAAATTTTGACTCAAAGCATAATACATATCACATTGATTTTATTTTTAAATGTAAGTGGATAAGTTGCTCTCACATTAGTTTATAGTATAGAAGTCCGTGGTTTGTGTCACTTCCCTTAAAGCACAATTAACAGGTCACCACTCTGTTTCCAGCACAGTTCAGGATCTCGTGCTAGTTGGAAGCATTGTTGTTGTTCATCCCTTTTGTTGGCTGTGTCAGCAGATAATATTCATATTTTAATACCTCTGTGGTGAAGCAGCAAAACCCCACAACTTCTCCAGGGTTTCTCCTTCCTGCCATTGCTCACTGACCTTTTACAAATTTAATTATTTATACTCAATTTGGCTTCTTCTCTTTCCTTCTGCCTGCTAATGTATCGAATGTAGAATTGATATTGTTAACCATGCAATGGAATATGCTCCAGGAAATCTCTCGCCTTCTAAACCCCAGTGACAAGTGAAAAGGAAAATGCCAAAGGAGCTTGCAATTTGAAACACAGAGGGTAAAATAAGAATGCATTGCTGAAGTTACAGTGTAACACATCACTTCCCCACAGGAAAGAATTTTATACAATACCTAGAGCAGATCTTCTGATCAGCTGTTCAGTAAAGCAGCCAAGTGTACGAATGATCCTCTAATCCCACATCACTATAAGGATGGGTTAAATAAGTTAATGTCTGCTTGACCCCATACCTTATAATAAGACATCACAGGGACTTCCCTGGCGGTCCAGTGGTTAAGACCTTGTGCTTCCACTGCAGCAGGCATGGGTTTGATCCCTGGTCGGGGAACTAAGATCTCACATGCTGCATGGCACGGCCGAAAAAAAAAAAGACATCACAGTGGGGCTCATTCTACCTGTTCGACTATCACTTAGACCTGTTCAACTCATTTTGAAAAGAATTAAATTATAAAGGAAGAAAAGAATAAGAAAAGTGTGAGAAATGGGAAGGATCAGTACATTGGATAACATGCTTTAAGAGCATTATGATGATGACAATAGCAATTCTGATATTTTCATGAAGTGAAGGATATTTGAAAAGGTATTTTAAATACCGTATGATATGACTTATATGTGGAATCTGAAGTATGACACAAATGAACTTATCTATGAAACAGAAACAGACTCACAGGCATAAAGAACAGACTTGTGGTTGCAAAGGGGGAGCAGGGATGGGGAAGGGATGGAGTGGAAGTTGGGATTAGTAGATGCAAACTATTGTATAGAGAATGAATAAACAACAAGGTCCTACTATATAGCACAGGGAACTATATTCAATATCCTGTGATAAACCATAATAGAAAAGAAAATGAAAAAGAATATATGTGTGTATATATATATATATATGTATATACACACACACATAATACTGAATCACTTTGCTGTACAGTAGAAATTAATACAACACTGTAAATAAGCTATACTTTAATTAAATAATTTTTTTAATTTCCTGCTGAATTCTGCTGAATAAAGAACATTAATTAAATGGTCAGTGAGGAAATACTGATTTTTAATGTGATTTGTTACAGTGACAGAAAAGAACCTAAATGTAAATTCTTCTTACTTGTCCTCTGATTTACTTTTATTTCCTAACAGTCAATGAAGAAGATAAAATAAAACTTAAAGGTCAGAAAATAGTTATTTGCCACTATCTCAGACTTCAAAAGTTGAATAAAATAATACTGAAAGAAAGAAAGAATCAACCAAGTCTTTGTTGTGGACCAATGAAAGAAATGAAGAATTTATCTAAAAGTGCTTTTTAAAATTTCAGTTAATGTTCAAAAATTGACTAGCTTTATTTTTTCATAATAGCTTTGGGTCATAGGAGGTATAAAATAAACTTATCCTTTTTCACATAATTGATTTTCTTGTTTTCTCTACAAAAAAAATAAAAAATACGTATATGATGATGGTCCTAATATAACAGAAGTATTTAAATTTCCATTTCTACACCCTAACTTTGATGATTTTTCCTCTTATTTCTCCTGAGTTGGAAATAGAGGAATTACTGTTTAAAAGATATGTAAAATAATATTAAATGTATATTTTTTTAGTATTAAAGACAATACATACCTCAGTTCTTTTGTTTTTTTTTAAATATGGGTTTGGGGCTTCCCTGGTGGTGCAGTGGTTGAGAGTCCGCCTATCGATGCAGGGGACGCGGGTTCGTGCCCCGGTCCAGGAAGATCCCACATGCCGCGGAGCGGCTGGGCCCGTGAGCCATGGCCACTGAGCCTGCGCGTCTGGAGCCTGTGCTCCGCAGTGGGAGAGGCCACAACAGTGAGAGGCCCGCGTACCGAAAAAAAAAAAAAAAAGTGTTTGGTTCTTTAACTTTAGAGAATGTCATAAGAACATCTTTTAAAAATACCTAGGTGTTAAATTTGTTTCATTTATCCACATGGACACAGTGTGTGTGTGTGTGTGTGTGTGTGTGTGTGTGTGTGTTATACCAGCTTACATTTGTATATGCACATGTGTGCATAGCTTTTTATTCTGGGATAAGACAATAAATTATCAATTTATTCCTAGGAATATAGGTCTTTGACTATGTCAATAGTTCTGGCCAGTTTTCACTACTAAAGTTAAAAGTTTATTTCATTTGATTAAAGTTTTGTGGATTTTTTTTTTTTTTTTTAATAAAAGGTAGCAGGGAAGCAGCTCATTTCAGAGCTCACATTTTCTGTTTTCCCCTGAGTGTTCCCGTCTCTCACAGATTTTTGAGGGATTGGGAGAGTGCCCTCTTTCTGGAGATTCCTCTTTAAGGTTTGTTTACTGTGATGATTAATATAGTGGACTGCTATTTCCTGTGAAGACAGCAATGTTAGGCTGAAATGCTTTCTAGTAAATGAAGAAAAGAGCTTTAACCTCAGGAGTTTTGGAGGAAGCAAAAAGTACATCAGTAACATCTGTTTAAAATCAAGATTCCATCACTGCTCTCACCCCCATCTTGGTTCTTTTCTTCCATTTGTTAGACATGTTCAAATTTTGTTTTATTTCATTTTATCATAGTATTGACATAGTGTTTAAGGAATCTGCTTTTTTTAAATCCAGGAAACATCATTTTCAATTTCTTTATCAATATCAAATAAGCCATTATGTTAGAAATGTAAAGAAACAGCATAGTTCCTAGATTGTAGTGTACACTTAGTTAATAGAAGTAATTCTTTTCATCCTGGTGATAATTAGCACAATATTTCCTTATAAAGATAGTCATCTTGACAAGGTCATTTGGGTGGATAAGAACAAGAGATTTGATGAGCAATGTCTAATTAAAGACAGGTGATCTCTTTAGTGCTAATATTCTCTGGATCTCCAGTTATAATTCTTTTATTTCTAACTTAAAATTAAAACTTTCTGGACTTCCTTTGTGCTCTCCAGGAAGCATTAGATATTTATGTGTCATAGGTTATTTCTGTTTAAGTGAATGGTTGAAATATACAAACAATCTTGGAGCTCTTTTGCATTTTACAAGTCTCCTTCAGGTGACATTTCAAATATACATACACACACAGGTAGGTGTCTATATATACACACACATACACACACACACACACACACATATATACACACATATGTTTGTGTGTATATATATATATATATCACTTTTTATTCTCACAGAAGACAGTAATAAGGATTAAAGTAAGCAAATTCGTATTTCTCGTCTCACTCTTGGAAGTTTTTTTCCCCCCAAATAACAGAGTCATGGTGTACTGAGTCTTATTTTTGGTTCCTTTTGATTTTTATAACATCTTAATTATTTATTTTAGATACCAATAGAAAATATACCTAAGTAGTAAAACAAATTCTCCCCATAGAAACGTATTACTTATTTCCTAGTGCATGTATATTTTCCCGAACTTATTTATTTGATCATGAATGTTTTTTCATATATACACACATATGCATAGGTATAAATAGTTTCATATACTATATATTGTTGTACTATCTGCTGTCTTCTTGAGTTAGTTTATCATGAACTCCTTTACATATAAATATGTCTCTTAATAGCTTCATGTGCCATAACATTTAACTAATTCCCCTGTTATTGGACCCGAATGCCATTTCCAGCTTTCATTATTATGAATAATGCTGCAATAAGCATACTTATGGTTCTCCCTTTCTACAGATCCTCAATTATTTGCTTGGGGAAATTTTATCAAAGTCACTCTTTGAGTTTAATATGTTTTATGGGTCGTCATAGATACCTAGTTCAAAATGTGGTAAATCTTTTACAACCAACTCTGGAAAGCTTTATTTATGTTGTTAAAACATAATATTTCCATAAGATTCTTGGCATAACAGCCCAAAAATGGCATGAGTTAAGAAATCTTCCTAGAAAATTCCCTCAGGAGACCATGTTGTGCTATACAGAAATTCAAAATTCATATCTCATTTTCTGTCTTTTGTGGAACAGTTTCCCATAAACCAAAAGAGCTTAGAAATCTCTCATGTTAGTTTAGAAAGCCCTCTTTTATGTGCTCCTCCCTGTAGAAGAGAGAGTTTCAGAATGAGTGTTTCCTTGAAAACTCCAAGTGGCTATTTGGAAAGTAGGTCTGCCTGGTTGCCAGTTTAAAATTAAAGCAAGGGGACTTACCTGGTGGCGCAGTGGTTAAGAATCTGCCTGCCAGTGCAGGGGACGCGGGTTCGAGCCCTGGTCCGGGAAGATCCCACATGCCGTGCGCCACAGCTACTGAGCCTGCGCTCTAGAGCCCACAAGCCACAACTACTGAGCCTGTGTGCCACAACTACTGAAGCCCGCACACCTAGAGCCCGTGCTCCGCAACAAGAGAAGCCACCACAATGAGAAGCCTACACGCCGCAACGAAGAGTAGCCCCCGCTCGCCACAACTAGAGAAAGCCCACCCGCAACAACAAAGACCCAACACAACCAAAAATAAATAAATAAATACATTTATTAAAAAAATAAATAAAATTAAAGTAAGATGAGCTTGGAAATAAGGCCCTAATATTATAATTTTAAAGAATTCTCTTTTATTTACATAATTCTCACTGTAAGAAATTAAAACATTCGGTCATATATAAAATATATACCCAAATATTTTCTATGCCAAATGAAGCACATGGATTTGAGTTATAAATGGACAGAAATTATAAATATTTTTGGCAGCTTGATTTTTGATTGGTATTGTGTAATACAGATCCGATTCGTTTTTTAAAATAGTTTCATAGTATTCAGTTGTATGCATATACCATAATTTACTTGACCATCTCCCTATTTTTACTATAATGAAAATAACTTGTATTTTAAAAACATTATTGAGGGCTTATGTTCTTTATATGTACAGTTGACCCTTGAAGAACACTGGTTTGAACTGTGCAGTTCCATTTATATGCGGATTTTTTCCACTAAATACATGCTGGTGTCCTACACAATCTGAGGTTAGTGGAATCCGTAGATGCGTACCCACGTATACTGAGGGCTGACTGTAAAGTTATATGGGCAGATATTCCATGCTTCCAACCCCTGCATTGTTCAAGGGTCCACTGTATGATCTCATTTAAACCCTAGGAGGAGGAAGCAATACTTCAAAGGACTTCTTTACATACATATGTTGATATATATTTTCTATTTGGGGCACTGGGATCCCGAGGTAAGTGCATCCAACATGTAGATAGATATGCTGATTTATCCCTCCAATTTATAGAAAATTCAAAACTAGAATATTTAGTTTCAGAGAAATTTTTTCCTTTTACAGATGAACATAGAGATGATTTTTTCAGGGTCTTTTCCATCATTAGAAATTCCTTCCAAAAGAACCCTTTAGCTTTGATGCTTCCCCAATAAAGCAGAATAAAACGGCTTCCTGGGAATATTTGCCATTGAGGGTTTGGTCAGATATTAGTCATAACCCTAAAGGCTCTTTATCTCTTCTTCATTGCACTTACTATCCACGTGTTGCCAGAGAATATCTGGTTTAAAAGATTTTAAAAGCATTGGTTGAATCTTTTTGTGAGAATTGATGTTGAGAAAAAGACATGGTGAGAAGTAGTGTAACAATAGCTCTCGTAATGGCCAATGAGATGGTCCAGGCAGGATTGAGTAGACATCCACTCATCCCCATTTCCCATCTTCCAGGCACTTCTCTGGGGCCCTGGGGTCTCATCTCCAACTGCAGCACAAGCTAATAGATTTAATTGTCACTTTACTTTAGATGCAGGGAAGCATCACCCCTGTTCACGTAAGGTAATTCCCAGGTTCCTAAGCCTCCTCCCTGCACTGTTTCCCTAATATGTCCCAACCCTGAGACCACCTGCCTCAACTGCCCTGCTCAGCTGTTAATTATAGTCTCCTCTTTCACAGATTTAAACACTGAAACCACGGTTGTATCTCCTTTCTCTTCTTCCTCACATCCACATTTCTTCTTAGGGAACAATACATGGCAATGTTCAACAATACAGGCTTTACACTGACATGTGGTTAGAAGTTGAAGGCAATTATTTAACCGCTCTAAGTCTCAGTTTGTTCTTTGCTACAAGAGGGTTAACATTAAAATGAAAAACAGGGTGTTGTGAGGATTAAATAAGTGTGTTAGCTATTATTGTAGCTACTGTTGGTTCCCTGTCATAACTCAGTAGAAGTTAATTTTTCATTATGTCATGGTGCAGTGTGGTCAGAGTGTAGGGTATGTGGATTCTAACCCACGCCCACATTCAGGCATTCAGGCCTCTATCATCGTATGGCTTGACCATTTTTAGGGCCTCGGAGTCCTCCACTGCATGCTCTTCTATTCAGAAGCAGGCAAAGGAAGGGAGAAAGCACAGGAGACTGCCTGAGTAGCAAACCCCAAAGTCACGTACATTCCTCTGCACGGTTCACTGGACAGAGCCCTGTCCTGTGACTCGGCCCCCTAAATGCAGAAGAGCAGGGAGATGTAGTCTGTTTGTATGCCCAGGAGAAAGAGAACACAGATGCTGGTGAACATTTCAGCTAGCCTCTGCAGCGATTATCATTTGGGGATAAAATCAACATATTTCTGTGAATTGGCACAGCCTCTAAGCATTCCTCCGATGGTGACTTGCTTCGTTGAATTTAACCCAGCCCAGCCCAGAAATCAAAGTTTTTTTGCAGTGATTGGAAACAATTTCATACAAAGATATTATTATAAATCTTCATGATTTACAGGTCTTTTCATTTTTAACAAAAAATGAACCTTTGAAAATAGTCATTTCTATACCCCCAAAACCGTTGTGAGTCTTTAAAATTGGCACAGAGTACATAAGTCATGTTTGGTCTCAATTGATGTCTAAATAGATATTTTTTTTATATAAGTGGAAAATGAAGCATATATCACATATCTCCTATTAGCCATCTTTTTTATTACTCTTAATTTTTTGAATTAAAATGTGTTGCATTTAAAATCTTTAAGAGACATTTTGAAAGACACAAATTGAGTTTAGTAATTGTGTGTTCTGTCACGTTTTCCTTATTTCTGATTGAATCTAAAAATAGAAGTCAGCATGCATTTGGGAAAGAAAACATCAGAAACAAGAAATGTTTTTGGATAGCATACTTAGTATAGGAAAGTAGATTTATGAATGCAATGTCATCTTCCATTTTGGAAGATGATATCCTAGTGAGAACTAAGTCTGTGTGGGCCAGTGGGGAGCAAGAATAAACCATTTGAAAGATTTTTTTTTAAGTAAACCGAATACTAAAAGAAATAGAGTCCTTGTAGACGCAACAGTCTACTTCAGTACTGTTCCCAGAGTCAATATAGTACTGAACCACCCAGGGATGTTTGAGGTTACCATTAAGTTCTTGCCTTTATTTTTTTTTCTTTCTTGTTGCTTCTGGCCACATCAGATTTTGATGAAAGTGGATCCTTTGTAATCGTCATCAGGAAATAGAAACTTGAAAACAAGTGATCAGGAATAGACTGTCTGACTGATTTTCTCCAAACTCAACTGTCACTTGACTCCTAGGGAACATTATTGCCCCATTAGATGTTCCTTCGTGAGTCAGTAATTCAAACTCACATATATGACTGGCCTTTTACCAACTGCACTGGGTGATACTCCTTAAGCTTTCCTGTGTGCATTGTGTCAGGCTGGTAGGTGCTTTTCTCTTTTTCACATTTGCTCAGACATACTTCATTTGTCAGGGCATTCGGTGCCCTTTGCCACTTCCTCAGTCTGAGTGTGTGACAGCAAGTATTTGAGAGTTTTCTTCCTCCCTTCCTTCAGACTAGTGAATGCCTAATTTTAGACAAACTATTTCTGCCAGTTTCCCGGTTTAATCCCTGTTGCCATGATTAAGTTGTCCAAAATATTCTTCAATGACATCTGAGGCTTTGGAATTTAAAAGTAAATTGCTTCTGGGGAAAACAAATCAAACTTGCATTGCAGACCTACAGAAAGTGCATTAAAACATATTACGTTGCACTTTTTTGGTGGAATAAATTGAGAGTCGCAACAATGTTTCTTCTAGTAATGTCAGATTCTGAGACACTTCAATTAATTTTGGCTTTAGATTGAGTTTCTCTCCAACACTCCACTCTCTATGTGATGTGTCTACATTTTTCAGTGTATCCAGTGACAATGTATGCTATAAATTATTGGCTTTGGGGCCCAAAACTCAGAGTAGAAAGGTAAAGCAATATACTGGAGAGAGTACATGAAGGAGATATGGATTTGATTTGATTTTCCATGACTGATTTGCTCTGTGACATTGGGCAAACTGTGTAACCTCCGTGGGCCTTCATTTGTGTCACCATTCCTGCCTATCTGCGAAGGTGTCATGGCTGCCGTATTACATCAGAGATATTTTCTGGTGCACAGTGGTGGGTTTGGTGGTAAGAAATACTCTAAAATCCTGCACTGTCTCAGAGGCACCTTGCATGCTCCATTTGAAAACATTAAGAAGGACAGATTAGTCAAGTGTGGTACCTGGAGGAACCCATTGTTTTGTTGATAAATTCAAGAAATTAAACACCTCACTTTTTCTGGCAATGAAGAGAGGGTGAATATTTACATTTTTTAATTGAGTTTTTTATTTTATATTGGAGTATAGTTGATTTATAATGTGTTAGTTTCAGGTGTACAGTAAAGTGATTCAGTTATACATATATCCATTCTTTTCCAGATTCTTTTCCCGTATAGATTATTACAGAGTGTCGAGTAGAGTTCCCTGTGCTATACAGTAGGTCCCCGTTGATTATCTGTATTTTTTAATTCACACTAAAATTTGTGTTACAGCTTAACTTGAAAAAATTCTTTTTATTAAAGTATAATATATATATGTATTATAAATAGCTTGATAAATTTTCACAAACTAAACAGCCACATCACTGAGCAAAATGTTACTAGTTCTACAAAGGACTCCTCATATTCTCTCCCACTCACTACCCCTCCACCTACTAAGGATAACCACTGTCCTAACCTTTAACACAATGCATGAGTTTTACCTGTTTTTGTACATTATAGTGGATCTTACAGTCCATATTCTTTTGTGTCTGACATTTTACTCAAATATGTTTGTGAGATTCACCCATCCTGTTCCCTATAGGAGTAGATTATTTATTATATTTGTTGCATAGTATCCTTTTGTGTGAATATGTCATAATTTATTTATCCATTCTAATGTGGACAGACTTTTAGGTAGCTTCAAACTTTTGTCCGTTACTAACAGTGTCACTATGAACCTTCTAGGATTCCACAGTCCAATAGAACTTCCTACAATGATAGAAGCATCTTATGTCTACACTGTCCAATATGGCAGCCACTAGCCACATGTGGCTGTTGAACTCTTGAAATGTGGCTAGTGTGACTGAGGAAATAAACTTTTAATTTTAGCTAATTGTAATTAATTTAAATTTAAATAGTCACATTTGGCTAGTGGCTACCGTATTGGATAGCTCAGTTCTAGAACATGCCTTTAGGTAAATGCATGTACTCATTTCTATTGGGAATTATTTCTATTATATCTAGGAGTAGAATTGCTTAGTCATAGGGTTTGCAAATGTTCAGCTTTAGTATTTCTCCACCAGTAGTGTTCAAATGAGCCAATTTGCCTTCCCAGAAATGTATGATACTTCTACTTTCTCCACATCCCTGATAATACTTGATATTTTTTATTACATAAAATTAGCCATTAATAGATTGACTTTTGTAGCTGCCCGCATAGTCTTCCCACTTCCATTCCTGGCTCCTTCCAATCTAGTCTTCACAAAAGAGTCAGATCCTTTTAAAAACACAAATCAGTTTACAGTAACTCCTTGCTTTTGAAAAATACAAATCAGTTTACAGTAACTCCTTGCTTTAGTTTCGTTACCCATTTCCCATTGTATTTCCCATTGTATTGTCAAAGTGATGTGGTCCTGGTTATTTTCCTAGGATTAAAGCCTCCGACCCTCCCCCAAGCCTATTATACTCTAGCTCCATGGACTCTCTGTGGTTCATTAAATGGACAAATATCTCTCTTTTGCCTTTTAAACTTTGTACTGTGGTCCCTCCTGCCTGGAAAGCTATCCTTCTTTCCCCTCCCAGCCTTTCCTGACTCTACTTTGTCTGCCATTCACATGAGCGCCAATCTCCTCCTTCAGATCTCAGCTTCAGTGTCACCTTTTTAGTGATGCGTGCCCTGACTATCTATCTATACAGGTCCTCCTCTCACAGGTTCTAACAGTTCATCTGGTTTATTTCTTTCCTAAATATTATCGCTACTTATTGTCATTCATTGGGTTATTTATTTACTTTTCTTACTTGTATCTCCCCCTCACCCCACTAGATTATAATTCTATAATGGTAAGGACACGCCTCCTCTGCTAATGACTGTGACAGGCAGAATAATGCTCCCCCACGCCCCGCAAAGATGTCCACATCCTAATCCCCAGAACCTGTGAAGATGTTATGCTATGTGGCAAAGGGGAATAAAGGTTGCAGACAGAATTAAGGGTGCTAATCAGCTGACCTTAGTGAAATTATCCTGGGTTACCTGTTTTGGCCCAGTATAATCATAAGGGTTCCAAAAAGTAGAAGAGGAAGGAAAAAGAGAAGGTCAAAGTGATGTTACGAGAAGCACTTGACCCAATGACGCTGGCTTTGAACATGGAGGACCGGGGACCAGAGCCGAGGAATGTGCGTGACTCTAGAAAGCAAACAAGGCAAGGAAGTGGATTCTCTCCTAGAGCCTCCAGAAGAGAATGCAGCCCTGGTGACACCTTAATTTTAGCCCAGTGAGACCCATGTCAGAATTCTAACCTACAGCAGTATAAGGTAGTAAATTTATATTGGTTTAAGCCACCACGTTTATGGACTTGTTACACCAACAGAAAATGAATACAAACGCCTAACTAGAATATGTAAAGTTAAAAGGTAATGAGGGAGAGAGCCTAACAGCTGGGCTGAACAGAGAAGTTTTCAGGAAAGAGGCCTATTTTATGGGTCATGAGAGATGATCTGTATTTGCTCTTATAGAGAGCGTAACAAGAACCTTTTAAGCCAGAAATACAGTGTGTGCGGTAATTAGACAGAAGGACCCATGAAGCATTAAGGTGAACAACGGCTGTAGTAGACTCATAGCTTGTGACGGTTAAAGTTTGCAACCAGCATCTTAAACTAATGTTATTACTGCAAATTAAAGTGTCTAGCTAAAACTAAAAGTCATCATTCTAGCCATCTAATCACTGAGGTTGACACCATCAATATATACCATGGACAAGCCAGTTGGGGTCTTAATGACCCAATTGACTGATACCAAGATGGAAGAAAAGCCCTTAACTTTCACAATTTTCCCAAAGCATTATACAAACAAGTATAAGAGTAAGACCATGCAAAAGAAAATAAGAAGAATTGTTTGATGTTTGCTGTGTGTAAGAGACAGTGTTTTCTAAGCACTCTGTTATTTAATCTTCAGAACTCCTCGCAACAGATACTATTCTTAATCCCATCTATAAACTAATAATAGTACTGAATATTAGAACAGTTAAGTAAACGGCCTAAAGTCTTGCAGGTGGTAGGTGGCAGAACTGGGATTTGAACGGATGTTTTATGATTTTGGAAGGCAAATTCTTAACCAGTTAATATCTCTCATGTGCAACAAATTAGAAAGGAATGATGATACAATTTATCTCAATTTCAACAACAGTTTGAAGACTCCAGGGCAACGGAGAGTGCCTTAGTTCACTATCTTCCAATTGACTAAAGATTGATAAAGTGTGTTTAGTTCATATTTCTTAGGATTGTTTTTAAAGAAAGCCTAGTAACAGAAAGGGCCAACTCAGAATAAAAGATGAAACAGAGAAACTGTTTTGTGCTCTCAGTACTTTCACACCATCTTGCCAAAGGAGCCTCTCCCAAATCCAAATTTTACATTAGATCTAGAATCCTGTAAGTTCATTTCATGTTTTCAAATTTGATCCATATTTAAATCCTCAGAGGCCAATTTAAGATCTCAAGACAAGTTGCTTTAATGGATAAATTAGAAGCAGCTTATTAGTAAGAGTTTTACATTTTGCAGAAGAAGAAATGGTATCTGGAGGAGTGAACAGATTTCCCAGGATGCCCACTTACCATCACGTTGTGCTAAATGCCAGGGGTCGCTGTGCACAGGCCTGTCTTCAAGATCCTTATACTGTGGTTGATCCTGAGAGGACATCCTTTTCAAAACAAGCTAGAGAAATATAGCACAGATATCAAGTAGAAACAATTTTCCCCTATAAGATTCATTTATTACCCCTGTGACAAACTGTAAGAGAACCTAAAAACAGCCTGACTGAAGCCCATTGGTACCCCAACCCAGACCCCTGTTATCAGGCTGTATCATCCCCCCCAACCCCGCCCCCCAGCCTCTGTGGGGGCTGACAGCTTGTACCTGTGCCCTTCTCTTAAGAATTACCTTTGGCAGCAGGCACCTACGTTGACCAGAAATTCCTTGGAGATTATTTTCTTCTCCTAGGAAAAGTCAACAGCCAATGACTGACCTACATAGGATATAAACGACCAGCCGTCTTGCTGCAAGGAAGGACACCTTGATGGTGCCATTCCTGCTCTCCAGCTCCCCCAGGGACCAGGTTGAGGCTAGACTCAAGCCTGAGATAACATCCTTGCTTAGCTTCTCCCCTGTTCTGCCCTGCGACCCTCATTTCTGTACAGGTTTCACTTGGAGGCATTCACTTGCTCTGCTCCTAGGAAATGTCACGTATCTATAGTTTTCCCATATGACTTCCAGATAAAACTTTTTTTTGAGAAGGACCTCGTTTCTTTCACTTGTTCTAGAGAAAGTGTATTGCTATGTTCTAATGTCAATCTTCACTAGACGTAGCACACTTCAGAAGACAGTACTTTGGGAAAGAGATAAAACCAGAGGAGTTCTAGCAAAAACCATTATGGAAGGCACTGTGGCATCTGGATACCTGAGGACTTTGGAAATTCATGGAGAGGAGCTGGATCAACGGTCTCCTGACCCTTGGTCCAGACCTTTTCCCTCAGCTTACTGGCTGCCTCTTTATACCTTGTTATTAGGATTTAGTGTGATTCACTGAGTAGTTCTGAGTAAAACTGTTTACATGGTAAGAAAGATTATTGCCAAACTGTTCCCAGGCTTATGGAGCAAAGTTACAGGAAACAGAAAAATCTGCCCATGAAACACTGGCCCTAATCAGAGACTGGAATCTTCACAATTAAAATTATGCTGCAGCAACGTGATTTTTTCTTCAAGGAGGTGCATTGGCCAGAGTAAAAGAGAAAAGATACAGCCTCCTCTCTTGAAAGAATGGACACATGAATAAATGAGTGACTGCATGGCTGGAAGGCTGGCTGGCTGGATGGATGGATAAACAGATGAATCAGTGGAAGGATGAGTGATTGAATATTCTTGCCGCAATGTCCTTGAGGAGTAAGTTCTTTGCTTTTGTCTGTTCTTCAGTGATAAAAAGGTGTTACTGAAAACCTAACTCAAAACACAGAGGAGAAAGGCAAACTAGTATCTTTTTTCTTTCTCTTCACTCTCTGTTTTCTTTCTTACCCTCTTACGATAACAGAGTGTGTGAATTATTTGGGGATATTCATTAAGGAAAATGTTATGCTGGGACTTATTCTCTTCTCAAGATGACGACCGAGATCTAAAGAAGTGATTCACACCAGTTTCTTCAGAGACAAGGTTTCTGTTCCTTGAGAAACACATTGTTTTGAAAAGTTAGCAAGTTTGAGAAGGAAACTTTTGCAGCTTCCAAGCAATTGGAGAGGTATATTTTATTTAAAAAGCGGTATAACTTATATATGTGTGCTTATAGCCAGAACGATGAAAATATATTTATATATGAGGTTTTAACATTATATTTGAAATCACTGATTAGCATACCTAAGAAACCAATGGTTAAAACAATTTATTACTTTTGAGTGAAGTATTATGAAATGAATGAAAGATTAAACTAAGTAAAAATATATGCATAGAATAAATTCATGTTGAAGCCAAGGTAGCCTTGGGTTCTACAGAACTGTTGCTACCACTATACTTGGAAGATAGAGCTACTTCACAGTTGTTTAATTCTTAAAACTTCCTTGTGCTTTATCATATTGCCTCTGAGATGCCATAGGTCTTACTCTATAATTTTTAAATTACTGACTTCAAGAGCTCAGGGAAAAAGTGATTGTTAGGACCAAATGACTCTGATATATCACTAAGGTAAAATGACTTAAAAAGAAAGTAAAATATTTAGATAAAATTCTAGAACATAAAAGAAATGACTTCAATTAAAAGATATGTGTATTATGGCACTGCTAAATAAAACACTCCCTCTCTCTATATATATTTATATTTATATGTGCGTGTGTATATATATATATATATATATATATATACACATACACACACACACACACACACACACACACACACACACATCAGAACAAAAATGACAGGGTAAGTTCATAGCATTGTTACACACAATGAGAGAGTTCTCATGAGTTTTAAAAGGCAAGCAAGGTCTAAGGAAATGCAGCCAGACCTTCTAGTATGAGTCCTCATGGGGTCCTTCAATTCATTTATGCTTTCATTTTATTCATTGTCATTAGAATGAGACACCCAGATTTTAATGGCCTACTTTGTTGGCAAATGATACTATAAATGAATAAACTGTCTTACTCTGACCTTTCCATTTACCTCTAATTTGAATCACTACTTTAAGATGTTCTACCAATTACATCACTGACAAACAATAAAAAAAAAAGGATCAGAATGGACAGCCATTCAAAACAAGAATGTTTAAAGATACTGGACTCATAACCTTATTCTAAGAATCCATGTTATAAGAACAGCAGGTGCTGTGGAAATGTATTGATTTGAGAATGAACAGAGTAAAGAAATGGAGAATAATGCAAGTGTGTTTGCTGCATTACCATAATTGAATTTCAGAAAAGACTAAGTGAAAATTTAGAATGTTCTTTGTCTATTTAATCACACATTTTTTGATGTGAATTTTTGGTTTCTTTGTTCATCGGGAATCAGTAGATATATCTGTACAAACAAATATAGCATCCTCTTCTATAAACTAGGATGTTTTTATCCTGTTTGGCTTCTGAGCTGAATTTCTTCAGAATTTGTTATATAGGGTTATAATTGCAAACGTTTATAATTTGCAAACTTTTCCAAGTTTGCCCACATACAGCCTACACTAACCGTAGATATACTGGTAGCAACTTCAACCAGGGATAGATTATCTGATGCTGAAATTGGTGTGAAGTTACCATGATAAAGAAAGGAACGGATGGGCATATTTCTCCTTGGAAGACTTCTGTGTTTCCCATTTGCGCAACTTACTTACTTTGATACTTATCTGAGTGTGCAGTGACCTCTTTTCTTTGAGATTTTTTTTTTCTGCAGTGCGATAGAGACAGTCACAAGGATGAGAAGTTTCTTGCGGAAAAGTGGTAAATGATGAAGTCTGGTGAAACCACATGTTGTTCTTCTGGAGTACCAAACTGGCTTACCCATCTTTACCAAGTTGAGGATTAGAACCTAGTTCTCCTTTTATGATTGCTAGAGAATCTTCCTTAAAGTCTTGAGTCTCGGAGGTCTCTTGTATTTCCCTCTAAAGATTCTTATAGATGCACTCTCACTTGAAGTACCATCAGTCAGGTTCAGCAGGAACAATTTGTAGTGAAAATCATAGAGTTAATGGGATCTGTGGATTCAGTGGTTCTTTCAAGGCCATGTGACTGTCAGGTTGTTTTCTGAGTCTGTGGTCAGTAGTTTTCTTGTGATAATTATTGTCTTGCTTTCTCTTGCAAATATATTATTTGAATAAATATCCTGGAATCATAGACTTTTTGGGGGGAGCTGCAGGGTTGTGATGTTTTATCCTATCTTTCCCCTTCATTGTGTAAATATGCATGCTGATACCCAAGAAGGCTAACAGATTCTCCAGTTCACATGTCTCCTTTGTTTGTGGCTGAGTCAGGGCTGGAACTCTCAATTCTGACTTACATTAAGAGACTTTCTCTCTCGGGGCTTCCCTGGTGGCGCAGTGGTTGGGAGTCCGCCTGCCGATGCAGGGGACACGGGTTCATGCCCCGGGCCAGGAGGATCCCACATGCCGCGGAGCGGCTGGGCCCGTGAGCCATGGCTGCTGAGCCTGCGTGTCCGGAGCCTGTGCTCCGCAACGGGAGAGGCCACAACAGTGAGAGGCCCACATACCGCAAAAAAAAAAAAAAAAAAAAAAAAAAAAGAGACTTTCTCTCAATGCCATACTGTGTTACTGAATACTGTGTTAACTTACTGGAGTAGGTTTCTTAGAACCAGAACCATTGGTGATACATTATTTGAATATCGCATTGCATCTGGGGCATAGTTGGAACAAAGTGTATTACCTAAGAAAAACAATGAATGAATCCCAACTCAGCCTGTTCACTGGGTAACCCACAGCTTAGTCAACAAGTTGGGAGGCTGAAAGATACAGACCAGAAAGATAACAGAGAAAGGCCTATGGAAATGGCATAATTAGATTGTGTCTCTGTTAAATCTTTTGGTGAATACTTTCCCTGCTGGTAACCTCAGAGCATCGAGAAACTATGAGTCATTTATATCCTTTCCCCTTGCTTTTCAGGAGTAGCTCAGGTCTGAACAGTTCTCAACAATTCAGCTGCCAACCTAAATCTGTTAGCCATACTCTCCTAGAAATCACTTTCCAGCCACATGAAATTCTGCTGTCCTCATACCCCGAGGAGCTCCGACTTGCCGCTATTCTGTAGACCCCTCTTTCCCTGTCCCTGTCCAGTTGCGTGCCTTCAACTCAAACGGCTTACTATTATTATTACTGTTGTTTATTTTGTTTTAATATAAACAGATTATTTGGCTATATTCAGTGAGACCTTTTATATATGCTGCTAGACTGATATGCACACATGCTTTTTTTTTCTATTTTAAGTAATTTTTATTATCAACTTTTCAAAGAATCAACTAGCTTTTTAGATCTCCACTGCTGTACTTTTTTTTTTTTTAACATCTTTATTGGAGTATAATTGCTTTACAATGGTGTGTTAGTCTCTACTTTATAACAAAGTGAATCAGTTATACATGTGCATATGTTCCCATATCTCTTCCATCTTGCATCTCCCTCCCTCCCACCCTCCCTATCCCACCCCTTTAGTTGGTCACAAAGCACCGAGCTGATCTCCCTGTGCTATGTGGCTGCTTCCCACTAGCTATCTGTTTTACATTTGGTAGTGTATATATGTCCATGCCACTCTCTCACTTTCTCACAGCTTACCCTTCCCCCTCCGCATATCCTCAAGTCCATTCTCTAGTAGGTCTGTGTTTATTCTCATCTTGCCCCTAGGTTCTTCATGACCATTGTTTTTTTCTTTTTCTTAGATTCCATATACACGTTAGCATACGGTATTTCGTTTTCTCTTTCTGACTTACTTCACTCTGTATGACAGACTCTAGGTCCATCCACCTCACTACAAATAATTCAATTTCGTTTCTTTTTATGGCTGAGTAATATTCCATTGTATATATGTGCCACATCTTCTTTATCCATTCATCTGTCGATAGACACTTAGGCTGCTTCCATGTCCTGGCTATTGTAAATAGAACTGCAATGAACATTTTGGTACATGACTCTTTTTGAATTATAGTTTTCTCAGGGTATATGCCCAGTACTGGGATTACTGGGTTGTATGGTAGATCTATTTTTAGTTTATTAAGGAACCTCCATACTGTTCTCCATAGTGGCTGTATCAATTTACATTCCCACCAACAATGCAAGAGTGTTCCCATTTCTCCACACCCTCTCCACCATTTATTGTTTCTAGGTTTTTTGATGATGGCCATTATGACCAGTGTGAGATGATATCTCATTGTAGTTTAGATTTGCATTTCTCTAATGATTAATGATGTTGAGCATTCTTTCCTGTGTTTGTGGGCAATCTGTATATCTTCTTTGGAGAAATGTCTATTTAGGTCTTCAGCCCATTTTTGGATTGGGTTCTTTGTTTTTTGGATATTGACCTGCATGAGTTGCTTGTAAATTTTGGAGATTAATCCTTTGTCAGTTCTTCATTTGCAAATATTTTCTCCCATTCTGAGGGTTGTCTTTTGGTCTTGTTTATGGTTTCCTTTGCTGTGCAAAAGCTTTGAAATTTCATTAAGTCCCATTTGTTTATTTTTCTTTTGATTCCCATTTCTCTAGGAGGTGGGCCATAAAGGATCTTGCTGTGATTTATGTCGTAGAGTGTTCTGCCTATGTTTTCCTTTAAGAGATTGAGAGTGTCTGGCCTTACATTTAGGTCTTTAATCCATTTTGAGTTTACTTTTGTGTATGGTGTTAGGAACTGTTCTAATTTCATACTTTTACATGTACCTATCCAGTTTTCCCAGCACCACTTATTGAAGAGGCTGTCTTTTCTCCACTGTATATTCTTGCCTCCTTTATCAAAGGTAAGGTGACCATATGTGTGTGGGTTTATCTCTGGGCTTTCTATCCTGTTCCATTGATCTATATTTCTGTTTTTGTGCTAGCACCATACTGTCTTGATTACTGTAGCTTTGTAGTATATTCTGAAGTCAGGGAGCCTGATTCCTCCAGCTCCATTTTTCGTTCTCAAGATTGCTTTGGCTATTCGGGGTCTTTTGTGTTTCCATACAAATTGTGAAATTTTTTGTTCTAGTTCTGGGAAAATGGTAGTTTGATAGGGATTCCATTAAATCTGTAGATTGGTTTGGGTAGTAGAGTCATTTTCACAATGTTGATTCTTCCAATCCAAG
Source organism: Stenella coeruleoalba (assembly GCF_951394435.1). Classification (NCBI taxonomy): domain Eukaryota; kingdom Metazoa; phylum Chordata; class Mammalia; order Artiodactyla; family Delphinidae; genus Stenella; species Stenella coeruleoalba. The sequence continues at coordinate 50,663,226 of NC_137156.1, forward strand.
AACATGGTATATCTCTCCATCTATTTGTATCATCTTTAATTTCTTTCATCAGTGTCTTATAATTTTCTGCATACAGGTCTTTTCTCTCTTAGGTAGGTTTATTCCTAGATATTTTATTCCTTTTGGTGCAGTGGTAAATGGGAGTGTTTTCTTAATTTCACTTTCAGATTTTTCATCATTAGTGTATAGGAATGCCAGAGATTTCTGTGCATTAATTTTGTATCCTGCTACTTTACCGAATTCATTGATTAGCTTTAGTAGTTTTCTGGTAGCATCTTTAGGATTCTCTATGTATAGTATCATGTCATCTGCAAACAGTGACAGCTTTACTTCTTCTTTATTTCTTTTTCTTCTCTGATTGTTGTGGCTACAACTTCCAAAACTATGTTGAATAAGAGTGGTGAGAGTGGGCAACCTTGTCTTGTTCCTGATCTTAGTGCAAATGCTTTCAGTTTTTCACCATTGAGGACGATGTTGGCTGTGGGTTTGTCATATATGGCCTTTTTTATGTTGAGGAAAGTTCCCTCTATGCCTACTTTCTGCAGGGTTTTTATCATAAATGGGTGTTGAATTTTGTCAAAAGCTTTATCTGCATCAATTGAGATCATCATATGGTTTTTCTCCTTCAATTTGTTAATATGGTGTATCACATTGATTGATTTGCGTATATTGAAGAATCCTTGCATTCCTGGAATAAACCCCACTTGATCATGGTGTATGATGTTTTTAACGTGCTATTGGTTTCTGTTTGCTAGTATTTTGTTGAGGATTTTGACATCTATATTCATCAGTGATATTGGCCTGTGGTTTGCTCTCTTTGTGACATCTTTGTCTGGTTTTGGTATCAGGGTGATGGTGGCCTCGTAGAATGAGTTTGGGAGTGTTCCTCCCTCTGCTGTATTTTGGAAGAGTTTGAGAAGGATAGGTGTTAGCTCTTCTCTAAATGTTTGATAGAATTTGCCTGTGAAGCCATCTGGTCCTGGGCTTTTGTTTGTTGGAAGATTTTTAATCACAGCTTCAATTTCAGTTCTTGTGATTGGTCTGTTTATATTTTCTATTTCTTCCTGGTTCAGTCGTGGCAGGTTGTGCATTTTTAAGCATTTGTCCATTTCTTCCAGGTTGCCCATTTTATTGGCATAGAGTTGCTTGTAGTAATCTCTCATGATCCTTTGTATTTCTGCAGTGTCAGTTGTTACTTCTCCTTTTTCATTTCTAATTCTATTGATTTGAGTTTTCTCCCTTTTTTTCTTGATCAGTCTGGCTAATGGTTTATCAATTTTGTATATCTTCTCAAAGAACCAGCTTTTAGTTTTATTGATCTTTGCTATTTTTCCTTCATTTCTTTTTCATTTATTTCTGATCTGATCTTTATGATTTCTTTCCTTCTGCTAACTTTCGGGGTTCTTTTGTTCTTCTTTCTCTAATTGCTTTAGGTGCAAGGTTAGGTTGTTTATTTGAGATGTTTCCTGTTTCTTAAGGTAGGATTGTATTGCTATAAGCTTCCCTCTCAGAACTGCTTTTGCTGCATCCCGTAGGTTTTGGGTCGTCGTGTCTCCATTGTCATTTGCTTCTAGGTATTTTTTTATTTCCTCTTTGATTTCTTCAGTGATCACTTGTTTATTAAGTAGTGTATTGTTAGCCTCCATGTGTTTGTATTTTTTACACCTTTTCCTGTAATTGATACCTAGTCTCATAGCGTTGTGTTCAAAAAGATACTTGATACGATTTCAATTTTCTTAAATTTACCAGGGCTTGATTTGTGACCCAGCATATGATCTATCCTGGAGAATGTTCCATGAGCACTTGAGAAGAATGTGTGTTCTGTTGTTTTTGGATGGAATGTCCTATAAATATCAATTAAGTCCATCTTGTTTAATGTATCTTTAAAGCTTGTGTTTCCTTATTTATTTTCAGTTTGGATGATCTGTCCATTGGTGAAAATGGGGTGTTAAAGTCCCCTATTATGATTGTGTTACTGTCAATTTCCCCTTTTATGGCTGTTAGTATTTGCATTATGTATTGAGGTGCTCCTATGTTGGGTGCATAAATATTTACAATTGTTATATCTTCTTCTTGGATTGATCCCTTGATCATTATGTAGTGTCCTTCTTTGTCTCTTGTAATATTCTTTATTTTGAAGTCTATTTTGTCTGATATGAGAATTGCTACTGCAGCTTTCTTTTGATTTCCATTTGCATTCAATATATTTTTCCATCCCTTCACTTTCAGTCTGTATGTGTCCCTAGTGGGTGTGTCCCTGAAGTGGGTCTCTTGTAGACAGCGTATATACGGGTCTTGTTTTTGTATCCATTCAGTGAGTCTGTGTCTTTTGGTGGGAGCATTTAATCCATTTACATTTAAGGTAATTATTGATATGTATGTTCCTATTCCCATTTTCTTAATTGTTTTGGGTTTGTTATTGTAGGTCTTTTCCTTCTCTTGTGTTTCCTGCCTAGAAAAGTTCCTTTAGCATTTGTTGTAAAGCTGGTTTGGTGGTGCTGAACTTTCTCAGCTTTTGCTTGTCTGTTAAGGGTTTAATTTCTCCATCAAATCTGAATGAGATCCTTGCTGGGCAGAGTAATGTTGGTTGTAGGTTTTTCTCCTTCATCACTTTAAATAGGTCCTGCCACTCCCTTCTTGCTTGCAGTTTCTGCTGAAAGATCATCTGTTAACCTTATGGGGATTCCATTGTGTGTTATTTGTTGTTTTTCCCTTGCTGCTTTTAATATGTTTTTTTATACTTAATTTTTGACAGTTTGATTAATATGTGTCTTGGCATGTTTCTCCTTGGATTTATCCTTTCTGGGCTCTCTGTGCTTCCTGGACTTGATTAACTATTTCCTTTCCCATATTAGGGAAGTTTTCAACTATAATCTCTTCAAATATTTTCTCAGTCCCTTTCTTTTTCTCTTCTTCTTCTGGAACCTCTATAATTCGAATGTTGGTGCATTTAATGTTTTCCCAGAGGTCTCTGAGACTGTCCTCAGTTCTTTTCATTCTTTTTTCTTTATTCTGCTCTGCAGTAGTTATTTCCACTATTTTATCTTCCAGGTCACTTATCCGTTCTTCTGCCTCAGTTATTCTGCTATTGATCCCTTCTAGAGAATTTTCAATTTCATTTATTGTGTTGTTCATCACTGTTTCTTTGCTCTTTAGTTCTAAAAGATCCTTGTTAAACATTTCTTGTATTTTCTCTATTCTATTTCCAAGATTTTGGATCATCTTTACTGTCATTCTGAATTCTTTTTCAGGTAGACTGCCTATTTCCTCTTCATTTATTAGGTCTGGTGGGTTTTTATCTTGCTCATTCATCTGCTGTGTGTTTTTCTGTCTTCTCATTTTGCTTAACTTACTGTGTTTGGGGTCTCCTTTTCACAGGTTTCAGGTTGTAGTTCCCGTTGTTTTTGGTGTCTGTCCCCAGTGGCTAAGCTTGGTTCAGTGGGTTGTGTAGCCTTCCTGGTGAAGGGGACTAGTGCCTGTGTTCTGGTGGATGAAGCTGGATCTTGTCTTTCTGGTGGGCAGGTCCACATCTGGTGGTGTGTTTTGGGGTGTCTGTGACCTTATTATGATTTTAGGCAGCCTCCCTGCTATTGGATGGGGCTCTGTTCCTGTCTTGCTAGTTGTTTGGCACTAACCCCTTCAGGCTGTATTCAGGCCGCCAACCCCAGTCCTCTCCCTGTGATCTGACCGAAGCCCGAGCCTCAGCTCCCAGCCCCCGCCCGCACCAGTGGTGAGCAGACAAGCCTCTCGGGCTGGTGAGTGCTGGTCGGCACCGATCCTCTGGTTGGGAATCTTCCCACTTTGCCCTCTGCACCCCTGTGGCTGCACTCTCCTCCAAGGCTCTGAAGCTCACCCCTCTGCCACCCGCAGTCTCCACCCGCGAAGGGGCTTCCTAGTGTGTGGAAACCTTTCCTCCTTCACAGCTCCCTCCCACTGGTGCGTGTCCCGTCCCTATTCTTTGTCTCTGTTTTTTCTTTTTTCTTTTGCCCTACCCAGGTACGTGGGGAGTTTCTTGCCTTTTGGGAGGTCTGAGGTCTTCTGCCAGCATTCAGGTGTTCTATAGGAGCAGTTCCACATGTAGGTGTATTTCTGATGTATCTGTGGGGAGGATGGTGATCTCCACATCTTATTCTTCATCTTGAAGCTGCCCCCCAGCACATACTCTTCTGAAAGTTGCTTAGCACTAAATGACTTGGAACATAGAAAATAGTGCATCCAGTACACAGTATATTATCATTTTTTCCCAAGCCCTAAGTAATATGAGAGCACAGAATATGTATCTTTCCCTCAACATTGTCTTCCACATAACCTCGTTCACTAAATAAGATACATGTTTAAAAATTATATAACATTCAAAGAATTAAAGTTATGAATTTTATGTAGTGCTAGACAGTCCTTAAAAAGAACAATCTCTGGCAGATCACAGACTAACAAAGGTAACAGATGTTGGATTGAAACCTGCATAGTCTAGAAGAGGAAAATTAATTTGTGAAAAAGTAGCTTTTTTTTCCTCTGTGTATTTTTAATGGCCTTAGCAAAGCAAAATGGAAATATTTGCATTCTCTGCAATCAGTTTACATGCTTAAGCATTTGTTTTTCTCCCCATCCTAAACATAATTGTCTATTCAGTAATAATCCACGTAGTAGGGAGCAGAATCAAGAGATGCTGTGCCTTTGGCATCAGCCGCTGTCAGCGAACACGTTTCTTAGGCTACAGTGCTAATTGGAGTTTCTTTTCTCATTTCATGATACAAACTTGCTGACTATCCTGCTAAGATAAAATAGATATGTTTCCCATCTCGCTGGTGGAATTTCCTCTCCCTCCGCCACTGACTCCGATCTGCCATCTCAGTTCTCCAGAGCTGCTGACACGACAGTCTTCTTTCCATCTTCATTGTACTTTGGAGTATTGTGAAGATAGCCAAGGCAGAGTGAGAGTGGAGATGGTGGAGAATAAAAAGAAATTGTTTAAACCAAGCATTGAGCATGGTACTTTTTTTTGTTAATTTTTATCATATGCTTAGAGTTGATGCTGACAAAACCTTGTAGTTTGACAAAGCCGTTGGGTTTAAAGCCATTTACAACAGATTTCATACAAATTCCTATAGCACCCCCTATTCCAGTATCAGACATTAAGATGGAATATGCATCCAAGATTGGTTTCTAAAGGAAACTGGAAAGGAAGAGTAAGAGGAGACTGCCTCTGCTCAGAGGGATTTTCTGTTTACATGAATTCTGGTCCCATTTCTCATGCTTAGATCTCTAGCATGTCTGATTAGAACTTGCAGAATTAATAGAGGGCTTCCTGCCTCTTGGTCTCTCTTCAATACTTTAGTCAAGGGAATTAATTTTTTAAAGTTGCTTTATTTTTGAGCGGCTTGTGAAAGTCTCCTTATTTCAGTTAAATAGAAGTCGATTTTGTTAGCAAGCTGTGCTATTTCTTTGGGCTACATTTATATACGTGTATCCACTAATGACATAGTGCAGATATTTTTAGCAGTTGACAATCTTTTGCTCCACTTGTCACTTCTGTCTTGGGGCATTTTTGAGAAAGTTTTGCTGGGAGCAACTTGAAAAGGATCGTTTTTCTATATGAAAACTTTTTTAAACAATTTGACTCAATGAAGTTGTGCGCATGAAACTAAAATCAAAGATTTCTTTCAAGAAGAGAGCGTTTTAGTTTTTACATAGAAAAACTTTGTTCTGGAGCAGATATCAAGCAAACAACCCACTTAATCCATCTTCAGCCCTTCTTTGACCACATGCTGTGCTTTTTAACACTTATCTCACAGATAAAGTCAACAGAGTGCAAGAGATGATAGTGAAGATTCAGGGCAGGCTGTAGCACTGAAAAACAAAAGAAAGAAATTTCAGAACACGAGTACTTTTGATTGTGGTCAATAGATCGCTTTGTTCATAAAGCTTTGACAAAATATATACGTAGAGTGGTTGTGTATGTAATATATGCACAGGTCACAAGAGCCCCCTGGAAAGTTCCCCTTGTTGAGAATTTTAGTATTTAACTATAAATTATGGCTTTTGGACTCTTTCATTTTTTATTTCTAGTGAACACATCAAATAGAAAGCAACTTGTTTAGCTAACACACTGCAGTTCAGACTCTGTCACTTGTGTATTCATTTCCAATAATGTTTGCAATAGCCTTAGTGCTTAAACACCCAACAGAAAATAGAGGTACAGGGAGGTAGAAATTAGCTCAATAAGCTTGGGCCAGAAAGAATTAAATTGACCTTCAACTTCAGATTTCTCTGTCCTTCCTTAAAGTAGGGATATACAGAGGTACTAAGTTGATTTATGTTAAGTTAAAGCCATTTCAGTAAAGCAATGACCTTGTACCAATAAATGTTTAAGTATCTAGTTCTTCAGGGATCAGTGAAAAAATACCATTCTTAAAATAACAGATCTTCTGTGAAAGCTTTTGACTGCCAAAAGGTTGACTCAAGAGTGTGTTTTAAACAGCCTTCCTACATGAAGAAACTAAAACATGGCTGCTATGTGCTTTTACTTTATTTACAGGCTGAAATGGTGCAAAGATGAATGAAAAAAAGAAACACTTGAGAGCAAGATATGTTTCTTTGCTCATAATTTTCACCTCTTATGAGGGCTGGATAGGCGTTAAGGGCATGGGTTCCCATCCCACTTTTCTTCTAAAGTTACCTTGGACCCTGCCCCTCCTGGTGGGACTTCTCTGTACCTCGGTTTTCTTGGCTACAAAATAAAAGCAGAGGACAAAATGATGTTCAAGGTCTTTTTAAGCTTTGAAAATTCTGGATTATATCTCAAAAAGGATTTTTAAATGATCCATAATTCAAGATACATGTACCATAAGATCTTTAATACAGGCAATTTAAAACTATAGAAAAGGAATATAAATTAAAGAGGTGAATAATCTGAGTTTCACATAGTTACTGTAATTAATTATTATAATTCACTCAAAACTTGCTGATATAGAAGGTAAAATAAATATTTCAAAATCCTTCAAATACTTTGACTAAGAAAAAATAGAAATGTGTAGTAAATCTGTTAGAGTATTATTCTCTTCAAAATTCTATATAAGATCCTCAGGCTTCCCTGGTGATGCAGTGGTTAAGAATGCGCCTGCCAATGCAGGGGACATGGGTTCGAGCCCTGGGCCGGGAAGATCCCACATGCCATGGAGCAACTAAGCCCGTGCGCTACAACTACTGAGCCTGCGCTCTAGAGCCTGTGAGCCACAACTACTGAGCCCACATGCCACAACTACTGAAGCCCACGCACCTAGAGCCCGTGCTCCGCAACAAGAGAAGCCACCGCAATGAAAAGCCCGTGCACCACAACAAACAATAAACCCCACTTGCTGCAACTAGAGAAAGCCCACGTGCAACAATGAAGACCCAACACAGCCAAAAATAATAAATAAATAAAATTAATTTATTTAAAAAAATTCTATATAAGATCCTGATTTTCCAAAGGCCACTTGACTGATTTTGTTTTATCCTCTTGTTCTCTAGGGAGTAAATTGATATTGAGTTTTATTTTTAATTTTTTTAATTGAAGTATAGTTGATTTACAGTGTTTCAGGTGTACAGAAAAGTGATTCAGTTATATTTACATATATATACATACATTTATATATGCTCATTTTCTTTTCCATTATATTTTATTGCAAGTTGTTGAATATAGTTCCCTGTGCTATATCCTTGTTGTTTATCTACTTTATATATAGTAGTCTGTATCTGTTAATTCCAAATTCCAATTTATTCCTACCCCCCTTTCCCCTTTGGTTATAACTTATGGTTATAAGTTTGTTTTCTATGTCTGTAAGTTTTGTAAATAAGTTCATTTATATCATTTTTTAGATTTTTAGAAGAGTATTAATGCTTTTTTGACTCACCTTGAGAGTAAACCTTCACCTTAGTTAACAAATTAAGGTGGGAGAATTGACACCATAGGATGTAGTCTTTCATAGATGATAAAGGTTATCCTGAATCAGCTGTAGTGGGGATGGTAAACCACTAGTTCAGCAGTTAAGATTCTGTTGTTCTAGAATTTGAGGACTGAATATACTGGTGCTGCTTAAAGCCCAATAGGTCAGAAATTCCATATTTTAGACCTAGTGTTGCCTTTATCCTAGAGGATTTCCCTGAGGTCTCATCTTGAAGTCATTGGTACTTGAGGTATAATATTCATTCTCCATGTTGTTTGTCCTCTGTTATCTACCATTCCATAAAATTGTGTTCTTCCTTTTTGATCTATCCCTGGATCCACTGTTTCACCATCAGCAAAGACAGTATACCCTCAGCATTCACTCAGAGTTTCTGCTACCACCCTGCCAGCATCAAATCCAGGCTCTTCCCCAAAGAAACTACTTCATTCCAACCTTTCTGAGCTCTGCTTATTCTCACTGGGGTAGTGGCTTTTACGCTCTTTTGTGGCTTCTGGATGATGGTTCCTCTTCCTTTTGGTAAACACTCTGCTTTGTTTGAGGCTCACACAAGACCACCCTCTTCACCCATCATCCATTGGCCTTCGGATAATGTGCTCTGTCACTGAAGTTTTGGCATTTGGATAAGTTTCCATTTCTAACAAAGTTTCTGCCAATACTCTAAGTTGTCAACAGTCATTTGTTATATTGAACCATCCTGCCTAAATACCTGGCCTCTCGATGTTTTTACCTCATCATCTGCCATAACTTCCTCTTCAATTTCTTCTCAGCCACTCACTCTCAAACTCAAGATCACACAACCTCAGGAAACTGCTCTCTCCAAAATCATGACGTCAAATTCCTACTCTCATCTTGTAACCTTCTATTTTCCAGGGTGGTTGTTCAGGTAATGATCTTTCTCCAGCCTCTTGGGAATGTCTGGTCCACTGACCCCTCTTTCTTTATCCTGTCCCCTAACTTGGACTTGTCATCCTTTGTGGTTCTTATCTGATTAAATCCCAAACTTAGATGCACTCAACTGGCTGTGTCTCCAGTGTCTCCAGACACTGGCTGTGTCTTTTTTTGTGTCTCCAGATAAACCATAAATAAAATAAATCAGAAGAGGAAAACAGATTGCTGCACTATGATCGCCAACCTCAACTGCATCTCTGGAATTCCTCTAAAATCCGCCTATTTTCACTGGTTAACTTAGTCTCCAATTCGCAATGGCTATTGCAAACAGTCTTCACTCTTCTGAAATTGCTGCTGCCATGCGTCTCCAGACACTCAGCAAATGACATCCATTTTCACTTAATTTAGAAGGTAGCAGTTATGTGATGGGAACTCCCTTAACCTGCCACCATCAAATTTACAAATCTATCATCAGAACACAGCTGTGTCCTTCCTTCCTATTGCAATAAAAGAGGTGTCTCTCTTCCTCTCAGAGGCTGTTTTCTTTTTCTTCACACCTTGGAATCCACCCTTCCCTGTTCTCTATAATTCTCATTAATGAATATCCCTTTGATCACCTGTTACTTGGCTCTTCTCTCTCTATTGGATCTTTCTCAATAGCATCCATATCTATACAGGAACAATTTTCTCCAGTTAAAAATCAGGCAAAGCAAAACATACATCTCCCTCCATCTCTTTTTCCTCTATTACAGCTCTTTTATAGCATAACTTCTTGAAAGTTAAGAAACTCCTATGCACATCTCAGCCACCTGCCTTCCACCCCCACCAGTTTGCTGTGATATCTCTTGTCAATATCATCAATGGTCTCATGCACTGAATTCATTGCTCAGTTTTTGTTTTTTATTTTACTTAACCTCTCACTAGCATCCAATCACATTATCCATTTCCTACTTCTTTTCTAGGTTTCTGTAACTCCATACTCTTTTACTGGCTTCTCTACTTCTTCCTATAAATCATGGCATCCCTCCAGGTTAACCCTCAAAACTCTTTTTTTTTCTTACCATATACTCTGTTTCTAAACACCTGAATCCATAGTCAGGTTTCAGTGTTGATTTATATGACTCTCCCATTTTTCAGCTCCAGTCCAGCTTTGAGCTCCAAATGTGTATGAGCAACTACTTATTTAATATCTCCTTTTAGACATTTCAGAAGTACCTCGAAACTTGAATTAAAATAGAAATAATTATCCTCCTCCCTCCCCAGCTTTCTCTCAAGTTGTCCTTACTTTATTTTCCCCGCTGGAACCGGCCTAATCTTTAAAAACAAACAAACAAAAACAAATATGATTCTTACTCAAATACTTAAAAATTCTTAAAGACTTTCCAAATATTTAGTTGTAGGACCAACTTTATTTACCAGAGTCTAAAAGTCCCTATAAAATCTAGTTGCCCAAAAAAAAAAAAAAAAAAAAAAAATCTAGTTGCCCCTACTTTGCTGTCTTAACTTACTCCCTCACTTTTCATCATTTAATCAGGTGGATCATTTTCCCTCCCTTTGAACAGTCTATGTTTCTTCCTTCATCATAGCTTTTCATGTGCTGAACCATTTGCTTAGAATCCTCTTTCCCTTCTTTCATCCTTTTAATTTCTGCTCAAACTTCAGCAGAAATTTGAGCTCAGCTGAAACTCCCATCCTCCTGAAAGCCTTTCTTGGCCTTTCCATGACCAGATCAGACCGTTTCATTGGCATTTTTGACATATCACAATTTCAACAAAATGATAATTTATGTAATGAATTATTCCATGTCTTTCTTACCTATTAGAATGTCATCTCTACTAGACAAAGGACCATGCCTGCCTTGGTCACCTTTGTATTCCTAACACCTAGCAGACTTTTATTTGTTCCTGATGGATACTCAACAAATATATTTTTAATGGCATGAGTACTTTGGTACCTAACCGAAATCTCTAGACTTTATTAACACGTAGCTTTTTAGTACCCTTTCACTGAAGTGCAAAATTTCTTGATGGGAAAAAAAAATCCATTTTTAATTTAAAACTTTAGTGTGCGATCACAAACATAATAAGACTTAAATGGCTTATTTAATTGTTATATGACCCACTTTTTGTTTTCTATAATATTCCTTTGTGTTTTTCTATCGCTTTCTACACCAGGCCCAATGCCATGGAAATTAATACCCTGATCTCTTAGAAATATATACCAAGGAAGATAGATAGATTTGAAGGAATTATGTTGTCTCTCTATTCAATGCCATGTTAAATACTTAAAATGAATATGTCTTTTTTTTCTTATAGACTCATAGGCTGACTATATGTTCTTTGTTTTTTGGAGTAGAACAAGCATTCCTAGATTTTAACCCAGTTTAGAATCCTGACTTCTGTATTTACCCATAAATTTAAGTGGGTTACTTAATCCCTCCCATCCTCAGCTTTTACATCTGTGGAATGGCATGAACACCAGTGAGATTAATTAACTGATTGTACTCAAATGTCTTCCATCCCCACCACTCATCCACTACTTTCTTTTCCTTTATTAATATTCATACTCATAATCCTTGAGAGCTCACTTGAAAGTAATTTAATGAATATATTCCTTCAAAATGGTGGAACAGGGACTAATTGAAAAATAGAGGAATATAATGAGAAATTTTTATCTTTACACATCTTGAAATAATATTAAAATTGAACCTGGTGACTACAGTTAAAGTACTATCTCTTTGGCTTAGATATGAAATCTATTGATATACTTCACAGCAAAGGAATCTAACAGATTGATGACAAGTTCAGGCTCTGGAGACAGACAGACAGACCTGGGTTATAAACCATGACATTGGTCCTACTAAACACAAGACCCCGTGTAACCTCAGTTTCTAAAAGTCTCTGTTTCCTCAGCTGAACAATAGAGGTAATGGTAAAATATTCCTCATAAGATGCTGGTAAAAACTAAATGCGATAATGCTAATAATGCATTAAACACTGCGCTTGGCATATAGAAGCCTTCAAGAAATGCCATCAGTAAGTTGAGACAGAGAGAAATATGACTTGTGATATATTTTTGCCTAATGTGAGTTCTTTATTTTACACCAAGTAGATGGTCAGGTGATAAATTTATTAAACTCTAATGATGAACTTACATATAAGATGAAGATCTGGCCTATACTTTCTGATCTCAACAAGTGGCCTCATCTTTGTCCTCCTAATATCTCCAGATAATTGTGACCTTGCCCTTGAGTGGGTGTAGAAGCAAGAGAAATGACCTTTCAGATCTTGCCTTTGCCTTGATATCTAATCCTTGAATGGTGCTGTCCTCAAATGATGGTTTTCATTACATTGGAAGATTGGGCCAATCATCATTAGTGCAGACACTTTAGCAATTTTTCATCCCAACACTGCTGTAATGATAGTTTCAGCACAGATGATTCTTCTCCTTAATCATAGTGATTATGAGTCTATTGAATAGAAGCTGTATCCTAGTGAGCATAGAGTAATATTTTTTTTTACTGTTTTTTCTGTTGTTGCTATTGATATTCCTTAAATCCCTATGGTGGGTTGTGTACTTTTTTTTTTTTTTTTTTTTTTTTTTGCGGTACGTGGGCCTCTCACTGTTGTGGCCTCTCCCATTGCGGAGCACAGGCTCCGGACGCACAGGCTCAGTGGCCATGGCTCACGGGCCTAGCTGCTCCGCGGCATGTGGGATCTTCCTGGACCGGGGCACGAACCCGCATCCCCTGCATCAGCAGGACTCTCAACCACTGCGCCACCAGGGAAGCCCAGTTGTGTACTTTTTATGTCCTTGGTGCTCAAGTTTAATTTCCTTGCTTTTCTTCTTTATACTTTAATTAAAAGTTAATTATAAATTATAAATGTATACCTGATATACATTTGGAACATTAAACTCTGATTGCTATTTTGTTCACTTAAACCCGTCGAACTTTCCAAGGATTTTAGACCTGTGTCCTTCTTACATATAGGTCTGAATCAAAGTTGGATGCAATGCTGTACCACTTGCCCTGGCCTGGTATGAGCTACTCATGCATTTAATTAATGCCACTAATGAATGGTATTTTTGTTCCAAGAAAGTAAGTAAAATTGTTGCAATGGAGATTTCTGCTATATTTTATGAAATCAAAATAGAATAGTTATTTCATTCCCTGGTCATCAAAATTGTCCGTGGACCTTTTGTCAACAAAGCAATGGACATTTAATTTCAAGGAAGTGTGAAATCTAAATCCATGATGATAGTGACTGAGACACCAAAGATTAAATTAGCATTTTTGTGATTCCTTTGTTTTGTGGCTCTGTGGTCACATATGCTTCTGGGTCTATCTGGTGAGGCATATTCCACTGAATGACATCCTCTGTCATTCCTTCATCCTGCTAGAGGTCTTCCAAGTCATAGACACAGGACTATACGATCGTGCTCTGATGAAGGCATCCTCCACAGGCTTCCCTGTGAGGTGTGACAGATGCCAAACTGTCTTTTTCTAAGTTTATGTCACAGAGTAGGTGTTTGATAGTCTCTTCCTTCCTTCTGAATACTTGAATATTGAAACAGGCCACTTTGTAGAAATAAAACTAACACTTTCTACTATAAATTTATCTAATATTTATGATGAACACTTTGATTATGGTGAGACCACTTGACCCTTAAGTAATAGTATGTTCTTCAATGTTTTATTGATTTTGGCCCCACCTAAATAGGGTATTTCAAACACAAATATTAAAGTGGAAAACCATAAAAGAAGGCTAACTAATAATAGTAAGAAGCATATTACATTGTGAATTTCCCACTTACTTTTTCAAAGTGTGTTTTTTTGTTTTTTTTTTTTTTTGTGGTACACGGGCCTCTCACTGTTGTGGCCTCTCCCATTGCGGAGCACAGGCTCCGGACGCGCAGGCTCAGCGGCCATGACTCACGGGCCCAGCCGCTCTGCAGCATGTGGGATCTTCCCGGACCGGGGCACGAACCCATGTCCCCTGCATCGGCAGGCAGACTCTCAACCACTGCGCCACCAGGGAAGCCCTCAAAGTGTGTTTTGATTTATTTTGTGCCATGTACTTATATTTTTATCTCAGTCACTTTGATGCAGTTTATCATTGGAGGGTTTTAAATGCTGGGTATTTGCAGAATCCAGTATAGCCAATTATTTTTTAGTTCAGATTGGCAATTTATTAGTCCTGGTTTATGCAGTAATTAAATCAACTAACCAGAAAGATTTAATACAAATAAAGGTACCCATTAGTGTCAAGTTTATATTTCTTTTTTAAACATTTAAAAATGTGATAAGATCGTTATCAATATTAGCACAGGAAATTTTTCAATAGAAAATGGTAACTAATATACAGTAACACATGAGATTCCTTCAGATATTTCACCATTTTAATATGTTCTCAAGTGAAATATTTGGGGTTACTTGGAGCTTTTTTTTCCCAATTTTACTGAGATATAATTGACATACATCACTGTATAAATTTAAGGTATACAACACAGTGGTTTGACATATATTGTGAAATGATTACTGCAGTAAGTTTAGTGAGCATCCATCATCTCAAATACAATAAAAAAAGAAAGCAAAAAAAGAAAAAAATTATTTGTGTTAAGAACTCTTAGGTTTGATTCAAGTTTATATTTCTATTGTCAACTAGAATGTTTTTGTTACATAAAAAACTCTAAAAAACAGGTTCATAAATTCTGTGAGATTGGGTTTCATGAGGTAGCTCTCCAAATATAGGGTAATCAAAGAGGAGGAGAGTATTTGAAACTGACTAGTTTATGTTCATGAGTATCCTTATAAGGCTGCCAGCTACTATTGGAAATACACTTTGTGAGTCCTCCTGATTAATGGCTAAGGTTTTACTAAAGTGAACGATTGTCCCTTATTCCAGAACTACAGTGTCAACAGTAGTGAGTAGATTTGTAAATACTTTCTTCCAGGTAGCCCAAGTCCTTCATCTGTAGCCATTAATTTGGTGACAGCCAATAATTATTTTAAGTGGCCCCTGATACTGAAACGCACAGATGGCTTTCTTCCTGTGTGGTGCAGGGAACACTTCTAAATTTCTGAGAGGTTTCTGTCACTACCCAAAGAATTTCCTGTCAGCAGTGACATTTGGCCTAATCATTTATTCTCTGTTGTAAGGCCTCCCTGCAGTGGCTCTCAGAGTCTGGAAAGCTTGTCTTCAGAGCCACTGCTGTCAACATCTGCTAAGGGTATTTTGCGTGAAGTGTCCCAACTTCTCTTAAAAAATAGGATCCCCTTCATTCTTAGGGCTCCCTGCTGGGTCATTTTCCTGGAAATAATGTCAGACTCTTATGAAATTTCATAAGGGCACAATTCTCAAAATTATTAATGAGGAAACATTTTAAGATATAATTGGAATGACACTGAAAAAGTTTATAAAATGTTACCCAAAAAGTTAAAAAATGAACTCATTTTTATTTCATAAATAATTCAATCATAGTAGGAAAACAGTCAGATGGAATACACCAACATGATGGCAATGATTGGTCTTAGCAGTGGAGTTACAGATTTCTTCTTTGTGCTCTGCATTTTGCAAATATTATAAAACAATTTTTTTGGGAAAAAAAATCTTTAAAATACTAAAATAATGACTATATCCATGAATAATAAACATAATGAAAATTATTACAAAAAAGAATATCTTTCAAATATTTTTACCATATAATTTTAGTGTAATACTAATTTTCTCTATGACATTTACACCACCTACCTATTACTATTCAATATACTTTGAAAATTATATAGGAATACTTTTTACTTCTTCATGACTTCAATTCTTCTCTCTGTGTGTGTGTTTCTTATTTATATTCTTCTCCCTTCCTCTTCCTCCTATATATCTATATTTTAATATGAAGCTGTAAGAGAATGAATAGAGTGGAGAATTCTACTGGGAAATAGCATATTGACAGAGTTTAATGGTTTTCAAGCCTTTTGGTTTCAGGACTCCTTTACACTCTTCAAAACTATCAAGAATTCCAAAAATTGTATGTTGGTTATACTTATCATAATTTACCAAATTGGAAATTATTTAATTTGTTTAGAATAATAATAAAAGTATTGAAATATTAATCTAAATGATATTTATAAAAATAATCATATTTTCCAAACAAGCAAACAACTAGTAAGAAGGGTGGAATTGCTCTATATCTTTGAAACTGTCTTTAATGTTTTATCTAATAGAACATAGCTGAATTTTCATATCTGCTTCTGCAGTTGCTATAATACACATTGTGTAGCCTGTAAAAAAAACTACACTGTACCTGTTGAGAATGAGGCCTAAAAAAATGTGAAAAAATACCAATAGCATCTTAGTATTATGAAATAGTTTTGACCTTGTAAACTCCTTGACAGCTCTCTGAAACACAGACAACAATCTGAAAATTGCTAGCCTAGGATAGACATATTTTATTTTTGTAGCTGTATAGTATTCCATTTTAATGAATGTACCCTATTTATAAAATTGCTCTGCAGACGTGTATTTGTATCTCTTTGAGGTTTTATTTTCCTTACAAACAATGCAGCAATGAATATCTTTATAAAGATATGGGCTTCCCTGATGGCGCAGTGGTTGAGAGTCTGCCTGCCGATGCAGGGGACACGGGTTCGTGCCCCGGTCTGGGAAGATCCCACATGCCGCGGAGCAGCTGGGCCCGTGAGCCATGGCCACTGAGCCTGCGCATCCGGAGCCTGTGCTCCGCAACGGGAGAGGCCACAACAGTGAGAGGCCCGCATACCGCGATAAAAAAAAAAAAGGGATGGAAAGATATTTGTCCACATGCATGGGTATATGTAAAGGGTGGATATTTAAAAATGAATTACTGTCTTAAAAGTTATGCATACTTCACTTAGTATGATCATCTCTAGGCCCATCCATGTTGCTGCAAATGGCATTATTTCATTCTTTTTTATGACTGAGTAGTATTCCATTGTATATATGTACCACATCTTCTTTATCCATTCATCTGTCGATGGGCATTTAGGTTGTTTCCATGTCTTTGCTATTGTGAATAGTGCTGCTATGAACATTGGGGTGCACATAAGCCAGACAGAGAAAGACAGATATCATATGATGTTGCTTACATGTGGAAACTGAAAAAATGATACAAATGAACTTATTTACGAAACAGAAATAGACCCACAGACAGAGAAAACAAACTTTTGGTTTCCAAATGGGAAAGGGGTGAGGAGAGGGATAAATTTGGAGTTTGGGATTAATATATGCACATTGCTAAATATAAAATAGATAACCAACAAGGTCCTACTGTATAGCACAGGGAACTATGCTCAATATCTTATAATAATCTATAAGGGAAAAGAATCTGAAAAAGCATATATATATATATATATATATATATATATCTGAATCTGAAAAAGCATCTATCTATATATATATCTATATCTACATATATATAGATACCTCTGAATCACTTTTCTGTACACTGAAACTAACACAACATTGTAAACCAACTACACTTCAATTTTTAAAAAGTTATGCATATTTTAAAGTATGTTGTGTTGACCCTCTAAGGAAAAGGTTTTATAAATATTTAATTCAAGCAAAGCAATATACACTCTTGTTCCCTAGCTCTTTGAAATACTAAGAAAGAATAAATGTTGTAGTTGTATGTCCCATAAATATTTTTCCCAATCAATACATTCACAATTTTTGATAGACTTTCCTCAATCTGATGATTTGGAATTTCAGTACTGTCTAAATTTTATAGACTATGTCCCTCGTCCATGGTTTTTAATATTTTGGGAGCTTCTACAACGATGTTAATCAAACACTCTTTTTCTCCATTTCCATCTACTGGAAATTCCCAATATAATGCATTTAGATATAGAAATCTTTTAAGACTGTGCTGTGGTTTTGATAAACTCATAAGAAAATGATAGTTTCCATAATTGGAATAATGTATCAAAATAGATGAATTCCAAAATTTTAATAATTCCTGAAATTGTCCTGAGGCAAAATCTGTTCTACTTTCATAAGTGTTTCCATTTTCTTGTTAAGAAGAAGAGACACAATCTGAAATCCAGCTCTAATTTTCTCCAAGGCATAAAAGAGAAGGCCTTAGTAATTACTTGTCTTTTTCATCTGACCACATAGTGTCTTCTTTTCTTGTTTTTGCCAATGAATGCAAAAAAGGAAGATTCCCCATAAAAAAAAGTTCTTCTCAAATGGCTGTTCTTAGACCTTCAGTTATACTTTACCTTCAACTCATTCTTTGCAATATTACACATCTTTTCACAGTAAAAGAACGTTCCTCAGTTAAAACTTTTTAAAACATATTATTTTGAATTTGCTGTTTCTTCTGAGCACTACCCATGTTATGTCATTATTGAAAGTATCCTGGGACCAAATCTAGTTAAAAATATATTTTTATCACATTTTGAAGAAACTGAATAAGCAAGTTCTTATTCAGTTATGAAACTTCTTTCAGAAGTTATGAAACTTCTTTTAAGACTTGTCTTGAAGCTTTGTTCACAATATGACTTATTTCTCAATACTCACTCTGGACATTCAGAGGCCATAAGCATTTGAATAGATGACCAGTGTTGCTAATGTGGGCTAACTATTTTAGAGTGTGTCTACCATTTGCCAGATCTTATTTGATGTGATTTAATGGCTCAGATAGATATTTGCTGAATGAATGAATAATGATTACTACTACTACCACTACTACTAGTGATATTATTATTACACCAATACTTGAAAATTCTCTACCTCTTTTGCTTTTTCTTTCATTTACTTTCCTCTGAAGTAGGCTGAGTAATAGCACTTCAGAGATATCCATGTCCCAATCTCGAGAATTTATAAACATATTACCTTACCTGGTAAAAGGGACTTTGCAGATGTGATTAAGTTAGTATCTTGGGATAGGGAGATTATCCTGGATTGTTCTGATGGGTCCCATGTAACTGCAAGGGTCCTCATAAGAGAGAGGCAGGAGGATCTGAGGATTAGGAAATGTGAGGGAGGGACCACAAACCAGGGAATACAGACGGCTTCTAGAAGCTGAAAAGGCAAGAAAACAGATGTTCCCCAGAAGCCTCCAGAAGGGACCTAGTTCTGCTAATTTTAGAGTTTTGACTTTCAGAACTGTGAGAGAATAAATTTGTATTGTTTAAGCCACTGAGTTTGGGGAAATTTGTTGTAGCAGCAATGGCCATCTAATACACCCCTTTTGCTTCCATTTCTTTCTGTATTTCATGCCATTAGATGTTGCCTCCAGAACCAAACATCTGCAACAGTGCTTAGCACTTAGATTGGTGATATGTGGAGTTCACATTTTAGTTCAACCCTTTTGCCGTAGCAGATATTCTGTTTGTGTGAGTGAACTATGCCTTCTATCAGCTTAAAGGCCTTTCGTGTCTTTGTCACATGAATGTAAACACATTCAAATCAAAGTATACTGCCCACTTTTAGAAGAACAAATTGTCCTTTAACTTTGCACCTGCAGAACTTAACCTCATATCTTTATTGGAAAATAACATTAAATTATTTAAAGATACAGGGTCATGAAGATAAGCAATGCAGGACTCCAGTGATTTTTTATGTTATCAGCATAGGTGTGATCTTAAAACGTTGAAATTATTGAAACGATATTCATAGGTATATATTTAGTTTATGTGTGTTTATTCCAATAGCCACTGAAGTATATTTCATTGTTCACAATCTATAACCAAAATCCTTTTGCTATAGCGTACACATAATTTATCAAACCCATGGACATTAACTAGGGTTTTGTTTTATTTCTTCGTTAATGGAAAATGAATTGTATCTGCTTTTATTTATCTTATGCATCTCAGACTATAAAGAGCAAAATGTTAACAATTGGTCTCAGTCTGCTCACAGAAAGTATAATTGATACCTCTGAGGCGTGGGAAAACTAGCGACCAAAACAATTGGCGGCATTCTTCCTTTGGTTCATATTTAAAATATGTCATTTTACATTTTCTGCTCTTAGTAGTCATTCTGTCTACATCAGGAAGAATGCAAATAGATGTGGTACAAATTCCCTGGTTATATAAATATTGTTCTAACTGTAAAATAACTGACCATTTATACTGATGGGCTAAGAAGGCTCTTTGAATTGCTTTGCTTATAATTGGTTCCCATGGGGACCTGCAAAATCCACAATTTCTGATAAAGTGGAAAGCTGTGGGGGAGTTATAAATTATAATGCAGTTATGACTGGGCTAGCCAGTACAATCTCACAATCTGTTATTAGAGCACAATCTGTTGTGTCTAAGGTTTGTTAGGAAACACTAGAGTCCAGAAATGTCACCATTAACTAATGTGTGATTTGGTCGCATTTCTTGGTAAGAAAATAAGATTTTAGTTGTCCTTTAATCCAGACTTTCCCTAGGAGGTTATGCAATGTAAGCCAATATGATTAATATCACCATTGAATAATTTAAAGTTACTTCCTCTAAAGAGCAGAATCCCACTGTAGGACTGAACACAGTCCTCAGTGGAAGGTTCAGACTTTGGGTTCAGATAGCCTGGCATTTCCATCCACTTACTGATTATATGGTTTTGATGGATTGATTTGTCATTAAGACTTACTTATATAATCCATAAAATGGAGGGAGTCATGTAGTTCATTGAATTGTTTTAGGAATTAAGTGAGATAGTGTATCTAAATTGGTCCAAGTCAGATATAACATAAAGTGGTAATGAATAAGTTCTCAAATATCAGTGGCTTAACTCCTAAAAAGTGTTATTCCTTATTCACGTTATAAAGTCAGTTGTTGGGGACTCTGCTGCACGGTGACTCAGAAAGCATCGTGAGAGGACGCTGCACCACCAATAGAACCCCTGGCCTCCAAGGTCATGATGACAGGGGATCAGAGACGGGAGGGGCACACAAGCCCTGGAGGCTGTCTCAGAAGGCACACAGGTGTCATTTGTTGGTACATAGGCCAGAGAGACTTGGAAACATAAGGAAGACTGGGAATATGGATATTTACAGGCATGGTCTTTCCCACAGCATCTGAAATGCTTAGCGAGATGCCTGGCACATAATTAGAATAGCTCAATAAATGTTAGTGATTGTCTTTGCTGCCATCATCATCATCATGATTACTTTAGAGGCAGTACGTTTATAGTTAAGAATCCACCACCAACTCTATGACTTCGGGCAAACTTTTAAAACTCTCTGAACCTCCATTTCTTCCATTGTAAAGTTGGCTCACCTCATCAGATTGTTGTAGGGACTAAATGAAATAAAGTGCTGCCATGTAGCACTCCCTCCAAGAAGATGGGGGTTTTGTTGTCACTGCACATTTTTACCCTTCATTGGATCTACCAGTTGATTCAAACCATTTAAATGCCTATTTGTGTGTGTTTTTAATGCAATGGTGTTAAGATACCTTGATTCATTTTAGCATTTATATGCTAATAAAATATTGATTTTTCCATTTGTGACAGATATATACAATTATTCATTATACAGTCAGCAGGTGTTTATTAAGCATACACCGAATTCTAGAGTCTAGGGATGAGCAATAAACAAGATAGGCAAGGTCTTTACCTTCGTGGAATTTGGATTCTGGAACAGTGATGAGGGAAACAGGGAATAAACAAGCAATGGTAAATGAACTGTGTAATTTCAGATCATGATAATTCCTATGAATGTACAAAAACAGAAATATTTGGTAAAGACTGGTGAATATTTCATTTTGTAAGATCAGAGATGGCTCTGAACAAGCAATATTTCAGCTGAGATTCGAATGACACAAAGGTATTTGGTAGAAGAGCCTGCCTGGCAGAATTCCAAGTGCAAAGCACCTTGGCTCATTAAATGTCATTAGAGCAGAGTAAGTGATGGGCAGAGTGGTTAGAAATGAGGTCATAGAGATAAGGAGGGATCTTTGCTATGAAAAGAGTTTGATTTTTATTTTTCTAAATTTGATGAAAAACTATCAGAGGTTTTCAAGCAAGAGAAGGACTCACCTGATTTTTGCTTTATTTCACTGACTGCTTCACAAAAAAACCAGTAATAGAGGCTATTGCAGAATCCCAGAAAGAGATAGTGGTACTTTTTCTTTAATTGAAGTATAGTTGATTTACAATGTTGTGTTAATTTCTGCTGTACAGCAAAGTGATTCAGTTATACACATTCTTTTTTTATATTCTTTTCCATTATGGTTTATCATAGGATATTGAATATAGCTCTCTGCTAGGACCTTGTTGTTTATCCATCCTATATATAATAGCATACATCTGCTAATCCCTGGTACTTTTGAACAAATTAGATGGGTGGGGAGATGGACAAAAGTGGAAAGATTTGGGATGCATTTTGAAAGTAGAGCTAAAGGTTGGTAAAGATGTGGAGGTAAAGAAAGGAAACCTCTTAGATTTATGAACTTAGAAGTTCATAAATGCCCTCCAAGGAAACATCTGATAGAATTTACAAAGATGACTTACTGATAGAGGCAAATACATTTTACTTCAGGGTCAGAAACGGGGAAAATTCATTTTCTTTTGAGGATTCATCCATGGCCCAAAAGCCAGGAAGAGTGGTTTTTACTCATAACAGGCTTATATAGCTCCCTTATTTTAAAAATAACTAGGTCAGGTTTTTTTCTAATGAAATAAAATATTAGGCTGAAATTTTGAGTTAATTAAGTATGGGTTGCTATAATCTACTGCCATGCCCATTTGATGTTGGGCAGAAGAAATGAGAGATACAAGAGGTTTATGGTATGACATACATGATAACAAGGAGCATAGGGTAAATATATTTGTCATTTCAGGGAAGCTCTTACCTGACATAATCTTGGGAAAACCTGTTTTGGAGAGATAAATGGAGGAGCCATTCAGAATGATAAATTAAACCTGCCTTTTATCTTTTCAATCGTGTCCAATAAAATAGTTTATATTGAGCAGAAGGTTCTACCCCCCTGATCTAAGATATACTGTTGTACAAGGTACACATTGTGTGGATAAATAAACTGACCCACGTTTGTTTCCATGTTAAGTCCTTCAAGTACTGAAATCTCTCTTTGAGCTTACTGGTTATGACTTTGTATCTCAGGGTCAGAGTTCCAATTTCAGTGCACAAAGCCCTTGCCTTTGGCAGCTGAAGGCCTGTTATTATGGGCAGAGATGAAAATTTCCCTGGGCCAAGATCTGTAATTTTCTATATTAAGTCTTGAACCAGTAAAGTGAAGTATCAGTGACTCATTTAAAATTCTTTTTCTCATGAAGCAGATTAGTAATTCTGTTAAGTCCAGTAAAGGGGATAAATCTGGACCACTGTAGTTTGTTGGTTTTTTTTTTTTTTTTTTTTTTTGTGGTACACGGGCCTCTCACTGTTGTGGCCTCTCCCATTGCGGAGCACAGGCTCTGGACGCACAGGCTCAGCGGCCATGGCTCACGGGCCCAGCCGCTCCGCGGCATGTGGGATCTTCCCGGACGGGGGCACGAACCCGTGTCCCCTGCATTAGCAGACGGACTCTCAACCACTGCACCACCAGGGAAGCCCTGGACCACTCTAGTTTTGCATCTTAAATAAAACACTGTGAATCCACAGACTGGGATGTGGCTTTCCCCTCATATTGTGTAGATTGTCAGGACACCTGTTCTCAATACAGAACAGAGCCGACTCCGTTCGCCTCTTTCCTTGATGCCTCGCTATGTCTGCAGTGAAGGAACCAAATGTAGAGTTTCTCAGTGCTGATGGCCATTTCAGGAGAGAGAGAAGGGCTACTCCCAGAAGTCCTACCCTCCAAAGGCAGATGAGTGAGGTCCTACAGAGCAAGATAGCCAGAGCACATAGACAGACTCCAGGAATGCCTTCACAGGCTCTTCCTCCAATATGCCATTGTCACTTTTCTTCATATGTCTATATTTCATAAACTAAGCCACATAGCAGTGTTCTAGTGTTACCTTACTCTGTTTTAACTCATGTTTAATAGCAGCTCAGTGGTTTCTCTTGTGTCTTTTCTTTTACTTGAAGCTTATGCATATTTTTATGGGGTACTTTAGATTTTCTTCAGGGATAACTATAGGTTCTGGAACAACTATTGTCCAACAAGGAAATCCAAGGAAAGTCCAAGGACCTAAAAAATAATCTAGGATTTTTATGTAAGAGTCTTCTTATAGTCTGTGAATTGCCTAAAAGTACATCAGCCAAAAAAAGGACAGGAATGTTAGATAAAGCTGTATTGGTATACAATGAATGAATGTTGAAACTGGGGGAGTGGGATACGGGGACACTATTTTCTCTCTTCTGTGTATGTTTGAAAATTTTCGTAAAGAGAGTTATTTATAAATAAATAAATAACAGGCATATAGGGATGATTGAGCGTTTTTTAGACAAACTTTTGAGGCGTTTTATGTCATTGATACGTAAGGTTCAAAAATGTAAGGGGACAATCTAAAACCTAAGTGGAAATTAAGGGGAAAAATTGCTACAATTTTAGAACATTTTTCAGTTTCCTGTTGTGAGTGATGGAATTTACTCCTTGGAGTGTAATTGGCATCATTTTATTTGATCAGAAAATCACACAAAATATTTTCGTGATTGTTAGCATATTTGCAGGCTCTTAGAGACTGATATTCTTTTCTGTCATAATACATCATGAATAGATGAAAAATATATTCCGATATATTCCTTTTTAAAAATATTCTCTTTCACATATATGGACACATGCACACACACACAACTCCTAGAATTCCTTCCACCCCTGCCACTAATGAAATGTGCATGAGTGTGTGTGTGTGTGTGTGTGTGTTTCACATTTAAAAGCAGGTCAGTTAAAGTGTTGTTTTATCATTATAGCTTTTTTGTTAATCAGGTAATGCTGAAAATTCTCTTCAAATTTAGATGTTTATATATGTATCTGCTCCATTATCAAAGAAGTTGGGAAGGTCCAATAATATTAAAGAAACAAAACCAGCAGACACGAAGAGCCTGCATACACACACACACACACGCACACACACACATATACACACACATATACATATAATTAAGCAGAAAGCAATTTATAATGCATTTCCACTTTGTGCCTATTTTTTTTTTTTACCACTTAAAGTTTTAGAGTCTAAAACAGAACCTTTGAACTCATCACTTGAAATTCATCACTGTGATGCCTGCAGTTTGGGGTCTATTTTCAAGTGACGATATTATCTATGGTGGGAATAAAAGAGAAATGGCTCCAGGGAAATGGCTCTAAAAGTCATATTTTTTACGTGTGCCCCAAAGATATTAATAACACCTAACATTTGTATACTTCATGGTTCATAAAAAGCTATTTCTCTGCCTGTCTTATGTAATTGTCACACATTTACTCCCAATCTTTCATTCGTTCAACTAATATTTACTCTGGGGTACTATATACCAGATTTAGGGTTAAGTGCTGAATGTAAAGTTACGTGACCCCATGAGTCAGGGAGCAGCCACAAGTTAAAAGTGAGTTCCAGAAATCGTAAGCAGCTCGTCCAAGGTTTTATAATGAATAAATGGTAAAACTGAGATGTGAAAATAAAATTCACGATCAGCAAAATGACCGTACACATCATACCTTCAACTGTCCTCAGTTTGTGAGAACTGTGTCAATGGCTTTTTCCTTTCAGGAAAGCTTTTATATATCCCTGGTTGGTGACTGCTGCTACAGGTTTTATATCTAATCACCATGTCCAGGAAATACATGCTGTGTTCAATACAAAGTGTTTACTTCTTTGATTATGATTATTTTTAAGTTAAAAAGGAACATATTATCAAACCACAGTTGCTTACAGTAGCCAAATTTGAAATAATCTTTAGGAAACCAGGAAAAGGTTTCCATGCCTACTTTAGATAAAAAAAAAGCCTTCCTTGCAGACTTATTAAACACCAAATGTATTATTAAGAAACTTAGAGACTCTCTTCAGGAAAAAATATTTTAAAAACTTGGCAGATATTATCCACTGCCCAACCGGACTGAAGAACAGTTTTGGCTTTTTCAGCTGAGTAGATGCAGAAGGAATGATCCTCCGTGCTTTCTGTTGTCAAGTCATGAGACAGTTTTCTGGGTGTCTTCTGCCCTAAAAATGAAAAATAGGCATGCTTACTAAAATTGTGTGTGTGTGTGTGTGTGTGTGTGTGTGTGTGTGTGTGTGTGTAATCAACTATGTTCCAGAAGCTACGTTATGCTTGGGGAAAACAAAGATGAATAATGCAGGGAGCCTACCCTCAAGAGGTTTTTGATTTGGTAGAGAAAGACATATAAACCTGAACGAGCAGCAGTGTTTTACACATGCCAAATTAGACGTCTATATGGTAGATGCACACAGGAAGAGATTGGAATCGACTTGCGATTTTTTTATCACTTGTTTAATGTCTATTTTGCTATCAGAAAGAAAATTCTTTAAGGGCTAGAACTGTGTGGGAATAAATGTGTCCATTTTATTCCCTGTTTAAATCTTTCATGGATAGCACAATACCTGGTA
The DNA here is from genome assembly GCF_951394435.1 of Stenella coeruleoalba. Taxonomy (NCBI): domain Eukaryota; kingdom Metazoa; phylum Chordata; class Mammalia; order Artiodactyla; family Delphinidae; genus Stenella; species Stenella coeruleoalba. The sequence continues at coordinate 50,689,549 of NC_137156.1, forward strand.
GATAGCACTTATGTTTCAAATTAATTTTGAAAGTATTTCAGGAAAGGTTGGATGAATTAACTGAATGAATGTATTAAAACATTAATTAATGGTAAGGTCCCTCTATGGGAACTTGGGGCAGGGGACGTGGATAAAGAGGTCAGGAAAGATTCTATGAAAATGATTAAGTGGGGAAAATGGGAAGCCAGTCAGGACAGAAGGATCAGTATAAGCAAATCTAGGAATGTGTGAAAGGTCTCAACCCTTTCTGAGTAGTCCTGTAAGTGGAAATAGAGATGTGTATATTTAGGTCATGATTTTGGATAGCATTTTGTGCTAAGGAGTTTGGACTTTATCCTATAGGTGGACATATGGAAGATTAACATGAAAAAGTTTGCATTATAGGAAGATCTATAGGCAATAGAAATCCATATAAAATACCTTTAATGTCCAGTCCCAATGGAAGAATTGATACCTATCTAAGAAAAATGAATTTAGGATAGTTACTCAATCTTCCTCTGGGGTAGTCTAGCCCTAAACTGTTTTATCCCTTTGCTTCTGTAGCAAGTACAAGCGGATATTCTATTTTAGAGCCATTCATATGCATTGTTTTTACACTCAACTCCTCGATAGCGAGGACTGATTCCTTGTATGACTCCTTAGATAGATTTATCTGTAGACATTTATGGCACATATGGTCTTTAACACATCTTTGAAGGACGCAGTTTCTAGTGTCTCGGTTATATTTACTTAGTATCGATTAGTAAGTGATTCAGGCTCCATGAAAGCACTCTTCAAATTGTCACAATTTTAGTTCCTTGAATCTTGAGTTAGAAAAAGCTCAGTCCCAAGCCATTTCCCCCGTAAATCCTTCATCCACAGAAGGGACGTTCTCTTCCCAGCTGGTGCCTGGAGCCCTGTAAACAGATACCTACCCAGTTATATACAGCTTTCCCTTTGATACTGGGACACATTTATTTCTACTAACTCAGTTACTGCATTTTGGGAATTCTTTCAGTCTCTAGCCCAGGTAATATATGCTTAGAAACAGCATACAGGAAATTGACCTATGTTTTCTTGACCTGAGTTTGGGTTCAGTTTGGGGGTGCATATGTGTTTGCTTCCTTGGTGGAGGATTGTAACTGGATACTGGGAAAAATCCTGATGTTTTTCATTATAAGATTCCTCACTCTGGTTCCCCCTCCATTTGTTTTTAGGGCAGGTAACATGAGCTCCATGTGAAATTAGAGTTATACCTGGGACTGGGACTTGAAATTCTCTCTTGTTTTTTGATTTTTCAAGCAGGCTGGCTAGTTATATTTAAATACGGAAATTATGGGACTCTATTCTCTCTTAAAAGAGGAAAAGGTTGTGCTCTCACTCTTAAATCCTTTAGAATTTCATTAATGTAAGGAATCTTAAGAAGTTTTCTCGTCTGTCTGTCTGCATGTATTTAATAATTTGATCAGCAGATAATGAATTGTGTGCTTCCCTCAGACAATTTGCTGGGCCACTGGGGTGGATGCTGGGCAAAGGTGAATATGACCCAGCTCCTGACTCCAGTCAAATCAAATTCTCCTAATAGTGGAGAAGAACATGGACACGCATTATGGAAATTTAATGAGATTTAGCTGGTCCCCTATTGATGGACGTTGATAAATTATGGTACATGATAATTATGCTACAATACTGAACAGCATTTCAAAAGGATGATATGTGCTGACTCTTCATATATAATTAAACAAACAATAAAACCCACATTCTGAGTGTCCCCTTTGGAATTAAAAAAACAAAGAACCAGATAACTGGAAGATGGATTAGTAGGTATATATTTATGCATTTTCCTGGAAGGAATTATAAGAAAATGGGGGGAGTTGAGAAGGGGTCTTATAGTTTTTGTTTTTAACCTTTGTATAATTTGAATTTACTACCAAGAATGTCCTTCTTTTGTTTATGTGTTTATTGATGTTTAATATCAAAGGGATATCTGTACTATAAGATTATTGCTGTATATTTTTTCTTCTTTTTGCCTCTTTCTAATAAAAAGTGCCATGTTACATAGAGTGTGTAGTAATCTATAAAGATTACATATAGTATGCAAAGAGGTCTGTCAGGGGCAAGTACAGCGCCATGGAAATACGAGGGAGGGGAGGAGAAAGACAAGACCAGATATGGTCCATCTTGGTCAGTAAATAAGATTCTCCTTGTTTTAAAGACTCTTTATCTTAGAAACATTTTCCTTTGATGTTTTGCCTTCCAACTACACAAGCTTCCCCAATCTGTTGTTGGACAGGTAAGTCAGCCAGTTGTAGATTAGTCAGTTGGTGCTTCTTGGAAGTACCTGTGCTTTGCACTTTCTTGGTGTCTTCACTCAGCACAGATGAGGTTTCAGTCAGAAGGAACCAATTGTACCTCTGAGATGTACATTGTGTCTCTTCTATGTGAATCATCAACTTTCTCTCTTATGTTATTCCCCTAAACAAGGTTTGGTTTTTCTTCTAAGAATAAATTTTTCTATATGAAAAGAATTATCAGAGAATTGTTACAAATAAGAAAAAGATGGTGCCTTGCTTGTTTGTTTCCTTTTTTTTTAATTTTAAAAAAAATTTTAATTGAAGTACAGTTGATTTACAATGCTGTTAATTTCTGCTGTACAGCAAAGTGATTCGGTTGTGCATATATATTTTTTTTTCCATATTCTTTTCCATGATGGTTTATCATAGGATATTGAATATAGTTCACTGTACTATACAGGAGGACCTTGTTGGTTACCCATTCTATATATAAAAGCTTACATCTGCTAACCCCAACCTGCCACTCCATCCCTCCTCCAACGCCCTCCCCCTTGGCAACCACCAGCCTGTTTGTTTTAATACTTGAAACAGAGAGGTGAGCTTGAGATAATTACTTAGCCATAGTATGATTTATCAAAAAAAAAACCATACTATGTTTTTTCTCTCTTTTTTTCTAGGGAAACAGCTGTTCTGCTTTTGTTGTCACTCTGGAGCATTTTCTTTTTCTGTCAGCCTGCTTCCCATAGTAAAGAATTTTATTTGCAACTAAATATAAGCACTAATCCATTTCAGAAAGATAAAATTGGGAGTGTACATGCAAGTTACACTTTCTTTAAGTGTTATTAACTTTTTATTTGTTTCCACCATTTTACATTTCTTTGGCCTAAATGATAGGAGTACACATGTGTCTGACATTTGTAAATATTACCTATGGTAAGTCAGAAAGAGAAAAACAAATACTGTATGCTAACACATATATATGGAATCTAAGAAAAAAAAAAAGGTCATGAAGAACCTAGGGGCAAGACGGGAATAAAGACACAGACCTACTAGAGAATGGACTTGAGGATATGGGGAGGGGGAAGGGTAAGCTGTGACAAAGTGAGAGAGTGGCATGGACATATATACACTACCAAACGTAAAATAGATGGCTAGTGGGAAGTAGCCTCATAGCACAGCGAGATCAGCTTGGAGCTTTGTGACCACCTAGAGGGGTGGGGTAGGGAGGGTGGGAGGGAGGGAGATGCAAGAGGGAAGAGATATGGGAACATATGTATATGTATAACTGATTCACTTTGTTATAAAGCAGAAACTAACATACCATTGTAAAGCAATTATACTCCAATAAAGATGTTTAAAAATAATAAAAAAATAAAATGTGAAAAAATATGTATATATTACCCATGTAATTTGTTTATTCTGTTAAAATAAACTGTTATTAGAATGGCAGTACAAATCATCTTAGCAGATCTCATTGAATGCTTGGTTTTCACTTCTAATTCTAACCTGTGCTCAGAGAACCACAGTAATCATATCTTAGTGAATATTCAGTCTTTTTGCTCCATCCCAAAGTTATGGCTCAAGCACAAGAACTGCCCAAAACTCATTTCTTTTTACCTCTGATGGGGAAGGTGGAAGGTAAGCAGTTGGAGAGTGTTTGATTAGAAATCCAGAATACACGGTTCTGGGTATGATGTTTCTATCAGCTACCACAATTTAGCCGGCAATTCATCGAACTTTTATTTTCCTTATTGGCAAAATAAAGAGTTTAAATTAAAAACATTTTAAGATCAAACAATAGGCAGGGACTATAGGCCTTCCAGGATGGAAGTTTAGTACAACTAAGAACTGTCCAAATAACTATACCTCATTTAGTATACAAAACATAGTTAAATGGTAAACAGGCTATAGAAGTTGAAAGGAAATGGAACCAAATAGCCCACTTTGCTATATGCAAAAGGCTTTCTAACTCCAAAATATAATAATTCAGTGTTGTAACCTTCAAGTAATGTTTGTCATGTCAGTTGTGGTCTAGATTTGGGACTTGCTGTTTCTACATCTAGGAAGATATGTAGCTATAGATATACACGTACATATATGCATATGAACTTTATCATTATAAAGCATATGAGGGAGAGAAAATAGCAATCATTTGCATACAAATCAGAGAAATTCATCTGCAAACTTTCCTGGATATAACAGCAAGTATTTTATTTTTCTACTGCAAAGCACTTTATTTTTTTTTAATTAATTTTTATTGGGTATAGTTGATTTACAATGTTGTATTAGTTTCTGCTATACAGCAAAGTGAATCAGTTATACATATATCCACTCTTTTTTAGATTCTTTTCCCATACAGGTCATTCCAGAGTATTGAATAGAGTTCCCTGTGCTGTACAGTAGGTCCTTATTAGTTGTCTATTTTATATATAGTAGTGTGTATATGTCAATCCCAATCTCTCAATTTATCCCTGTCCCCCCTTCCCCCCTTGCTAACCATAAGTTTGTTTTCTGCATCTAACTGCAAGTATTTTAAAGGTAGTATTAAAAAAATAAGGACATGGGTTCTAACATAGAGTTAGAACCAGACTTATATCCATAACTTGTACATCATTATTATTTATCCCATATCAGTACAGGCTACTTCTGTCTGCATATGAAGGAATTAGGGATCCTGATCAGGTAGAAGACAGCAAGAAGCTTAAGGACTATGGAGAATTATAGTAAGGGCTGAAAGTCCAAATACACTGTTGTGTCAACTTAAAGAAAAACACACAACATAGGAATCGTTAAAGTTTTATTCAGGGACCTTACTGAGGACTGTGGCCTGGAAGACAGCCTCTCAGAAGCTCTGAGGGAATTATTCCAAAAAGGTAGTGGAGAAACTAGCTTACATATGATTTTTGGCCTGGGAATATGTGCAGTCAAGCATACACCTTGATAAAAAATTACTGCTAGTCACAAAGAACAAATATCTTAAGTTAATGATTTTAGTGCTTTTCTATCAATGGGAGGAAGCAAGAATCGGGGCTCATTAAAATTCTCCCTGACCTGTACATCTAACTGTCTAAGGGGCCTGTTTGTCCAAAGCACAGAGTGCCGCATCCTGTTTTTCATCCCAGATTCCCCTGATGGTGCCCTGTTGGTGACAGCAGTGGCTAAGGACCTAGGGCTGAGGGCTGAGCCAGGCTCTTTGTTCTTTGTTCTCAGTTCTAGTGCTGGCAGTTTTCATCTGGAATTCTAAAAGTGTTTCAACTACATCCTATCATTGTATCCATCTCATTTATTAATATTTTCATTTAGCAAACACTTGATAGAAGCCTGCTTTTAGCCAGACTTGGTATTAGTCCTTCCTGTGCTCAGGTCATAATCTGGCACTTGGCATGGAGAGAACCATGCATGTGAACTGTGATGTTTCCAAACTCTGTGGTATTGGACGTGATTTCTAAGCTAGAGGATGTTCTATGGCTATCATGCTAGAGGCAGACATCCATTCTCTGTTCCCCAAACACCGATCCATATTTCTATTATGACAGCCATTGCCATCCATTAGAGTATTCCTTTTACTTGTCTTTTTCCCTCTAGACTGACCACTTTTTCAGGTACAGAGTCCAGGGTAGTGAAACATATATGTATACTGAATAGCTTTCAGTTTTCTTTTATTAATGAATGAATGTTTTAAAAATGTTTCTAAGTTTAACATCCTTTGATTAGTATCGTTTTTGAATTCATTAGTATGAACAGCTTTTTTTTTTGTGATACGCGGGCCTCTCACTGTTGTGGCCTCTCCCGTTGCGGATCACAGGCTCCAGACGCACAGGCCCAGCGGCCATGGCTCACGGGCCCAGCCGCTCTGCGGCATGTGGGATCTTCCCGGACCGGGGCACGAACCCGTGTCCCCTGCATCGGCAGGTGGACTCTCAACCACTGCGCCACCAGGGAAGCCCTGAACAGCTTTTTAATGTACAAGTCACCCTGAATATCACAGGAATAGTTTAATTAAAAACTAATTCATTTCCATACCTGAAAAAAAAGATAGTTTCTAGATTAAAATTTTATCATATTTTATCTTAGTTCTTGAAAATTTTTTAAATTTGTTTTCATCTCATCCCTCTACTCTCACACAAAGATTTTTTTAAGCTCGCCCCCAATAAACTGCTTCTGTTTTCATTAGCTTACTCTCTCTACCAGCTCCTCCCACTCTACTTTTCTTTTTCTGAAGTAAGATTTATAATCTATCTGAGGTGAGAAATTTTAAAATTTAATATTTAAAACATCAGAATTGTAAGTTATGATAATAAAGAGATATTTTTTAAAAAGCATCACTACAAATCCAATATAAATACTAGAAGAATTTAAATAAACTGAATGCTAAAAATTAAAAATGTTCAACTTCTCTAAGGGACAGCAGGAATTCTGCTATTAATACATATTAGCTGAAATGTATGTCAATATCTACTTATAAGATACGATGTTAGAAACATTTTTAGTGAATCATGAAACTGAAGTGTTAAGTTTTAAATAAAAATCAGTATATAGTGTTTTACATTAATTTTGCTAAGCAAAATACTTGTCGTCTGTTCATTTGCTTAAAATAGCAAATCCTGTAAACCATTAGATTATTTTATCAGTTTATGCATCCGATGTTTTATGTTTGGAAGATGTTTGGAAGACTAGAAATACTCCACTAAGCAAGGAAATTGTAATTACTTCTTCATAATTACCATGCAACTTTATTGCCATGCATTGTTATAATTATATTTTAAATATTCCCCATTTACATGAGAGACCATAATGTCTTCCAGCACGTTACAAACTGTGGCTTATAACTGCATCTCACTTCCACAAAGGCCTTTTCTTCATTAGCCTCTATTTCAACTACTGTTAAAAGAGACTAAACAAAATCAATTGGCTTCATAATACTGCAATAAGGAAATTGTAGCCAATATAATATTTCTGTGCTACTGAAATCGTCTCATTATTCAGAGGATTCATGTTTAACATCTAAGGTATATTCCTCCTTCCTTAAGGATTCAGTCATAATTACATCAGTGCTTCTCAAACTTCAATGAGTACAAGAATCACCTTGGGATCTGCTGCAAATACAGATTTTAATTCAGTATATCTGGGAAAGGGCCCTCGACTCTGCATTTCTAACAGGCTCCCATGTGCTGATACCACTGCTGCTGGTCCTTGGGCCACACTGAATAGCAACACTGTCAATTATTATGTATATCTATGTGCAAAATGCTGTTAACAGTTTTCACACACACACACACAAACTTCACCCAGAACTCTGCTATAATCACTTTCCACCTTCAAGCCTGGAAATTACTTATTATTGTTAGAAGACTTAACAGAAACTGTTACCAAAATCAACTTCCACTGTTCACCACTCAGAAGCCAATACTCAAGAGACAAGTGTTGGTTGAAAAGAAAAGATTGCTTTATTCAGGAGACCAGTAACCTGGGGAGAAGGTGGACTCGTGTCCAAGAACCAACTCCCAAGTTTCTGCTCAACCATGAAAGTTTTTAAAGGAAGAATCATTTGGGGAGGGGGTCAGAGTCTTTGTTATCTTCCGCTGTGTATAGACCTTCTTCTGATTGGTTGGTGGTGAGGTAGCAGGGTGGTATCCAGGAATTTTGTGCTTGGCCTGAAGTTATCATCCTGGGACCTTAGTTCCTGCAGAAGAACTCAGAGCTATATTGTTCCGTATATACTTTAAGGAGGAACTAGGACCTTGCCCCAGGGCGGCTGCGCTAGTGGTTCTTACCTGCTCCTCCTTTGTTTCTGCATTCTCTCCTCTCCCTGATTAGCAACTCTTTGAATCTACCCTTTGGAACTCAGGGAAGGTCAAGGAGGCTGAATGAAGCCTATTTCCTACAAAGAAGAAATGGGGGACACGGAAAGGATTTGTACCCAGGAGGGCCCCACAGGCTCCTTCTTGGTTTCAAAACATCATTGAACCTGTGAAAAAAATCTGCAAAGTAAGCATTAGGGAATTTCACTCTGAAGTGACATGGGGGTAGCAAGAGACAGCTTCCAGAAGAATGTGACATTTGAGCTACATTCTGAAGGTTGATTAGTAGTTTGCCAGATGGAGGGTATGGGTCCAGGGGGCGGGGTAGGAGGGAGATGCAAAAGGAAATTTCAGCCAGGAGGAAAGGCATTTAGAGGTGAGGGGACTGTAAACCACTGGGGGAGAGGAGGAGACTGATGAAAGGTAAGATTAAGGGCACAAATTCTTATCTTCTAATTGAGGAGTTAAGATTTTACCCTGCAGGTGTTTAGAAATTACATGAGGACTAGAAGATTATATAAATCTAACTAATTTACTAATGTTTTCTCTTCCACTCTGAATAAAATAGTCCCTTGGGAAACTGACAATCAGAATGACACGCCTGCAGTTCAAGGGCAATATTACGGATATTCCATCTTATTCTAATGACACTTTTGAACATTTGTTTCTGGGGTTTTATTTTTTTAATTCATTTAGCGAAACATTGTGGCCCTATCTTCTTTACCATCATAATCATCTTCAAATTAAGAAAGTAACAGGAGATGTTTCAACTTAGCGATGCCAATAAATACAAATAGGTCATTGTCAACATCCATAGCCTGACAGTTTATGAAGATCCTTGAATATCAGAGTGGCTAATATTTGAAGCCTCTAAGACACTGTAAAACACAATTTGCAAAGATATCTCAGTTGAAAGCTAAGAAAGTCTCACCCCATGACTTTTTAAATGTCCCCTAGTGTTAAAAATAATTTTTTGAAAGTTCTCTTTTCAGTAATGGCAAACTTCAAGATAGGCTTAAAATCCAGAATCTGCTAGTCTATCTATATTTGATCCTTGGCAAGCTAGACTATTGTTATCTGGTAATATTTGTTTCAGGGATGCTTCTGCACAATTTTTTATGCTAGTGGGTAAAAGAAATCTTAAGGTTAATCGTTCATTCAGTCTTTTCTTTTCCTGCCAGTACTGTTCCCCAATTCTACAGCTTCCAAGGTTTCACCAAAAAAAGACTTTTAAATGTATATATACACACATAAACATATGTATAGTAGGAGAGGAAAAATAATTTTCTCTCTACTCTTCTAGGTCTTGACTGAGACACCCCCTGTAATAAATGACAGATTAACAAGAGAAAAACAAACAGGCATTTAATAACATGTATACTTCCTATATACATGGCAGGCACTCAGAAAAACTGAGCCCCTCAGTCAGCAGTCATTCATGGCAAAAGACAAGGATACAGGGAAGGGTGAAGAATTAGGACCACATGTGGGAGATCATGAATTGGGCAGCATCCCAGCCAGCAGAGAGAATGGAGCTACCAGGAGCTGTATAAAATAAAAGACTTTTATAGGCAGAAAAGAGTGGGACAAGAAAGGCATACTAGCAAAAAGTGGATTGGTTGTGACAAGGTCCCTTTCCTTTAGGGGATGCAGGGGTCTGTCAGTCAGGTTACCGCTCTAGTGCTGACCAAGGGATTCCTGATGGACTGGTTTCAGATTCCATTTCTCAGAGAGGCTGAAACTATAAGTCTCTGTTTGGTGACATGGGGCTTAGCATAAGTGACTTCATTTAGGGCTTGTTGTCTTGTTTTTAACACCAACATAATCGGAAGGGGTTGATTCTTGTCTCTTTACTTCTAAGGCAAGTTCACATTCTGCTTCAACTGATTATTTTTTCAACAATATTTGTTATATTCTTTTATGGTCTGCCAGTACTTTTTTGAAGCCCAGTTAGTTAGAACAGCCGCCAACAGAGTTGAAACTAAAAGGGGGCCAAATGTCTCTCCAGAAGCAAGAGGACTTCAAAAGATATGCATTACAAAGCACTACTGTGACTCACATAATCACTTATTTTTAAAGGGGATTTGCTAATGTAAAATTGGTTTCTTATCTTCCCAGCCCCTAGTGAGCCTTTACTGTGCAAATTCGCTGATGGAGGACAAAAGAAGCGACAGAATCAAAGTAAATACACCCAGAATGGAAGGCCTTGGCCCAGGGAAGGAGAGGTGAGTCCTGACTGACCTGTGCTCAGAAATGTGGCCACAGACATCCCTCAGGAGGGTGGCAAGACAGACACACGGGGCTGTGAGAGAACCAGGTCCTGTAGAAAACCAGATGGCAAATGAGCAGGCCTATATTGATTTAATCAGAATAAAATTAGTTCAGGAGGAGTATAGGACTTCCAAATTGACCTCAGTTCTGCACTACAGTAAGTCTTCTGTCTTTAACCAAACTTGAACCCTATAATACTCACTGAGAGACTTAGCCACAAAGAATTGATCCATAACTGTGTCATAGTTATAAAATGAGGGTATGATTACTTAAGAAAATATTTTCAGTGAAAACAATAGTGAGAGTTAAATGTTTGTGTTTGAAAAAAACAAACAAAAATTTAGATTTATTTCATTCTACTGTTGAGATGTTCCACTTGCACATATATGTGTAGTTACGAAATGCCCATGTGCTCATAAACATGTTGATATGTGTCTTATATATGTATATATCAATATAAAATATGACATTTTCTGTTGGTCAAGGAGAAAGAAAAGCAGATACACACAAGGTTTTGCTTTTCCCAACAAGGAGAAAAGCATTTAACAGTTAATTATCCCTTTACTCTCCTAACACAAAACAGTAGAAAAGCAAGCTAATGGCTCCAGTGCCACTTGGGAATGGATTCCTGTTGGTTATTTTTGTTGTGAGAAGACAAGGAAAAGGTGTCTGGGCTTCCAAGAGGTCTTTTTATTCTTTGTGAAATAGAATGGAGTTGTTTGAATGCCTTGAATAAGTGCCATTTTGTACCAAGACCATCATTTCAACAGAAGAGCTTTATTTAGTATTTCTATTCAAAGCATCTACTTCATCCATTTATCATTTAAGAGGCATCCTACTTGATGCAGCATTTTATACTTTCAACACTGAGATTACAGTTGTAAGGAAAGAAAAGAGGGTGGGATTTTTTACTCAGCAAAACCTTTAGCCATTTTTCAGTTTCTAAGACTGTAGTCTGTTTTGAGTATTTCCATGCAGATCTCAAAACCCCTTGTAAAGTGGATAGCTATGTTTAAGTACTGTATAATCTATAACTCATTACCTTAAGGAAAAAGAATCACCACTGAACACTTGAAGCTAATTTTAAAAAAAAACCAAGAGTTTCAATTTTAGAAAAGTAGTCAGAACAGAAGAGGGCAGGGTGTGACCGTGTGTTTTTAGTGGGCAGTTTGTGATCAGCAGGTAGCCCACTGCCCCCAGAAGAAAGGTGATTTGTGATAGCACTCATTTGCACAGTGGTCCCATGCCAGTCATCCATGGTCTAGAAAGACTCATTTGATCTTTCAAAATTTACTTGAGTCAAATGCCCGCTGGTTAGAGATTTCTGGATCACAGACCATAACCCCAAAGCCTCAATATTTAACTAGGTAACTTAGCAGTGATGACTGAAATTTCAGTTCCTATATTATTACATTCCCTGAATAGATACCAACTGCAGCAAGACACCTCACTTGAGTCTACATTTCTTAGAAACCAAACCAATAAACATAAAAGAAATGTAAACTTAGAGAGGCCACCCTGCTACTGTATACAGAATCCAGGGCTCTGGGTTTAGAGCATGATAAAGACCACGTGTACCATTGCCATGGAAGCATTGTGGAGTCAAATTTAGGACCCAGGCACCTTGTAATTTAAATGTAGGTTTTAAAGTATATTCTTAATCTTTGTTTTCAAAAGTTGCTTTTTAAGAGCTATAGGTTTTCTTGTTGAATATGAAAATCAAGGGACCATCATAAATTTATCTGTGACCAATAAAAACATATTCCAAGTATGCAGATACCTTTCAGAGGAAAGAAATCAGGAAAATAAATGGCATGAACTGAAAATACACTTATCAGATATCTTGGTTTTGAGATGAGCATGTTAATTTTTACTCTGTGATTATGGTCTTAGAAGTAGACACACCAAGAATATTGGAAAACTTTGCCCATTATTACATATATTTTTCTTCTATTTCCCCTTGCATAGTACTTGCTAGACTAAATAAAAGTATGTATATTAGTATGGTGTATAAGGTATGACATCATACAAATTAATCCTGTGTAAGCAATATTTAATCATTTCTTATAAACCAGTCAGTTCTAGTTACTGTATTTCATTGTTTCTAAGACACACATTTTTGTTGCTGTTGTTTTTCCACATTTTGACACTGCTGAAATTGACTCTCCTCTTATAATCAATGGCAAGACAGTTTGTATTTTCTCCTGTTAAGTCACCTGGGGGTACTATCTACATTCTCTGCTTTAGGTCTTTGACCGCATAGATCTTATCAATTGAAACTCTAACCAAAGCAAGGACTGTGGGTCAGATTCTTAAAGAGAACTTTTTACTTCCTTCCCTCACCCAGATTGAGACATGCATCTTCCCTTGAAGTCCATTTCTGGTGGGTGGTTTGGTGTTTTATTTACCTTGTAGCCCTTTGGCATTCCAGCTTTATAGGGAGATCATTTGGGCTGTTTGTTTTTGCTTATTTGTTTTGTTATATAAAATAATGGTAAACCTTTCAATCATCGTTGCCTTAGATAAAATAAAAAATGATAATTTAGATTCTGCTGCTTCACAACCTGAGATTATAGCCCAGAATGAGGCTAATGTTTACTTGTCCTCTCTCTTGAGTCAGGTGAAAAATGATAGTGTGAAAAAGATTTCTGAGACAATGCTTCAGATACAAAACCAGTGGCTTGCAAGCAACTTTGAAGTACCTTAAACATGAAAATTGATAGGCTAATTAAAATTTTAATTTATTATGTAAAGCTGTTTTATTCTGGGTGGCATTTTGATAACAGTTCTTCTAGCATAGTTTGGTGAAATGCTATTACTGAACACGTTATACACATAAATTAGTGTAAATTAGCCAGGTTTTGAAACATAAGTATATGCTGGCAGACGTATTTTTGCATAAGTGAAGAATACTGGAATATTTTTAAGTTATTAACTAATCTCTCAAGTGACACCAAAAGCTATGAGCAGAAGGGCCAGGGATTGGGGCTGTGAGCCCTCTCTTTCCAAGGACTATAACAGTCTTACCATTTTGTTTCTTAATGCAGCCTTCCTCAAATTCTTTGGTCTTTGTTTTCCTTTATACTCTTAAAAATGATTAGTTATTAGTTCATTAAAAAAAATAAACCCATCACCTGTTAACAAAAATAGAACTCTTTTATGGAAAGTACTATATTTTTCAAAGCAAAGACTTTTTTTTTGAAGAAAGGCACTGTTTTACATTTTTGCCCATCACTTTAATGTCTGGCTGAGTAGAAGATGACTAGACTTGCATTCAGGCAGACCTCGTTTTACTGCACTTCCCTTTTCTGCGCTTGACAGATGTTGTGTCTTTTACAAATTGACGTTTGTGGCAACCCTGCATTGAGCAAGTCTATTGGTGCCATTTTTCTAGCAGCATTTCCGTACTTCCTGTCTTTGTGTCACATTTTCATAATTCTCGCACTATTTCAAAAATTTTCATTATTATTATATTTGTTATAGTGATCTGTGATCAGTGATCTTTGACGTGATTATTGTGATTGTTTTGGGGCATCATGAACTGTGTCCATATAGGATGATGTGTGTGTTCTGACTGCTCCACTCTCTGGCCATTCCCCCATCTCTCTCCCTCTTCCTGGGCCTCCCTGTTTTCTGAGGCAATGTTGAAATTAGGCTAATTAATGGTCTCTAAGTGTTCAAGTGAAAGGAAGAGTCCCACATCCCTCCCTTTAAATCAAAAGCTAGAAATAATTAAGCTTAGTGAGGAAGGTATATTGAAAGCCCAGATAGGCTGAAAGTTGGCCAAGTAGTCACTACAAAGGAAAAGTTCTGGAAGGAAATTAAAAACACTACTCCAGTGAACACATGAATGATAAAAAAGCAGAATAGCCTTATTGCTGATACAGAGACAGTTTTAGTTGTCTGGATAGAAGACCAAACCAGCCACAACATTCCCTTAGGCCAAAGCCTGATCCATAGCCAGGCCCTAACTCTCTTCAATTCTAGGAATGATGAAGGAGGTGAGGAAGCTGCAGAAGAAGAGTCTGAAGCTAGCAGAGGTTTAAGGAGGTTTAAGGAAAGACTCCATCTCAGTAACATCAAAGTGCAAAGTGAAGCAGCAAGTGCTGATGTAAAAGCTGCAGCAAGTTCTCCAGAAGGTCTAGATAAGATAATAAAAGTGGCTACACTAAATAACAGATTTTCAGTGTAGATGAAACAGCCTTCTTCGGGAGGAATATGCTATCTAGGACCTTCCCAGCTGGAGGGGAGAAGTCAGTGCCCAGCTTCAAAGTTTCAGAGGACACGCTAACTTTTGTTAGGGGCGAATGCAGCTGGTGACATGAAGTTGAAACCAAAGTATCCAAGACTGGATACTACAGACATGATGGAAACATATAGACAGACTCCCTACCCCCTTGGAACCTAAAGTGGCAAAGTAGGAGATTAAAGGTAGAACTGAATACAATTTAGGTTGTAGAAATAAAATCACTGACTGTAACTGGCTTCGTACCTACACAACAGTTAAAGAAAGCCAAAGCCAAAATAACAGCAAAAATAACAAAAACAGCAGCCGCACGAATATCAGCTCACATTTGTCATGCTACTAACCATTAACTGTTCATTTGATTGATTGGTTGTTTGTTTTTCAGGGTAGGTAGCTGATTTGTCTACATTTAAACCCCACCCCACCCCCAATTCTCCTGGAAGTTGGAAAGCTCTGCTTTGTCACCCATCCCGTAGAGGCATCCATGCTCACGGGTGCTGAGTGGCTCTGAGAGAATAAAGTTAAGAGAAGTAACTTGAGCTTTGAGTTGTTATTTAATAAATCTTGAGTCCTCTAATGTGCCCAACTGAGAATAATAATTGTTTCTGAACTTTAAGGAATCATGTGTGTCAACGTCTGTGATATGCTCAAAATTGTTTGCTTTTGATTGTAAGTTACCAGGCACTCTACTTGAGTGGCTAGCGGGGTCAAACACTGGAGTTTAAGTCACAAATCCACAGCTTTCAAGCTGAATGACAAACTTTGACCCACGTTTTGTTAATGTTTTTATAAGATCATACCCACAATCGTTATTTGCATTCCAAGCATTATTTGGCACTGAACATTACGTGATTTTCAAATTTCTAGCCAATTTTCCCTTGAAGGTCATGTAATCAAAAAAGCCAAGAGCTGGCAAGGAGAGGGGGACTTGGATGGAGAAGATGAAAGAAAAAGAAAAAAAAGTAAAAGAAAAACATGAACTCTTGTAGATATCAAGGAAAAGATTGAGCTACTGATGAATTACATGGTTGGTGTTTTTAAAGGGAAAGAAGATGAATTATTAACCTACCTATTCTGGCAAATAATGACGTTTACAAAAGTGCTTATACAACCTCCGTGGCTATGAAAAGTACTCCTCATGGTCAAGTACTTTCCAGTATCTTTCAAAACTATTATCTTTGACAGAAGAAGCATTCTGATGCCACAACTGGTGACTTTCTGGATTTAACAAAGAATTAGCAAACGAATTTTCTTACATATTCTACGGACTTCATAGTACTGAATGTAAATAATCTTTAAGCTTCTGCATCCTAATCTATTTCAAGGGTGAGGTTACCAAATTCTTCTGTGTAAGGAATTTTTAGAATCCTTATAAATAGTGCTATTAATTTATAAAATTTCCTTTTGTTTAATGAAAGACTCAGACTCACAAAATAATCAGTTTGAAAAAAGGTACCGTTGATCTTTGTTATTCGTGGGAACCAGATTTGTAAATTTATCCCACTTGCTAAAATTTATTTGGTACCCAGGATCAATACTCGCGGTGTTTTTATGGTCATATGAAGTTGTGCATAGCAGCAAAAAGTTTGAGTCACCAAACACATACCCCCCAGATGAGGTTGAGCACGTGATGCTTTGCCTTCTTGTTTCAGTTCTTATACTATCAACTAATGTCCTTTCTTTGGTTTATTTAGGGTTACAGGTATTGTTTGTTCGTGCTTTTCACTGTTTAAAATGGCCCTCAAGTGTAGTGCTGAAGTGTTGTCTAGTGTTTCTATGTGAAAGAAATCTATAATGTGCCTTATGGAAAAAATATGGAAAAGTAAAGATAAGCTTTGTTCAGACATGACTTAGAGCACTGTTGGTTTTGAGTTCAATGTTAATGAATCAACAGTATATATTAAATATGATGTCTTTAGAGAAAAATAGATATAAAACAAGGTTATCTATTGATTAGTTGGTGAAAATGTTGTGACCAGGCAGGAACCTAACTATATATTTCCTCTAGAAGCAGTGACTCAGTATTCCCTAATTCAGTGTTCATGGTGACTTAATAGAATAGAATTACTTCAAATAGCAAGATTCAATTCTATCTTATTTTATGATCACTGCCATTGAATGGGATCCAGTCTCTTGGTTAATTTTATGTCTCTCCCACTGATGTAAAAAATAATGTGCATGGGTATCAAAAGTAACTGTTACCAGTGTATGAGCCAACTATCTTAATTTGAAGAGTTGTGTTACAGTCTATTGTCAGCCTTTATGGATTTAAAGACATTAGTTCTTACTCTACTCAACCAATATGTGTAAAACTCTCTAAGGAATTTGGAAAAAGCCCTGATCCTGTTTTCATTAATTTAATGAGTCCATGAGTGACCAGTAGACTCGGAATTATTTCATAAAATCCTTAAACATTTGACACAATGTAAAGATTCATGTATCTTCCTTAGCAAGAAAAAGTCATTAGCCTAATACATTGAATTATTTCCACTACATTTATATCATTCTTATTTAAACACCTCTTTGCATCTGAGAAGAAGCCATTTTGGCTCTGTAGGAACCAAACTGGGTCACATTGATATGGACATTATTGATGCTGAAGGGCATGTAGATGTCTGTGGAAGTAACGGCAAACATGCTCCATAAAATCTGGAGAGAAGAGGCTATCACTCCAGTCACAGTTCATAGGGAACCCTAGCAACAGAATATTTTGAGTTTCTTGAAAGCATTTGGCTGTCAGTAGTTGTTACCAATGTTATTGTAAACCACATGCTTTGAGACATTCTTAGCAGTGAGGAAAACAAGGCACAACTCAAACACGTGGCCCTCTGGCCTGCAGTTGGATCTTTTCTGACTAGTGCATCCTGCTTCCAAACTATTTGATCAGTCACCAGTCAGTGTCCTTCGTATTAAGTATGAGAAGAACCTGACAGCAGGCCCAGGAATTCATCATTTCTGTTAGCTTGGGAACCATATTGACTACAATTTTATTTTACAATACTGAACATTAGAAAATTTGTTTCAGAGATAAAGAATTGACGTCCTGCCCCAATGAGCCATTAGAAGTAATACTTTGGGGCTTCCCTGGTGGCACAGTCGTTGGGAGTCCGCCTGCCGATGCAGGGGACGCGGGTTCGTGCCCCGGTCCGGGAAGATCCCACATGCCGCGGAGCCTGTGCGTCCGGAGCCTGTGCTCCGCAGTGGGAGAGGCCACAACAGTGAGAGGCCCAAGTACCGCAAAAAAAAAAAAAAAAAAAAGAAGAAGTAATACTTTGAGGAGAAACTGAAGCACAGTTTCCTATGAAATAGTATAGCTATCTGAAAATTAATTATTAATTATAATTATCTGAAAATCTTAGTAATAGTTGCATGTAGATTGAGGTTATCTTCAACCATATTCCATGGAAGTAGAAACATCATCTATATAGTTTGCTACTGTTTCCATTGGATATATCATCGTGCTTGGCAGTTAGTTGTCCAATTATTTTCTTTAATGAGACCTTGGGAAAAAAGTTAAGATGTATCTAGCAACATGGCCAGGTTCTGAAAATAGTCCTCTTAACTTTGAACTGAAGGAGAATCTTTACATATGTGATCTTGAAAAGAGCAATTGGCTGTTATGATACACGACAGCACTTGCAGTTAAGTGTGTTACCTAGCCCACCAGATGAAGTGTTTTCATTTCATGTGCTTTGCCTGCAATTTCGAAAGCAGACTCAAGGTGAATGACCCTTCTAATCTCAAAAGAAATCTTCCCATTGGCAAAAGAACTTGAATTCTTAGTAACTCAGCATGAATGCTTCCTTAGTTAAGTGTTCTTTTTTTTTTTTTTTGCGGTATGCGGGCCTCTCTCACTGTTGCGGCCTCTCCCGCTGCGGAGCACAGGTTCCGGATGCGCAGGCTCAGCGGCCATGGCTCACGGGCCCAGCCGCTCCGCGGCATGTGGGATCTTCCCAGACCGGGACACGAACCCGTGTCCCCAGCATCGGCAGGTGGACTCTCAACCACTGGGCCACCAGGGAAGCCCAAGTGTTCTTATTTTAAAGCTGCTGGGTCTAATATTTACTAACCTATGATCACTAAAGGTAAATCTTGTAAATTCCTGTAATAGTGTAAGTTTGGATAAAATGTGATTGATGACAAGCTCTAGTCCTCTGTCTCCTCTCCATTCCCAAGGAGGAGAATGGGAAAACTTACTTATATTCTTGGGGAGGGGATAGTGTTGGGAGAATTAGGAGGGGCTGAAGGCTGGGAAGATTACATCAAGCAATTACAAGGAGAAAGGCTGATGGTTGATCTCCACGTCTCCTGTATGCCCTTGACCCAGTCTCCATGGATCAGGGCAGCTAAGTGGGGCATCAACAACCTGGGGGATTTCTGGAGTTGTTGGCACTGTCTTGGCAACCCACCTGTCACAAAATGCAGAGTCATCCCCATCAATATTTAAGCTGCAGCTTGTGACCTCAAGGTAACATCAAACTATAGCTGGGACCTTGCAGAATACAGATCAATTAGCTAGATACCTGGGACTTTCAGCTGTCTAGCTGCACAGGCTCGCCCTGGATGCAACCTCAGCATCTGATATTTTTTACCCTATTTACCCATGTTATGGTGGAGATTAATAGTATATACACTACATCATTGACTCTAAGACACCATCAATTAAAGATAAAGTATTATATTGAATACCACTAAAAAAGCAGAGAAACTTGCCAAACTCTCAAATGCCATCAAGTATACTGTGAGCCCCAATTTCATGGATATTAAAAAGTGAAACAAAACTATGTCTTGGATTGCTGTATGCCTGAAACTAACACAACATGGTTAATCAGCTATACTCCAATATAAAATAAAAATTAAAAAGCAAAAAACAAAACTATGTCTTGGAATCTACAAAGATCAGTCATTTAGACAGAGATAAAAACAGAAGTACCTACATTAAATATGGCAATGCTCTCTTATCTCTTTTATGATTATCAATCAAGGCTTCATTTAACTTTGGTTTTAATGACGAACTCAGACTAGCACTTTTTTTCCCCCAAGACTTTGAGACCTTTAGCTACATGGTATAATGCTATGATACCTTTTCTTCTGCTTCCTTCTTTTTTTTTTTTAATTTTATTTATTTATTTATTTTTATTTTTGGCTGCATTGGGTCTTTGTTGCTGTGCATGGGCTCTCTCTACTTGCAAAGAGCAGGGGCTACTCTTGGCTGTGGTGCCCGGACTTCTCATTGCGGTGGCTTCTGTTGTGGAGCACAGGCTCTAGGCACACAGGCTTCAGTGGTTGTGGCTTGCAGGCTCTAGAGCACAGGCTCAGTAGTTGTGGCTCACGGGCTTAGCTGCTCCGCAGCATGTGGGATCTTCCCGGACCAGGGTTTGAACCTGTGTCCCTTGCATTGGCAGGCGGATCTTTAACCACTGCGCCACCAGGGAAGCCCTGTTTCCTTTTTAACAATGCTTTTTTGTGTGTGCCGCCATAGACTTTCTCAGCCTTCCAATCTTAATTCTGTCTGCATCTTTTTATCTTGACCTTCTCTATTGTAAGATAGGGGAGAGCATCTCTGTCTGAAAAGAATGCTGTAGCGAAAGCCAAAAAAGCAGAAATATCGAGATGACAGAGTTCATAAACAGTAGCATAACTCTCCTTGATGTTCTTTTCCCAAACCCAAGGAGGCAAATTATCTCTATTCTCTGCCTGTTGTTACTATTTCTTTTTAAAGTGATAAGTCCCCTGCATTTCATTTGCTTAATTCCTGACAAACTCCTCGAGATTTCAAGACGACTTTTAACGATCTCCTCTTCTCTGCACTTGGGGTCAGATGCCTGGGTAAGGAGGGGCCTCGAGTTCCTCCTGGCCTCCCCCTCATGATATGGTTCATGTGCATGGGCTGCCCTGTTCCATCGGGAAGGTCTCCCAATGACCCCAACAATCATTTTGCTTCCCCCCATCTCTACTAATCAATCAAGGGCTGAGACATTGTCTTGAAATTGTTTTAAGGAAATTTTGCTAATAAGGAAAATCTAAAACACTCCAATCCCATTTTCAAATACAAATTTGGGAATTCCCTGACAGTCCAGCGGTTGGGGCTCCACATTTCCACTGCATAAAATTTCCATTCCCCACAGTGGAAATATATTCATTTACTAATTCATTGAACAAACATTTACTGAGTCTGTTACATTCCAAGCACTGCTTCTGGAAGAAGATATACCGAGATGGAAACATTCAGGAGCCTGGTTAAGAGAGGCATACGCATGGCAAAGTGTGGTCGTGTTAGCTCCCATCCTGCATCATGGGGACAGAGCTAAGAAAGAGGTTAATGCTTTACGGAGAGAGAAATGGCTTTTAGAGGCTATGACATTTAGCCTGAGGCTGGGAGAAGAGCATTGCAGTATTCCCTCAGACAATGATACAGAACATTTCCAGCCAAAACCTATAGCTGCAAAGGCCCAGAGGTTAACACTATAGGGCAGGGTGAGTGTATGTCTGAGTTTGGTGAAGGGAGGGGTCTGGAATTGCACAGGAAAGTTGTGGAGGTCAGGAGGTACATACACATTTGATCACGAAGGGCTCTGTAAGCCATGTTTTATCTCAAAGGTGATAAGATGCCACCAATGTGTTCAGATCTGCCTATCATAAGAACACATTTCACAGCATGATGGTATGGTTGGTGGATGGAAAGGAAGGTGCAAGCAAAGGCTGGAGAGGATATTTTTACCAAAGGATAGTAGTAAACACCCAAACAAGAAATGATAACCTAAAAAAAGATACTGATGATACATGAACTTACTAATTTAACTTGGCAATAAGTGTCTGGAACTCAGTATGGATACTTGAGTTTGAGACCAAGATTTGGGCATCACTTGGACGTAAACAATAGTTGGGATCATAAAGTGAATGTCATCGTTGTGTAGAAGGAGAGAGAAGGAGGGAAACTCTGTCCTGAGCACTGGCACGTCAAAGGCAGATCGAGCAAGAAAAAGCCCTCTGAGAGGTCAGAAGAAAACTAGGGGAGAGCCTCACAGAAGCAGAGGGAAAGGAGTTTTGAAGGAAGAAGGGGAAAAAAAAATCCCTGGTCAAATGATGCAAACTAATCAAATAAGATTTGGAATAACAGTGATTTGGGGGTTCAGAAATTATGAAAGTCAGGGAGTGCACTGTAAGCCAGTTCACAGGTTGGTTGGCATCTTTTGGGACAGTTAGCTAGGATTTCTGTCTTATCTTAGGACCATGCAATATTGGCTCCCTTTTGTAGGCTTTGGACATTTCCTTGTCTCCTGTCTCATTTGTCCCTCATCCTCTCTTTAGAGGAGGGACTGGCTGCACAAAGCCCAAGGAGCATCCCTCCAGCAGGTGAGAGCAGAGACCTGCCTTACATGGCTGACTGCCTCTCCCAGGAGACACAGACCACTCAGTGGTCACTTATCCATGCCAGAGCCATTCCCGGTAAAACCCTACCACTTGCCTCTTCTGAAGGCCAGGAGTTCAGGCTCTCATATCCTCTTCAGCAAGCACACTCTCTTAACAGGAAAGAGGTTAAAAGCCCTTTCTTTGGCCAAAAGCTTGACAGGGTATTGATCATTTTGTGGTTTTTCTGGTGATTTTTATTGATTCCTCTGAACGTCTTGGATATCCACACTTCGGGGATCAAATATGAAACTTTCAATTTCTCAGCCAGTTTGGCCTTTGGATTTATACATTGTTACTAGCTTCCACCACTAGAAACCCTGAATCATTAACCCTGGATTTTCGGTCTTCATTCTTGACCCCCTGCTCAGTCTCTCCCTGACCCTTCTGGCTGTAACAGTCCCTATCCTTCCCAGCTTTCTGTATTCTACTGACCCAGCAAATCCAAATGTCTCCTGACATTTTCAAGCTTACTTCTGAATCAGACCTCTGATCTATATGACTTTTACAAATAGTATGCCTTTTTCTACCGTCCTGAATTTATAATTTTAAAACAAATAATAGAAGATATAGTATGTTTCTTTGGTTTTTTCCTCCATTATAAAATATTTCTCATCATATACAACTTAAAAGAGCCAGAAAAAAATATGAAAGTAAAGAAAGCCATTTATAGTTAATACTTATCCCAATATTGAACATTGTTGACAGTAATTTTTCCTTAGTAGTCGAAGATTTTTTTAATTTTTAAAATTTTTATTTGTTCACACATATTGTACACGTAATTTTGTATCATGATTTCTTCACTAAAAGGCATGTTTTCTAAAGAGAAAGGCTGGTAAATAAATATAAACAAAGTTAAATGAGGTTTCATGACAATAGCAGTACCTAAACATTTATAACGCATTATACTTTTAAGCCATTTTCACATATCATTTTTTAAGTCATCTTATTTCAGTTATTAAATTTTTAACCATAACCAGCTAACAGTTATAAAGATTGTTTAATTAGTTGCAAGAATTAAACTCTTTAAAAATAATATCCAGAAAACCAAGTTATCCTTTTCTTCGTTGGCTTCCTGAACTCATCTTGTGCTAATTCGGTACGCAATATTTACTAAAATATACAATATTTACTACCTATTTATTAAAGTGTTGCCTGAAATCTGATCTTAGAAGATTGGAAAGTTTTATAATTATTCATTTGTAACTCATCCAATCATGATGTATTGTGTGTCAGGGCAGAATTTAGAAAAAGGAGAAACATTAGGCTACAACATCAGTGTTTCAGTTTTCCAGGAATTACAGTGTGTATTTGTCCATGTAATCAAATGTTTTGATTCCCGTTCACATTACACTGTAAAAACAGTTTCAAAAATGATAGAAACCATTCTATCAGCTATCTTTTCAGTGGCTTTGTTAGAGTCAATGATACTCTGCTCCTCAGATAAGACCAAGCATTCCAGTCTAGAAGGTCTTCTTGAAGTGGTAATGCCTTCTCTAGTGAGTACATTTTAAGCAGTATTTCCATAATTATTACTTCTTCATTTAAAGTTCTGGATATCAAATATCTAGCCCCTAAGTCAAAATGATGTGTCTCAATGAATCCCCTATGTTTATTGGAAATAATTTTGGGTCCCTATGTCGACTGAAAAAAAAATGCGCAACCTAAAAGTTGAGAATTATGTTTTATTTGTTGGACAAAACTGAGAACTTAAGCCTGGGACACAGCATCCAGATCACTCTGAGAGACTGCTTCCAAAGAGGTAAGGGAGGAACCAGGAGATACAGGAGTTTTTGCAACAAAAGATCTCAAGTTAAGGATGCATCTTTCTATATATGGGAAGATGCAAAAGTCAGGGCTCATTGAAATCATTGCTTTGATATGCACCTCAGCTATCTGGGGCCAGTATCCCGAGCTTTCTCATCCTGAGTCTCTTCAGGATGCACTGTGGGGTGGGCAGTGGCTGCAGTGTCTGATGATTTAACGGTGGGCATCCTGTTTCTATCCTGAGTTCCCTCAGGGCTCACCAGAGTGGCTGTAGTGTGATGGCTTGATGGCTGCAAATCTTTGTTTACTGATATGGCAGGCAACATTTTTTCATTGACACCTAATTACTCCAATAAACCATGTTTTAAAGTTTTTATTTAGCTCTTATAGATTCTATCTGAAAGGACTAGAAATACCCCATTATGGCTGAAATATTAAGCCAAAACTCAGCTGCTGCTGGAAAATGACAAAAAATGTCCCCTCTTTGTTTTAAATAAATCATAAATGCCTTTAATCCACAAATAATGTGAACTTAAAAAGTGGAAAATATTTGTGAATTTAATAAACCCCTTTCAAAAGAGAGTGACAGGATTAAACATCACTTCTCTATTTATGTGGTGTGACATTTTCGTTTTGTTCCAAGTTACTTTACTTTTTGTGTGACTCTGGAGTTTGTAAACATGCCATAAAATTTGTTAATTACATAATGACGATTTCTTGGTTCTAGCTCAGTATAAAGGTGGCTAGACAGAGCAGCAAAATCGATTTTCTTTTTTACCTTGTGGAAAGAAACAAAAGGAAATGGAATGCAAAATCTGCATTAAGACCATATTAGAATTATAACTCAACAATCTGTTACACATGAAATGAAAACCAGGTGCATCCCAGTGTTAGTTATTGTGCTGTGATATTCAGCCAGCGGTTTAAGTTCAAACACCCCTTTGTTAAACCCATGCCTTGCTTTGTAAACCACAGTGTTCCAAATGCAGATCTGTGGTTGTCTTCTCTTGCCAAAGGTCCTCAGAGGCACAACTGGCCCCAGGCCAAATCATGAAGTAGATGAAACTTGGCTTCATCCTCTCCTTAGTTTCTCTCCACCCACCTGTCCCCCAGTGCCTACCCTACTCACCCATCACTCTGGTTCTTCCCGCTGTTTTCCAGGGGGCTCATGCTACTTCTTGTTGCCAAAGCCCTCTTTGACTATATCATTTTCCTGCTTGAAAAATGATCAGTGGCTCCCCAAGAGGAACCAAGCAATCAAGACCTTCCTCCTTTCCTTCCAAATCTTATTGTCAACTGCTCCCTCCAATGTTCTACTGCAAGTGGATCGTCCGCCTTGCCCTTTTTATTCACACGCCTTTTCCATGCTGTTATTCCTTCTGCCTAAACTGGCCTCCGCCTCTCATCTCCATCTATGGAAATCTCTCACCTGTACCTCCTCCAAGTGCCTTCCCTGACCACCCTGGCCTCTCGCCTACACCTCATGCATACCCTCACGGGGCACTTGCCACGTGTTGCTTTGTGTTATAATGTTTATGTATGTGTCTTGTCTCCAGGCACTGTGGTGGGCGTTTCACAAAAGTAATATCTTTTAAATTTCACAACAATCATCTGAGGTAGGTATTACTATACCACTTGACAATTAAGGAAAATGAGGCTCAAATAGATTAAATAACTTGCCTGAGGTCACAGTGCTAGAGAACAACAGAGCTAAGACTTGGACCCAGGTCCAAAACATATATCCTTTCCACTAAACCATATTATCATCTATTTAGTTCTTTCCATCTTCTGAAAGATGAGTGGAGGTTTAAGATGGAGGAAGAGGCCAACTTAGGCTTTCTGATTATCAAATACTATTCAAGAAAGAGAGAGAATTTTTGTGATAATTACCGTATTCCTAGCTAGACCTGATTGGTTAACTATAATCCATGAGGAATTCAAGTCAAATGTGAAAGAAAAAAAAATCTTTACCTGACATTGCCAGAACAAATACACATGGCATAAAAAGAGAATATTGAAGACCTATAATTCAAGAAAGGCATTGGTCTCTGAGCACTGTTGGAAAATACGTTCAAGGAAAACAGTTAAATGTGGCTTCCTAAAGTCCCCTGGGATTTAAACAATTTGGGGGTGAACAGGGGTCTGAAGATACAGTGATCATTTAAATTTCTTATTAAATAAATCTCTTATTGATTAAATATTAATAAATAAATTTAAATTTATTTATTAAATTTATTTATTAAATAAATCTCTTATTAATTAAATATTAATTAAATAAATAATATCTTTATTGAGTACAAAACCTGTTTTTTTCATCCTGTCTTTGGTGTGACATCTTGGATAAGTTAGAGGAAAGAAGCTTAGGGTTTCTAAGAGGGAAGTCTCATCCCAGATGGACAGTTTTTCCAGCTGCCCTCTCCAGGACCCAGAACCATGGAGTCCCGCCTGGACAAGTCCCTCCTGGGGAGTCTTTGGCCTCAGACCAGCCTCCCATTTGTCACATGGCAGAGACCCCATCTAGGGAAGAATTTAGACTTAGAATCTATGTGCTTTGACATCACTGCCTTTGCTTCTCCCATGGGGGGGAAAGTAATCTGTCTTCATTTCCACTCTTCTATTCTCATTTTCCAGACCCCAGCTTGTCACATTATCATATCGTATTTCTTCAACATGAGTGATGGGCAGTTATCATTAAGCCTGTATTCTCAGTGCATCTCCATCTCAGCTTTGTTTGCAAACTTCGTTTCAATTACGTGTGCTCCCTGTATGCCAGTTTCATTTATAGATGGCTCTACAGTTTTGTTCCTCATACCAATCTTAATAATAATTTTGAAATTACTGTTTAGGGAAAACAATGCATGTAAGCTTGAATGTAGCAGGCCGTCCTGTACTTCAGGCCCTATCTTAGAAAGCCTGAGAATTTTCATTTCAGTTATGTGTTAAAACTGAGGAATTAAATGAGCTTATCAGGAAAACCACCTTCAATCACACTGGAAAAAAACTCAGACATGAAAGATCTTTTTTATTTTCTCTAAAGTTTTTATGGTTTTTCTTATCCTCTACAAAAGTCAATTTATTTTTTTCTTACTAAAGCTAATTTATTTTTTCTTATTATTTTGAAATAATTATATATTCACAGGAAATTGCAAAAGACATGTACAGGGAGGTCCTATTTACCCTGCACCCCGTCTCTCCCAGTGGTTACATCTTATATAATAATAGTGCATTATCGAGCCAGGAGATTGACATTGGACTAATCTATTTTTAAGTTTCCAAAAAGAAAAAAATCCGACCTAAAGACAACCTAGTCATCTTTGTTTCATTCTATTTCTGTTTCTGCTCACAAGCAATAACCAGGCTGACAGTTCTGGAAAACAAAGGGTGGTAGACCCATGCGGCCACAGAGAAATGATCTTCGGGGCTCATTCAAAATCCTAGTCAATGTCATGGCTGGTCTGGGTTGGAATCTGGTTCTGCCTCCACACATGTGACCTTAACCAAGTCAGTTGATCCCTCCAAGTTTCCGTGTCTGCATCTATCAAATGGAGGAAATATTTCTCCTGCCTACTTCATAGGGTCCTTGTGAGGATGAAATATGATGATGTGTATGAAAGGAGGTAGGGTGTCAGTCAGCGATCATCAAGTTGATATTCTTTTCTGCAACAACTGTCAGTTACAGAAATGTAGTTTTTCAGTGGTGGTTTTATTCTTAGAAAAATAACTAAACCACCTCCTTATTAGCCACAAGGCCTAGAATTTCCATCACATGTAAATGACCTTCCCTTTCTACACTCTTAGTGAGACAGGTACCAGCAAGTATTGGACAGCACTCTGTGATTCATTGCCTAGACACCCCTGAGGCATGCAATATTTTAAAATAAATGTTTCTTAACATTTTCTTCTAAAAGGTCGAATGTGTTTTAAGTAGCTTTTATTTTTACTCTGGCCCCAGCATCTATCCTTTCCTTTTTTTCATGCCATGGGATATACAATAGGTATTCTTGAAAATACTGAGAAATTATAAGGATACCAGATTAGACAGTGCATGGCTTATGAATTAGAAATGAAAATCATCCAAACTGCATTGTTCTTTGGTTTGTCTGGATATATAATATAAACTCCCTAACTCACTGGTGGATTCTTGTGTTCAGATAGTAAAAATGCTAGTCTTGGTAGTAAGGGAGGAGAAATATATAGGATAAAGTAAACTTAAATCGTAGAAAGTAAAGATAAAAGCATTGTGCGTATTGAATGCTTTGGACACCACCATAAAAATGTTAAGATCCATTTTCTCCCCTCTTCCCCCCATATACAGGCTGGCATGGCTCTGACCTATGATCCCACAGCTGCCATACAGAATGGGTAAGTAGACTACATTTTCTCTATTTTAATTGCTAAGGTATCTTTGAACTCTGAAATCAGTACTGAAGAAAAATATTCAAATCTTTCTTTTTGTTTTAAACCTTTCTCATCATTGTATTTTTTTCTTCCTGTGAGTGACTCTTATTTCATGGCACCCCCCCATGTCACCCATTCTTACAATGCTTCTGCCCACATTCTGTCTCTCCCTTTCTCATCTGAGAAAGAGTAAGGAGTAGGATTTGAAGGGGGGTGTATGTAGATAGACTGGTCTGGGAGAAGTGTCCGTGTATCGCTATGGTAAGAGTGTCGCTCCTACTAATAACTCTAGAGTTTAGACTTCAGTAGTTTTAGCATGTGCCCAGGTTCATTTTGACATTAACAGTGCTTCCACTCTTGCCTTCTGGCTATCAGGGGAAGGGTAACAGACAGAGTCAAGTTAGTAGCTTGGTGATTGCATTTTCATTCTTCATCGTAATAAGCACCTGGAAACTTGCAGCCTCTTACTTAGAACAAGTCACATAGCCTAAAATTCTCCTCTGAAAAATCAGACTTAAGCTACACGATCTGGCCTCTCTAAAATTCTGTCATTCTGAATATTCTTTGGTTGAAACTTTCTTCTTACTTTGCAATTTCTTTTCTTTAGTTTGGCCATCCTGCAATGGACCAACAAACCAAAGAATAAGTATTATTTTTTTATTTTCACACCCTTTTATCTTAGATTTCTCCATGGCTTTCAGTTTTCTGTCTTTCAGTCTCATTAAAGAAGCAATCAGAATGAAGGTCTCATTTAAGATCAACTTAGAGGATAGAAGGAATTAAACTCCATTTTTCTATTTAGTCAGCTGCATCTAATGAACACCTGTGGGATGTAGAAAATGTTTAGCTCCCTCTTATTTTTATAGTTATTCATTCAGGGGGTCATTTATTTACTCATTCAGTAAACATCCAATGAGTCTGCCAAGCACAGTACTATGCTCTATAGGTTTAAAAAAACAATGTATGAGACAAGGGCTTTGCCCTCAAGAAACTCACGGTCTATCCTTCCATGAAAGAGTCAACATGGTTGGTAGTCTAGGGTAAGAGTCTAGTCCTTTGTCCTTTGTTCATTAAAACTTCTCTAGGAGTGAAACTTAAGAATATCCTTTCATTTATCCAATAAGCCTTCTCTTATTTCCAACAAGGCACTTTAAACTTGGTGGTCAGAAGAACAAAAGACAAGATGTAAAGACATGAAATAAAGTCCTCTAGAATCGTACTGTATAGTTGGGAAAATAAAATAGTTAACTCAAAAGGCATAGAATAAGGCATTATTATATATATATATTATATATATATTATATATATATGCTCAGCGACAGTGACAGAAAACAGGTATTATAATGTAAGGGAATGACATTTGTTGAACACATACTAAGTACCAAGTATTTTACATTTGTAATTTAATGGCACATGGTGTTAAGGACTGGAGATGCCCCAGTGGCCTAGGTCCGGACTGGAGAGAGTGAATGCTCTGCTTTAGTCAGTCATCTTTCCAGTGCACAATTTAAAATCTGAATTTGTTTTCCCAAAGACCTAACTTTCCAAGTTTTCATCCTGATCCATTACAAACGTACAGAGAAAAAAATTGAGATTTCAGCCTGCAATCCGAGCAGCCCAAAGTGAACTTTGGGTGGTGCCGTATTAGAGGCAGTGAGGACTGCCTAGTACACAGGGCGCATGTCTCCCTTCCCAGGTCACCATCTATACCGTATAGAGGTCGACTGCAAGTACATACGTCTGCCTTCTGTGACATCTTTGTCTGAACCTTATAGTAACAGTACAACATTCTATTCTTTGAACTATTTCAACAGTTGCAAAAGTGGTTCATCCTCTCCACTGTCCACTTAGACATTTACAACAATGAATATTTCCCTCAGGAAACAAATTGTAGTTAAGATGCTGAGAATACCATCTTCTTTATTTTATCTCCTGTCATCTGATAAAGAACTTTGTGTCATCCAGCAGTCCCTGTCTTCAATACTGTCTTGTCTACTGAATATTCCTTTCAGCCTGTAAAATACTCGAGTCTCTCCCACCTGTAAAGAAGGTAGAAGCAAAACAATCCTTTTCTGCCCATGAGATCACTTCTACTGACCACACTCTTTCAGCTTTCTTTTCACTGGTAAACAACCCCAGTTTTCTATACACACTGTCTTCCCATATTGTCTCTAATTAAGCCCATTAAAGTGTGAATTCTGGTCTCAGACTTGACTGGAATTTTCCCGATTGGTGTCTCCAAATTTGAGAAGAAAATTTGTCCAAATTTTTTTGTCCAAATTTTTTTGTCCAAATTCATCTCCAAATTTGTCAGTTGTAACTGACACATTCTTAGTCCTTATACTGTTTGAGATCTTGCATCATTTGACTTTCTGTTGTTGCTGTTGTTATTGTTACCATTTACAGCTTCATGAAAATTTCTTATTTCTTAGATTTCACCACTCCATCCTTTGCTGATCCGCCTTGCTTTCCCCTTGCACTGCTCACTTGGTGTCTGCGGATTCCTCCTCTTCTGCCCACTTTTACTAATCTTTCTCAGGGTTTAGTCTTTTCTCACTCTGTGTTCTCTCCAGTTGATCTCATCCACTCCTCCTGCTTTTAGGAACTGAAGATTCCCAAGTCCATACTTCAAGTTCATAACTAGATGCAAAAAAAAATCACCTGTGTGTCTAACTGCATTAGGTGCTGCTCCTGGATATCTTTGTCCCAAAGTGAGGTCATTATCTTCAATCAATCTTTCAGCATACAAACCAAATCAAATGAAAAACAAGATCAAATTACTTGTTCCTTTTTTAAAAATACACTCTAAAGCCATTTAAGCCATAAATTCCAGTTCTCTGGGTGTTCTCTCCTAAAACATTCTTTATAATAAAATTGGTCCTTAAAACTTACTCCATCTGTCTTTGAACTGTATCTTCAACCCAGCTCTGCCTCCCTGCCACTGGTTGAGTTTATTCAATCACCAGTCCCTACCTGTACTAAGCTTTTACTTGCTTCTAATATAACTGACCTCCAAACCATTTTCACATTGCTTTTTGAATAATTTTTTAAAGCAAAAAGCAATCAGTAATCATCCACCTGCCTGGTTTAATATATTATGTGGACTTTACTAACTGCAGAACAGAACTCAAACTTCCAAGAATGGCACAAAAAGAACTCTGTGATTTGGTTCCTGCAACTGAACTGGACCTTCTTTGATTCTCAGAGAATCCCAAGCTACTTTAACCCGTGTGTCTTGTTGCTCATGGAATTCTCTCTGCCTGGAGAGAATGGTGATATTCTTCCTTCCTTCCTAATTCCTTCCTTCCTCCCTTCTTTCCTCCCTCCCTCCCTCCGTCCCTTTCTTCCTTCCTTCTTTCTTTCTTTCACTGCTCTCATTTAAAGAACACCATTAGGGACTTCCCTGGTGGCACAGTGGTTAAGAATCAAGCCCTGGTCTGGGAAGATCCCACATGCTGTGGAGCAACTAAGCCCGCGTGCCACAACTACTGAGTCTGTGCTCTAGAGTCCATGAGCCACAACTACTGAGCCCACATGCCACAACTACTGAAGCCCATGCACCTAGAGCCCACGCTCTGCAACAAGGGAAGCCACCGCAATGAGAAGCCTGCGCACCGCAACGAAGAGTAGCCCCCACTCAACGCAACTAGAGAAAGCCCACGCGCAGCAATGAACACCCAATGTAGCCAAATAAAATAATAAATACATAAAATAAAGAACACCATTAAATCATACCAGGCAGAGCTAATTACACAATTAATCGTAAGAGACACAGTTTAAGCAGTGGTTAGGAGTTCAGACTCCAAAACCAGCCTGCCCAGGAGCACATCCAAATTCTGTCATTTACCAGACATGGGCAAGTTGTTTGTGCTTTAGTTTCCTCCTCTGTGGAGATGATAGTAACAGTACCTTTTCATAAGACTTTGTAAAGATCAAAGGACCCCTGCATGGCACAATGTGATCTTCATTGTCAATATTGACACTATTGTTACACTACGTTTCATGTGACCATGATACACTGACAGTCTTTTTATCATGTAGCTGTTGACATCATATTTATTTCCTTGATGGACTATTAACTCTGAAGTCAGGTTCCATGTCTTATTCATCTTTATAGACTGTTTAACTTAGTACTATGAATGCCAAATCAGATACAGAAAATGTGACTGATGACGTCTGCTTGGCTCCAGCAAGGTGGCATTAGGGAAACCATTCCCCTTCCTGGCATCAAGCCACTCTGTCCCCATGTAACACCCAAATCTAATACGCTTTATTATTTTTTTTATTGGAGTATAGTTGCTTTACAATATTGTGTTAGTTTACACAGTACAGCAAATTGAATCAGCTATACATATATCCCCTCTTTTTTGGATTTCCTTCTCATTTGGGTCACTGCAGAGCATTGAGTAGAGTTCCCTGTGCTATACAGTAGGTTCTCATTAGTTATCTGTTTTATACGTAGTATCAATAGTGTACATATGTCAATCCCCATCTCCCAACTCATCCCCCGGCCGCCTTGGTATCCATACGTTTGTTCTCAATGTCTGTGTCTCTATTTCTGCTTTGATCCTACTTAAATGCAACCTGCAGTTTCACCCAAAGGAGCCAAACTGCACATGAGTTTCTCATGTCCTGGGTTAAGAATGGAATTTCAGAAGGCTTAGACTATCCATTGTGTTGTTGGTGCCAAGAAGGTAGAAACTTTATTTCATGAAATGGAAGAGATCAGAAGATTGTAGCTCACTAACCTTATTCACTTGATATTTCTTCATGTAGATGACTTTTTAAATGTTTTGTTCATCTTTGGTTTTATTGCCTTATATGGTAACATTTAAATAATGGGGAGTAGAAGAATAGTCATTTCTATGGATGTTAAGATGCCAAAATAACCACAAATGTTTCCTCAACATACTGTTCCTTGAGTTATTGTCAGCATGTACCTCTTTGAAGTGGGGAAGCTGATTTAGAAAATTCACTTAGCATATGAAGCAATGGAACATGAATATCCAGAGTCAAGCATTTACTCCTAGTTACATTGCTGTATTCGATCCAGTAGGCAAACCTAACTCAGAGAGCGGTAACCTAACAGAGAGATAAATATTTATTGCTGTAGAGAAGAAACTGGTCCCATTTTATGTAGAACAAATGTATCCAAAGATACAGTTGCAGCTGACTCCAATCCAGTTGATATTGTTAAAGGTCGCTTAATGCTGACTCAGATTAACAAATTTTATCATTTGAATACTTATCTATTGTACCATTTAAAATCATTCTGGTGATGCAAATTTGAAAAAACATATTTCCCATCCTGTTAGGAACAATGGGCACGCATGCAAATTCTAGATACAATGCAAGTAGTATTGTGACAGAAGCACAAAGTGCTATGAGATTTATGTATGTATTAACTTTTATATGTATAAAATATTTCTGAAAGAATACACAAGACATGGTGACAGTGGTTCTCTGGGGAGAGCCAACAGAGTACCGAGAAGTAGGGGTGAGAGGGAGACTTATTTTTCACTGTTTATATTTTTCTATTCTTTTCACAAAGAAAAATAAAGAAAATTAATGTCATAGGACTACAGAGAAAAGGCGGTTACATTCTAATGAGGGATTCTGAAGGCTTCTTGATGGAACAGTGACATGAGCTTGTCCTCCTGGAGATGTGCCATGTCACCACTAAAGATCATATTTTATCTTTTTGAACCATAGTTTTGTCTGGATATATACCCAGAAGTGGGATTGCTGGATCATATGGCAACCCTATGTAGTTTGGGGTGAGCAGATGCAAACTATTATATATAGAAGGGATAAACAACAAGGTCCTACTGTATAGCACAGGGAACTATATTCAATATCCTGCAATAAACCATAATGGAAAAGAATATAAAAAAGAATGTGTGTGTGTGTGTGTGTGTGTGTGTGTGTGTGTGTGTGTGTATAACTGAATCACTTTGCTGTACAGAAGATATTAACGCAAAGTTGTAAATCAACTATACTTCAATTAAAAAAAAAAAGAACATATGTTATGATCCTGTGGCATCCCTTAACTGCACTCAGCCATAGAGGTTTCTGAGTATCAAATCCAAATATGTGTCTCAGGAATAGCTGGTAGCTTAATTGTGTCAACGGTTATATGTTCTGAATTCTATAACCTCAACCTGAATACAGCAACATAAAACCGAAATAAGTACTCCCAAATTAAGCTTGATATTTCTCTAATGAAGAACAAACACTTGTAAACATGGACCATGGTGTATCTGAGCTGCTTGCATGTAGGCAGTAAAAAATGTCAGTTGTGTCATCTGCTTGAATCTACGCAAATTATCACTTTAAAAAAATTAATTCAATGTCACTTTTATCTAAGGCTTTGAAGGTTACAGTGAAGAAATTTCTGGGTCACAATGGAAAAGTAAAACGCTTGGTACTTTTTACTATAGGCTAACTTAGGAAAATAAAAATGTCCATTCTTCTTTCGGAGCTATCTGGCATAACTCTATAATGTGTTATTACTATTGCCCTATTGCTTTTTTAACAGTCCAATATGAAATTCCACCACTTTCAACTATGAGCATGGGAGGTGGGAAATAATTCCTCCCCCATAGTCAAAATCGCAACTTTCCTGTGATCTTTTCACTAAGGGCTTCTGTGTAAAAGCCTTTTGGATTGTTTTATTTGAAGAAAATGGATTCTTGGGAGAGATGTGAAAAAAAATGTTTTCTGTAGCCTTGGTTTGCCAGCTGTTTTATATGGGCATTTGATATTAAGTGATACAGAAACCTTATCTTATTACACTAGAAAAGGAATCTAGTGTGAAGGATACGTTGGCATTACAATAAAAATGACCAATAACTTATTAATCTTGTGCTATAGTGTTGCCCTGAGGATAGTATTTGTGGTTCTGACTCCAACAAAATTGCCTATGGACATGAAAGACAAGGCAGGGCTGTTTATTTCAGTGGGCAAATAGGATTGTGTGTGGTTTTCTGCATTAAAAAACATCCTACCCTGGGGTTATTGATATATACATGTTATTTTTATTGTCAGTGAAATAAGGTTTCACCATATTACTACTGACTGCCAAATCCCCTGAAGATGACTTTTCTGCAGCCAAAATAATGTCCTATTAGTGACCTAGACTTCCATTTTCTGGACTTCTGGAGCCCACTTGCTTTACATGCCAGAAAACCAAATAACCCTTTGCGTTCCTTAAAAATATTGCTTTTTTCAGGGCTTCCCTGGTGGCGCAGTGGTTTGGAGTCCGCCTGCCGATGCAGGGGACACAGGTTCGTGCCCCGGTCCGGGAAGATCCCACGTGCCGCAGAGCGGCTGGGCCCATAAGCCATGGCCACTGGGCCTGCGCGTCCGGAGCCTGTGCTCCGCAACGGGAGAGGCCACAACAGTGAGAGACCCACGTACCACAAAAAAAAAAAAAATATATATATATATATATATAACTTTTTTCAGAGGCTGGCTTAGAGTTCTACAGATAGATCATTTTTAGTTAACCCATTTAGCCCCTTTAGCATTTGGAATTTTGTTCATGGGAAACCTCTCCAGAGATAACTAGTTCGCATTCCTGCAACAGTTTCTCAACCTTGACACTAGTGACATTTTGGACCAGATCATTTTTTGGGTGGGAGCTGTACTGTATTTAGTAGCATCCCAGACCTCTACCAAACAGATGCCAGTAGCAGCCCCCTGACCCAGTTGTGACAACCAAAAATATCTCCAGATCCTGCCAAATGTCCCCTGGGGAGCAAAATCCCTTTTAGTTTAGAACAAGGTAGAAAAGGAATACTTGTCATACACTTGTGGATTCGCTATGTACATTTTGGCAAAGAAATATCTTAGGGGAGTAAACTCTTCCCAGAAAAATGGTTAGCTAAAAATTCATTCCCAGTTTTCTATAATAGCATTTGCAAGGCATAATGCATAAATAACCAGATACAAAAACATTAAGTCACATGTTTAGAATGACCTTAGCTTTGTTATTATGGCCAAAAAGTGCTGTCAATTTCATCTTTCCTGTTCCCCCAAAACAGGACACCTATTCTTGAAGTATTTATTTGGACGTTCTTTCTTTCTTTCTTCTTCTTTTTAAATGTGATGGCCATGTGAGAGTGTTTTTAAACCATGAAGGATACATGGCAGGGATTGAGAAAAAGTGAAGAGATTGGGAAATTCATTCTGCAGTTCTCTCTTTGGAGTCTGGCTAGGTGCATTTT
This sequence comes from Stenella coeruleoalba, assembly GCF_951394435.1. NCBI lineage: Eukaryota > Metazoa > Chordata > Mammalia > Artiodactyla > Delphinidae > Stenella > Stenella coeruleoalba. Next base: position 50,725,943 of record NC_137156.1, read on the forward strand.
CTTTAGATATGGTGCCTTTAAGCCTGAGATTCAATAATATCCTCTCCTGTCATGGTTTAAGCAAAGGTTTCCTGTGAATTCATCCGGTTTATGTTTGGATTTGGGGAGAGCCTATTTCAGAATACCAGAATTAGGGGATCAAGACAGTGTGCTGAGTCTGATCTTCTCAGTACATTTTCTGTTCTAAATGACTCTCTGATTTGAGGGGCAGTACTGGAACTTGCTGGGAAGTATGAAATATTCTTGTTTGATGGATAGTATTAGAGCGGACAGAACAAAAATGCCTAAAAATTTCCCCCAAGGGTGCCCTTTGTTAGTATCCGTTTACTTGGCTGTTTTCTTTATGTTTCTGCTGTTTTTCCCATAAAATTTCCTGTAAACTTTGCCAGTCCATCCTATCCTTACTGCTTTCATTTTTAATATGACAATTGGTACATTTCGCAAAATAAACCAGCCACTCTAAAATGTGACGCATGATTCGCTCTGTTGGTACAAGAGCCTGAAACTGGGTTTCTAAGAAACTTGCATGGTGAATGAAAAGGGCCGTTTGTGGAGTGGTCATGAGTACCTGCTATGTTATTATGAGCCCCAAATAAGTCTTTCTGTTCACTGACTCATAAATAAAATCTGTCAAAGATAAGACCTAAAGCGTTTTTTTTTTTAATGCAAACCATGATTTTTATAGAAAAGGTCTGTTTTCCCTGGTTGTCAGTACCTTTGCATGCTTAGAAAACAGGCATTAGTTTAAGCTTCCACTGAGCATTTACAGATATGTGATGCCAGCCAATTTTCTCTGGGTTCTCACCTCTCAGCTGCCTATTTGAACAGAAGCCATCTTCTGTGCCCCCACCAATTTGACACTGGCGGCCTCTACTGTAATCACTACTTATTTCTCTAAACTGCTCTGCATTCATTTATTCATTCATTCAACCTACAGGTATTAAGCAAGACATACCTTGGAGATACTGTGGGTTCAGTTCCAGACTACTGCAATAAAGCAGATATCTCAATAAAATGAGTCACACAATTTTTTAAAATTTCCCAGTGCATATAGAAGTTATGTTTGGACTAGACTGTAGTCTATTAAATGTGCAAAGCATTATGTCTAAAAAAACAATGTGCATACATGAATTAAAAATATTTTATTGCTAAAAAATGCTAAGCACCATCTGACAATGCAGGGTTGCCACAAACCTTCAATTTGTAAAAGTTGCAATATCTGTGAAGTGTAATACAGCAAAGCACAATAAAATGAGGTATGCCTGTATTTACTATGTCCCAGGCTCTGTTCTAGGCAACAAAGTCAAGGTGTCCTTAACTCTCTTGAAGCTGACATTCTAGAGGGAGAAATAATCAATAAATACATTCCATTAGTCAACTTGACTGCTGTAACAAAATGCCATTGATTGTGTGGCTTTAAACAACAGAAATATATTTCTCACAGTTCTGGAGGCTGGAAGTCCAAGATCAGGCTGATTTAGTTTGGGATTTAGTTTCTGGCTTTTACAAGGCTGCTTTCTTATTATGTCCTCACATAGCCTTTCCTCCATGTGAGCATGTGGATAGAGAGAGAGCAAGCACTCTAATGCCTCTTCTTATAAGGGCACTAGCCATTTGAGGTTAGGGCCCCACCCTCATGAGCTCATTTAACCTTAGTTTCTTCCTTAAAGGCTCCATCTCCACATACAGCCACTTTGGAAATTAGGACTTCAATATATGAATTTTAAAGGGACACAAACATTTGGTCCATAGCATATATAAAGACATTTTTAAAAATTACTAGTTCAGATAGTGATAAGAACAATGAAAAAAAATAGAGGAAAGGAATAGAGAACAATTGGGGCAGAGATGGTGGTTGCTACTTTAACTAGAGACCTCTGAAAAGATGGGAAAGTTGAGTGAGATCAATAATGAGAAAGAGATAGTTCTAGGGTGATTTGGGGAAATAACCATTCCAGGTAGAGAGAATTGTAAGTATAGTGGCCTAAGATGAGAGTGAGAATGACAGGCTCATGTGACAGATGAAGGTCAGTGTGGTTGGATCCCAGTTGGCTCTGGGGAGAGAGGTGGGCAATAGCCTGATTGTGCTCATCAATATGAGGAATTCAAATTTTGTTCTCATTGCAACGGAAAGCCATTGACCAACTTTAGGCTGGTTAATGTATAGATAAGGTTCAATTTAAATGCTTAAATAGAAAAACTCAAAGGATGTCCTACCCATCTTTGGTATACATAGTAAATGTTCAACACATTTTTTGAAGTGGAAGGATGGATGTTTTCTTACATAGTAATTGACTTTAAAGTCAGATTTGTTAACTATAACTTATATTGTGTATGTATTCACTCTTAAGAGTGTACAATTCTATGAGGTCTGACAAGCACATAGTTGTGGAACCACCAAGCAATGAAGGTATAGAACAGTTACATCACTTTCCAAAATTCCCTCAGGTGTCTGTGCACTCAGACTCTTCCCCCAGTCCCAGCCTTTGGCATCCATTATTTATTTTCGGTCTTTAAAGTTTTGCATTTTCCATAGTATTATATAAATGGATATAAAATATAGACTTTTGAGTTCGACTTCTTTCATTTAGCATAATTTACTTAAGATTCACCATGTTAAATATATCAGTAGTTCTTTCCTTTTAATTGTTTAGTAGCATCCCAGTGTATGGATGGACCACAGTTTATTAATTCAATTGAAGGATATTTGGCTTGTTTCCAGTTTTTGGCAAGTATTAAATAAAGCTGCTATAAATATTTACATTAAGGTTTTTGTGTGAACTCAAGTTTTCATTTATCTTCAGTTACTATGTACCAGTGGGATGGTTGGGTTATATGCTATGTATATGTTTAACTTTATAAGAAACTGCCAAACTGTTTTCTAACAGGGCTGTATCATCCTGTATCTCCACCAGCAATGAAAGAGTTCCACTTTCTCTGAATCCTTGACAGCTCTGATTGTCTTTTTTTTTTAATTTGGCCATTTTAATGAGTATATAGTCAATATTCTTTTTTTCTAAAATTTTAGAGGTGTTGTAGGTATAGGTATGGATAGTAAGGAGGATGCAATGTGTAATGGTGTAATTTTTTCAGCTACATCTTTTTTAACCAAAAGACTGTGACCTTATAATCCTTGTTGAGAGCTAGATCAATTTAAGACTCTAGTTCCCCAATCCTTGCTTGAAGACTTGTATAGGATCTAAGCTTAAAGAATTTACTCTTTGAAACCTGGCAACCTTGAAATCCAGCCCCCCTACACTCAGTGGGGTTCTCATGGAATGCTTCTTTAGAAAGGTGACCCATGAGATCCTCTATTCAAAATATCAGTGACCCCTGAGAGATGATGAAGTTTTTGTCTCTAAAACTCCAACCTCAGTCATACTATTTAAAAGAAAGAAAGAAAGAAAGGAAGGAAGAAAGGAAGAAAGAAAGAAAGAAAAAGAAAGAAAGAAAGAAAGAAAGAAAGAAAGAAAGAAAGAAAGAAAGAAAGAAAGAAAGGAAGAAAGAAAGTAAACTAAAAGTAGTAATTGACTTTTGCTAAGAGTATGGCAAAGTGAAGTAATGATTCCATGATCCCTGAGAGGCATTTTCGCATTCTATCCTGATATCAGTGAAATACTCCATCACAGCCCACCTGGTTTTGTCTGCACGATGTGTGGCTGGTCACTCTAGCCTTTCCCTTACCAGTGAGACATAAAGAAAAAAACATGATTTAAAATTCTGCTGAGGAATTTGAGCATTCGGTAACTTGTGGACTCCAGGGTATAAGTCTGAGCAGAGATGGCCTGTAAGTGTTTTCGATACCCTTTAATAGATCTCTGTTAAAGCTGTCCTTCAATAGATCTCCAGAAGGATCATCCCACCTCTGATTTGTGAAGCTCTGATCTTGCCCAGTATTATTCTATAATTGTTCAATGAAGGACCCTGGAGGACTAGAAGACTCAGTGCCTTTTACAGCGTGTACAGAGGTATATCACATCGGTCCATAATCTCCATCAGTGCCCTGACTGAATCCAGAAAAGATTCCTTTCCTCACCTAGACCTAAATTGTCCACAAATTGTCCTTCTCTTTTCATGGAGAAAGAAAGTACTTAGTTTCTACCTGAGGGCATGGATTCATGCCTAGCACAAATTATCCAGAATTCTCTATAAGCTGATCCTATTTCTTTTTTTTTTTTCTTTAGCTATACTATTTCATAGGAAACTGTGCTTCAGTTTCTCCTCAAAGTATTACTTCTTTTTTTTTTTTTTTTTTTTTTTTTTTTGCGGTACACGGGCCTCTCACTGTTGTGGCCTCTCCCGTTGCAGAGCACAGGCTCCAGATGCGCAGGCTCAGCGGCCATGGCTCACGGGCCCAGCCGCTCTGCAGCATGTGGGATCTTCCCGGACTGGGGCACGAACCCGTGTCCCCTGCATCGGCAGGCGGACTCTCAACCACTGCGCCACCAGGGAAGCCCTGATCCTCTTTCTTGAATGAAGGGATAGATGCAATTTCTGTCTGTGTAACACCAGCCACCTTTATAAAGCTTGGTGCTATGGTTTTGCCTTTCTTTCAAGGAGCTTTAGAAACAATGCCCATGGCTTTTCTCTGCTATTGGTTAAACATACTATTACACTCACCTGGCCTAAGAGATTTTTGTGCAGTCAATTTTATAAGAGGACTCAAAATTGTCATTTTATTCAGAACAACTTATTTCTTGTGGAATCAAAGACCATCAGTCTCCTGCATGATCCTGTTAACAGTTGATGGGCAACATGAGGGTGGAACTCTGTCTTCTCCAGACGTGTGTGGTAGCGTTTGGTTAGCAGCCAGGCGTGCATCAGCTTCATGAATCTATGAATCTTCTTTTTGTTTTTCTGTTTGCAGATTTTATTCTTCACCGTACAGTATTGCAACCAACCGCATGATTCCACAGACACCCATCACGCCATTCATTGCTGCTTCCCCTGTCTCCACATACCAGGTATGTCCGGTTTACCTGCACCTCCCGGGAAACCTTTCTTGCCAGGAACAGACTAGATCAAGACAAAAGGGAAACAGTAGGATTTTTGTTTTAAGTTGTCTTCCCTTTAGTCATATCTTAATGTCATAATACTCAAACTATCCATTGAGCCTACACTTTCAAGGGCTTGTTTGCATCTGTTTCACTGAATGATAAAAATCCACTGAGCTTTCCATTCTTCCTGCTGAGTTTTCATGATTTTGCTACTTTCCAGCCAACATTAGTGCAGCTTTCTTACCACTGAGAGGTTATTTTGTGTGTTGTCTGTTATTTCGGTTGTTGTTCCCTAGGGTATCTTTTATGAGAACACATTTCTGGCAACTCCCTGCACGCCCTCCAGGATATTGTATCATTGTCATCTCATTTTGTCACAATCGTTCTGTGTATCCATGGAAAGCTACATGGATAGATGCAAAATCATTTGCTCCAAGAAATAGGGAAGATTATCAAAGGGGTAAAAGTAATTCCTACTTCCTCCTCTTACTTCATTCTCAGTTCCAAAGAGGCCAAAAGAGACCTCGGGGGTTCCACATGTTGAAACACAAGAAAATCTGAGGCTCAGTGTGTGTCCTAAACCAGATGTTGTAGCCAGTTAGTAATGCTAAGTCCACAGGTGGATTGAAATAGCCATCCTTCTCCCTCAAACAGTGCTCCTTATCTTATTCCTTTGAGTCATCAAAGATATGATATTTCTCCCTGCTTCTCTTTACCTCATGTAGTTCTTCAGACAATTCTTCTAATTCAAAATAGAAAAAAATGCCTATGAATGCTACCAAGAGTGTTGAGTGTCACTGTTTAAAGCTTTGGAGAGAGAAAGAAAGAGCAAGAGTGTGACTGTGTGCCTGCGTGTGTTTCCCTATATTGTGCAGATGGTTGGTGGGTGGGGGGTTTACAACAGGGAAAACTGTAATGTTGCTGACTGCTACGAATTCAGTGAAGTTTCACATTATTCATCCACTACATACGTCATATCAGGAGGTCCCAGCTGTCAGAGCATCATGCCTGAGACTATGCACTTTTGTCCTTAACTGATTCCCCCCAAAGCAGATCATTCTCATTCTGTGTCTGCACTTAGATTCTTGATACCTGTCAGGTGAGCGGAATAGACTTTTGTGTGAATTGCATTAGAGGGTCTCAGAATGGCTGATTTCTTAATTGCCTTTCCTTGGGACCCATGAGGCTAAGTGCAGATGCTGTTCAGTTTTTGTTCTTCCTACAGGCCTGCCTGGTTGTAATGTGTGTTTTTTGGTTTTTTACCCATTTTTTTCTAACCTTGGCCTCTGTTTCAGCCAAGACCACCCATTGAGCTCCACTGTAGAGCACTTTGGTGACATGAATAAAATCTCCACAGAACAGTCATTTCTTTTGGGAGGGTTCATAAGTGGAATTTAACTCTGGCTCTCTTTTCTCAAAAAAGGAATTAGAGCAATTTCCTATGTTGTTGATTCTTGCTTTTCACCACTTCTTTTTTTTTTTTTTTTTAATCTAAAGTTCATTGTCAATTTCATTGACGTGAGTATATTGAAAACAAAATCTTCGGGGCTCTCTATGTCACAATCAGCTCTTAGAAGCTGACTTTCTCATTTGGCTGATGGCGAACATTCAGAACACTTGGCTGGCTCATATACTCATTTTTATTTGCCATACCAATTACCATGAGCGAGAAAAATCACAGACTTGTTTAACTAGGGTTTAACCCAAAACATACCCCAAAATTTCTGGTTGATCTCTCTGATTCTTCCCCAACTTTTACCACTTGGATTTATTTCCAAGATGGGATCACTTGAGAATATGAAGTTAGAACCAATGACAGAAAAAGAGGAAGTCTTAGCAGTCATGCTAAGTAATGCCTCCTTCCTTATTCGCCCGGGTCTTCCCGGAAGTTGACCTATAAACAGGAGATTGCTGAAGCCTCCAAATGTGCTCCATGGCCCAGCCTGGCCCACGTGGGCACTACAGCCAGCTCCAGGGAAGTAGGAATTTGCTTTACATTGTACCATGTTTCAGGGACCAAATGAATCAGGTCCAAGAATTTCCTTTGTACCCTTAGTTTTGAGCACTGATTCGCTGTAAGTCAGGTGGACTCCACTTTCTTATGACCTAGTGTGACTCCACTGAACGCAAGAACCGAGTTCTCTCTGTGATTGCTTTCTTCTAATAAATGCTGTTTGATGCATAGGTCCAGAGTACTTCATGGATGCCTCATCCGCCATACGTTATGCAACCAACAGTAAGTGTTCTCAGTCACCTGAGGCTCGATGTTTCTATTATCCGAGTGCAAGCTTTTGTAATGCATAGAAGCTTTGGGGTAAAGCTTTTGTTCTATTCCATGCCTCTTTCTGGCAGCCCTATTTTCCAGATACAAAGCTGTTCCTGAAATTCTATAAAAGTGTAAACAGTAGATAGAGTGATAGTGATGGAGTGAAACAGAGTTGAGAGAGGAAGAGAGAGAGAGAGGGAGGAAGAGAACAAACTTGATTGGAGGAGATAGCAATCAAACGCTCATGTTGCTGTCTACCATTTGTTATGAAAGGGGAGTGTCTACTTCATGCAGAATTGTGAACTCTGGACAGTTAAATCCATTATAGGAGGAAAGCCTTTCTGTTGTCCTTCTCCTCCTGTTATGCTTTGTTTTCTTCGGATGCAGTTGGGTGTGCTTTGGGAACGATTTTGTGTAGCATGGCTAAGTGTTGACTCAAAGCAATATATTTGAAATAGGAAGGTATTTGTCTACTAATAGATGCAGATAGATAATAGATAGCAAGGTTGGTAGATGACTTTTACGTTAACTAACTAGAGCCATTCTCTTCTTCTTTTAGTGGAAAATTTCTTCCCAAAATATTCAAACTCTATTTTCTACTAGCTAGCTTTCCCATTTTGTGGTACAATATTACGTTAGTCCCAAGGGAAATAATATTACTTATTCCATTAGAATCCAGGCTGAAGGCTATTGATTCCATGTATCTTTGTCGAGGTCTTCCATGTTTTTGAGCTCTATAGAAGTACTAGCCAGGGAGCTTTCAAGAGCAATATACTCATAGGAGTGTGAGATAGGGGAAAGATCCCCAGCGGAAAGTTGTGTGACAAGGTCTCTGCTGTACTCTCCTGGGTATGTTCAAATCTGTAACTTTGTTTCCTTTTCTGTCACTATACTTAACATGGCTTTGGAGAGGATCAAAACAGAGAGAATATGTGAAAACAGTGTTTGAAGTATGACATACTATACCTTATTATTATCATTAATCCTTATTATTGAATGTATTAGTTGTTCAAAGAAGAAGCAATGCTACATTTTAACCCTTTTCAAAGCTAAATGTAAATAAGGTAGCACATATTAAAAACCAGGGAGTTAAATACATAGACATCTATTTCCTGGACTCAAAGGATCACAGCACCTGGCTTTCATATTTGAGCTTTGTCCATTTTCTTAAAAAATAAGGAACACTCCATGTTGCTCCTAGTGTTTTGATAGTTTGCTTTTTATTTGAAGAATAAAATATATGTAGCTTACTAGAGCAGAACTTTAGACCCTATTCTGCAGATCCCCGTATTTACTCTTATTCACATACCTTGGGGGCTTCCTGAGTTCATCTGATCTGTGTTGTATAAATCAGACCAACATGCAACGAATCCAGGCTGTTCTTTTCCGTCCCAGGTGTGAGGTAGAATTCAATAGATGGAAACAACTACCTTCTAAAAAAATATTGTGTGTGTTTGAAGAGCATTGAGGCTAGCTTAGTCCTCACGCTGAGGTCAAGCATCATCTCATCGTGGCCTAAAGGAATGCACATCTGGCAAAATCTGAATATTTTTCCAGATACCAAAGTATGTAAGATTCCATAGTACTTCTGGAGCTGTGAGGAGATGGGAAGATATTTGTATGTGTTTTTTTCCAACTGTCACTCAGGGCCTTAGCTAAATGTTTTATTAGCTTCTCCTTCTCCCCAGACCAGCTTCACCCATTTTTTGGATGTATTATTTCTTGTATATCTTCCCCTAGCAATAGTTGTGTGTGTGTGTGTGTGTGTGTGTGTGTGTGTGTGTGTTCATTTGTCCCCCACCAGGATCTTTCTTGCGATGGCTTCTGCTCCCTAATATCTTTTCACTTCCCCTGACTAGACTCTGCATGATATTTGAACTTAGGTCACCCCCCTTAAGATGTAATGTTTGTGGCTTGGACAGATTCCTGGGGAAAGGAGTGGCTGGGGCGCCCACCACCTTGTTATCTTTAACATGGAAAAATTGGCTAAACTGCATCATGGAAACACAATTTGTAGCATCAGTCGTTTCCCTGTAACAGTTTTGTTGGTTGTCTTTATTGTATAAAGAACCTTTACCCAACTGGTCTTAGTTTCATCATCAAAGTGGGGTTGGTTAAATTAATCACTCTGTGATACTAAAACATAAAAATAATTAGGCAGTCCAGGGTGGAGAAATAAAATACCTGGATCTGAAGGGAAGGAATGAATGACGTGGTGATTAATAGCATGGACTCTTCTTTTTTGGCTGCGTTGGGTCTTCGTTGCTGCACGTGGGCTTTCTCTAGTTGCAGCGAGTGGGGGCTACTCTTCGTTGCAGTGCACGGGCTTTTCATTGCAGTGGCTTCTTTTGTTGCTGAGCACGGGCTTCAGTAGTTGTAGCACGTGGGGTCAGTTGTGGTGCATGGGCCTAGTTGCTCTGCAGCATGTGGGATCTTCCCAGACTAGGGATCAAACCTGTGTCCCCTGCATTGGCAGGTGCATTCTTAACCACTGCACCACCAGGGAAGTCCCAATAGCATGGATTCTTGGTTAGTCTCTTTGAGAGAGGAAAACCTTTCTGTTATAGGACTTTGGGCAATTAAACTTTCTGAGCCACTGTTTTCTCATCTGTAATATGGATATAATCATGACTAAATTATTATGGTTTGGGTTCATGAAATGAAGCAAGGCTTTAAAGCTCTTAAAATAATGCCAGACAAATAGCAAACACTCAGTAAATTACTGTTATCATTATTCAGTTATATGAGTAGATGACTGCACATTGTGCTTTAGATTAGCCCAATTACATAAAATGACTGTTGGTATAGGAAGAAGTTGAGAAAAAGCAATAATCACCCATTTCTACCACATTCATACTGCTTATTTAGCATACTTTCCTAATGAGTTTGATGGAGATAGCCTCTATGGCTATAAATAAGATAAATTGCTTAGACTGGTGTTTATCTCATTTACTTCCTAAATCTTTCAACACCTATAATAAAAATAATGAAAATAAAAAATAAAGGCCCATTGGGTACCTCTTGTATGTCAGTAACTGGAACCTACTTTACAAATAAATTCAAGGTGTCCATAGCTACACATCTCCAATATATTGCCCATAATAATGATTTGCTTACAACTTTTCTCCTTTCTCACGTTTTCTCTTCCACTGTTTTGAGAAAATCACACAGATAAGCTCTCTGTGTATAGGGTGCAAAGGCATGCTTCCCCCATCACTGTGAATCACAGGGCCTCCTACACTGCAGCAAGAGCCCTTCAGGTTCTTTTTAGGCTCTACTCGAGGGCCCCAAGTTCTCAACTAGGCTTGTATCTGAAGAGGACACAGTGCTTCATTCAAATCTTAAAGTAGAGCGCAGTGCCTCTAATCTTTCCCTACTAGGGAGGGGTAATGATCTATAAGAGAGACATGAATTGATGGAAAGAAGGGAGGGGAGTAGTAAAAGGACAAGAGAAAAACAGAAAGCATAAGCGTAAAGCTGAAGTTGGTTGTTTAGGTTTGCTTCTTTGCAGATTGAAATTTCTGAGTTGTGTGCAATGCACTTTTTTGTAAACTTAGAAGAAAACTCTGAGAGGCTTTTCACTTTTAAGGAAGAGGGGATAAAATTCTCCCTGCCTTGGTCATATCTCTCGTACTGGTGTTTCTGCAAGGAAACCATTCTCTGTCAGTTGTCTGACTCTGGAACTTTATCAGGTCAAACCCCACTGAGGACAGCAAGAGCGTTTCTATTTGCACTTTATTTTTTTTCCACTGAAAGAGAGCACTGTGAGACTATATCAGGAGTTCACTCTTTGCTGATGTTGCCAATGCAATTGGTACGTGTTACTGTTCCCCAGTGCAGAGTTCTGTCCTAAACTCTGAAATCTCACCACGACACTGACAGGATTTTTTTATTTTAAACATCTTTATTGGAGTATAATTGCTTTACAATGGTGTGTTAGTTTCTGCTTTATAACAAAGTGAATCAGCTATATGCATACATATATCCCCATATCCCCTCCCTCTTGCTTCTCCCTCCCACCCTCCCTAGCCCACCCTTCTAGGTGGTTACAAAGCACCAATCTGATCTCCCTGTGCTATGCGGCTGCTTCCCACTAGCTATCTGAGAATGGACTTGAGGACACGGGGAGGGGGAAGAGTAAGGTGGGACTGACAGGATTTTAATAGAGGACGGATTGCACTAAATATCTACTCTGTGTGGCAGCTTGTCACACTGGAATCTCATATGAATGCACAATTGAAATCCCTGTGTTATGATACGTCAGGTATTTTGTTACATCTCTACTGACAGGGAGAAAAGGTGATAGTTCCCAAGAAGAAGTAGAGTTCAATTCTCTTAAATTTTATTTAGGCTCATGTGAATCATAAATCTTCTGTTCTTCATGTGGTTAGCATTAATTATTCTCAAGGAGAAAGGTCAACTTTCATTTTTACCTAATTACAAATAACTTACCTAACTACAGGATTCTAAGAAATGCAAGATGCTCTTATGGAGTCATTGGATGACTTGTTGCTATGCATGGCTAAATTACGACTTATGATGAATAAACCTTACATTTATAGCTAAACAGTCAATATAAACTTTCCCTCTACAACAAAAGAAGAAGTTCAGAAAAGCCCCAGAATACTTGATTTGGTCATTCTTTACCTGCAGGTAGGTAAGACCTAAGTCTTAATTTTAGGGACCATGTCCTCCAAATTTGCAGGCATGTTTTTCCTAAAACACATCACCAAATTTGGAAAGAACATTTAAGTCATTAGAATTCTGTTCAGAAAGCAAAGTTTTCAGATACTATCATTTTATTCCAACCGCTGAACTGAGCAAAAATTCTTTGTAAGTATCGTTGTCAAAGTACCAAACAAAGACAGTGTGTTTGCTATGTAAGGAGTTTACCTGGTGGATATAGATCTACAGACCAAATCTTTTTTAAGTGACTAGCAAACACAAAACAGTAACTCTAGCCCATTTATACTATTTCTACCAGAAGAGAATTAAAAAAAATATGTGAGAGTAAATTTAGAAGGAACAACTTCATTTGGGTGTCACCTCCCTATAAATATACTCCTGGGGTAAAGTAAATACAAAGAAAACCACTTGCACAGAAAGTCTCTTCGATACCTTAACATTTAAGTTCTACTCTCTTAGCAAATTTCAGTTATCCAACATGGTGTTATCAACTATAGTCACCATGATTTACATTAGCTTCTCAAATCTTATTTATCTTATAGCTGAAAATTTGTACTCCCCACCACACCCCCAGCCCTTAGCAACCACTTTCTTCTCTGTTTCTATGAGTCTGATTATTTTTGTCTTTCCCTAGATTCCACATGTAAGTGGTACCATGTAGTATTTGTCTTTCTCTATCTGGATTATTTCACTTTGCATAATGCTCTCAAGGTCATCCATGTTATCACAGATGGTAGGATTCCTTCTTTCTGCAGCTGAATAATGTTCCAGTATACACACACATAACACACACATATATATGTCACACTTTCTTGTTCCATTCATCCATTGAAGGAGACTTAAATTGTTCCATATCTTGGCTATTGTGAATAATTCTGCAATGAACATGAGAGTGTTTTTCTCCTTGAAATGGTCATTTTTGTCCCTGAAATGGTCACTTGATTAAGTCTTTTACTGGGCCCTTAGTTATACCAGACGTCGACTCTTCATTTCAAGAAACTGAGAACATTGAGTTCAATGAAAAAAAAATCAACAAATATTCTTGAGCATTAAATATGCACAGAATATTCTTCTAGGTATTGTTGGAAATGAGAGAGAGTAAGAAGGAAACAATCTGTCCTCAAGGCACACGATCTCTCTGTGGAGATAATTATTATATGTGTAGAATGATTCAATTAAAAATCTACAGCAGAAAAGGTGTGAAATGCTTAGCATTTATATAACACTGAAAATGACAAAGTATCTATGAACAGCTAAGGACATGGAAGAACCGAGATGAAGGCATGAACTTAAAGGATGGGTGGGGTTGATGGGGATAAAGAAAAAGAAGGAGGGCATTTTCAGTGAAAATAACACACCAAAAGTACTGAGGGGCTTATCAGATTATTTCAGGGGGCAGCAAGGCAGGTAGCCTGCATTAAGTGAATTTTTTGTGTTAGGGAAAGATTTGGTTGGAAAGGTAAATTGTGTTCTATTGAAATACAACTTTTATTCATCAAATCTGGCACACTTTCCTATACATTTTTTATTAGCTTGGTGGTCCCAATGCTGTTGTCTAGAATTTAGGCTTACTTTGGAAAATATAAAATAGAAAGGCTAAATTATGTCACTGATGTGTGTGAAAAAGTCACAATTTCCAGGGGCATCATGGATGAATCATTCATGAATGGACAAAACTTTTCAATTTGGCTGCATTATGAAAATGTCATCATGCACAGCCTCTTTTTATATCCATGGAATTATTTTTGGAGGTAACAGTCATCTTTCAAGTAGAGCTTCTGAAAGTTTCTTGGAGAGAACGCTTCCCGATGTCTAAGATCCCTGCCTTCTAAGCACAGGAGTGGTGAGAATAAGCGGTGAATGTGGAGTCTTTATAAATCCAGATGTGTGCATATCACCTGCCTTTTGCCATGCAGTTTTATGTTATTTTAATATGGACCTTTAAAGAGAAAGAATAGGTCAAGGAATAGTGTATTACCTTTTAGAACTGAAGGTGCGTCATTCTGAACATAAGATTGACAAGGTACTAAGAGATAAAGTTCCAATGGCACATTACCCCCAGTGTGTCCTTAGATAGCACTTAGAATTTCTTTGTCACAGCATCATCAGTAAACCAGAATTTGCGAGTTCCTTTGTGAAGGTGTTAACAACATTACATCCTTAAGGGCTACTTAGCATATGAAATATAATTAGATATGTTGTAAACATAGGATACAAATTTATCGAATCTATTAAAGCCCTATTTTCTATGGATTATCTCTAGACAAAGCAAGTATGTAGCTAAAATAAAATCTATGTCAGACTTTCTAGAAAACAGCCAGTTACCAGGGCAACACAATCATATTGAGATAGGGTAAATAATTTATTTTATAAATGCTGCCAGGGCAACAGAAACTACTTATGAAATCAGTAGAGGATTGAGGGTTAGTGTACAGATAATCTATGGAACTATTTGTTCTTTTGTAGCACACTGGAATAAAATGTTTATTTTATTTATCTTTATATATGATCTTAACAGTTTTGTGAAGTACGTGGATATTCATTAAACAAATGGTAATGAACGAGTTCAAATATTGAGAGTATTTCTAAATATTCAAGGATATTATTCACTATTTCTTGCCCCTCAGAATGTCATGGGGACACCTTATTTTGCTTTAAAGATTAACCTTTGCTGGGTTAGCCCTGGAGAGCCCAGGTATTTTTACCTAGGTCGTATGTTTACAATTTAGGGTCATGGTTTATTGTGTTGACTGGCTTAGGTTTTGTTAAGCCAATAATTAAGATGCACCAGGTCGGGGGAGGGGATGTAATAGAGACAGAGTCACATATGATCTAATCAAGTATGCTTTGAAAAAAGTGACATCATTTTAGCTTCAGTAACAAATGTAAGAAGTTACACAATTTACAGTAATATTTGTCAAAATACTAATGCAAATACTAGTAAAATGCCTTCAAACTTTTCTCTTCTACTGCCTAAGAGGAATATTTACCAAAGGTAGGACTTGCACTCACATTTTCTCCCTGTTTTAATATTGTTTGCTTCTCTCTTGTTCAAACTCCCTGTTAGAAAATAAATGCTTATAGTATATTCAGCTATGGGTAGCAGGGAAAATGTGTGCAAAGTGTAGAACTGGTAAAGAGGGTGGGGTTATTCATTGTGCCAGGGAGTAAAGGAGTAAGAGCAGGCTTCACAGAGGAGGTAACTCCTGAACTTGGCTTTGAAAAATAAAGGAGTTTTTCAGGCAGAGTTGTGGATGTCAGGCAGGAAGGGTATTCTAAGCAAACACCAGCTCACAGCCAAGGCTTTGGTTTATATACCACATGTTACAGCTGGTGAGCATCTGCGATGGCAAGGAATTTCCAAAGGCTACCAGGTGCCTCTAAGGCTGCATCTGCCATGAACATGGCATCTGTGTGACCTTCAACAGTGATGCCACAGAAGGTGTCACTTAATCATGAATCAGGGCTGTCATATCATCCCATTCAACACGGCATCTTCTCCTAGAGATGTGCCCACACCTCCAGACAAAGCCTTACACCAGACCTTTCACAAGCTCTCCATTCAGAGTTGAGTGAAATATGCAGGGCATGTGTTTAATATCACTTGGGTGTCATAAAATAATCACTGCACCTTCTGCATTAGGCTGCCTTAGGTCCAGTCTCTGAGCACCGCAATTGGAAGTGGGATACCCATGCTTCTCAGAGCCTGGAGAGTGCATAGTGTCTCATCACTTGACTGTCCCAAATGCTTCATTGTTTAGTTATTCAAACGATAAAGTGAGAGGGTTGATACGCTAAGAAAAAATAGCAGGACTTATATGTCTACATGAGGGGTTTTTGTTTGCCTTTTGTTTTGTTTTTCATTTCATTTTTTCTGCAGTGGAATCAATTTGGGAGGCATTTTCTAATGATGTCATCTTAGAACAGAAAATTTTTTTAAATTCCTCTTGGGAATAATTTTCAGAGTAATTTATTAATCACACAAGAAAAACAAGTTAATCAGGTAATATTCACAAAATAGATCGATAGATAGTGATGATAGATTAGATAGACACATAGATATAGATAGATAGGAAGATACATAGATAGGTAATCGTTACTTTATCCAGAGGCATTTGACTAGTTCTTTCTCAACTGGAGTATAATTTTACTATTTGAGAGCTTATCACATATAATTCACAGTATCTCTCCCTTTTCATTTATTTTCTGGCACAGATTAGGTACTAACTAAATATTTGTTGATAGACTACACTGCATAGGCTATTTCTGCATTGACAAATATTGATACACTACAAGCAACCAGCTTCTGTTAGACAAGGATGCTGACAAAGTTTCTGAGGAAAGCAAAAGGGTGCATCCTCTTTGAATCCAAGCCTAACATTTAAGGGAAATTGATGCTGCTATCAAATTTGTCTCTGTATATTTGATTATTAAATCTTGTCATTGACAGTCAACAGGTTTGTTCAAAACAACTTAGGAAAAACACTTCTGTGTTCATAATGTAAAAGTCTAATTGCTTTTCAGTTATAGTTTTGCTTATATGAGCTTAAGCAAACTGTGTTATTCACCAAGGGTTTGCAAAATTTCGTTTGTCCATTATGAAGCTCCAGAATGCAGTGTTTGCAATATATTTATGCAGTTGTTGGCCATGGGTGATCATTATAGGCAAAGGCTGTATATAGTGAAGGTGATTCTTGCCAATCTCTTCTCCATCTTCTTTTCCGTCTTAAAAACCTGAAAAATCAGTAGATCTACTTGTTAGGAAAAGCAGCAACCCTCATTTTCACTATGATATAGGAAAACACTCTTCTCAGATCAAATAAAAGAATGAATTTGGAAAAATTTGTACAGTTTGATATCTGAGCAAGTTTAGTTCTTCTACTTCCTGTGTGACCTAATTTTCTACCAGCAGATCTCTTTCTTTTGATATTGAGATTCATTTGAATAAAAATGAGATATCCACCCCCTTCCATAACCAAGAAGAATGAGTAATAAGGATTTCTACCTTGCCCACTCTTATAAAAGAGCTGAGGTTACTTAAAATTAAAGACACACTCAAAAAGACAGTTAAGCAAAAAGGAACACATGTCATATAGCAGAGGAAATAAATTTATTAAAACTTTAGGCTGTCTGTGGGTAATTTACTATAATGGAGTATTCAGATTTCATCTCGAGTTTTTAGAAGCCAAGGCCAAATGGCTAAAAAGGAAAAAAAAAAAACTGGTTATATTGTTTCTTTCTCTGATAAAAGGAAACATATCATAAGGCCAGGGAGAGAATTTTTTTTCTTTTTCTGCTGCTATATTCTAGAAAAAAAATTATAATGGTATAATGTCATTTCCCAACTCAGTGTCTTAGCAGTTTTACATGCTGAGATAATAAATGTGGCCATTTAGTTTATTAACTCTCAATGAAAAACAAGCAAATGTTAACTTTCAATTTTGTGATGAAATGTCTAGAGCAGCAAAATTAAGATTTTTCAGATATATAAGTTTCTCATGACCTAACTTGATACAACCGTGCCACTTAGGAAATCTAATTGGTTAGAATTGGGCTTGTTCAGTCTTTCAAATTTCCTTCACCTCAGCCAGGATTTTATGAAAATTATGCCATCTGACAGAGTATCATCCAGATAAAGTTGTTTTTCTTCCTCATTAAAGGGGGCTGCAAGATTATCTGCAGTTTGTGCCATAATTCTCAAGAACATCTTTCAGAATAGCCTGGACATACACTCAATTAAGAGCCTGTGGTTCTGTTTCTTTGAGTGTTTGAGAGGCAAATTTCACCTAAAATACTGATGGTAGGTGTGAGAACCACTGGCCATCATCACTCAGTGGCTTACGAAGTATTCATGATGTTTACTAGTACTAGGTCCTGATGTGTTGCCAAGATGAGTGAGGTGTAAAATGTAGTAAACTGAACCAACAGAATTGAATTATTTGGTATGGATTATGAGATTTTTAGAGTATATGCATAGATTAATGATTTAGCTTCAGCCAACTCAAGCCATTGTATCTTACAGTCATTCCTCAAGTTTAGCTGACTCTGAAAACTACGCTTGAGAAATGACAGCAAAACCAGATTATCAGCAGAGAAGACAAAACGTATCTTCCTTCTAACTTTGACAGGAAGACACACAAATAGTTCTGTTGGCAATACACTATTTACATAAGACATTTTAAAAAAATTACTATGGCGCTTGTTCCTTTTTACACCACATAATGTAAGTATAGCTTCATTGTACATAATGAAAGCTAGGAACAAGGTGAGAAATCTGAAAGCAGATTTCAAGGAAGAGGATTCATCCTTATCCACGTTAAAAAGCATAGTGTGTTCTTGGCTTCTTAATTCTCATTTAACACAAAGGAAATCAGATTAATTATGAAGTTGAGCTCTGAACCGTAATCTTAAAACTTCTATTCAGAAGAGAGATTTTTTATCAAAGAGTTATCCTGAAAGCGTTTGATCAATACACATTAGAACAACTTCTGCATAACAGTAGTGTATATTAAAAATCAATCCTTACTTTTCTATAAAGCCGTCTATCTCTCAGTCTTGTATCTGGAATATTTTCAGTCAATACGAAAAAATCATTATAATGCTAAGTTTCTGTTACATGCTACATGCAGAAATCCTTAGATTCTTGTCATGCTCTAAAATTATTTCTCTAACTTCCTGAGATGCATACACAAAGTTTACTTCAAAGAATAGTTTATATTAAACATGGCATGGACTGGTGTATAGATGGATGAATACCATGAACATATTTCTGTCCACATATGCTGATCTCCACTGTAAATATTATTTCCAAAACACTGACCTATACATATAATACAAACAGGTAGATGTTTATATGACCATGTTCAAAGTCACACTTGCATGATACAAAAGAAAGACTAAACACTGTTGAAATTCATGGTATAAACTAGAATGAGAGGAGAAAGAAAGAAAGGTATGAAGGAGATGAAATAGAAAAATTGAAGAAGACAAAGAGAATAGATATGGAGGATGCACAGGTGAAATCTGACTCTAGCTGATTTCAGCCTAGATGGCTAGGGAGAAGGTGATGTCCTTAAACTGAATTAGTGTATGTAAGAAAAGGATTAAGTTCAAGATCCGGGACACAGAGTTCCTTTGGGGCATGTTGAATTTGTGGAACCAGATAAAGGTTTTCAATATGTAGCTTTGGGCATACAAAAGTGGCAGTGATAGACTTGGGAGTCGTTCATTCCCATTGGAGAGAACAGGTGGGATTTCTAGCAATCCATTTACTTCTCACTAATAATTACCTTGCTTGATCTATGCAATAGCTCTTAGATGTAGGAATATGAAATAATATACATATGATGACATAATATCTAGTGTACTAGTCTAATGTACACTAAATCAAATGCTTGCTTATACCCCTTGCAAGCAAGATTATTTAGCAACTTACTTATACTTTTGCTTACAGCTATAATTTTAAGGCTAATTATGTATTATATCATATATGACTTTTTGTCAACCAAAGTATATGCACCTAATGTTTCCACTTCGGGAACTGACTACAGTGATAAATTGGAAAATAGAGATAGATACTTTCAATTAGAAGAAATCTTAGAGGCTATTTAATCCAACCCCCACTGAAGTTTAGGAGTTGATAAAATGGTTTGAAAAATCGTCATACAAGACTGTTTTATTCCAATTCCATGTAACAGTTTGGGAAGGTAGTTTTCATTAAATCACCTTTCCTCTGTAGCCAGCAATCCAGCATGAGGAAAATCGACAAAATTTGAAAAGCACAGAAGCAATCCCCTGCCTGGTACAAACCAAGGAAGCAATCAGCCCTTTGCCAAACATCCAAAGGGGCCTCTGTATATTTAGATTTATTTATCTCATTGTCAGTCATTGTGAATGTAGGAAATCTATAAACTCTAAACTACTACCATGGGAGGGTCTTACCGCTTTTAGCATAGGATGGTCTTTCTTTATGTTCCTGAAAATGTTTCATTTCTTTTGCTTTATTGACAAGATTAGATTAATTCAGGCTTTTCTGGATTATCCTATCCTTAGCCCTGGGGGTTTTCAACTGTAGTTTTCTCTGACATTATGCTTGATGCTGGTAATAAGAACCGCTTTTACTGATCATAAAAGCATGAGCTCAGAGTGACTCAATAATTCCAGCGTTCCAAATGGCCAACTTGAAAGGACACAGAAGGGGGTTGTGAGAGCTAAGTTATTGAAGAATATCATATTTTCCTGTGGGATTTTTCCATGCCCTGATGATTTCATACATGCTGTTCCTTGGGCTTTTCTCTCCTCCCTATTTGACATTTTAAAGAGTAGAAAGTTTAAAGTACATTTCTTAAGAATCCCTAGCATATGTCCATATCAGTTGACAGTGTTTACAAATCAGATTGTGGCTCAAAGATTTAACTTTCCTTCATGTCTTTTTCTCAAAATAAGGTTCAGTCTGAAATTGGCAAGAGTGATGATTCATTGGCAGCCAATCAGCAGGAGGGTCCTTTAGTGGAATATTATGTGAAATACAACAGGATTAAATGTTTCACATATAAACCTTTCGTCTCTGTACCATCTAATTACTGACATCGGAACTGGTGTCTAAGATTTTGTCAATTTTTTTTCCTTTCATAATTCTAATAAGAACAACAGTAAAACAAGAGACTCTCAATTTTGCATCTGGAATAAACATCTAATGCAAGAACATGCAGCTTCAGCCTTTTCTCTTGAGATAGATTAGAATATATCTCCAGTACTTCATGATTCTGGTTTGCCTGGTTCAACAAGGCTGCCTTGTTAGTTGCAATCACCCTTGCTTATGAAGTTATATAGACAGTACCACGTAAATCAGAATGGTCCAATCGTTTGATCCTGTCCATTTCTATTACACATGGCCAGGCATATGATGAGAAGTGTTTTGGCTGACACAGTTTCTTCTTACAACTGTCCTAGAAAATGAAATAAATTGTTACAGCATTGATTTCCTAGCAGAGTCAAAGTTATGTAAGAAGGAAAGTCCTGCTTTTACTTATATTCCTTTACTCTCTGATCTTTTTCTCTCCTTCCTTCTCTCTTCATTTACTTTTGATCTGATACAGATTAAATTCATTAGACAATTACTAAATCTCATCACACTTTTGTTTAAGGTATATTTTCTCTTCTTGATTTTACTAAGTTTAATAAACTCCAGTGAGTATCTATTAGAGATCATATACTTTTTTTCACTTTGAATGATTAAACTTCCTCAAAAATCATGATTTTTGAACCTATCTGAAAGTGGTTGGATATCCCTTGTATTGCTTTCATTTGAAAACTTGTTTATTGATTGTTCAGGAGAAGCACATGTTTGTCTTAAAGTAGGCTTTTCATTATCACATGTCTAACTAAAATTGTGATAGAACATCATAAGTGCGAACGAATCAAAAACATGTAGATTATAATTCCATTAAGATATTGTGCATTTGAAAATTAAGGAGATTCCTTAGGGAAAGAACATGTGTTTTAAATTTTATTAATCTCCTGATATGTAAGAATCCTCCAAAGAAACATTCAAGGGCTTCAGATTATAATTATTGTGTAATTAATAAACTTCTGGAACAGTCCCAGTAGAATCAAGAAAACTTCTGTTGCCTGTATCTTGGAATAATAACAGCAATGAAAAAGTAGATACTCCTTACCCAGTCTTTCCTTTTGTAACACTAAAGATGCTAGATTTCTTTTAAGGCAGTAAACTTATTGGAAAATCAAACCAGAATCATTTATCCATCCATGTATTCATTCATTCAACAAACATTTATCAGGTGTCTGCTTTGCACTTGGAATGCAGAAGTGAACCTAAAAGAGATTTTTTCCCAAATGGAACGTACATTCTAGCAGGAAAAAATTAATTAAATAACAAAGAATATGCTAAGCAACGATGTTAAATATTCGAGGACAGATTTTGATGAAATTATCAAGAAGGTATGATTTGTCTTTGGGAATCTCAGCCATTTATTTTCAACACCCGCTCCACCCCCAACCCCACCATGATGCCCTTTCTTCAAGACACTTAGATATTCCAAAAGCTCGTTCTTTCTCTCTTTTGCTTTTTTATTTAAATAATATTTATAGAGAACTGACTATGTGCCAGACACTGTTTGCTGTTCCGTGTTCATGCCTACAATGCAGGGTGAACAGGTGTGGTTCCTGCCCCCATGAAACTTAAAGTGTGTCTGGGAAGAAAGAGAGAAATCAAATGAGTGTCTTAAGGAACATGAAAATAAGCTGGTTATAAATCCTATTAAAGAAAGATTTATGAGATTCTGGTTGTATCTATCAGTGGGCACTGACTCCGTGTGTGTGTGTGTGTGTGTGTGTGTGTGTGTGTGTGTGTGTGTGTGTGTGTGTATGTGTGTCTGTCTGGTGGAAGCCAAGAGAGGGACGATGGGAAACATAAAACAGCCTTTCAGGCCAACTAAATAGAGTGTATGCTTCTTTCAAAGTCTTTTCCGAAGAATTCAATTTGGTTATTAGCATCTTAGTGTGGATGAGGTTATCAGTAGGCTTGAGTGTGCGCATTTTTTTCTATCACTACATAAATGAAAAGTTTAACTCCCTAGAAAATTCCAGGCATCAGCATACAAGTGCATTGGTCCTTGGATTTAGAATTTCCAATCTCTGAAATAATGCCCTCCCTGTTCAGTTTCCATAGAAGTCCTTTGCTCTGTCTTCTTATGAGGTTTTTTATGATATTACATGTTATCACAAAAGATAAACCTGAATATTATAGAATAATGTTTTTATGGATGAAGAAAGTGAGGCTCAGAGAGGTTAATTGACTTTTCTAATATCACACAAGTAGCTGGCAGAGCTGGGACAGGTATATTTCAATCCAGTTAACACCAATTCTATTTCATTACATCTGGCTTGATTCTTCATTAAATTTTTATATTTCAGGTTATATAATTTAACCCAGAGTAAATCAAGTTGACAGATTAATAAAAAAAATTGTGATTGGGTCCTTCTCTACATAGAACATGAAATACTAGTAATTATGCCCATTAATGCCAAATAGATTAGCATAAGAAGTAAGAAATTTTTAATCTTTTAGCTGTCCCATCATTACATTTTAAGTGGAAAAGAGTTCATATAATTTAGTTAAAAGTTTTTATTTTGACAGGCACCTTCATCCAAATACATATCATCATCATGTAATGCTTTTTGTCTTAAAACTATATAATGCTAGATGATATGCCTGAGGTAAATTTTTCTTAATTTTAGTCTGCATAATCATTGGAAATGGCTCATATTAACATAAATATTGTAGATATTTCAGCTTATCAATTTAAAGACCCTTTTTGCATCTTAAAAGAGGTAGATTAGATAAAGCACATAATAAATAGAGAAAATATCATGAAAGCACAATACCAAAAAATGTGTTACTGAATTTTCTTTAAGCCTATGTTAACTAGAGCACTGTCTGAAACTATGTGCTAAAATTCTTTATAATTTCTCCACATAGAAGATAGCTTATTACTGAAGCACCATAAGTAATTTGAGAATTGTATAATAATTTTGCTTTAATTTTGTTTTGAAGACCAGACTCTTACTTTTTTCAAAATCCCACATATTAATTCAAAAAGATCAAGGAGTTCTGAATTAAACTCAAATCGAATAATTTCTTCTAAGGTAATGATATTTTGTTAAATTACTTATATTAGGTTCTATTTTATAAAGTAAAAACAATAAATCATTAAAAATAAAACCAAAAAAGAAGTTCCTTTTTTTTTTTTTTTTTTGCTTTACGTGGGCCTCTCACCATTGTGGCCCCTCCCGTTTCAGAGCACAGGCTCCAGACGCGCAGGCCCAGCGGCCATGGCTCACGGGCCCAGCCGCTCCGCGGCATGCGGGATCCTCCCAGACCGGGGCACGAACCCGCGTCCCCCGCATCGGCAGGCGGACTCCCAACCACTGCGCCACCAGGGAAGCCCAGAAGTTCCTTTTTTTTTTGTCTTTTCATATAAGCTCACATTTTTTTTAATGAGAAAAGTAATTATTAGTAAACATGGACTATCTCCTACAGTTTTTAGGTTTTTTCCTAATTCATTTTTAAAATGACTTAGGAAGTTTTGCTAAAAATCCTACATATATGTAATGTCATTGAGAATAATTTGCCAAACACATAAGTTTTAAAACTACAGAAACAAACTCAGCAAGTTTCATTGACCTTTTTCTGACTCACCAAAGATGAAAGACAAAGAAGGGGACCAGCTCACTCCTTTGGGGAAAGTCAATATTGGATTTGCATGGGGATTGCAAACTCTCTTCCAGGAAGTCAGGGACAGCTAAAGTAAAGGACCAGAGAAAGGCAGAATTTCTCAAAGAAGAAAAAAAGGAAAGAAGCTTTCATGGAGAGGGGGAGGGGTGGGGAATGCAGTTCTCAAAACTGTAGAACCTCTAATTCAATTCATGCAGACTATCACAGCACCCTCCTACACAAGTGAGTGTGATGCCTGCAAGCAAGTTTGTGGCATCAATAATTTCTGCAGTTGCTAATTCTACTTAATAACTTTTTCAACTGTCCACCTACCTTTTCATTGTAATTCCCTGTCTCTTCGTAATTATAATCACAATATTCAGGTTTTGGATGCAATTTTATTTTAATACTGTGGATGCCTCCATGGAGTAGGCTTAGGGGATCCCTCCCAGAACCAGATTCAGGGGCCAGCAATTCTAGAGAGCTTCAGGCATTCTAGAAAGCTCCATGCAGGCCCCGCTGCACAGTGCCAAAGCCATTGCCTGAAACAGCTGTACCAGCTTCTTTTAAACTCTGTGGATTGTCAACTTTTCTGCCACTACATCTTGGAATTTTGTTCTCACATTTTCCACCCAGTGACCTCCCTGCTTCTCCCCACTTCAGATTCTAAGAAAAAGATTGTGGACTAATATGGTTGATTTGACATGATTTTAGAGTGTTAGCCCTAGCACTCCTCAGAAAGCTTGTTTCTTCCATTACTGACTGACTTTTTTAGCATACCTGTATGGAAAATGTCCCACTACCTCTGGGGGTCTGATTCATGAAATTTGATCATGCATAGCAGTAACAAGAAGCAAGATTTCCATTGACCTGCTGAAAATGAGCCACATAGGTTAAAAATCAAATCAGATCCAAAAAGGTAAATGAGACCAAAAAAGAAAGGAAAGAAGGAAAGGAGGGAGGAAGGAAGGAAGAAGGAAAGAAGGAAAGTTGGACTGTCCTTTGCTTTTTGCTGATAAGTTTTGGCATTTGAAATGGACCTTCTTTTCTGTGTCTGAGCAGACTCATTTATACTTTGGCTTTTGAAATTTTATGACAGGAGTAAATTGACAAATATGATTACTGGTCTTCACAGTTTAGGTGTTAAAAGAATGCCAAATTAAACATTGCATTTTGCTGTTGTTTTCAAAAAGAATGGTGAATCAAAAACAGTTCTCTCTCCTTTTCTGAAATTTTTGCAGGCTACCTTCTTGCAGACTAGCTTCATCCCAAAAATACCTTGAAAAGGTCATTTTACCCATTTGAGTCCACAATAGAGCTATAGGACGTAGTATGGGGTGAAATAATCTCTTCTTATCTGTATACAGTCTTGGAATATAATTTTTATTTTTAGCTTTGATCATTGATTTCCTGAGTCATAAAGTCCCCAGATGAATGTTTTATCAGAGAAATAGTTGTTTTAAAAGCCACAGAAACTATTATGAACCAATGATGTTTAATGATTTTTGTTTGAATTTTATACATTGTGTAGAAATAATTTTTTAAAAGTTAGGCCTACACCAAGACCACTGGATATTAATATTTGTTAGGCCTATCCTATGAGAAAACCACTGAATTATAATTAGATTTGGGTTTTTGAAAAAATTTTATAAAATGCCCACCATAGTCAGAATAGATAGGTGTGGGGTAGTCATGCTTGCTATTCCATTACCATGCAAATACTAAAAGCTATCAATTGAATAGTTGTTTCTGGGGTGCAGGCAAAATTCTTAGGAGGAATAACACAATACAATATTACCAGTCAATTAACGATGGGCATTAATGAAAGAGCTAAGTGAGCTATGATTGACAATAGAAATGAACACATCTGAAATTACCACCAACTCTTCTTCAGGGATGAGCCATCCATCCTGAGAAACCTCAGCCTTTAAGGGCATTTTTGACCCTGATAACTAAGATAAACATGGAGTTATTTTTAGACACACTCTACTGTGTGTCTAATCTATAATTCTCTCCCATTTTTTAGAGCTCTTTCCTTCTCACATTCAGCCTGGTGCTCGGTGATCTCAGACTGTTTCCTAAGGGCCCGTGGCCTCCTGCTGTAGAAAAACCTCCAGGCTTTCTCAGCCTGGGTAATGCCTTAACTTATAGGGGAGACACACATCCTGGGCCTCACCTTGAGTGTTAGCAAACAGTCAGCCAACACTGTAGACAAACTGAAGACAGAAATTGATATTGGTATTGCCAATGATGCTTACCTCTCTGAGAAATTGTAATGTCCTTGATCGCTTTGTCTGCATTACATTTTTGAAACTTGGTTTTTCTTACATTTCATTAAAGTTATTTACTAAACACTAAGTTTTTTCAGGGCAAGACATAAGAGTACCTCAGTAAGTATTAGTGAATGAATCGATTAATTAATGTTCTTGTTCCTAAACTCTAAATATCACCAAAATATCTTTTAAAAAGTTATTAAGGTCCTAACACTGCAGACATTTTGGCATATATACTGTAATTTAAGCAGTCCCCTCAATATCAGGAAGTGATATGATTCTTATACTAAAAGTTTTGCTTTGTCAGTTTCAAGCAAGCCAAGACAGACTTCTTAAAAAGCATAATAATTTTTGTTCCTAAAATATATTCTAATATTGGAGTGTAACTCTGTCACAGAGCAATTCAAGTTAATTGTCTGTCCATTTAAGAAATGATACCATCTTTTCACAGTATTTCAAAGACTTGGATGAGTTGGGGTGTAAACATTTCCTCATGGGAACTTTATACAATCAAAGAAAAGAAATGAATGACTGATATGTACCTAGGCTAATTGAAGTGGTTCTGAGTCAACCAGATGTTTTCAGCTGAACTATGCCCACAGATGCTTCATTATTCCTTAATCTGGGGATTACCCCAATTGGCTAGCCTGGTGACATTTGAGTGTTTCCAATAAGCTTTCCTCTCTTTTGTAACAAACTTTGTAAAGGGCTCTTATCTGGAGCCGGCCTATCTCCTGCCCTGGAAATGTTTTGAAGGAAGTTATCAGGGATGTTTGTTTTTCCTGCTCTTGGATGTGGTCTTTGGTGAGGTCAGAAGAACGGAATGAGTGTTGCCACAGATGACACTGGGGCTGTTTCCACAGCTGGCTGCAGAGAGGGGGTGGGCAGACCCTCACAGATGAGTTAGCATGTGGAGGTAGATGATAGAAAACATCTGTCACAACGGGAATGAGCAAAAACAAGGTCCCTTTGAAGATTGCCTTTGAATGATGAGGTGGGGGCTCTGCCTCCGTAGTGGAAATGAAGGATGTAGTTGTTGGCAGGCAGATGGCTTCGGGCCTGCTCTTGCATGAAATAAAGCAAACGTACGTGTTGAAAACCCCTGAGTAGTCAAATTGCCTGATTTTGCCAAACATTTATTTCCCCACCTATCGCACACACAATCTATGAGAAAGAGAAGGCGTGCCAAAAGAAAGGTGGGAGTAAATCTAGGAGGAAAAACTGGTTATGAATACTTTCTCTTGAATAACTTTAAAACAATAGTATAATTTTAGCTGGTGGTCAAAAAGTCAGAAAGATCCTTTTTGCTATAAGTTTATTTTAATGTATTTGCAGCCCCATGTTATCTTTTACAGAAGTTTTGAAAAGTAATATAAAGATGGTATATCATCAAGGCCCTAAGACGATAAACACTTCAAAATTTGAATACCAGTTAGTATATATAAAGACATATCTGTTTTCCTTCAGGGAGCAGTAGGAAATAATAAAACAAAAAAATTGGTGAACTATTTTTAAAAGAATAATGCTAGTTTATTTTCTCACCCCTGCTACCTTCAAAAATAAATTAAATACAGGCTTCCCTGGTGGCGCAGTGGTTGAGAGTCCACCTACCGATGCAGGGGACACGGGTTCGTGCCCAGATCTGGGAAGATCCCACATGCCGGGGAGAGGCTGGGCCCATGAGCCATGGCCGCTGAGCCTGCGCTTCCGGAGCCTGTGCTCCGCAACGGGAGAGGCCACAACAGTGAGAGGCCCGCGTACGGCAAAAAATTAATTAATTAATTAATTAATTAATTAATTAAATACAATGAAATTAGCATGTTTTTATTTCCTAAATAAAGTTGCTATAGAAAGACAAATTCTGACAATAGATTAGTCTGATAGCAAATAAATGCTGATGATTAGCAGATAAGAAATTTCTAGATCGCTTGTAACGTGACCCAAAGGGGTGCTACTGCCACTATCCCCCAAAACCACATTGCTGCAAACCATGAATTCATGCTGCTTCTGCCCCTGCCTGGATTGCAAAATGGATGCCACAGGCCCTGGTCACTTCTCATTCATCATCATCTTCAAAATCTAAGTCCTTCACAGGTACTTCTGTCTAACACTAGTCATATATCTACATCTTACAGCGAGGGAGTCTAGGAAATGTAGTGTTTTGGGTTTTTTTTTTTTCAATTCTATATTGAAAAGGCAGGATTCACTTTGGGGGAAACTAATAATATGCCAAGAGTATTAAAAAACAAATCTCTCCAGCCATGACTGACGGAGGCACCACAGGAAGTAGCTGGATTAAGCCAATGAGGGATAACCTAGCTAGTAGCCCTGAACAGAAGAGAGAGGATCTGGAGACATCTATGATGTGGGATTGGCAAGACTTGACTGTGGTATTGTTATGTGTGATGAGGGAAAAGAAGGCAAGGATGGCTTCGAATTTTACGTAGTATTCCAAGAATGGAACAGAGGAGAAAGAATATGCTCTGAGGATAGACAGAGAAAGAGAATGTTCAAAATGGGACATGGTAGTTTTGAGGTGCCTGAGATTCTAGGTTCAGTGAGCAGCTGGAAACTTGGGTTAAGAGTTCAGAAAAAAGGCCAAGACAACAAAGAACTTTTCAAAAACTTTCCTTTTTAAACTACCTTTAGACTAATTCCATAAGGGCCTAGCAAGTAGTAATATTTTGGAATTTTACTTCTGACACCTAACCCCCTGTATGTAGTTGTGATATGTACACAGATGCTGACTCACTGCTTTACAAGGCATTTAGCATCTCTTCCAACACTTGCCTGCAATAGCCATTTCAAACTCATCAATGGACAAGACATTATTTGGAGAGAAATGGAGGTTTCAGTTTGAGGGTTTTGCCATGCAAATATGTCCTGAGAAAAGAAAGGAAATTGTTTTGGAGAGGAGATTGTACGGATAAAGGCAGAAACCCTATGGAGACTATTGAGGAGATGAACTAAATATTACTGGCTGTTCGTGGTTATAACATATTTGCAGGAGGCGTATTAATGTTACAAAGACTATTTGAAGCTGCGTGGCCCTCAAATAGGAACCGAAAAGGGAATTAACAAAATGAGTAAGAAATACATGAAGAATTTCTTTAGAAGCAATGCAGTAGAATAATTACTCAGCTAGAGGCATGGCAGACATATAAAAAATAGAGCAAAGTTTCTCATACTTGACTTTGAATATGACTCACCTGGAAATCTTATCGAACTGCAGATTCTGATTCAGTGGGGCTGGAGTGGACCAGAGATTCTACACTAGGCTCCCAGATGACACTATCTGTGCCTGGACCACACTATGAAGAGCAAGGTACTAGAGAGTTTAAGACCGTTCTATTAAACAAAGAAAAAGTCACACCCACTGATATAGTAATACTGTTTAGGAGAAATGGCAATAAAATCTCAATGTAACTAAATTTCTAGCACAAATAATACAAAAAATAGAATACTGAAGAGTAGAAACATAAAGTTGGCTTTCATCTCATGTACTGGACAACTTGAGGTACATTAACTAACATCTCACATCCCTCAGAATATATCTTGGTTGGATGCTGCTAATATGTAACTTTTTTACCTTAGGATATGGCCATGCCACCAGGACGTATTTTATATCAGCGTTAGGTTACTAAACATTTCATCAACAGTGTATATACTAAGTTTGAGGCATGTTAGTGACAATAGTACTGATAGCAAGCGCACTTTAAAGGGAGTAAATCCCTTTTTGAATAGGGTCGTGGCTTCACACCTGTATCTTAGGTCTATTCAAGTTGGCAGCTTTAACCAGGCAAATTCCTAAAAATGTCTTAAAGGAGAAAACAAATAGCTCAGAAGTGTCCTCCGAGGGACCACAAAATAAAGTGCATTCTGTAACAAATTGCAGGACAAGGAATAGCAGCTTTCCTAGTAATATCCAGAATCAAGGTGCCTGTGACATATTTTGGTAATTTGCACTATATACAATGGCCATAAGTAGGGTAACAGACAGCCTTTCTTCTTGATCACTCCCGTGATTTAAGAAATGATCTCCCAGGCCCCTTCACCAATAGGATGCTGCAAGACCTTGACAATAATTTGCAGCAGGGTGTTTTGGCTTATTTGTCAGCAAGGAGAAATTTTTAATGAGAAGTTTTATGACAGCTCACAATCCTGAGCGCTAGTTAAAGTGAGACAAACATCTTACCAGACAAAAGATGCTGCCCATAAATATTCAGACCTCTGCTGGGAATCCTGTTTGCCTTATCGCTTGGAAGAAGTCTGGCCTGGAATCCTGCTTCTGATGTGCATTTTAAATTTCCTGTACGTTGAAAATCTGCTTGGAGGTATACAAAGTGATGGCTGTACAAGTGAATAAAGCATTTCTTCTCCATCACATGGCAAGGTTTGACAAGAATCTTAGGCATATATATGGCTCTTAAAGCAGTGTGTGGCATGTGAAAGCCCTCGTAAAAACAAGCTTATACTGTGATATATAAAGGAAATTTTGCAGCATTTGATTTGGTCCATGTAATTCTTGCATAAAATGGAAATCGTGCAGTGGATCCAACCTTAGAGTTCCTTGGGTGGTGTGCAGCCCTTAGAATTAGAAGCCCAGAAATTCTCTTGGTAAATGGCAAGACTGTCCAGCTGGCAGTGGT
Source organism: Stenella coeruleoalba (assembly GCF_951394435.1). Taxonomy (NCBI): domain Eukaryota; kingdom Metazoa; phylum Chordata; class Mammalia; order Artiodactyla; family Delphinidae; genus Stenella; species Stenella coeruleoalba. The sequence goes on from NC_137156.1 coordinate 50,757,049, forward strand.
CAGATATGGGCACTTTTAAAGGAAAGCAGAGCAACTGAATGAATGGATTTTTAAGACCATGCAGTTGTCCAATCACCTTGTCCAGTTAGAACATAGAGTTGCTGTTACGTTTTTCATCTTTTTAAAGTCATGGCAGCCCTGTCAGATGAGCAAGTGCCCTTCACTCATTTAGAAGTTCAGCACCACTATGACCCATTTCATGACAGACACTGTGAAGGGCTCTGAAACCCTTAGAAAATAAAGTATCGTGAATGGCACAATGAACTTAGAATTCAGGGGAGAAATAAATAAGTATAAATAAGTGTACTCATGATCAGATGTATGCCAAAAGCTAGGAGACAAGAGAGGAGCAAATGACCTGGGTCAGACACAGGAGCTGTTCCCTAGAATGGAGCATTTGATAAGAATCTTAAGACACGCATGCAGATCTGCTGGAGGTGCCCAGGCAAAGACGCCAAGGATGGGAGAGCAAGATGGGTCGGAGACAGTTGCGTAGTTCAGTGTGCTGGAGGAGAGGCTTCATGTTGATGGGATTTAGATTAGAAGGGTAAATTGTAAGCCATGGGATCTTAATGGAACATGTGTACCATGCTCAAGGAGCCATCTTGGATCTACCTGCAGGGACCTTCTTTTGGAGATAAAATGTAGAAATGAGTAGGAAGGCACAACCTCAGGGGTGACCCTACTGCTCATTCAATCTAGATGGGGTAAGCAGGAATGGAAACTATTTTGATCTTATAATTGATCATCCTATCTACCCTTATACTCAAATATAACTTACAGTAGCCATTGGCTTATCAGTGCCAGTGTCCTAAACATGTGACATTTCCGCTATAAGACAATATTTTTCAAGATACTAACTCAGTTGTAAGCATGAAATCTAGGCTGTACTTTGGTAGAGAAGATAGTTTAACACAGTTTCCTTTATATCCTGTCTTGGAACTAAAATTAAAGAAAATCAGTTTTGCTCATCTTTAAAGTGACAAGTGTATTTTTTTTTTTAAGGTAGGAAAATGGTTGGGAGCTGTTATCTGTATTGATAGTATAATTTTCTATTATGTAATATATGTGATGAGTAGATATCAGAGGCTTTTTTTGTTCTTAAAAAATAGGGGGCTTCCCTGGTGGCGCAGTGGTTGAGAGTCCGCCTGCCAATGCAGGGGACATGGGTTCGTGCCCCGGTCCAGGAAGATCCCACATGCCACGCAGCGGCTAGGCCCATGAGCCATGGCCGCTGAGCCTGCGCGTCCGGAGCCTGTGCTCCGCAACGGGAGAGGCCACAGCAGTGAGAGGCCCGCGTACCAAAAAAAAAAAAAAAAAAAAAAATAGGGAAGATGGTGAAATATAATGTGACTAACCCATTCATTTGATAAGTGCCACAGCTTAATGGTCCTTAATATTTATTTATTTTTATTTTTCTCAAATCTCTTTTTAAAATTTTTTTCTTATTAGAAAAATTATGGAGCCTTTTACATCATTTCCCTGCTCATGCAACTTCTTTTTTTTTAATCAAAATATAGTTGATTTACAATGTTGTGTTAATTTCTGCTGTACAGCAAAGTGATTCATTTATATGTATATATACATTCATTTTTCATATTCTTTTCCATTATGGTTTATCATAGGATACTGAATATAGTTCTGTGTCATACAATAGGACCTTGTTGTTTATCCGTTCCATATATAATAGCTTACAAATCTCTTTAAACTGATTTTGGAACTGTGCAATGCACCTGGGTGAGGAAGCCATATACCACAGTGGCCCTGCAAATGGAGACAGAGGACTTAGGTTACACCATTAGTTTTCCCACACAAATAATGTGATTCCTTCACATCGTCTACCTCACACTGCATGGGTTTTTATGGCACATAGGTTTGTGTGTGGTGGATCTCGTGGCCGAGAGCCACACATTGATTACATGGTTGGAATGGGAGGTGATGAACACAAATCCACCCTTTGTTGCTGAAGACATAAGACTCTCTGAGGAGACCCTGGGATCCTTCTGTGCACACTTAATATTTCCAGTCTCAGCAATGATAATTCTTTAAGTAGAAATATGAAAAGAAAAGATTATATTGTAACCCACCTGCATGATGAAATTCCTTTTATAGTTTTAACCAGGTGTAGGAGTCTAATGATAAAAGAACTAACTGGTCTACTACACATTCAGTCAACAAAACCATTTGAGCCTTGGGCCTCAAGGTCTTCAAAATGTCAACTCTTCCTCAATTCTGTAATATATTTAAAAGCCATTGTACTCAATTAGAATTCTAAAGAAGCTTGTTAAAACATCAGAAGTCACTGCTAAACAAATTTCTTAATTTTAAGCACAGAACTCTAAAGGATTCAATAAAGCATTGTTGAGAATACTATTATCTATATACCTGCTTTGGTAAAAAATACTTCCATGTGACATATTTACTTAAATTCTCATTCAAAATGACACTCTTGTATAAATAAGCACTTAACCAGTAGTTGAAACCATTTTTCACAGTTGAATAAGCATGGTATATAATTAGGATTCTTTTAAAGGGGACTCCATGGTTAAAATGAATTTGGCTTTAGTGACTTTTAATATTACATATTTTTAATAAAACACTTCCAATTAATGGCAACTGAACCCAAAAGCAACATGAAATGAAGAATGTTTATAAGACTGTAAGAAAAAACCCTCTGTTTTTACAGTTGATAGATATTCTCTCATTAGATAAACTACGTACAAAACTCTTCTAAATTTACCACATAACAATGGAAGATGCCCTGCTTCTAAACATGATACCCCAAACCCACAGGTACACACCTCTAGGTAGTAGTCCACATATACCAATCAAATCTAATTTGTCTAAACTTAGAAAAGAGAAACCCAGCTCTAGTTAGCTGTGTTTCCAAAATAAATAGCAATATACATTTGAACTCAAAACTAACCATATAGGCTCTATAAAGTTACATAATGTAAAGTCAATAATAGTCTTGCTTCCTTTCATTGATAAATTATAGGATTTGGGCAATTGATTTAGATGTCAGGTATTTAAGAAACTGGTTTATAGCATAAATATAATCTCAGTGTAGAATCTAAGGTCTGCTGTTAGATGTAGGGAGCAGAGAGTGGATGCCTACTTTGTGCCATTTTCTAATTACTGTAATTTCAAATCTTTCTCATTTTGTGTAACTGGAGCTTATGAATATATATTTGTGTATACCAGGATTTCTGAACCCTAGCACTAGTGTTTTTGGCTGGATAATTCTTTGTTGTGGAGAATTGTTCTGTGTGTTGTGGGATATTCAGCAACCATAGCCTCTACACACGAGGTGTCAGTGGCACCCCTTCCCCAGTTTGACAACTAAAAATGTCTCCAGACATTGCCAAATGGCCCTTTTAGCCACTGCAGAATCACCCCTTGGTGAGGACCACTGGTGTATGCACATACACAGATACTTTTTATTTTGATAATTTCCATAAATATGTGACGGTGGCATTAGTAGAACTTTTTACATCAGGTGAATTTCAGATCTCATCTCTAAGGTTGTGGTGATTGAATATATTAATAAATGCACACATACGTGAGCACAACCTTGGTTTTGAAACTGTGCTGCCCTTTGTGAGAACAAGATTTTTCAGAATCTTTGGATTGCTTCCTTTTGACTATTAATCTCAAAATAACATTTGTAAGAACCTTTTGATTTGAGTTTTTCTCTTTCATCATTTTCCAACCAATATTTATGAAACATATATTACATGCCTCCTACTGTAGACAACACCACGACACTGTAAATAGACAGTTTGAACAAGCAAACGTGATTTCAGCCCTTTTAGAATGAACAATCGAAATTTTAAAAGTTGGTAAATGTTAGCCATTTTTAATTTTACTGAACAATTTGTGGTGCCGATATATAAAATTAATTCACAAACACTGTTTCAAGTATCTACTGCATGTAATTCATAATTACAGGGATTACAAATATGTGTAAACATTACCCTCGCCCTCTTGGAAGGTATATTGAAAGAAGCAAGTGGAGAATAATAAAGGGAAGGAAGGATAGGGGCTAACATGGGGTCCTCAAGGCAGCCTGGCTTCCACACCTGGTTATTCATGATTCTCCCAAGCCTCCAGTGTTTGTTGGAGATCATTCCAAAATGCTTCCAGAGTGGAAGTCTACCAGCTTTGCCACAGCTTTCTGGGTTTCAAATATATATATATATTTTTTTAAGACAGACCATCCTCTGCAAGTTGGACATTGATCAAGGTAGTTGAGGATTAATGAGCGTTTCTGAGGATGGGGAAATCTTTCCCAATCCTTTTTTATCTCTCCCTAGGCAGCCCTATGTAAACCTCACCAAGCACCCCTGCAAACAAAACAAAAGAAAACAAAACCCACGCCAACATCAACAAATGAAAAGGTGAAACATCTCTACATACACAGCATGGAGTGTCACACACTCATATAGCAAGGCGCCGCATTTGGTTAGCTATTTCCCAAGTTAAGTGAAATAACTTTATGCCATTTATATTATGAAAACATCATTGCTACTGGAAAATCCGTTACAGTAACTAGTTTACTTGTAAGGGCATATCATTCTCTGTACATCACATGTGCTAAAAATAGCCTGGTGTACGCAAACTCCACTAGGTATTTATTCTAGAAATATTAAAAACTGAGAACCAGAAAACACACAGATGAGAAAGAAGACAAATGACCTTAAACCACATTTTTTTAAGTCGTGTTGAATGATTACTACTAACAAGTCCTATGGTTTTGCATAAGTGACCATAGGAAAAGAGCACAATATGGGCTGCAAACATTTTTTTCTTTTTGGAAGAAACATAAAGTTTCTTTTTGTTTTTTTCTTATTTTTAATTTATTTTTTTATTGAAGTATAGTTGAATTACAATGTTGTGTTAATTACTGCTGTACAGCAAAGTGACTCAGTTATACACATATATACATTCTTTTTCATATTCTTTTCCATTATGGTTTGTCACAAGATATTGAATACAGTGCCCTGTGCTATACAGTAGGACCTTGTTGTTTATCCATCCTATATATACCAGTTTGGGCTGCAAACATTTTGACCTGAGACATCTAGATAGGACAAGAGGGAAAGAGAGGGTGATATTTCTTTTCCTTTTTTTCACTTACGTTATAATTTTCCTACCTTTTATTAATACTTTTACATTTCTGTGATTTCAGATTCAAGGCTCCCTAAGATTCCAAACAGGAAGGAATTTTAAATGTGCTCCAACACAAGCACACTGATCAAAAAGAAACATGTCAGATCATCAGACTGAGGCCTGAATTACTCAGATAATCACCCCATTTCAGCTCGTCAAAAATGCAGGCTTGACCTCTTTGCATTTTTAAACAAAATGTAATATAATTACTACACAAAGGCTCATACCCTATCACAAGATTGGTTTAAAACAAATAATTGAGAAACAGTATAAATAAAGTAAGACCAAGTATTTGTAGCACTGACTTATACAATAGCCGTTTATAGACAGAGCACACATCTCAAATTTAGGGGGCATCAGAATCATTTGGAGAGTTTATTTTATTTTATTTTATTTTGGAAATTCAACGACAATTTTACATTTTTAATAAAGGCTCAGAAATATTATTGCAGAGCAGGTGGTACAGAAAACTGGTCAAATTTGACATTGGTTAATAATTGAAGTGTGGAACGTGAAAATTGATATTGATTTCTTTCCTCTAATATTTGGAAGAGTTCTAAAAGGTAAATAAAATGAGATAACAAGATATATCAAGTCTCACTGATTTCTTTGATCACCTCCTCCCCACATATCACTCCTTCACCTACCATGTTTTGAATAATTCAATGCCCATAGTCTCCCCAGTTCAGTGCATTATAAAACACACTCAAGCTGGTGGAGAGTTTATTAAAACACAGATTCCAATGCCCGAAGCCCAGAGAGTCGAATTTAAATTCTTGATCTTATTTGGAGTGGCACTGGCCTAGAATATTGACATTCACAGGAACATTCATACAGGTAATTCTCATTGTGGTCCATATCATGGCATTAATGTAGGTTTTAAACCAGCTATGTGTGTTCTTGATGGGAGAGAGCCTTGCTGGTGTTTTCCCCAATTTGCCAATGATCCTATATTTCTGTTAGAAAATTAAAATATCAGTGAACTCTCCTAGACTTAAAATTTCTTTCAAATATTGGCAGGAGGTTAACAACACAGATGCTTTTGTGGCCTTAGGTCAGATATATTTATTCCACATCAATGATCTTTGGACACTTTATCCAAATCCTGTTGAAATTGTTTATTTCAGAATTAGGGCAAACGGCTCCACCCTATGACACTTGAGTGTGAACAGCTTTGTTTTGCAGAGGCCGTGGCTAAAACAGACCAGGCAGTCCCATCCGCTGTCTGGTCATTGTGCTTTTTAGTGGAATTACAGCATGTTACAGTATTTTTCTTTGCAGCTTAAACATTGAGCAAACCCAGACATCCGGAGATGCTAAAATGAAAAATCTGTTTCCTCTTGCTTTGCCATTTGCCAAGCAAACTCCGTCAGACAGCACATTCTATACCTTTTGAGTAAATGAAATTACCCTTAGTGTGTTGGCAACATCTGTCACAAAACACTCTTCAGTCTATGGCTTAAATGCATCGGATAGGAAGGGATTTAGTGAGGCACGATTATAATTTTGCATTAACAACCATAGATTTTTCTCTTCCTCTGTTGTTATTTTTTCTTTCTTTTTTCTCTCCCTCACACTTTTTCATGTCTTACACAATACAAAAGAGATTCTGTAGCTGAATTGCAATTGATGAACACAGTGACTGGCAAAGCCCAGTCTTTGTTGTAGATAACCAGCACTTCAAACTCCCTAAGTTGTCTGTCCCTGGTAAAGCGCCATCAAGACTGTGTGTTTCCCCAAGGGGTTCCTGTCTGCTATTTCCAACTTACTGCTTGTAAGTTTCTTCCATCCCTTGAGATTCTTAAGAAATGTATGATCTTATTCATTTGTTGGAATCCTGTGTTTCTTGAACATTTTTACTAAATTCGAATAAGAATGTATGACCTGATGTGTCCTCCCCCAAGAAGCCTTATTTCGTTGTTCATTTTATTTGCAGTAGCTGGCCTGGTTAGGAATGTTTCTCTTACGTTGTCTTCCGTGCCTAGCTTTGCTATTTCCAATTCTAAATGATGACACATCCCTCCCCCCACCACACACACACACACACACACACACACACACACACACACACACACACTCTTCGCTTTGATTGTCAGGTTTCTGGTTTATACACAGAAGCAGTGTTCACTCTGTGGCATCTGTAATCAAATGAGTCCCCAAGCACTTTCCATGAAAAGATTCTCTAAAGAGACCAGACGATCCTTCCGAAATTAATTCCTTCTATACTTATCATGCATGGATTTTGATTTATCTGTCTGTCACAGGCTCACCTTATCTCATTTACGTGTTGCCACCCCCAAAAAAGACTTAAGACTACCTCTCACACGGCTGGGGAGTGAGGTCACCCCTAGGGCATTGCGAAGAAAGTTTCCTGGCCAAACACAATTTGGTCTTTATCTCTGATATATGATGAACAATTCTTTATGTGACTAGGGCAATCTGATTAGAATTGTGGGGTTTCCGGGACTGTCACAAGTTAGCTGTGTGTCAGAACCTCTAGGGGTAAATATTCTAAGAAGATAGCCTAAATCTCAAGTTCAAGAAGAGTATTGAAGTCTTGCACCTGCTAAGGATTAGAATGTTGTAAAAGTGCCACATTTTGGCTAAAAAAAGAATGCTTCAGAACTTCTGTCTTAACTCTGAGATTATTTTATCGTTTATCCCTAAGTGATTTAAGAAGCGTCTCAGTTCTTCTCAAAGTATTTACTGCTAGTTTGATATGACAAATACCTGAAATAAAGGCTAGTAATTTTTTTCTTTTTTTTTAAGGAAAAAGTAAAGATGCTTTTGTTAAATTCAGGCAGCCGGAAGAAAAAGTGTTGTGTCTCTGAATTGTAATTAAGTAAAAGCTTATCATGTCTCTCATTTGAGAAGCATTCTGATGAATGACAGTTTATGGAAGCATCAAGAAATTCAAGCAATGCAAATGCACAACTATGTCTATTTACAAGCTACAGATTATAAAATAACATATGTGTTTTGATTGATTCTAGCTCAAAAATCCAAACGTCTTTGAGAACAAAGCTAGCTCTGTATATCAATCATTTACAAATATATGGTTCAGTTTCTATTTTCCTTCCGTACTGATGAGGTAGAGCCCACAAGGAAGGCTGAGTGACAGCCTGATCTTTTAACAGGTACAGTCAGGGAGCTGGATTTGGATAATAGCACGAGAAACTGATTATGCTGAGCTAAGGCATTTTAGGACATATTTGCTTGTGGGTAATTAGTTTGGGTGCTGAGATCCTTCCATCCACGTGAATCTGACTTATTTTTTTTTCTTCAAAATGTTTATTTATATGAAAAAAGTCACATAGAAAAATAATGTCTACAGAAAAAAATAGCATTCAGATTCATAATCATTTTTCTACCACTGGGTATTTAAATGAGCTTCTGCCTTTATTACTATCTTTAAAATAAAGCACTGGAATTATACAGTCTCAAAGATTCTATCCAACTCTAGCTTTTCCATTTAAAAAAAAAAATCTTTCCATTCTCTAAGTTAGTCAATTAAGGTGGAATAGTAGGATAGTGGAAAGGACAAGGAAGGGAAGGGTAGTATGGCCTGGCTCCAGGCTTCATGGGCCATGTGACACTTTGTATATGGAAAGAATTTTTTTTTATGTCTATTATTTCTTGCATTTCCAACAGTTATGATAAATTAAAAAGCATATTCTGGAAGTGGGCCTTTCCCTGATGAAACACTTGATATTTTTGCATTTAAAAAAATTTCAGTGCTGTTTCATTTGACCAGCGTTTAGCAGTTTAGTATCCTCTAGGCTTGTGTCAAAAGCACAGATAGAAAGAAAGTAGGTCAAAAGATTAGGAGGAAAAAAATATGGGAAATAGTAGCTTTGATTTTTATAACATTTGTGTTAGATTTTAATATGTCCTTTAAAGGTATCCCATCAAGAAACCCATCTGGACCAGAATTATCCCCCTGAGGGAAGGTTGTATTAAGGTGATCAAGAATTATCTGTATAAATCCTGGGTAAATGACAAAAACGAAAGTTTTACTCAATATCAAGAACAATTAGAGAATTTCCATAGTATTTATATTTTTCAGTCAGAGAAGTTTGTATGTAGAACAGTGAGAGAGGATATATCTGATGTCTTAGAATACATTCTACATTGAATATTGGAAGTATAAATGACAATGACAGATAAATCACATCAGAGATAAAGTCGCTAATGTTACATATTTAGACAGGCACAAAATGAAATGAAAGGATGTAAACATCACACATGGCTCAAGTTAGCCTTTTTAGTGAGAAGTAAGCACGTATGATGTTAACACAGCTACTGTGTTTATTTTTTTAAAGTTTCCTTCATTGTGGAACATGTTTTCAGTTGGACGTTGTGTGTGCTTATAGGGTGCTGTGATTACGCCAACAATGGACCATCCTATGTCAATGCAGCCAGCAAACATGATGGGCCCCTTGACACAACAGATGAATCACCTTTCGTTGGGCACAACAGGAACGGTGAGTTGAAGAGTTTGTTTCCTTTTCTTTTCTTGGACTTCATCAATATAAGGTGCAATACTCGCTGTTCTTACTGACATCATCAGCAGAACTGGTTCTGCACCACTGACTAACATGCCTTTTAGGTCCCACTGTGAATAAACTGCCCTCTGCATGCACAGTTCCAGGGCACATTTACTCGCATTGACAAGGCTGAAGGTTCTACCACGTTGCATTTAAATTTGTGTTACTTCTGGTTCCTATGATGCAATGCACCAGGTGTGTCTATTTTAGACCTTGTAACTTAATACACTTGAGCCTAGTTTTTCTTTCCCAGATATTTACCACTTCAGCTCACAGCATCCCCAGGTTATTCACAAGAGAGGGGCCAACCTTGATTATGACTAATATGTAGGGCTTTTTATTTACTTTCAATGTTTAAAGCAATGAAAAGTAATTGAGAACCTCACATAATCAACTTATTCTAATCTTTCTTTTGAATATGTCAACATAGATGATGTTCAAAAAAGGAAAGGAATCTAATGTACCTGATTTTTTTAATAGGTAGGGATGTTTTTGATTAGCCATTATTTTTCCTTAGGGCACAAAAGTATATTCAAAAATGCCCATTGCAGCCTTGCTTTTATATCAACAAGGCAGTTGAAATCATTGGCAAACCTTTGTTTTCTAAAAAATCTTTTCAAAGACAGTTCCCCAAAGGGTCAGGAGGGCAAATGTCAAATACAACATGGAATACTGCAACTTTATTATAGAGAACAATGAAAAATGTCAAAACCAATATCCTATGCAACAGTTTTTATTTTTCATAAATGTTAATGATGATAATTTTGTCATTTTTAAAGACAGAGAGAGGAAAACATGTATCTTCTTCTGAGTGAGACAGCTTTAATACTATAGAAAGCCTGATGGAGCCCTATTGCTTCTGTCTGTCCTTAGGAATATAACATCTCCTGATCTCAATGCCCCTCTCCATCCAGTTGAAGTAATGAACATGGAGATCTGTGGGACCCCTTCAACCATATGCCTCTATGACTTTATGCCTATATGTCTCATAGTCACCACTACTGTGATTCTTCTCAGTTATGCTGGCAACATCTCCAAACATCTAAGTACACTAGGTACATTAGCTGTATATTGGAGATTTTACCTTAAAGCAATGGCTTGCTTGCTACATAGATGTGTTGACTCACAGGCTTTTGAGGATTTAAGACGTTTCTGACATGTCCACTGAGGTCTCAGTAATCTGCTCTAAATAGGAGGAAAGTCTGTATACCTAGTGGAAAGAGTCCCATTGTTTCAATAAAGAAATTTAGTTTTATGAACATAAACAAAGTACCCATCTAGAAGGCCTCAGTTGCTGAACCTATAAAAAGCATTTGATGATACCTGTGTGTCTGAAAGCTTAGACTAGATCAAATGATTCTTTAGGTCTCTGAACTAGACTTTTAAAAGTCATGTCTAAGACTATGTTTAATTTTACAGTGTGGTACAGCTAATTTTCATTAGAATTTGAAGATACTATTTCTATAGCTTTTAGTAATGTGTGAAGATTATCTGTAGTCACTTTTCTCATTTATTAATAAAGCAGATCCCAGGACAATATTGGAAGGCTTGAAGTTTCTCATGTCCCACTACTGATTTCCCTTTATATCTGCTTTCCCCTACTTAAATGATCACAAATTATGAATAAATGAAGTAATGCACTTTTCCTGTATTGAATGACAAATTGTAATCCGATAAAGGAGGGAGTTGTAAGGCAAAGCATAAAAAGAAACACTTTATAAATTCTACTCATTTGAATCAAAAGCAAAGCCAGCTGACTCACTGAAATTCAAATTTGGAGGAAACTAGGAGAAATATGACCTAAGTTCATTGAGAATATGACTGAATCCTTTAAGAAATTGAAAAATAAGCTCAATTATATAGAACAGTGTCGGAAGTACAATACTTATTGATTCAATAATGTCTATTATGACTAGTGTTTGAGTATTTTCAAAAAGGATACGTTTATACAAGACCACAATTTTTGCCCAGCTGGTAATAGCCAAATTATTCAGTAATGATATATCCCCTTTTCCTTCTCAGAAAGCAAAAGTTTTAAGCATGTGGCTTATATTTAACATCAAATTTCTTTTAGCTTTTTTAAAAATTATTTTCCTCCTTCACATTTGTACTAATGCTTAAAAACATTATAAGCTTTATGTAAATTGATGTTTTGCAAAGGTTTAAAGTTTCATAAGGTTCTGAAAAGGCAGAGAGAAAACAGTATTAATTTTTAGACTTATTCAACAAAATATCACTGACAATGTTGAGTGTCCAGCAGGAAGTTATACTTTTTTCTTAAACTGTCACTCTTACACTTTGATATAATATCATAGATTCATTTTATCTGAATTTTTGATTGGCATTTGGAGTGGCTCTTATTGATTCTTTTGATTCTTTTAATCAGATTTCACCACCTTATTACATCTTTTCAACACACTTTATCCATTGCTGGGAAGGTGGCCTGGTATCATGGAAAGAACAGTGGGTGTTGAATTTGAGTTTAAAGCCTGGTTCTGCCCCCTTATTAGCTGTGCATGTTTAGGCAGGTTACTTGACCTCTCTGAACTTTTATTTCCTCTTTTGCAAAGTGGGAAAAGTAATGTTTATATCCCAGGGGTGTTGTGAGCGTTAATGGCATGAGATACGGAAAACTTCCAGTTTTTCAAGATAAACTACTTGGATTTTAATGGGAAATCTCCCTATGTTTGAATATTGGACCCAATTTTCCTAAGAGCTGTCAGTTTGTGACTCCTCCCCAAGGTTTTCCTGGTCCTCCTCTGATCTCTCTGGCCATTGCTTCTTTTCTTTCTTAGGCTGCTAAATAAGTTTGTAAACTTCTCATTCATATATGATTTCCTTAACCAGCTCCTCCACTTCGATGGTTTTGAACTCTGCCTTCTATGACGAAGACTCTTATATCTGAGTCCTCAGGGCTAACCTTGTCTTAGAATTTTAGACCATTTTAGAATTTTAGTCATTTGTCCAACCACTTGCTAAATATTTCCACGTGACTCTCCCTCTGACATCTCGAAGTCAACATGACCCAAACTAATCTCATGAGCTTCCCAAGCTTTCTCCCCACTGACCCTTCCTCTTATAGGGTCCTGCTCCTGTCCCCTCTCAAGCTGAACCCACGACCACTCACCGGGGGAGTCCAACACTACACTTAGGACCCAGTGTAGACCCTTTCCTTCTCAAGTCCCACCACATACAGTTACTATTCAAGTCCCATAGACATCTGTCAAATACATCCCTTCCTTCATATTCTAGAGTCTCTGCCCTGGGCCTTGTTTGATTAACTGTAATAGTCCCCTAACTGTTCTTCCTGTTTCCCACCTCAATTTACTCCAGTCTGTTCCCAGCCATATTGCCACAGCCAGTCAATCTAAAACTCTCCGACCACGTCTCTCTCCTACTATAATTTTCCAGAGGCTTTCAGACATCTGAGCTCACTGAAATTCTGCACAACAAGGTGTGAACAGTGACAAGTCAAGATTAAGACAGGAACCTCAAGTCCAGAAATAGTTTCCAGGGGCAGAGCAGAGAGATCCAGGGAGTAACCAAAGTAAGCAGGATTCAGGGCCAATGGGACCTGGAGCTAGATTAGAATTTTCCATCTTCAGAAGGGGTGCCTTAGGCCATACGCTATGTCCTGCTTTCTTTTCTAAGATCCCTGAGTAAAGGAAGTGTACTGAGCTGAGCCAAAGCCTCTTTTTCATCTTCATAAAATTAGATGTATTTGGTCCCCCATGACCCCACATTTTGAAAGGGATGCCTTGTAGGTTAATTAACCATTCTTTGCCACCTCAAATGTTTATCGTTCAATTCTTTGCCTATTTTTAAGCTGGACAGAATCTGCAGCGCTTAAAAGAAATGAATTTTATGCAAGCAGTATAACGGTTTTATTCCAGGGCTCTGCTGACCTTGAAGAAGTATCTAGCTTTTCTGCTTTTGTTTATTTTTTGTCACAGGATTCCCTCAAGGACCAAAACCCTATTATCCGTAATTTCTTATCAGTCTATTGTAAGCTTTAGCAGAAACCATTGGGGATTTTACTGTGTTATGAGAACCTCCAAATTGCATGACGATCTGGTTTTACAAGTTTCTTATCTCCTTTTCATTTGTTCAGTTGGTGGTCACCAGTGGCTTACAATGTCACCAGAATCTGTGGAAAGAAATAAAAAGTTTTTGTTCTGCAGCCTCCTTATCTGCAGTTCTGTTTGTGTCTCCAGACCACTGGTGATTTGTGACATCATTGGATTCTGGTGGTGTAACCTAGCCGCTCACAGAGATAATCTTGTAATTGTTCTTGACTTGTTCAACATAGTTCTCTCACAGTTTTCAGTGGCACCATCCCTCCTGTATTGCTTTGAAATTCTGATGGTATCAGGTGAAAATCCTGAATTATTCATTTTGCTTAGAGATTGTCTATTTTCAACTATTATCCAGGAATATAAGTATTAAGACAGAGTGATAAAAACCAATACACGATGTTAAATGGACTCATGATTGGGAAACAGTATCATAAATTCACAAGTGGTAATGAGTACATCTCCTGAAATGTTTTTTCAGGAAAAAGTATCAATCAATTAAAAATGGTTAAATACAAGAAAGAAAATATAGATGAAAAGGAAGAGTTTTTTAAAATTTATTTAGTCTTGTTGTAAGATAAGTGAATTTTTGAAGTTAGTACAATATAAACAATAAACAAGTAGGCATTAAGTGAAAGTCTAGTATTATGAAAGTTTATTTGCAAATAGTAAGCTTTTGCTGTTTAAAAACTAGATTCTGAATTCCAATAAATTAGCAAAAAATACAAAATTACCAATGTATAAAATGCCAAAGAAATGAACAGATAGTTGATAAAGGAGGAAATAGAAAGCCAAAAAACATATGAAAAATGATCAACTTAACAGTAAATCTAATACAGACACACACATATAACCCATTAAATAAAGTTATTAAAATAATACACATTGCTGACGAAGGTGTGGGGAGATATACATTCTCAAGCATGGATAGTGTGATGGTAGGAATCCAAATTTGTGAAAGTGTCAGCTGGATAGCAGGGTGGGCCTGAAAGACATTTCAAAAATAGCTCTATTCCCCGACCAAATAGTTGTAGTTTTGAAGACCTATTCTCTGGAAATATTCTAGAATAACAGAAAATATATCTTAAAAATATTCAGCCCAGTGTTCTTTATAATGTCTAATAAGGAAGATTAAATAAATCATAATCCATCCATAAACTAGAATGTAATGCAGCATGAAGTTATAAGTGTATAAAATAATTAGGAAGGAATTAACTATCATGTTAAATCAAAAGAGCAGGATGTAAATTTGCATGTGTGAAGTTCGTATCAACTATGAAAAAATATTTATGAAATAAGGCTATAACAAGTACAAACAAGTGTGATGGTTTCTAGATGATGGGATTAGGGATAATTTCTATATTAATCATGATACTTTTCTACATTCTCTAAGAATTCAACAATGAGCATGATTTTTTATAAATTCTAAAATGTTATAAATATATTCTTGGAAAATGACTAGTGTCACAGTCTTGTTTGTTTGTAGTAATAATGTGTGCTTAGTTTTTTAAAAGATAATCAGAGTTACTACCAGTATTAATAAAATATTTGGAGACCCCTTGAAAATGATTTTATATATTCTAGATTTGGGGATTATAATCAAGTCACTAGTTCACATACCTGTTCTGAGAAACAGAATAACTCATGCCTAAGGTTTACTTGCATTTGAATCTTTGATCAATGCTTGCTTGGCTGGCCTTGCATTGTTCAAGTTCTAATCTGTCTTTTCACACACCGTTCACTCATGGGAGAGTGATCAACATTGTCCTTTTGTGGCAAGGAGATGAAACGGATAAATTTGTGATAGTCCAAATTAAGTTACCAAGTAGGTGGACAAGTGAAGTTTGAGGTTTTAGTTTTTAAAATGGAATAATGATCATATGAATGGAATGAGGGTCATGCAAAAGCACCCTTTTAACCATGTTTGGGCAGTTTATTTGAATATGAGCAATACCCGGTCCCTTTTACACAGTTTACCCTCCAAGGGGAGCTGGAGAAATTAGAACTTTCCATTTTTAGAAGTGGGGCCATGTCCCACTTTCCTTTGTAAGATCCCTGGCTAAAGAAATGATATTAAGCCAAAACCTCTTTTTCATCTTTAAAAAAGCAGTTATATTTGGTCCCACATCACCCCAACTTTTGAAATGTTTGTCACGTTGTTTAATTAACCTCGATCTACAATTTGCCACCTCCAGTTTTATGACACTTTGGAAAAAGACAGCAGCCATCTGTTGAATATATTCTGTTCTATTGATCTGTGTCTTCACGATACCAGCACACGAAACTCCTTGGCCTCGACCACTGGGGACAGAGCCCAAGATGAGTGGTCAATAACAAAATTCTAGCTTCAAAACATGTCAGCCTCCATAGAATTTGGGAATGTGCAAATTTTTCATTTATCTCTTTTGAAATTGTAGTTATTTCTTTTGTTCTCCAGGACTGGGGTTTCATATTGCACTTTGGTCCCCTTCCTGACGGGCCACTTTGTAGAACTTTTGTGTCAGCCAAAGAGGGTACATATTGCAAGTTGATGACCCAAGGGAGGGACCAAAGTTATGAAAGATGAGGAAGACGACAATACTCTGGGACAGATGATGCTGTCCTCGCAGGTCACACGACGCCTAACGACACGTCCAGAGTGGTGGTTGTGGGGACCGTTGTGTCAACTGTCAACTGTCAAGGGGTCAGAGTGCCTCCTTGAGTGCTTGAAGGCAGGAGCCTTAGGTACCATGTGACATACAGTGGGCACTTCCACGTTTTAGAGCTAAAATTCTATTTTATTTTCTTTTGTACTTCATTGCATTCTTTCTCATGCTCTTTTCATTCAAAGATTCAGTCCCAAGACAGGATTATGATACTCCACCAGCTGTTGTGTCAGGTAGGAAAATTCTAATTCCTTTAAGACTTGATTGGATGGGAGAGAGGGAGCTTGCCTGGTTTTTCTCCAAAACTCTTTAAAGCAGTGATTCTCAAACAGTGATACTAAGCAGGCATTTCAATTTCAGTTCCGGGGTGGGGGGTTAGCATATGTGGTTCAAAAAAGGATATTTAATATTCCAATCCAGTTTTGTGTATGGAAAATAAATGTGTTGCTTTTGAAATAAAAAGTAAAAGCTCAAAGACTTTTGGTCTATGAAGGATACACAGAAAATTGAGTCTATGTTCTGTGTATCAGTAATTCTTAGTGTTGGAGCGTTCATTAGACTTTCTGGGAAATTGGAGAAGGATACTTGTGTTTATCAAAAGAGGGCACAGATGAATAAAAGTAGTTTGAGAAGCACTGCTTTAGAGACCGGAATTCCTCTGAAATCAGAAAATCATCCCATTTTGCTTGCTCAGCACCCACTATAGTGTCTGACACATAGTAGGTACTCGATATAATTGTTGAATGAATCAAAACTTCAAATTTGTTCCAAAAATGGTGTTTTGGATATTGAAAGAAAATCTGCCAATGTTCCACTTGTACAACAAAGTGGCAGAGGTTGATTTGAGAATTCGTTAGTGTCTCGAGCATTTTAATTAGCAATATTGAAGTAGTTTCATAAAATCCAGTGGTGCAGTTTGTCACAGAGTATACATATGTGAAGACATGAGTTTTAATTTTGAACAGCACAGATCTTCTTGTGCTTTCATCTTGATTTTGCATTTTGGTGTCTTGCAAAGAGGAAAATGGGCACAAGTTTTCATTTTTGTTGATTTTAACTAAATAAAATACTGGCAGCATGAAGGGCTTTGAACTCTTTAATCCTTTGATGTGTCAGATGATGAGGACATAAAATCTAAACCAAGAAAGGGCACTGGAGAGAGAGAGCGAGAGACAAAGGCCAGAAACTGAATGGGAGAGCCCAGAGAGCAGCAGAGTCTGGCAACTGAATGGTGGTTTTCAAGCAGAGAACATCATGTTCTTGGCCACCTGGTTCGCTTGACCCAGCATATTCAGGGTAATCCTTTTCTCATGTCTTGTGGACTTGTTTAATTATGCTCATGGCTGAATATTCCTCTTAGAAGTTCAGTTGAGAAGCAATGAGTTAGCTTTCAGCTGTGAAGTTACTTTGGTCCTCCTGGAAATCTCTATAAGTTGTCATTAATGAAAATACCACTTATCTTTCCCTAAAGTGTATTACCTGTCATATCTTCATGTGCCTGTTTTATTTAGGATATGGGACCCCTGGGAAGATGCTTTCTCTAACGTATGTAGCCTTTACTTTGTTTACCGTGTGGCATCTTTGTTTAACAAGAGGCATCTACTCTTAATAATTTGCCAGTATTGATAATAATGAAAGACACAAAATGGAACTTTCCTTCAACTAGGTTTTCTGATTTCACTTTCAAAAACACAATGGAAAAATCAATGAAAACATCAAAAGCACTTACTAGATGTGTGTCATGGGTCAGGCTCTACACAAATCAATTGTGGCAGAACATCTGGAGGCAAATCTGGACTCAGAGTTCCCACCTAATTCCATAGTCAGGCGCCACTGAGAGTCCTTGAGCAGAGAAATGACTTGATCAAAGCAGTGCTTTGAGAAACTTAATCTGGCAGTTTGGTGTGTGCTTGAGGAATAAGACACAGTAATTACGTAGAACATTTAGAAAGCTCAGATATGATATCACTAAACTAAAATAAGTGCTAAGACCCCAGTGAAATACAAAGGGACTAAAATAGAAGTGACAGGAAAAATAACACTTTGGGAGATTTTACAGTTGTTTTCCCCTTACAAGATTGGGTTGGTGGTTTGACATCTTATAAATTTGCACAGACTTCTTTGGCCTCTTTAGTCCATCTCTAAATGAAAATAGACTTGCCTTCCTAAAATGTTTGTGACTTATCTGGTGGGCACAACTTGAATGACACTTGAAAAGGTAACATATCCTTTGCCAAACCCTTGATCAGATCAGGAAAGTGAAACAGGCGTAAGGTATCGTGATATCCTCTTCTCATGTCTCCCAATATGCCAGTGTTGGACAACTCCAATAGTAATCGATTCTTGGCCATTGTAGGAGCCAACTAAACTGCCATGATGTATCAGAGTTTGAGATATCTCCGTGGTAATCTACAGAAACAAAACCCAACCTAATTCTGTTCGATCAATATATCAAACATTTTTTGACCACCCTCTGAGTGCTGGGCACAACACTGAAGTACTAGGGGTACAAAGATGAATAGAAAATGGACCATTGGTTAAAAAAAATATATGATGGTCTAAATTAATGTTGTTGTTGTTGATGATGATGATGTTGAAATGTATAAAGTATGGAGGAACTAAAATTTAGAATCTACAATGAAGATTGGGAACCCTCAGGAATAAAGTGAATTCTGAGCTTGATGTGGAAGGATGAATATGAGTTTACCAGTTGGACAAGAGTGGGAAATGTACATGAGGTGAATGGGACAGGAAATGAAATTCTATGGGGTGATTAGATGACAGCAAGTTATTTGGTATTCTTGGGGCAAAACATCACGATGGCAGACACTGAAGGTGATCTCAGGGTAATCAGGGTAAATCTGATTTTAGGCAAGAACTCTTTCCTCTTTGAGCCACATGCCACCTTGTTCTTTCAGTTATTCAAATAGTATTTATTGGGAGCACACTTTGTGACAATCACTGTGACGGGTGCTAGGGATACAACTTCCTTCTAAGAACTTAGGGTCCAATTAGGAAGTTAGGCACAAGCAAGAGATTACAAGTTTGTAAAGTCTTCAATAAGATGCTTGAGTTCAGAATCTACTGTGTCACTTACTAGTTGTGGAACCTTGGGAAAATTATGTAACTTCTCTGTAGCTTGGATTATTTATCTGAGGAAATATTAATTACCTCGTAAGGTGTTGTGAGCATTAGATGAGTTAAGATATGTAGCCTGCTTAGCACAGGTTCTGGCATCAAATAAGTGCTCAAATGTTATTAGCAACAGCTATGCTAATCATCCTTGTTACAAGGCGCTATAGGGACACAAAGAGAAAACTGACCCACAGTAGGAGTCAGAGAAAGTGGAAGAAACCTCTGAATGGAGACATAAGGACACATGGGAATTAGCCAAGTGAAAAATAAGATGGAGGGGGGAGTTTCAGACTAACAGGGCAGCATGTACAAAGCTCATGGGTAGCAGGATATGGCAAATTCGGGGAACTACAGATGGTTCAGTAGGACAGGGATGCATAAAGAGAGATGAGAGTAGAGAAAATGATCCTGGACGAATAAGGTGGAGCAATGTCACCAGCTATGGTAGCTGGGACTCCATCCTGCTGGCAATAGATGTAAACTAAAAAGTTTAAGTTGGAGAGTGACATGGTCACTCTGGATATAGGTGGAGAATGCACTGGAGAGAGACAGAACTGGAAAACAGGGACCAGGACTCAGGAGTCCAAGCACAAAATCAAGTTGACATGTGCCCAAGGTGTGCAAATAAGAATGGAGAGTTAACAAATTTGACAAATTTGAAAGAAGTAGAATACACAGGACTTAGTAACTCACTGGATGTCAGAGTAGAAGGAGAGGAAAGAGTTAAAGGTAGCTCTTAAGTTCCTGGCACTCAATGGCCTGAGGTGTCATTTGCTGAGCTCTGAACCAGAGGAAAGAGAATCAAATTTGGCAGGAAAGAGTTTGAGTGCAGTGTTGTACACGTTGAGTTTGAGATGTCTGTGAGGCATCCAAATAGAGATAATCAATAAATATTTGGATGTCTGTTTCTGGAGCTCATAAGACAGCTCTTAGGTAGAAATGGATTTTGGAGTCATCGTCATGGAATTAACTCATGTCACCCAGAAAATGTGCTTCAAGTGAAGAGAAGTAAGCCGATCCTTGAAAATAAAGAATGGGCAGAAAAAGGAACCTAAAGTAAAGATTGGAAAAGTTAACTATAGACATAAAAGGAAAATCAAGAGTGTGAGGTTTCCAAAGACACCAAAGCAAGAGAGGGTTTCAAGAGAGGCCAGTCTGTTAAGATGAGTTTTGAAAAGAAGCCATTGGGTTTCGTGACACAGAGGTCACTAGCCACTCTGATAGGGTCGTTTTAGGGGGAAGAGCAAGACAGTGAATGTCCTATGACAAAGTGGATGTAAAAAGTGTCGTACCTAACAAAATTGGCTTTGAAGAGGAGAGACGATAATAACAGAAAACGAATGGAGAAGGGAACTGATCGATTGACTAATTTTTTTTTTAAGATGGGAAATGTTTGGTCATGATAGGAAGAAGCCAGGAAGGAGTTCTAACGGTTGAAGATGTAATTCATACAGGGGATGACTGATAGAACAAGGTCATTGAGGAAGCCAGACATCTCCTCTAGGAATGCAGGAGGACAGGAGGAAAGGACAGTGCACCTGCATGTAAGTTTGTAAGCATACGAGTAGGAAGTCAAATGTAGGGTTTCCTACATGATAAATACTTTTTTTGTTTGTTTGTTTTAATTTTTTTAATTGAAGTATAGTTGATTTACAATGTTGTGTTAATTTCTGCTGTACAGTATAATGATTCAGTTATACACACACACACACACACACACATATATATATACACGTATATATTCATGTATATATACATGTATATCCTGTGATAAAACATCACAGGATATTGAATATAGTTCCCTGTGCTGTACAGTAGGACCTTGCTGTTTATCCATCCTATATATACTAGTTTGCATCTGCTAATCCCAACCTCCCAGTCCATCCCTCCCCCCAACCCCCTCCCCCTTGGCAACCACCAGTCTGTTCTCTATGTCTGTGAGTCTGTTTCTGTTTCATAGATAAGTTCATTTGTGTCGTATTTTAGATTCCACATGTAAGTGATATCATATGATATTTGTCTTTCTCTGTCTGACTTACTTCACTTAGTATGATCATCTCTATGATACTACTTGTTTGTGTGTGTGTGTGTGTGTGTGTGTGTGTGAAGTATTAAATGCCATCTTCTGAGAGTGAGTGGGAATGGCATGGTAAGGGACTGAAGGAGAACAGAGATTTGGAAAAAGAAAGCCAACTAGCAATACACAGGAAGCTTGAGGGGCAGCCCTGGGGGGCCATTTGAAGCTACAGACTATAGATTTTTGTTATACCAGTCTGTGAGGATGTTTGATTTTTCACTGTAGTGATCAGTAGCCAAGAAGGCAGTGGATTAATCCAGGGCTAAGGTTTCACTGAGTGGAGTGAGAAAAGGGGCAATGTGTGCTGACATTGGCAAGAGAGTTACCGAGTGACAAACTAGTTTCCAGGATGGATAGAAAAAGAAAAGAAGGCAGTAGAGTGTGGGAGAAAAGGAGAAAGCAAGGAAGATAGAGACTAGAGGTCTCAACGAGGCATACGAAGTGGTCAGAAGTACAATATTTAGATTTAGGAATGTGGATAATGAACTGATATTTCTCAGCAAAGTCAAGGTCATGGGAGCAGATGGCCAAAGTGGACTTGAGGTGAAGGTGATGGAGGTTAAGGAAGTTCATCAATATGAGCATAACAAGGTGCTATTTCAGTGGGGTATTTTTGTACGTCTAGATTTTGTTTTGTTTTGTTGATTTGTTTTTTGTTTGTTTGTTTGTTTTTTGCGGTACGCGGGCCTCTCACTGTTGCGGCCTCTCCCGTTGTGGAGCACAGGCTCTGGACGCACAGGCTCAGCGGCCATGGCTCATGGGCCCAGCTGCTCCATGCATGTGGGATCTTCCCGGACCCATGGGCACGAACCCATGTCCCCTGCATCGGCAGGCGGACTCTCAACCACTGCGCCACCAGGGAAGCCCTGTTGATTTGGTTTTTGACACTAATAGATGTGGGCTAATCATCAGGAAGAATGTCCCCAATAGAGGGGATCACTGATAGAACATATTTCTGGAACATGTTACAAAGACACTGAAGACTTGACCTCACAGAATGTTTAAGAATCAAGTTTTTTTCTGGAACGTTTGGAATATACATCTAATTAAAGGCAGGAAAGTATATCAGAGTAGTATTTTTCAGAGTGTGATTTGGGTATCACCATGCTACTTGAAGTGTTTTTAGGAGTATAGGAACCAAAACCTTTTATTTTGACTTCAGCAGCTGTAGAGTTACTTTAATGTGAATTTGAATTAAGGTCGTCAAATGCATGGCTGAAGATCTCTTTGCTTAGGAAAAGTCTAAGGTGAATAGTTAAACAGTGAATACATTAAAAAAAATAATAATAATTCAGGAAGGATAGAGCTAAGGCCAGAGTGGTGATGTCCAGAGAAAGTGGCTGAGGTTTGGGAGATGGGGGTCTCTGATTTATTTCCTCTCTCCTCTCCAAGTCTCGGCTACACCTCATCCAGCTCATTTCAAGGACAGAAAACAGGAAGTCCGGAACTACCCTCCACATTTTCATGCAAAATCACGAGTCTATTCTCTTTTTAGTGTTTCTTTTCCATACAATGATAACTCTTTAAAAGATCCCCCTATTTGAAAATGAAAAGTAAAACATCATTTTTTTTTCTGTTCATAGTTGGATGTTATGAGAAACATATGAAAACTATAGATAAATGTTGTCAAATGTTTATCTCAGTTGCTTTGAACTTAATTTCCTAGATGGGCATCATGATGAAATCAAGAAAAAGACCACAATGGACAGAGAACAAACTGAAGTAGAACCAAAATTCATTCTCCTTTTCTGAAAACCTTAGAATTCAGAATTTGAATCTGTGTTTGGAAAAACTGAAACAAAGGACCAAAAATACATTGACAGCAACCCATAGAACTTCTGAACATACTTTCATCCTCTGCCATATTCCTTCTACATACTGGCTAAAATAGGTTGAAAAGAGTCAATCATCTTACCATCAGTACAACTTCAGAACAAGAATGAAGTCTTCACCGTGGTACTTGCCCTGATTCAGACAAAATTCACTGTTAAACTTATGCAGTTTTTCCACATTGTTTTGCTAGTCAATAATATCAGTTTGCATTGGAAAGCCTCCCTAATTTGTTTTTGTTTTTGCGGTACGCGGGCCTCTCACCGTTGTGGCCTCTCCCGTTGCAGAGCACAGGCTCTGGACGCGCAGGCTCAGCGGCCATGGCTCACAGGCCCAGCTGCTCCACGGCATGTGGAATCCTCCAGGACCAGGGCATGAACCCGTGTCCCCCACATCGGCAGGCGGACCCTCAACCACTGCGCCACCAGGGAAGCCCAGCCTCCCTAATTTGGAATCGGTGATGCTCTACCAAAGATTTGGTTGAAACCCATCTTTGTACTAACTCTTCTTGAGTGGGTATTACTTTATAAAACTCTTCCATAATTTGGCAGGGATGAGGGGTGATGTTTAAGCTACTTCAAAGAGCAAAACCATTTTTCAAACGGGGGGGTGTTTAAGCTACTTCAAACCATTTTTTAAGCTCTAAACATTGGTTTTCATGGATACCATGAGCTAATTACAAATGATCTCCATCTCTTAATTAAAAATTAGGTCCATTAGTACCTCCAGTTACCTACAATTAGCCATTAAGTTGTATTTACTATAAAAGACCTGACACAGACCATGCATGAAAATCAGTTTCATTTCTTTGCTCAGATTCTGTGCATCTACTTTGATTACCAAACTGCATTTGTTTAAATGTACTAATCTGTTTGTACATTTGTTTAAATGTACTAATTAATTGATTTTTTTCTTTTTAATAAGTTCAATAAGGAGACTTTGTTCTACTTATTATTCATTCATTCAACTAATATTCACTGAGCTCCTAGAGTGCTACAAGGAACCAAGGCTAGATGGTATAAAATAGAGATACATCCCTTGCCTTCAAAGAACATAGATTCTAACAGCAAAGGACAGAGTTACAAAGAACTGTCACAAAACACAGCACGTGACAGATATCCTAAGAGCAGTACACAGAGCGGGACTTTGTACAAGCATTTGACGCACAGGCCTGTGCATGCTGTTACTGTGATCCTGCTGGCGCATTTGTATTGTTCACTACGTTACAGAAATGAAGTTTTAAAAGACTAACTGTGGGACCACAATTTTTAGTGCTCTATTCAAGAAACTGTTAACTAAAGAGAACTTATGCACATAGTCTTTTCTGATATCTAAACATCACTGTTATTTCACCCAGTTTCTTTTTTCCGGGGTGGAGGTGGAGCAGAGCATGGGATAGGAGGATACAAAATCCTATGCCTTACCTTCTAATCCAGCGATTTTTTTTTTTTCTGTAAAGGTCCAGAAGTAAATATTTTAGGCTTTGCCAGCCATTGGCTCATGTCACAGCTACTCTTGCCTTTCAGGATGAAAGCAGCCACAGACCATGTGTAAATGGATGAACATGGCCACATCCCAATAAAACTTTATTTATAAAACAAGGCAGCAACCAAGATTGGCCTGTGGGGTACAGTTTGCCCACCTCTGCTCTAATCAATGTATTTTCCTAAGTATTCCAAATTAAATACTATTACTGACATTCCTTATAATAAGAGCATGAAGTTCTTTTCCTTTAAAGCTAGCAGTTGTGTGTGTGTTTTTAATTTCATGAAAGGCAGATGAAATGTCAGAAAGGCAGAGGTGGAGAGATGGAAATGAGGACTGAGAGAGACGTTTCTTATAGTTTTACTTTGCACAACATGATTGATTGTAGTTCCGAAGTATGAAAACACTTTAAGCATATTTATATTTTTCATGTGCTCAGCCTTTATGCGTTTTCTGGGATGTATCTGTATGTGCCAGCAACAGAGGATTATCAACCAGGAAAATCCATATATATTCTGTTAATATCCCCTTGGCAGCCTTTAGAATTCTGTACTTTTAGCAATTTAGGGAAAAGGTAAAAGATACATCATCTCAATAGATTTGTAGTAAAAATGTATTTTACATCTTTGTCCTTCCACCTGGGCTGGTACTGTTGTTGCTGTTGTGGTTGGTTTGAGTCCACTGAAGTTGTCCTTGATCTGTCAGCGCTAGTGATTCTGTGTTCCCGGGTGACTGCTTTCTCTGAGCATTGTGTTCTGCTTGGCGCACACATCCAATGGAAAGGCAGTATCCACAGTGTCTTCCCTGTGGTAGAATCCTTCAGTGGGTGGCAGCAATGGGCTTAGGGCAGCCATGGCCACCACACACGTGTCCTGAGTACTTCAGTCATCTGTAAAAGGCAGTACCTACGTAAGGGTGACAGAGAAAGAGAGCATTTTCAAGACAACAGCAGATTTTAAAGGAAGCTAACTGCATGTGCAGGCATCAGCCCATCTGGCACTAACACCACATTGTTCCCTTTTTAATCAACTGCACAAAGTGGGCACTTGAGGTTCCTGTCGGAGAATCCAACCATGAATTGACTACAATGCAGTCCTTGCCAAAGGCATGCTTGAGACACCTGACACTGGAGAGAGACTGCCTCGCAGACACGCTAACATTTCTCTAGACTCTATGTTAAATTGGTTTATCAGATAGCAAAATACCTGAACCATATAATTGCACATCCCTGTAGAAATGCTTTCTCAGGGTGAATTTTAACATTTTAACCTCTTCTTTCTTAGACAGGTGATATATGACACACACATTTAAGCAACATCTAGCTTTTTTAAGATGCCACAGTGGATGTAATTATCCATTATTTTACCCAGCACCCTTTATAAAGAAACAAATGATGAATCGCTCCTTGAGTTCAGTGCCTCGGCAAGTATCTCTCTCCATGTGAGCGGATATACTTCTTTTGAACTGGCAATGTAAAATACATAACTTAGTCTATTTCCCTTTGGCCTTGGTTGTCAGGACAGTGGGAATCAGATGTACTACACTGCAAACTTTCCTGGTATATCATGTTCTCTCTCTTGCTCTCAGCTGTTTGTTGATTTGCTGGTATTTTTCATTGTGCTTTTTAATACAGTGCTTAATTTTATAAATCCCTCACAGATTCCACTTGGAAGCACAAAAGCTCTAATTCCTATGGTAAAAAATAAATGAAACAAATGCTAATGGGCTCAGGGAAGTTTGCGTGCTCTGAAGTCTGGGTGGAAAGATAAAATGAAAGATGATCATGATTATGCGTTGATCTGATAGAAAAAATTGCCAGCAGGCACTGTTTTTATTCATTACACGTGCAACTCTGAATAGGAATAAGTATGGTATAATAATTGGAAATGGCTTTTAGAGTCAAGAGTATGTATGTGATTCCTGGTCCAGCTAGTTAATAATTATTTAACAATGACAGCCACTTAAATTTTCTGAAGCTAACTTTTCCTCTCTTTAAGTGTAGATAATAATGCATTAGCATCTCTCTATATGTATTAATAGAAGAATTTATTGAGGTGACACAGCTAAAGTACCTAGTAAGTACCTGACTCATAATAGATATTAAATTATTATTGAGCCTTCTTTTCCTCTTCCTTTCCTCACATTTAGGGAAGTATATTAGGAATTTTGAAGTGTCACTAACCTTGCATTTACATGATAGATGGACTGAACCAAAATAGTATTTTAAAATAGAGTTTCCAAACTCAGTATCTAAAAATAGAAGAAATATTAAAGGGTTTAACTGTGTATCTTCTCTATTGGCTGAACTATTATAATATTATTAGCTGAATTCATATAATAAATAAATTATAAAGCTTTTTTAACAAGATGAAAAATAATCTTCTAAATGGAAGGTGAAAAAAGGTAACAAAAGTAAATAATCATTAGGATTTTGGGTCCTAAAACGTACATATGAACAGAAGCTAGAAGAGGATGAATTAAGTGATTATCGTAAGTGCTTTTAATTTTTTTCTAAACTTTTAGACATGTTGCTTTGCAGCTTATATAATTTACTAGAATTTTAACAGCACAGTCTTTGAATATACATAATTTTAGTCTTTTAATATACATAATTTTATGTATGTATGTATACATACCTAATTTTAACAGCACAGTCTTTAAATATACATAATTTTCTTTCATTTATTATTTACCGTAGGAATTAGAGCTTTTGTGTTTCCAAGTAGAATTTGTGAAGGGTTTATAAAATTAAGCACTGTAGGGGCTTCCCTGGTGGTGCAGTGGTTGGGAGTCCGCCTGCTGATGCAGGGGACGCGGGTTCGCGCCCCGGTCCAGGAGGATACCACATGCCGCAGAGCGCCTGGGCCCGTGAGCCATGGCCGCTGGGCCTGCGCGTCCGGAGCCTGGGCTCCGCAACGGCAGAGGCCGTGGCAGTGAGAGGCCCACGTACCGCATAAATAAATAAATAAATAAATAAATAAATAAATAAATAAAATAAAAAATTAAGCACTGTATTAAAATGCAAAATTTATATACTGGGGAAACATGAATATATTACTATGAAGATGAGGATTATAGTGATTGTGATGATTATATTGATGGTAGTGGTAGCAGTAGTGACCTCTAAAAATGTCCCCACTTCCATTCATTATATCTCAACCCTATGACATTTAAGGCAGAATTACAAGAAACATATCTTTCTATAGAGGTGGCATAGAATTTTTGAGCAATTCTATTGTCTAAAGTCACTGTTTAAATCAACTAAACATAAAAAATAAAAAAATAAAAATTAAAAAAAAATAAAGAATTTTTTGGGGGGGGATTTTTTTTTTAAACATCTTTATTGGAGTATAATTGTTTTGCAATGGTGTGTTAGTTTCTGCTTTATAACAAAGTGAGTCAGTTATACATATACATATGTCCCCATATCTCTTCCCTCTTGCGTCTCCCTCCCTCCCACCCTCCCTATCCCACCCCTCTAGGTGGTCACAAAGCACCGAGCTGATCTCCCTGTACTATGCAGCTGCTTCCCACTAGCTATCTATTTTACGTTTGGTAGTGTACATATGTCCATGCCACTCTCTCACTTTGTCCCAGCTTACCCTTCCCCCTCCCCATATCCTCAAGTCCGTTCTCTAGTAGGTCTGTGTCTTTATTCCTGTCTTACCCCTAGGTTCTTCATGACCCCTTTTTTTATTTTTTAGATTCCATATATATGGGTTAGCATACAGTATTTGTTTTTCTCTCTCTGACTTACTTCACTCTGTATGACAGACTCTAGGTCCATCCACCTCACTACAAATAACTCAATTTCATTTCTTTTTATGGCTGAGTAATATTTCATTGTATATATGTGCCACATCTTCTTTATCCATTCATCTGTTGATGGACACTTAGGTTGCTTCCATGTCCTGGCTATTGTAAATAGAGCTGCAATGAACATTTTGGTACATGACTCTTTTTGAATTATGGTTTTCTCAGGGTATATGCCCAGTAGTGGGATTGCTGGGTCATATGGTAGTTCTATTTTTAGTTTTTTAAGGAACCTCCATACTGTTCTCCATAGTGGCTGTATCAATTTACATTCCCACCAACAGTGCAAGAGGGTTCCCTTTTCTCCACACCCTCTCCAGCATTTACTATTTGTAGATTTTTTGATGATGGCCATTCTGACCAGTGTGAGATGATATCTCATTGTAGTTTTGATTTGCATTTCTCTAATGATTAATGATGTTGAGCATTCTTTCATGTGTTTGTTGGCAGTCTGTATATCTTCTTTGGAGAAATGTCTATTTAGGTCTTCTGCCCATTTTTTGATTGGGTTGTTTGTTTTTTTGATATTGAGCTGCCTGAGCTGCTTGTAAATTTTGGAGATTAATCCTTTGTCCGTTGCTTCATTTGCAAATATTTTCTCCCATTCTGAGGGTTGTCTTTTCGTCTTGTGTATGGTTTCCTTTGCTGTGCAAAAGCTTTGAAGTTTCATTAGGTCCCATTTGTTTATTTTTGTTTTTATTTTCATTTCTCTAGGAGGTGGGTCAAAAAGGATCTTGGTGTGATTTATGTCATAGAGTGTTCTGCCTATGTTTTCCTCTAAGAGTTTGATGGTGTCTGGCCTTACATTTAGGTCTTTAATCCATTTTGAGTTTATTTTTAAGACACTATTATTTTTATGTGAATTAATTATCCACCTATCAGAAGGTGCATCTCCAAAACCAAGTGACTGCCGCCTTTAACATTTTTCTTATTGAAATCAAATTTCAAGTGATATATATTCTGTTCCTTGCATACAGTGCTTGGAATAACCTAAAATCTTACCAGTTTTTTTGGTTTTTTTAAATAAATTTATTTATTTTTTTTTTTGGCTGCATCAGGTCTTTATTGCTGCATACGGGACTTTCTCTAGTTGTGGCGAGCGGGGGCTACACTTCGTTGCGGTGCACAGGCTTCTCATTTGTCATTGTGGTGGCTTCTCGTTTTGCGGAGCATGGGCTCTAGACACATGGGCTTCAGTAGTTGTGGCACACGGCCTCAGTAGTTGTGGCTCGTGGGCTTTAGAGCACAGACTCAGTAGTTGTGGCGCACAGGTTTAGCTGCTCCGCAGCACGTGGGATCTTCCCGGACCAGGGCTCGAACCCGTGTCCCCTGCACTGGCAGGCAGATTCTTAACCACTGCGCCACCAGGGAAGTCCCCCTCCCAGCTTTTTTGAAGTGAGACTTCCAGTCTCTTATGTTTAATGGGATTGATGTCATACATTTGAAATTGGGATCATATACAATATACTTTAATTACATATGACATTAAGTCTAACTTCCACAAGTTTTATATCTATATATGTATATATAATTATATGTGTGTATTCATGTGTGCGTGTGTGTATACATGAAATCTCCTAATATTGGAGATAATTCATTTTCCCAAGCTGTAGATCACAAAATATTTATTCCTACCAAAATTATAATATCATTTCAAAGTCCATTTGCCACCCAAGATATTGCTTATTCTTCTCTCTTTTCTACTAACTAACTTTTATTCATTTTGGTAATGCAGACTATATTACAAACAGTATATTATTTCTTATCAGGCCAGTCTTTTTTTTCCCCACTTGTCTGAACCATGCACTCTGGTGTAATCACTGTGATTTAGCTTTGATAAAATATTGATTGAAAGGCCATCAGCTACCTGGCCCAAATATGACATATAAAAACTAGAATCATTTCCAATCAAATTTCCTTAAAAATGGAAAACAAAAAGTTGAAAAGACTTTAAACCAATGATGCTCTTTAATTTACATGCAATGGGCATATTTCTGTTGGCAGCAAAACCATGTTGGATTCAGAGTAATGGACTGTGGGTCCCTATAAGACATAAATTTAATTACTTTATGTGCCTGCTCTGAGTCCAGCCGTCTGCCCAAGAGAATCAAATCTGGGAAAGCATAGGACTCCAGATTCAGAGAATGGGCATTGCATTCATAACTGAGCAGATTACTTTAGCAAATTAAATATGCAGAGTTAATAAAAAAATAGTTATTGAGATTTTTGAGATGCTTGTTTTGGAAGGGTAAAACCTAGTAGCCAACAAAGACCAAGAACCAACTATAGTCAAGCAAAGTTAGGTTTACTAGCCTGCAGAAACGAGGGAGAAGTTACATCGGGTGAACAATGGAACATCTGAGAAGAGGAAATTTGGAGGGTCTTATTGTAGGATTTGAGCATGCAGTGTGAAGCTTAAGTGATGGTCTTTTCTGCATGGGGTGCTATCAAGAAGTGGTGGGAGGCTTGAAAGATTGGGCGTCTTCTTAAGCATCGTCTAGTAGGTGAGAGGAACGAAGCAGAGCTTCATTGATAAAGATGCAGCAGTCACGTTAGACTGAAAAGGGAGGTGTTTCATTGTTTTTACGTTTGCAAAATGTCCTTCCCTCTGTCTTTTATCTACCCTACTCATGGTGTGTTCTTGTCTGATAATTGTTGATAATCTTAAAATAGTTTAATTGCGAATACTATGACCTGGCTAATAGCTACCTGCTAATTAAAGATAATTTGGAAGATTTCCATAAAATATTTCCTTATCTAAAGGGCAATTATCATGTTGCCTGAAAAAAATATAACTGAACATTTAGTGGCCTTGATCAAATGTAAACACAAATGTGGGGTAGGTCAAATGTGGTTTATTAATCACATACATTGAGTGTATATGGAAGGTATTGTGAATGCGAAGGTGAATATACGTACTCACAGAACATGCTATGTCCAGGGCACTGAGCTGAGGGCTTCAAGTGGGTCCATTTGATACATACAGTAGTCACAACCACCCAGTAAGGAAGTTTCTATGTCCTCTACAAATTGATTCTTTCTAAGCCTAGCTAGACCCTCACTTACATTTATGCTCCTTTGGCTGTTTAAA
Organism: Stenella coeruleoalba; assembly: GCF_951394435.1. Taxonomy (NCBI): domain Eukaryota; kingdom Metazoa; phylum Chordata; class Mammalia; order Artiodactyla; family Delphinidae; genus Stenella; species Stenella coeruleoalba. Next base: position 50,788,917 of record NC_137156.1, read on the forward strand.
ACTTTTTGCTCTTCTCAAATGCCAAACACAAGCCCTGCTTTTTATTCTCAGAAAATGGCGACCTCCTCCTTGATGAGAAGATGGAAACCATAACTGATCTGATCTCCCACAAAGGTGTTCTCTTTACTTCAAATGTCTGTTTCTTCATTCCTCCTCTCTTCCTATCCTCCTATAGTTTGTCAGGTCATGGCCCTCTCTTTGTCAATGTTAAATTAACCCTTCCTCCTATATTCTTGATTTCATCTATTTTTACCTTTTTTTTTCTTTTGGTTTACAGCATTGATTATTCGCTAACCCACATGTGTCTCCTTCATTATATACTTAACCATTGGTGACTTTACTCTGCTTTAAAAAAATGTGTAGATCCTTTCTATCTTGTTTTCATGTTTCTCAGGTGCTGGTCTCAGAGAACTTTACTTTTCTCTGTTTTCTCCCTCAGTGAAGCCATCTACTTCCTCAGCTCTAGCTGTCATAGAGATGACCTCCTTATCTATATTGCTCATCCTGCCTCTGTTTTGAGTTCCACACCTGTGTTTCCAGCCACCTTGTAGGTGCCCCCACCCTTGGATAGCCCCATGGAAGTTCAAACTTCATGTTCACAATTTGTCTCATAATCTTTCCTCCCAATCCAGTTTCTTTTCCAGACCTCCCTAGGGTTTGAGCAAACCTCTATAAATATTATTTCTCTAAGCCAAGATCTTGCAAGGAAAGTGTAGCTATGAGTTTAGGATTGTTATGGCCTTTGACAGTGGTTTGGAGTATAGCTCTTCTTTCTGGGTGAGAGCTATATGATTTAATATTCAACTGAGCTTGGAGTAGAAAGGATAGAAAAGCTCTTATTCATTGACAGGTGATTTTTATTCCAGGCAATTGTGCTCAAAACCTCCGAGACGTTTTGGCTCAGTCTACCCACATGCAAGCTTTCTTTTTCTTGTAAATTCTACTTCTACAATATACTTCTACTCTGTCCTTCCCATTCCATTCCCTCACCTCCATCCAGGTTGCACCTTTGTTACCTTTTAATCTTATTATTGCAGTGTTTTCCTAGTGTCAACACCTGGCCCTTTCTTATTTAGCCTTCCCCCAAATACATGAATAAAATTTGACATTAACATTTTTTAAACTTTACTTGCAAGGATATGGTCTTAATATAACAATTGGGAGTACCTTAGTAGGTAACTATCCCTACCATATGATTATTGCCAGAAAGAGGGTACAGATTAGATCTCTGAATCTCAAGTCATTTTTTTAATAGCAAGACTCAAACTTGCCTGCCCAGGATATACTAGAACTACTTCACTACTCAAAGCTGTGGATGACTTACATAGATTGTTCTACGAAGATGTCGTACTGTAGACCTACAGTGTGATGATGTCTCTGTGTGTATACAGACCTAAAATTTTTCTGAGAAGAATTTAACCTACAAATAGAGGGGGTTTATTTCATATGGAGTGAGTAGGTTCTCTTAAATTCTTTTTAGCTTCCTTAATTTGACACGATCTATCCAATGCCAAATGTGGCTGATGGTTAAAACATAGGGGTCCATGTGTAACCAGCAGCAAAGAAAGCTACATTCCAAGTCCTTGTCAAGAAGTATAACCATTCCAAAGTCACTGCTATTCCTACCTTTCAGAACCTTGGCTAAGAGAAAATAAAATTTTGGGAGGAGCATTTGGAAAATGTGCAGTATATCCATTCTCCTTGGTTCATCTAAATTATATCCCTGGATTAACCTGCGAAAGCCGTCTTACTTGGATGACTGTGTCCCACTGACCCCCTGAAAAATAGCTTTTCCTAAAGTATGCATTGGCATAATGCCATTCACTTACATTTGAAGGAATGTATGATAAATAGCCCTTGGAAACTTACTTGCTTACTTTAAAGCTGTTGTTCATTAAGATTACATAGTATCTGCTCCTTTCAGACTTATGGGAGAAATATCTCTCTTGCCTCCATATTGGGAATTATTTTTCCATGTATCTGGTTTATTTTCTTACCTAATGAACACAGGGAATCATGTAATTTATTGCTAAATAACTCTGATAAATTTTTAACATCTTTATTGGAGTATAATTGCTTTATAATGGTGTGTTAGTTTCTGCTTTATAACAAAGTGAATCAGCTATACGTATACATATATCCCCATATCTCCCCCATCTTGCGAATCCCTCCCACCCTCCCTATCCCACCCATCTAGGTGGACACAAAGCACCGAGCTGATCTCCAGGTGCTATGTGGCTGCTTCCCACTAGCTATCTATTTTACATTTGGTAGTGTGTATATGTCCATGCCACTCTCTCACTTCTTCCCAGCTTATCCTTCCCCCTCCCTTTGTCCTCAAGTCCATTTTCTACATCTGCGTCTTTATCCCTGTCCTGCCCCTAGGTTCTTCAGAACCATTTTTTTTTATCTCTGATAAATTTTAATGGCATTTATTTTATCAGCCTCGCTGTACTTTCTTTCCCTTTGTCTCATTTTTCTCACTTATTGGTACTACAACACTTTATACAAGTTTGGAAGCTGCCTAAAATCCTTTTGGAGAGCAAGGTGAGCTATACTTAAATTCTGCGAAGGGAGACTCCTAATATATTATTTTCCCAGTCAAAAGCCACAACACAAAGACCGCAAAAATTAAAGACTCAGTAGCCTGTGTTTGAGTTTGCTGCCGTATAATCCTCAAGCTACTTTAACCAACTGTTATTCCTACTGTCTGCCTCCATAACTGTGTTCTTTCACTGGTCATAATTATTTGTAGTATGTGTTTGGCTGTGAGAACTTTCTTTCTTGCCTTGCTCTTGCTGACTTTCAACCTGGAATTTCTTCCCCGTCACACCTGCAGTTTCTGTTGGTCAGATCTTACCTATCAGTAACGGTGTATCTCTTCCACCAATCTCTTTCTGATTTGCACAGCCAGATGTGATCTCACTTTATTTGGAAAACTCTCAAAGCCCTCTGTGGGCTCCTGTTGTATAGATACTTGTACATTCCTCACCACTCTCTACCCCATTTTTAGTTTGTAGGTCCATGGAGGTTTGGAGGTCAAGGACTGTACTATTCCTATTATTTCTGGTGGCACTAAAGCTCAAATTTTTGATGAAAATAAAACAGTATTTTTTATTGAAGTCTAGTTGATTTACAGTGTTGTATTAATCTCTGCTGTACAGCAAAGTGATTCAGTTATACATAGATATACATTCTTTATATTCTTTTCCATTATGGTTTATCACAGGGTATTGAATATAGTTCCCTGTGCTATACAGTAGGACCTTGTTGTTTATCCATTCTATATGCATTAGTTTGCATCTGCTAGTCCCAAGCTCCCAATCCTTCCTTCCCCCACTCCCCTTTCCCCTTGGCAACCACAAGTCTGTTCTCTATGTCTGTGAGTCTAAAACAGTCCTTAAATAAAGACTCACCCTCAATTAAAGAATTCAGCACTGGCTTTCACTCCAAATCAATGTGGAAGACAAAATGAGGAGACAATACTAAGCTCATCAGATGCCTGCATTTTCTCTAAAAGGTCTAAAAGTTTGGACATTCTCCCCCAGAAAGTTTCTGTAATTAACGGTCATCCATTGCAGGCTTAGCGCAGCATCCATCTGATGGGTTTTGCAGATCCAAGTCTTCACCCACCCTCATCCATTCTCTCTATAGCCACCAGAGCCATCTTTCTACCACACATATGACCGGCCTCCCATCCTTCCACAACCTTCCAAACATCAGCCTCAGTCCTTAGCCCATGTACACAGCCCTTCCTGAGCCTGGCGCCTGCTGCTGCAGACTCACCTCTTACTCCTCCTGTGCTCCAGGCAGAGGGCACTCCTCTCAGCTCCCAGGATGGGCCAAGCCACCAGGGTCTTCAGATAAGTGAGAGTATGGTAGCTATGAGCAGTCCCTCTGGCTAGAATGCTGTTTCCTCCAAGCTTCAACTTGATGCTTTCTCAGCAGGGATCTGTAGCTGGTTTTGCAGGGCTTGTCTCGATGTTTCCTTCTCCTTAGAAGTCTCCCTCATCCTTCCATCTTGTCCTAGAGTTGCCCATTTTTCTTATTCCCTCAGATCCCTGGGAATATCTCCATCATAAAATTTAATGCACTAAATCATCATTTTCTGCTAAATTACCTTTCTTTCTCTCTAGAGTCAAGAATGTAAACTCCTTTAGAGCAGGGACTACTTCTATTTACCTTATTTCTCTGTGACCTAGTAGTATCAGGGTAGGTGTTTAACAAATATTTGTTTATTGAATAAACAATACCTACTTGTAAGAATGCTGAATGGCAAGAAACACATTGTGTATAACCCTAACCTTAACTTCAAAAGATGAAAATAGCAAGAGGAAAACAGATTTTGAATTCCCAAGAAGTTAGAGAAAAAGTGAAAGGATTTGGAGAAAGCAGAATTACTGAGAGGATCTTTATATGAAATAATTTTAAATATTGGTGGAAATCTACAATGTGTCTGTTAGAACTATAACTATGCTTTATCACTGCCACTTATCTGGAAGGTTTCATTTTGTTAATTGTTTTCCCTAGATAGTCATCACATTTATTTATCTTACCAACATCATTATAATGGATTCCCCAGTCACCTTCTGAAAGTACTTTTATACCCTTTTCATTGTCCAGGTCTCTCATATGGACACCACTGCAAACATACTGGTCTCAGTGACGTAGCATTTTTGCCTCATTTGTGTGTGTGTGTCATTTCTTAAATCAATTCTTCAGTGGCGTGTGTCATGCCTTTTGCAGATTTTCTGGAAGACATGCATCCAAGTGCCCCACCATCATTGTGAATGGTAATCAGGACAAGTAACGGCCTTTAGCTTTTTTTCATTAATGAAATGGAAAAGCGCCATACCCAATCCATTAGTGACGCACTATTATATTGAGAGCTTACTGAAAAAAGGCAGCCAGCCGGTGGACATAAGGCTGTTTTCCCTTAAGTAGGATTTTCAACCAGGATCAAACAAGGCACCCTTTCATCTAGCAGGAAAGTTTGTGCTCTCCTCCCCTTCCTCTTTCTCATTTTGTTTTGTCCCAATTTGTCCTGACAGCCCATAAGGAATTTAACTGTTTTCTAAATGACATTGAAAATTCTTGCAGATTAACAGTTTCATAAAGAAAAAAAAAATCAATGCGTCTTTTGAAAACCTTTCTGTTTGATTGTTTCTGTCTGTGGATTTTAGCTTCCTGAATTTCTTACTCTCAAAGAGATGTTTTCCCCTTGATTTTTTTTTCATTATAAAACTGGATATAAATATAAAATATGTAGCCATTTTGTTTTTTTAAAAATTATTATCATTCTTTTAGCAGTCATGTAGTAAACCCCCCCTGTTATTTTCATTCCTTTAGAAAATTGTTTGATTGATGGCCTTGAACTCAGCTAGTTCAGGCCACAGTTGAGGGTTTTTTAATCCCCTAAACTCAATTGAATTATTTTGCCCTTTGCTGATACTTTATAAGGTGTCTGCTTGCTTTAAAGTTTACACCCCTGACATTCGTACTTATCACCCAAGCCACTTAGACTTCAAGCTTATTGGAAGGGCTAATTCCACACGATGCTAAAGTGCACATGTGTGTATACAGTCCAGTTCCTAAAATACCTTTCCTTAGGAATCTCATGAAGAGTGGAATGCAACCACTCAGCCAGAGCAAAGGACGTCAGCCTCACAGGCCTTTTACTACAATTGCTAAGTTATGTGTTACAAAGATGAGTATTGAAGCATGTGATACAACCGATGCATTGAAGCCTGGGGAAGGGCAGTGGGTGACCTTCATCATCTCTTCCGCACCACAATCCACTCCCAGGGACAGAATGAGAAGACGAGAGAACCTTAGAAATACAATTCCCAGGCCCCACACCAGACATACTGAATCCAAAACTGGCCATGGACCCAGCACTATCGTCTTTAACAGCCCTCCAGGTGGTTCTGAGGCACAATCAAGTTTGAGAACCACAGTTGCCAGCCAAGGAGCCAATCACAGGCATGCGTGTGAATGGGGGAAGGAAAAAACACTTAAGACAACGGAGGATTAAATTTATGATAGAATAAAAGTAGAAATGCTTATTATTCTCTATTATTCCAACTTTTTCCTTCCTTCCAGAATTCTATCATATATTGTTGTTGTCTTGTATGATTTCCTTCCTTCTGCTTGATGTGTTTTTAAAGACCAACAGAACTGGACTTAGGTTGGAATCTGAGTAGAGCGGGTCCTTGGGGAGAAAGAGATGAATCCCTAGTTGAATTTACGCTCTACACTCAAAACTATCAGGGTTCATGGCCTGTAATGATATATTTAAGAACTCGCGGGACAAAGAAACCGTGTGAACTGGCACATGGGTGTAGTGTATGTATTCACTAGGGCACGGTTATTTCCCAGGAAATACTTTTAGGATTATTAAGACCCCAAACCAGAATGGGAGCTCAATCCTGTCTCTTAATGTGGAGGGGAGGGAACCAACATTGTTTACAAACATAACAGCAGTAATTCCTGGGTGTGAAGTGCTTATGGTCTTCTTTTCCCCTTTCTATTATATTCATACTCATACTTCATACTTCAGGAAGGTCTTCCTAATGTCAAGAGTTTTCACTCCATTTTTAAAAGGACCAAGGACATATATATTATAATAAGAGTCTTGGTCCTTTTAAAGAACTCATGGCAGCCCATGAGTCCAGGGAAGGACTCATATATTGTCAACAAGCATCTTCTTCCCCAGCACATTCCTTTGAGCCTCTAGTAATTAGGACAGTAACTAAACTGGTCTTTTTTATTTTCCACTGGTATGAAATACAGCTAAGAGGATTACTCCATACTTGGATATTAAAGCTCTTTTTGTAACTGGCAGCATCTAATCCTGATTATTCACTGTTTGTATTTCTAAGATACATAGAACTAGAAACAAAGCTTTCAACTGAGCCCCTAATTTCACACCCAAGTTGACCTTGGTTGTCTACAGACTCACTGTGACTTATGGCTAATGAAGACAGTTGTACTTTTCTCGCCTCCTCTTCACCCTGCCCCCAACCCTTTGCCAGTGCCTGCAGAATCCTGGGTAGAATTGGGAAGAAATTTTATTGGGCATATATTTACTTACCTCCCAGCACCTTTCACAACTGTTTTCAGTTCCTTTGGGGATATATATATTTTTCTGTTTTATTTTCCTTTTCTTAATGCAAGATCCTCCAAGGAAGAATGATAGAAGTTCAGAGTATGTAACATAAATCTATCACTTATACTTAATTAATCTTTTGATCATTTATGTGAATTATAGATTTCCTTGGGGAACATAGTTAAGCATAATTTTCCAAACAGCCCTTAGGGTAGCAGATTTAAATTTTGTAGCATATTGGAATTACCAGGTGAGCATTAAATATTAATGCCCAGGCCACACGCCAGGCCAATTAAATCAGGTTCTCTGTAGGTGGGCCCCAGGCATCAGTATTTTCTTCAAATGGCTCAGGTGATTCCAATGTAAAGCCAACGTTGAGAACCAGGGTCCTAGAGACTGCACCTCCATCCCATGAGATGTTACTGTATTTAAAAAATTAAAAGTGCTGAGGTCCAGCACTTTTGGGAAGTATAACAAGCTGCATTTGTCTTCTTAGAGATGCTTGTAGGTTCACAATAAATATTTGCAAACTAAAGATGGAAAAGTACTTCAGGGGAAAAAAACAGTGGATATAAAGAAGGAAGGAGGAAAAAGAGAGAAAGGAAACCTCATCTGCAAGAAAAATGAAAATACCTGCTTAGCTTGGTTTATTTTTCAAATTTTTTGACTCAGAGTAAACAAGACTGTGGAACAGCTGTAAAAAATTCCTTGAAAGAGCCTTCCATGGAACATTATTTGGAAGATACTGAATAAAAGAAATCCAGTGCAAAGTCTTTTCTTGCAATGCTCACTAAAAACCTGCAGATATCCAGATTTGTTTCACCCTCGTGAGGTATTTGTATTTAAAGTAACTTACTGAGGTTAGCATACAAGTTCAGAATTTACACAAGGTGTCTGATAGAAACAGGATACTTGGGTCACAGGCAGTAAACAAGATTTAGTTGAGGAAAGTCAATCTCCCCCATATCCACAGAACAAACAAGTTCGATGAATGGTACCTGGAGAGATCCCACATGTAGTAAACACTGGAAAAGTTTGGGAAATCCAATCAGGTAAGAAAATGGAGTGATAGGATAGCAGAAATATGCCAGGATACCTGAGATCTAGTACTTGGTGGCCCATTCAGGGTCAATACAAATAAAGCGCTAGTTTGGGACTATTCCAGATCCCTACACTCCATTTGATATTCTCTTCTCTTAGGCTTTTCTAAAAACCTCAGAACTTTATACCCCTGGGGCCTGTCCCATCAACTCTAATCCTATAGTTTCTTCTTCCCTTCATCAAAACTAGCTTCAGTCTTTTTCTCAGGATTCTCCCAGCTCCTTCTTGAGGGCCAGTTACATGGTAAAATACCAGTTTCTGACTGAGTTAACATTTACTCCCAGGGTGGAATTTTAGGCACTGTGGTAGATTATTTCCATTTTAGTTGCAGGGCTGTTGCAGAATGATGGTGGGCATTCTCCATATGAGTTTCCTCAGAAATCTCAAAAAATTCTGCTAATTAGTGTCTCCTAATTAGGAAAAGTTCTTGAGATGCTGTAAATAGTAATGAAAAATATTTAAAGTAATTAGGCAAATTGGATTCGGATAAACATTTGAAAGGCAGAGCCAACTCTCAAATGTCAGAGAAGGCTCTGTAAGCAGTTGAGTTTTATTGACAGAATAAGAGGACCAAATGCCTAGTAGGCAAGGTAACAGAGGCCTGTGCTACCCCTGACCTGCTGTTCTGGGCAGTTCTATCAGAGCTGATGATGTTGTGTATTTTTTAAACTCATTTTCTCATTTGCCTAATTTCCCCTTTCAAATTCATATGACCTCCTCAACCACAAGGAATAATTAAACACTCAGCTCAAAAAGATTTAATTTAAAAATAAATGTATTGATTCATGTACCTGAAAAGCCATAGAGAGAACTGGCTCAAATGATATCTCTAAAGACCTGTTTTCTTTCTACTAAGCTGTGTATCATCTTCACAGCCTCACGTCTGATGAACCCAGCCTACCCGTTCCTCCCCGTCATTGTCAAGGTAGCAATGATGCCCTTACATGCTCACACTTACATGCCAAAGGAAGAGAAAAGGTAATTTCTAGAAGTTTCTACACATACAAAAGAATATTTTCCTCTCCCAGAATTTCTAATAAACATCTTCTCTAGTTTCATTGGTTCTGCGGGGGTTATTTTCATCCATTTCTGGACAGGGGATCAGGGTATACTAACTGTGGAGTCAGTCACATTCTAATTATGTGATTGGGGATGGGGGGGCGGCATAAGAATTCCCAAAGGAAATACAGGTTACATTGGGAAGGGAAAATGGATTTTGAGTGGTTGAAAATAACTGGTCACTGTACCTGCCCTCTTATCATTCTTCCTGCTGCTGTCTAGAATCTATACTTACTATAGACTTGGATTTTTCACTTTTGATCTAGGGTCACGGTTTAGTCATTGATCCCTTTTTTTTAGTTTCTTTTCTTGTTTTATAAATATCCTTTAGATAAGAATTAAGGATATTTGTTAGTAAATTAAAACCCATGTATTTTTATTTTCTATAAGAGTGCCTGAAATTCATCAAGGAGGAGATTGGTTTATATCTGCCACTGTAAGACTCATAACACCTTTTTTTTTTTTTTGCGGTACGCGGGCCTCTCACTGTTGTGGCCTCTCCCGTTGCGGACCACAGGCTCCGAATGCGCAGGCTCAGCAGCCATGGCTCACGGGCCCAGCCGCTCCGTGGCACGTGGGATCCTCCCGGACCGGGGCACGAACCCGCGTCCCCTGCATCGGCAGGCAGACTCTCAACCACTGTGCCACCAGGGAAGCCCTCATAACACCTTTTTATTACGTTCCCTTTTTTTTTTTAAATAAATGTATTTATTTATTTATTTATTTTTGGCTGTGTTGGGTCTTTGCTGCTGCACACAGGTCCCCTCTAGTTGCGGTGAGCAGGGGCCACTCTCGGTTGTGGTGCGCGGGCTTCTCATCCCAGTGGCCTGTCCTGCTCTGGAGTATGGGCTCCAGGTGCATGGGCTCAGCAGTTGTGCCTCACAGGCCCAGCCACTCCGCGGCATGCGGGATGCCCCCGGACCAGGGCCCAAACCCGCATACCCCTGCATGCGCAGGCGGACTCCCAACCATTGCACCACCAGGGAAGCCCCATTCCTTTTTTTTTAATGTTCTTTCCCATTACAGTTTATCATAGGATATTGAACATATTGATAGTTCTCTGTGCCATACAGTAGGGCTCTGCTAACCCCAACCTCCCACTCCATTCCTCTCCCAACGCCCCCCACCCCCGCCCTTGGCAACCACAAGTCTGTTCTCTATGTCTGTGTGTGTGTTTCTGTTTCATAGATAGGTTCACTTGTGTCATATTTTAGATTCCACATATAAGTGATATCATATGGTATTTGTCTTTCTCTTTCTGACTTTACTTTGTATGCAAATGGCATTATTTCCTTCTTTCCATTGTATATACATACCACATCTTCTTTATCCATTCATCTGTTGATGGACATTAGGTTGTTTCCATGTCTTGGCTATTGTAAATAGTGCTGCTACGAACGTATGTGTGCATGTATCTTTTTGAATTATAGTTTTGTGCAGATATATACCCAGGAGTGGGATTGTTGGATCATATGGTAATTCTATTTTTAGTTTTCTGAGGAACCTCCTCACTGTTTTCCACAGTGGCTGCACCAACTTACATTCCCACCAACAGTGTAGGAGGGTTCCCTTTTCTCCACACCCTCTCCAGCATTTCTTATTTGTACACTTTTTAATGATGGCCATTCTGACTGGTGTGAGGTGGTACCTCACTGTAGTTTTGATTTTCATTTCCCTAACAATTAGCAATGTTGAGCATCTTTTCATGTGCCTAATCTGTATGTCTTCTTTGGAGAAATAAGACTCATAACATCTTAAACATAGTTGGCTTTCATAAATATTTTTTAATGAAATGTGGGAAACACAGTGCCTTGGTCATGAGAAAGAAAAACAGGACCTAAACTCCAGAAAAATCTATAGTTAACATTCTAGGAAAACAGTGTCCATAGTAGCCTGTGAGTTTGTGAAGGAGTGTTCCCAGGCCCTAAACAGAAGCTAACGTCTCCTGGGATATAGAAATCAAGGTCAGATGGTAGGACCAGGCCAAGGAAAATACGGAAATGAAATTAAGAATAGTCTGTATCTATACTGATTTTTCTTTCTGTTTGACCTTTACTGCCTAACTTCTTCTATACCACCACCCTAAAAAGTGCACTTCTAGTCTTCCTGTTTATATTTTTTAATAACCATTGCTTTTATTTCTTTTTGGAACTGCTTCTTAGATGCTTCTCTCAATTATTTCTCCAGTAGATGGAAAATACTAAGATTTGGGGCAACTTTTCAGTCTTTTTGAGTCAACTGTATCCAAGTCTATTTTCTCTGTTTAAGAATGTAACCCAGATGTCACTGGATCCTGAAATACTATGAAACCAGATGAGATTGTCTGGAACCCCCAATTCCATGCCCTTTAGAAGTCCAAGGCTTTCTGAATTATGTATTTACATTTTTGAGACCATATAGTCACCTGTGTCTGCTCTGTCTACTCCACACTGATTCAGATGTAAAATTCACCCTCTTTCCAGTTTTCCCCCCAAAATCCTACTCAGAATAACATTAGGGAAGGCTTGAGTCATGTTCAGTAATGGACATGTAATGGACATGTAAGCAATTTCAGACTGAATATAAAGATTCATCCCTGTGCTTAAAATGCCCTTCAGCGCCCCCCTGCCCCACCATGGGATTCCGCCAGCCCTTCCCCTCCACGTGCTCCTGGCCACCTCTCTCCTCCCACTTTCCTCTAGCTTCTCCGGGCTTCCTCCCTCTCCCTCTTTCTCAGAAACACAAGTTCCCTCCATTTATAACTGTCTCTTCATGTACGTTAAGTGTCTGTCACCCATGCCTTAGGAGCCTCTGTTGATACCAAGTATCTTATCAATGTAATTTCCAAGAGAAAGAAATGAACATTTCCTGCCTAAGCTGATTTCTGATCCTGCCAAACTATGAAGATAATGACATTTCCATCTTGTCATAATAATAAAATCAATAAAAATAAAACCAGGGGCTTCCCTGGTGGCGCAGTGGTTGAGAGTCCGCCTGCCGGTGCAGGGGACGTGGGTTCGTGCCCCAGTCCGGGAAGATGCCGCAGAGCAGCTGGGCCCGTGAGCCATGGCCGCTGAGCCTGCGCGTCCGGAGCCTGTGGTCCGCAACGGGAGAGGCCACAACAGTGAGAGGCCCGTGTACCGCAATCAATCAATCAATCAATCAATAAAACCAATAGTAATGACTGTTCCTATCTATTAGGTTGTTAGTATATACCCAGCTCTATGCTAAGAACCTTGTATGCATTATTTGACTAATATGTCTCAAAAAAAAAGCTTTCGAGTATGAATATTTGACTCCATTTTACAACGCACTAAGAGATTTATAGCTACAAATTGAGATTTTTCTTAACCATCATGCTAAACAACTCAAGTCTGCGAGCAGGTGGACTGGGGTAAAGCTGAACATATGTGAGATGGTGCAGTTCACGGTGATTCTTAAGACCTCAATGGGAGTGGGTTGAAATTTACCCCAAGATGATGTCCTTTGTCTATCCATTGTTTGACAGCTGTTATCAAACAAGTTTTTCTTCAATTTTTGTGGCAAAAAGTGGAATCTGGACTCTGGTACCAGAAGGTCTCTTTCCTGCTGGTCCTCCTATCCCTTGCCCTTAACTCTTTACTTTGAACACATCCTTGGAGGCAAGAATGGTAATATCTGTAGCTCAGCAGAAACTCCTCTATTATGCTTTTGTGTTGTCAAAGTTATATATGCTCACATGGATAGGGTAATATTGTTCCAATCTGGTTTTTTTCCCCCTAAATATGTACAGTTCCCAGAATTACTTTTCTCAAATAGCTTTATGCTCTACTTTTGCAGTTTTCAACTTGTTGTTGCTTTATATTTTTTTCCTCCTTATTTAGAACATTACCCCATCTTCCCTGCTTCTCCCCACTTCCTTCTTACCTTCACTTGTTCCCCACCCATCTTAGATCAGTCTCTAATGTGAATATTCTATCTAGTCGAGGTCAGTTTCCACACCTGAAAGTCTCTTGACTCAAAACCAAACGCACACAAAAACTATATGCTTGTTGACTCTTGTAGAGACTGAACTTTGTTTTAAAGGACAATTTAAAGGGCACCCTCAACATTTCCTCTTGTTGACTTTTATTGTCTACTCTAGTTCACTGGAATGGCTAGAATTTATGAAGAGTGGGTCTGAGATGCTTGAGAGGAAATCTTTTGTGTGGAAATGGAATTTACTGTGTGTATGTCAGCCTGAATGAGTGCTTTTTCAGTTTGTCTGAAGTGTCCTCACCTAGCCCAATTTAATGCTTTAGTCACAGACTTAAGTAGAAAACAACAAAGCTTTGAGGCACATTGAGGACTTGTCTATCTTCTTGACAAAATCCCTCCATTCTTTCATTTCCAAAACGAAGAAGAAAACTCTGTTTCCTAGAGGAAAGATCAAGCGAGCCTTGAGAGGCTGAGGGTGTTAGTTGTTGGCCTGTGTGTTCATGTAAGTTTCTGAAAGTGCTATCCAGGTAATAGGTCAGTCAGGTCATTTGTTAAAGTGATTTTTTCTTCTTGAAGCTTGCAGATTTAGAGGCAGATTTAAGTAAATGTTGATTTGACCTCAACAGCCTCTCTCATTTGAAGAGGTCATTACTTTACAGAGACTCTTAATTCTTTGCAATAATAATAAGCAAAAATAATAGAGAATGTTAAGAAACAAAAAGGATGGTATAAACAGACAGGAAATTTAAATACAACAAGGGAAGACTAACAAGAAAGTAATAATACAGTAGACCAACTTAATCTGTTCCTGGATACTGTGGTAAATGTAAAATTGGCAATAATGAATAATATATAAAATTAAATAGCTTTATATATGTCAGATAATAAAGGAGAAAGGAACTATCCAGGACATCCAGTGGGTTGGTAATGAAATCTGTTTTTTCTGGGCTCTATCAGGTCCTATTGCCTAACCCCTGCTTTAAGACTGTAGTTTATGTTTACTTAGTATTTGGCACATACTAGGGGCTCAATACAGTTTTACTGAATGTTGCTAATTATTGGAATTTTACAGTAGAGCACTGTCACCTCTCAGTTTCCTTAATTTCTCACTTCTGGTGATCTTTTCTTTTTATGCCTTCCATTTCTTTTTCTTGTCTTAGTGCACTGCCTAGAATCTCTAAACAATGTTAGAAGAGATGATACTGAACATCTTTATCTTATTCCAAAATTCAAATAGAAAGCATTCAGTGTGTCACCATTAACTGTGAGGTTAGCTGTAAATTTTTTGTTTACAGACTTCTATTCCTAGTTTCCATCTACTCCTAGTGTGCCAAGACATTTCCTCATATGCAGACATTAGATTTTATAAAAGATATTTTAAGTCATTACAATGATCATATAATTTTCTTTATGGTGAATTATGTTGATTGACTTCCAAATATTAAACCTACCTTGCAATCCTGAAATAAATTCTACTTGAACATTATATATATTATATATATTATTATATATTTATATATAATATTATAATATATATATATATCTCACTGAGTTGATAAATTTTATTTCCTACACTATTTAGGAAGCTTTTATAAATATTCATGAAAGACATTGGGCTGTAGTTTTTGTAGTTTTCTCTTCTCGTAATGTCCCTTTCAAATTTTGATATAAAGAATATGCTACTTCATAAGATGAGTTGAGAAGTGTTCCTTCTTTAGTACTCTCTGGAAGAATGTATACAAGATTGCTATTATTTACTCCTTAAATGTTTGGAAAATTCACCAGAGAAGCCAGTTGAAGCTGAAGATTTCATTTTGGGAAGGTTTTGGATTCTGAATTTATTTTTTTTAGTAAATATAGACTATGCAGATTTTTTTTTTTTTTTGCGGTACGCGGGCCTCTCACTGTCGTGGCCTCTCCTGTTGCGGAGCACAGGCTCCGGACGCGCAGGCTCAGCAGCCATGGCTCACGGGCGTAGCCACCCCGCAGCATGTGGGATCTTCCCGGACCGGGGCACGAACCCATGTCCCTCGCATCGGCAGGCGGGCTCTCAACCACTGCGCCACCAGGGAAGCCCTATACAGATTTTTTATCTCTTTTTGCATCCATTTTACTAAATTTTGCTATTCAGCAAATTTGTGTATTTTATCTAAGTTGTCAAATGTATTGACATAATTTTACTCATAATATTCTTTTACTATCTTTTCTACTTACCTCCCCTCTCTACTAAGCCCAAGGAGTCTTTAATTCCTGCTACTCCACTGTGAATATGCTTTCATAGTTGCCTCCATTCTAATTCCTAGTTTTATCTGACTTACTTTTATCTCCTGAGTGGTCTTTGTGGTTCATGGAATCTCTCTTATCTTTCTCTGTATTTCATGTTACCCATCACAGAAAAATTGAGGAGAGGGTAGGAAGGAATTCATGATATCTATATGGAGTTGTTTCAAGTTCAAATTTTAAGACATAGTTCCTTTTTATTATTATTATTATTTACTTATTGGCTGTGTTGGATCTTCATTGCTGTGTGCGGGCTTTCTCTAGTTGCGGTGAGTGGGGGCTACTCTTCATTGCGGTGCACGGGCTTTTCATTGTCGTGGCTTCTCTTGCTGCAGAGCACGGGCTGTAGGTGTGTAGGCTTCAGTAGTTGTGGCACGTGTGCTCAGTAGTTGTGGCTTGCGGGCTCTAGAGCTCAGGCTCAGTAGTTGTGGCACACGGGCTTAGTTGCTCTGTGGCATGTGGGATCTTCCCGGGCCAGGGCACCAACCTGTGTGCCTTGCATTGGTAGGCAGATTCTTAACCACTGCACTACCAGGGAAGCCCTGAAATAGATTCTTAATCAGCTAAATTTCCATAGTATTATGTTTTATTTTTATTGCTACCACGTGATCTGTGCACATGCTCAAACTTAATGGGCTTTGGTTTTTTCCCATACATTCGTGAAAATTGCTTTTTCTGCACAGTTGAAGGATTCCATAGACTGTGATCCTGTGGGAATGACAACTTCTCCCTATATTGCAGTGGGTGAGGTTTTGTAAATTTCCAGTCTAAGATCAACCTCCAAGATTCTTCTTTGTTCCTCTCTTTGCTGTATGGCAGCAACAAATAGGCCTCAACCCCGAATATAATGACGACAATCTGTATTTTTTTTTAACAGTTTAATGCACACCTCTCTGAGCTATGTTTAGCACTATTCTGGTGAGCTGTATAGGATAACATAGGCTACATACTCCTAAAAATTCTGGGCTCCCCTTTCTATCAAGCCTACTAACTGGTCTTCTTCCCTTTTCAGGTGCTTTTACTCTAGTAGGTGAAGTCTATGCTGCTATCTATATTCACATCTACCTACACTTTAGGGATAATTATTTCATCACTCATAGATGTCTACTTTGTTATTTCTGCATTAGTACCTTAAAAAGTAAATAGGCCATAAATTAGCACTAACATAAACCATTATGAAAGCCTACACTATTACTATTATGGGGGTATCCACTTACTCTCCAACATTTCATTGGCAGGAGTGGAAGAATATAGGAAGAACTGAGCAGTAGAGGTCCAAGTAGAAGTTCAGCCCTAGTGCCCTAGTGGGGGCACTCTTTCCTTTCAACGAGACCCTCTTCAGCTCTATTCTTCTCTATGGATGGTCTCTCATCCACTGAGTGACATGGAGACTTAGAAGGCATTCTTAGAATTATACTCCAGGCAACTGTTACTACTTAGCCAATGTAAACATGTGAAATGATACTAATTTGCCGCCCCAAGTACACCAACCTCTCCCTAGCTCTGAGATGACAGAATTTTGCAAATCCAAGAAATAGAATCCTCAAAACCCCAGAATACCCCTACCTAAGGTAACTCTGTGGCCTCCTCCTGAGCCGCTTACCAGATACTGATGAATCATAATTCAGGTTGTTCCCTACACCCACAAGCTTCCTTTATGAAAGGAAAGTTTGTATTAGATGGAACTCATAGTAATCCACACTGCATGCTATTAGCATCATCCAGCACAATTTCTGCTTCCTCTGCTCAACTTCCTTTCCTATATCCTTCTCAGTGACTTTCTGGGTTTGACAGGACCTGGACAACTACTCTTGCTGAAATTTGTTAAACCGATTTTTGAATGTTATAGCAAGGACTAGACGCACCAATTTAAAACCTACGTAGTATAACAATAACTCCAAATGAACAAGTTTGATCAATTATTTTATTTTACGAAATTCCAAGAATTGAAATGTGGGGATTTCCTTGCCACTCCTTTGCTCTACAGATAAATAAAAGGAAAAGTTTGCTCAAGGGAAATATATAAAACGTTTTTTATTTGTTTTGCTTTGGTGGGGGAAGAGAAAGTAAATCAGGAACTAAAAATTTGGAGTTTTCACTTTCTGTTTCTTCAGAAATAATCAATGAGTCCACAGTAACAGAAACAGTTTGTTCTAAATTAAATAGACAAAAACACAATTCCTCTCCAACTTCACCATTTTTTTTCTCTCTTCATGTAACTGTCTTGGTGATGCAGTGTCTAGACTTCTTGGAAGAAGTGATGGAGTCTGGAATTTATTCTGTGGGTTTGAAAATGGCTATCTGCGTCTCCTACATACTTCTATGTGAAAATCCAGTGCTTTCAGAATATGTAAAAATCATTGAATTGTTTACCAAAAAAGAAAACTTATCCATGAATATCAAAACTTTAAGCTGCCACCAACGGGGAAATATTATACGGATTTATCCATTTTATCTACATCATCTTATTGTAATATGGGTCCCATCAGCCATTATATCCCCCCACAATGCAAAATAATGTGTACTCATGAAAGAATTATGGAAGACATTTTCTAGCTTTTGAGAAAAACCAGTAAGATAAATTAGCTTAAAGGACAGAAATCCATTCTTGTTTTGCTTTTAGTAAGTAATTCACAGAAATTTATCAACTCAAAGGGCAGATTTTTTTTATATCACAGGTCCTTCTTTAGGTTTTTGTCATTTATTAGCTGGATGAAAAGAAAGCAATCTTAGGCACTGAGATCTAAACCATGTTTGTACAGCCTGCATTATTAAGTCTGACTGTAGTTTATCTTTGCTCTTAAGGAAATCATACTGTATGCTTAGAGAAAGTTCAGAGTTATTTGTCACCAATTACCTAAAGCTGAGAGTTGATCTTACACATAGCTGTAGCCATTTCTTGTAAGTTCTTGTGCGTTATTTTACAAGGCTGTCACTTCTTGAGGCTTTACCCTAGAAAATATATGTCTACCACAGAAAAGTTTCATTGCAAACGTTTATCGAGAGATAATAACCTTACGGGGTATAAAACACCATAGCATTGACTTGTTTAAAATAAGCCTATCCCTAATTTTGAAACAACATTCTCCAGCTCTATTAGATTTTCTGTGACACCAAAAAAAAAAAAAAAGAAGAGCAGCCAGAAGGGCGTTTTTTTTTTTAATTAAAAAATACACATACACAACACATTGAACTGAGCTGACCTCATTTATACTATAAAATCTCCATTAGTTCTGAAGAGTAGCATAAAGTTAAATTATAAAATAAGTTAAACACAAGGGGTAGCCTTTCCAGAAGAAAATGAGGTATTCTGAGTATATAGTGAAAATTTTAAAATCTATGGAAATTAAATGACAATAAAATGTTTAAACCAAGGCATTATTATCCTATATTTAATTGAAACTCCAATTATTAAAGTCTATTATTTTTTTAAAAGTTGATATTATTTTGCATGGTAATGATCATAAAAGCTCTTAGGACCTTAGTTATTTTATTTCAAGGGTACTGAAGTAGACTGAATCTTGTGTCAACAGAACTGGAGTTATTCCAGTATATCTCAGTTTCTCAGTCTGTAAAATGGGTGAGCCATATTGCCTAACTCACAGCATTGTTCTGAAGAGATAACTCTGAATTTATGCTATAAGCAGTTCAGTTTGGGCCACTTTCACAACTTCATTGAATGCCACAGAAGGTATGAAGATTTACTGATTTTACTGAACAGAACACAGATGGGGTTTTGAATAACTCAGAGTCATTTCAAGAAGCTTAGCTAAGAATGACACAAAATGCTTTTCATTAACTACACTGCTTGAGAACTCTAGTTTGACAAGGGAGGTCTAAAACTGAGGTGGATTCTCATGAGAAGTCGTGAACGGTGCTACGTGTGGCCCCAGCCCACGTCCCTAAATCTAGTTCACAGAAAGGTCTCCTTAGCGATGCAGACCATGGAGCAGGGGTGGGTCGAGCCATGTCCAGTGACATTGTCTTATGTCGAGGAAGGACACGCACACTCACTGATGACGATTGCAAAGTTTGAAATTACTAACTCAGGAATAGAAAATACTCAGATCAGTGAGGGAGCATCCTTTTACTGGTGTATTATACATCTTGAAAAACCATGACCAAAGGGGAGAAGGTGAGCCACAAGAGCATTAACTCTGTTGGTGAAGACACATTCCCACTTGCTACAGATCTACTAGGATTTTTGATATTCAATTAAAGAAACCTTTTTCAAAGTATATTCTTGAGAGTACTAGTTTTAAGCAAAATCAGTAGGTGCTACCAAAAAGTTTTAGAAACACTGATTTAAAATCTCCTTTAAATAGGCTTCTGTAAAACCTGATTTCTCAGAGTTTTAAAATTCTATCTCTATAGCAAAGAGGATACATTGTGCAGCATTGCTCTGGAACACAGAAAGCTTTTTTCTCAGTTGAGCTAACATTTTAAAAAAATACATTGTAGGGAATACTAAATTAAGGGATGTTTAAAACCTATATGACATGTCTGAAATGGCCAAGAAACTGTTATCTCCAATATACTTTCTAGAGCAATTTTGTTGGCAAAGCAGACACCTGCCATGGGTACTAGATATGAAATAATATTTGCTGAAATGTGACTCCAGAGTTCTGTACTTATTTGAAAAATTGATAGCAGTTGGATACCTGAATAATCATTGTCTGCTTAAGGACACAGGGTAATGATGAGCAGAGGGGGCTAAAGTATTTGTTTAAAGGTTATACAAACACTTTATAGGGGTGGGGAAATTGATATCTATAGAGAACTCAGAATTATTGACAGCTAAGAGGCATACAAGATTTGTAATTGGAAATGGAAGGCTTTCTTCTTGTGTCCTTTTATTCAGCCATTGAACAATTATTTACCAGGTACCAGGCATTGTGTGGAGTGTTGGAAGATGCAGGAGACATGTAACACTTGGTCCATGCCTTTAGAGAGATGAGAGTCTGGACAATTTTAATAGAAGAGTGATGAACACTCTGGGAACACAGAGGATGGGGCACAGAAACCTCTGCTAATTTTCAACTATGAAGCTAAGTTAGTAATACCCCCAATCCTTGCAAACAACTGCCCTTGGTACACATTACAAGGCTGTTTTTGTACACATAGGAATTGCACACAGTTGTTATCAGCAGTAACACATGGATTACAGGCAGCGGTTTGGTTTGTTTGATTTAGTGTTGTTTCACTAAGGCTGTCTCTGTTTTTAGCAAATAGATGTAGTAAGACAGTGCTTAGTTTAGGATGGAGAAGCACTTATCCCAGAGTTGCTTTATTGCTATATTTCTCTATGAATAGTAAACAGCAACAACATCTGATGAACCAATCTCCATTCAGATATTTCCCTTGATTCAGAATTATCATGCCTCTTGGATACTGAAAGTACCGATCAATGCACAACATTGTAATTTAGGTTTTGCCTATTTATGCATGGCCTTAACACATGAACTCAGCAAATTTAGAAGAATACAGAATCATGGGCTTGTAGTTTTCCATAAAAAGTGTTCCTCTAAAGCTTTGTGTATTGAGAAACCTTGTTTTCATTAGATGGTTCTGGTTCTGAAATTTTGTGATGTTCAAGTTTAGAAACTCAGAAATACAGTTGATTTCATAGAAGATTCCATTCTCAAAGAGTAGAACTTTGACTTTTCAGGGGGTATGTGTATTACAAATAGGAATATGGGTCATGCTTTTTGCTTATGGTGGTGGGCATATAATTTTTCTGGGGCTTCCGTTTTTCGTTGCCAAAATACATGTTATCCCCAACACATATTTTACTGACTACTACAATGTAGTGAAGAATGATTGGACTGTTGTATTGTTCATCTGGATGAAGAAAATTTGGAGAATTAAAGGAGTGGAAAAGGAAATACAGTGAAATGAACATGGAATAGGGGGAAGGAAGAAAAGCAACTTCAACACTATCTGGAACACTCTATTTCCTTCATAAAATTTCCTTCATAAAAAAGTGATCAAATGACAAAAATGATAACATTTACCTATTCTGATTGTTGCTAGATAAGTATTTCTTACATTATTCCTCTCTTTTACGTTAGTTAGAAAAGAAATTATTATTCGCAATATAATGATTCATTCATTCAACAAATAATCTGTTGAGAGCCTACTATGTGCTAGCAATAAAATGGAGAAAAAAACAGACGTCATGCCTGCCCTCCTGGCATTTGTGTTTTAGATGTGAAAGTGAAATGTTTGGGAGCTGATGTAGAATATTCAAAAGGACAAAGCGAGGGGATGGGGTGAATTAACTTTTACTGACATCGGGGAGGTGGGCTGCTGTTGGTACTGAATCAGTAAGCGATGACTATTCTATGCTGATAGGAACTGCAATATTTTTGGTCAAAATAAAGTTTAAGTTTCATCATGCATTGGTGGGGGGCCACACATCGAAAGCAGTCTTATGTGATAACACTTTTCTCACTGGTTGCACGCCCAAGTTCACCTGCATTTTTCTTTGATTCCCTCTAGTATATGACTGCCGCCGCTCCTATGCAAGGGACCTACATTCCCCAGTACACGCCTGTGCCTCCGACAGCTGTTTCCATTGAAGTAAGTCTGTCTCTTCTTACAGAACAAGGTTAGGGCAGATAAATCTCAGCCACATGCACTGGGGTCCACCATAACCCCCAAAATCCTTATTTGTGATTTTTGTGCTACTTGAAAATTTGAAGTTGCAAACTCACGCTGTGAAAGTATGTACTTTACTTGAACATACCTATGTTTTGCTTTGCATATGACATAAGCAAAATTTGGTATCCAGGTCTGAGAGGAGTGCCATTTTTATGTTTAGAGAAAAGATCAGAGATCAAATAACTACCTCATCAAATGTTAGCCACAAACACTCAGAAAGAGGAAGGCAAACATGTGCAGCTATTTGAATGAGCTAGTTCTCTGATGCCTTGTTTCTCCAGTAGTGGTCCCTAGACCAGCATTATCAGTATCACCTGAGAGCCTGTTAGCAATGCATATTTTCAGACCTCACCCAGATTTACTGAATCAGAGTTTGCATTTTAACAAGATCCCTTAAGGATCAAGGTGCACATTAAACGTTGAGAGGGACTGGATTAGAGAACTGGTTGTCAAACTTTTCTGCATATCAAAATTATTTTAAAACTTAATACTTTAAAAAATTGTGATGCCTAGGTCCTATTGCCAGAGAGTCTGATGGGGTCTAGGGTGTGGACTGGATACCAGGATTTTTAAAAGATGCTAGGTGATTCTAATGTGTACCAAAGATGAAGAACCACTGCTCTTGCCAATGAACCTTGACAGGACTGTGGCATCCTACAGACAAGAGAGAAAAACTTCTACCACTCATATTGCTATGGATACTGTGAAAGATAAAGTCATATTTTCCTTACTGGAAGCTTTGTCCCTTCCTCCTCTCTTTTCATTGGGCTGACTCCATTTCCTCTACACATTATCTTACTGGACAGAGCCAGCAAGATACATAGGAAAGGAGTGGGGCATAGGACTATGTGGATGGTGGTAAGACACTTAGAGGTGTATACTTCTCTCTGGTTCTAACCATTATTGTTTCTTGCCCCCCCTTCCTCTTCTCCTGATGCGCATTTGCCATTATGGTCACAGTGCATTTCATCCATCAGTTGGGACTCCTCTGGAGTTCATGCCATCGCTACTCCATGAGTTGGCCAACCAACTCATGTTGGTACCACTCATTGTGGGAGACCACCATGACTCTTCCAACCTCTGGAGCCACAGAGATTGGGTGAGATCTTTACAGACCAAATTAGATCTTTTGAAATGTTTGTTTGTTTGTTTTTAGTGTGTGACAAATATTTGCTTGTACCAGGGTTTGGGAAGCACAGACATTTAAGAGGACAGTGTCCTGTCACTTAGGAAACCAAGGAGGTCCAATTCTTGGAGGACCAGACCTATGGTCCCCAAGGAATGTTTCAGTATTAAAGAAGTTTTAATTGGCTTTTCAGAATTTCAAGAATATGTGATTAAAATGTATGTTCTTTGCTATATTTAGCTATCAAAACCCATCTAGGCCATAAGAAAATTATGAATCTAGACATTATAGGTGACTTTAAGCATAAATCTCTGCCACATATCCACACTTCTCTATCTCTGGACCAAATGTGTGTGCTTATCTACAGAATCTGAGCTATTTGAGGACTATAAAATAAGGAGACACATTTGACAGTGTTGTTTAGTGGGAACAGTCTAATTATAGTTAAATCTGGGATTTAAAAAGAAATATTTCACTAAGAATTATATAAGTATACCCTGATATATTGCCTTGAATTTGTGCTTATAAAGGAAAGCACTGATTCATTTTCTATGTAAAAACACGCATTGAAAATTCACCAGTATCCACACAAATCAGTGTGGTGGGAGGTTCATCAAAATGCATAACATCAAATAGTATATTAGGAAAAAAAAAAGATTGAATTCATAAAGGAAGAATTTTCAGATTCTGAGGAACAATTTCAGGGAGCTTTTGTTAGGGATAGGGAGTTGACCAAAAACCTATATCCCTGCAGAAGCCCAAGGCTATAATATAAGTAAAACCAGGAGAATGTATTCAGATAGATTCCCTCCTTAGGACTACTAACTACCAAACCTCTCTCGGAACCAAACATATTCTGAATGATGACCAACTCAAGAAATCCATTCTTGTTGGCAAAAGCCATTCAAATGGTAAGGGGAGGAGCGAATCAAAATTAAGGATGCTTGTTTCTTTCTTCTTCTGAAACTTCTAAATGAATTCCAGTTCACATCAAGGAAAATGAAAATAAATAAATAAAACAAATCAAATTGCTTAAGGGAGACACTGCTTAACAGTGTCCTTTAAAAGAATTCCAAACTTGGATGTAGATTTTTATGAAGGTCAAAGTCCATTGTTTTGCCAGATCATAGAGACAGGGTAGACTACTTTATTCCCAGGAAAATGCTCAAATATACACGTTTTTATAGGAATTCTGCATGAATTTTTTGATTAAGGAATCATTATTTAGTGTGGCTATATGCAACCATGATTTAAAAGTTCTAACTATGGGCAAAATACTTTCCTCATCATTTGACTGCTACAGGGTCTTCTGATGGCAAGGCTTCTTGGTGACACATTGAGGTAAATTCCTCAGCCCTTATCCAAATGTGCTCTGTGGTTTTTCTTTGGGTTCTTGCTGTGGCTTTATATAGCTGAGTGCAGCTCTACTCAAGCCATATGGAAGATGGGTATGCCCTACAGTCCGTCTGCAAGAAGCCCTTTTGCTAAAGCCAATAAGACTTTTGTGTTCTTATTGCCTCCATAGGGTGTTGTTGCTGATACCTCTCCCCAGACAGTGGCACCTTCATCCCAGGACACAAGTGGTCAGCAGCAGCAGATAGCAGTGGACACATCCAACGAGCATGCATCCGCATATTCTTACCAACAGTCTAAGTAAGTTCAAGCCATACTAAACTCTTTCCCTCCAGGTCAGCCATCTGGACATTATTCTCTTATGTGGCATCTGCTATCTTTTGCTGCAGTACAGACCATCCCTAACTTAGTGACAAACATATATTTAGTTCATTATTCTGTGGGTTAGAATTTGGGCTGACCTCAGGTGAATGGTTCTTCTGATATTGACTGGACTTGCTTGAGCATGTGGGCATAGCTCCTGGGCATCTTCACAGTTCTGCTTCTGGGTGTTAGTTGTCTGATGGTTGAGTGATGGACACCAATGAGCCATGTATTGCTGACCCTCTAGCAGGCTTATTCCCATGGAAGTCTCAGAATTCAGAGAACAGCAAGAGAAGATGCCCAAATGACCAGCATTTTTTGAATTCCGTTTATGACTCATTTGCTATTGTCCCATAGGTCAAACGCAAGTCATGTGACCAAGCCCAGAGTTAATGTAGGAATTCACTACCAAAAGGCTTGGATACAGAGAGGGGCATCATAGACATTGTTACCAAAAAAAATTCTACCACACGTAATTTTTGAAAACCTCCAGTATTCACACTTGAAACTGGATAGTGTGTCTGCATTTTGGTCTCAGTGACTTCATTCTTAAATGAAGACAGTAACACTCCCCTGGCAAGGGTGCTTCAAACTCACCCAGTAAAACAGTTTATGAAAAAGAGTATTGTTAAATATAAAACAACATGGAGTACAGTCTTATTGAGGAATTAAGTGGCAAAGCAAAAATCAGGGAGTCAGAATTACTACTGAAAAATCCTTAAAACACTGAGAGAGCAAAGTTCAGTTAGCTTTGTGTTGAGTAATTATGGAGATTAAAATTTGAAAGGTTTTGATTGAAACCAAAGGAATTAACAAAAGTTCAGTCTATATACAGATGTCTTGTCATGCTAACTATTTTACTTTATAGGTAACAGTCAAAGCCCTGCTGAATAGAAAATTTCCAAAAGACTCTTCCTGTTTGCAGAGTGCTGTTCCATTTCTTGATCATCAGTTTTCTTTCATCTCAATACACATTTAGAGATTTGTTTGTTGTTGAAAGATTGATAATGGTAATGGAGTCTTCAGTATGTGCTTTAACTTCTAAAGTCACTCCTCCAAATTAAATATGCTAGAACATGACTTAACCTTACAAATACAAGGTATTATTATTACTATTATTATTATCATTACTGCTACTACTACTACTACTATCATTATTACTATTACACAATAACTTTCAGGAAATATCTGTAGTGAATAAGGCATTTTTGTTTTTTATTTGTAAGTTTTTTAATTTTTATTTTATATTGGAGTTTAGTTGATTAAAAATGTTGTGTTAGTTTCAGGTGTACAGCAAAATGATTCACTTATACATATACATGTATCTATTCTTTTTTCAAATTCTTTTCCATTTAGGTTATTACAGAATATTGAGCAGAGTTCCCTGTGCTATACAGTAGGTCCTTGTTTGTTACCTATTTTAAATATAATAGTGTGTATATGTCAATCCCAAACCCCCAATTTAGCCCTGCCCCCCCCCCACTTTTCCCCTTTGGTAACCATAGGTTTGTTTTCTAAGTCTGTGAGTCTGTTTATGTTTTGTAAATAAGTTCATTTGTATCATTTTTTTAGATTCCACATATAAGCCGTATCATATGATATTTGTCTTTCTCTGTGTTACTTCACTTAGTATGATAATCTCCAGGTCCATCCATGTTGCTGCAACTGGTATTATTTCATTCTCTTTAATGGCTGAGTAATATTCTGTTGTATATATGTACATCATCTTCTTTAATCATTCATCTGTTTATGGACATTTAGGTTGCTTCCATGTCTTGGCGATTGGAAATAGTGCTGCAATGAACACTGGGGTGTATGTATCATTTTGAACCATCATTTTCTCCAGATATATGCTCAGGACTGGGATTGCTGGATCATATGGTAGCACTATTGGTTTTTTAAGGAACCTCCATATTGCTTTCCATAGTGGCTTTAGCA
This sequence comes from Stenella coeruleoalba, assembly GCF_951394435.1. Taxonomy (NCBI): domain Eukaryota; kingdom Metazoa; phylum Chordata; class Mammalia; order Artiodactyla; family Delphinidae; genus Stenella; species Stenella coeruleoalba. The sequence goes on from NC_137156.1 coordinate 50,815,844, forward strand.
ATTTACATTCCCATCAACAGTGTAGGAGGGTTCCCTTTTTCTCCACACCCTCTCCAGCATTTATTGTTAGTAGACTTTTGATGATGGCCATTCTGACTGGTGTGAGGTCATATCTCATTGTAGTTTTGATTTGCTAATAATTAGTGATGTTGAGCATCTTTTCTTCTTTGAAGAAACATCTATTTAGGTCTTCTGCACATTTTTCGATGGGGTTTTTTTTTTTATATTGAGTTGCATGAGCTGTTTATATATTTTGTAGATAAATCCCTTGTCAGTTGCATCATTTGCAAATATTTTCTCCCATTGTGTGGATTGTCTTTTCATTTTGTTTATGGCTTCCTTTGCTGTGCAAAAGCTTTTGAGTTTAATTGGGTCCCATTTGCTTATATTTGTTTTTATTTCCATTACTCTAGGAGACAGATCAGAAAAGATATTGCTGCAATTTATGTCAGAGAGTGTTCTTCCTATGTTTTCCTCTAAGGGTTTTATAGTATACAGTCTTATATTTGGGTCTTTAATCAATTTTGAATTTATTTTTGTATATGGTGTTAAAGAATGTTCTATTTTATTCTTTTACATATAGCTGTCCAGTTTCCCCAGCACCAGTTACTGAAGAGACTGTCTTTTCTCCATTGTATAGTCTTGCTTCCTTTGTTGTAGACTGACCATAGCTGCCTGGGTTTCTATATTTCTCTTTTTGTGCCAGTACCATACTGTTTTGATGATTTGTAGCTTTGTATTGATAGCATAGTCTGAAGCCAGGGAGGCTGATTCCTCCAGCTCCATTTTTCTTTCTCAAGATTGCTTTGGCTATTCAAAGTCTTATGTGTCTCATACAAATTTTAAGATTTTTTTGTTCTACTTGTGTAAAAAATGCCATTGATAGTTTGATAAGGATTTCATTGAATCTGTAGATTGCCTTGGGTAGTATAGTCATTTTGACAATATTGATTCTTCCAGTCCAAGAACATGGTATATCTTTCCATCTGTTTGTGTCATCTTTGATTTCTTTCATCAGCATCTTATAGTTTATTGAGTGCAGGTCTTTTGCCTCCTTAGTTAAGTCTATTCCTAGGTATTTTATTCTTTAGGGTGTGATGGTAAATGGAATTGTTTCCTTAATTTCTCTTTCTGATCTTTTATTGTTAATGTATAGGAATGCAACAGATTTCTGTGTATTCTTTTAGCTTTTGCTTGTCTGTAATGCTTTGGATTTCTCCATTGATTCTGAACAAGAGCCTTGCTGGGTAGAATATTCTTGGTTGTAGGTATTTCCCTTTCATAATTGTAAATATATAATGCCACTCCCTTTTGGCCTGCAGAGTTTCTGATGAAAAATCAGCTGATAGCCTTATGAGGATTCCTTTTTATGTTATTTGTTGTTTTCCCTTGTTGCTTTTAATAATTTTTCTTTGTATTTAATTTTTGTTAGTTTGATTACTATGTGTATTGGTGTGTTCCTCCTTGGGTTTATCCTGTATTAGGATCCTGTACCCTGCATTTCCTGGACTTGGGTGACTCTTTCCTTTCCTGTGTTAGGGAAATTTTTGGCTATAATATCTTCAAATATTTTCTCAAGCCCTTTCCCTTTTTCTTCTTCTGTGAATGTTGGTGCATTTAACATTGTCCCAGAGGTCTCTGAGACTTTCATCATTGCTTTTCATTCTTTTTTCTTCTTTTAAATAAATAAATAAATAAATATAAATTTATTTATTTTTGGCTGCATTGGGTCTTCGTTTCTCTGTGCGGGCTTTCTCTAGTTGCAGAGAGTGGGGGCTACTATTCGTTGCAGTTCACGGGCTTCTTCTTGTGGTGGCTTCTCTTGTTGCAGAGCATGGGCTCTAGGCATGCAGGCTCAGTAGTTTTGGCTCACAGGCTCAGTAGTTGTGGTGCACAGGCTTAGTTGCTCTGTGGCATGTGGGATCTTCCCAGACCAGGGCTCGAACCCGTGTTCCCTGCATTGGCGGGTGGATTCTTAACCACTACACCATGAGGGAAGTCCCCCTTTTTTTTTTTTCTTTATTCTGTTCTGTGGCATTGATTTCCACCACTCTGTCTTCCAGTTCACTTATCTGTTCTTCTGCCTCAGTTATTCTGCTATTAATTCCTTCTAGTATATTTTTCATTTCAGTTATTATGTTGTTCATCTGTTTTTTGTTTTCTTTGTTCTTTAAATCTTCTATCTATCTCTGTTGAAAATTTTTTGCATCTTCTTGGTCTATACCTCCATTCTTCTTCCGAGGTTTTGGATCATTTACTATCATTACTCTGAATACTTTTTTCAGGGAGATTGCCTATCTCCTCTTCATTTAGTTGTTCTTGTGGGTTCTTCTCTTGTTCCTTTGTTTGCAACATATTTCTCTGTCATCTCATTTGTCTAACTGTTTGTGTATGTGGTCTCCTTCCCACAGGCTGCAGGATCATAGTTCCTCTTCCTTCTGGTGTCTGCCCCCTGGTGGGTGAGGCTGGTCTAGGGGCTTGTGTAGCCATCCTGGTGGGAGGGGACTGGTGCCTGCCCTCAGGTGGGTAGAGCTGGCACTTGTCCCTCTGGTGGGCAGAGCCGTGTCAAGGGCTGTGTTTTGAGGTGGCTGTGAGCTCAGTATGTCTTTAGTCAGCCTGTCTTCTGATGGGTGGGGCTGTATTCCTATCTTGTTGGTTGTTTGGCCTGAGGATTTACAGCACTGGAGCCTGCAGGCTATTGGGTGAAGCCAGGTCTTCCCAGAGAGCTCACGCTGATCAGTATTACCTGGGACCTCTGCTACTGGTGTTCCCACAGTGAGCTACAGCTGACCTGGCCTCCCCAGAAGACCCTCCAAGACCCCTAGGTAGGTCTATCCCAGGTTCCTATGGAGGTACTGCTTTGTACTGGGCCCCAGTGCATGTGGGATCTTGTATGCCTTCCAGGAGTGGAGTTTCTGTTTCCCCCAGCCTTGCAGAACTCCTGCACTCAAGCCCCACTGGGTGTCAAGGCTAAATGCTCTGGGGGGTTCTTCCTCCAGATACCAGATGCTCAGACTGTCTTGGAGGGCTATTTTTATGTGGGAATGTCCCTGCGTAGCCTGCGTTGGTTTAATATGTTTTGGTGTGAGAGCTGTTTTTATTATAGATGTCTGACACCTCTTTTCTCAGTGTATGCTGGTAGTTGTTATCCCCTTGATACGGGAGGTGTGACTGGTGTTGTGGTGACCAGAGCCTGCCCTGCATATTTAGTGGGGACTCCCCTTTGCTCTGTGGTTGTCACCGCTCTGTTTGGATCAGGGTCTGCTCCCTAGTTGTTGGAATAGAGGCCCCCAGATCTGTTTCTTAGCTGTGTTTCTGATCTGTGGTGTGATGTAGACAGGATTGGAGCATTCCCACTGAGAGTGAAGCCACCGAGTATTCCTCCTCTGGAACTGTTCACCTGTAGGTGTGCTCTGTTTTGTCACCTTTCACCTGTTGTGGGAGCACTCAGATTACACTGTTTGTTATTGGCACTGCTGTCAGCCCACCTTATCCATAGGTATGCCAGCAGTTGGCCCTGGTGTCTCTCAGGCATTGTTTTCACCAAGCCACCAGCACAGATCCACTGAAGTCAGGTCCCAAGATTGCAGTAATCATGGATCTGGACAGGCTATGGGCACTATGGAAGCATCTCAGACTCTGGCCTTGCCCACCCCCACATGTACCTGCCCACAAAGTCCACAGCTGCTAAAGCTTGACCCATCTTGGCTGTGGGAGCACTCATTGTCAGATCAGATGTTCTGCAGGTTCTGAGTTTACAAAGCCAGTCACAGAGTGTAAATCCACAGATTGTGCAGCTGTGAGGAGAGATTTCAGCTCTTCTCCCATCTCTCATGGCCCCTGGGGCTCAGCTATGGTTTCAGCCTCACCTCTGTGTGTCGGCCACCCACAGGCATCTGCTCCTGAAGCTGCCCCAGAGCACACAAGCCTACCCTGGCAGGAGGGGGTGGAGTGGGCGGCAGCCAGGGGCGTGAGAGCCTGCCCCAGCGGGAGCCCTTCCTAGTGCCTGGGGAGGCAGGGGCTGGTGCATGGGGAGAGAGGCTACATAGGTGGCCTGCCCTTTGCACATCACTCAACAACGGCACTTCGCTTCTATGGCAATCTGGGCTTGCTTCACGAGCGTTCTCCATTGTGGAGCTCCTCATTCCCATCCCCTCAGACTGTCTTCTCACAGCCAACAGCAGTCCTTTCCACAGCTCTGCTCTCCAGATCCAACATTCTAGCACCCTGCCCCTGTATACACCAGTGGACACACCTCTCAGGCTTGGGCGTGCAGGGCTGTGGCATGGATCATCTGTGTAGGTCTCACTCTGTCCAGCCTGCCTCAGGCCAGTTGCTGCACTCTCTTTCAAGCCCCCAAAGCTCCCCTCTGTCCCAGCTGATCTCCCCACCAGTAAGGGGGCTTCCCTGGACATGGGAAATTCTCCTCTCCTTCAGCTCCCCCCAAGGGGTGCAGGTCCTGTCCCACTTCTCCTCTTCCTTTTCCCTTCTTCTTTCTTTTATCTTACTCTGTTATGTGGGGATCTTTCTGGTCCTCTTAGTTGTCTGAGGTCCTCTGCTAGTGTTCAGCAGGTGCTCTGTGAGAACTGTTCCATTTGTAGATGTATTCTTTTTTTTTTTTTTTTTTTTTGCGGTATGCGGGCCTCTCACTGTTGTGGCCTCTCCCGTTGCAGAGCACAGGCTCCGGACGCGCAGGCTCAGCGGCCATGGCTCACGGGCCCAGCTGCTCCACGGCATGTGGGATCATCCCAGACCGGGGCACGAACCCGCATCCCCTGCATCGGCAGGTGGTCTCTCAACCACTGCGCCACCAGGGAAGCCCTGTAGATGTATTCTTAATGCATTTGTGGGGAGAGTTGAACTTTACGTCCTCTTACTTCTCCACCATCTTGACTCCCCCTGTAATTTAATTTAAAATACCTTTAGTATAGATATAAATAGACATTATGATATTAAATGTATGTGTGATGGGTTAAACTACTTTTCAGGGGCACTCAGTGACCCTAATCAGAATTTCACACCCCACAGGAGGTCAGTTCTCATTTAATGAGAAAGGCCAGAGGTTTGTACAAGTATTTTAAACTATCCATATTTCAATTAGCATAATGATTGTTAGAAGCGAGTTGCCTGATGAAAGCAGTGCCAAGTTAATTAGCATAATGAAACTGGAAATGAGCTCCCATTTGTGAAATTGGGAGTATTCAAGATAGCATGAATTGGCTAAAGTATTTTAGAGATACTCTCCACTCTACACAGGAAAGATAGAATAAGACTGTAGGGAAACGTGTAGCTTATAACTTTAGGGATGTTGCTTGTGGCTTATTCTCAAAACAAACAAGACTGTTGTAAAGTCGATTTCTCTATAAGGGTAATGTAGTCCCACCTCCAGAAAATGGTCAAGATACAAACACCCTTCCTTGCAACTGTCCAGAACCTCCTCTTCTCCCTGCCTGATTGATTAAATCAGCTTTAGCTGCCTCCAATTGTAAGCCCACAGTGAGATGCTCTCTTCTTTCTCAGGGTTGTCCCCACCTTTCATGGTCACTGTAAGATGCGACAGGGATGGGAGTCTCTGCCTGACCCAGAGGGAGCATCTCTGCCTCTGATAGATTCTAGCAAGAGTGTCCCCATCCACCTTTACACCTAGACCCAGTTTCACTTGCAGTACCCAGAATCATGCCAGAGTCTATGCTAGGACACATACCCCTGCCCTCAAGGATTTTCAGTCTAATATGGGAACCTGAGGCTGGAGTGTGGTTAACTAGGCGGGAAAGTTGTAGAACAGACCAGCTTTTATAGAGCCTTTGGTCCTTGGATTCTTAGCTTTGTGTAGACTAAGTATTTTCACTTTTATTCTAGGGGAGCTGCAAAACCTTTGGAGGGCTTGAAGAGAAAGAATGATGGGATTTGATTTACCTTAGATGACTCCAGCCTCAGGTTCCCACCTCCAGATTTTTGAACTTCCTGTTTCCTCTACCTAGAATGCTTTTCCTCTAAGTCTTTCCAAGATTAGCTTATAATTATCTTTCACATCCAGACCTACATGAGAGACCTTCCCTGATACCAAATCTTAGGTATTTATCCAGCCACTTTCTATTACAGAATATACTTAAGTATTCTGAGATTCTTTTTCTTTTTGATTGTTTGCTGATTGATCCATTGATTGTACGTCTAATCCTTGTGGAAAGCAAAATCTAAGAGAGTAGGGGAGGCATCTGCCTCTTTCATTGGTCTTTCCTTAGCATCTGGAATACTGCCTTTCTCATAGTAGGCACTCGTCAATAATTGCTGATTGGATGAATAAAGGTGTCATTTTCATTTATCCAGACATCATTAAACTGTTAACAAGGAAGGTCTTGAATCACTTATTTCCTCATTATGCTTTGAAACAACCAAAGCCAGTTTCACCTACTCACAAAGCCTTGACAGATGCTTCTGGCCACATAGTAGCTCTCATCTCCTACCAGTGTCTCTCACTGTGTTCCCACATAGCTAATCTCTGTTCCCATCTCATATATTAACTAACTCACTGAGCATACTTAAAAACTTCCAATCTGCTTGGAACAGAGTGCCAGAGACTACCATATTATCTGATGGGATTCACACAGGCTTTTAGCTAAATTTAAAAAACAGAGGAGGTGGAGACAAGATGGCAAAATAGAAGGATGTGAGCTCACTTCTTACGAAAACACCAAAATCATAACTAACTGCTGAACAACCATCGACAAAAAAATGCTGGAACCTACCAGAAAAGTTATCCTACATCCAAAGACAAAGAAGAAACCACAATGAGATGGTAGGAGGGGTGCAGTCATGACAAAATCAAATCCCATACAGCCAGGTGGGCAAGCCACAAACTGGAAAATAATTATACCACAGAAGTTCTCCCACAGGAGTGAAAGTTCAGAGCCCCACGCCAGGCTTGCCACCCTGGGAGTCTGACAATGGGAAGAGGAGCCCCCAGAGAATCTGGCTTTGAAGGCCAATGGGGTTTGCAGGAATTCCACAGGACTCGGGGGGGGGGGGAAAGAAACTCTCCTCTAGGAAGCCACACACAACACCTCATGTTCATTAGGACCCAGGGAAAAAAAATGCAATGGCTTCATAAGAACCTGGGACAGACCTACCTGCAGGTATTGGAGGGTCTCCTGCAGAGGTGGGGGATGGATGTGGCTCACTGTGGGCACAAAGACTCTGGTGGTGGCAGTTCTGGTGAGTACTCATTGGCGTGAGCCCTCCAGGAGGCTGCCGTTTTCTCACCAAGACCCGGACCCTCCCAACAGCCCATAGGTTCCAGTTCTGGGACACCTCAGGCAGAACAACCAAAAGGCCAGGAATACAGCCCCACCCATCAGCAGACAGGCTATTTAAAGTCTTCCTGAGCACACAGCAGCCAGCTAAACACACCCCCAGACAAGGCCCTGCCCACCAGGGGGACAAGATCCAGCTCTGCCCACCAGTGGAAATCATAAGAGACTACTACAAGCAACTATATGCCAATAAGATGGACAACCTAGAAAAAATGGACAAATTCTTAGAAAGGTACAACCTTCCAAGACTGAAACAGGAAGAAATAGAAAATATCAACAGACCAATCACAAGCACTGAAATTGAAACTATGATTAAAAAACACCCAACAAACAAAAGTCCAGGACCAGACAGCTTCACAGGCATATTCTATCAGACATCTAGAGAAGAGGTAACAACTATCCTTCTGAAACTCTTCCAAAAATTTCTGAGCAAGGAACACTCCCACACTCATTTTACAAGGCCACAATCACCCTGATACCAAAATCAGACAAGAATACCACAAAAAAGAAAATTACAGGCCAATAACACTGATGAACATACACGCAAAAATCCACAACAGAAAACCAGCAGATGAAATCCAACAACACAGTAAAAGGATCAACCCTGATCAAGTGGGATTTATCCTAGGGGTGCAAGGATTCTTCAACATATGCAAATCAATCAATGTGATACACCACATTAACAAATTGAAGAATAAAAACCATATGATCATCTCAATAGATGGAGAAAAAGCTTTTAACAAAGTTCAACACACATTTATGATAAAAACTCTCCAGAAAGTGGGCCTAGAGGGACCCTACCTCAACAAAATAAAGGCCATATATGACAAACCCATAGCTAACATCATGCTCAATAGTAAAAATCTGAAAGCATTTCCTGTAAGATCAGGAACAGGACAAGAATGTCCACTCTCGCCACTTTTATTCAACATAGTTTTGGAAGTTCTAGCCACAGCTATCAGAGAAGAAAAAGAATTAAAAGGAATCCAAATTGGGAAAGAAGTAGTAAAACTGTCACTGTTTGCAGATAACATGATACTATACATAGAAAATCCTAAACATGTTAACAGAAAACTACTAGAGCTCATCAATGAATTTGGTAAAGTTGCTTGATACAAAATAAATGCACAGAAATCTGTTGCATTCCTATACACTAACAATGAAAGATCAGAAAGAGAAATTAAGGAAACAATTCCATTTACCATCACATGAAAAAAATAAAATACCTAGGAATAAACCCATCAAAGAAGGCAAAAGACCTCTTCTCAGAAAACTATAAGATGTTGGGACTTCCCCAGTGTCACAGTGGTTGAGAATCCGCCTGCCAGTTCAGGGGACACGGATTCAATCCCTGGTCCGGGAAGATCCCACATGCCATGGAGCAACTATGCCCATGCGCCACAACTATTGAGCCTGTGCTCTAGAGCCTGCGAGCCACAACTACTGAGCCCACGTGCCACAACTACTGAAGCCCACGCCCCTAGAGCCCATGCTCTGCAACAAGAGAAGCCACCACAATGAGAAGCCTGCGCACTGCAACAAAGAGTAGCCCCTGCTCGCTGCAACTAGAGAAAGCCTGCACACAGCAACAAAGACCCAATGCAGCCAAAAATAAATAAATAAATAAATTTATAAAAAAGAAAACTCTTATAGTTGATGAAAGAAATCTAAGATAACACAAACAGATGGAAAGATAAGTCATGTTTCTGGATTGAAAGAATCAATATTGTCAAAATGACTATACTACCCAAAGCAATCTACAGATTCTATGCAATACCTATCAAATTACCAATGGCATTTTTCACAGAACTAGAACCAAAAAATCTTAAAGTTTGGGGCTTCCCTGGTGGCGCAGTGGTTGAGAGTCTGCCTGCCGATGCAGGGGACACAGGTTTGTGCCCCAGTCCGGGAAGATCCCACATGCCGCGGAGCGGCTGGGCACGTGAGCCATGGCCGCTGAGCCTGCACATCCGGAGCCTGTGCTCCGCAACGGGAGAGGCCACAACAGTGAAAGGCCCATGTACTGCAAAAAAAAAAAAAAAAAAAAAAAATCTTAAAGTTTGTATGAGACACAAAAGACCCTGAATAGCCAAATCAATCTTGAGAAAGAAAAATGGAGCCAAAGGAACAGGCTCCCTGACTTTGGACTATACTACAAAGCTACAGTCATCAAAACAGTATGGTACTAACACAAAAACAGAAATATAGATCAATGGAACAGCAAAAGAGTGCAGAGATAAACCCACATACCTATGGTCAACTAATCTATGACAAAGGATGCAAGAATATACCGTGGAGAAAAGACAGTCTCTTCAGTAACTGGTGCTGGGAAAACTGGACAGCAACGTGTAAGAGAATGAAATTAGAACACTCTCTGACACCATACACAAAAATAAAATGTATTAAAGACCTAAATATAAAGCTGGATGGTATAAAACTCTTAGAGAAAAACAGGAAGAACACTCTCTGACATAAATTGCAGCAATATCTTTTTTGATCCACCTCCTAGGGTAATGAAAATAAAAGCAAAAATAAACAAATGGAACCTAATTAAACTTAACAGCTTTTGCACAGTAAAGGAAACCATAAACAAAATGAAAAGACAGCCTACAGAATGGGAGAAGATAGTTGCAAATGAAGCAACTGACAAGGGATTAATCTCCAAAATATACAAATAACTCATACAGCTTGTCAAAAAAACAAACAACTGAATCAAAAAATGGGCAGAAGATCTAAATAGATGTTTCTCCAGAAAAGACATACACATGAACAAAACACACATGAAAAGATGCTCAACATCACTAATGATCAGACAAATACAAATCTAAACTGCAGTGAGGTATCACCTCCCACCAGTCAGAATGGCAAACATCAAAAAATCTACAAACAATAAATGCTAGAGACGGTGTGAAGAAAAGGGAACCCTCCTACACTGTTGGTGGGAATGTAAATTGGTACAGCCACTATGGAAAATAGTATGGAGGTTCCTCAAAAAACTAAAAGTAGAGTTGCCATATTATCCAGCAGTCCCACTCTTGGGCACGTATCTTGTGAAAAGCATAATTCCAAAAGATACATGCACCCCAATGTTCGTCGCTGCACTATTTACAATAGCCAAGACATCAAAGCAACCTAAATGTCCATCAACAGAGGAGTGGATAAAGAAGTGGTACATATATATACAATGGAATATTACTCAGCCATAAAAAAGAACAAAATAATTCCATTTGCGGCAACATGGATGGACCTAGAGATCGTCATATTGAGTGAAGTAAGTCAGACTGAGAGAGACAGCTATCATGATATCGCTTATGTGTGGAATCTAAAAAAATGGTACAATGAACTTATTTACGAAACAGAAATGAAGTCACAGATGTAGAAAACAAACTTATAGTTACCAGGGGGGAAAGAGGGAGGAGATAAATTGGGAGAACACGATTGACACATACACACTACTATATATAAAATAGATAACTAATAAGGACCTACTGTGTAGCACAGGGAACTCTACTCTGTGCTCTGTAATGGCCTATATGGGAAAAGAATCTAAAAAAAAGTGTGTATATTTATACGTATAACTGATTCACTTTACTATACACCTGAAACTAACACAACAATATAAATCAACTATACTCCAATAAAAAGTAAATAAATAAATTACAGACAACACAACAGAAGGTTATAGGAAAAAATTTAGAGAAATATTTAAAATGTGCATATGAACAAAAAGGTTGCATTTGGAATCATGGGTCAGCATAATTTTAATATTCCAAATTACACTTTCCAAGCTAAAAAAACATTACTTCCCATTTTGTATTCATGCTTTTTTTCCCTCCTATTGTTAAAAGAGGCTATTAATGCAAGAGACTCTGATTACTCTTAGCCCAAACGGGGGGAAATGATACCTGTGTTTTATTTTGGAAGTTCTTTGGAAATTCCTGTTCCTGCTTAGGTTAGTCTCAGTTTTCCTTTGTGCTATTTAGGAAATCTTAAAAATAACTAGGACTTTAAAAGTATGAGTCTTCAAGCAAAGTTACATTCTAATAAGCAAAATCAGAAGTCCTTGGTTCAAATTCCATCTTTGCCACTTACTTGTTGTCTCCTCAAGGAGCCTCCCTCACATCTTTAAAGTGAGAGATTAGATCAGTGTTCTCCAGAAAGTATAAATTAGGTCTCCAGTGCTAAGCTAGGATTTACCACCCTGCCCTGGAGGTGGGGTGGGGAGGATGGTCAAAAGTGGTTTTAAGAAACACTGCTTTAAGCTAAGTGAAATGCTTGCTTAATTGCAGCTCTCTTCAAAGCCGTTAATATGCTAGTGGCCCTGACTCCCTGAGGGCCAGATAGATAGATACTTCCTGAAAGATTTGAGTGTGCGCTGCCCTCCTCCTTTGGAATGCTAAACAAACAAACAAAAAATTAACAAATTATTAAAGAACTAAACAAAATTTTTATTGTCAGCATGATGATTATTTTGATACTAATTTAAAAGATAACATTTTTTCAGAAACAATTTTTTTTCTATTGATCCCTTTCTTTGTTGGTGCCCTAACCGCATGTTTAGTTTACTATGGGTAATCCAGTAGTGGGAGTATAGTGTGCAGATTTTCCACACTCTGGATCACAGAATCCCTCTTTTCACATGAAAATTTGTGAAGCTAATCTGTTAGAAATGACTCTGGGGAATATTGCATCCTTAGATCATCTTTAAGACTTCTTCCAGCCTAAAAATCTAGAATTCTAAGATGATGATTTGCCACTTTTTAATATATTCACTCTGCTTTTGGGGGGAGTAGGCACGGGGAGGTTGGAGGATGAGAGTATTCAGAACGACTCTGTGATCTTAAATTTGGTCAAACTCTCAGTCTTCCAACCTTCACACTGACCTTAGAAGGCCTTTATCTCAACCCCAGTATTGTTGGTCTTTTTAATTCTTCGGGTCTTCTCTGTCTAACTGAACTGTCATGACACCAATTGCCTATAAATCGTCAGTACGGTAATGAGCAAATTATATGCCCTTGATTACCATCCTTACATGTCCTTTAAGCTTGTGAATAATAATATATTTCTATTTGCACAGTACTTTACAGTTTGCAAATGATTTTCATAATCATGCTCTCATTCACACAAATTTCTCTTTTTACATTGCAATTCATTTTATTTTTAAAATAGTCTCACTGCACAACTTAAAATGTTCTTGTTGCTCCTGATCACAGCCTTGACACTTTGAAAGCCTACTGTTTTTATGAATGCCAGTGCATGACATAAGCATTATGTAAATGTGCACTTTCACACTTCATTAGAACAGAGAAGGTGCACAGGAGTGAATTCAGTTCTATTAAACAGCAACACCTTTTCCCTTCAAACTTCAGCTAGCCATCATGAAAATGTAAAGTACAACCAGTTATTTCTCCTCATTTGTTTTCATGTAGCAACGAGATCACTTGAAGGATGAAACAAGTGATGGTAGGAGGATATTGGAAACATTTGTGTAAGGTTATAAAACTTGAAAGTAGCTCCAGCCTCACTCGTAAATACGGATGCTTAGATATCAGCCCATGTGACACACCTGAGCAGTGAGGGGGTTCTGTGTCATGTAGTCCATTGACTAAGACAGCATTCACTGAGCAGCTCTGATGGAGATTCATGCTATATTAGGCATTTTCTGCTCAATGCACAATAATACCAGGGTAGAAGATGGGAGTGGGAGCAAAGAATAGACCAAAAAACAAACATAAAAACACACACAAAATGTTGTTCCCATAACAAGGTAGATTTTTAGAAGTAAATGGCGTAAACCTAAACTTTGCAAAGATGTACAGAGAGATCAAATATATACCATGGTTCCCATGACTACTACTACTAAAATTTCCCTTACTGTTGCTATTATGAAAATTTTGATTGCTTTTATTCTTAAAAGGAACCCCACTTTCTTGCATAACACAGAAATAATATGTATTTCTAGAGACTTAAACTCTTGGTTAAAAATGGAACTATTCACTCTATCAATGAGTCGCTTTCCTTACATGATTCTAGGAACAAATTACCCAGGTTTCTAACAGCTATAGCTGAGACATATGAGGGCTTTTTGCAAATTAGGAAAAGGAAACCCTCTGGGTTTCCTCAGAAACCTTCAGGCTAACTGTCAAAACATCCCAGGCTAGTTCAAAACATTGTTGAGGGCTTTTTGTGAATTTGAATAAGGGCCACTTGCTCAGAGCAAATGCAGCCCTGCACCAGAGTACACAGCTTGGGGAACAGACCATGGGCTAAAATCAGCCCCCAGGCACTCCTTCGGCCAAGCATCCTGTGCAGTGAAACACCTGGACAACTCTACCCAGCAACACTGAGGTTTCTTTACTAAATTAAGCAACTGGGCACCAGAAGAACCCACAGAACACTGAGGGAAGAAGGCTTCATCTAAATAGGACCTACAGATAGTTTGAAGCATCTTCATTTTAAAAGATACCCCTGAAATTCTTGAGCTAAATTCTGATCTGTGGGTGGAAGAGATAAGAGTAAAGATCAACCCACTATTAGCTCAGCCCTGCCATATAGATGGGGCAGAATCAGAAGAGATTATGTGGGCTGGGCTGGCAAAGTGACATATAATAAAAATAGCATTTGTCTTGTTAAACACCTACAGTGTGCCTACCAGTCTGCCAGACTCCTGGAGAGTAAAAAGAAGTAAAATATAGTCCCTGCTCTCAAAAATTTAAAACCTTGTTGAGATAGAGATGCAAGGAAGAAGAAAAGAAATTGGAAAGTGAACAAAACTACATTGCCCTCTTACCTGTCTTATTTACATAAGCCTTCTGCTTATGTGGATACACTTAATGAGCTCCGTGAGGTAACAAAGAATCAATTGCTGCAGATGTAAGCTCTTATATACAGGATGGATAAACAACAGGGTCCTACTGTATAGCACAGGGAAGTACATTCAATATCCTGTGATAAAGCACAATGGAAAAGAATATTAAAAAGAAGTATGTGTATATGTATATCTGAATCACTTTGATTTCTGCTGTGCAGAAATCAACACAACATTCTAAATCAACTATACTTCAATTAAAAAAAAAAACATAAAACCCATTGCTGTATCCTGGGTACATAGTAGGGAATCACATATTGTTTGACTGAGTTTGTGATGAATCTCATGGGAGTTCTGAAAGGACAGAATTACTCAAGGAATTTCTGGGGGAACTAAAACACAAGCCAAGCATTGAAGAATACATTCCATGAACATAGGAAATATTGCTTGTCTAGATATATTTGTATATTTACAACTTTACAACTGAAAGATATTCTTGATCTATTGATCTAAACAAACTCCAGCTCAAATATATATTTGTGTGAAAGTGGCAGAATTTGACACTCTCCTAAGCCCAATGTGCTTTTATAACTGTTATATTGAAAGAGCTTGGTAGCTTTTAAAGAGCGCTCACTGGAAAAGAGCACAGAAGGTGATTTCAGAGTTGTTTTGGTGTAATGACCCCTCTTATTCCATTGTTTTCACAGACCATAAACAAGACCGAATGAAGAATGTCCGTCTGAAACTCTGCCTTGAATGAAGAAACTTCATTGAACAAGAAGTTGGCTTCCAGTTTTGCACAGGCGTCAATGGAATGCTTTTTTTTTTTTAATTTTCTACTTTACCCAATGAAAACAACGTGTTTTTATGTGCTGTGCAAGTGGTTCCTTCATGTGGTCTGACAGTTTATTTTTTCCATCATTCTTTTTAAAGAAAAAAAATATCCCAGAAGAGGACAACAAGCAAACAAGCAAACAAAGCAAAACATGGAAGGTTGACATTTATCTGGAAGAACATTTGAATTCAGAATTTATCTGAAGGTGTAGATAGATTTTTTTTTTTAATGGAAAATCTGATGTCAAGAGGTGGGCAAGCAGAAATGGAAACAAATTGTCTTCCTCAGTAATTAAGCTACTCTTTCTTTTTCCCTTCTTGTTTAAATCTAGTGGGTTGGTTTTTTAATTTTTTTTTTTTCTTAGAAATATTTAGGTAAGGTTTATCTTGAATCTTAATTGCCTTAATTTTAAGGACGTCAAAGGCTCTCGAGGCAAGCTCTCAACGTCTTGTTTAAAAAAGAAAGAATTGAAATATTGTGCCAGCTTTCACTGGTACAGAAGTTTAAGACTATGAGTTTTTAGGGTGAAAAAAAACTGTACAGTTTAAAAGAAAATGTTTTTCTTCATTTGAAGAAAATTTGTTGATAAAAGAAACCATGGCAACTGCAAGAATTGGGAAAATGCTGGGACTTCTGATGAACTTTGTCTTAAGTGTTGAATCATTCTAGAAGGCTAAAACATTTTACGGTAAAGTTATTAACGTTGGTT
Organism: Stenella coeruleoalba; assembly: GCF_951394435.1. Lineage (NCBI taxonomy): Eukaryota > Metazoa > Chordata > Mammalia > Artiodactyla > Delphinidae > Stenella > Stenella coeruleoalba. The sequence goes on from NC_137156.1 coordinate 50,831,506, forward strand.
TCAAAACAACTGCATTAGAAATAATGCGTGTTTGGGGGGCAGAATGCAGATTTTTTTATTTCTGAAGCGTGATGGCTAGCAAAAGCTTTAGTGCTTTTTATCTGCAGTCTTTTTTATGAGCTTTACAAACTTTTTAGTCAGCTTTGCTTGTCACATTGCAAAACCTAGCTTAAGAGCATTAAAAAAAAAACAAGTAGATAGGAGCTTATGATCAAAAAGTGAAAAAAAAAAACAAAACACAAAAAAACAAAAAAAGCAATAGATAGAGAAATTGTTGACAATTTCTGTAGTCTTTCCTAGTTGTGATCAAATTCAGCCTATGGATGGCCTATTTTATACCAAAGATGAAGTGGCACCCTATTGCAGTCCAGAAGATAGAGGTTGTTTTTCTTTTCTTCTCTTTTCTTTTTTAAAATTTTATTTGACCTACATGGCCGGACCAGTTCTTACTTTGTTGTTTGTTTAAACTACCTTCCACTGGTGTTTTACATACTGCAAAAAAAAAAAGTTTTTATTTTAAATGTATTTTTGTTGATAGTAGAAGCTTGTTCCTGTGTGGTCAGCAATTTCAGCACCAAGAGTTCTGGATTCCAACCAATAGAGCCAAATGGCTTTAAATTCCATGTGCTTTTCTGGTTCCTTCCTAGCTCTCTTGAATTGTGAAGCCTGTATTGATGGCCACCAATGAGCTAAAACACTTGTTTAACAGGTTGAAACTTCTTTTTATGAATTTTGAACTCAAGATACTCCCTGAACTGGTCTGAAAGATCACCTGTCAAAAAAGCTCAGTGATGCTCTGTTGATTGGCTAGTGGTCTCCTGAAAAGGTCTCACTGTATTTGTAACAATAGTCTTCCTTCTAAATTCCCGCACTTCTAGATTTTGTCTTCTCGCCTCAGTCTTTGTCATCATCTACCGTGAATAGCCATCTTGACTCCGCAATTGGGGAGGGGATATCTTTTTTTTTTCTTTTTTGCCTCTTTTCATTGTATTTTCATATCCTGGTGTCATCAGAAGAAAGAGAAAATAGACTTTTTAATTTCAGTTTAGCTCCCTGAGGCAAATAGGACCAATAAGATTGAGGATTCTATTAGTGGAATTTAGGTAAGCTTTTAATGCTAGTTGACAATCAAGAAATTGTATGATTTATATGAATAAGAACCCAAATAATTAGATTTGATCAATTATTAAAGCCAAAGGCGATATATTTGCATTGAGAATGATGCAAAACATTGTCTAAAATGAATTAAATTGACTTACCAAACATCTCTGCATATTTGAGTCATGAAATCCATGTTCAACCTATACAGTTTTACCTGAAATGAAGGACAGTGGAACTTTGTTAATTGACCCATGTGCTAGAATGGCTTTCTAATGTATCATTAGAATCAATAGGTGAAATTCTTCTCACAAAGTCACAGGAACCTGTCTTAGTCCAGAAGGAAGAGGGTAATGCATACAGTGCACTGTAAAAGAAAACAGGGTAGGTGTTTAAAAACTAAAATATTAAAAAGTAAAGCATATTCCCATTAGGTCAACATGAGTAATGAGTTTGACTCATAAAAAAATAATCAATATTCTACTATTTATGACCTGTAAACAAAGGCCTAGTGTTGAAATAAATGCAATTCTCTTATTTGAAAAACCCCATGAATTGAAAGCTCATTATCTAGAGAGTGATTCCATATCTTTGTGGTCCAATTAGAGGCAAAAATATAGCTAAGGCAATGTAGCATGTGCTACGAAAAAGTTTCAACTGGTCACAGCCATCCTTATGATTTTCCATACTTTAGAGAGAATCCTAAATTTATACTTTCTTCTGTTCCATTTTTCAGCTTTTTTCTGTTCCATTTTTCAGCTTCTCATGTATTTTAAGGGTGGCACTTAAGTTTTCTCTTTGAGAAATGGGCCCCCAAGTTAGCGGGGGATGAACAAACCTGTATAGGAGCTGTGCTTTTTGTTTCTCTTTTTCAGTCTCTGAACTCTTTGTATAAATAAGGATTATCCTGGGCATAATTCATTTGAATATGAAATCAACATGCTTTCTTTTTCTTCTGTAAAAAAAGAAAACAAAACAAAACAATGTGATACAAAGAAAGTCTCATTTACACAATCAACAATGAGACTAAGAGGTAGCTACCATGTGGCTGATGAATGTGCCTAGGTAACTTCCTGTTTCTATTCAAAACTACTGCTTTATTTATACATTCAGCAACATTTTTTTCAACTATAAAATTTCAATAATCTCAATTTTTTTAAACCACTTCAGGCAAATTTTATCATTTTGCCTATGTCATTTTATGTGTCCATGTGTGCTTTGTGTTTGGATTTTTTATATTAGGCCATTCTATAAAATATTTTAAATCTAAAAGGAAAAAAAAGAAGGAAAAAGTGGCACATGTTCAAATTTACACATCATCTCACCTAAAAATTGTTTTTAAGAATCAAGTCTGGGGAAAAAATAAAACCATCAACAGGTAAGCATTGTATGAAAAGTTAAACAAACTTTACTTTTCATACTTTACATTGTATGAAAAGTAAAACAAACCAAAACGTGTGTTCAGTACATATAGACATCAGAGTCCTAATTTAATCAGCAATATAGATTATGGTGACTTTAACCCAAATTAGGACTACAATCATTTTTTAAAGTATTCTGTTTCACAATACTTCAAGCATTTATTCAGATGTTTCCATTTTTCCTTTCAATTGTAATTGCCAAGACTTAGCCTAAATGTCAGGAAACAAACTAAAACCACAATCCAAATGGGATAAAAATCATCTCCTCCAAACTCTAGTTCCATGGTCAGTGGAGGAGTAGGTATTCTTTTAATAATGAGGAGGTATTGTCAGGAAGGAAGTCTGTATAGTGACTGGGAGCTCCTTAGAGCCTGGCCATGTCTTCTGAAGACATCACGAAACCTAGGTGAACTAAAGGTAATACTTGGAGGGTGGGCGCCTGTTTGTCTTTCAACACGGGCATGTCTTGAATATTGCAAGTCACATGCTATTCTAAAAATAATCTACCTGACTGCAGTTTGGTCAGGGTTAGTTTGTTTCCTTGGTAGATTTCAATCATTCAGATGTTGTTGCCATGCTTCACTTGAATCAATTCTCCTGTGACCTTAACATCTGCCACATTTGACAGCATATAAGACTCACTTCCATCCCTCTTAATGAAAAACTACATGGTGTTAAAAGCGTCTGTATCAGAGATGGAAAGCCCAGGGTAGGAGAAGGCTAGGTGGAGCAGGAAGTTTGCTATACCTACAGAGTCCATCAACCCCCTGCAAAACTGTTTTATAATCATTTTCAGTCCATGTATGAGAAAATAAAAGTACTAAAAGTACTTAGTTTTTTTAACTTTATTTGAATAATTGGGGTGTCTATTATATATATACACACACACACACACACACGCGCCCACCTATGAGTCTTTCACAGTGGCCTAAAATTCCAATTAATGAAAGTTGAGTTGTGATTATGACCTTTGCAGTCTTCTTTAAGCTTGAGAAAAAGTTTCAATGCACTGTCTAGACAGATGATAATCTTAGTAGGAGACTGAAAATACATTTGACAATTCAGTTTCATTCTTAAGAGTGCAGGAACCACTGCAAGATGAGCTGATCAGCCGAGAGAAATTTTTAAGTGGGTTTCAGTGATAAATGTTTTTATATGATATAAAACCAAATGAAAGTATAATATTTATGTAGGTATATAACAACATTCAGCACATTGGAAGAATCACACTTCATAATCAAGTTTAAACATGTCATAGAGCCTTGATCTATATTCTCTTGTCCACAGTAGGGAGTAAGGATGAGATTTTGTTTTTCATGTTGTGACTGGCATGCTTCAAACTTCTGAGCTTGCTGGGACTGACATCCCCTCATTCCAATTTGAGGGGCTGACGGGCTTGAAAAAGGCTCGTTGATCCTGTGTATGATACCCCTTCTGTGACAGAGTAATAATGGGATTTCATTAGTGAATCAATTTGTTTTGCAGATGACACCTACTGTGGCATTGGAAGACAGCTGAGTCTGACTCAAATTGAACATTTCTTACAAAATATTCTGAAACTTGAAATTGGTCCCTTAATCCAAGTGCTCTTGTTGATGGCTCTCCTCTGTGGAGTACATAGAGTTCAGGAAAGTACAAAAGCTAAGAACAAAATCCCTGAGTGGCCCAAATGATCTATGTTGATGTAAGGCAGGGGAGCTCAGCCCAGATTGGTGATTTCTTTTATCTCTGGTTTTATACCTCATTACCTATGCTGTCACATAAAAAAGGATGGATGGCTTCTCCATATTTATTTCTATTTCTGGGAGGGAAAATAAACTTTTTAGAAAAGCGTCTTCTACGCAGAAGCTCTAAAGTTGAAGCAGGGGTGAGATCAATCTTGGAGTCTGCAGGAAGACCCAACCACTAGGCCACTGGGTCATGCTTTTCTTCCACTGTATTCCCTCCAGTTAGTGACTGCCCTGAAGCCCCAGTCCTGCAGAAATACAATACTCCCAAATTTTGAAGGGCTAATCATCTACTTTGTGCACCTGTTTTGTCTTCTCTTTTCAACTATTAGGACTTGGGCTCTATTTCCTCCTATTAGCATTTCACCCTGAGGATGGAAAAAGAAACATTTGGAAATAGTATTCAAATCTGTCTATTTTGTTCCTTAGGTATTCATTTATTGAAGCAGTTTGAAATCATTGGTAAAATTAATGTCAGTGCATTATATTCTGTGGGATTTTAATATCCATAATGTCCCTTTCCCATCCACCACAAACAATTGAGAGTTGGCTGTATTCTTGCAGAATATAAAGGAAAAAACTGTAGCAAAGAATTTGGCTTCCCTCAAAAGAAAGCTATTTTGGATTTGTTCACTATTGAAATTTGAACCAGTAGAACAGGTCAACTCAAAATTGAGTTATGGGAATATAGTAACAGCCCTTCGTTAAATATGCACTCTTATCCCTATCTTAAATCTTGGACCAAAAAATTGCAGTGTTTATTTTTTGACTTTGCATTACAGTATTAAGGCTTTACTGACATTGACACTCCGGTGGATTTTTTTTAAAATAATTATTTCAAGTTTAAATAGTATCCAAAGTGTAATTTTAGGATTATACCGTGTATTTTAAACTCTCTGGTCTTACATTATTAAGAAAGATGCTCTGTCCTCCTCCCCAAAATATGTTATTTCTTCATATATAAAAAAGGAGTTATTCCATAGTTTTCAAGAACTATAAAAACTATTTCAAAAGAGACACTTGAAGAAGTTTTTACCATTCTGGGAATTATTGCTTCCATATAGTTAAAAAGAAGAATGTAATTGGAATCTTAATTTTAAAAATATATATGTAAAAGTGTACTTGCTATGAAATAGTTTCTAAAAAAGGAAAAGGGACACAGCTTCTTTTAAAACCCTTGTTTCAGGCCATATATGACTTCATAGAATTTCCAAAACATCATTCAATTTTGAATTTTATTTAAGAGCATTTTGTACTGCTGTCTCTGTCATGGAAAATTCTGTAATTCTACAATGTTTCTGGCTTTATTTTTAATTTTTTCATCTGTACCACAGTCAAATTAGCTACCATTTTCCCCATTCCTTGGGCTTTCTGTAGATCAGTGGATGTTAGGTTTAAACTTCTGTTTTCTTTGATGAAGCTTTCAATAAAAAATGAAAATAAAATCAACCAAGTAGGGCCGTTGTGTTTTTCTTCACTCTACCAGAGATGGATTGAGGGAGGGCATAGTGGAAGGTACAGGGTCTGTATTTAATTGACTTCCTATAGAATTTCTCAAAAAAAGAACCATCCCTGGTAACAAAACGTGAGAGAAGAGGGACCACTGTATTCATGCAAGGGAGCCTGGAAAAGCCATTGTGTAGGAGCTTTGGGGGTATGGACCACTTAGGTGTCCCTAGGACCTCACACACTCTTCCCAATTTTTATGCTTAAGGATTCAGAGATCATCCACCTCCTGTCTAACAAACATGCCCAACATCTACCAATAATGCTGTATTTAAAGGGGTGCTGACAAAGATAACTCTTTTAGCTGCAGTCCAACATTAGTAAAGTGAAAAGTAATATAGCTCAAACTTAATCTCAGAGGGTTTTTATTCTGGATTTTTTATAAAGGAGTGTCATTTACAATAAAGATGAAAAAGTCTCTCAGCTATCAAAAAGGCTGTCTTTTCATTTAAATTTTTAGAAACGGAGCAGTCTTCTCTCCCAGGTTCTTTCTCCTGCCCTTAGGAAGTTGCAGGTTATTTCTGTTACAAAGTGGTCACCAGGTGGCACTGCTGTATTAGTCTCCAGATGATTCCAAACCCAAATTCCAGGTCTTAAACAGAAGCAGTAGTGTGAGGGATGGCTGTAATAGCAAGAGTCACAACTAATGAAGCTGAGCCTTTGCCAGAAAGTGTGTCAGGTGCCCCCACACTTGAGTTCACACAACCCCCACACACATGCTCTCAGGTGGGTCCTGCCATTGCCCGCATTTTCCAGATGAGGCTTGGAAAGTACGGCAACCCACCCATGGACCTACATCCTAGAAGGGCTAGAGTATGCTTCTCAAAACAGACTCAAAATCTCAACCCCTAGACTCTAAGGTTTTTTCTTCTGCGAGGGCTTTGAGAAATGCCAATGTGGAAGGCACCTTTTTTTTTTTTTTTCCCCCAAAAGTTCATGTGACCTGAGATTTTGTGGTTTCTGTAGAAGAGGGCATTGGACAGTCATTCTGATCACTTGGTCACAATTCACATTTTCCATCCCAGAAATAACTTGCTGTTTCCATCATCTCTGTGATTTGTTCTGGAAGGAAAGGACCTATTTAGCAAATAAGCATAACTTTTCATTGACTATTTCATTTAACAGTGCCCAGAACACGGACACTCTGTAAACATCCTAATGATAAAAAGACGCTTCTCATTTACAAGTATGTCATATTCTAGTAAGCACTGGCTTATGATAACATATTAGCATGAAATAAGATCAGGAGATTTTGTGAGCAATACACTTAACCCTTCCATGGCTAGATGCAAAGTGGATGGAGAGACTACCTGGTCTGAATGCAATCATATCTTCTCTCAACCACACACAGGGAGGACCTTCAGACCCTTCAACGCTGCCTTTCCCTAATTCAGAACCTTAGCAGAGCAGCCGGATATTTCACTGTCACCCTTTCCCCAAATCATCTGGGACATTTAACTCTATTGACAGCAAGGAGGGTGGGATCGGCCATTCTGAAATTGTTCTAATTCTAGTAGCAGCTGTCAGTATTCTAAATCCTGTGTTGCCATTTCAGCAATCTTCACAGCATCTTCACAAGGAATAGATTCCATCTCAAGAAACCACTTTCTTCATGCATCATAAGAAGCAACTCCTGAGATGGCAGAGTAGAAGGACGTGACCTCACCTCTTCTTACAAAAACACCAAAGTCACAACTAACTGCTGAACAACCATTGACAAAACAAAAACAAAAAACACACCACTGGAACCTACCAAAAAAGATATTCCACATCCAAAAACAAAGAAGCCACAATGAGATGGTAGGAGGGGAGTAATCACGATAAAATCAAATCCCATACCTGCCAGGTGGGCAACCCACAAACTGGAAAATAATTATATCACAGAGGTTCTCCCACCAGAGGGACAGTTCTGAGCCCCACATCAGGCTCCCCAGCCTGGGGGCCTGGCAACAAAAGGAGGAGCCCCCAGAGAATCTAGCTTTGAAGGCCCATGGGGTTTGATTCCAGGAGCCCCATATGACTGGGGGAAACAGTAACTCTACTCTTCTCATGTGCACCAGGACCCAGGGAAAAAAAGCAATGACCTCATGAGAGCCTGGGCCAGACCTACCTGCTGGTATTGGAGCATCTCCTGTGGAGGCAGGGGATGGCTGGGGCACTGCTGAGACAAAGACACTGGCAGGAGTAGTTCTGGGGAGTACTCAGGGGCATGAGCCCTCTTGGAGGCCACCATTTTCTCACCAAGACCTGGCCCCTCCCAACAGCCTGTAGGCTCCAGTGCTGGGACGCTTCAGGCCAAACAACAAACAGGGTGGGAACACAGCCCCACCCATCAGCAAACAGGCAGCTTAAAGTCTTCCTGAGCACACAGCTCCCCACTAAACACACCCCTTGACATGGCCCTGCCCACCAGAGGGACAAGACCCAGCTCCACCCACCAGTGGGCAGGTACCAGTCCCTCCCACCAGGAAGTCTGCACAAGCCTCTTAGACAGTTTCATCAACCAGGGGGAAGACAGCAGAAGCAAGAAGAACTACAATCCTGCAGCCCGTGGAACAGAAACCACAATCACAGAAAGGTAGACAAAATGATACAGCAGAGGAATATGTCCCTGAAGAAGAAACAAGATAAAGCCCTAGAAGAACAACTAAATGAAGTGGAGATAGGCAATCTACCTGAAAAAGAATTCAGAGTAATGATAGTAAAGATGATCCATGATCTTAGAAAAAGGATAGAGGCACAGATCAAGACAGAAGAAGGCTTCCTTGGTGGCGCAGTGGTTGAGAGTCTGCCTGCCGATGAAGGGGACATGGGTTCGTGCCCCGGTCCGGGAAGATCCCACATGCTGTGGAGCGGCTGGGCCCGTGAGCCATAGCCGCTGGGCCTGCACGTCCGGAGCCTGTGCTCCACAACAGGAGAGGCCACAACAGTGAGAGGCCCGCATACTGCAAAAAAAAAAGAAGACAGAAGAAATGTTTAACAAAGACCTAGAAGAAAAAAGGAACAGAGATGAACAATATAATAACTGAAATGAAAACTACGTTAGAAGGAATCAATAGCAGAATAAGTGAAGCAGAAGAACAGATAAGTGAGCTGGAAGACAGAATGGTGGAAATCCCTGCTGTGGAACAGAAGAAAAAAGAATGAAAAGAAATGAGGACAGTCTCAAAGACCTCTGGGGCAACATGAAATGCACCAACATTCACATTATAGGGGTCCCAGAAGGAGAAGAGAGAGAGAAAGGACCTGAGAAAATATTTGAAGAGATAATAGCTGAAAACTTCCTTAACATGGGAAAGGAAACTGTCACCCAAGTCCAGGAAGCACAGAGTCCCAGGCAGGATAAACCCAAGGAGGAACACACAGAGACACATGGTAATTAAACTGACAGGAATTAAAGACAAAGAAAAAATATTAAAAACAACAGGGAAAAGCAACAAATGAGGTACAAGGGAACTTCCATAAGGTTATCAGCTGATTTCTCAGCAGAAACTCTGCAGGCCAGAAGGGAGTGGCACAATATATTTAAAGTGATGAAAGGGAAGAACCTACAACCAAGAACTTTCTACCCAGCAAGGCTCTTATTCAGATTCAACAGAGAAATCAAAAGCTTTACATACAAGTAAAAGCTAAGAGAATTCAGGACCACCAGACCAGCTTTGCAACAAATGCTAAAGGAATTTCTCTAGGTGGAAAGGAAAAGGCCATAATTAGAAACAAGAAAATTATGAATGGAAAAGCTCACCAGTAAAGGCAAACATACAGTAAAGGTAGCAGCAACCGTGAGAAGAGAGTACAAACACAGGATATTGGAAATGCATTTGAAAATAAAAGATCAACAACTTAAATCTTTATATATTGACTGCCATATTAAAACCTCATAAGAAGCAACTCCTTATCTGTTCGTTTATCATGAGATTGCAGCAATTCATTCCCATTTTCAGGCTCCACTTCTAATTCTAGTTCTATTTCCACCACATCTGCAGTGACTTCCTCCACTGAAGTATTGAACCCCTCCAAGTCATCCATGAGGGTTGGAATCTGTTTCTTCCCAACTCCTGTTAATGATGATATTTTGACCTCTTCCCATGAATCACAAATTTTCTTCATGACATCTAGAATGTTGAATCCTTTCCAAAAGGTTTTCAATTGACTTTGCCCAGATCCATCAGAGGAATCACTATCTATGGCAGCTATAGCCTTACAAAAATATATTTCTTAAATAATACAATTTGAAAGTCAAAATGGCTCCTTGATCCATGGGCTGCAGAATGGATTTTGTATTACCAGGCATGAAAACATCATTCACCTTTTTTGTACATCTCTATCACAGCTCTTGGGTAAGAGGTGCCTTGTCAATGAGCAGTAGTATTTTGAAAGGAATCTTTTTTTTTTTTTTTCCTGAGCAGTAGGTCTCAACAGTGGGCTTAAAATATTCAGTAAATCATGTTGTCAACAGATGTGCTGTCATTTAGACTTTGTTGTTCCATTTATAGAGCACAGGCAGAGTACATTTAGCATAGTTCTTAAGGGCCCTAGAATTTTCAGATGTTAAATGAGCATTGGATTCAACTTGAAGTCACCAGCTGCATTAGTCCCTAAAAAAAGAGCCTTTCGTTTGAAGCTTTGAAGCCAGGCATTGACTTCTCCTCACTAGCTATGAAAGTCCCAGATGGCATCTTCTTCCAATAGAAGGCTGTTTCATCTACACTGAAAAATCTGTTGTTTAGTGTAGGCATCTTCATGAATTATCTTAGCTAGACCTTCTGGAGAACTTGCTGCAGCTTCTACATCAGCACTTGCTGCTTCACCTTGTACTTTGATGTTATGGAGATGGCTTCTTTCCTTAAATCTCATGAACCAATCTCTGCTAGCTTCAAACTTTTCTTCTACATCTTCCTCAGCTCTCTCAGCTTTCACAGAATTGAAGAGAGTTAGGGACTGGCTCTGGATTACATTTTGGCTAAGGGACTATTGTGGCTGGTTTGATCTTCTATCCAAACCATTAAAACTTTCTCCATATCGTATCAGCAATAAGGCTGTTTGGCTTTCTTATCATTCTTGTGTTCACTGGCTTAGCACTTTTAATTTTCTTCAAGTACTTTTCCTTTGCATTTACAACTTGGCAAACTGTTTGGCCCAAGAGGGCTAGCTTTCAGCCTGTTACGGCTTTTGACCTAGCTTCCTCACTAAGCTTAATCATTTCTAGCTTTTGATTTAAAATGAGAGGCGTGCAACTCTTCATTTCACTTGTACACTTAGAGGCCTTGTGGGATTATTAATCAGCCTAATTCTTTTATTGTTGTGTCTCAGGGAACAGGGAGGCCCAAGGAGAGTTTGAGAGATGGGGGAATAGCTGGCTGGTGGAGTAGTCAGAGCACACACAACATTTAAGTTTTGCCATCTTATATGGGCATGGTTTGTGATGCCCAAAACAATTACAATAGAACTTCAAAGATCATGGATCACAGATCACCATAATAAATATAATAATAATGAAAAAAATAGAAATCTTGCAAAAATTACTACAAAAATGTGACACAGAGACACTGTTGGAAAAGTGGAGCTGATAGACTTGCTCTAATCAAGGTTGCCACAAAGCTTCAGTTTGTAAAAACGCAATAAATGTGAAGCACAATAAAACAAGGTCAACTTGTACACAGCTCAAAGCTTGAGAAGATATCAAAGCTGAAGGTAGAACAGGGTAACTCATGAGGTGGCAATTGGCAGCTAAGAGCATGGGAGTGGATGAGATGGCTCAGGAGAGGATGAGTAATGAACATAAACCTGGGAAAAGAAAGAACAGCGGTCACTCACACAAAGTCCAGACAGAATGAAAGGAGCAACTAAGGAAGCAGAGAAGAAATTACGTGTGGCTAAACATGTATTGAGACAATAAGAGAGAAATGAGTTTCAAGAACAGACAGAACAATGCTAGTGAATACTGCTGTGGGGGGGAGTGGGGGAGGGCAGGTGGTGTCCAAGCTGGGTTGCAAGCCAGTTAAGTGGTGAATTTGAGAGTAAACTCTTATTTTTGTCAGAAATTTATCCTTAAGCTAATAATTACATTAATGTATCTCAACCACGAGCAGACCTTAACGGAATATGCAGGCCTTAATGCATACTTAATGAAGATTAGTTTCCTAATTAATGGAGTAGCATATATAATGGAGATTAGCTTCCTCTATTAGAGTCATTTATAATTTTCTTTAAACAAAATCTTATGGATTACTTTAACACCCTATATATAAAATAAAGTCTGTCTTTAGATCCCCTTACATACCTAATATCTCATTCTTAAAACAGTCATGAACATAGAAGCAGCAGATGAATTGGCATTCAAGCTCCAACTTCAAATTTGGCATCAAATCCTATCATTCCTTTAGCTACGTTACATCATATTGGTAACAGCTACAAAGCATAATATCAATTATGTGTGAATGTGTTTCCATGCCTCAGTATCAAATGAGCCCATTTGATCTATGAGAATCACTTCAGATGTTACTGAAGGAAAATAAGAGACTCTTGGCAGTAACTCTCTTTTATGGCGTCTGGTAAGCTGAAGTTTAGGTAATTCAGTATTGACGCATGGCAAAACGTGTTTCCAACTCTGTGTGAAGCTTTCTTATGCTTTGCCTAAATGTTTAAAAATGTGATGTTCTGGCAACATTGGATTTAATTGAAAATTCTCTAATAAAATGAATCCAGTCAAAAACAATTTGTAAAAGTTGTTGAGAGACCGTGGTGTTTGCATTTATAAGTGCCGAAATTCTGACAGAGAGTTTGGAGAGAAAAGAGTAGGAAAGTCCAGAGTAGGAAAAGGAATATTTTCACTTCTTTTTCTAATAACTTTCTGGCTATGATATTATTTTCTGGTCATGACCCACCACTCTATGACAACCAATGCTAAAATACTGGTACATGTTGGTGTATGTCCTTTCCATTTTTTTTTTAGAATATTCATATATAATAAAAAATTTTAATACAGAAAATTTATTTTCTGAGTTACATTTAAAAGGACATTTTCTACTCTATTTAGTTTTTTTACACAAGTGTTTCTCAAATTAACTGCAGCAAAGAACCAAATTTTTGGTTTTTAAAAAATTTTTAGTCTACTGAAAATCAATACTTAAAAAACACAAGAAAGACTTGTTACAAGAAGAAATAAAATTAAAAGGACACACAAAACGCCAATCCCAATTTTAAAGTGTTAATTCAACTGATATTAAATTACCCTCAAATTACTACAAAAGTTTTAAAATCTGATTCTCACATTTTGTACTTATGATAAGCTAGTAATAAACAGTTCATCAGCATATCCCTAGACCACACTCTGAGTAGCCTGACTTTACAACATCATGTACGACATTTTATATACCTTATTCCACTGTTCATAGTTACCAAAATTTGTTCCACTTGTCACTTTTGCCTTATTTCCTTCTTAGGCAGGGACAAGTTTTGTAAAGACTGGAGTCAAGGGAGTAGTTATCACTGGAGATGGACTCTATTACATTGGAGGTGGGCAAGGTGTGAGATTTAGTTAGTAGAAATAAAATAAGCAAAATACAGAAATTTGGACAAAGTGTCAAAATCAATGGGTGCTTTTGGAGAGACAGCCAAAACAAGGAGGAGAAGCTGGCAAAACAGTAGAATGGTTTCCATTCTTCGAGCTCAGAAATGAGAAGGGCCAAGAACACAGTCTATGACCAGAGAGAGTTGTCTACTTCATAAAACATTTTCACCCAATCATTGTTTTCCAAACTGGGATACATGTAACACTGATGTTATTTGGTGATACTTAGATAAGTATGTTTTTATTTTTATATGTATGAATATTCATGATATTAGAAAAATCAAACTAAGTGTCAAAATTCTGAAATCATGCCTACTGTATAGATGCTTTGCAAATATAGCTCTAGGGACACCACTCAATCTGGGAGAACTCTGGATTCAATATAATTTAATTTAATTTCAATATAATTTATTCTCAGTCAAAATTCTGTATATTTTCAGCAATTGTTTTGGAGTATAATATATATCATAGAAGAATGCTGGGCCATGGGAAAATGAGTAGAAACACAAAAGAGAGAGGGCTTGGGTTACTATTGTTGTAAAACAAACCACCTTAAAATTAGTGGCCTAGAGCAACCACTTTATTTTGCTCGTGGTCACAGTCACGTGGGTTGGGAATTCAGCAAGCCCAGCAGGAATGGTTTGTCTTGCTCTCTCATTTTCTGGCAACTCAAAGATGTCAAGCACTTGGGCCAAGAGGATTTGAAGACCAGGAACCACCCCAGGAGCTCTTGATAAAATGTACTATCTGTACATTATTCAGTGGATCCAGATTAGGGTGTGGGTTGAGGGTGGCCTGAGACTCTGACATCAACGCTGCTGGTCCCAGGAGTACACTTTGTGGTGCCAGGACAGGAAGACACAATATATTCATGGGAAGAATCTCAAAAAAAAAATTACTAATTATAATTGGCTTTACATAATGTTTTTCCACACACAAATTTGTTCAGATAACTACTATCAGTCAATTCAAATAAAGTCAATTTATGATCAAGTTAAAACCTTCCAGTCTTTTACTAGAAACACAAAGATTGACAATATTGAGAGAGATTACAAGGAGATGTGGGGTAAGTGAAATTAATGAGAAGTGGCAAACTGAGTATAGTGTTTACCAATATTTGATTCTTTCATTTGAATGCATAGTTTCGAGTTTGCAAGGCTGTTTCCTGATCTATGTCTTCTCCTTACCCACTGGCCGGCATGTTCTTAACCTCAGAATCAGAGACAAACTGAACATTCAGAGCAGCCAACCACACATACACACACACACATACACACACACACACACACACACACTGAAGTAAATTTACTCTGAGCCAACAGCATCCCCAAACGTGTGTGAAGAAACCATTGTAGACATTTCTATCAGAGTCCCAGCCCTTTGCTAATTTTCAGCCTCTTAGGGGAAAGGAAAAGGCAACAGTATGTAATTAAAGAAATCTACGATTTACACATTAACAAACAAGGCAATGCAATCCACAATGGAGAGAATAAAATTGTGGACAGCTAATAAGTGTCAGTACTTATTAAGGCTAAAGAAACCACCTATGAAACAAATCTAAGCCTTTCCCAAATGGTGCAGGGCAATTATATTTGGCATAAGTTCCACGGGGAAGATGCAGCTTTAGAAACATAAAGAACTGAGAAATTAGAGGAAGAGAGTCAGCTGAAGATACAAGGAAAACATTTTTCAGATATATCACAGGCAAGGGAAAAGACAATGGTGAGAAAAAGGAGACACTGGAGGCCATGGGGAAAAGGAGAAAAAAGTGAAATATGTCTTTTTAACCTCAGCCTTCATTCTGGAAGATAACGAAAAAATTTTAATTTCAAAGTCACTCACAAGAACTTGTAGAATAACCTTGATGGAAAATTTCTAGCAGCACTACAGAGACCTTTAATGCCCAAAATCAAAAGAAACAGATGAAGAGTCCCTTGAAGAATGTATTCCTCTCCTGATAGTAACTTTGTTAAACACTGACTCTTTCACTAGAAATGATGAAACAAAGATTACTTCTGCCTTTGAGAAGTTTCCATAGAATGGAAAGTCTACACACACATGAGCACACACCCCAGCAGTTGTGTATACAAGTTCAGAAAACCTCTGGGCCTTTTTCTCATCAAGACCTCTGAGTTTTGACTCCAGATGCTCTACTTAGGAGAAAAAAGCGTGACCTTTGGCCAGATACTTCACTTCTTTGAACCACTTGTTACTGGCCTTTAAATGGAAATGATAATATGTATAAGTGAAGGATGTTGGGAGAATTAAATATGAGAATGCCCACTTCATAAATATATAATACTTGTTTTTCTTTCTTTCTACCTGAAATAAGCATGCTGCAGAAGGTCACAGTTAAGGATGATGTCTGAGACATTCAAGGTGTTCCATCTGCTTTGCTAGGTCCCTCCCTCCCTCTTTCCCTCTTGCTTGCAACATTATTGAGCAAATCACAATAATGAGCATAATTCCTGGGCTTGAACAGCTCATAGTGGAGAAGAAGAAAAAGAATTGTAAACCATTTCAGTGCAATGTGATAAGTTCTGTGTCAAGGGTAAGTCCAAGTTATTGGAGGAGAATCAAGGGTGACTCTTAATTCTGGGCAAGAGAATGCAATGTTAAAGCTAATGGCGATAGAAGTAGTCAAGAAGGGCTGTCTAGAGGCAGGGGCATTCAAGATAAGTTTTGGACCTCATCCTGTTCATTGTCACATCCCCAGTATCTAGCACATTGCCTGGTATGTAGTTCATAGTTAATAAATTTGAGAATAAATGGATAAATGAAGGTGGAGGGCAAGGACAGGAGAGGAAATTGAACTCGTGACAACAATGTTTTCAATCATGGTGGAACATTAGAATGACCATAGGAGGGACTTCCCTGGTGGTCCAGTGGTCAAGACTCCATGCTTCCAATGCAGGAGGTGTGGGTTTGATCCCTGGTCTGGGAGCTCAGATCCCACATGCTGCACGGTGTGGAAAAAAAAAAAATAGAATGACCACGGGAGTTTCTGACACCATACTTTGGGGATGGGGTAAGGGATAATACATTTTTATAAATCTTCACAAACAATTCTGTTATCCATGTTTGAAAGGGGGGATTGTATGTGTTGAGGCCCAGTAACATAAGATGGCTTGTTATCAGTAGATAATTAAGACATAAGTAAGGAGAAGCCAAGATGGCGGAGTAGAAGGATGTGAGCTCATCCCTTCTTACAGAAACACCAAAATCACAACTAACTGCTGAACAACCACTGACAAAAAAAAGCAGGAATGTATCAAAAATGAAACCCTACATAGAAAGACAAAGAAGAAGCCACAATGAGATGATAGAAGGGGTGCAACTGCAATAAAATCAAATCCCATACCTACCAGGTGGGCAAGATGCAAACTGGAGAGCAATTGTACCACAGAAGTTCTCCCACAGGAGTGAGAGTTCTGAGCCTTACATCAAGATCCAGAGCCTACGTGTCTGGCAACCTGAGGAGGAGCCCCCAGAGAGTATGGCTTTGAAGGTCAGCAGGGTTTGACTGCAGGAATTCCACAGGCCTGGGGTAAACAGAAACTCCACTCTTGGAGGGCACACACAGGGTCTCGTGTGTACCAGTACCCAGAGAAAAAAGCGGTGGCCTTGTAAGAGATTGGGCCAGACTTACCTGCTTGTGTTGGAGGGTCTCCTGTGGAGGTGGGGGGCAGCTGTGGCTCACTGTGGGGACAAGGACACTGGTGGTGGTAGTTCTGGGGAGTGCTCATTGGCATGAGCCCTCTTGGAGGCTGCCATTTTCTCACCAAGAACTGGCCCCACCCAACAGCCTGTAGGGTCCAGTGTTGGGATGCCTCAGGACAAATAAACAACAGGATGGGAACACACCTGTTGTTTGTTTGCTCTCTCATTTGCCGATGCCCCACCCATCAGCAAACAGGCTGCTTAAAGTCTGCCTGAGCACACAGCCACTTCTAAATACACTCCTTGAAATGGTCCTGCTCACCAGATGGAAAATATACAACTCCACCTGCAGTGGTCAGGCACCAGTCCCTCCCACCAGGAAGCCTGCACAAGCCTCTTAGACAGTCTCATCGACCGGGAGGCAGACAGCAGAAGCAAGAAGAACTACAACTCTGTAGCCTGCAGAATGCAAACTGCAATCACAGAAAGGTAGACAAAATGAGATGGCAGAGGAATATGTCCCAGATGAAGGAACAAGATAAAACCCCAGAAGAGCAACTAAGAGAAGTGGAGATAAGCAATATTTCCAAAATATTGGAAAAAGAATGGACACATAGGTCAAGAAGATACAAGAAATGTTTAACAAAGACCTAGAAGATATAAAGAACAAACAGAGTGAACAATACAATAACAGAAATGAAAAATACACTAGAAGGAAACATTAACAGAATAAGTGAGGCAGAAGAAAGGATAAATGAGCTGTAAGACATATGGTGGAAATCACTGCCATGGAACAGAATAAAGAAAAAAAAATGAAAAGAAATGAGGACAGTCTAAGAGACCTCTGGGGCAACTTGGCACCAGTGTTTGCATTGCAGGGCTGCAGAAGAAGAAGAGAAAGAGGAAGGACCTGAGAAAATATTTGAAGAGATTATAGCTGAAATTTCCCTAACATGAGAAAGGAAACAGTCACCCAAGTCCAGGAAGCACAGGGAGTCCCAAGCAGGATAAACCCAAGGTGGAGCATGCCAAAACACATAATAATCAAATTGACAAATATTAAAGATAAAGACAAAATTATTAAAAGCAACAAGGGAAAAGCAAAAAATGAGGTACAAGGGAACTCCCATAAAGTTATCAGCTGATTTCTCAGCAGAACCTCTGCAGGCCAGAAAGGAGTAGCACTATATATTTAAAGTGATGAAAGGGAAGAACCTACAACCAATGATATCTTACCCAGCAAGGCTCTTATTCAGATTTGACAGAGAAATCAAAAGCTTTACAGACAAGCAAAAGCTAAGAGAATTCAGTACCACCAGACCAGCTTTGCAACAAATGCTAAAGGAATTTCTCTAGGTGGAAAAGAAAAGGCCATAACTAGAAACAAGAAAATTACAAATGGAAAGGCTCACCAGGAAAGGCAAACATACAATAAAAGTAGGAAATCATCTGCACACAAATATGATATCAAAACCAGCAATTGTGAGGAGAGCACAAATGCAGGATATTGGAAATGCATCTGAAATTATGAGACCAGCAACTTAAAACAATCTAGTTTATATATAGACTGCTATATCAAAACCTCATGGTAAATGCAAACCAAAAATCTACAATAGATACACACACAAAAAAGAAAAAGGAATCCAAACACAACACTAAGTTAATCAACAAATTGCAAGAGAAGAGAACAAAAAAAGGAAGGGAAGAAAAAAGACCTACAAAAACAAAACAATCAACAAAATGGCAGTAAGAAAATACATATAGATAATTACCTTAAACATAAATGGATTAAATGCTCCAACTAAAAGACACAGACTGGATGAATGGATACCAAAAAGAAGAATGGTATATATGCTGTCTACAAGAGACCCACTTCAGACCTAGGGACACATACAGACTGAAAGTGAAGGGATGGAAAAATGTATACCACGCAAATGGAAATCAAAAAAAGTGGGAGTAGCAATTCTCATCTCAGACAAAATAGACTTCAAAATAAAGTCTGTTACAAGAGACAAGGAAGGACACTACATAATGATAAAGGGATCAATCCAAGAAGAAGATATAACAACTGTAAATATATATATGCACCCAACATAGGAGCACCTAAATATATAAGGCAAATACTAACAGCCATAAAAGGGGAAATCGACAGTAACACAACAATAGTGGTAGACTTCTACACCCTACTTGCACTAATGGACAGATCATTGAGACAGAAAATCAATAAGGAAACACAAGCCTTAAATGACACATTAGACCAGATGGACATAATTGATATTAATAGGGCTTTCCATCCAAAAGCAGCAGAAAACACATTCTTCTGAAGTGCACATGAAACATTCTCCAGGATCAATCACACACTGGGCCACAAAGCAAGCCTCAGTAAATTTAAGAAAATTGAACTCAGGTGAAGCATCTTTTCTGACCACTATGTTATGAGATTAGAAATTGACTACAAGAAGAAACGTGTAAAAAACAGAAATACATGGAGACTTAACAATATGCTACTAAACAACCAATGGATCACTAAAAAAATCAAAGAGGAAATCAAAAAATACCTAGAGAAAAATGACAATGAAAACACGACAATCCAAGACTTATGGGATGTAGCAAAAGCAGTTATAAGAGGGAAGTCTATAGCAATACAACCTTACCTCAGGAAACAAGAAAAATCTCAAATAAACAATCTAACCTTAAACCTAACGCAACTAGAGAAAGAAGAACAAACAACCCAGTCAGTAGAAGGAAAGAAATTATAAAGATCAGAGCAGAAATAAATGAATTAGACACAAAGAAAACATTAGAAAAGATCAATGAAACTAAAATCTGGTTCTTTGAAAAGATAAACAAAATTGATAAACCTTTAGCCAGACTCATCAAGGAAAAAAAGGGAGAGGGCTCAAATCAATAAGATTAGAAATGAAAAAAGAGAAGTTACAACACAAGACACCACAGAAATACAAAGGATCATAAGAGACCACAGCAAGCAAACTATATGCTAATAAGATGGACAACCTAGAAAAACATGGACAAATTCTTAGAAATGTACAATCTCCCAAGACTGAACCAGGAAGAAATAGAAAATATGGACAGACCAATCACAAGCACTGAAATTGAAACTGTGATTTAAAAACTTCCATCAAACAAAGTCCAGGACCAGCTGGCTTCAGAGCCAAATGCTATCAAACATTTAAGAAGAGTCAACACCCATCCTTCTGAAACTATGCCAAAAAATCACAGAGGAAGGAATACTATCAAACTCATTCTATGAGGCCCCCATCACCCTGATACCAAAACCAGACAAAGATACCACATAAAAGAAAATTACAGGCCAATACACACTGATGAATATAGATGCAAAAATCCTCAACAAAATACCAGCAAACCAAATCCAATACTTCCAATCTTGAGTAAGAAAAATGGAGCTGGAGGAATCAGGCTCTCTGACTTCAGACTATACTATAAAGCTACAGTCATCAAAACAGTATGGTACTGGCCCCAAAACAGAAATATAGATCAATGGAACAGGATAGAAAGCCCAGAAATAAACCCACGCACCTATGGTCAATTAATCTACAACAAAGGAAGCAAGAGTATACAATGGAAAAAAGACAGTCTCTTAAATAATTGATGGTGGGAAAACTGGACAGGTACATGTAAAAAAAAAAGAAAAGGAATTTGAATATTCTTTAACACCATACACAAAAATAAACTAAAAAGTGCTTAAAGACCTAAATGTAAGACCATATACTATAAAACTCTTAGAGGAAAATATAGGCAGAACACTCTCTGACATAAATCACAGCAATACCTTTTTCAATTTGTCTCCTAGAGTAATGGCAATAAAAATAAAATTAAACAAATGGGCCTAATTAAACTCAAAAGCTTTTGCACAGTAAAGGAAACCATAATCAAAATGAAAAGACAACCCACAGAATGGGAGAAAATATTTGCAAACAATGCAACCAAGAAGGGATTAATCTCCAAAATTTACAAAGAGCTCATGTGGCTCAATATCAAAAAACCAACAACCCAATCAAAAAATGGGCAGAAGACCTAAATAGACATTTCTTCAAAAAAGACATACAGATGGCCAAAAAGCACATGAAAAGATGCTCAACGCCTCTAATCATTAGAGAAATGCAAATCAAAACTACAATGGGATATCACCTCACACCAGTCAGAATGGCCATCATCAAAAAGACTACAAATAATAAATGCTGAAGAGGGTGTGGAGAAAAGGGAACCTTCCTACACTGTTGGTGGGAATGTAAATTGGTGCAGCCACTACGGAGGTTCCTTAAGAAACTAAAAATAGAGCTACCATATGATCCAACAATCCCACTCCTGAGCATATATCCAGAGAAAATCATGGTTCAAAAGGATACATGCACCCCAATATTCATTGCAATGCTGTTTACAATAGCCAAGATATGGAAGCAACCTAAATGTCCATTGACAGATGGATAAAAAGATGTGGTACATGTTATACAATGGAATATTATTCAGCCATTAAATAGAATGAAATAATGCCATTTGCAGCAATATGGATGGACCTGGAGATTATCTTACTAAGTGAAGTAAGTCAGACAGAGAAAGACAATATCATATGATATTGCTTACATGCAAAATCTTAAAAAAAAAGATAGAAATGAACTTAATTACAAAATAGAAACAGACTCACAGACTTAGAGAACAAAATGGTTACCAGGGGAAAAGATTTGGGGGGAGGGACAGACTATACACACTGCTATATTTAAAATAGATAACCAACAAGGACCTACTGTATAGCACAGGGAACTCTCCTCAATACTCTGTAATATCCTAAATGGGAAAAGAATTTGAAAGAGAATAGATACATGTATATATATAACTGAATCACTCTACTGTACACCTGAAACTAATACAACATTGTTAATCAACTATACTCTAATATAAAATAAAAATTTTAAGTAAACAATGAATTTTCCATTGCTTTTACCTTATTCAATAAAGAAACTAATAATAATCTTTAAAAAAAATAAAGAATTAAGAAAAAAAAAAAACCTAGGGGTTTTCAGCAGAGATACTACCAGAGCAAAGCAAAGGAAACTCTTCTCCATCATTTAAAAGGAGGGATGGGACTTTCTGATAGATGACTCTTCTAGTCTAGGTTGCCTGCCCCCCACCCCTAAAACAGAATCTGTAGAAAAGCCTTTCGTGCAGGTAGTTTATTTGGAGTTGATTCCAGGAAGCAGGAGCTATGGACCGGGAAAAGTACAAAAGGAAGGAAAGAAAAAGTGTGCAGTTGAGTTGATAACCAGCATGCCAACTCCATCCAACCAGACATTCTGAGGAGCCCCTAAGACAACTTTCAAAAATGCCCTCCAGATGACCTCCAAGGAGAAGCATTTCTCAGCTCCTGTAGGCCAGGGTTTGAAGTTGGCCCTAGGGCATGTTACCTCCTTTCAGACATGCCAAACAGAGAAATCCTGGGGCAGAAAGTGAAATATGTGTTTACATACTTGGGCTGAGCTAGCGGCAGAGCCAAGGTTAGTTGAATTTCATATGGAACTGGGGTAAAGGCCACAGCTGGAATCAGAGAGAGACTGAGAGTGGGCGTGGAAGGGATGCAAGAAGAAGCTGATACATTCGGCAGCAAGATTCCTTTTAATGAACTATTTAAACTTATTCAACTTATTTGCAGCACACATCATCACCCTCCTCTCAAAGCAAATCACATATTTCTCTGGTTGGTGCATGTTCCATTTAACCTGTTTTTTGCACTAATGTATATAGACTTTAGCATGTTTTCCTTTTTTAAGTAATGGGTTAGGTCATCTATAATTGTTTGCTTAAAAAATGATTTATCGGGCTTCCCTGGTGGCGCAGTGGTTGAGAGTCCGCCTGCCGACGCAGGGGACACGGGTTCGTGCCCCGGTCTGGGAAGATCCCACATGCCGCGGAGCGGCTGGGCGCATGAGCCATGGCCACTGAGGCTGTGCATCCGGAGTGTGTGCTCTGCAACAGGAGAGGCCACAGCAGTGAGAGGCCCGCGTACCGAAAAAAAAATTTAAAAAGACTTACCATGATTTTGTTACTCCCTTTTGCCATCAGAAAGAAACAACAAAAATAGACAAATTGGATTTCATGAAATATTTTAAAATATGTGCATCAAAAGACACTAGAAATAAAAGAATAAAAAGGCAACCCACAGGGCTTCCCTGGTGGCACAGTGGTTGGGAATCTGCCTGCCGATGCAGGGGACAAGGGTTCGTGCCCCGATCCGGGAAGATCCCACGTGCCGCAGAGCGGCTGGGCCCGTGAGCCATGGCCAATGAGCCTGCGTGTCTGGAGCCTGTGCTCCACAACGGGAGAGGTCACAACAGTGAGAAGCCCGCATACCATAAAAAAATAAATAAATAAATAAAATTTTTTTTAAAAAAGGCAACCCACAGAATGAAAAGAATGGATAACCAAAATACAATGGAATGTTTTTTAGTCTTAAAGAGTTAGGAAATTCTGCTATAACATAAAAGAACCTCATGTGGAGTGAAATAAGCCAGACACAGAAAGACAAATACTGTATGATTCGACTTATATGAGGCACTTACATGAGTAGCCAAAATCATAGAGACAGAAAGTGGAATGGTGGTTTCCAGGGCTGGGAGAGGCTGGGGTGGGGGGTTAGCTTTATATGATGAAAAGAATTATGGCAATATGATGGCTGCACAATGCTATGAATGTATTTAATAACACTGAACTATATTCTTAAAATAGTTAAGAGGGTAAATCTTATCTGTATTTTACCACAATATTTTTATTGAGATATGGTTGATTTATGATATTATATGTTTCAGATGTACAACACAGTGTTTCACAATCTGGAAAGATTATACTCTGTTTATAGTTATTATAAAATATTGGCTATATTCTCTGTGCTGTACAGTATATCCTTGTAGCTAATTTATTTTATACATAGTAGTTTGTACCTCTTAATCCCCCAGCTCTATCTTGCCCCTCCCCCATTCCCTCTTAAAAAATATTTCTAAAGAATAAAGAAAGGGTTGGGGACAAGGATGAAAGAATAGAGCATAAACGTTATTTGTCATAATGACATAGAAAAAACAAACTAAAAGAAGAAAGAAGGGAAAATTTGAATAAATGTCTTGATTGCTAATGGGCAACATGTGGGAGCCAAAGCACATTATTTAAGTTTTGTAAACCAAAGAGTAAATTCTGTACTTCTCCTTTGTTTCTGTAAGAAAATTTATAAACATGTTTCCTTGTTTCCCTTCACCATCAAGCTTTCTCTGTCACAGCTCTGCCTTCCAGAAGCAGTACTTCTCAAGACTGATACTTTTGATTACATGCACTCTTAAATCCTTTCCAATTGATCTGCCATATATTTATTGCTTATTTCTATATAACAAATTGCTCAAAACTTAATGGCTTAAAACAACAAACATGTATTATATTACTGTTCCAGTGTGTCAGGGATTCCAGAGTGGCTTACTTGGGTTATTCTTGCGCAGGGCCTTTCACAAGGTGGCAGTGGTGTCAGATAGGGCTGCAGTGGCCTGAAGCCCTGAATGCAGCTCATTATTGTGGCCATTGGCAGGAGGCTTCTGTTCCTCTCCTGGTATTGACTGGAGGCCTCACCTCTTTACAGAGCTGCTTGAGTATCCTCACAGCATGGCAGCTGGCTTTCTCAGAGTGATCTGAGAGAGAGAGAGAGAGAGAGAGACAAGGAGAGGAGGATGTTACCTTGTTCTAAAACCATTGCTTTCCCACTGCATCCTCCTCTTTTCTTTGTCATAACTGCTCCTGAAGTACTTACATGTAAATTGAAAGTTGTAATTTCTTTTAATCTCCTTATGAAGTTATATGGTACTGTAGGGATGCATTATAATTTTGCTTTTTTTTTTTTCCTTCCTAGATGATCTATATGGATTTTGGAGGTAAAGTAGAACAATCTGTATTCAGGCAGCATTATCCTAAAGGAAACAGGAAGTTTCCCAATAAATAATTTTTGAATGTGAGAATGACTGAATAAATTGATATGAAACTAGAGGGCTGATTTATTGAATGAAATGACATTGATCATCCATCATGGAGACTGGATTTTCATGACCATATTGTCAGACTATTTTGTTTCTGGAGAAAATAGGGGCTGGTGTTATAACTGAAGTGTTCTTGGGTAAGAACAGAATGTGTAAAAGTGGAGTCAGTTGTAAAACTGGAAAGTTTAGTGGCATAAGACCTCCTTCTGTGACCTGTGGTTGGCAAGATGGCAGCCTGGCATGGTGGGCTTGTAAGCAACGTAAAACTATAGCTTGTTGAGTGAGTAAGCCAGTGTCCTCAGCCTTCTCTGCATTGTGTTATACGATCTCAAACACTCATATTAGTTAGAAGTATGATTGTCTTTTCATGCACACACACCAGGAAATAAACAATGGAGATGGAGCGCATGTCTGCCTAGATATATATTCACCCTTGCAGAGAGAGGCTTATGCACCTGCCTACTCAAATATGCTCAGCCTGAGGAATACTGGCAAAGTGAGGAGTACTCAAACATCAGTATCACCCCTGGGTGCCATATCCCACAGTGGGCTCTCCGTGGAGAGGCCTTCCCCAAGATCTTTACTTCTCTGAATCTCAAGTTATTTGTCCAGACCCTTAAGACAACTTTGAATTTTTCTGTCAACATTTTCTTATTAACACATGTTTTAGGAGGTGACCGTTTTTTGTATTATTGACTTCAAGTATTTCCAAGTGTGTTTGGTCAAACTTCCTTATTCTCATAAACTCTCAAAGACATACTTTGCATTTCTGAGGTCATTCAGGATGTCATATTCTGTTGAATCCTTTCTGATCAGATTGAAAGATTTTAGAAAGTAGACAATTTTCTCTTAAGCTAGGCAGTATAATGGAGTATGTTTTCTTTAATAGTGTTTCAGAGGTGTCATTCTGTAAATAAAAATGGCTGGTTTGGGGTGAATAAATGAGTATTCTATTTTTCTAAAACACGTCTTTGCTCCTCAAAATAAAAGTTAGAAAGAGAGTAAAGAAAGACAAAGAAAGAAAAAAGAAAGAAAGAAAAAAGGAAGGAAGGGAGAGAGAGAGAGAGAAAGAGAGAAAAAGCAAGAAAGAAAGAAAGGAAGGAAGGAAGGAAGGAAGGGAGAGAGAAAGAGAGAGAGAGAAAGAAAGAAAGGAAAAAAGAAAGAAGAAAGAAAGAAAGAAGGAAAGAAAGAAAGAGAGAGAAAGGAAGGAAAGAAAGAAAGAAAGAAAGAAAGAAAGAAAGAAAGAAAGAAAGAAAGAAAGAAAGAAAGAAAGAAAGAAAGAAAGAAGGAAGGAGGAAGGAAAGGGAGAAGGAAGGAAAGGGAGAAAGGAAAAGAAAGTATTATTTATTGATGGACCCCAAACCTACAATTATTGTGAACATGGGAAAACACATTGCAAATCAAGGCTGCAAACACTCATGGTCATGCTTTTGTTGTCATTGTTCTATTTGTTTCCTTGTACACCATCATTTCCTAAGGTTCCATTTAATTAAACATTTCTTTTATTGGTAGTGATTTTAGATAGTTGGTTAATATACCAAAACAAATCATAAGGCTAAATTACCAAAAATCACTTTTCAAACTATGATATTTGAGATTATGGGAATTCTTTTCAATGGAATAAAAAAGGGGGGAGCATCTCAACAATCTTTCTATGAGAGAACAATCAATCTGTCTTGAATTCTACACAAATCAACATAGAAAAAGAAAAGTGTATTCAAAAGTAAGGGATTTTCTACATATATACACTAATATGTATAAAATAGATAACTAATGAGAACGCGCTGTATAGCACAGGGAACTCCACTTCACTGTACAGTAGAAACTAACACAACATTCTAAAACAACTATACCCCAATTAAAAAAAAAAGTAAGAGACTTTCTGGCCATTGGAGAAAAAAAGAAAGGAACCAAAAACTGTTTGCTTTCTACCTCCTGGCAGTGTTTCAAATCATGGGGCAGGCGTGTGACCTGAATCTAAACTTTCATGAGAACACACTTGATTTTAAGAATTAGGGATCATGATATTGATTTCTTTCCACCAGAGGGAGCCATAGACTATGACTTAGCAACCGTGCCTGTGCTTCTGGGCACACAAACACAATAATCTAAAGTAGCTCCTTTTAAATCAAGATGGTGGAGGAGTAGGCGGATGTGGAGTTCACCTCTCTCCACAAATCCATCAAGAATACATCTACAAGTGGAACAATTCTCACAGAGCACCTGCTGAACTCTAGCAGAGGATCTTGGACAAAGGACAAGAAAAATCCCCTCGCAACTGGGTAGATGAAAGAAAGAAAAAAAAAGAAAAAGAAAAAAGGAAGTGGGATGGGATGTGCACCCCTCGGGGGGAGCTGAAGGAGATGAGAGGTTCTCACACTCAGGGAAGCCCCCTCACCGGTGGGACGGAAGGGGAGTTTCAGGGTCTCAGAGGAGAGCACAGCAACTGGACTGCGGCAGGCCGGACAGAGTGAGACCTACACAGATGGTCCGAGCCACAGCCCTGCACGCCCCAGCCTGAGACGTGTGTCTGCTGGTGCAGACGGGGGCTGGGTGCTGGAATGTGGGGTTTGAAGAGCAGATCCGGGGAAGGGGCTGCTGTTGGCTACGAGCAATCAGCCTGAGGGGATGGGAGTGAGGAGCTCCACAACTGGGAATGTTTGTAGAACAAGCCTGGGCCACCATAGAAGCAAAGTGCCATTGTTGAGTGACTCAGGAGGGGCGGGCCCGCCATTGCAGCCTCTCTCCCCACACTCTGGCCCCTGCATCCGCAGGCACTAGGAGGGGCTCCCACCTGAGCAAGCTCCTGCACCCCGCCCACCACTGCCTCCACTCCTCCCACTTGGGCTGGTGTGTGTGCTCCAGGGCAGCTTCGGGAGCAAACGCCTGTGAGTGGCCCACACATGGAGATGGGGCTGAAACCACAGTTGAGCCCCAGGGACCGTGGACTAAGGAAGAAGAGCTGAAATCTCTCCTCATAGCTGCGGGAACCACAGATTTACACGCCCGCTGCTGGCTTTGTAAACTCAGCATCTGTGGAATATCTGAACGGATGAGTGCCCCCGCAGCTGGAGTGGGTCTGGCTCCAGCAGCTGTGGGCTTTGTGGGCATGTACACACAGGGACTGGGCTGGGCCAGAATCTGAGCTGCCTCCATAACTCCCACAGCGGGTCCAGGTGTGTGACTACTGCAGTCCTGGAACCTGACTTCAGTGGATCCGTGCTGACCTGGTGAAAACAATGCCCGAGAGACACCAGGGCCGACTGCCAGTATACCCACAGTTGAGGCGGGACTGAGAGCAGTTCCAACGACAGTGCACTTTGTGAGCCTGCACAGTGGGTGAAAGGGGACACAACTGAGCACACTACCAGGCAAACAGCTCCAGAGGAGGAATACTCAGTGGCTTCTCTCCCAGTGGGAATGCTCCAATCCCGCTTACCTTGCGCCGCAGATCAGAAACACAGCTAAGAAACAGATCTGGGGGCCTCTACTCCGACAACTAGGGAGCAGACCCTATACCTGACAGGGCAGTGGCACCCACAGAGCAAAGGGGGGCCCCCCATTCAATACCCGGGGCAGGCTCTGGTCATCACAACACCAGTTAAACCCGCTGTCAAGGCGATAACGGCCACCATACACTGAGGAAAGAGGTGGCAGTCTAAAAACAGCCCATGCACCAAGAAGAAAAGAAAATTAAACCCATGCAGGCTACACAGGGAAATTCCCACATAGAACAGCCCTCCAAGATAGTCTGAGCATCTGGCATCAGAAGGAAGAACCCCCAGAGCATTTAGCTTTGAAGGCCAGTGGGGCTTGAGGGCAGGAGCTCCACAGGATGAGGGAAACAGAGACTTTACTCTTGGAGGGTGCACATAAGTTCTCATATGCACTGGGACCCAAAACATAGCAGTACCTCTATAGAAACCTGGGCTAGACCAACCTAGGGGTCTTGGAGGTTCTTGTGGGGAGGCGAGGGGTCAGCCGTAGCTCACTGTGGGGGCAAAGACACTGGTAGCAGAGGCCCTAGGGAATACTAATCAGCGTGACCCCTTCTGGAGGTCCCCATTTGGGCACCAAGACCTGGCCCCAACCAACAGCCTACAGGCTCCAGAGCTAGAACACCTCAGGCCAAACAACCAGCCGGACAGGAACAGAGCCTCACCCATCAGCAGACAGGCTGCCTAGAGTCATACTGAGCTCATAGCCACATCAAAACACATCCTTTGACATGGCCTGGTCCACCAGACATAATGCCACCTACCAGAGGGAAGGAACCAGTCCATTCCACCAGGAAGCCTTACACAAGCCCCTGGACCAACCTCACACACCAGGGGGCAGACACCAGAAGCAAGAGGGACTACAGTCCTGCAGCCTGAGGAAAGGAGACCACAAACACAGAAATTTAGACAAATGAGATGACAGAGTAATATGCTGCAAATGAAGGAACAAGATGAGAACAACTAAATGAAGAGGAGATAGGCAATCTACCCAAAAAAGAATTCAGAGTAATAAAAGTAAAGATGATTCAAAATCTCAGAAAAAGAATGGAGGCACAGACTAAGAAAATATAAGAAATGTTTAACAAGGAGCTAGAATATTTAGAGAACAAAAACCAGAGAGGGACAATACAAGAAATGAAATGAAAAAGACACTCAAAAAAATCAATAGCAGAATAACTGAGGCAGAAGAATGAATAAGTGAGCTGGAAGACAGAGTGAAGGAAATCACTGCCACAGAACAGAATAGAGAAAAAAGAATGAAAAGAAATGAAGACAGTCTCAGAGATCTCTGGGACAGCATTAAATGCACCAATATTTGCATTATAGGGGCCCCAGAAGGAGAAAAGAAAGAGAAAGGGCCTGAGAAAATATGTGAAGAGATTATAGCCAAAAACTTTCCTAAGTTTTGTGAAAGGAAACACTCAAGCCCAGGAAGCACAGAGAGTCCCACACAGGATAAACCCAAGGAGGAACACTCAGAGACACATAGTAATCAAACTGATAAAAATTAAAGACAAAGAAAAAATATTAAAAGCAACACGGGAAAAGCAGCAAATAACATACAAGAGAATCCCCATAAGGTTATCACCTGATTTCTCAGCAGAAACTCTGCAGGCCAGAAGGGAGTGGCATGATATATTTAAAGTAATGAAAGGAAAAAACCTACAACCAAGAATATTTTAACCAGCAAGGCTCCCATTCAGATTTGACAGAGAAATCAAAAGCTCTACAGACAAGCAAAAGCTAAGAGAATTTAGCACCGCCAAATGAGCTTTACAACAAAACTAAAGGGACTTCTCCAGGTGGGAAAGAGACAAGCAACCTAAAACAAACTTGTGTGTGTGTGTGTGTGTGTGTGTGTGTGTATAGACTGCTATATCAAAACCTCATAGGAACTGCAAGCCAGAAAGTACAATAGAAACACACACACAAAAGAAAAAGCAACCCAAACACAATGCTAAATATAGTCATCAAATCACAAGAGAAGAGAACAAAAGAGGAAGGGAAGAAAAAGATCTACAAAAACAAATTCAAAACAATTAAGAAAATGGCAATAAGAATATACATATCAATAATTACCTTAAAAATAAATGGATTAAATGCTCCAACCAAAAGACATAGACTGGCTGAATGGATACAAAAACAAGACCCATATATATGCTGTCTACAAGAGACCTACTTCAGACGTAGGGACACATACAGACTGAAGGTGAGGGGATGAAAAAAGTTATTCCATGCAAATGGAAATCAAAAGAAAGCTGGAGTAGCAATTCTCATATCAGACAAAATAGATTTTTTTAATATTTATTTTATTTATTTATTTTTCTATATTTTGGCTGTGTTGGTCATAGTTGCGGTATGCGGGATCTTCATTGTGGCATGTGGGATCTTTCGTTGTGGCATGCAGGCTTCTCTCTAGTTGTGGAGCGCAGGCTTCTTTCTAGTTGTGGCATGTGGGTTTTCTCTTTCTAGTTGTGGCACGTGGGCTCCAGAGTGTGTGCGCTCTGTAGTTTGCGGCACGTGGCTCTCTAGTTGAGGCGCATGGGCTCAGTAGTTGTGGCACACGGGCTTAGTGGCCCCGCGGCATGTGAGATCTTAGTTCCCCAACCAGGTATCGAACCCACATCCCCTACATTGGAAGGCAGATTCTTTACCACTGGACCACCGGGGAAGTCCCCAAAATAGACTTTAAAATAAAGACTGTTGCAAGAGACAAGGGATGACACTACATGATGATCAAGGGATCAATCCAAGAAGGAGATATAACAATTGTAAAAAATATATGCACCAAACATAGGAGCACCTCAATATATAAAGCAAATGCTAACAGCTATAAAAGGGGAAATCAACAGTAACACAATAATAGTGGGGGACCTTAACACCCCACTTCCACCAATGGACAGATCATCCGACAGAAAATCAGTAAGGAAACACAGGCCTTAAATTATACATTAGACCAGATGGACTTAATTGATATTTTTAGAGCATTCCATTCAAAAGCAGCAGAATACACATTCTTCTCAAGTGCACATGGAACATTCTCCAGGATAGGTCACATATTGTGCCAAAAATTAAGCCTCAGTAAATTTTTTTTAAATGTATTTATTTTAATTAATTTATTTATTATTTTTGGCTGCATGGGGTCCTTGTTGCTGCATGCAGGCTTTCTCTAGTTGCAGCAAGCAGGGGCTACTCTTTGTTGTGGTATGTGGGCTTCTTGTTGCGGTGGCTTCTCTTGTTGTGGAGCATGGACTCTAGGTGCACAGCTTCAGTAGTTGTGACACACAGGCTCAGAAGCTGTGGCCCGTGGGCTCTAGAGCACAGGCTCAGCAGTTGTGGTGCACGGGCTTAGGTGCTCCGCGGCATGTGGGTTCTTCCCAGACCAGGGTTCGAACCCGTGTCCCCTGCATTGGCAGGCAGATTCTTAACCACTAGCACCACCATGGAAGCCCACCTCAGTAAATTTAAGAAAATTAAAATTATATCAAACATCTTTTCTGACCACAATGCTATGAGATTATAAATTACTGGGGAAAAAAATGCAAAAACCCAATCACTTGGAGACTAAACAGTATGTTACTAAACAATCAATGGGTGACTAAAAAATCTCAAATAAACAAATTAACCTTACACTTAAATCAACTAGAGAAAGGAGAACAAAAAAACCAAAAAGGTAGTAGAAGGAAAGGAATTATAAAGATTAGAACAGTAATAAATGAAATAGAGATGAAGAAAACAATAGCAAAGATCAATGAAACTAAAAGCTGGTTCTTTGAAAAGATAAACAAAATTGATAAACCTTTAGCCAGACTTACCAAGAAAAAAAGAGAGAGGACCAAAATCAGTAACATTAGAAATGAAAAAGGAGAAGTTACAATGGACACCACAGAAATACAAAGGATCATAAGAGACTACTACAACCAACTATCCACCAATAAAATGGACAACCTAGAAGAAATGGACAAATTCTTAGAAAGGTACAATCTCCCAAGACTGAACCAAAAACAAATAGAAAATATGAGCAGACCAATCACAAGTACTGAAATTAAAACTGTGATTTTAAAACTTCCATCAAACAAAAGTCCAGGACCAAATGGCTTCACAGGCAAATGCTATGAAACATTTAAGAAGAGTCAACACCAATCCTTCTGAAACTATGCCAAAAAATTGCAGAGGAAGAAAAAACCCCAAGCTCATTCTACAAGGCCACCATCACCCTGATACCAAAACCAGACAAAGATACCACAAAAAAAGGAAAATTACAGACCAGTATCACTGATGAATATAGATGCAAAAATCCTCAAAAAAATGCTAGCAAACTGAATCCAAAAACACATTAAAGGATCATACATGATGATCAACTGGGATTTACCCAGGGATGCAAGGATTCTTCAATATATGCAAATCAATCAATATGATACACCATGTTAACAAGTTGAAGAATAAAAACTCTATGATCATCTCAATGGATTCAGAAATAGCTTTTGACAAAATTCAACACCCGTTTATGATAAAAACTCTCCAAAAAGTGGGCATAGAGGGAACCTACCTCAACATAATAAAGGCCATATATGACGAACCCACAGTAAACATCATTCTCAATGGTAAAAAACTGAAAGCATTTTCTCTATGATCAGGAATAAGACAAGGATGTCCACTCTCGCCACTATTATTCAACATAGTTTTGGAAGTCCTAGCCACAGCAATCAGAGAAGAAAGGGAAACAAATGGAATCCAAATTGGAAAAGAAGTAAAATTGTTACTGTTTGCAGATGACATGATACTAGACATAGAAGATCCTAAAGATGATACCAGAAAACTACTAGAGCTCATCAATGAATTTGGTAAAGTTTCAGGACACAAAATTAATACACAGAAATGTCTTGCATACTTATACACTAACAATAAAAGATCAGAAAGAGTAATTAAGGAAATGATCCCATTTACCATCTCATCAAAAAGAATAAAACACCTAGGAATAAACCTACCTAAGGAGGCAAAAGATCT
Source organism: Stenella coeruleoalba (assembly GCF_951394435.1). Taxonomy (NCBI): domain Eukaryota; kingdom Metazoa; phylum Chordata; class Mammalia; order Artiodactyla; family Delphinidae; genus Stenella; species Stenella coeruleoalba. The sequence continues at coordinate 50,865,040 of NC_137156.1, forward strand.
GTACTCAGAAAACAGTAAGATGCTGATAAGAAATCAAAGATGACACAAACAGATGGAAAGATATACCATGTTCTTGGATTGGAAAAATCAATATTGTCAAAATGACTATACTACCCAAAGCAATCTACAGATTCAATGCAATTCCTATCAAATTACCAAAGGCATCTAGAAGTAGAACACAAAATTTTTGAATAAAACAATTTGTATTGAAACACAAAAGACCCAGAATAGCCAAAGTAATCTTGAGAAAAAAAAAAATGAAGCTAGAGGAATCAGACTCCCTGACCAGACTATACTACAAAGCTACAGTAATCAAAACAGTATGGTACTGGCACAAAAACAGAAGTATAGATCAGTCGAACAGGATAGAAAGTCCAAAGGTAAACCCATGCACCTACGGTCAACTAATCTATGGCAAAGGAGGCAAGGATATACAATGGAGAAAAGACTGTCCCTTCAATTAGTGGTGCTGTGAATACTGAACAGCTACATGTAAAAGAATGAAATTAGAACACTCTGTAACATCATACACAAAAATTAACTCAAAAGGATTAAAGACCTATATGTAAGGACGGATACTATAAAACTCTTAGATGAAGCACTGTCTGACATAAATTGCAGCAATATATTTTTTGATCCACCTCCTAAAGTAATGAAAACAAAAACAAAATTAAGCAAATGGGAGCTAATTAAACTTAAAAGCTTTTGCAAAGCAAAGGAAACCATAAACAAAACAAATGGGAGAAAATATTTGCAGATAAAGCAACCAACAGGGATTTATCTCCAAAATATACTAACAGCTCATTGAACTCAATATCAAAAACACAAACAAACCAATCAAATAAAGGACAGAAGATCTAAATAGACACTTCTCCAAAGAAGACATACAGATGGCCAAAAAGCACATGAAAAGATGCTCCACATCACTAATTATCAGAGAAATGCAAATCAAAACTGCAATGAGGTATCACCTCACACCAGTCAGAATGGCCATCATCTAAAAATTTACAAACAATAAATGCTGGAGAGGGTGTGGAGAAAAGGGAACCCTCTCACACTGTTGGTGGGAATGTAAATTGGTAAACCATTATGGAGAATCATATGGAGGCTCCTTAAAAAATAGAGCTACCGTATGATCCAGCAATCCCACTCCTGGGCATATATTCAGAGAAAACCTTAATTTCTAACAATACATGCACCCCAATGTTGATTGCAGCACTATTTACAATTGCCAAGACATGGGAGCAACCTAAATGTCCATCAACAGATGAATGGATATAGAAGATGTGGTACATATATACAATAGAATACTATTCAGCCATAAAAAGTACCAAATAATGCCATTTGTAACAACATGGATGGACCTAGAGATTATCATACTAAGTGAAGTAAGTCAGATGGAGAAAGACAAATATCATATGATAACACTTATATGTGGAATATAATAAAAATCAATTTGTTTACAAAACAGTAAACATCTCACAGATCTCGAAATCAAACTTATGGTTACCAAAGGGGAAATACAGGGGGAAGTGATCAATTAGGAGATTGGGATTAACATATACACACTACTATATACAAGATAGATAATTAATAAGGGCCTACTGTATAGCACAGGATGCTCTACTCAGTATTCTGTGATAACCTATATGGGAAAAGAATCTGAAAAAGAATGGAGATATATATGTGTGTGTGTGTGTGTGTGTGTGTGTGTGTATGTGTGTGTGTGTGTGTGTGTGTGTATAACTATACACCTGAAACTAACACATCGTAAATCAACTATACTACAAGAAAAAAATTTTTTTTAATTGGAGAAAAAAATAAAGTAGTTCCTTTTAGGTTTCATATTTTATTATCAAAGAAAGTTTTTTTAAGATCAAATAATCACTATTAATTTTCAATAAGGTAGGATTTATGATTTGACTCTATACCCTTCTGACATTTTTACCCTCCAGAATGAAAAAATAAAATAAAAAGCAGAGGCTTCATCTTTTATGTACTTCCACAGGTTTATTTACTTAGAAATTGGCTGATGGAAAACTTTTTGCTTCAGGAACCTAAGGACGAAGTCCACCTACATTTTGCCTGTTCGGATTCATCTGGGACAAGTATTTGGAATTTGTGCATCCTGTGGAATTGTCCTAGGTTCTGATTTCCAAGAAAGCTACAAGGAAGCAAGGCCCTGGCCTCCAGGTGTTTCTCTAGTTCTTGTAGTTGTGTGCGTCCATTCACTTCCAGCCCAGTAGTGCAATCCCCACCTTGCTCCACATAGAAGATGCTCCAGCTCTGACTTACTATCTATTGAAAACCCAAGCTTTGCCCTGAGTCTCTGACACTCTCATGCTTGCAAGCTGCCTTCTAGTTGCTTCAAATGCTGGGCCTGTAAAGACAGATTTACTTGTACTCCTTTTGTACTTTGAGGGGCAAATTTTATGAGCTGAAAGCTGACTGGCAGTCTCCTGTGACTGTTCAATAAGGCACAGTGCTTGTGAAGTATCACCCCCATGGCTGCGTTCTATCGGCTGATTAGGACTGAAATAGTGCATGTGGAAATGGAGAACCATTGGAAATTCATGGGCCGGCCGAGATCACAGCCCATCATGATTTCTCATGTGAAAATGTGATTTCCCTACCCCTGTTTCCTCTGGTTACTCTGCTGAGAAGCTTTAAATGAGTTTCCCAGCCTGTGACAAGGGACTTCTGCCATGGCATTGCTTGGGGGGCACAATTCAGAGTAACAAAGGCACCAGGTTTCCAGAAACTTAGACTGACCAAGGGATGGCTTTCAGGCTTCTGGAATGACGACTCCTAAATGCGGAAACAGCAGATGTTTCTGAACAGCTTAAGCCACTTCCCGATTTTAATACAGTTTCCACAATCACTTTGTATCTGACAATTGTACCAGATGGAGATAGCACAGCATGACGGCTGAGTGGGCATTTGAGGCCTAAAGGACATGCCTACCTTCCCAGGACTCTGGATAGTGATTGTAATTGCTTCTATTTTCATATGGGAATTAAGGCATTACTAAACCATTTAAAAAATAAAATTTTTTAAATAAATAATTTCACATAGTATGAATTATTTTGTTAGCAAACGTAACTTTTCTTGTAGCTTCCTTCCCCTACCCCATAATATCATGGTTTCCTTTTTCTAATCCTAGACTATTTTATGTCCCCTGCAAAGCGTAAATCGTCCCCCTACAGAATTTAATTAGGAGAATTCATTACAGCCACAGGTTTGAGCAATTTACTGGAAAATGTGGACTTTCAAACTGGGGGCCCCACTTTAACACAGTTTAATATAAATAATAAGGAGAATGGACAAATTGTAATCAATCATTTAAAACTCTTGCTAGGGACATTCAGTCTGAGTAAAGCAGTATATTCTTTTTCACTGGAATTACACCAACCCAGTGTGGTTACATGAACCAGAGCTTATTTGGCAGTTAGGTATTTCTGACTAATAAAAATAGGAAATAAAATGGTTTCTGAATAAAGACATGGAGTTCTCCATCACCCAGGACCCCTGCTCCAATCACTGCCTCTTTCTCTCCTTCCCTTCAAAGCACTTAAGGAATCCAAAGAGATACTGTTATTCATTCTTCTCATTTCCCATTTCCTCCACAACCTCCAATTATTGTTTCCTGTCTTCAAACCTTTACTGAAACTGCTCGCGTTAAATTTATTGATGTCTTTCTGTTTGCCAAGGTCAACAGAAGCTTTAACGTTCTTAAGTGATTCCCCTTTCTGACTTCCTTCTTTACTCACATGGTCTCCTGTCTGATTTAACTCCATCTCTAGCCATTTCCTCTCTGCCTCTATTCTGTTCCTCTGTCTACCCTTACACACTCTCTCAGCTTTCATTCATCTTCCTTCTTTCTTGGTCTCTACTTCCCCTAAGTCTCCTCATCCTGAATTCAACTACCATTTATACAATGATAATTTTTTAGTCTTTTCTCTGGTTTAGACTTCTAAGATCCAGCCTCTCATTTCTGTCTCCTGAGCTTCCCCACCTGGGTGACTGGCATGGAGACAGTACTACGTGGCCACCCAAACTGTTGCTTTCTTTTTTTGTATGTTACCAGCCACATAGTTGCCAGCCTTCTCTGCATTTATGTGGGGCCATGTGATAGGCTTATGGCCAATGGAATATGGGTGACTTGACACACATCGCTTCCATTTCTGGTCCCTGTGATGCCCTGCATGGTCCTCTAAGCTGTTTCTCTTCCCTGACAATGTTGGAGGATGGTAGGGCATGAGGTCCACCAGCCAGGAACATTCAATCCATGTTTTGCTGAAATGAAGAACACTGTTGTCTTAGACCCCTGAGAATTGGGGTTGTCAGTTACAGCAGTTAGATTGCCCTGGTTATTACGGTGTAATGAAGGTACACCGGTAACTCCTTGGTACCTCCAAAAGGAAACTCAGCTTTTTCCACAAAACAAATTCCCCATCTCAGTAAATGGGACCCCATCTCACCCAAACCAGGAATTTTAAGTCTCCCAGAACTTATCCTCCGACCTTATCCCATATCCAGTCTCTCCCCAGGGCATGTTCACTTGACCTCTTTCACATACCCATGGACTAGACACTCTGGTTCAGCCCCTCGTGGCTCCCAGTGCACACAATTACAACTGTCTCCTAATTGTTCTCTGTTTGTCTCCTCCCATCCTTTCCAGCTGGTTGCCCACACCCTTTGAAGGATGATCTTGTTCTCCATCATCATCTCTTTTTCATCTTAAAAATGAATGACACCAATTTTCTGCTCATAAATGAATATATATATATATTTTAGAAATTTTGGAAAACTCAGAAAAGTATTAAATAGAAAATAAATGTCAATTACAATTTCATTACCTCAATACAAACACTGTTAAACATTTGGTTCACAGGCTTCCTATGTCATTTTTTATGTGTGTGTTTATAATTATTGTCCATAGTATCTTAAACTTAATTTTTATCTTTATCAAAGCAGTACATATATGCATTTTAAAGGCTGCTTACTAATACTACAGGAAGCGGAGCAGAATATATCGACCCAAAATGTACCTCTTTGGCATAGAATTATTTTAGGCTAATTATTTTTATGCAACAGAAGACACAGGAGAAGCTCGGAGAACCAAGGAGAAGTTGCCCTTTTGTAAGAGACATTTACATTTATAAGGGGAATTATTATAGGGCGGTCTCAGTCAAGAGCCTAGAAGGGTAAAGAGAAAATTATTTTTCTTCCTGCACATACATATATAGTGAAAAACATCAGCTCCCTGTTTCAGTCCTCTCAACTTCCAACTCCACCCCTCAGAAGAAAATGCTTTCAAATAGTTTAGTGATTTATTCAGGGGTTTTTCTCCATAATTTTAAATGACATTGTTGTACTGCTATTCCTTGATTTCTAAAGTATATATGTTATCAACTGACTTTGGTACTATGGAAAATGAAGATTAAGTTTTACATCCACACAAACTTTCTACTTGATAATAAAATTATGCCACTCTTTTGGTTAAACAATAGTGGTATTTACATAATTATTACTCTGCAAATATTACTTAAAATTAAACCTCATATTTCTTTTCCTGTTCAAGTTTATTTTTTCTGGAGTTTAGTAATTGCCTTTATTTATTGTCTTCTTAGTTTTCTCTATCTATCACAAATATATATTCATATTGTCAAAAGAATCCAATATGCTTTTCCCTACATAAAAACACATTAGACATTCAGTTAAATACATTTTGGGGCATTTTCCCCATGAAAGCTCTCCACATTCATGTTCCAATCTGGACTATATTTTAGTATCCAAAATATATAAATAATGCTTAAAAGTCAAAAATTTTTAAAAATGAGAAAAAATGGGGAAAAAAGATGCAAAAACGCTATTCACAAGTGAGGAAAACAATGGCCATTAAACATGTGCAAAGTGGTTCCATTTCATGGGTACTGGCAAAATTAAAATGCTTGATGATTCTAAGTTTATTAAAAAGTTAAAGTGGTACCTTTTGGGAAAGTGTGTCATAATCTAATGAAGTTGCAGACATGCGTGACATACAACACAGCAGTTCACTACAAGTCACATACCCTAAAGTAACTTTTACTCACGTACAGGAGTGGATGTGTACACTTATGCATTTTGCAGCATTGTTCTTAAAAGCTCCTGAGGGCAATAGTTCTGATGTACATCAAGAGGACAATGGGGCTTCCCTGGTGGCGCAGTGGTTGAGAGTCTGCCTGCCGATGCAGGGGACACGGGTTCGTGCCCCGGTCTGGGAAGATCCCACATGCTGCAGAGCGGCTGGGCCCGTGACCATGGCCACTGAGCCTGCGCGTCTGGAGCCTGTGCTCTGCAACGGGAGAGGCCACAGCAGTGAGAGGCCCGCGTACCGCAAAAAAAAAAGAGGACAATGGATACATGAATTATCATGTATTCATGCAGTGGGCTGCAGTACTGCAGTAAGATTATCAAAGTGCTTATCTATATGGATGAATCTCATATAACAGATGCCAGGAAATGATAAAACGTCAATTTCAATATACTAATTATTCCTAGGAGAAAGTGTTGGGGAAGTGATGGGGTAGGAATACACCGAGGACTATAACCATATTAGCATTTTCTTCTGAAATTAGCATGGTGACTACTTTATACTATTTATTCCTCTTTATCTGAAATGTTTCATAATACATGAAAAAACTGGAGTCAAATACATTGTAGGAGAGCATATTTGTTTTGACTTCTGAGTATGTAGAAATTGGATGATTCATAAGTTGTAGGGTCCCCACTGAATGATTTTCCAGAAACAGGATCATAAAAATAATGTTATTTGACAGAACAGAAAGGAAAGGGCTTGATTTTTTTCCTTCTCTCTAAACTTCTCTTAGAGATTAGAGGTGCTGCGTTTGAATGGTATTTTGGGACTGAGTCTCCTGGCTAATGGACAATTTCATTTTGACTCAAGGGAACTTTATGCCTAAAAGTACATGAAACAGCAATTAAATACTTGACTAGAAAAATGAGCTTTGAATATGTTATTCTGTCATTATAACTGGGAAATACCTTCAGAACATTTCAGCCTTCTGTGACACCAAATCTTGCAGACTTGTATGGAAATGCTGAAAGTTTTTCCAGATTTGCACCCACTTTAATGTTGTAGGAGTTTGACTTGCTATAAGCTAAGGTACTCTGCCAGTGATGTTTATTAACATAATTTCTAATTCAGTCCTGATTTTTCTGCATGTGTTTCATTTTGGATTGAACACATCTCTGCCTTGGACTGTCAATATTTCCACTGTGATGATAGAAGAAGGGCAACAGGCACACAAGATTAAAAGGAGTATGTCAAGCTCCAGATCTCATCACAATGCTAGGGGGTCCTCTGTGTTACTCTGTCCACCATTAAAAGGGATTCTATGCAGTTCTGCAGTGAAAGCAATGTGCTGAAATTAGAGGTCTTGAATTCACTCCAGGTTTTACTAACTCACTGTCTTGTGGTAAGCAACCCCAAATCTCTTGGCTTTACATACTAAACTGCTAAAAGATTTACAGCACTCACAAAAGTAGAGTAAGTCTTACTAGATGTTTAGAAATTTCTACTAATAAGTTGCCTTTCTTCCAAAGCATTCCAGATTCTAAAACTAATTAGGTGCTGTCTACTTATTAAGTGCTAGATGATGAGTGTTTTTACTGAGTTTTGAAATTCTGGGGAAAGAATTGTGAGGCATAATCATTGTTGGCAGTGAACCGTACACACAATGAATAGCATGATAAAACCTTCAAGTCATTACTGTAGCAGATTTTTAGCTATTTCACTGGTGGGACTGGAAACAGGTACTGTCTACAACCAACATAAAGAAACATTGATACATCTGAACTTTCAGGATGGATCTCCAGGATATCATGTGAGTTGTGACTAAGGAGAACGATAAGTTTCTTTATTAGCTAATTTGTATCTAGAAAAGCCAATTTCCAGAACCATAGTTAGTCTGCCCTAGAAATATTCTAGTAACTCAGGAAGACGTATAAAATCTGTCCTTTGGTAAAGAAAAGAATGTTAAGGACTTGGAAAAGAATGTAACTGCACCCAGATTTCAAAGCATCACTCCCCAACATTTTTAGAGCTATTACCTAAATTCTGTAGGCAGTGCCAGGGCACTGAGGCAACAGTTCTGGGGGCCTCCTCTACAGGCAGCTTCCATAGCAAGATGCATGAGCTCTCACCCTGATCATGCTGGTACCCACCGCCCCCCCCCTCCGAAAACTATGAACTTTGTTTTAGAGACATTTTTCTCTTTCTTATGTCTAGATGGGTTAACTACAGCCTACCTTACCAATTATAGGAAGCAACTTAAGAGCACTAGAAAAAATAATGCATTTCAGTGATTGACTATAGCTGCTACGTAAACCAGAAAATGCTTACCCTTTACACTTAGAAACGTTTTCATACTCTGCTGATTCCAAAGTCAGAGACCAAAGACCCATTTTTTACAGCAATTTTTCCAGATAAAGGTATATTTGTGGGGTTTTTTTTCAAAGTGGCTTCTGTATGCTAAGAACCATCTAGGGCTCTCCAAGTCTTAGGTTCATCTTTTAAAACATTAAGGAGTGGAAAATCCAGAAAATCTGAAGAAGTCTTGTTTGAGACCTGTGTTATTTTGATTCCAATGAATGAAAGTCAATTTTATATGGCTTAAGTGCAAAGGCAGGGATATAGTTGGGTTAAAATCAAGCTGTAGGCAGGGAAAGGATGTAACTGAGCTCAGAAATATCTAAAACTGGGAACTTGAAAGTCAACAGGCCTTTCACTCTGCCTCTCATTTTAGCTTTTCTTTGAGTTCCAATTTCATTTTCTCTCCTTTTAGGCCACACTGCTACACTGCTGACTTATGTCTAATTCTTAATTTAAAAAAAAAAACACCTAATAGATCCAAGGGAGGGGCTTTGATATGGTTAGGGTGAGAAGGAAGATGAGAAGAGCAAGAAAACCCAGCACTCCCGTGAGAATCAGATAGTTACCGTACAGAGAATGAGTGCTGTTCTCAGAAGAAATAGGGTTTGGAGCAGACAAAACAAGAGGTGTCCACAGTGAAATCTCATTGAATCCTTTAACATTTGCAATGTGTAGGTGATAAAACAGATTTAGAGCAGGGCAGTGATTTGTTCAAGGTCATGCAACTCCTAAGTGGAGGAACTATGACTTGAATCTGGACTTTATCTCCCAACCCCTTCTCTTCTCTAATATATATGATTTAATCTACTGGTTGGCAGCATATGTATGTTGGTGTATGTCAGATGACACTGTGATACCTGTAAGATTTGGGAGCAGGACACAGGGAAGTTCTCTGTGCTCTCAGTTTTGGGATTTGCCTCAAGGAGCCTATGAGCAATGCCAGTGAGTCATTCCTTCTCTAAGATGTGGGCTGTGTTAGGCTTTTGAATTACAGAAAGGAGAAAAGGAAATGGTATGACTAATTAACCAATAATTATAAAACATTATGTGCAAAAAGGAAACCTACCTGATGAGGCCATGAGAGAATTGTATAATAGAGGGTTGTGTTTGTTTTAATGAATGGGGATATGCATTTATGGACGTTTTCCTTGTGGAAGATTCTAAGGTTATTTAAGTCAGAAATTGGTTAATTCTGAGAGTCAGTTCCTAAATGTGTGTACATGCTCTTGGTTTTCTTTCTGGGAGTCATCTAATTTGGGGACTCATACTCTGAAGTGTGAGAAAGTTGAATTAATTTCAGAGGAAATACGTTCATTAAAGGCCAATGAATGTCAGTTCACTGTACCAGCTAGCTACTACTGTGTGACAAATCAATTCAATGATGTAAAGCAGCATGTGCGGGCTTCCCTGGTGGCGCAGTGGTTGAGAGTCCACCTGCCGATGCAGGGGACACGGGTTCGTGCCCCGGTCCGGGAAGATCCCACGTGCCGCGGAGCAGCTGGGCCCATGAGCCATGGCCGCTGAGCCTGCGTGTCCGGAGCCTGTGCTCCACAACAAGAGAGGCCACAACAGTGAGAGGTCCGCGTACCGCAAAAAAAAAAAAAGCACGTGCATCCTGATTGGTGGGGTTTTGCTGATTTGCACTGCCCTTGATTGTACAGGGATGTTTCAAGCAAAGGATGCAGCTGGGCTTGGCTTCTTACTGCCACTTGGCTCAGACTGCTTTATGTGTATTCATCTTGGGGCCCAAGCTGAGGGGACAGCAGCCACAGAAGGGAACCTCTGCTCATGACACAGGTGGAGATGTGAGAGAACATGCCCAATCATGTAAGCAAGTTTTAATCTTTTGGTTGTGTCATGTTTGCTGGCATCCATTGGCAGAAAAATGGCCAAGCTCAAAATCAAAGTGTGAAGAAGAATGTCCCTCTCATGGAGATGGTGTGGGGTGGAGTGAGTGAATAGTTCTAGACAATAATCCAATCCACCATAGAGTCCAGAGCTAAAAGTTTATTTTTAGAAAGTATATTTTAAAAGTGCATTCCCAGGGCTTCCCTGGTGGCACAGTGGTTAAGAATCCACCTGCCAATGCAGGGGACACGGGTTTGATCCCCGGCCCAGGAAGATCCCACGTGCAATGGAGCAACTAAGCCCTGCACCACAACTACTGAGCCTGCACTCGAGAGCCCGCCAGCCACAACTACTGAGGCCCGTGCGCCTAGAGCCGGTGCTCCGCAACAAGAGAAGCCAACCGCAATTAGAAGCCCACACACAGCAACGAAGAGTAGCCCCCGCTTGCCGCAACTAGAGAGAGACTGCACACAGCAACGAAGACCCAAGGCAGAAAAAAAAAAAAAAGTGTGTTTCCAGGTGATTCTAAAGGAGAAGGACCACATATTGTGAGAAGGTGTTGACTTTTAAGAGTGGTGAGCAGACCGGCTGGAGCATGTCCGGGGTCAGGCAGCGGTGCCCCTGGGCCGGCCATGGTGCAGGCCTGGTACACGGAGAAGTCAGGCGACGACCCGCAGCGGCCCCACCGCGGGGAGCCCGGGAGCCCGGTCGCCCTGGAGCAGCTGCGCGGGCTCGGGGTCCTTTACTGGAAGCTGGATGCTGACAAATATGAGAATGATCCAGAATTAGAAAAGATCCGAAAAGAGAGAAACTACTCCTGGATGGACATAATAACCATATGCAAAGACAAACTACCAAATTACGAAGAAAAGATTAAGATGTTTTATGAGGAGTATTTACACCTGGATGACGAGATTCGCTACATCCTGGACGGCAGTGGGTACTTCAATGTGAGGGATAAAGAGGACAGTTACAATCAAGACTTTAAATTTTAACAGAAAAACTTGTACATTGTTTTTTTTTAGTTAACAATTCTGAGATTCAATTATACCTAATTCGTTATAATCAAAGAAAAACCCTAAATTAACCTCATATTTGAAGGGCAGTTTACTTTAAGTACTTTTTTGTTTAAACAGGATTAAAAACCTTTATGTCAAAAAAAAGAGTGGAGAGTATATATTTTTGCCACCAGAGGAAATCAGTGGTTTTCTTTCCTTCTTAAAGTTAACTTTTCTATATATTGAACTTCTACTCAATCTACTATTATTAGTTTCATGTCAGCCAAGTATACAAGTCAGGGTTTTCCAGAGATAGAACCAATAGATCATATATAGATATATAGAAGGAGATTCATTACAAGGGATTGGCTCACACATTATGGAGGATGAGAAGTCCCACAGTTGGCTGTCTACAAGCTGGCGGTCCAGGAAACCAAGTGGTGTATGTCCAGTCCAAACCAAAAGGCCTGAGGACCTGGGAGAGCCAATGGTAGAACTCCTAGTCCGAGTCCAAAGGCCCAAGGACCAGGAGCCCCAATGTCCAAGGACAGGAAAAGATGGTGTCCCAGCTCAAGCAGAGAGCAAATTTGCCCTTCCTTTGCCTTTTTGTTCTATCCAGGCCCTCAGTGGATTGGATGACGCCCACCTGCATCGGTGAGGGTGATCTTCCTTAGTCTATGAAATCAAATGCTAATTTCTTCCAAAAACACAGACACACCCACAATGTTTTACCAGCTATATGGGCATCGCTTAGCCCACTCAAGTTAACTCCTAAAATTAAGCATCACACCAAGTGATCACCTGATTTTACTGTGTCTTCATTGTATCCACTGTAATTTTGTGTGTGTGTAGGCGGGGGGGTGGGTGGGGTTAAGATGGCTGGAATGTGATTTGGCCCATTTTTTTCCTTTTTCAAAACTTGGGTTCAGAGTTGAGTTAATGACTATCCTCTGTTTGGGCCACATATTTATCATGAGTCCATGTAAGTCCCCTTTTTTCATATTTTTTGAAAATTTTTTCTCTTTAATCCTCATAACCTAGTCTCCTTCTGTTCCCCTTCTCTACCTTTGGCAATGATTCTGAATCTTTAAATGTGTAGTTGTCCCTTGGTATCTGCAGGTTCCAGGAGCCCCCTTCAGATACTAAATTCTGAGGATGCTCAAGTCCCTTACATAAAATGGCACAGTATTTATATATAACCTATGCACATCCTCTCGCATACTTTAAATCACCTCTAAATTTCCTATAATAGCTGATATGGTGTAAATGCTATGTAAGTAGTTGCCATTGAATGGCAAATTCAAGTTTTGCTTTTTGGAGCTTTCTGAATTTTTTTCCTGAATATTTTTGATTGTTGGTTGAATACTTGGATGTGGAACCCCTGGATACAGAGGGGCAACCGCGTATCTTTCTGTTTGTATGTGTTCTTTCAAAGTGTGTATTGATAGTTTTGTGCTATTGTATTTTTAAATTATGTAAGTAGTACTGTGTTATCGATCTCATTTTATTCCTTATTTTTGCAATCATTAATTCTCTAATTACACTCATTCATGTTACCGTGCATACCTGTTATCCATTGCTTCTCATTGCTATATAGTACTTGGAGGTTTGTATCCACCATTGTGTTTGTTTCCTTTCTCCCAAGGATGGAGGCTCAGATTGCTTCCAGTTCTCCATGACTACCAATAATCCTGAAAAGAAAATCTTTATACATACCCCCTTATGTGCCAAATCTTATGCTACCATCCTAGACAGTCTATTACCTCAATTTGTCATTAATATGCTATTTAAGGGCTTAAAGCAGGGAAAAGACTTGACCACATTTTGTTTTAGAAAAGTGACTAGATGTCATGTGTAAATGATGTTGAGTTTGGATAAAAACACTGAAAGCAAGGTGGTCAGTTAGGGTTCTGTTGATCATCCAGGCAAAGGCTGAGACAGAACCAGACAAAGTGAGAGAGAAGGAAGAGGGCAGGAGGGGAGGAACTGAGGGCAGTTCAGGGACTAAAATGATGGCTGTGACATCTTCTCTTGGATAGAGAAGGAAGTGAGAGCTTGGAATCTAGAACAATTCCTACATTCCTGGGTTGTATGATCGGGTAAAATGGTTTGCATTCTAGGATGGTTTCCCTCCAAGATGAGGAATGCTGGAAAAGGAGCAGGTTAGGGGAGATGGTAAAGAAAACAAGCACACCCATCAAGGACTTAATGTCAAATGAAAGCTCCCAAATGAGCTGTGTGTGTGTGCATGTGTGCATGTGTGTTTTAATTCCTTTTCTCCAAAAGCAGTGTACATTTTCCCTAATGTATTAGATCTGAGCACCTATTTTATTTCGTACTTGACACCTAATATATGTATGTATATTTGTATTAAATTCTAAATATAACCAGAGGGCTTGCTTATTAATCAAATTTCCTGAGGCATAACTCATTCCCATGAGGTGCTAATAATCTGATAACTTCAGGTCTTTAATACTATTGATGAGAGCAGTTAAATAACTTCTGAAAGACTCTATTAGTCATATTTGTCTTTTAACTTGGCTAGAATCTGTGTTTCTTTCATTATCCCTGTCTCACACACACACACACACATACACACACACACACACATCTTCCTGTTTTAGGAAACCTTCAACCATGACCATTTGATGTGTTATCCTTCAAAAGACAAACTTATCAGATCTAAAAGTATCACCTCAATCACCTTGCTTCTAGTAGGAAGACACTTGCCCCTGGCTTTTGAGAGAAGGTTAAATGAAGCCAGAAGGCTCCTGTGTTCTATCTCATTGACCTCCCCCCAAGGCTGTTCTCTGTGTCTTCCCACTGGGTTGAATCAGTGCCCCCCATTATGCAAGCACTCAGATGTGACAGAAACAGCAGCCTCTTTCAAGCAGAGGAGCAGGCAGTGTGAAGCCACCATCCAGCATCACGGGGAGCAGACTGCCTGGGAAGCAGTGGTGAGGCTGAGCCTGCTGGGCCCCTGGTACCCAAGGCAGAGCATCACTCCCCAGAAGAAGAGAGGATGTTGAGGAAAAAGGTAATAGGGTCAGCATGACAGAAGAGTTACAGCAATTTAAAGAGGGGTGATGGAATGAAGCCACAGAGGAAACTCTTCTCAGTGCAGCTCTGACAAAAATTCAAGCGGTGCAGCTCTTAGATTTCTGTAACATCTGGGAAAATTTGAACATGGTTTGGTTTGTTTGATTTGAAAATTGGTTAAATGCTGTAAGGATGGAAAACCTCCAGCATTTGTATTAATCATGTAATTGTCACAGATCCATTCCAATGGATCTCCATTGGAGTTTTGTGTTATTGTTGCTATTCATAGCATTTGTTCTTTCTGGGTGACTCTGGGTGCATCTGATGTTCTAAAACCAACTTGGAAATCTACCACTACATGAAAATTCTGATGAGAATGATCGTTTCCACTTACAGGGAGTTATTACATGTCAGATTCTAATTAATTCACATAAGAATACTATAAGTGGGACTTCCCTGGTGGCACAGTGGTTGAGAGTCCACCTGCTGATGCAGGGGACACGAGTTTGTGCCCCAGTCCGGGAAGATCCCACATGCCGCGGAGCGGCTGGGCCTGTAAGCCATGGCCGCTGAGCCTGCGCATCTGGAACCTGTGCTCCGCAACGGGAGAGGCCACAACAGTGAGAGGCCCGCGTACTGCAAAATAAATAAATAAAGAACACTATAAGTTATGTATGGTTACAACAGTTTTGAAAATTAGAAAACGGTGCTGCTAGAGGATGAGGAAGTTGTCCAAGTGTTCTGTTTCTAACATACAATAAAATACTGGAGCTGGGACTTATTGTCTGGCTACAATTGTTCTTTGATTTGTCTTCCTGATTCTTAACATTTCTAAAAAAAACAAGTTTGGGTGATTTTAACCTTTGTAGTGAGCATAAAACACCTGGGAACATCAAAGTCAAGCCATGCTTATTACTTCTTCCTGGGATGCTGAGAATCTGCATGAAAGTTTTCAGATATAGCATCACACCTTTAACAACATAGCTTAATCAACTTGGGAAATAAATTCATCTTGGGGTCAGAAATGTATGTCAAGGTTTATATACGAAAGCCAGGGTTTTTTTTTTTTTTGGAAAGCCAAGATTTTTCAAGCTTGTAAATAGATAGATCCAAATAGTGTGGCGACTTGAAAAATCATATGATTAATTCTTTAGATAGACACTGAAAAGTCCAAGTGAATATAAACATGGAAAAGGAGAGGTATTTAATCAGCCCTGGAATCTAGAAAAGTGATCTCAGCCACAGAATAGAAACTTCAAGGAATTTCTACAACATAGAACACAGATCAAGGGCAGATCTGGGCACATGATAACCATGGACAGGCTGGTAATTTAGTGCCTCTTCAAATGCATATTCTCTGGTATCTGGTAAGCATTTATTCATACATGACATGAAGGAATGCCTGAGCTGGGGGCACGGGGAGCTAATCAGTGCCCATGCAGAGTCTTAATGTCCCCTAACTTGTGCTTCCCACTCAGCAATTAATAGGAGCCTGCCCCCAAAGCCTTCCCCTCCCCTAAGCTCTCCAATGATAATCTCTTGTTACACAAGCAGGTTTCTCATGGGTTTAACCCCATTTGAAGCCAAGTATTCCTTCTCACCACATAGAGTTGGTCTTTCCTGCTGTATCCTTCTATCTCTGAGTAGTTAGATTAGTACTGTTTACTACATTTCTGGTGAGCAGTACTGTCTCCCCAAAGGAGCGTGGGTAAATACAGTTTTCTTCTTTTTCATGTTTCCAGTAATATTTTTGTTCCACAGTGATGCACCCCCAGCTCTTTTCTGAGCTTGGTGATTCCCTCAATCCACCTCTGATCCAAATGACACTAATTTGAAAGAAAATACAATCTGTGCCCCATCTCGCTGCTTGCCAACAGCAAGCAATTGGAAAATTACTCATCTAAAAGCTATCGTCTTTCCGAATTTGAAGCAAACAAGCATGGAAGTGGGGTGGAGCATGAAGGGGAGGACAGTGAGGCACATTTCAATCACACCAGGTCCTGGGGACATATTACAGGTGCCTTAGGGCTGGAGGAAGTTGGGACCTGGTGTGTCACACACTGTGCATTTGCATATGGCACCACAGGAGCTATCTAGACAGCCTCCAGGAAAGGACAGCATGCAGGCGAAAGGGGTTGCCCTGCCTACCTACCGCAAGGCTGCCAACACACAATGGAAAAGTCTTTTACAGACACAAAAAATTTCCTATGACCAAACCAAAACAATTAAAACAAACAAAACCAAAATACCTCTCTTATCCTTTCCTCTACCTTCTGGCTGCTGAACCAAATCAAAAAGTCCAGTAAAAATAAACTTTCCCTTCTACCTCCACATTTAGCCAATGATTGAACAAATGGCCCCCATCATTTATCACCTTTCCTAGAATCCATCTCTAATCCCAGTGCTGAAAAACATCTCTATCAGTAGAAATGAACAAATAGAAGGAAAGGTCAGACATTTAAAAACTACGTTTAAATTAATAAATACTTTAATTAATGATAATTAATTAAGATAATGAATCAAAGCAAATTTATTACTATCATTAAGAAGTACTGTAAGAAGATATAGAGAACAGACTTGTGGTTGCCAAGGGGGAGGGGACTGGGGGAGGGATGGGTTGGGAGTTTGGGACTAGCAGATGCAAACTATTATACATAGGATGGATAAACAACAAGGTCCTACTGTACACAGCGAAGTTTATTCAATATCCTATAATAAACCATAATGGAAAAGAATATGTAAAAGGATATATATGTATAACTGAGTTACTTTTCTATACAGCAGAAATAAACACAACATTGTAAATCAACTATAGTTCGATAAAATTTTTTAAAAAGTACTGTAAGAAATATGAGACAAATTTGAGAAAAATAATAAGTATTCATAGATATTATATCTATGAAATTTGAACACAAAAAGAAAAAAACGGTTAAAAATGTTCATGGTGATAACTGCTACACGAATATGACTGACAAAAACTATGATGGAGGCAATAGAAAACATATTGGAATATTTAGAAATTTGAATCAGTGAAGAAGAAAAAAAGCACAACACCTCTTCTCTAAGTCATAAGGAGAAAGGGAGCCTATCGCAGTCATTAGTGCTCTTTACTAAATATTTTTAATTCTTTGCTCCTATGGTGCTCAGGTTCCAAGATAAAATCAAGAACAGCCAGTTTAAACTTGAATTACAGTTAAATGATGAACTTTTAAAAATATAAATATGTCTTAAATATTGCATGGGGGCATATTTATATTAAAATTTATCTACTTATATGAAATTCATATTTAACTGGGCATTCTATTGTTTTATTTGTTAATTTCTGGCAACCCTACTCTGTCTTTGGGGTATGATAGGATTGTGTTTCCCTACCTACTGAAGAAGCTGGGTGTGACCATGCTACCTGCTTTGGCTAAGAAAATGACAGTGGCAGGGATCTGAGTCACTTCCAGTGGGAAAGTGCTAAGAGCCAGTGAACAATCTGACACAGTAGAAACCCCAATGAACCCACCTAAAACAATTAGTATGAGGAGGAAATAAACTTTTGTGGATTTAAACCACTAAAATCTGGGGATTATTTGTTACTGCAGCATAATCTAGTCTAGCATACCACATAGATTATGACTGAATACATAAGTAATGATACAGTTGGGAAAACAGACAGACATATAATTCACATTGCAAACACACTTCCACCCACAATTTATTAAGCAGACCTAGTCACAGGCCCCACTCAGGAGTAACAGGAGGTACAAGGCTACTATGCCCCTGAAAGTGGGGAGAACAAGTAAGGAGGTGAAAAATACTAATATACCTACACAGAGATAGAAGGATGCAGGGGAAAAGAAAATAAATCTCTAAATGAAAAGGTTTATAAATTTGATAGCAATAGTAAAAGTTAAAAAAGTAGAAGTCTAATTATTAATAAATATATTTTAATAAAACTATAAACAACATTTATAAACAAAAGATAAAAGCTAATTATCTTCAGTATGCAAAAACATTTTGAAATTATGGCCATTACTGATGGCCATCCTATATCAGTTGTTCTTCCTTATAAGAAACTTGGTTTGCTTTATTTGTTTATTTTGGGAGTCCTGGGAAATGTGTACATCTAGTTTTATTTCCCAGCCTCTTTTTCAGGCAAAAGTTGCCATGTGACATAGCCCTGACCAATAGCAAGTGACTGGAAGTCACTGGGGGTGGGGCCTCAGGAGAATGGCACAAACTCCAGCAGACACAAGCTTTTTGCTTTTTGTCCTTTCCCTTCTTCTTACCTGGAGCATATCTATGATGCTGGAGATGGCACAGCCATTTGTGACAATAAGGAAATAAGCAAGAGGCTAAAAGCTGTGAGTTAAGGATGAATGAGTGGAAAGACAGAAGGAGCCTAGACGTGGACTTCTTTTTAGGTGATTAAAATAAAATCTCTCATTACTAAAGGCGCTGTATGATAAATAGTCTTTCAAAAGAAGCCAAGTTATAACTGTCAAAGGTGTTTCTCTGGTCCTTAAAGGAGCTTAAACTAGAAGTTTATACTAGGACCCCACTATTTATCCTTTATAAGTTATCTCCTATAGTTATGTTTACATAAATTTTGGAGTAAATTATTCCTAGTGCTTATTACAGAATATTGTTATTCATTTTCAACCAATCTTTCTTAATATCTCTATAATGTCTACTTTTGAAAGAATTCTTGTAGATGTTGTAAGTATAGTTTCACCCCAAATTAAATAAAATATCAAGTGTGTGTTTGTAATGCTAAAAAAATAAAAATAAAAGAAGCCAAATACAATTCTTAACAGATACATCAGAAAGAAAGAAATTTAAAACACTAAGCTAAAGTGGGTGAAGTATATCAGTAGATACATTTGTCTTCATAAAGACAAATTCAAATTTATAATAAAATGAGAAAATAGCCTGTATTGACGTATTGATAGTTGGGGTGTGTCTTGGAGAATTATAGCCATGCCTGTGTTGGGAGTATAATTTGGTTTAATGTTGGTGAAAATTGTTTTGGGGAGCACATGGAAGCTTTTTATAATCTGCATTAAGTTTCTGACAAGCAATTTCACTTCTAGAAATTTATTCTATGAAAATACTTGGGATAGGTGTGAAGAGAATGTTCTGAAGGTCTTTATTATAATAATGAAAATCTTAAGATAAATTTGCCAAAAATCGAGGTCTGTTAAATCAATCAATCATTTTATCAATTTAAATTTATTCTAGAATCTTACATATAAATAATTAAATTAGAAAAAGTTACAACTATTGTGTTTGCATTAATATACAAAAGCCCAGACTGTAAGTGGCATATAGCACCGATAACACACACACTTAGGCATGTATGTAATTTGTAGAGTACAATCATACTATTTGTAAATTGTTTTTTAAAATTAAATAGGATACTCTGTCATTTAGTACATTTACTACATTCTTTCTTAATAGCTTCCTAGAATTCCTTACAGTTTTTCATGAAGAGAAGTTTTACAGTTATCTTAATCTGTTTTTTAAATTAATTTTTTATTGGAGTATAGTTGATTTACAATGTTGTGTTAATTTCTGCTGTACAGCAAAGTGAATCAGCCATACATATACATTAATCTGTTTTTTTGTGCTTATTTCTATTGCTTTTAATTTTACTTCCCCCTCCCCATCCTGAGGTTAGATACACAACTGTATTTTATTCCTTTTAAAACAGTTTCATTTTTGACCCCAATCCTTTCATACTTCTAGAATGTAGAGTATGGTGCAAGGTAAAAATTAAGATTTTAAAAATTAATTTATCAGCCAACTGTCCTTACTCAATTTTCTGAATGAACTATTTTTTGTACATGTCTTTGTATGGACATATGTTAAATTGGCCATACATTTGGAAATCAGAAATCCAAGTAGAGTAATACAACCTTCCAGTGTTTCTCCTAAGGGACTTTAGGCAAGTATATCACTGGTCAGGGTCCTCCATTCCACATTTGTAAGAGTAAAAACATCCCTTGCTTTTTTATCTGTCAAGGTTACATGAAATAGAACACTAGCTGCATTTGACTAGAACTGTCAAAACAAGATAATGGATGGCTTATTTGGACAGATCAAACTGTGGTAAGATTTCCTGTCTCCCCATTAGCTATCTTTCTTTCCTCCATTCTAAAGACCAAGGGATGCATTAGATTGGTGGATGGGAAATAATCAAGGAAGAAAGATTGAGGGAAGGTAGGCTGAGGGGAAAAATCAAGACATATTCCCAAGGATGCCTTTGATGTTTGAGAAGCTTAAGTGCCCTCTGGATCAGAGAGCTGGAGGGCAAGCCTTCAGAAACAAAGCCCAGATAAACCAGCTGCCACTGGTGTGGGACCAGGTGGACCACTCCAGGTATATTCAGAGCTGCCTCTCCTCGTTATTCAGAAAATGTTCTCTAAAAAGTGGTGGAATTCTCATTTTCATTTTTCTGTTCATGTCCAGCCTTATGACTCTTAACTTTTGATTCTTATGTGGCCACAATTCTCCCTCTGGTCACAGAGGTCACCCACATAAGCCTGAGGTGACCTGATAAGACACCATTTGGAAGTCATCTTTCTAGCTGAGAGCCCTGCCATAGTCCCAGTAAGCCCTGACATCACAGGGTATGAGGGAGGAGGTGCTCTTGAAGTAGCTGAAAGGTTATTCCTTTCTACACAAGGCTTTCTGAAATTATAGCCTGGGAGGAAAATGGCTTCTCGCCAATCCTAATACACGTTGAGACTCGAGGTGCAGCCTCAGAGGGCCAGAATATAGAAAGAAAAAAAGTACTTTTGATGACTGTTCTTCTTTTTCTTTTTGCCTTATTATTTTATTCTATTTAGGAAATGATTTATCACTAACCACAGAGTAAATGGTGAATATATAGTGTTACCATTTTTTATTTGGGTTTATGGATTTTGCTACTTCAAGTTTCAATGACTAAATTTTAGACAACCGAAGAAATAACTAGAATTACATTTGTAGTATATAGGCAGTGCTTTTAAAGGTACTAAATTTTCGTTAGATTGGTCTTTTTTTTTTTTTTTTTGAGTACTAACATATGCCCAAATACTATACCTGGAGGAAAGAAGAATAAATGAGACATGGTTCCTGTCCTCTCAAATATTTCAGTCTGGTAGTTAAGGGAAGAATGTTAAATTGAGTATCTTATATGTTAGTTATATATGAATGTTCCATATATACACTACCAAACGTAAAATAGATAGCTAATGGGAAGCAGCCGCATAGCAGAGGGAGATCAGCTTGGTGCTTTGTGACCACCTAGAGGGGTGGGATAGGGAGGGTGGGAGGGAGACGCAAGAGGGAGGGGATATGGGGATATATGTATATGTATAGCTGATTCACTTTGTTATAAAGCAGAAACTAACACACCATTGTAAAGCAATTATACTCCAATAAAGATGTTAAAAAATAAATAAATAAAATAAAAATTTTTTAAATATATGAATGTTCCTGTTGTTTCAGAGTATCAGCTAAGGGCCCCAAACTAAGAGTCATAGGAGCTAAGCAACCCATTATAAAGTAATTTACAAGACCATCTCTGCCAGTGTTTGGAAAATTAGCCATTTCTTTGAAAGTTAAACATACACTTACCCTATGATCCAGAAATTTCTCTCCTAGTTATTTATCCAAAAGAAATAAAAACCTATGCCCATACAAAGACTTCTGCCCGAATGTTCATAGAAGGTTTATTCATAATAGCCTGAAAAAATGAAAACAACTCAAATATCCACCACATGTGGATGGATAAACAAATGATAATATATCCATACATGAAGCACTACTCAGTAATAAAGATGAACAAACCACTGAAAAATGCAACGAAGTATATATGATTTTGTTAAGGTAATGAAGACAGACTCGAAAGAATATATATCCTTGATTCCACATATATAAAATTTTCTAGAATGGGTACCTTCAAATGGGCACATTCTATTGTATGTAAAATATACCTTAATAAAGTTGTATTTTTAAAGATCCAGTTATGCCAAATTAGTTCTCCCAATTATGTAACAAAAATACTAAGAATTCAAGAGACAAACATATTTCTCAGAAGCCCCCATGATGACCACTGCTCAGCTCTCATCCTGATATCACCCTATAATTGCAAGTAGAAGTGGGAAAGTGAATATCTGGCTTTTTTTTTAAACACAGGTCATAGGCATTGGGTACAGTAGAAAAGGTTGGAAATGGCTGTTGGATTAGCCATACAACAAGGTCTTACCCAGAAGATATTCCCATAGCCTCAGAGGGAGATGATTAAGGCTTGAAATGGAGTTGTGGAAACTGAGCAAGAGAGTAGGAAATTTGATAAAGATATATTTGGAAGGTAAAATCTGCCAGATTTCATGATTGGAAGACATAGGTTGGCTAGAAGAAAAAGCCAATGATGTTTTTCAGGTTGGGCGATTGTTAGATGATGATGACATAAAATGAATTTAGAAATAGAAGAGTTAAACATTTTGGAAGCATGGGAAATCGGAGGTAAGTTCAAAGTTGAACATGGCAATTTTGTCATGATAGAGGCAGAAACAAGCAGACAGCATGGAATTGTGAAACATCTATTATTTTATTATTATTTTTATCATTCATAGTCAAATATATTTGCATGGATTTTTAAGTTTCTGGAAAAAAAACTAGTAGTTACAATACAGTTTAAGATAACAAAAGGAAATTTTGTGGATTAAATTTCCAGAAAATATAAGAGGGGGTGAGATCAAAAGTTCTGATGGTAAAAGTAGCATTGAACAAGAGGAAAGACAGTGCCCCTTAAACCACAGCTAAAACCAGTAAAAGCCCCAGACTGTACAGTTATGAGTCAATAGTTTTCCTTGTTTACTTAAACCATGTTTTTTTAATATTTATTTTATTTATTTATTTTTTTATGGCGGCATCAGGTCTTAGTTGTGGTACTTGGGATCTTTGTTGAGGCATGTGGGATCTTTTGTTGCAGTGTGTGGGCTCCTCGTGCAGTGCATGGGCTTCTCTCTAGTTGTGGTTTTTCTCTTCTCTAGTTGTGGCACATGGGCTCCAGAGAGCATGGGCTCTGTAGTTGTGACACACGGACTCTCTAGCTGAGGTCCACGAGCTCAGTAGTTGTGGCCCATGGATTAGTTGCCCCGCGGCATGTGGGCTCTTAGTTCCCTGACCAGGGATTGAATCTGAGTCCCCTGCCTTGGAAGGCAGATTCTTTACCACTGGATCACCAGGGAAGTCCCAAGCCATATGTTTTCATGGTGATAAAAGATTGCCCCCAAAACATGTGCCCTGGTTTCAGAGAGAAGACAAAAATGTTGGCACTGCGAGTTAAGAGGTAAGTGATCCAGAAGTCATTTAAGTTCTCAGAACTACTGTTTCCTCATCTGTGTCACGGTGGCACTAGTACTTAACTCAGAGAGTTTATGTCCAATTACATGAGTCATAACATCCAACCAGAAGTATGCTCAGTGAAGCTAAATTGTCTTTGTTGCTACTCTCTGTCTTCACTCATAATTAGACCTGAAATATTAAATAGAACTCAGTACCTCTCAGTTGCCCTATGTAGAGAAGCTTCATAGTTCTGATCACATAGCTTGACAATGACTGAAGTAAATAATGTGTGAAAAGCTCTCAGAAAAATGCCTGACATGTTGTTAAGTACGAGGTAGTCACTATTATTGTTTTCCTAAACTCCTCTCTCCTCTTCTGAAGTCCTGTCCTTCACTCCAGACTTTTAAAGACATATGGAATGAAGCCATTGTCACTACTTAAAATCTTCAATAACTTCTCACTGTATTAGGAGGAATACCTAAAGCCTTAATGTGGCCTAAAGAGGCCTGTAAGGGTTCAGAGAAGCTAGTGCAGGAGGAAGCAGGCTGCAATCTTATCTCTGGGACTTGCTGACTCTCTGGGCTCCTGCCTGTTCAATCCCATGAACAGACCTGTTCTCTCCTGCCCTAGTTCCTTTCTTTGTATGTGCTGTTCCAGCGGGGGTTGTGGTGTAGACTAGAGAAGGCCTAGTTATCCTAAGGTATCAAAACTTAGAGGTTTGTGAAAGGGGTTGGCATTTCTGTGCAGATGAGTGGTTTGTTCCTAACAGAAGTCATCGCTTTCAGAGCATGTATTCAAACTGGAATGAAAGACTACAGGAACCAAAGCTGAATATTGAGGGGTTTTCCTGAAATCAGATCTAATAATAGAATGAGCAGGGGAGAATTTTGTTATCAGTTTATTTTTATCTTTCTCTCATGTATTTCTTCCCCCTAAACATTTCTTGGTATTTCAGTTCTAAGTGTGAGTATCTAGGCGAAATTTTTCTGGTGGGACCAGAGCCATCTGTTTCTTGATGTGTACACTTTAGAAGACCACTCTTTTTACCTGTTATCCCTTAATTTAAGCAGGGATTATTTCACTTGTGCCAGGTCATGGCTTCTGTTACTGGGTTGACCCACTTTTGTGCCAGCTGCCAGAGACGTTTCTCTTTATCCTTTTTCTTTTTCTTTGTTTTTCCTGTAGCAGTGTAGCAATAATCTTAATGTGCTACTGTATTTTAATAGTCACTTTAGACTATTAAAATAAAATAGTGTACTATAAAATTGCAGCATAGATGAGCAACCTCCAAAGGATAGATCCCAAGGAAATGGTGTTATTTTCAAGGGACAGCAGAGGGCACAGAGTGTGATAGAGAAGGGAGGGTAGTCTGTCCATCCTGGGTTGTGGCCCTAAACTTCACTCTGTTATTTACCTTTCATGCTGGTTTCTGTTTGTTTGCTGGGATACCTGATTCAAGTGTCAAAGAAAAATCACAGACTCTTGTTAAAGCAGTAAGGAAGACTTTGTCCAAAACTATTGTGATAAGAGTATTGCATTAGAGGAGAGAAACCGAGTTCAACTCTGAATACAACAAAGACAGATGGGTGTTTATAACCAAGAAGAAGGGTGAGGGGATCAGTGGATGGAAAATTACTAAGAAGAGATGTCAAGCGTTGGTGGTGTGTGTGGGGGGGGGGCGTCCCTGTTAAACTGACCTCACAGGATTCTGACCCTGTCCTGACAGGTCAAGGACATAGATATCTAATGAGGGAGATCCCATAGCACAGAGGTCCCCAACACCCTGGGCCGCGGACCTGTGCCGGTCCTGGCCTGTTAGGAACCAGGCTGCACAGCAGGATGTGAGCAGTGGGCGAGGGAGCGAAGCTTCATCTGCCGCTCCCCATTGCTTGTGTTACCGCCTGAACAGTCCCATCCCCCCCACCCCCACCCCCATGTCCGTGGAAAAATTGTCTTCCATGAAGCTGGTCCCTGGTGCCAAAAAAGTTGGGGACCACTGCCATAGAAGAAGAACTTGATCCAATGACAAGGGTGGGGAAGACTTAGGGGACTCTTTGCAAAGACTGTGCTGGACAGGCCAAAGGCAGGACAGAGGCAAGGTCGGGCCAAGTTGAAAAGAGGGCTCAGAACCTGACTGAAGTTTGATCAAGGAGGGCCTTTGTCACCAGGCAGCCTCTAAACAAGACACCACTAAATGAGGCAACATAAGCCTGTTATCTGGTACAGAGTCGTCTGTATCCCAGCTCAGTCCTGCCCAGAAAGAACTGGAGAAACAATTCCATAGGGAACCTCCAAGATTGGTATGCCCTTAGGCAGAACACTAGAACTGCCTTAATGTTAATTTAGACCTAGGAGACCCAGTGGAATCCTTCCCTTGCTGGTTCTAATTAACAAACCAAGTAAGAAGGGACCTTAAGCAAAATTTGGAGTAGAGTATGTTTTCAACACCTCTAACCAACTTTTGCATTCCACTTTCACCTAAACCCTGACCAAGTCCCCTTTTGACCTCACACTGCTTCCTGACTGCTTCCCAAATTTTAGATTTCTCTCTACTTCTCCTTCCAAAAATTTTTAAAGAATTTTTCCACAATCCCTCATGCCTCCCAAGTGACAATTTGCATATAAGAACTCCCTGGGTGTAATGCTTGGACCACAAGATATGTCCAATGGAGTAGTTTGGTAATATTGCCAGGGAAACAGCTTTGGTCCTGGGAAGAGGGAGGGCTTTGGTCTCCTATAAATCATATCATATAGGTTGTGAATTTACAAAACTGATCTTGACTCTCGACTCCTGAAGTCTTTATATCAGAGAAGATTGGACAGTTGGGAACCTTCAGAAAAGATCATTTTATACCTTCATCTATGCTCTTTTTCTCTAAAATCCTGGCTCAGGCAGTACCATATCAAGAGTTAATAAAAACAGACAGGAATCGGGGAAGTTCTAGACAAGTTCACACTTGTCAAATCTGAAATTAACTGGCAAGAGGCTTTTTTATTAGAACATTTTTCTGAGTTGTAATCCAGCCTCTCAATTCTAAATTTCATCAAGATGCAAGACTTTGCATTGAGTAAATCTATAAGTCAGACTTCACAAGAAATCTGATAGAGCTTGTATGTGACCCTATGTTGATTTCTATACAGCCGTGTTTATTTATGCTCAATGAGGAAATGCTAACTACAAATCTTAAAATAGGTCCTCAGAGAGGAGCAGCTTTGGACATGTTCACAGTCTTCATCTTCAGAAAATGCCCTTCTTTTAGAGATGGGACATGCTCCGATTTCATATGCCTGCCCCTCTCTGTACAAGTCTGTTTTCTCAACCCACTTTCTATGAATAGTTCTCAGTCTGCTATAGCCCCTTTGAGAGAAAAGAACTTGAAAGTTCAACATAAAGTAAGGAGAAGCTGAAAATGTCAGCGCTAGAGTGAGAGGGAAGAAGAAAACTTAAAAGCAACTCAAGAGGTTTCCACTAGCTAATGGTGATACCTCCAGTGCCCCAATGGGCTGTGGATAATCCCTATTGTCTACACAAGGCATGTTGGTGCTTCTCCAACAGACCACAAATGAGTAAGAGTCGACTCCATATGGAGACTTTAAATGCTGACATCCTAATGAGATCTGTAAACTGCAGAGACAGGATATGGCTTCTCCTATGCAAAGTACTAGCCATGCTCTCATGAGAGATTTAGTAGTTAGCAGTCGCCAGATAGGATGCTTTTGGACTGTGCTTTGTTTCCTTTAATCTTAATAAGATGGAAATTGTGGGAAAACAAAGAGCAGAGAGCAGTCTTTCCCATGGCTTTTATTTCCTATTAAATGCAGTGAAAAGCAATATC
Source organism: Stenella coeruleoalba (assembly GCF_951394435.1). Lineage (NCBI taxonomy): Eukaryota > Metazoa > Chordata > Mammalia > Artiodactyla > Delphinidae > Stenella > Stenella coeruleoalba. The sequence continues at coordinate 50,892,525 of NC_137156.1, forward strand.
CATATATTAGTTGTTCTGCCTGCAGCACTTGGCTTTAAGGGGGTCGCTTCAATTCTCTATGTGACCTAAAGCCCAGGGCTGGTACTTCCCATTCTGTGATCAGGAACAGAAATCATGAGACTGTGCCCAAAGCAGACTATGGAACCCCATAGAGTCATCCATTCCAGCAAAGGGACAGCCTGTTTCTAGCAGAAATTATAGGAACTACAGTAAAGTAGAATTACAACTTCCTTTTCTCTATTGAAATATTCTCCTCTAATTTATCAGGAAGTTCAAGCAAATAGGAGTACTATGCAAACAGGTGCTTCCTGGATCTGGGTGTCTGTCGCTTTTCCCAGGTAAGACATGTTTTCAGCTATTGTATTCAAATACGTTCTCGACCTTTTTCTCTCTTCTCCTTCTGGGACCCCTATAATATGAATAGTAATGTTCTTAATATTGTCCTAGAGCCTCTTAAACTAGCCTCATTTTTTAAATTCATTTAAAAAATTTTTTGTTCTGCTTGGGTAATTTCTACTAATTTTTACTCCAATTTGCTGATCTGTTCCTCAGAATTATCTAATCTACTGTTGCTTCCTTCTAGTGTATTTTTTGTTTCAGCTGTTTAGTTCTTCTTTATATTTTCCAACTCCTTGTGAAACTTCTGACTGTGTCATCCATTATTCTCCTGAGCTCATTGAGCTATTATGATTTGATTTTGATTTATGATTATGATTTTGAACTCTTTATTGGATAGATGGCTTATCTCCACTTCACTTAGCTCTTCTGGGGTTTTGTTCGTTCCTTCATTTGGAAAATATTCCTCTGTTACTTTGTGCCTAATTCTCTTGTTTATTTCTATGTATTGGGTAGGTCAGTTACATTTCTCAACCTCAGAGAAGGGGCCTTATGGAGGAGATGTTCTGTGGAATTCAGCAGCATGCTCTCCTCTGGTCACCACAGCTACATGCCTTAGGGGAGCCCTCCATGTAGTCTATGTGGGCCTTTGTGCTGTGATGAGGCCAACTCCTGTGGGTGTTCTGGTGGGAGGGGCCAGCCCCTGGCCTGGTCAGCTGCCAGCCTACTGGTGGGTAGGGCCAGGTCCTGGTGCAACTGGCTGTAAGTCCAGGGGAGCTTGAGTTTGTGTTGACTGGTAAGCCCCTCTTGCTAATAGGCTGGAGAAAGGAATGCAAAGTAATGCTTGCCTGCACCAGTGTTCTTGTGGCAGAAAGCTTCCCCAAATGGCTACTGCCAGTGTCTGTGTCCCAGTTGCCTCCTGCCTCTCTGGGAGTCTCTCCAAGATCAGTAAGTGGGTCTGACCCAGGGTTCTTTCAAAGTACCGCCTGCTATGCTGGGACTTGAAATGTGTAAGATTTTGTGTGAGCCCTTTAAGAACAGAGACTCCATGTCCTACAGTTCTCCAGCTCTTCTGTACACAAGCCGTGCTGGTGTTCAAAACCAGATATTCTGGGGGCTTATCTTCCCAGTGCTGGACTCCCAGGCTGGGGATCCTGATGTGGGGCTTGGACCACTTGCTTCTTGGGGAGAACCTCTGCCATTGTGATTATCCTCTCATTTGTGGGTCACCTTCCCAGGGGTGTGGGTCTTGAATCTACTGTGTTGCTGCCTCTCCACCCAACTCGTATGGTTCCTTCTTTATATATTTAGTTTTGGAAACTCTTCTCTGCTGGTCTTCAGATAGTTCTCATTGATAATTCCTCTGTAGATGGTTGTAATTTTGGTGTGCCCATGGGTGGAGATGAGCTCAGAGTCTTCCTACTCTGCCATCTTGGTTACTGCATTTGCTTTATTTTCCTTCCTGTCCTTCACTGTCAATGCCACACCAGCTCAAAGCTCTCTTCATTGATTCCAACCTAATTTGGCATCATTCTAGCTCACTAGATTCTTTTGCTGTTCAATCAAGGTAATAGTGGCAAAGCATTTAGTAAATTTTAAAGTGCTATAGAAACATAAGAAATTGTTATTTTCTCTGGGCTAGACTCCTAAGGTTTTTATTTCAATCTTGGTGCTACTGTGAGACAATCATGTACCATGATCACACAATTCTAAACTGGAAGGCACTTCCTTTTCCTGAGAATTAGGAGATAAATAGAATTGAGCACACATATATGATTTAAAATAATCATAACTGAAGTGACTTTTCCTCAGAGCTAATAAAATAATTAAAATTTCTCAAAGACACGTGTATATTTTTTCTTAGTAATTCCATAGAGAATCAAGTGCATTATTGACTGTTTCCAACTTGTAGTGAATCTTAAACTCTGTCTCAAATTATTTCCAAGAGATTTGGCCCATAATTCTGGTCTGGAGTTTTAAAAGTCTGCTCATGTCCCTACTGTCAAGTTTTAATTACTTCCTGCAGGGGGTCCTTCTCCTCTTAGTCCCTGAGATTATTCAGAAGAGAGACATCTGCTCACTGTTAAACCAAAACGAACTTCCAGCCACAAAGATTTTTTTCTCTCTCATTTTTTCCCTCCAACCAGTGAAGAATAAGGTCTGTTTTCTTTCTAGGGGGGAAAAAATACACTTGCTTTTCCTCTGAAACAATAAAAGCCCCTTACCTATCTTCAAAAACCCCCAAGAGAACTTCTCTTGATATAATCTTAGAAAAGTGGGAGGTTTAATCTGCATATGATGGCTGAGTTTAATTAAATAAAACTTCATGGCCAGATTTCCCTGGAAAGCTGAGACAATGACATCTTTTGCAACCTGGATCATCAGTTAAAGAAGTAAAGTGATGGACTCTATTGCAACAGAAAAGCTAATTAAACTGGAAATACACTACTTGTACCCCAACGTTGTTTGCAGACATGACACAAAGTACTAAATAGTTCTGCACAGGCAATTAAGAGACAGGACACTCCATAATGTATTAATTCTTTCAAAAATATAATCTTTACAAGAAAATTCGTGAAGGAGGGGTGGGCATGGGATAGAGTCATAAAGCTAGAATTCATTGAGCATTGGGCGAGGGAACTTTAAGTGTCAGAAATGACTTTGCCCCTTTCCTGGCTAGGTGACTATGGGCAAGTCATTTAAAACTCTGTGGCTCAGTCTCCTTATTTCTAGATAGGGATGGTATAGTGTCCACTTTCAGGTTTATCGCAAAAATAAGATATACACAGCTTTTGATAGTACTTTGAAAACTGTCTAGCATGTAGGAGATTTGATGGTTTGTTTATAGTTCTCCATCTCTGTTTGCTTTGGATTCTTTATTCTCTATCAAAGACTTTATTCAAATGGTTGTCATTTCTACTTCAGACCCAGACACCCAAAAGCCGTCTGGAAGCACTGTGTGCAAAGCTGGCTTCAAAACAAGGTGATAGCTCTGGACCATCTTTTGGCTGAGAGAGCTCAAAGGTCCTGCCTGAATCAGAGTGGGAGGTGGCAGATGCCTAGCAGCTAGTAATGTGGGCTCAGGAGACTTAATCCTCATGTTTTTCATCTTATGTTCCATGTCCATCCTCCATTTTCCCATATTTCTCAACTTCAGGGCATCTGCTCCAGAGAACAAATTTGGGGTCTCTTTTGGGGGAAAAGAAGAGTGATAACCTGGCTAACTGGGGTCAGAAATGTACCCAAGTTCATAAATAATTTATTTAAAGTCTTAGCTAATGATTTGGTCCAATTTTGATTTAGGCATTCAACTAGTTTGCTTTCACACATAGGAAATGCTATAATTATTATTTTCCTTATATTTACTATTTTAAGAATATTCTGGTCTAGATTCTCATAATTGCATATAATTTTTATAATTTTTGTATGGGGGAGGTGAGAGGAAGCATGATTTCCAATATCTATGGAAAAATAAAGAGAATTAGAGATTAGCTCAAAAACACGTGTAGAAATTTGGAGAGTGTTTTTACTTTAGGCCAGGACCTAAGTAGATGCACTCTCAAAATCCATTATTATTATGTTTTTTCATGAAAAGAGACCTCTTTTTTTTTTAATATAAATTTATTTATTTATTTAATTTTGGCTGTGTTGGGTCTTCGTTGCTGCACGCAGGCTTTCTCTAGTTACGGTGAGCGGGGGCTACTCTTCATTGTGGTGCACGGGCTTCTCATTGTGGTGGCTTCCCTTGTTGCAGAGCACGGGCTCTAGGCATGCGGGCTTCGGTAGTTGTGGTGCAAGGGCTCAGTAGTTGCGGCACGAGGGCTCTAGAGTGCAGGCTCAGTAGTTGTGGCGCATGGGCTTAGTTGCTCTGTGGCATGTGGGATCTTCCCGGACCAGGGCTCGAACCCATGTCCCCTGCATTGGCAGGCGGATTCTTTTTTTTTTTTTTTTTTGTACATCTTTATTGGAGTATAATTGCTTTATTGGAGTATAATGGTGTGTTAGTTTCTGCTTTATAACCAAGTGAATCAGTTATACATATACATATATTCCCATACCTCTTCCCTCTTGCGTCTCCCTCCCTCCCACCCTCCCTATCCCACTCCTCTAGGTGGTCACAAAGCACCGAGCTGATCTCCCTGTGCCATGCGGCTGCTTCCCACTAGCTATCTATTTTATGTTTGGTAGTGTATATATGTCCATGCCACTCTCTCGCTTTGTCACAGCTTACCCTTCCCCCTCCCCATATCCTAAAGTCCATTCTCTAGTGTGTCTCTGTCTTTATTCCTGTCTTACCCCTAGGTTCTTCATGACATTTTTTTTCTTAAATTCCATATATATGTGTTATCATACGGTATTTGTCTTTCTCTTTCTGACTTACTTCACTCTGTATGACAGACTCTAGGTCCATCCACCTCATTACAAATAGCTCAATTTCATTTCTTTTTATGGCTGAGTAATATTCCATTGTATATATGTGCCACATCTTCTTTATCCATTCATCCAATTATGGACATTTAGGTTGTTTCCATCTCCTCGCTATTGTAAATAGAGCTGCAATGAACATTTTGGTACATGACTCTTTGAATTATGGTTTTCTTTATCCATTCATCCAATTATGGACACTTAGGTTGTTTCCATCTCCTTGCTATTGTAAATAGAGCTGCAATGAACATTTTGGTACATGACTCTTTGAATTATGGTTTTCTCAGGGTATATGCCCAGTAGTGGGATTACTGGGTCATATGGTAGTTCTATTTGTAGTTTTTTAAGGAACCTCCATACTGTTCTCCATAGTGGCTGTACCAATTCACATTCCCACCAGCAGTGCAAGAATGTTCCCTTTTCTCCATACCCTCTCCAGCATTATTTCTAGATTTTTTGATGATGGCCATTCTGACTGGTGTGAGGTGATATCTCATTGTAGTTTTGATTTGCATTTCTCTAATGATTAGTGATGTTGAGCATTCTTTCATGTGTTTGTTAGCAGTCTGTATATCTTCTTTGGAGAAATGTCTATTTAGGTCTTCTGCCCATTTTTGGATTGGGTTGTTTGTTTTTTTGTTATTGAGCTGCATGAGCTGCTTATAAATTTTGGAAATTAATCCTTTGTCAGTTGCTTCATTTGCAAATATTTTCTCCCATTCTGAGGGTTGTCTTTTGGTCTTGTTTATGGTTTCCTTTGCTGTGCAAAAGCTTTGAAGTTTCATTAGGTCCCATTTGTTTCTTTTTGTTTTTATTTCCATTTCTCTAGTAGGTGGGTCAGAAAGGATCCTGCTGTGATTTATGTCATAGAGTGTTCTGCCTATGTTTTCCTCTAAGAGTTTTATAGTTTCTGGCCTTACATTTATTTCTTTAATCCATTTTGAGCTTATTTTTGTGTATGGTGTTAGGGAGTGATCTAATCTCATACTTTTACATGTACCTGTCCAGTTTTCCCAGCACCACTTACTAAAGAGACTGTCCTTTCTCCACTGTACATTCCTGCCTACTTTATCAAAGATAAGGTGACCATATGTGCGTGGGTTTATCTCTGGGCTTTCTATCCTGTTCCATTGATCTATCTTTCTGTTTTTGTGGGCAGGCGGATTCTTAACAACTGCACCACCAGGGAAGTCAGAGACCTCTTTATAGTGGTCCTTTACTTTGGTGAATTTTGTGTTATGGTGGTTTTATTTGTTTGTGAAGTCTTTGACACTCAGCCCATTGAGAGATGGTGTCTAATTGTCCTCCCCTTGAATATAGACTGACATTTCTGATATGCTTCTAACAAATGTAAGATGGAAGAAATGACATGCGGTGACTTCAGAGGCTGGGTTATAAAAGGTGATTCCAGGTCTGCCTGGCTCACTTTCTCTCTGGGACACGCACATTTGGAGTGTGGAACTATCCTGTAAGAAGTCTGGCTACCCTGAAGAAGCCATGTGTGATAGATCACAAGGGAAGACCAAATAGAGATAAAGAGAGATGCTGAAAGAGCCCCAGCTACTGGGGCTCCATCTCTTCATGACTTCTCAGCTCAGGCACTATGTATGTGTGTACCTCTCTGGTGATATCCAAGTGAGGAAGCCTGCAAGATTACTCCAGCACCAGCAGCTGTGTGACCAACACAACACTCTAAGTAGATCCTTCTATCTGAGCCCAATCAACCTCCAGAAACCTGAGAAATAATACTAATAATTGAGGCTGTTTTGCATCACTAGGTTGGGGGTGGTTTGTTACGTAATAGTAGGTAACTAGAACACTTACAGTGTTGGTCCAAGTACTCAACCTGTGAAGACATAGCCATGGAAATCAGTTCTCTGTAAGGAGGTCTTGGCTCTGCCCCCATTAGCTTCTCAATCTTAGGGAAGATACTTTAACAAATTCTTCAAATCACAGATTTCCCATTTGTAAAACGTGAATGACGATACCCTGTAAGCAGGGCTTTCCTGTTAAGTGAGAAAAAATCTGGGGGAACTCTGGGTACTGCAAAACACAACATAAAGTTGCGAGTTGTTGGTGAAATTTTCATGATGAGCAGCATTTCCCATGAGTGAGTTTGCTGAGGCGTTTTCAAAAACTTGGCCGAGGTTATCTCTGTTGGGTAGTTGAGGTTTGGGGGAAGGGCGGATACTTCTGTCCATGTAATCAAATTAATATCTTAATATGTTATTGGATTTAAGTGTTTTTTCCTAAATAAATGCATTGGCGTGTAAAATCACAATCTCCATACTAAGGAAAATGTCAGTAACATGTAGGAGTGGAAAGATAGGGGCATGTAACTTCCTTTGTATGGGAGTCCAGCAAAGATTCGTGATTGAAGATTGGATGTGTTTTTCATGGAATATCAGCATGTCACGATGATATTCATTCCTAATGATCAGATCACTTGCCATCACATTCATACACTGCTTTTATTTTTTGTTTGTTTTTTTTAAGTAGAAGAAGGGATAAGCAACAATTTAAGAACAATTTACAGGGCTCAGCAGCCTTAGTGACCAATAAATAGGAGTAACAATATAGTGTGGCAGGTTTAATCTCAATCTACAAAATTAGATGTGCAAGAAGCAGTCTTTTCTTTTTCTCGCCCTCAATTTAATTTTTATTTTGAGCCCTCATTCTACCCTGCATGTGATGGTGGAAAGTTAATCACAGTCAGTTTGTGCTTTCCCCCCATTCAGGATTGCATCTAATTTCTGTATTATTTCTGTCATCTTAAAATACTGGGAGAGTAATGGGTTCCTTTATGTCATCTGTGGTTGACAGACCTTGTATCTCACTTTTGGAAAGTGACTTTACTGCCTAAAATGCAGTGATTCTTAAACTTTAGTGGGCATCAGAGTCACCTGGAAGCTTGTTAAGACACAGATCCCTGGGGCCCACCCCCAGAATTTCTGATTCAATAGATCTGCATGGCTTGAGGATTTGCCTTTCTAGTAAGTTTCCAGAGGATGCTGATGCTGGTGATTCTGGACTACACTTTGATGTCCACTGACCTTAAGATGAAAAAGTCAGATCTGCCTACTTTACTGAGAGCCTAACTTAACTTAGGAAAGCCTTCTCTACAAGAAACCCCATTGCTCTGTATCACACACCAACCAAATGCGAAAGGTGATTCCAGAAGGATTTCAGAGAGAGGGGTAAGTGCATTTCAGGATTTTAGCTTTAATAAACCTTGTCATTTATTCTTTCATTCTTTCAATCATTTGCTACATATTAGTTTCAGAAGCTATCAAACAAAAAATTAAAATGTGACCTGGATAGAGAAAGAGAGAAACAAAGCTTTTCTCTCTATCTCCCTACTCACAGGATGGATCACATGTCCCATCCCGTTAAGAAAAAATATAGGTTTTTCCAATGATTTGAATAAATGAAATCCATCTCATTACCCTTTCCCGAATCTGAAACAACCACCACCAAATGTGTCATCTCATTTTGCCTTGTATATGCAACTGCTGGAGAAATCTTGAACAGTCTAGGAACAAAATCATTTTTAATTACATATACTTTTGGAACTTTGCTTCTTTCAAGGTGGGGAATACTGGCCACCCCATTTGGCTATGAGGGCTCTCTCGCTCTCCCTCTCTGTCTGTCTCTCTCATTCTCTGCAGTCTACAGGCTGCATATTTTATAATTCCTTTCTGCACATCCAACCCTTTTATTTGGTGAGATTTCTGTGGAATCTGTTAGGTGTGTGTCATGTAGTTTACTGGCTTGAAATAAATTCACTTTTAAGGTGTTCTGTTTGGGAGACAAATAAAAGAAAGAGGAACCAATACCATACCTGACTGATAATGAAAATCGACAAAGTGTCTTTCTGAAATAAAGAGGTAGACACCCCTTAGACCATCATGCACACACGCACATGGACGCGCGCGCGCACACACGCGCGCGCACACACACACACACACACACACACACACACACACACCCCAGAGTTCCTCAGTGCTGACTCCCAGGTCCTCTTTTCACTTTAGTTGGTCTTATTGTTAAGCTTGGTGACTGACAATGTATCATATGACTTGATTTCAAAAACGATCCCAGAATGTCCAGCATCCATGTGTTCAAGAAGCAAATGTATTAAGGGAGGAGAGTGCTGGTTATGGAGTCACACACTTGGGTTAAAATTCTGGCTATGCCACATTCACTATGTGAGCTTGGTCAAGTCACATAGTTTAGATACGTGACTTAACTTCCCTTTGCTTCAGTAAGATGGGGATGATGGGGATGATAATTCCTGCCTCCCAGGCGTGGGGATTGGCAATGTGTGTGAAGCACTTAACACAGTATCTGCACACTCAACAATTCATAGTTGTTACTCCATGTGTTCTGTTGCCCTTTCTTTCCTGCCATTTTCTCTCTGTAGAGATGAAAATCTTTTTTTCTTGGCCACTAGGTGGAGAAAGCAAGCTTTCTACAGTATTTGAATTAAACACAAGGCCAAATCATCCTGACCAAAATACTGCAGACATTTAAGGGAAAGTTTTTATTTTTCCTTCCTCTTCTTTAGAACTTCAGACAGCATGAACAGGGTATCTGGAGAGACGTCTGGAGAATTCTTGGGCAGCTCACAATGAAATGTTTGAGTTTTGAGTGTGGTCCTGCCTCGAGGCACTAGATTTTACCCAGGGATGGTCCAAGGCAAATGATGAAGTTCACAATTCAGCTTTCCAGAACCTTCTTATCCTCCATGCCTTAATCTCTTCTCACTTGCATTTCAAGCAGGCACCTGCTCAGTATTTTTTTTTCCTTCTGAGGTATTGTATAGCTACTGATTCCCATGGACATTTGCATTTTGACATGAACTCCCTTGATACGTTACCTTTCTTCAGTCTAATATAGTAGTAATGGGAACCCATTGGACTTATTTCACAAAACTGTTGGGAGGATCATTTAGTTAATACATGTGCAATCATGTGTGAACTCTAAGTTCTCTACAAGTAAGTTCTTTTTATATTGAGGATATAAATTTCTGCCTTTAAATAAATAAGTTGAGAAGTCCAAAAGATTCTTGAGAAAGAATCAGGTTTGCAAGGGGATGAGGTTACCTTTCTAGGTGAAGGCACTGTGGTGCTCTGCACATAGGCCATGTATTACTCCAAGCTCCATATTTCCTGCCTTACACTCCACATCTCTCCTTCTCACCTGGTTTCCAAAGTCTCTTTTCATTTGCTTTCATACCTATCTTTACCTTCCCAGCACTGACCCTTCAGATGAACAACTATTTGCAATGTTAATCCATGCTATTGATTGGTATCTTCCTAAGAATTATCTCATCGGCTCCAAAAATTGCAGCTACACCTACATCCCTAACCCAACATTCAATAACCCATACTATTCCAACAAGTACCTCATGATCTCTGTGTATATAAGGATATTCTGGCAAGAATCATCCAAAGAGTTTTCACTTTTACACATACTTTCACTTACAGTGCAAATTTTATTCTTTCCGTGATGGAAAATAACCAAGTTCCATACCAAATTTTTAGCCTGTAATTCACGTAATTGTATTGTAAAAAAAAAAAATTATCTCATACTTTTAAAAAGTAGTCCCATTTGGCCTTTCCACTAGTGTTCCTTGCAGGCATTTTTGTTGTTGTTTTTGTTTTCCTATGTTATTTAAGGAGGGGAAAAACTAGGAAAAATTTTAGTTTATGTTCAGTAAATTTCCGCTCTAGGACTTGAGGTTTCTATAGGCTTCCAAGAGCATAGCTGGATCCCCAAAATGCTATTCCATTTAAATGTGGTTTGAAATAGCACACTTATTTCCACTAAATTTACTTTAAATGCCTCTCACAGAGTGATCATTTTTGAATACACACACACACACACACACACACACACACACACACACACAGAGGCATCTAGGGCCTAAATGTAAGTGTAAATTCCATACTTTTCCCTTATAAAATTTTCTGATTCTCAATTTATAGTGTCAATTTGCAATCACTACATTCCATAAGCATAAGACATTCATATATATTAAATGTCTTATAAGGGGCTTTCCCCCAAACAGACTCTGAGACAAAGATTTGAGTGCAAGCAGCTTCTCGGGAAGTACAGGTAACATGGGTAGGTGAGAGGCAAAGAAATACAGTGAAGATAAGCAGATAATGAAGTGTATATTATAAAGTGGGCTCCCATATAGACTGGAGCTTAGTCCTGTGCGGAAACTCTGGAAATGATGCAAAATACAGTCCTTAGTATTATCAGGTGAAGAGTGAGGAACAGGGGATATTGATATCCCTATACCTGTCAGTCATTTGTTACTGACTTCTAGAAGAGGGAAGATCTTAATCCTCAGCCCTTCCCATAAGCCTTGCATGTGAAGCCCTCCAACAAAGATGCAAGTTCTGGCCTTTTCTTCTGCCAAGCACAGAAATGGTAAGAAGACCCAAAATGAAAGGGGTGGAGGATTGATCTGCCTGTTATGCCCATCTATTAACAAAAAATTGCTACTCATATATCACTATCCATTTTCATGCCTACATTTATATCAAGTCCCCAAACTAAAATTCAATAGTCAGTTATAGCTCAATAAAGCTGGAAAAAATTAATTCATAACCCCCTGAAAAATAAATCTCCAGGCCAGATGTTTTCATTGGAGAATTCTAGAAAACATTTAAAGAAGTACTAAAAACAATTTTACACGATGTCCTCCAGAAAACAGAAGAGGAGGAAACATTTCCCAGTGTATTATTTTATGAGGCATAATTGCTAATATCACAAAAAATAATCATTCTATATACTAACGATGAAATGCAGGAGTTGAAATTAAAACACAATTATCATTACAATTATTTCAATACTTAGATATACACTTTAAAAAGTGTATACCTTAAAAAAAGTCCAGGTTTTGTATGTTGAACATTACAAAATGCTGTTAAGTCAAAGAAGAGAACATAACTGTTCATGGATTGAAAGACCCAACATATTAAAGATGTCAATTCTCCAAGGTGATTTGCAGATTAAATACAATTCCTCTCAACATCCTAGCGAGATTTTTTTCTAGAGATGGTCAATGTTATTGTACAATTTATACAGAAAGGCACAGGTCTTAGAATAGCTGAAACAATCTTGACAAAGAAGAGTACAGTGGAAGGAATCCCTTTCCCTGATGTTAAGGCTTATTGTACAGCTATAGTAACCAAGAGTGTGTGGTATTGGTGGAGGAACAGGCATATAGACCTATAGAACCAAATAGAGAACCCAGAAATAGACCCAAACAAAAATGCCCAGTTGATTTTACACCAAAGTGAAAGAGAAATTAAGTGAAGAAAGAATACCATTTTCAACAAATGATGCAGGAACAATCAAACATCCATAGGCAAAAAAAAAAGATCATGAACTTAAAGGCAAAATGTAAACATATCAGTGCTTGGGAAAAGCAAAATTATTCTTCTATTTTATGCTGTGTAACATACGTCACTTCCCTGTCTCTTGACAACAGTTTATTTGATTTCATTTCTTTTGAGAAGCAGGATAGAGTCTGAATGGGAATAATAATAACAGCTCCCAACTCAAACGGAAGTTAGAAGGATTAAGTCAATCAACATGGGAGCCTGAGGAACAGTTCCCAATACCTGGCAAAAAGTCTAAACGTATTAGGGGTTTTCTAATATTTAGTTCTGAATATTCTCTTACAATTATCATCAGGAAGGTGTTTCCCAAATCCACATGTTAAAGGCCTATCGATTAAGAGAAATCAGAACCCGGAATTTCGATCACTTTTATACACAGGGAAGTGATGCAACATAGTTGGATGCTTTTTGTATTTTTTTCCAAGGGAAGCTTGTTTCCAATCCTATTTTGCCCATGAAATACCATTTTTGGTTTATTAGAACGATGTAATAGACACCTATCTGAGATCTCAGCTTGGTACAAGGAGTAGAATTGGTTTGCAATAGAACCAGAGTGGAGATATAAAGTGAGTAAAAGATTAAATACAGATACTATTATGAGCTAGGGTGAGAACAATACCAACAACAGTGGTGCCTCAAAATATGAATTTTCCCACTCATATTGGAATTCCTAAAGTTTATAATGCAAGACATGTAGCCCCCAAATTAAATATTTCCCTCCTGGTTCTGAGAAGTTTTGTTTTTAAATTAGGGATTCGTTTCCCCGAAATAAGCTGTTCTTTTCAGTATCCATCAAAAACTATGAAAAAATGTAGTTTATTCTCATCACATGGTTGAGTCAATGAATTTAAAGATTTGATTTTATATTTTCTTTGGCATCTATCCATTCAAATGTATGCCCTGATTTCATGCATATTTTGAAAATTAAAGGTAAATTTCTACTTGTATTTTACATAATGAACCTCATGCCTAATCCTTGGTGGTCTTTTTGGTTTTAACATGGCATTTCTTTTTCTAAAATGCTGATCAATTTCAAAATTATCTGTGAATTTTCCCAACTTATAAACTTTATATCCTACTCATCTATACTGCTATCATTGCTAGGTAAGAACACATTTTAGAATTGGCATGATGTTAACAACAGTTAACCATTTTGTAGATTCTCGCTCCAATTAGAATTCCAAGACTAAACTAGATTATCTATTGTTAATTTGGTACTGTCACCACTACACTCTAAGGGTAGGAAATATATTTCCTGGAATCCTCTTCAACATATGGTTCCAGGCTGGCATTTGCCAATGAAAGGAGCTCATGTCTGATTTGAGAGATAGAAGCAAAGCAGAAGTCATTGCCTTCTCTGCCTCCGGAGGCTGGTACAGCCAGATGTGCAGAGATGAGGGTTTACAGCAGCTTTCTGGTGACTCCAGAATATGACCCACCTTTCAGATAAAGCAAATGGTGGGAGCTTCTCAGTGATTCTCAAAAGTTGTAACAGCCTCCAGGAAAATGTTGAAAAATCACCAAATTTGGTGTTTCATGCTGAAATCTTCAGCATCAATTCCTCTGACTTCTGTTAGTAGCTCCCCTGTCCTTCTATAGTAGCTTTGCTGTCACTCTTCTAACTGCCACATAAATCCCTAATTCTGTATTAAATCTGCTATGCCTGGAATACATAGAGTCCTTCTGTTTTCTTGACTGAACCCTAACTGATACAAAGACTTTCAACATCTTGAAAATAGTATCCCAAATATATCCACAAGTCTTCATCAAGTATCCCAACTGAATTCACTGAAAAATATTCTCTGCCGCATGGCACCTGCCATGTTGCTCTTCTCTTAAGATTACTCCATCATGTCCAAGATTGCCAGTGCCCATGAGTATGTCCCTGGACCCCAATGATGCCCATGCAAAGTTGACCATTTCCAGATAGCTCTAAACTGCTGAGAATGACATCCTGAAAATCTGAGGAGTGCCCAAGTTAAATCACAATTTGGGTAGAAGTGGGAGAATGCCACGGTTCCCCCATTTAGGGTCAAACTTAAACACAAACATCCAACTCAACATCAAATGTCAACTCCTAAACCCTGCCTATGTCCAGTGTTTCTTAGAGTCACTCATGATAATATCAACTTTGACTTCTGTCTGCTGTTCATCACTTTTGTGGGCTCAACATGTATGGAAACCCAACGCTGTATTCTCAACCCTCTCTCTTGAGCAGATCTCCCCCGACGCGGTTCCTCTACTCTTGGAAGCTACCATGCATGGTTACTGTACTCATAGGATCTGCATCAGTTGCACTGTGTGGTTAGACATGTCCATCCCACCCTTGGGCAGAACTTAAGCTAAAGTGGTGATTCCACTAAGTGAATGTAGATTATTATTTTGACTTAGTGTTCAGAAAAGTCAGGGAAAATAGTGAAAAGAAACCTTGCTGGAACCTGCCTCTCAGGAAGAGCATAATGGTTAAGTCTGGAAACTTTAGAGCAGACTGCCGAGGCTTAAATGTCACCTAAAGCACTTACTCATTGTATATCTTTGTTAAGTTGCTTAACCTCTCTGTCTGTAGAAAGCACAGAATAATAGTATGCACATAGTAGGGTTGTTATGAGGACATTTTAATTATGATGATAGGTTTTTGTGTGTTCGCACTAAGTAACTTTGGCAAAATCCCTTTGCATTGACTGTGTTTCCAAATCTCCCAAATGGAAGTTCTATTAACCATTTTAACTCTACTATTCTATGGATCTACATGTATTTTCTTCATCACCATGACTTTAATCCAGTTGGAAAAACAGCAACAATAAGAAACCACACTGATTTTCTCCATGGCCAGGGCAAGTTGCATTGAAACCACTAACCCTTTCACTGAACTGCATGCTGGGCAGTAAATTCTGAGAGTAAATCTTAGATAGTGAAAGAAAAAATAAACAAGAATTCTCTCAGTTGAGAATGTCCTCTGACATTAAGTGGTATGTAAAACTGTTATTTTTCTAACTTCTGATGCCCTCTATCCCCACTTCCAACTATGAAAATTGCTAAGTGTTGACCTTATATTCCACTTAGACCAGTGCAGCCCTCTTGATAACTGTGGTCAGAATTTGATTTGTTCTAACTGCGGACATACATCATTCCTTGCACTTTAGCTACTTAGAAGACAGCTAGATTATTAGCTCTGTGGGTCAAAAAAAAAAAAATAGGGACTTATATGTATTTTTTCCTCTTCAGTATAGTTTACTTATGAATCAGAAACCCAACAAGAAGTTATAAACTGCTGAGTTTAAGTGGTATCCTACAGCTTTGGTTATGTCAGGCTTCAATTACACAAAGCACAAGCCTCTGAAGATATGTTAAGCAGAAAGAAATTTAATACAGAGAATTATGTTGAATCAGAAATTAGTAGAAGGACTTGGATCTTGGGCTGTGCCATGAATATCTCTCAGAAAAACATTGTGGAATTAGTTCATTAGGGAAGCTGTAACTTCTACCAGGAAGGCACTCATGGGAGTGTGAGCTCCAAAAGCAAATCCCCCTGCCATGTCCCTAGAGCCATGTCATGCCTACTAGATATCTACTGGGAAAATAATGGATGCCTCATACCTGGCCTCTTGGGATGCATAACAATGGTGAACTTCAATGCTGTTACAGGAAAAAATACCTCATTCCAGCTACATCTCAGTCTCACTTTTTGTGTTCCAAATCTCATGGAAGTGAGTCTGATTCGTTGAAACCAAAGATTTGGAACTCTAGCTATAAAGGAGCAGAGAAATGTAATTATTGGCTAGTCAGGCTCTGTAGTACACTGGGGCATTCTAGAAGGAGGATAAGATTCTTGTTGAAAGCTAATCCACCATAGCCATCACAAGCATTTATGGAGGACGTTTTTTTCCTGATTGCAAAAGTAATACGGTCTTATTTAAAAATGATAAAATGAGAAAAGTATAAAGAAGAAAAAATAAATTTCTACTTATACTGAGAACATGTTAATATATATTTTTCCATGTAGAATTTTTCTAAAACTTTGTCATTAAAGGCTCTTACATTTATTTGTTGTTTTTAAGGCCTTTGCCTTTTGGGGATTTCCGTTACGGAGGGAAAAATGATTTTAGTGCCTATCTCCAATCAATCCACATTGTATTTCAAAATGTCACTTAGAAGAAAAACTTCAATTTTCAATTCACCTGGAGTCTCTGATGTAAGTCAGAGCAACTATACCCAAATGGTCATCAACTACTTTTCTTTCCACAATAGATTAGATTCATAACCCAACACTTTAAATTTGCTTTGCAAAGTGCTACAAAATACAGAAAAATATTAAATGATCTATATAGTACTGTATATTTTGATTAACATATATAATGAACAGTGTGTGATGTATTGAAAAAAATAATAAAAGTCTGTTGCCTAAAGGAGAGATGATTAAAATAAATAGTAAAAAGTAGAATTCAAGAATTTCATCATAACCAAACCCAACCTCCTAAACTTTTGATTGATATTCCAAACTTGCTGCAAATATCTGTGAAAACAAATAAATGTTCCTATTTCACCAGTATGAACTGCAAGAGAAAGAATATTTGTAAAGAACCTAGCATGAGGTAATACCTCTGGATTATCAAGTCTCACAGTGATTCTGCCATAATCAATGAGAAAAATCGGATCCATAATTAAAATGCATTGACACAATGAAACATTCATTAGCTGGCTGTACCACAGGGGCAGAGGGGTAGGGTGGAGGCAGTGGGGTGGGCTGAGAAAGCCGAGCCTGTGATACCAGCTCTCTCAAACTCTCTCAGGATAGGTGCTTTTCGTTTTTTCCAGGACTGGAACTGCTTGTCACCAGAATCCCCAAACAATACTTGACTTTTCAGGGTAGGGGAGTGTTAAGGACTGAAACTTGTGTCCCTACACCCTCCAAATTTGTATGTTGAAATTCTAAACCCCAGGACCTTAGAATGTGACTATATTTGGAGATGGGGCCTTTAAAGAGGTAATTAAGTTGAAATGAGGTGGTTAGGCTGGGCCCTAGTCCAATATGACTGGTGCCCTTATAACAAGAGATTAGGGAGCAGAGTCAGCCTCCAGGGAGGCTTATGTACAGAGAAGGCCAAGTGAGAACACAGTGGGAATGACATCATCTGCAAACCAAGGAGAGAGCTTTCAGGAGAATCCAAGCCTGCCAACACTGTGACCTTAGATTTGGCCTCCAGAAGTATAAGAAATAAATAGGTAGTTGTTTAAACCACCCCTTCTGTGGTATTTTGTTATGGCAGCCCAAGCAAACTAATACAGGGAGAAAAAAGTGAAATGTATAATTTAAACAAATAAGTTTGATGCTCCTCTTGGTATAGAAAAGTTGTTCTCAAACAGGAAATTCTTCTCCCCCTGGGGAGAAGGGGACACTGGGCAATGTCTGGGGACATCTTGATTGTCACATGAGGGGGTGGGGGCAGGGTCTACTGACATATAGTGAATAGAGGCTACGGATACTGTGAGACATCCTACAGTGCACAGAACGGTCCCCCTCCTCCAGAACAGAGAATGATCCAGCCCAGGAACTGAGGTTGAGAAATTCTACTGACTGTAATGGCATGAATTTGCCTCACAGATTTGTGATTTGGGAATGAGGAGATGTAACTTTTTTTTGTTTTCCTGGTTGGGCCTACAAAGTCATTTCTGCAACAGCTAATTATCTTGTACCAGCCACTCTGAACAGTTAGCTAGAGGATGTTTCACTAATGATCCCCATCAGGCCAGTTGGCCCTACCTGTGATGAACATACTAGACCAGGGAACTTTCCACTTTACTATTAGCAGAATGGAAACATTTCTGCTATTCTGTTCTCACAAAATGCAGAAGGCAGAAACTAATTCCATATGTCAAATGTTTCTTCCTTTAAAGATGAAGGGCAAATAAGCCCATTCTTTTTGCCCACAAGTGTACTGGACATGAATTTATTAAACCAATTAATTATTGAAGTGAATTTTTAAATGCCTTATTTAGTGATAAGGAATATTAAAACTGAGGTAGGACAGGTTTTTTTTTTTTTAAGATGATGAGTCACTTGAAGCTTAACTTCTATCATTTATATCCTCTGACATTTTCTTTTTCTCTTTCTCCTTTACCCTCATCTGTATCTAGTCACCAAGAAAGAGCAAGAAAGGCAATGATGTTCAAACCTGAGAAGATGGATTAACGCAAGGATGCTCTACTCCTCCCGAGATTAAGTTCGATCTCTTGCTCTTATGGGCTACTGTGATGCTCTTTGGATAGAATAAACATGTAATGTTCTTATGCTTGGGGACAAATAGGGAAGATGAAGGACATCTAGCTCTACTGACCCCTCAGAATTCTGCAGTGTAGGATTTTTTTAAAAAAAGTCTTTTGGGATCACAGGATCATATAACAATGGAAGGCTCGGTGAATTCAGTAGACACAATAACTCCAGCTGGTATCATATGTCTGGCTTTGACATGGTAATGGTTATTTAGGTGATTTCAGTGATGAGAGAATCTGCAGATCACCACCTCTGCTTGCTCCCTGCTTCTTCCCCTCATCCAAGTGCTGGCCTAAATCAAAACTTTAAGATTCACAATTCATCAAGATGACTCTGTGAGTGCATGATAAATTGGGCAGATTAGATTTTATATATCTTTAGCTCCACAAATCATCATTTATGAGTCTCACTGTTGGATGCAGAGTGAGAAGAGAAATATGGGGAAATATGAGAACCAGGGTGTGATAATCTCATTTGAATTAGACAAATGAGGCCCTGCTGGAAAGGAACACCCAGGGTCTCTGAACAAATTTATGAAGTCAAAACAAAAAATAATTACAGTGCAGAAATGGCTGGTGCTGGATGAACCCACTTCATTCCTAATGTGGGTTGGCAGCTCTTCATCCTGATTATTCCATCTGGAGATAATTGTGTGATATCATGCATAAAATTAAATCATAAATCAACCCAACTAGTGAACAGGCCAGCAAGCTGCTGAGAAAGCCAAGCATAGGGGAGGTGAGACTTCTCATCTTAGTGAGAGATATAGGAATGAAATTAAGAGAAGACCTGTAGGAGGTGACCCCCAGCAAGTCTGCAAGCTCGCTTGCTGACAACTGCCGCCAAAGTCCATGCCTCAACAGAATAAGGACAGCCTACACGATGATGCATTATCCATTTGCTGACGAGGGAAGAATGTTCTGTTCATGGAAGGAACCACGTACTGCTTTTCAAGGATCTCTGTTTTGAGTTGGGGATGTCCAACATGCAATACTTTATTTTCTTTCCTGATGAAATGTTACTAGTGATAGAAAGTTTACAAACACAATGGAAGTCTTAAACAATAGCATAAAATCAAACAGCCTTCGAGGCTTAGAGTTGGGAGAATTAAAGAGTACACCATGGTCTCTGACTTAGTAAGTAAGCTGTGGTTAATTTACAGGTTATATTTGGAAAGGGTTTTTCAGAGGACAAGGTATGGTTTTAAAGCAGTGGCTATGATGCATATAAAAGAGTAAAGTAATTAGGATAAAGACAAATGTATTGTTTAAGTGGTGACCATTGATTTCTATAAGTGCTTTTGCTGTGGCCTGTAAGTTGCATGGGGTCAAAACTCAAAGATGATCCAGACTCCCTAAGAGCTCAGGCTGGAGCAAATGGCTGAAGGGCATTTAATACTTCTTTCAGCCGAATCATCTGAGATGATAAATCTCATTGGCTTTGGAGATTCCATTTGTGACCATAATAAATGGAAAGTCCAGCTGTACGTTGAGTCTCTGAGCTTTCAAGTGGCAACAGTAGCAGATGTTGGGAGGCTGGTGGCTTGTGAGCATCTGCAGGAGGACGGTCACGGGGCCGCTCAGCAGAGACGCCTAGTAGAAGACGATAATGAAGATAAATTCTTTCTTGTCCTTCTTTTCCCCCTCTGAATAATATCGGGAACAGTAGAGCAAGAAAAGCCACCAGTTCTGAAAAATGCTTATTCTTTTGTTTCATTCCCAATTGTACTGTGCCCATATAATGCGTATATACTGAACCCAAATATTTGTAAGTATAGGAATCTGGCTAGCTTTAGACAGTTATAAAGTGTGGGCAAACCAAAAATATGAAAAACCTTCATAGGGATAAATACTATTTACCTGTCTTTAATGACTTCCTTTCCCCCATCTCCTACCCCCCAAGAATGTTTGTTTCCTGTTCTTCATTTTGGCCAAACTCAACCAGAAACCAGGAAACCACATACATATAACAATGTTATGATAATGAGCAGCATTAGAATTCTATTTTATCAGGTTTGTTTAATTGGCCAGAAGTCTTTTAGTTGCAAACCTCAGAAACCCAACTCAAACTAGTCTATGTAAAGAGAAGAAATTTATTGTCTTATGTAAATCTATCTATCTATCTATCTGTCCATCCATCCATCTTATCTATGTATGTATGTATGTATCTGTCTATCTATCTATCCTATCTATTCATCTACCTATTATCTATCCATCCAGCTATCGATCATCTATTCATCTCTATTCATCTATCCATCCAGCTATCTATTTATCTATCTATCCAGCCATCTATCTATCTGTCTGTCTGTCTATCTATCCAGCCATCTATCTATCTATCTATCTATCTATCTATCTATCTATCTATCTATCTATGCACTGGTTCAGGCAAGACTGCATCCAAGTCTCAAATAGTCCTCTCCTATATTCTCTCTTTCTCCCTACCTCTGTCTCTTGATTCTACTTTTTTCCTTGGTTTTATTCTCAGTTATGTCCTCTTTCTATAAAAACAAAGCCCCAGTGGCTCCAGATATATATATTCCTTGGGATCCATGATTTCCCAGTGAAGGAGAGTACATCTTTCACAGTGATTTTAGCAAACTTAGTACAAAATGGTATATGTGGAGGAAATTGTGCCTAGGCACTCTGATTGGAGCCAGACTGAATGCCTTGCATTTAGCCTACAACCAGAAGTTTGCTGAAGTTTTAAAGCTGGAAAATAAAAGACCAAATCTTTGTTTTAGAAGGATTACTCTGTCACCAATGTGAGAAATGGCTCAGAATTGGAGAAAACTAGATTCTAGAAAAGGAGTGCAGGCAGCAGAAGGTGAGGGGGTACTGGCAGAAGCATTAGAAAGGATAAAAAACAGATCGCAAAGGCCTCTGAGGAATATAATTGGAATAACTTAGCAACCAATTGAATGTGGACAAATGAAGAAAAAGGAAAAGTGAAAGACAGCACAGATGTTTCCAGTTTGGAAGACTGAGTGGATTTTAAGGTCATTCACTGATATGTTGAGACAGCTCAAAGTAGTAAGTTTGAATGCATTCTTTCCTTGCAGATATTTTAAAGTAGTTTTTCTATCCCCTAGGAAGAAATACCAACAAATCTAATACCTCTTGCATTCCGCTCATAGCAGAGAAATTGTGAACAGATTTTAGGCAACGTTCAAGATTGGAACTAGGGTAATGTTTTTATCAGCAGGGCCATTTAGTCAATTCTTCAGGCTAATTCTACTAAAAGTAATCAAAGTTTAAATATTACTTTTCAGCTTTTAGTAATTCACAGTATTGATGTTATAAATATTTGATTTTTCTCAAAATAATATATACTATGATTTAAAGATTTTTTAATGTTAGTTTATTGAAGGCTGCTTTTAACAATTACCTGGAAGAGGGCACGTAGGAAGTGACAGATAGAGCCCACAGGTGCTGCAGTGCCCACAGGGTAGACAAGGAAGAATACTGGAGCCAATAAAACTTTATTTACAGAAACAGATGGGCTGATGTAGTAATTTTTTAATATTGAATTATAACATTATCTATCTAGATTCCTGAGGTTTTCTTCACCTTCTTAGTTTTTTTTTTTTTTTTCTTGGCCCAAGGATAATGCCTCAATTTAGTCCCATTTAGATGGTACTAAGCCAACAGGAGTTTGTTACCAAATACAAGCTCAGAGCATTGGATTCAGGAGGGAAACTATGGGCAGGAAGATTGAGGGAAAAAAAAGAGTTTCTCCATCTGCTGATCAGCCTATAAGCCCAGATTTGGGGGAGCCAGACTCACTTGCAGAGTGTCAGAAGAAGCACAGACCTATTTTGGGACATCATCTTTCAAACAAAGCCCCACCTAAAGACAGCGGCACGTCTATGAAGCTTTCAGTAGGTTTCCCTGGGCCAAAAATGTGCTCTTAAATTTTCTGAAATGTATTAATAGTTTATAAAATGTGATACTGGATTTTGAGTCTTGCTACTAAAAATGTGGTCTGTGGATCAACATCTTCAACATCTCCTGTTTGCTTGTTAAAAATGCAAGTTCTCAGGCCACATCCCTGGCCCACTGGATCAAAATATGCATTTTAATAATATCCCCAGATAATCTGTATACACATTAAAGTGTAAGAAATGGCCTCCAAAGTGAAGTACAAAATTAAAATAATAGAACTTTTATTTATTGTTGTTTATCTCATACTCTTACCAATTCAATAATATGTAGATATTTTATAATTTATTATATCACTATAGTAGTATATATCTATTATTACTAGAGTTATATTTATAGACCTTTTTTCTTTAATAGACAGAAATACGTGAACAGAAATTTTTGGAGATCACTTCCTGGAAGGTTGCAACTCTAAGTCCTTGAAGAGAGAAATAAAAGAAGAAAGAACAAAACTTGGAGTATTCTAATTTTCTGGAGTGACCTTCAAGCTTAGTCTGTTATCCCAAGGTCATGATGACTAATTACTGCATCTATGAATTCATTAAAATGCTCATACAGCCCTCCAGGAAACTTCTGAACCTAAGCCATCCTCAAGTGGTTTATTCTTTTCCTGTAATACTTACTACCTGATCCCAGAACACAAAAGCAAGTTGAATTCACAAATCAATGCTTAGAAAATCATCTAGTGATAAAGAACAAAGCAAATTCAGAATTTGCACAATCCTTTCTTAGTCTGATTGAGGGAGTCTTAACTATCCATTTAAAATTATTTTTATTTCAGTATTTTTTTTTTTCTGGATAAACAATGAAATGCAAATACCATGGTCATTAATGACCTGATAGATGTTTCATCCCCTTGGAACAGGGAAGTTCATGCTTGGTCTGGCCCATTTCTGAGATGTACCCTCCTATGTAATTAGTGATGCCTTGACTCAACCACCTAGGCCCAAGTCAGTTTCTTGTTTCTTTCTTGCTTCCTGTATCTCTATCCTCTCTTTCTCTTTTTTCTGTCCTCTTTGCCACACATTTCAGGTTATATGTGACTCACATTAATAGAGAAAATAAAGAGAAGTCAGTCAAAGGCTTTGAAAAGATGTTAATAGTAACATTCAACTTGAGAACTACCTGAGGATTGGATAAGTAGACTTTTTTTTCAAGCAATGTTTAAATTTATTACTTTCATATATCTGAATGAGGCATTTTGGGGAAATTCAAATTGGCCAGGTCCTAGGGCAAACGATTTTCTATTCCGCCTTTGCATTCAAGCTGCTCAAGAATATATGTTTATAGTGCAGAGAAACCACATTTAGAAGATTGTCTCTGTTCTCCCTTCCAATGTTCCATATCGTGCTGGACTCTTACAGGCACCTGTGCCCACACGTGACTTTTGTTTATGGAAGTTTCCCTTTTTCAATGTTTTCCCTGCATCACTATCCCAATCCATGAACTGAGAATAGCCATTCATCCAATCCTCTTTTATTAAGCACTAACTATGTAATCGTAGTCAGTGTTAGGCTCCAGCTATACAGAGTAAAAACACTCAATGCCTTTTACTTGAATTTTCCCAGAAACAGTCCGTAAGGAAGGGATTTGGATGCAGGCAATATTTTGAAGGCGATCCCAGGAAGCACAAGCAGAGGGGTGGGGCAAGTGAGGTGAGGAATCTGTATGTGCATATTTATGAATGGGTCCTTGCTGTGGGTAGCCAGGACTCAGTCCTACTGGGGACACTTAAAAGAATCATGTAGAACACACCTCAGACTGTCCCAGTGAGGGACAAGGAAGTGGGCTGTGGCATATTTCCCTTCCAAATACGCCCACAACAATATCCCCCAGGCCATAACCTCTTCTTGCAATGTGACCTTGAGGTTCCTTTATTCAAGGGCTTGGGTGGATTTGCGACTTTGGTGGAGGTGGTTCTGTATGACATCGGAAGCTTGGACTTAAAGGGCGATACAGTTTCTTCCTGTTTCTCTTGGGATGCTCCTGCTTGTAGGAAGCCCTAATGAGCCTTCACAGAGAAATCATATGGTGTTCCAGCCATCAGACCCAGCTGAGGACCCAGCTACAGCCAGCACCTACTGCCAGCAATGGGAGTGGGCAGTTCTTCTATGGTTCCCAACTTCAGTTAAGTCACTCTGAGCCTTTGCATCTTCCCAACTGTGGCCCAAACGTCATAGAGAAGATGCTCTATGCTCTTTCCAACCCCTCATGCCCAGACTGGTGAGCTCCCAGGTAAGATCCATGTGGTCCTTTGGCTCTGAGTTTGGGGTGGTGTGCTATGCGGCGGTTGATAACCAGACACTGGGGCACTCATCCATCGACATCCAGCCCTTGTCAGTTGTGATGTGCTAGGTCCCCAACACACTCAGGCTGCCCTGCATGGCCGAGCAAGTTCCTGCAGCCTTGTGGAAAGTCCACAGGCAGAGAATGACACTCAAAGCGGGAGCTGCTAGCTGTACTGTCCCTGCCCCTGCAGTTACAGGTGAGTGCTGAGTGGACCCAGGGCTCAGGGGCTGAGCACCACCTCTGGTCAAATGGCTCACACAGCAGGTGAAAGATGAACAGTTAAACTGAAAGGGTGGAATATGCTAAATCCAATGACAGAGTTAGCACAGGGCACTCTGCAGCTCCAAGGAGACCCTCTACTCCAGGCCACTGAGGACCAGGAAGGTTTCCCAGAAGAACAGTTAAGTGAGCAGTTTAGCCTCCAAGGCTAAAAATTGGAAACCTCTCCAATACGACAAAACTCTCTGGAGAAAAACATTTACAAAGACATCTGTTTTGGGGATAGCATTATGTTGGCCAAAAAATGAAACCCTCGCAGGTTACAATTAAATATATGATCACTGTTGGCTTCCCTTTCTAAGAGAATAAGGTCTCAACGTGGACGAAACTGATTTAATGACCTGCCTATCCGTAAGACAGGGAGGGATACCTTTGCTATTCTGGTAAGTGAAGAAAATATGCTCTTTCATATTGATAGTCTATAAATTCCTACTTAATTCAAGAAGATATCATTTTCCAAAATGAAGATAGAGAAGGGAAAATTTTAAAATATCATTATCCTTTGGCTTTCCATCTGAATATGATGGCTTTGTTAAACACTGCTTTTAACTAAAATTCTGACCCCCTACTCACCCAATTTTTCTGACAATTTCCATGATGCTGAATAAACCCTTCTCTGTGTCATCTCTGTGTGAATACATTTCCTAGTGTTTTTGATTTCTTGACTCTTAGTGAACTCTCCATTTGAGTATAACATACAGAGAAGTACACAAATCATTTTAGCTCAATGACTTTTACAAATGTACACACTCATGTAACCAACACCCACGTGAGTGAGAATAAACAGAACATAACCCAGCACCTCCAGAAACAATGCCCCCAGAGGTAATCATTCCCCTAATTTCTGACACAGACTAGCTTTCCCTGCTTTAAGCACCTTATGGAAGGAATCACACTGTGTGTACTGGCCTGGGTCTCCCTTCTTTATGACTCAGCACTACTTTAGTGAAATTCGTCTACCTTTTGTATAGTTGTTTATTTTGATTGTTTGATTTTAACTGCTATTTGTTAAATTTATCTGTGTTACTGGAAAAAAAAAAAACAGGAGGTTCATGGTTATCATCTGACATCCTGACATTCTGCTTCCAACTGAGGAAAGCCTTTATTAGCAAGAAAAAAAAAGAAAAAAACTTTCTAAAACACACTGCATGAGTTAGTGTTTCCTCCGAAAGTTTGGCAAGGGCGTGGGAAGCGGACTATATTAGTCATTCAGAGGATTTTGTCCTCAGATGTCCTGATTCGGAGGTTGAACAATTCCCATTGTAAGGTAGGATTAATGCTGTTACACGCTCTCTGTGCATGACTCCATATTAAAAATGTAAAAGTTACATTTTAAGTTCAAAGTGCCACCAGTGATGTTTATTTGCTTGCATTATCATAGTTTGGGTTCACTGTCTCTTTTAGGGCTCGGAATTTGGGGCCAAGGGTATGGGAAAGTTCCTTTCTAGTATGAAACACGTCAGTGCCTAAAAAAGTATATACGTATAAATTATATATATATATATATATATATATATATATATATATATAAAGATAATCTTAACCTAGTGATTTTATTGCTAAGTTCTACGACTCTGCAGTAAAACTGTAGAACCTTCATCTTCCTTGCTCAGAAAGCAGCAGCATGCTGGGTTGCACATGCCTCCAAGAGGAAATAAACTATTTAAAATGCGCAGACAATTGAAATTGCAAAAGCAATTCCTCCAGGAAGTGGGTAACCATCACCCATGAGGTGTGAGCAAGACCTTAGTTTAATAACAAATGGGTAAGAGCACAGGCCAACAGCTCGGGCCACGTTTCTTGTCTCCCTGCATTCCTAAATTGCTTTTGCAAGGACACCCCAGACAACTGTAGCCTCTGTGTGTATCTAGAGTCTGCTAGGAGGTTCTGAAAAGCTAGAGCGTGCTGGGGCTAGTTTTACAGCGGGAGCTATAAGGCAAGGAGGGGACTGAACTGCTCCTTTTCGTGTTGGTCAAACTGCCCCTGGTACACTGGGTTTCATTGTTGGTGCCCTTTGTAAGACAGTTAAACTGAGCAGCTTTATGAGTAACCGACCACAACAGTGAGAGGCTTTAAGGCACTCAATAATGGCCATTAGCATTTATTATGCACTCAGCATGCCAGACCTTCTCCAAGGATGCGATGGCATCTGCACCTCCCGGGAGCCCCCAGGGTGGTCACTATTGCTATGCCTGCATTTTCACACCCAGGAAAGTGAGACTCAGAGAGATCTGCCAGAGTCACAGAGCCGGAGAGCTGGTTTTGAACCTTAAGTGGTTTGACTCCAGGCCAGTGCTCAGAGCAGCACATCACGTGACTTGTCACTAAAGGACCCTATGACACGCAGAGGGGATAGGTTCACCCCTGCCTCATTGGTTCCTTGAGCCATTTAAGCAATATGACCATGTACAGGGCTCACCTGAGGTCCTGACCATAATAAAGCCCTCCATAAATGTTGGCTACTATTACTCTGAACAGAATGGTAGTGAAAGAGTGATTAACCTGGAGAATTTAGCGAGGACACGGCAGTGATCTTAGCAGTAACTTCCTGTGGGTGGTGATGTGTAAGATGGCAGACAGCATGGCATCTTGGGAAGGGTATTCATTGCTTTAGAACCAGGGCACTGCTGTTTCTTTTTATAACTGACTTTTGGCAGATCACTTAACCACGCTGAATCTCTTTCTGCATGTCAGTGATGGAGACAATAATTACTACCTTTCAGAATTCTTATGAAAGACATGTAAAAAGTGCCCTAAAGATGTCTGGCACATAACGGAAACCTTGCAGAGGTTAATTTTCTTCTCAACAACCTCTGTGACTCAAGACTAGAGGATGGAATTGTGATCTACCAGAGGAAGTTTAGATGTGGTCCAAAAATCATTATCTAAATGGGCTTCCTCAAGAGAAAGTGCTGGCTCGCAGTGGAAGTTGCTAAGTATTTCAGAAGAGGGGTGGGCTGGTGAACTATTTGACCTTTAGTCCTTCAACTATTATGGAACCAAGAAAATATTCACACAGCCTTTCAGAAAACTCCCTTGAGAACACTCAGGCTACAAACAGTTCTTAGTAAATCTTAGGATCCATTAAGCTTGTTTACGGCCAACAACAGTGATGGGAAGATGCATTAGCGCCTCACAGGTCCTGCTCACTGGTGTGCTTCTGGCAAAGCCTTGTTTCCTCTGCTGTTTGAGGTGGTGGCGGTTTGTGCTGGTTTTCTTCATGACAGTGTTGAGGATGATGCTTTATTAAAATAAATTTTAAGACCTTCTGTTCATTCTAAAACTTTCCTTTCTCCTTTTCAAACCAGGAGCCAGGGCCTTTACCTTTTCTTTCCTTAGACTTTTGCTGAGCAAAGGTAATGTGAAGGAGGGAGGCACCTGGTGGAATGGTTCTGGAGGTAATAAAGGAAAGAAGAACGATGTGTCTCAGTCCAGGAAGGGGTTCGAAGGCCTCCATCCTGTGAGCAGGGAAGACGTACCAGCCCCTCTGCTGGGAGCAGCCCTGGGGAGACAGTGAGACCTCAGAGGGTACTGCCTGGTGGACGCAGAGAACGTGGGGAGCTGCGGTTTCCTAAATCGGCCGACATCACCATGAGCAGATGCAGCAGTCAGCAGGCCTGGAGGAACCAAGCAGTGGGCATCTCACTGTGAATTGGAGAGAGCCAGTGACCCAGGACCATGATGGATGTCCCTCCAGCCTTGCCTCCCTGGAAATTCCTGAACACTAAGGTGGTGGCGGCGGGGGAGGGCAGCAGCTGTAAGGGCAGAGAGCAAATCTTCCATCAGCCTCGGGAGTCTGGAGTCTGATTTAGGTTGATCCGTAAAAAGGAAGGAATTGTGATTATTTCTGCCACATCTGATTTTGTAGGGCAAGTTTAACCTTCCACAAAAATAAACCCATTTGAGAGTTTCAATCTAAGGTCATAGCATCTGGGTCTCTCATTATGATTAGAAAGTGTTGCCTCATTAACCCAGTCAAAGGTGAGGACCAAGGGAACCTCAGAGTATTAAGTGATTGATCCAGATGGGTCCAGGTGAGTGAAATCCATAATTCTCGATTTCCTAGCTCCTAATTGCTCCCTCTTCAGGTTTGAGGAATGCTGTCTCAATATGATATCCATTATTTCAAGCAAGATTTTATTTCTGCTTGTGATATTTATGGAAACCAGGTGGAAGAAAGAAATGCAAGGGTGCCCCCCGGGTGCCTTTTAGAGCCCGGCCCCCACCCTTCTGTGCACAGCTCTCACGTTGCTTCTGCGCGGTGCTGAGAGCAGGGGGCTTAGAGAAAGCGCTTCATGATTGGAAAGGACTTGAGCATCCTGAGATGAAAGCTGTCCATGAGCCTGAAGTGCCGCTCCTTGAAGGATTACCTCTGTTTATGTTTTGGCTGCCACTTGGTCGTGTTGAAGAGAAAGAGTGATTTCAGGAATTGATCCCTTTACCCTTGGAGCAAGCCGAAGTGGGCAGAATTGAAAAGGGATTTCAGGCTGCTGTTGGTGGCTTTGCTGCGGAGGCTGTTATCACCCCCTTGCGGGGACAGTCTCCGGGGCTTGGCTGGCCTCCAGCAGTTAATGAAGGCCCCTGGAGAGTCACCTCAGTCTCTTTGCTGCTACACCTGGCACACTTGAAGGTGGGTGAGAGAAGAGCTCCTGAGCAGGAGGAAAGGGGGCACCTGCCCAGCTGCGCACTGTCAGCTCCTCTGCCCCACCTTTGGTCAGACTGCTTTCCAGACTGAGATAATCAGGCAGTGAGTGCCCGCACCATGGGGCTCAGATGGGATGGAGACTGGCTTAGCTTGGGTGGGGGCGGGGAGAGGCAACAGGAGGGGGAATGGACTCCAGGAAGATGCTCCTGATTCCCGGTCACTGCAGAGGACACTCCTGTCTGCAGTCTCATGAGCTGAGGTGCCTAGGAGGCTGCATCTCCCCGTCTTTCTTCTGCTTTATCAACACCCCTCATCCACACTGGTTTCCTGGTCTTGGACAAACTTACTCTTCGTATAATTTTTACTTTTTCTTCCTAACATCTCAATAGAAGTAGAGATTGTTAGAGTTTGAAAGGATTTCAGTGACCATCTCTTCCAATTTCTCACTTTATAGACGAGGAAACTGAGGCACGTGAGTGACTAGCTGAGCTGATGACAGAGCCAGCAGCAGGAGTCTGGGCATCCTGTCTCCTTCCAGGGCTCTTCGTAGGGGTCCCACTGCCTTCTCCCCTCTGCCCCCTTCTCTCCCCACAGCAATGGTGTCAGAAAGTGGGAAATCAGAGTTCTTGTCCTGTCACTAAGCCACCATGTGACTTGCTGAAAATCACCCAGTCCCAGGCCTTCTGTTCGCCCATCTGTGAAATGAAGGATCAGATTAAAGGGCCTCAGTGACAATCCCATGTGTTCACGAAATCCAGCTTGTTTTCCTTCTGGGCATAGAGGAAGACTACATTTTCCGGCCGCTGCTCCATCATTTTGAACAGAGGACTGGGTTCAGAAAGGGTTGGAAGTGGGGTGTCTCACTCTAAGCCTTGGTCAAGATCGCCCTCATCACTCTTCTTCCACTTTGTGGTGACCTGGAGGCCCTCAAGTACATTGATGGGCTTATAAGAAGGAGAATGACCCTGCAGAGCATTACGCTTCCGCCCTCCTCACATCCCCTACCTGAATAAGGACATGAACACACTGAACCTTCATCACGTGACTGAGAATTGGGGATTGGTAGTTACTGCAGTTTCCTACCCTGGCTAATAAAATCTCACAGACCCCTTCAGCCACAATGTGCTAAGATTTTCCTGATCATTGTTAGTTTATTTTATTATTCAGCATTTATTAAGCACCTGTGATGTACCAGAAATCGTGTTATGATCTAGTTCCTTGTCTCTGTCAGGAGCCTCAGCCCCATCTCTAATTCAAACATGATTGTGGGGGACTCAGCGTGCAAAGCATAACCTGCCTTTGATTTCTCCATCTTTCTTCTCACCAGTGGTAAAGAGGACCCTGGGAGGAATGGCTTTCAATTGCCATCACCCAGTGCCATTGCAATGATTAAGTACCAATGGGCCAAGTTACAAAGGAATGAGAGGCAGAGATGTTTCACATGATGGGGCTGGTGGGGCTGGGTTGAAGTGATTCCACAACATTCACTCCAGGGGACTGGACTGTGTGACCACCATTTAGAAATACCTGTATTGGGCCTTATGGGTTCTTTTGAAAACATCTTTAAATCAGGCCCACAGACAAGCACCACCTATCCTCATTAGAACTGTCTGTTTCCTGCTGGCCGTGGTGTCCACTGCTGCTCTCAGATTCTTTAGGTACGTTTTTCTTCTCAGCATTGAAGCTGAGAACACCCATCTGGCCAGTGAAAGAATATAATAGGGCATATTTTCAGCATGACCAATTAGATGTGCAACTCCCATGAACAATAACAGGACTTGCGCTCCAGATTCTTCCTCAATAAATCCGGCCTTTCCCCTTATGAGCAACAGATGGGTTTTTCACAATGGCTCATTACCTCTTGGCTCGGCTGTGCTGCCAGAAGTGAAGTATAAAGTTATTTATGGATGGAGAAAGATACATAAGTCACCGTGGGTTATTTTCTGCCATCCTTTTTCGTTTATTTAGTTAGAGTTTTCTACCGCTCGAGATGAGCAAGTTAGAGAAGATGGTGGTGTCCCCACTGGGAATGGAGATGGATGTCCCTTCAACCTCGTTACTTTTCCTGATGGCTGCGATCTCTGAAGGTGATGCTGTGTTTCCCACAAGAAATGGTAATTGGGATATTTCAATAGAGAAGATACCCATTCCTCAAAAGATTCTCTAGCCTTTGACAGGCCATCTCTGTGAGATTTGGTCAGTGGGGGCACAAGTCAGTGCCACTTAACTGCATGTGATACGTTTGAGAAGAGAAAACAAATTGCTTCTTTAAGAAATGCCAATATTTTTCAGTGCTTGACATCTCAGCCAGATAGAGAGTCTTCCTCTGTCAGCTGGGGGGAGGACAGGGAAACAGGCCAACAGACTGCCAGGCTAGACATTATATGGGAAATACACAGTAAAAGTATAAACATACATGAAGGGAAAGAGGGGGTAGGTGGGGAAAGGATTGAGAAAATAGCACTGAGTCCAGTGATCTCAGATTTGTGAGTGTGGAGGAGACTTTGCCCTGTGAACATACTTCTATTCTGTCTAGTTCCTCCCTGGGAAATTCCTTAAATGATCTATGCCTCAGTTTCCTCATCTCTAAAATAAAAATAATAAGAGGATGGCCTAGGATTGAAATGAGCATTAAATGAATTAATATTTGTGACAGTGCCTACCATATAATAAGTGCTGTAAGTTTTTATATAAAGAAACTCAAGCCAGCAGTGGACATGAATTGATTTGTATTCCTGGGTTGTTCACTGGGGTTGTCAATTATGGGAACTTTCTTCCCCCTCAGGCCACAGGAATGGATGCATATCCAGTCCATGTTCTTCCTGAGGATTTTTTCAATGGGTACAAAGGAAAGATGGTCAGTTTCTCTATTAAGGGTAAGCCTCTGAGTTATAAATCTAGATGCTTCCAGAGGCCTTGTGACCTACTCTGTTGACAAAGCTGATTAGCAATAGGAGAGATGAATCCAGCACAGAGGGAAGCAGAGACAAGAGATGGAGAGTCCTAAGCTGCGTTCCAGTCCCAGGTTCATTGGTTTCTAAGCCAGCCATACACGTGCCTTCCTACAGTTTGCTTACGTGAATAAAGATGTTCCCTTTTCTGGGACAGGAGGAAGGGAATAATCACTTCAAATTGGGTTTCTGTCACAACAACAACAAACGAAAATTTAGTGGATAAAGACCAACATTTACTGGAAAATACAATTCTCTGTGCTTCTACCCTTCCCCTCTCCAAGGAGTTCCCCTCTCCATATATATATATGGAGAGAGAGAGAAAGAGACAGAGAGAGAGATACCGTGAGGTATGGGGATGATAAAGAGTCATTTTAAAAAGACACCTAGGGTTATTTCTACAGCCCAAGCATGCAGATCACAGAATCACAGAGTCCCAGAGCTGAGAATTGCCTCCCAGATTTTGTTCAGATGATATGGTTTCAGACTTTGCCTGTTGAACACTGGGAAGCCATTTCTTCTGAGTTGGGCAATAGCTCTACTGATGAAGACAGTTATTTGAGCAAATCTGACTTAGCAAAGTGTTCCCTCATCATTTCTAGTCCTTCCCGCCGGAAAACTACTAGTCTCCTTCCTATTCACATGAGAGGATTAAAATATTTGAACAGTTTTTATTTCTTTGTAAATCTTTTCTTTCTTGGGACAGACACGTCTACCAGAAACATTCCATTAAATAGTACCGAGAGAGAAACTTTAGGACACTTGAGAGTCAACAGGGTTGGTAGAAAGAATGTTTGCTTAAAGTCAGACTAGTGCTGTGTTAAGAAGTGGCAAGGCTTGTTGGAGTCTATCACGTGAATGAAAAAGAAAAGATCACGTGTCTGGGACAGACTTTCAGCAGCAGGAAGGATGTGTAGCTTCACGGCACAGTTGTGATTCCTGGGACTGGTGACCTGACTTCTGCAATTACTAAACCAGAAAAGCATTGGTAGCACATACTTCCCGTTTCATTTTTTCCTAGGTTGATTTCCTTTAGAATTGATGATAATTAAAACAGACACTATGTTAAATGGTATCCTGTGGTTGGTACTTAGAGTTTTCATTTAAAACAATACATGCAGCACAGAGGCTACTGAAACACCACCTACCTTACCTGTACGACAGTTTTAGCTGAAAGAACACATTTCTGAAACCTTATTTCCCTGGAATGGTGAAGGAGAAATTAATACTGGAACAGAGAAGATGCCTCTCCTCCCCACCTCAGGTTTCATGCCATGGGTCCTGGAGGTCTGAGGACAAATTACTGATATAGGCAACACCATGGATGGATCTCAAATGCTCTGTGCTAAGCAGGGACAGACACAAACTACTAGGTACTCTGCGACTCTGTTTATATGACAATCTGGAAATGGCAAAACTACAGAGACAGAACAGACCAGTGATTAACAGAGGCAGGGAGGGTTGGAGGGGGATGATTGCCAAGAGGAATGAAGGAACTTTGCGGGAGATGAAAATGTCTTATGTCTCGACTGTGGTCACAGTTTCATGCCTGTGTGCATTTTTCAGAATTCATAGAATGGCAGACCTAGAAAGGTTGACTGGCATTGTGTGGAAATTATATCTCAATAAATGTCCATCTTAAAGTGCTATACAGCAAACCACTCTAAAACTCAGTGGCTTAAAAATACCATTCATGGTCAAGGCCCCGTGGGCTGTCTGTGGGGGTGGACAGTTGACCTGGATGGACACATCCCTGGCAGAGCTCTGCTTTCTGGAGGCCTATAGGTCCGGGTCTGACCTACAAGCTTCTCATCTCCCTGGAGCCTGCAGGACGACTGGGCCACATTCTTCTCGTGCTGATAACAGAGGCGCAACAGAGCAAGTCCAAACACAGAAGGACGTTCCAAGTATTTGCCTGTGTTCCATCTGCTAAAATGCCTTTGGGAAAAGGAAGTCACGTGACAGCCCAGATTCAAGGGGTCGGGAAGAAAACACCTCTAGTGGGAAGAACTATCTGGAAAATGCATAAATGAAGTGTTGGAACAATAACCCAACCTTACAGAAGGCTCTTTACTGAGCTGCAATGGAATGGCATGCCTCTTGCTTCTTTAAGGGTGGTAAGAAGCAGAGGTCATATGAAGATCATTTTTACTTTTTCTGCATTATTTATGTTGAAGATTTGTTTTTTAATTTAGTGTTTCAATTATGAGGATCCTCACTATAGATTCTTAGAATTTAGACCAGACACTCATACTCCGTTTTCTGGGGAAAAAAAAAAAAAGTATAGTTGATTTCATCAGACCATCAGAAATCTGTAATTCACCTTGATGTCTTTTCACGTTGGTAACCAGGAAGCTCAACGCCAATGGTATTGCTCGGTGGAGACAACCATGCTATTCCAGGTTCCTTCCATGTTTATCCTCTCTCTGCAGGACTACAAGCTTTTTTTACATCTTTATATGTATCCACCTTATTCTCTTCATGCTTTTTGTTGCAAGATTCACAAATATCTTCTGAAAACAGGCGGAAGGAGAAGGATCACAAATAATGCAAAGAACAGTGGATGAGGAGGTAGAAAAATATACCCTAATCATTTCCCTGGCACTTACTGTGTGAGCTTTGCAAATCTCTCGATCTCTCTAGGCCTTGACTTTTTAATCATCTTATAAGGCTAATTATGTCTCTCTCTACTTACTGTTCAACATAATGGAGAAAACATGTGAAATCACAATGCATTTTTAGGCACCACTGACTCTTTGGTTATAAGCCATTTTCATCAAGCGAGTACACAGGTGTGACTTTGGCTCTAGAGGAAGCCCATATTGTTCTATAAATGGAACAAAAGCCTCCCCTTGATTTCTTGCAGTGGCTTTGCCTGCCAAGTGGTTTAGGAGATTTGTAATAAGCAGGAGAAGGCACAAATTCAGTTCACTGGCAGTTTCAGACATGTACAGAGGCATGAGAGTTCTTCAAATGCTGAAATGAGCCAGTGGTCTCAGGGTGATTTTAAGTAGAAAACCTGCCACAGTCCCAGTAAGATCCTATGGGATTTACGGTGTCAGAACCAAGGTTGAATAAAGTGCAGGGATAAAGGAGCTTGACTGGCCACAGAGGGGCGGCTTCTAGGTCAGTGAGTCATTGAAATTGTATAGATGACAGTGCTTTGGTGAGAGGGCAGTGAGGGGATTCCCGGAAAGAGTATAATTGGTTCTCTGACCTATTTGTACTCTCACCCTGATGCACAGAGTTACACTGGGCAAATGTCACAACTTCTTGGAGTCATTTTTTCATCATAAAAAGTGAGAAGAAAGTGACTTAAATGGACAATTATTTAGAATTTTTAGAGAAATTTGAGCCATAACATTTGTAATCTACCTGAGCTCAGAGTACATGTTTGATTTCATCAAAGTTTTAAGACCCCTGTGTTTCCGAGAAGACTTGAGTCTGCAAAATTACTTAAAGCTCAGGGCAAAATTACACCTTGGGGTCTATTTCTCAAAGAGTCCAACAGGTACGAAAAAAATCATTCAATCTATGCCTGATAATTTGAGTGTTAATTGACTGGTAGTCTCCCTTTGCAGAAAGACACATGTAAAAACATAAACCTATACCAGAATCACGTAAATTGTGTATTGTAAGTACTAATTAAGGGATCCCCTTCAGACATCCTGAATTAGAATGTCAAAGGTGGGGCCCTGCCTGAAACTTTAATTTTAAACAGATGCCTCAGCTGACTTTAAAAGATGATACCATGAGAACCAGGGTATATAAGCAGGGACTACCCTAAGTCATGTTTCATGAACCCAGGTTCTTGCTTCTCAGGTGCACAAAACCACAGAATAAACATGCAGCGCTGCCCCATTTCCCTTCACTTTTAAAGTAGTTAACTTGGCATCATTAAGCACTGCTATATTTAAAATAGATAACCAACAAGGACCTACTGTATAGCACAGGGAACGCTGCTTAGTATTCTGTAATAACCTAAATGGGAAAAGAATTTGAAAAAGAATACATACATGTATACATATAACTGAATCACTTTGCTATACACCTGAAACAACCACAACATTGTTAGTCAACTATGCTCCAACATAAAATAAAAATTTTTTTAAAAGAATTTTTATTTTTTGTCCATCAACAGATGAATGGATAAAGAAGATGTGGTAAGATTCAAATGAGGCAGCTCTGCCAACGTGTCTCACACAAGGGGGTGTTATCCTTTCCAAGGATGTCTGGCAACTTGAATCCTCCAATTTCACAGAACCATTTAGAGGTTAACTCATGGCATCATCCCTCCTGTAAAGGCTACACACCTCCGTGTATTCCTATATCCTGTTCACATAATGATGGGGAGGGACCAGCTCTCAACAGCCAATCCACTGATCCCAAATACCTTTTATTTCACCGATGCAAACCTATTCCCAGCATTTGTCATGGCATCAAGATACCAGTTTCACAAATAAAAACTACTTGCCATAGTTACATGCAAATTTTAAAACCTTTGGTGTTGGCTGAGGTAAAGATTGCAGAAACATGTGAACTAATGGCTTCTGCTGATAGGCTCTCAGATTAGCCCGCTAGCTGAACAACCCTGGGGTAAGCATTCTTGAGTACTATGCAGTCTGTACCTGGGTTGTAGATTTAACCAACCAACACTCAGAGAATATCATTCTTTCTATGCTAAACTATCTTCATGAAAACAATACATATCTTGAAACTGGCCCCAGGGACCTTGGTAAATTGGACGTTGTAGCCCTGAACTTTGCACTGTGTCACACAGGGGACGCCCATCCCTTATTTGTTGAATTAACTAATAAGTAACTGTATGACTGAATGTATGAATCAATCAGTGACAGCATTTCATCCTTACCACCACCCTGTGTGATATCATCACCAGTTTATAGGTTAGGAAACTGACACTAGAGCGCTTAAGCAAATTTCCCGAACTCCGTCCACTTCTAAGTAGTGGAACCATCGTTCTGAGTCTTGCCTCCTTACAGCACAGGCTCACCTCCCTGTGCACAGAGGTATGGAAACCCACAGTATGTTTGAGAAATGCAGGAAGTTCGGCTTGGTACAGTGTGAGACCGTGAGAG
Source organism: Stenella coeruleoalba (assembly GCF_951394435.1). Classification (NCBI taxonomy): domain Eukaryota; kingdom Metazoa; phylum Chordata; class Mammalia; order Artiodactyla; family Delphinidae; genus Stenella; species Stenella coeruleoalba. The sequence continues at coordinate 50,930,173 of NC_137156.1, forward strand.
TGATGAGGGAGATTATGTGGCAAGATAGGTATGATGTATCTGAGAGCCACATGCTTTATTTTATAGATAGTGGGTGATTCATCAAAGATTTTTTTTTTGATAGAATAGTGACCTAATTCCAGCTATACTTTAGAGAGATGGATCTTTCTAAATGCAGAGGCGAGTAGTTGCTTTAGAGATCATATGGTCCGTAAGTCTAAAATATTTACTATCTAACCCTTGACAGAAAAATTTTGCCAGCCTACTCTAGAAGAAGATATTCTTAGTTATTTTAGGTTGGCTAGCACTATTAGTGAGAAAAATCTAGATCGCAGACTTGTGAAAGTACAGAGGAAGAAAGGAGGTTTTGCTGGTCTACTCAGTATGAGCAAGCATGACCCAATCATCCTGGTTTGCCCAGATTTTTTTTGGTTTTAGCACTGAATATCCCATGATCCAGGAAATCCTTTAGTCCTGTGCAAACTGGGACAGTTGATCAACGTAATCTGCATAACGATCAGAGCAAAGTCATGAGAAAGCAAGTCAGAAACTTGAGAACAGAGACATAAAGCCCCATTTGGAGACAAAATGAAGTATGAACATTTGAAGAACCATCATGGTCAACGTTCACAGGGTGAGTTTGGTTTATGAAATATGTAACATGCCCAGTCTATCAGTTAGGATCAAGTTCAGCTGTGAGTGACAGAAAACACAGAAAGGCAAAAGAAAATGAGAGGTAAGTAGTTCGGGACTTGTACGACAGCCTCTTGATCATCAGGGACGTAGACTCCTTCTACTCGATTGTATTACCATCCTCAAAATGTTGCTAGAACTTTCTGGACCAAGGTGGCTGCTTGAGCTCCAGCCATCACAGCTACATTAAAGTCAACAGAAAGGAAGAAGAGGTGAAAAGGGGAGCATCCTTATCCCATAATGACTCTTCCTCAAAGTTGCATACCTCACTTCTGCTGGTATGTCACCATACCTACACAGAGGAGAGGTTGGAAAACATAGTCATTATTCCTGGAAGTCAGATGCCCAGCTAAATACAGGGAAATTTATTACTAATGAAGAAATAAGGAATGGATATTGGGGGACAACTAGAAGTCTCTGAAACATTTAGATAAGTATAGTTGTTATAAATTCACAGCTAATATTGTTGGGCTGCCTTTATTTATCAGGCACTGTGCCAAATCCTTCTTATAAATTTTCTCATGTAATTCTTCCATAAATATGTAAGTTAGATATTATCATTATTCTGTATTTGATATATGGGGAAATGTAGGCAAAAATAGGTAAAATTAATGTTGCTAGATTACACAGCTATGAGGTAGAGCTAGGATTTGAACCCAGATTAGAACCATGAGCTTACTGGCCTTGTAATACTGCCCCCCAGAGCACTCTATAAGGCATGATTTTTACCAAGATTCTGCCAGCCCATAGACCAAAATCTTGAGGATAAAATTCACATGAGGTCAACCATTGGATTGCTACAGATTTCTAGAACAGGTAGATCTCATGTCACTAATATGGCTCCTCAAAAAAAAAAGAGAATATATACATAACTATATCTAATCTATATATACATATATTTACAATAAAATTTACTAATGAAAAGAAAGAGTGGCACACAATTGTCAAATAATAAATATATAGTTCTCTTTATTGTAAATTCTACACAGCCAATTGATTCCCACTGATTACTTCCTTTGATTTTTACCAAACTCCCGTATTCATAACCAGACTACAGTTGTAACTGACAAACGAATAGCTCTGACATGAATGCAAGTTGATATTTTCATTTCTCTTAACCACTGAGATGGCAGGAAAACAACAAAGGTGATGGAACCTTATTTACTCATCAATAATGTGACTCCTTTGCCAAACTGGATAATAATTTTCAAGTAACAGAAAAATATTTGCTCAGTTTTTGTGTTATTGATAATGTAACAGCTATAGACACAGCACACTCTTTTTTTTTTTTTTTTTTTTTTGCAGTATGTGGGCCTCTCACTGCTGCGGCCTCTCCCGTTGTGGAGCACAGGCTCCGGACGTGCAGGCTCAGTGGCCATGGCTCACGGGCCCAGCTGCTCTGCGGCATGTGGGATCTTCCTGGACCGGGGCACGAACCCGTGTCCCCTGCATTGGCAGGCGGACTCTCAACCACTGCGCCACCAGGGAAGCCCGACACAGCACACTTTTAAATATAGTCTGCATTACCAACATTTTCTTCATTACTTTCTTAAGTTTAGAACAGGGATTGAAAACTATGACCCTTGGGCCAGATCTCCCTCTACCCATTTTTGTAAACAAAGTTCTTTTGGAATACAGCCAGGCCTATTCACTTACGTATTCTCAATGTCTGTATTATTTATACATATCTATGTCTATAATATTTACAGATTATCTGATTTTATGCTACATTGGAGTTAAACAGCTGTGACTGAGGCCCTATGGCCCACAGACTTGAAAATATTTACTATCTGCCTATTTAGAGAAAGAGTTTGCCAACCCTTGGCCTAAATAAATGAAAGAAATCTGTATTTTCAGGGAAAGAAGTCAGGCCTTTCACAAAGATAAGAAGCTGTTTTGAGAAAAGAGATCTTAGGACACCTTCAGAACAACAACAAAGGTGGGTAAAACACGTTGGGTTGATCCAAGTAAGAATCTTGGAATTTAAAGGAATGAGGCAGAACCTTTTGTCCCAGCAGAAGATATTCATTGTATTTTCCCTAGATTCTGATTAAAAAGAAATTACCAATGGAAAGAGATGTTGAAGAGGAACCAAGCCAACCCTGGATGGGCACCAGTGGTGTCCCTGCCTATAATTTCATTACATCAGCATCTGAGTTTCATAGCATGAATGAATTGAGCAATGGCCAGAAGCAGAAGCATGAAGCAATCACCAAAGAGTGTCCTCCCCAAAAATTCATCTTTTCTCTTCTGAAGCACAAAGGACTTAGGTTTCAAAGATGGCTGCAAGTCATATTTCTGCAGTTCTTTTTCAAAGTTTATAATGCCCAGACAAGAAAAAAATAAATAAACAAAGATTGCAAGAGCAAATGAGGGCATGTGTGAGCAGCAAAAATAGCAAATGTCTTAAAAAGATAAATGATATTATAGGGGAAAACTGACAAGGTAATTCTCAAAATGCAAGGCCTTAATTACTTATTTCTATTCTGGGTATCCAATCCAATTATTGCTGGAATCAGGAACGGAAAATTCTTCATTGTGTATTTAATATCATTACTAGGCAGCATATTTAATATGAACCAAACCGTATTTATACAGCTAATAAACTGTTCAAGGGTGGTACACTAAAATGAGAAGCCAACCAAATCTCCTCTCGGGGTGAGTACTGGACACTTTGCTGCAAAGCCAGTTCTTCTGAGGTTAGCATCATCTACTTCTGAGGTTAGCACATCTACCCTGTGTCTCATCATGCCTCAATTCTCTGATCATTTTTCTGTTTTGGAAATGCTGCTGAAATATAATTTGTTTTGATTCCAGAGGATCATGTAATTTTAGCAGAGGCCTGAATTAATAAACACAAATGGAAACTTTGACACTGAAATATTGTGACAAAGTTTCATTATAAGGAGGTCATATACATGATCGAGGAAATGTGAATTTTTTGATGATTATTAAACTAAAAATACAGAAACAGAAAGTTTAAAAAGTCTTATAGAGAACTCCCAGAGCACTGAGCTTATGTCCAAGGATTCTGAGGAATCCACTTGAAAAGAGTCATTAGGCAATATTTTTCAAATGCATTTGACTTTACTTATTTTATTTTTGGCTGTGCCGCATGTCTTGCGGGATGTTAGTTCCCCGACCAGGGATTGAACCGGCGCGCCTGGCAGTGAAAGTCCTAACCACTGGACCACCAGGGAATTCCCGAAATGCATTTGACTTTAAAACCATGTATTCGCAGAGCAAATGCAGTAGAAACACATTTTGTAAAGGATGGGATTCATGGAAGAGTCAAATTCTGTTCATTGCTGTCACCCCCCTGATAGAACAGCTAACTGGAGAAGCAGCCTGGCCTGGGGGTTGTTTTCTCAAGGTCTGGGGGAAAGCCAGTTCCATACAAAGCTGGACCACCAACAAAGGTGGACCACCACCTTCACACAGCCCAAAACATTTTTAAGTTTGAAAAGTAAGAAAGAGATCACTGCACACTCTGGGTCCTGAGAGGACAAAAGCCAGGTGCCGCCCTCCTGTAGAAGGAGAAGCTCTTGTGGTGATTCTCTGATGTGGCTGGAACTCGGGAGAGAGCCTGTTCTTACGAAACTTCGAGATGAGTTGTGCAGTCTTCCTAAGTGTGGATAAAGTCAAGTCCCTTTCAGACCCTTTAGGGCTTTCTCATGATTATGTCTGTACATTTATAGAGCATTTTTTTTTTTTAGGGGCAGGCAGTTGTTTCGAACTTTATTTGAGAAAAACATAAGGTAAAGATATCAAAAGAGTACAGGGGTTTGGTGGGTGGGGACGGTCAGTGATGGCTACTGTGGGGTGGGCAACTAGGCTAGGGCCTTTACTTGTTTCCAGGCTGTTCAGACTTCCCAGCTTCTGGGCCCCCAAGCTGGGCACGCGCCTCGAAGGTGACAGGGATGGTGATCTCTGCCGACTGGGTGGCTGGCTTGGGCAACGGGGCCTCCACTGTGAGCGTGCCCTCGGGGGACAGGGAGGAGGAGACCTGGGTGGGGTCCACACCGGGGGGCAGCGTGTATTTTCGAGTGAAGCACCGGGAAATGTAGCCGTGCTCGTCCTGTCGCTCTTCGTGCTTGCCAGTGATCTCCACCACGCCGTCCTTGGTCTTGACCGTCAGCTCCTCGGGGGCGAAGTGGTTGACGTCCAAGGACACGCGCCAGCGGTCGGCAGTTTGCTGGATCTCCGAGAAGCCGCTGCTGAGCTGCCGGCTGAGCGCACGGCTGTAGGCGGGACCCTCGATCGCGGCGGTGGACAGAGGGCGCACGTAGCCCGGCCAAACGCTGTGGCTCAGCCACTGCGACCACTCCTTGGGCAGCCGGGGCATCCCGAAGGCCTGGTCGAAGAGGCGGCTGTGGGCCGGGTACCAATCGCGGAAAGGGTCCCAGCTGGGGCCCCGCAGGAGCGAGAAGGGCACTCGGCGCTCGGTCATGCTGGCTGGTCTGGGCGCGTCTGGCTGAGGTTCGGAGTAGTGCGAGAAGTGTCGGGCGCCAGCCCCAGCAGCGCTTTTATGGGCCTCCAGCTGGGTATTTTTAGCAGGCGTGTTTCAGGTCGCTATTAATGGCAGTCTATAGAGCATTTTTAAAGGGCTTCAGGCATTTTTATCAATTATGAGAGAAAGACAGAGAAAATGAGCTTTTGTAAACATAATACATGTATTAGTCCATTAGGGCTGCCATAACAAAACACCACAGCCTGGGTGGCTTAAACAACAGGAATTTATTTTAGCACAATTCTGGAGTCTGGAAGTCCATTATCAAGGTGCCGGCAGGGTTGGTTTCTCCTGAGGCCTCTCCTTGGAGACGGCTGCCTTCTTTCTGTGCTTCATGTGGTCTTTGCCCTGTGCACACACATCACTGGTGTCTCTTCCTGTTCTCATAGGATTAAGGCCCATTCTTATGACCTCATTTATCCCTAATTACTTCTTTAAAGTCTCTATCTTCAAATACAGCCACATTAGGGGTTAGGGCTTCAACATATAAATTTTGGGAGAACACAGTTCAGTCCATAACAATGCTTGATCATGATAGAGCACTCCAACAAATGACAAAGTATGAAAAAGAAAGTGAATTTTTAAACATCACTCAAAAATAACAACTTTAGCTTTAGGTAAACATTATTCCACACATCTCTCCAACCATTTGGATGAATCATTAGCTTGATAGACTGAAAATGAGGTGAATAGATTCCAATCTATGTAAATGGATTCATAGTATATAGATTTTTTTTTAATTAAACAATTTGAATTTTTAGTGGTACAATATTTTACCTTGCAGTTGATTCTAAAACTAGTGCATAAGGTTACTATTTTTCCTATAGATTTTTAAATCACCTATACAGTATACTTTTCGTGTATACATGCTGTTCGCTACTTCCTAGGAACATTATACTTGAGATCCTTTAAGCTGGACTAAAGGAAAGAAAAAAAAAAGGAAAACCTATTGTGTATATCTAGTCATTTAAGCCATTCAATAGATGTAAAAGAAAGGGTGAAAAATTATGAAGCGCTCCTACTTGCTTGCAAGGGTCATTTCTGCCTATTTTAATATGGTCTCTACAAGTTTATAAGTTGGTTTATTGTTCTGATTATTAAACCAAGTAATATATATGACAGCACCTAGCAGAGAACCATAACAGCTACTCAGAGTGGATACTCACTAAATATTTGTTGAAGTAAATCTAAATTTTACTTAATCAGAGCCACAAGTATATTGTTTTTCAAAAAATCACTGAGAAGAATGGCCACCTGTCTTCCCAATTTGGCATTTTGCTTTGGAGTCTTATTGAATAACTGTCTCTCTTATGCCCCAAGGCATTGGTCTAATGGAATGGGATTTTACAAAGATGTGAAGTTTTATAGCCATCCATAAATGAAATGATGCAATTATATTATACTTAATGTAGCAGAAAAAAACCGTAAACGCAATAAACTCATTTAAAACTTAGAATCGATATTGCTTAAACTCAACATATGTTATTTCCTAAAATATTTCTTAAACTTTATAAAAAATTTAGATTATAAAAACAACTAAAATTTTGGTGTCATTATTGTATTTTTACAATGCATGCTTCTCTTTTAGATTCCTTGCTATAAATGATGATGAAATTAGGCTCTTATAATTCCTCCTAATTCCTGTTCTCAACACTTAATTTTTGTTAAGGGCATATGCGTACACAGATTCGTGAGTTCTCGCAGTGAAAATTATATATGTATTCCATTCTGGGACCATAATTCCCACTGTTTCTTAGTTCCATTTCTCTGTGAATTTAATATTCACCAACAGTCTTTTTCCTTCATCTTCTGTATTTCCAAGTTCATTAAAATTTTTTCTTAGTGATTGGAAACTCATAAAGTACTTTTATTCCATGAAGAATTCATGAGTACCATGTGGCTATAGTTCTTGCGTGTTTAAGAACGTATTCATATGACCTTTACTGTACAATGACAATGTGATTGGGCATAGTATTCATGGCTTGCATTTTTTTCCTCTCAGACTTCGCTCCTGTATTCTAGCTTTGAATGTTGATGTTGAAAAGTTTACAGCCAGAATAACATCTCCCTCCTTGTTGTCTGAATGCCTGAAGAATTTCTTTTTTTCAATGAATTTTCAAAGCTTAGGTGAGTCTGAGTGTCAATCACTCTGAATCTGGTTTTTCTTCTAAAACAAATTGCTTTTTCCCAATTTACAAATCAAGTTCTCCTCACTTTTCAAGGCAGTTCTTTGAATGCCTCACTTTTTCATTTATTATGTTCCTAATCTTATCGAGAACATTCAGGGGTAGCAATTTTCCTTGTGTTGAGTTAGTTTCTCCACTTTTACACAATATTTTCTTTCTAGAACTGGTTTAGTCATTCTGTCATTTTTTAGACAATTATCTCAATACTAGGCAAGTGAAAACTAACTATAAAAAACAATTATTTGTTAATATTTGTTGTTGTAACACCTAGCACAGGACTTTGGGACTCTAAGATGATCCTATTTATTGTGAGAGCAACAAAAATACTGGTGATTTAAGTGTAAGAGTTTCAGAGGGCTCCAGAGGCACTGGCAGTGAGCGTTGCCATTTTCTGCAGATAGGAAAGCAGATGCACAATTGCAGTATCTTGCTCAAGGTCAACAGCTGTAGACGAAGCATTTGAGCTCCTGTTAGCGCTAGGACTGTGTTTTTTAAATGTTCCTTAGGCAAGAAATATTAAACAATGATCACCGCATTGACCTCCTGACGGTACAGAACCTGAGGCATGCAGAGGCCCACCAGCTGATCCAGGCTCTGAATTTCCAACATGCAGTAGTCAGTTTCCTATGGCTGCACAGAGGTGTGAGCATTTTTTCCCATTCCTGTTGGTTAATACATTTCCTTCTTTCACTGTGGAATTTTACTGGCTTAGACACTGCCAAGTTTGTGTCTCTTAAGAAATTCAGCACACACTCTCAGTCATAAAAGCAGAAACCCAACTGATTCCTCCCCTAGTGAATTTTAAGAGCTGACTGAAACTATCCAAAGAAATCACTTAAAAAATTCAGCTTTATTGCATGGGGATGAAGAAACGCAAGGGGACTATCAGGGGCCTCTCCAAGATGGGAGGGAGGCAGGAAGAAAAAGGAGTCTCTTCCCTCCTTCATTCTGATCTAGGAAACCCCAGCAAAACAGAACCAATACCTCTAGACATCCCCCCAACTCCACTCTCACCTCAGAGTTGTGATCCCAAACCAGCAGCTTATGAGAATGCAGGACCCTCCCAGGATCACAACAAACTTTCTTTAATCACATGGATTTTTTTATTATTATTATTAATGAAATTTTAGGTCCCTTCACTGGGATAAGTAGAATAGGCACTTTAAAAAAATTGAATGGCATGGTAGAAAGACCAATGTCCTCCCCAAAGATGTTCATATCCTAGTCTTCAGAACAGGTGAATATTTTACCTACATGGCAAGAGGAACTTAGCAGATGTCATTAAATTAAGGATCTTGAGATGGGGAGATTATCCTAGATTATCCACGTGGGTCCAACGTATACAAGGGTCATTATAAGGGAAAGGGGAGCAAGGGGACCAGAGTCAGAGAAGGAAATGTGAGAAGCAGAGGTCAGAGGAGAGACTTAAGATGCTGAGGCCATGAGCCAAGGGATACAGGCAGCCTCTAGACACTAGAAAAGACAAGGAAATGTTCCCTAGAAACTCCAGAAAAAATGCATCCCGGCTGACACAGTTCAGAATCCTGACCTCCTGAACTGTAAGACAACAGTGTTGTTTCAAGTAATTCTTTTTGTGTTAGTTTGTTACAACAGCAAAAGGATGGAAGAACTATCAGATATTATTAGTTCAGGTGGGTAGTGTGAAAAGAACACAAGTCAGTATATTCAAGTCTTGTCTCATCCTCTGTTTTCCTGGTGGTGTTTAAATTATTACACCTTTCTGACCTCCAGTTTCCTCTATATTTTAGAGGAAATATAGATAAAAATAATAATGAATTAGTCACGATACTTTGGGTTGCAATGCACAGAAATGTGATTTACTTGGATTAAGCAGAAAGGGACTTTTTAATCTCATCTAATTTAAAGAGTAACAAAATAAGTACACCTTCAGGTACAGCTGGATTTGGGTAAACAAATGATATCAATCTCTTTATTTATTGGCTCTAATTTTCCCCTGTGATGCCTTATTCTCAGGTAGAGGTCCCCAGCTGGCAAATACCACAGGTGTGATTTACCATAAAGTCTGTTCTTGCCCTCTTATATGTGACTGCAAGAATCAGATAGCTCTAAAAGTGCTTTGTGTACAGAAATGACCATCTGAATATTAGCTATTATTAAAATGCCCAATCAGAAATGATAACTAGTTGCCATCCAAAGCATCATTTAACACTACAATCTTATTAGAGTAGTGAAATCACACCTACTGTGGCAAAAATTCCTTGGAACAGATTTACTACCATCAGGATTTTCAACTCTCATTATAACCTGGATGTATAGCCTTTTGAATTTAAAAATACTCCTTCCAGCCCTAGAAACTCAATACCCTTAGAGACAGCACATCGCTGAGGGTCTTGCCAATCCCAGTTTAGTAACTGAAGGGTGTTGAGATGAAGCTAATTAGATGATGGCACACAGACAACCAGAGCCAGGCAGGATGACGAGGAAGGGTTTTCTACTTTCCAGACCACAGTGTTGAAGGATCACACTTTTCTCCATCTCAGGGCAGTGGGAAGGGCAGTTCATAGAACACATCAAGTTGATACAGGGCAGAGAAGTTCCTCTTCAGGTCTGTGAGATTTCTTTCACCAAGAGGTAGAGCGTTCCTTGAGTTTGGTACAAAAATTGTGACCCTGCCATTTTTGGAGGACAAACTTGAACTCAATACAACTTCTGTCTCCATTTTCTCATGCCATTTAATTTTGATGTCTACCTAATAGTATCTAAAGTATACCATTTACAATAACTAGTGGGATTTTTAGAATCCTCACTTCAGGGAGAGACTTTGTCTGACTTATTGGTCTTCCCCATGACACAGACATGAAGGTACTTACTTGTTCTGGTCAGGGATGATGATGGGGTCTGAGTCGGGTGTTGCTTTAGGGAAGTGTGGAGAGGTGAGATGTTTCCACTTGCTTCATTACCACACAGATTTCTGTTTCTTTGAGGAATGGAAGAATTTCAGGGTTTTCTGAAAAAATGTATCTGGTGTTGCTGTCACTGTGTGGGAACGGATGCAGTAAGAGGCTGGGGAGAGTGTCGAGGAGAATATGGGATTGCTGCTTAGGACAGACCCATCCCCTTGAACTTCAGACAGCCTAAGGCCAATATGAAGCAACTTATTTTAAAGAAAGCCCTGGCTCCTTTCTCCCTCCGAAACGTTGTTGTTCTTGCCACTGTGATCCATTTCCCTCCATAACCTTTGGTAAACAATCCACTTCTCAACCCAAGGATTTCTGGAATTCTAAATGTCAAAAATGTCCCCTTCTCCGTGGCTCCTGGGAGCTGGAATCCAGCCAGTTCTTATAGATTTCCACCTGGTGGAAGAACTGGCATAGTCAGCATATATCATGGTGAAAAACATGTCTTTTTGCGGATTTGCACTTGAAAAATTCTTACCAGTATCTACGACCAATACAGTGCTTGTTTTGAAAGTTAAATACTAGGAAAGCTGTGACGTTTTCCCAGGCCATTTCTTATCAAATCCATCTTAGTCTTACCTGCTTATAATGGGCATACAGACGCCCAGGGTATTAATAGCATCACTGAAAGTAATCCCTGCTACTAAGCACACATTGCATCTGCCTGCTTCACTTTGCCCATAACAATAGATAATAGCATCACTGTCAGTAACAGCAGCTTCTCACACAAAGGACAACCATCGTAAGCATTTATCTTCATCATTTACTTGTCAGGCATTTTAATCCATTCATTAGTTCTTTCTGTCAGATTAATTATAAAGATCTCTTTCTATTTTTTTGCCCCAGATCTAGGGTTTGATCTCTGAATCCACAGATTCTGTCTTTCTAGTTGTACCCTTCCCTGTTGGGAACATTGGCCAGATGACTCCTAAAACTGGCTGGGAGTGACTATTGCTGGTCTGAAAAGACTGGAAGTCTGTTATATCCTGCCCTTGCTCAGGACCTTGGTGGCTGTCCTGTGCCCACCAACCTAGGTGGGCTCAGAGTGAGAGGCTCACTCTTTTCTAAAGAAAGGCTTCTTATCTCTGGTGGAGTATTAGAATCACCTCGGCAGCTAAAAACAAGACAGCAAACAACAATAACAATAAGAACAATAAAATCCCGCCTAGGTGACATCGTAGATCAGTTAAGTCAGAATCTTCGAGACTGAGCCCAGAGCTACTGAAAACCGCTGTTCTACAGTTGTAAATGGTCACAATGCACAGGTCTCTCTGCCTTTTCAAATGCTGGACTATCTACTGAGATGAAAAAGCAGAGTAAATCTGCGAAACTCCAGCATGACATAGTAAAGCAGTGGTTTTCCACCAGGGGTCTTTTGGCTGCAGACATTTGGTAACGTCTAAAGACATCTTTGGTTGTCACAGAAGGGGAAGGGGGTGCTGCTGGCATCGAGTGGGTAGAGGACAAAGATGCTACACAGCCTCCAACGCACAGAACGGCCTCCTGCAACAAAGAGCTTTCTAGCGTGAACTGCCAATAGTCCTAAGGTTGAGAAAGCCTGCCTTAAAGGGAGGTAACTTTCTCCTTTTGTCAGGACGCTGTCTATAAGATCTACTGAACTAAAATTCAAAGCTCCCAAAAGGTCAAAGGAAGCTTCGTCCATTTCTCTTTGGGGTGATTAGTAAGGTAGGCTGCTGATTTCTTTAAATCATCTTCATATTCTCCTTTACTCTAAGAGAAGGAAGGTAATTTTAGTGAAGGTGGGGACAATCCAGATTTCTTTAAATCTATTCTTCAGTTGACTAATGGGAAATCTGTTTCTTTTCCAAACACCAGTACAAAGACAGGGGTAAGCAGAAGGCTGCTGCCATCATTCTGAAAAGTTTTTACTCTACTAATAAAAAGGACAAACATAAGTCCCTCCTCTTCTTCCCGCCCTGAATGCAGACATTCGTCTAGTACGCGGGCAGCCACCTAATGCGCAAATCTGACGACGAGGCTGAGAGAGTGACAACAGTCAGCACTGGCACCTTCAAGCCATGGGTGCCATGAACCCATACCAGCAACTGCCTGCATCTAACCTACATGCCACATGAGAAAAACAAACCCCTTGTAGCTTAAGTTAATAGGAGTTTTCAATCACATGGGGCCATGAACATCCTTGACCGTTACAGAATGTACCTGGTAAGAAAGCAGAGAAAAATCTTGAAACGAAATCACCTAAATGGAAATTCACATCTGAGTTGAAAAATAATCCCCATTTTTCTTTTTGCAGTATAAACATTTACAATCCACATCTGCGTGATACTTTCCCCAGGTGCACAAGGCAGGGAAGATGGAAAGTCAGGTTGCTCTGGTTTTTTACTTGTGTTTGGGAACAAATATAGAAAAATGATTCTCCATAGAGAAGCAGCAGCCAGGATTCGAATTTCCAGTGCCGACTTTCCTCTGTACCCAGTGCCCCAAGCCTGAAGCTGGACTCCCCACTCAGGTTTCATAAGCCCACATGCCTGATTTTGAAAAGCCGCTTTGTGTTGGAACAATGGAGCTATGCATGCTACTTCTTTAATGTGTTTGAATTGTTATATATGCCTTCAGTAAGAACACAAGAAATTTACCAAAAAAGAAATACATTAATGAAAGAATACATCTTAAGGAGTTGTGGCTTAGCCTAAGACAGCTGGGCTTAGCATTAAAATTTTTCATATTCTTCCAGATAATTATGCTTCCAGGCTGTGGTTATATATTTGAGTCAGCTTACAAGCAAAGAACACCAGCACTGGAGTCAAATGAACTTGAAATTGAATCCTAGTTCCACCATCTATAGTGGTAGAGGTACCTGCAGTTAGCAACTGTTTACTTATTAAGATTATCACTTTGGACAAGTCATTTAGTCTACCTGACTCTCAGTGTTCTCACCTGGAAAAGAAATTATTACTACCTGTCACCCAGGTTGTGGGAAGAAGTGAAAAAATACACCTGACCTACAGTATCAGCTATTATGATTATTAACCAGCACGTGACGGGCAAAGATCCTCCCTCCTGGCACAACCCTCTGCAGGAACTTCCCACAGAGTCGCTTTGATAACCTGACCCGCTACTTAGATGTTCAGTTCATTCTCTGCAACATTCCTGAGCAGCTGCTTAAGCCATGTGGACCAAGTTCACCTAATAAACAGACAGATTCATCTGAGTGAAGATGGTCTGTGTTACCCTCTCTCCAAGGCCCTCACTGTTGGCAAGGCTGAAAGTCAGAGGTAGATGGGAGGTCAGAACCAGTCCTGTTTGGAAGTCTGGGCTACAGATCCACTGGAGTAAGTAAAAGCCCAGGAGTTCCCTAAAGAGGCCCTATTCACAATGACACAGAGAGGAAAAGCAGATGTTTATTCATCCTCTCCCTGCACTGCTAGCTTCTCTGCTCCTCTGTAGATTAAAGGCTTACACAGCCGCACTCTTCGTTAGTTTATTGATCTTGAATAAAGGAATTCTAGACAAGTTCTTTACTCAGTACAACTTGTCCAAGAGGTATACGGTATGTCATAAAAGGGTGTCTGCCAGATTGTTTCACTGAATTGTAAACCAAGCTGATTTTTTATTCTGACAACTATAGAATAAGAGTTTCCAATACTTGAAACCTATCCCTGTGAATATGAAATGCAAGAGTCAGGTAAATTACAAACAGACAGACACAGATAGATAGAAAGACAGAGAGATAGGTTTATTTATTTATTTCAATGAGTGGGAAAACTGAGGTTTGGGGATTTGCCTGAGTCCAGAACTTACCCTTAAATGAGCTAATGTTCTCCAGAGATCACATGGACTTGGGCCAGACCTCAATTATAATTTTGGATCTGCTATTAAATAGTCATGGTTCCCTGGAGGTCCCACTGCGTTTCTAAGTCTTTGCTACCCCATCTGTCATACTAGTTTATTTGGATTCACATATCACCAAGGACAGTACCAGATCTAAATATCATGATTCTTTGATTAAAAATGGCAGCTCTGCCAGATGCAAAAATGGCTGCCATTTGCCAGGTGCAAATGGTAGCTTCGATTACAACTGGTAGCTTTACCGACTATATGGCACAAGGAACTATATTCAATATTCTATGATAAACCATAATGGAAAAGAATATTTTAAAAAGAGTGTATACTAAATCCTCTTATTAATTCTAAGAATCTCACATGGATTTAAGCTTTTTCTATGTATTACTCAATGTAATGTGTGTGTTTCATGAGCCAGTGCTAGTTCCTGAACTGTGTGTTACTGTTCTGCAATGAGATAAGAAACTTGAGAGTAAGAGGTAAGAAACTTTCATAGTAATTTGATAGGGTAATCATATATCTGCAGAATCTAACGATAAAAATTTTGGTTTGTAAAAAAACAAACAAAACAGTGTGTGTGTGTATATATATATATATATATATATATAACTGAATCACTTTTCTGTACAGCAGAAATGAACACAACATTGTACATCAACTATATTGCAACAAAAAAAATTTTTTTAATGGTAGCTTTGCAAAGTTGGGTGAATGGTGATGATTAAATAGTCGTAACACCTTTCCTGATCCCCATCATGTCATGTATGGAATCATGCTCTGTGTTCTGGGGCTTGGATGCTGCCTTTTCAGGTACACAGATTTTGCCTTTCAATACACACATAATGCATAAAAGTCAAACTTGCTGTAGAACTTCTTGTGGGTGTGGGGTAGTGGGAAACGTCTTCTCCACCACAGTCAGATTCATTTGCAAGCAGCTAACACATATTATTGATCCTTAGGGTTTATAAAAATTAGAGCCTATTAGGCTATTTCACTGGGCACTTTGTATTTCGAATTGAAAATATGCAGAGGTGCAGATATTCTATTACCGTAAAAAGAGCAGGGAAGTCAGCGACTGGAGTTAAATTACACAGGCCTGCAGCCCCACCTGTTGGCTGCTGTGTTAAAATCACCACAGAGTCCTAAACTTTCAGAAGAGAAACAGAGCTGATCTCCAAAATACAAAACAAGGGGGCAGGTTATGTGAAGGTCAAATACTAGTTAAACTCACTTACAGTTGAAAAGAAAAAGCATGTCCCTAGGAAATGGGTGGCGCATCTTAATTCTAGATGGCTATGTGGTAACTGCTGATTTTCATTCACTTTATTTTTGATGAATCACTAGAGAAAAATGAAGAGATAGAATGATAGGATTTCAGAACTGGATAAGTCTTTAAATAATAGAGTAACCTATTCATTGTGGAGATGAGAAAACCAAGCTTCTAGGACATGATATATTTCAGAGCCACAGAGCTCAGGAGTGTGGGTACCAGGACCAGAACTCCTCTTCAGATGTTTAGTTCTTTATGGTTGACTTTCTTTAAGAAAATTCATTTTCATAATCCAAGTCCACTTTCAAATAACACTACGTTACTTCATGGGTAGTACTTTATAATAACAAAATAATCCTAATTTCTCCCTCCAGTCTCTTTTATCATTGCTGTCATTTATTTCACTTACACATAAGCATACATAAATACATTGTGGACAAATTATTTTTTTTATATCAACTAAAGAAAAATGTTTTAATCTTACCTTTAAAAAAAGAAAATTCATTTTTTGAGATCTTTATATTCTCTAATTAATAGCATGCTATTGAGAACCAGAGGCAGTTCTCACAATATTACTTACTTAAATTTACACCATTCAGGAAGCAATCTCAATAATAACCCCTATTTCAAGCTCCTGGGCAAAAACATCCACTATGTGTTGTGGTGCTTACAGAATCAAAACTTAGCACAGAACAACTTCTTTCCTTCTCCTTCTTCATCCTTCTCAGCAATACATTCATTTTCTTCCCACTGAGTTTATGGTGCCTGATGAGGGGCTGTGTTTCCCATGAGACATATGACTCCCAGGTTGTGGTTCTCTGGGATGCTAATGACTCACTTGAGACAACCAAGTCCAATGATGAGACAATTCTCTCCTTACTCTCCTATCGCAACCACATCTTCATGTCCATCCAAAGGGGATGGAAATTCAATTGGGAAATAGGTCATCAAAGTACAGACAGGATGCCTCAGGGAGAAAGGTTAGTGAATGCCATCCTCAGTGATCAAAGACCAGTAAGGTCTCATAAGCACCATCTTGGACAGAAGTCAGGAAATATCTACCAGGATCTCTAATTTTTAGGACTCTGTAGTCTTCCAAATGTAAAGAAACTTACCTCTATTCCTTATTCAAAAAAAATAATTAGTAATTAACAGCACATTCCTTAAAGAGAAATAATGCTTACACTCCCTTCCTGAGAGCAGCAGGAAGGAAGAGACTTTGGGAGACAAGGTCTTGCTTCCTGGTCGGTTTTGAGAGTATATGGTGATGAGGAGGGAGGCTTTAGGGAGGAGAGGAAAGCAGATCGCATCAAACTGGATCAGCTGAATGCTGCCTTAAGGCCTGCAAAGTGGCCCTAAGGACTTGATATTGGAAACATGTATGGATCCCCAAGATAATTCCCCATTCGGTCCATTGCCCAAACCAGAAGGCTGAGGTTTGTCAATAATCTTCCCTCCCCTTGAAGCTTTATCATTCGCATCACTTCCAAAATATCTGAATCTTCCCTTCCCCCTCCATTCGCACCATCACTCCTTGGCACCTGGGACATATTGCCCTGCAGCTCCCTCCAAACTAATCCCCTTCCCCTCAACTCCATTTTCCACACTGTCACCAGCTAATCCATCTGAAATGCGAATTGAATCTTGTCTCTCCTTACTTGAAGCCGTTGAGCAGGGACAAAATTCAAACTGCTGCTGCTTCTTTTTTTCTTTTTTTTTTTAATATTTATTTATTTATTTGGCTGTGCCAGGTCTTAGTTGAGGCATGCAGGATCTTCGATCTTTAGTTGCGGCATGCAGAATCTTTAGTTGCAGCATGCGAACTCTTAGTGGCAGCATGTGGGATCAAGTTCCCTGACCAGGGATCGAACCCGGACCCCCTGCATTGGGAGGGCAGAGTCTTAGCCGCTGGACTACCAGGGTTGTCCCAAAATTCAAGCTTCTGAACACGGCATATAAGACTTTCCAGTTTGGCTCAAACTTTCTGTTCAACCTTATTTTCTGGCTCAACACCTCCAATTTTCCCTAAAAATTCAGCTCCCTTTTGCCACACACTTGTCTGACTCCAGCATCTCTGTCTGTATTGACAGTCCACTCCTCCAGGCTTTCATGTCTTTCACTCTCATCACTGGGCAAATTCCTACTCATCCTTCAAGGTCCATTTCTATTATCACTGCCACTGAAGAGCCTTCTCTAAAGTTTTCAGGCAGGGTGATTCTCTGCCCTGTGTCCCCGTACTCTGTTTCCTTATTACTTATATGTATTATAGCCTGAAGTTCACTGTGTTATAACCCCACTAGCACATTAGTCTTTCTTACAGAGACAATGAGTTTCTAATAGAAAGATCCTGATAGATCTTTTTAGCAGTTCAAATTCTTATCAGGTACAGTTCCACAAATGTTCACTGAAGGTTAACCATGAATCTACCACTGCGCTAAATACTAGAGACGCAAAGATTAGCCATAAATGGTGTCCACTCTAATTTCACTCAAGGCCTGTCTCCTTTGCATCCTAAGTATACAAACAGTTGGAAAGCAGAGAAAAATTTTGCGTACCCTACACTGGCTAAACTCCTCTGCAATGTGGTGATTCTCTGGTACACCAAAATCAGTGGTGAGACATATCACACATACTATGTGCAAGTTTAGTTCTTACCAGTGCTCTGGTCCCTGGATAGAACAGATGACATCATTGTTACCCCTGTGCCGTATACCAGGGCTTGACAACCATCGAATTCTCATTACATGTTTGTGGTATGAGTAAAGATTGGTTGGGTGGATGCATGGACAGATGAGTTAATGGATGAGCTACTGGGATGATGGGCATATTTATACAATTTTATACAATTTGAGTTCCTGATCTTCCTCCCATGAGTATCCATTGCACTTGGCAATTAATACTGTGGACTTTCTTGTGGTTGCCAAGGGGAAGGGGGTTGGGGGAACGATGGAGTGGGAGTATCTGTATGTATAACTGAATCACTTTGCTGTACAGCAGAAATTAACACAACATTGTAAATCAACTATACTTCAATTAAAAAAAAACTGTTGACTTTAAGGTTATACTATTTGCTGATTCTTAAAACCATCACTGTTTTTCTGGGCTGCCCCCTGTTGTGTGTAGGTATAAAGGATGGAAACTACATTTTTCGGATGTCCCCTGCCAGCGTGAGTCTGGTTAGATGCCACCAGTGAGAGGCACTTAAATGAGATGAAAAAACAGAAGGGGATTTGCCTGTGGCTTTCAGACGTCTTACAAGAAATTACCCACTGGTGCCATAGGCAAATGAGTAATTGAGGGTGGCTTTGTTGAAATTCCTGAACTTCTGAATTCCCCGCCTATCACCCCCAACCGGAGTATAGAATTCATAGTTCACAAAGCATTGGGTAGAATACCAAGAAAAGTTTTGCCTCTAATTTTGCCTACCAAGGCTTGAAAGCAAGACCTAAATAGATCAAACTGTTTTTAAGTAACTTAACTGCATCCAAGAACAAGTCCTGAAATATTTATACAAATACAAAAATATCCAACACCTATAAAGGTAAAATTCACAATGTCTGCATACAATAAAAACTTACCATGTATGCAAAGAAACAATAATGCAACAGTAATGAGGAGAAAAATAAATCAATTAAAACTAAAGAGATGACACAGATGATAATCAACAAGAACATTAAAACAGTCATTATAACTATAATCCATATGTTCAAGAACTAGAGGAAAAATTTAATATGTTAAGTAGAGACATTAGAATATGTATTTTTTAAAAGACCCAAAATCAAACTTCTAAAGATGAAAGTTGCATTAAAGGCAGATTAGAAATTACAAAAGAAAATATTAGTGAACATGAGAACCTAGACTCAGAAACTATCCACAATGAAACTCTAAGAAAAAAGTACTGAAAAAAGAATGAATAGAGCATCAGTGAGCTGTGGGAAAACCTCAGTGGCCTAACATACATGTAATTTGTATTCACAATGGGAGGAGGGACAGAAAAAATAGTTGATGACATACAGACTGAAAACTTTATAAATTTGAAAAAAATTATAAATCCAGAGTTCCAAGAAGCTCAATGAACTACCAGGACAAGAAATCTGAAGAAAACTTCATCAAGGCATATCATGATTTATTTGCTTACGACCAGTGATAAAGAGAAAACTCTTAAAAGTTGATGTAGAATAAAGAAACACTATATACAGAGGGAAAAAAAGAGGTAAGAATGACAGCAACTTTCTTGTTGAAGACAATGCAAGATAGAAGACTTTGTTTTAGTAACATTTTTAAAGTACTGAAAGAAACAAACGCCAATTTTGAAATCTTTTCCCACCAAAAATATGTTTCAAAAATGAAAGTGAAATAAGGACTTTTTCAAACATAGCAAAGCTGAAAAAATTTATTTCTAGCAGACCTAAACTATAAAAAATGCTAAAGGAAGCCCTTCAAGCAGAAGAATAGTGATACCAGACAGAAATCTGGATCTGTATAAAAGAACACAGAGCACCATAAATGTCAACTATGTGGGTAAATACAAATATTTTTTGTTGTTATTTAATTCTCTGTAAAAGAAAGTCAACTGTTGAAGCAAAATAATAATATATTGTAGGGTTTATAATATTTGTAAAAGTAAAATGTCTGACAACAATAGCACAAAATCCAGGAAAGGAAAAATAGGTATAAAAGGTTCTAGTACAAAAGAAGATGTGTTGTAATATTACATAAAGACAGACCCTGATAAGTTAAGGATGGATATTGTAAACCCTAAAGCAAACACTATAATAACATAAACTGAAATCAATAAGCCAGAGATGAAATAGAAACATAATTAATCCAAAAGAAGTCAGGACATTTTTTAAAAATTGACAAAGGATAGGATGGACCAAAATAAAATGAATAACAAGTTGATATACTTTAATGCATTCACATCAATTATAACTTTAAATACAAATCGTCTAAGTATCTCAATTAAAGGTGGAAAGTGTCAGATTGGATAAAAAGCAAGATTCAACTCTATGCTGCCACATGAACCTCACATTAAATAAAAAGACACAGCAATTCTCCAATAAAATGATGGAAAACAGACAGACCACACTTTCAGAAGAAACCAGGAGTAGCTTCTATATTAATATCGATGAAGATTTCAGAACAAAGGATATTATAAGGATAAAGAGATTCATTTCATAATGTTAAAGGTATCAATTCATGAATAGAACATAAAAATCTTAGACGTTTATGCAATTAATATCAGAGCTATTTCTACATACATGAAACAGAAACTGACAAAACTCCAGATATATAGATAAATCCATAATTGTAGTTGGCAATTTCAAAAACACTCTCGACTACTGATAGAAAAAGTAGTCAGAAAATCAGCAAGAGTAGAGATGTTAATAAAGTTATCAACTATCATGACCTATTTTATATTATAGATCACTCCACCCTGAAACCACAAAATACACATTTTTTGCAACTGTACAACAAATATTTACCATGACAGACCATATTCTAGGTCATAAAAAGAGTCTCAACAAATGTAAAAGAATTCTAATCATACAAAGTATACTCTTTACTGCAGTAGATTTAAATTAGAAATAAATAATAGCCCACGCACCTATGGTCACCTAATCTATGACAAAGGAGGCAAAAATATACATGGAGAAAAGACAGCCTCTTCAATAAGCAGTGCTGGGAAAACTGGACAGCTACATGTAAAAGAATGAAATTAGAACACTCCCTAACACCATACACAAAAATAAACTCCACATGGATTAAAGACCTAAATGTAAGGTCAGACCCTATAAAACTCTTAGAGGAAAACGTAGGCAGAACAATCTTTGACATAAATCACAGCAACAACTTTTCTGACCCTCCTCCTAGAGTAATGTAAATGAAAACAAAAATAAACAAATGGGACCCAATTAAACTTAAAACCTTCTGCAGAGCAAAGGAGACCATAAACAAGATGAAGAGATAACCCTCAGAATGGGAGAAAATATTTTCAAATGAAGCAACTGACAAACGATTAATCTCCAAAATATATAACCAGCTCATACAGCTCAATATCAAAAAAAACAAACAACCCAATCAAAATGGGTGGAAGACCTAAACAGACATTTCTCCAAAGAAGATATACAGATGGCCAAGAGGCACATGAAAAGATGCTCAACATCACTAATTATTAGAGAAATGCAAATCAAAACCACAGTGAGGTATCACCTCACACCAGTCAAAATGGCCATCATAAAAAATCTACAAACAATAAATGCTGGAGAGCGTGTGGAGAAAAGGGAACCCTCATACACTGTTGGTGGGAGTGTAATTTGATACAGCCACTGTGGAGAACAGTATGGAGGTTCCTTAGAAAACTAAAAATAGAACTACCATATGACCCAACAATCCCACTACTGGGCATATACCCAGAGAAGACCATAATTCAAAAAAACACATGCACCCCAATATTCACTGCAGCACTATTTACAATAGCCAGGACATGGAAGCAACCTAGATGTCCATCAACAGAGGAATGGATAAAGAAGATGTGGTACACATATACAATGGAATATTACTCAGCGATAAAAAGGAATGAGATTGGGTCATTTGTAGATACGTGAATGGACCTAGAGAGTGTCATACAGAGTGAAGTTAGTCAGAAAGAGAAAAGCAAATATCACATAATAATGCATATATGTGGAATCTAGAAAAACGGTATAGATGATCTTATTTGCAAAGCAGAAATAGAGACACAGATGTAGAGAACAAATATATGGATACCAAGGGGAAAATGGGTTGGGTGGGAGGAACTGGGGGACTGGGATTGACACATATACATTATTGATACTATGTATAAAATAGACAACTGATGGGAACATTCTGTATAGCACAGGGAACTCTACCCAAAGCACTGTGGTAACCTAAATGGGAGGAAAGTCCAAAAGGGAGGGGATATCTGTATGTGTATGGCTGATTAATTTTGTTGTGCAGTGGAGGCTAACACAACATTGTAAAGCAACCATACTCCAATAAAAATTAATTTAAAAAATTTATAGGTTAAGAAAAAGTAAATTGCAAACGTCATAACATTTTACTCTTAAAGACTTTGACATGCCTCTGAAGACATGAAGAATGAAGACATTTTCTTGCATAACCATAAAAAGAAAGAAAGAAATAATGGAGGATCTTGGAAAAATCTTCAAATATTTTGAAATAAAATAACAAAATAGTAATTAACCCACAGGTCAAATAAGAAGTCAATAAAAGAAATTAGAAGATAAACGAACTGAATGCAAATAAAAACAAGACATTTCCAAATATGTGGGCTGTAGTAAAGGCAGTAATAGAAAGAAATTGATAGCACTAAATTCCTATATTTGAAAATAAGAAAGCCTCAAATCAATGACCTATTTTTTACCTTAAGAACAAGGAATAAGAAAAACAAATTAAACCCAAAATAAGGAAAAGAAAGGAAATAAGAAAGAGCAGAGAAGATATCACTGAAATAGAAAACAGAAAAATAGTAGAGTAAATCAATGAAATGAACAGCAGTTTCTCTGAGAGCATCAGTAAAATTGATTTTTAAAAATTCTAGACAGGTCTTCCCTGCTGGCGCAGTGGTTAAGAGTCTGCCTGCCAAGCAGGGGACACAGGTTCGAGCCCTGGTCCAGGAGGATCCCACATGCCACAAAGCAACTAGGCCTGTGCACCACAACTACTGAAGCCCACATGCCTAGAGCCCATGCTATGTAACAAGAAAAGCCACCTCAATGAGAAGGCCACACACCACAACAAAGAGTAGCCTCCACTAGCCACAACTAGAGAAAGCCCACACGCAGCAACGAAGACCCAACACAGCCAAAGATAAATAAATTTATTTAAAAAAAAAATTCTAGGCAAATTGATTAGGAAAAAAAGACAGCAAACAAAACTTATAAGCATCAGGAATGAGAGAGGTAAAATTACTAAATAGATTCTACAACTATTAAAAAGGGTAACAAAAAAATATTGTGAGCACCTTTATGCCAATACACTCAACATCTTAGGTGAAATGGGTGAATTCCATAAAAGGCAAAAACTACCAAGCACACTTAATAAAAAACAGATACCTGGAATGTACTATATAAAGAATTGAATTTGTACATTAAAAACTTCTCACAAAGAAAACTTTAGGCCCAGATGGCTTCCCTGGGAATTCTTTCAAATATTTAATGACGAAACGATATCAATCATGCACAAATTCCTCCCAAAAAATTGGGGAGTTGAGCATTCTTCCCAACTCATTTTCCTGAGAATAAAAATATTACTCTGATATCCAAACTAGGCAAAGATATTACAGGAAAAGAAAAAAATATAGACAAATAGCACTTGCTACCATAAATACAAAAATTGTTAACAACGATTTAGCAAATCAAATTGAAAACTATGAAAAGTGTAATAATTTATCATGACTGTGTAGGAAAGAATTTCCCCTAGCCAAAGAGAGGTCTAGCCTTTACCCTTGACCCTCGTTTTCATTGTCATTTGTCTCTAGGTATTTTTTGATTTCCTCTTTGATTTATTCAGTCATCCATTGGTTGTTTAGTAACATATTGTTTAGCCTCCATGTGTTTGTGGTCTTCTATAGTTTATTTTTTCCTATAAGTTATTTCTAATCTCATAGCATTGTGGTCAGAAAAGATGCTTGATATAATTTCAATTTTCTTAAATTTATTGAGGCTTGATTTGTGACCCAAGATGGATCTATCCTGGAGAATGTTCCATGTGCACCTTAGAAGAAAGAGCATTCTGCTGCTTTTGCATGGAATGCCCTATAAATGTCAATTAAGTCCACCTGGTCTAATGTGTCATTTAAGGCCTGCATTTCCTTATTGATTTTCTGTCTGTATGATCTGTCCATTGGTGTAAATGGGGTGTTAAAATACCCCACTATTATTGTGTTACTGTTGATTTCCCCTTTTATGGCTGTTAGCATTTGCCTTATATATTAAGGTGCTCCTATGTTGGGTGCATATATATTTATAATTGTTATATCTTCTTGGATTAATGCCTTGATCATTATGTAGTGTCCTTCCTTGTCTCTTGTAACAGTCTGTTTTAAAGTCTATTTTGTCTACTCCAGCTTTCTTTTGATTTCCACTTGCATGGAATATCTTTTTCCATCCCCTTACTTTCAGTCTGTATGTGTCCCTAGGTCTGAGTGAATCTCTTGTAGACAGCATATATATGGGTCTTATTTTTGTATCCATTCAGCCAGTCTACATCTTTTGGTTGGAGCACTTAACCTATTTACATTTAACATAATTATCTATATGCATGTTTCTATTGCCATTTTCTTAATTGTTTTAGATTTGTTTCTGTAGGTCTTTTTTCTTCCCTTCCTCTTTTGTTCTTTTCTCTCATGGTTTGATGAGTATCTTTAGTGTTGTGTTTGGGTTGCTTTTTCTTTTGTGTGTGTGTTTCTATTGTAGTTTTTTGGTTTGTAGTTCCCATGAGGTTTTGATATAGCAGTCTCTATATATACAAGGTTGTTTTAAGTTGCTGGTCTCTTAGATCAGCTCAGTGCTTTGTGACCACCTAGAGGGGTGGCATAGGGAGGGTGAGAGGGAAATGCAAGAGGGAGGAGACAATGGGGATATATGTATATGTATAGCTGATTCACTTTGTTATAAAGCAGAAACTAACACACCATTGTAAAGCAATTATACTCTAATAAAGCTGTTAAAAAAAAGTTGCTGGTCTCTTAATTTCAAAAGCAATTTCCATTTCCTGCTTTTGTACTCTCCTCATGATTTCTGGTTTTGATATCATATTTGTGTGTGGATTATTTCCTACTTTCACTGTATGTTTGCCTTTCCCAGTGAGATTTCCCATTTGAAATTTTCTTGTTTCTAGCTGTGGTCTCTTCTTCCCCACCCCCAACACCTAGAGAAGTTCCTTTAGGATTTGTTGTAGAGCTGGTTTGGTGGTGCTGAATTCTCTTAACTTTTGCTTCTCTGTAAAGCTTTTGATTTCTCTGTCAAATCTGAATGAGAGCCTTGCTGGATAGAGTATTCTTGGTTGTAGGTTTTTCCCTTTTATCATTTTGAATATATTGTGCCACTCCCTTCTGGCCTGAAGAGTTTCTGCTGAAAAATCAGCTGATAACCTTATGGGGATTCCCTTGTATGTTATTTGTTGCTTTCCCCTTGTTGTTTTTAATATTTTTCTTTGCATTTAATTTTTGTCAGTTTGATTACTGTGTGTCTCTGCACGTTCCTCTATGAGTTTATCCTACATGGGACTCTCTGTGCTTCCTGGACTTGGGTGACTGTTTCCTTTCACATGTTAGGGAAGTTTTCGGCTCTAATCAATTTAGGAGAGCCTGGGTAAGGGTACCTGTTTTCAACAATTAAAATGATTCATCCATACCTTCTCCTCTCATCCAGTGGCCAGATCCTTAGTAACTCAAATCTTTTACCACAGCCTCAGTCCAAGCATAATGTCCTGCCACCCTGCAGGTGGGCCCAAGGTCCTCTACACTATATTCTCCAATTGGGGCAGAACCCTGCTAAAATCTTTCATGGTTCTCCATGGCCTGCAGTTAAAGACTCTCCCTTAATGGAGCATCTAAAACCCCTGGTAATCTGGCCTTTCTCATCATGTCTTCCTCTCTCAGCTCAAACTGCTCACATTTTCTCAGGTGCCCTGTGTTCTTATGATCATTTATACCTTCACCCAGACTCTTCCCTTTGCCTGGAATGTCACCCACCCCCCTCATCTGCTTAAAATTCAAATCTCTGTGTTATGAGATTCTTGGTAAAAAAGCTTGGTTCTTTTTGCAAAGGAAAATTGTTTTTTTTCCCCTCATGTTCAGATCTTGTTCATAACATCCCTGTAACTCTTATCACGGTGCTACGTGGGCTTTCCCTGTCTATGGGACCCCTCCTCTAAACCCTGAGCCGCTGAAGCACCTGGATTGGGTTCTATTCAGCTCATTCACAGATTCTAGCACAGTGCCTGGAACATATGAGGCACCTCTCAACATCCCTTAAGTGGCTGATTGATATTTTAATTTATTTTCTCTCTCTCTTTTTTAACTAACTGAAAAAGATGGCTTAGAATAGAATACGACGATGTTGGCATGCCCACAGCTACAAGAAATAAAGATCTGTATCATTATTAACATAATGAAAATGTGTGAAAGTATTTGCCTGTACAAGGACATCTGAGCAGTGATTTTTCATTCTCTGCCTGACATTGCTAGATAAAAAAATTTCGCTGGACCCTCAAACATGATTTATTTTCCCCAAAGATGGCTGGGCTCCATGTGTAGATAGGCATGGAGAGTTCTAGAGACCAAAACATGATCAGATTATTATTACCTGGATGGTTTTGCTTATTATTTTTCTCTGTAGTCATAGATAAGAGTCCCATAGATGAGGGACAAACTTACTTGAGACAAAGAAACTAAAGCACCCATTTTGGATTTACAGTGTCCTGTGTTTGTCTCAAATTTCTCTCCTAGTGGGGACAGTTCATGGAATTTCCATACTTGAAGCCCCTGGTTTAACTCTTGTTAACCCAGAGTTCACAGAAAGAAGAAAAGAAAATTGAGTAAGGGGTGTCCCTTCCTATTTTATCTTCATCTCAGTAAGAAAGCTCGGAAATTTTATAATCACATGTTGTGATATGAGTACTCCATCCTGTTGACTAATCTGCAGACATGACATGGTTACTTGACCCACACCAAACCTACCTCCACGCATACGACATTCTGTGATCTTCCTGTGTTGCTATTTCTTTCCTTCTCCGCTCCTATTCATTTATTTCCACAGACCAACTCTGGAAAGTATGTCACTTAACTGTCACAATCAAATTACTGTGTGGCAGGAAAAAAATCCACCCATACAACAAGAGAAACATGCTATAAGTCAGTTATCTTCAGGAGTTTTCTCTGTAGGTGATTTTGCAAATGCCCTAAAGAGTTTGAACCTCTATGAACACTGTGCTAGTTTTGTTACTCAATATATTTTTTAAACGATGGTGATTACATGCATATTTCTCCCACAGTTTCTCCTCAGAGTTGAAATATTTTCTGGTTGAAGGACAAGAGTGGTAATTAAATTATTACTTAATCATCTCCTCAGGAAGGTAACATTTAAATTTATTGGCATTGAATGATCCTCCATGAGAGAGATCAACATCAGATTTTAGCAACTGGTTATATATTCAGAACAGAAATACTAGAGTGGGTGCAGGAGGGAGGCAATAGTGACCATGAAAGTGCTACAAAGCAGAAAGCAGAAAGGAAGATCAAAGCAACTGCAGCTCCTTTATCTGATCGGGAGGCATGGGAGAGCAGGAAGACCTTTCAAAGTAGCTGAACAGACTTCTTAGGATTTTAGAACCACGGTAGGGGGGAAATTAGGTAACTTATCTAGAATTAATACACTGAAGAAAAACAGAGACTTGACAGATAATATTTCATTTATTTAAATGGGGTGTTATGTTAGAGAGGCATGGGGACTAGAGGGGATGCCAGGTCAGAGAGGTGTGGGGACCAGAGGGGGTGCCAGGTCAGAGAGGCATGGGGACCAGAGTGGGTGCTGGGTCAGAGAGGCATGGGGACCAGAGGAGCTGCTCAGTTAGAAAGGCATGGAGACTAGAGGGAATGCCATGTCAGAGAGGTGTGGGGACCAGGGGGGTTGCCAGATTAGAGAGGCGTGGCGGGCCAGCTAGTCTCTGTTTTCACGAAAGATTAGATGAAAAGAATTTAGGTCACCTCCCTGGCCATTTAAGGGCACTGAGGCTTTTCAGCATTGGATGAAGAGTGGTGAACAAGTGTGTCTTTAGAGTTTACTATCATTTGCAGAGAACTATGCAGAAGAAAGATGAAAACACTATCTGAAATTTGGGGGAAAAGTAATGTTCTCCTTAGTCTGAATTGATAAAATCTGTCCTATTCGTTGATAACAGGTAGGAAGAAAAGGTATGACAGGTGCCTTCTGGAGTTTCTACCATGACTTCCTGCCCATCTAGCTCAGCACTGCTCAGGCTTGTAGAGAAGGCGGAGAGTGAGTTTGCTGCCTGCTCTAATTTGTCTTCCCAGCTTCCCATGTGACATGGGAATATCTCATTTCCTTTGAATCAATGGAAAAGTCCATCACTGCCATTCTAAAAACACATTCTACATAAGTGCCTATCAAAATCAAGGAAGCCTCTTTAAGTCTCCCAAAGGCTACAAGAAGGACATTTTGCTAAAGAACTACAGAGCTTCAAAAACTATCAGAAGAATGTTCTTTGTGGTTGCCATTTTAGATTCCTTAAATCTTCATCATTGTACTTGAATCTCCTCTTTCCTCTTGAGCACTGATAATTTGCCAAGACATGTCTAAGAGCTGAAAGAGAAAGAGATGGAAAATATGGCACCGGTGATAGGGTGTGTATCAAAGAGCAATGAAGCATATTCCAAAATCCGGTTGGCATTGAATTAAGGACACTGTACCTGCACCTCCACCTTTCCAAGATTATTAGCAACCCAGGGATGAGCTTCCTGGCACAGTCCAACACCCAGGAGAATGAGGCTTCCATTTAGTGTGTGGTGCCATAAACACTCTGGCCATGAAATAAAATACTGAGTCTGTCAAAAGAATCAAAATTTCCTATTTTTTAACTGTCAGGCTGTATGTGGCATTTTAGCTGAGTCAAGAACAAGTACACTGAAAAGAAAAAACATGGACGAGGGGAAGACGGCGGAAGAGTAAGACGCGGAGATCACCTTCCTCCCCACAGATACACCAGAAATACATCTACAGGTGGAACAACTCCTACAGAACACCTACTGAACGCTGGCAGAAGACCTCAGACCTCCCAAAAGGCAAGAAACTTTTTCTTTTGCCGTACCTGGGTAGGGCAAAAGAAAAAAGAATAAACAGAGACAAAAGAATAGGGACGGGACCTGCACCAGTGGAAGGGAGCCGTGAAGGAGGAAAGGTTCCCACACACTATGAAGCGCCTTCACGGGTGGAGACTGTGGGTGGCGGAGGGGGAAAGCTTCGGAGCCGCGGAGGAGAGCACAGCAACAGGGGTGCGGAGGGCAAAGCTGAGAGATTCCCGCACAGAGGATCAGGGCCGACCAGCACTCACCAGCCCAAGAGGCTTCTCTGCTCACCCGCCGGGGCGGACCGGGGCTGGGAGCTGAGGCTCGGGCTTCGGTTGGAGCGCAGGGAGAGGACTGGGGTTGTCAGCGTGAACACAGCCTGCAGGGGGTTAATGCACCACGGCTAGCCGAGAGGGAGTCCGGGGAAAAGTCTGGACCTGCCGAAGAGGCAAGAGACTTTTTCTTCCCTCTTTGTTTCCTGGTGCGCGAGGAGAGGGGATTAAGAGCGCTGCTTGAAGGAGCTCCAGAGATGAGCGTGAGCCGCGGCTAAAACCGCAGACCCCAGAGATGGGCATGAGACGCTAAGGCTGCTGCTGCCGCCACCAAGAAGCCTGTGTGCGAGCACAGGTCACTATCCACAACTCCGTTCCGGGGAGCCTGTGCAGCCGGCCACTGCCAGGGTCCCGGGATCCAGGGACAACTTCCCCTGGTGCAGCGTCACGCCGGCCTCTGCTGCCGCAGGCTCGCCCCGCACTCCGTTCCCCTCCCTACCCCCGGCCTGAGTGAGCCAGAGCCCCCGAATCAGCGGCTCCTTTAACCCTGTCCTGTCTGAACACAGAACAGATGCCCTCCGGCGACCTACACGCTGAGGCGGGGCCAAATCCAAAGCTGAGCCCCTGGGAGCTGTGAGAACAAAGAAGAGAAAGGGAAATCTCTCCCAGCAGCCTCAGAAGCAGCGGATTAAATCTCCACAATCAACTTGATGTACCCTGCATCTGTGGAATACATGAATAGACAACGAATCATCCCAAATTGAGGAGGTGGACTTTCAGAGCAAGATTTATTATTTTTTCCCCTTTTCCTCTTTTTGTGAGTGTGTATTTGTATGCTTCTGTGTGAGATTTTGTCTGTATAGCTTTGCTTCCACCATTTGTCCCAGGGTTCTATCCATCCGTTGTTTTTTTTAATTATTTTTCTTAATAATTATTTTTTATTTTAATAACTTTATTATATTTTATCTTACTTTATTTTACTTTATCTTCTTTCTTTCTTTTATTCCTTCCTTCCCTCCTTCCTTCCTTCCTCCCTCCCTCCCTCCTTTCTTTCTTTCTTCTTCTACTAATCCTTTCTTTCTACTTTTTCTCCCTTTTAGTCTGAGCCGTGTGGATGAAAGGCTCTTGGTGCTGCAGCCAGGAGTCAGTGCTGTGCCTCTGAGGTGAGAGAGCCAACTTCAGGACACTTGTCCACAAGAGACCTCCCAGCTCCACATAATATCAAACAGCGAAAATCTCCCAGAGATCTCCATCTCAACACCAGCACCCAGCTTCACTCAACGACCAGCAAGCTACAGTGCTGGACACCCTATGCCAAACAACTGGCAAGACAGGAACACAACCCCACCCATTAGCAGAGAGGCTGCCTAAAATAATAATAATTTCACAGACACCCCAAAACACATCACTTGGACGTGGGCCTGCCCCCCAGAAAGACAAGATCCAGCCTCATCCACCAGAACACAGGGACCAGTCCCCTCCACCAGGAAGCCTACAAAACCCACTGAACCAACCTTAGCCACTGGGGACAGACACCAAATACAACGGGAACTACGAACCTGCAGCCTGCAAAAAGGAGACCCCAAACACAGTAAGATAAGCAAAATGAGAAGACAGAAAAACACACAGCAGATGAAGGAGCAAGATAAAAACCCACCAGACCTAACAAATCAAGAGGAAATAGGCAGTCTATCTGAAAAAGAATTCAGAATAATGATAGTAAAGATGATCCAAAATCTTGGAAATAGAATAGACAAAATGCAAGAAACATTTAACAAGGACCTAGAAGAACTAAAGATGAAACAAACAATGATGAACAACACAATAAATGAAATTAAAAATACTCTAGATGGGATCAATAGCAGAATAAGTGAGGCAGAAGAATGGATAAGTGACCTGGAAGATAAAATAGTGGAAATAACTACTGCAGAGCAGAATAAAGAAAAAAGAATGAGAAGAAATAAGGACAGTCTCAGAGACCTCTGAGACAACATTAAACACATCAACATTTGAATTATAGGGATTCCAGAAGAAGAGAAAAAGAAAGGGACTGAGAAAATATTTGAAGAGATTATAGTTGAAAACTTCCCTAATATGGGAAAGGAAATAGTTAATCAAGTCCAGGAAGCACAGAGAGTCCCATACAGGATAAATCCAAGGAGAAATACGCCAAGACACATATTAATCAAACTGGCAAAAATTAAATACAAAGAAAACATAATAAAAGCAGCAAGGGAAAAACAACAAATAACACACAAGGGAATCCCTATAAGGTTAACAGCTGATCTCTCAGCAGAAACTCTGCAAGCCAGAAGGGACTGACAGGATATATTTAAAGTGATGAAGGAGAAAAACC
This sequence comes from Stenella coeruleoalba, assembly GCF_951394435.1. NCBI lineage: Eukaryota > Metazoa > Chordata > Mammalia > Artiodactyla > Delphinidae > Stenella > Stenella coeruleoalba. The sequence goes on from NC_137156.1 coordinate 50,962,052, forward strand.
TGCAGCCAAGACTACTCTACCCAGCAAGGATCTCATTCAGATTTGATGGAGAAATTAAAACCTTTACAGACAAGCAAAAGCTGAGTGAGTTCAGCACCACCAAACCAGCTTTACAACAAATGCTAAAGGAACTTCTCTAGGCAAGAAACACAAGAGAAGGAAAAGACCTACAATAACGAACCCAAAATAATTAAGAAAATGGGAATAGGAACATACATATCGATAATTACCTTAAATGTAAATGGACTAAATGCTCCCACCAAAAGACACAGATTGGCTGAATGGATACAAAAGCAAGATGCATATATATGCTGTCTACAAGAGACCCACTTCAGATCTAGAGACACATACAGACTGAAAGTAAGGGGGTGGAAAAAGATATTGGAGTAGCAATTCTCATATCAGACAAAATAGACTTTAAAATAGAGACTATAGAAGAGAAAAAGAAGGACACTACATAATGATCAAGGGATCGATCCAAGAAGAAGATATAACAATTGTAAATATTTATGTACCCAACATAGGAGCACCTCAATACATAAGGCAAATACTAACAGCCAGAAAAGGGGAAATCGACAGTAACACATTCATACTAGGGGACTTTAACACCCCACTTTCACCAATGGACAGATCATCCAAAATGAAAATAAATAAGGAAACACAAGCTTTAAATGATACATTAAACAAGGTGGACTTAATTGATATTTATAGGACATTCCATCCAAAAACAACAGAACACACATTTTTCTCAAGTGCTCATGGAACATTCTCCAGGATAGATCATATCTTGGGTCACAAATCAAGCCTTGGTAAATTTAAGAAAATTGAAATTGTATCAAGTATCTTCTCTGACCACAACGCTATGAGACTAGATATCAATTACAGGAAAAGATGTGTAAAAAATACAAACACATGGAAGCTAAACAATACACTACTTAATAACGAAGTGATCACTGAAGAAATCAAAGAGGAAATCAAAAAATACCTAGAAACAAATGACAATGGAGACACAATGACCCAAAACCTATGGGATGCAGCAAAAGCAGTTCTAAGAGGGAAGTTTATAGCAATACAATCCTACCTTAAGAAACAGGAAACATCTTGAATAAAAAACCTAATCTTGCACCTAAAGCAATTAGAGAAAGAAGAACAAAAAAACCCCAAAGTTAGCAGAAGGAAAGAAATAATAAAAATCAGATCAGAAATAAATGAAAAACAAATGAAGGAAACGATAGAAAAGATCAATAAAACTAAAAGCTGGTTCTTTGAGAAGATATACTAAATTGATGAACCATTAGCCAGACTCATCAAGAAAAAAAGGGAGAAGACTCAAATCAATAGAATTAGAAATGAAAAAGGAGCAGTAACAACTGACACTGCAGAAATACAAAGGATCATGAGAGAGTACTACAAGCAACTCTATGCCAATAAAATGGACAACCTGGAAGAAATGGACAAATTCTGAGAAATGCACAACCTGCCAAGACTGAATCAGGAAGAAACAGAAAATATGAACAGACCAGTCACAAGCACTGAAATTGAAACTGTGATTAAAAATCTTCCAACAAACAAAAGCCCAAGACCAGATGGCTTCACAGGCGAATTCTATCAAACATTTAGAAAAGAGCTAACACCTATCCTTCTCAAACTCTTCCAAAATATAGCAGAGGGAGGAACACTCCCAAACTCATTCTATGAGCCCACCATCACCTTGATACCAAAACCAGACAAGGATGTCACAAAGGCCAATATCACTGATGAACACAGATGCAAAAATCCTCAACAAAATACTAGCAAACAGAATCCAACAGCACATTAAAAGGATCATACACCATGATCAAGTGGGGTTTATTCCAGGGTTGCAAGGATTCTTCAATATACGCAAATCAATCAAAACGTATATTCTTCAATATACGCAAATCAAAAACCATATTAACAAATTGAAGGAGAAAAACCATATGATCATCTCAATAGACGCAGAAAAAGCTTTCGACAAAATTCAACCCCCATTTATGATAAAAACCCTGCAGAAAGTAGGCATAGAGGGAACTTTCCTCAACATAATAAAGGCCATATATGACAAACCCACAGCCAGCATCGTCCTCAATGGTGAAAAACTGAAAGCATTTCCACTAAGATCAGGAACAAGACAAGGTTGCCCACTCTCACCACTCTTATTCAACACAGTTTTGGAAGTTTTAGCCAGAGCAATCAGAGAAGAAAAGGAAATAAAAGGAATCCAAACTGGAAAAGAAGAAGTAAAGCTGTCACTGTTTGCAGATGACATGATACTATACATAGAGAATCCTAAAGATGCTACCAGAAAACTACTAGAGCTAATCAATGAATCTGGTAAAGTAGCAGGATACAAAATTAATGCACAGAAATCTCTGGCATTCCTATACACTAATGATGAAAAATCTGAGAGTGAAATTAAGAAAACAGTCCCATTTACCATTGCAAGAAAAAGAATAAAATATCTAGGAATAAACATACATAAGGAGACAAAAGACCTGTATACAGAAAATTATAAGACACTGATGAAAGAAATTAAAGATGATACAAATAGATGGAGAGATATACCATGTTCTGGGATTGGAAGAATCAACATGGTGAAAATGACCTTACTACCCAAAGCAATCTACAGATTCAATGCAATCCCTATCAAACTACCACTGGCATTTTTCACAGAACTAGAACAAAAAATTTCACAATTTGTATGGAAACACAAAAGACCCCAAATAGCCAAAGCAATCTTGAGAACGAAAAACGGAGCTGGAGGAATCAGGCTCCCTGACTCCAGACTATACTACAAAGCTACAGTAATCAAGACTGTATGGTACTGGCACAAAAACAGAAATAAAGATAAATGGAACCGGATATAAAGCCCAGAGTTAAACACACGCACATATGGTCACCTTATCATTGATAAAGGAGGCAAGACTATACAATGGAGAAAAGAAAGCCTCTTCAATAAGTGGTGCTGGGAAAACTGGACAGGTACATGTAAAAGTATGAGATTAGATCACTCCCTAACACCATACACAAAAATAAGCTCAAAATGGATTAAAGACCTAAATGTAAGGCCAGAAACTATCAAACTCTTAGAGGAAAACATAGGCAGAACACTCTATGACATAAATCACAGCAGGATCCTTTTTGACCCACCTACTAGAGAAATGAAAATAAAAACAAAAATAAACAAATGGGACCTAATGAAACTTCAAAGCTTTTGCACAGCAAAGGAAACCATAAATAAGATCAAAATACAACCCTCAGAATGGGAGAAAGTATTTGCAAATGAAGCAACTGACAAAGGATTAATCTCCAAAATTTATAAGCAGCTCATGCAGCTCAGTAACAAAAATAGAAACAACCCAATCCAAAAATGGGCAGAAGACCTAAATAGACATTTCTCCAAAGAAGATACACAGACTGCCAACAAACACATGAAAGAATGCTCAACATCATTAATCATTAGAGAAATGCAAATCAAAACTACAATGAGATATCATCTCACACCAGTCAGAATGGCCATCATCAAAAAATCTAGAAACAATAAATTCTGGAGAGGGTGTGGAGAAAAGGGAACACTCTTGCACTGCTGGTGGGAATGTGAATTGGTAAAGCCACTATGGAGAACAGTATGGAGGTTCCTTAAAAAACTACAAATAGAACTACCATATGACCCAGCAATCCCACTACTGGGCATATACCCTGAGAAAACCATAATTCAAACAGAGTCGTGTACCAAAATGTTCATTGCAGCTCTATTTACAATAGCCCGGGGATGGAAACAACCTAAGTGTCCATCATCGAAGAATGGATAAAGAAGATGTGGCACATATATAGAATGGAATATTACTCAGCCATAAAAAGAAACGAAATTGAGCTATTTGTAATGAGGTAGATAGACCTAGAGTCTGTCATACAGAGTGAAGTAAGTCAGAAAGAAAAAGACAAATACCGTATGCTAACACATATATATGGAATTTAAGAAAAACAATGTCATGAAGTACCTGGGGTAAGACAGGAATAAAGACACAGACCTACTAGAGAATGCACTTGAGGATATGGGGAGGGGGAAGGGTAAGCTGTGACAAAGCGAGGGAGAGGCATGGACATATATACACTACCAAACCTAAGGTAGATAGCTAGTGGGAAGCAGCTGCATAGCACAGGGAGATCAGCTCGGTGCTTTGTGACCACCTTGAGGGGTGGGATAGGGAGGGTGGGAGGGAGGGAGATGCAAGAGGGAAGAGATATGGGAATATATGTATATGTATAACTGATTCACTTTGTTATAAAGCAGAAACTAACACACCATTGCAAAACAATTATACTCCAATAAAGATGAAAAAAAAAGAAAAAGTACACTGATATCGTCAAATGAGCATGGGAGGACTTTGGACTCCAAAAGAAATCTGTTTTCACTCACTGATTAACGATATGACTTTGGCCATATCATTTAGCATCTCTGAGGATCAGTTTCCTCAGTCGATAAGTGGAAATGTTTATGTACATTCACATAAGAATTTTAAGAATTAAGTAATATAAATAAATAAAAATATATCCATTTTTACATAATATTGATAAGAACGCAGTACAACTTATTTTACTTTCCCCTAAATACTTTCCCAAAAACACTTTTCCTGCCCTAAAAGTTTGACAATTCATTCATTCATTATTCATTCACTCATTCCTTGGATATTTATTAAAGACCAATTCTTGCCAGGTTCAAGGCTAATTTCTGGCTATCCCACTACCAGTAACACATAGTTGGTGTATCTAAAGGCATTTGGTGTAGTCAGGATAAGTAAAGCAGGGGTTGCAAGCTGGAAACTGAATTAACAGACTTATTTGTCTTTGCTTATTTTTTTTTTTTTTTGGCATACACACTTTTGTAATATTTTAGATTTGAGTGCTTTTGGAAGGACATTTGATCTTCAATTAGCCAAAAGTCTACTGTTTTCTACAATTTTTACCCTGGCTTATGTCTCATTTCTTTTACTTTTCTGAACCCTAAAAAGTTTTTTGTGTGTGACCTGCATGTAAACAATAATAACTATAGAGTAGAAAGAAAGAGCATTAATGCACACAGGTTCAATGTGTTAAAAGAAAAACAGGATAACCATGTTAACTTTAAAGTGAATAAAATAGAGGAAATGGTCCCTAATGTGTCTCACTGATGGGATCTACTTTGGCTTCCTGTCATCTAGATCCAAATCCCATGAGAGAAGAAAGCAATCACATTCCACTATATCTCTGAGAAACATCTGCCTCTCGTACACAGATACAAGAAAACTTGGCTTGAACTCAAATTTCAAGAAGAATAATTCAAGTGTAGTACACTTTGAATTATTTTAACTCAAAAATTCATTAACTGGAAAACAATCTTAAAACCATGTTAATAAAGGACATTCAATCATCTAACAGCATTTGTTTGCATTTCAATTTCATTTTCTTTCATCTGTCATATATCTTATTTGGACTACGGAATGATTTTGCTTTAAGTAGTAAAAAAAAGACAGAATTTGCCTAGGTGTGGGCGGAGTTGGAATAGGAGTCCTAGTGTGAGGCTGGGATCCACCCTGGGCCTGGGTGCCTGTGAGTGTGGCTGTAGGTTCCGGCCTAAATCTCAATGGGGAAAATTCTGGTTCATACAGCCGACTGGCACATCCAGGACAGTTAACAGCAGTACTACAAATTTCCAATTAATAGCTCCCAGTTATCACCTGGAAGAATACCTGGGATGCAGGGGTTACCAGCACTTCCATATCTGCCTGACCATTTCCTTGCCCAGACTTACCTGCCTCTCTATGTCCACTTTTGCCCATCCCCAGGTGTGAGAATAGGTGCTACTTGGAGAAAAGAGGCCAATCATCAGTTATATTGTATACAAATTTTGTTATTATGGGGCATTCTCACAGGACTTTGCTATATATATATCATGTTCCCTTAGAAGTTAAGTTGCCCTTGTGCTGTCTTTCTGAGACTATGAAGTGTCTGAGGTCAGGGATTCCACCTGGCCTCTTCTTCCCAATGCATTAAATATAGCATTAATTGTAGTAGATACTCAATAAGTGTCAGTTTATAAATAAATACAGTTGATGAATGATCAATATAGAATTAACATCAGCAATCCTCCATCCATGACCATCTTTATGACCTGGGGAAGTCATTCAATGCCCAGATTCTTCCTTTAAAAAGTAGGGATCAAAAGGAAAAAAAGTAGGAATCCTAATACCCTAACCATCACACAGGGCTGTTGTGAGGACCAAATCAGACAGCTGGTGTGAAAGCACAATTGCAGTGATAACACTATAGAAGTGACAGGTGGACTAACAATTTTAATACTTATTGACAAAAATTCTTGTGAGACTTGGCAGGAGATGTCCTCGTTCACTGGGGCCACCTCACAGGCATGATGCTTATGCAATGTCTTCCACCGTGATTTGTGCTCTTTAGGGATAAATAATACAGATGGTCTTTACGGTGGAGTTAGTCCTTCAATGTATGTTTTATTCTAGTTTAAAAGTTGAAAGCTAAAATTATTCCTGGAGGGATTATCCATAATAATACACAAATACGGTCTGTGGTGCAGAGCAGAGATAGGTCATAGACATACAGAGGTGATATGCCTCAAGCCAGGATTGCTTTGAGGATGAGAGTGTCTTTCTCTCATTTCCACTCTTACCCTCTCCTGATCTTTAGGGAAGGTATACTTACAGTATCTTTCCTCTTCCTCTTTGCTTTCAGATCATTAACAAGCTACCAGGTGAAATCTGTACACTAGGTATATCAGTTTCTAGGTCTGCCATAGCAAATTACCACAGATGGGTGGCTTCAAACAACAGAGATTTATAAAGTCCAAAGTTAAGGTGTCAATAAGGCTGCACTCTCTCTAGGACCCTAGGGGAGAATCTGTCCTCTGCCTCTTCCAGCTTCTGGTGGCTCTAGGCATTCCTTGGCTTGTGGCCACATCACTCCAGGCTCTGCCTCTGTCTTCACATGTCTTTTCTCTCTGTATTTCTTTTTTTAATTTGGGCTTTTATTAGGGCACTTGTCATCAGATTTAGGGCCCACTCAGTAATCCAGGGTGATCTCATCTCAAAAACCCTTAACTATATCTGCAAAGATCCTTTTTCCAAATAAGATCACATTCACAGGTTCCATGGATTAGGATGTGGACATATCTTTTGGGACCCATCATTCTACCCACAAGGCAAAGAACTTAAAAGTGGATTGGAATTCCTCAAAGCCAAGATAATTCTGCTAGCTCATCTCTTGTTTAGAATAGATAAAAAGCTCTGAACATAAACATGGCAGAAAACTCCTAACTTTCTTTTAGTGAGGATAATCCTTTACCCAGCCTCTTTGATGATTTTATTTAGGGATTATTATCAAAATCCAGAGTATCTTCCAAGCACTTTCTGGGGCAATCAGTAGGGTAGAGCCATGAATCTCCATGAGCCCCAGTGATATTAATAAACTATAATAAGCACAGAAGATTCATTCATGAAATGAATGCAATTATACTGTAAAAAATGAGACTGGTTTTCTCTTTTTCAAACTCCATTGAGTGGGCAGCATATATTAGGCAGTAGAAAGGCTGGAAATCTTTACACTCAGACTGATCAGAGCTCAGATTCTCATTCTGCCACTTACTCAGTGTGGGCCCTGCAGGCAAGTTGTTTAATCTCCCTGAATCTCAATTTCCTTGACTATGAAACTAATAATATCAATAGATAATATTTATAGAGTACACACTATGTGCCAGATAGTCTTTTAAATGTTTTCACATATGTTCATTCTAAATCTTTATAATAGTATTATGTAGTAGAGCAAACTTCTAGTGGCCCACCCATTATCTCTCCATTTTTCTTCCTCAATAATGAAGTTTTAAATGGGCTTAATGGCCACCCAGACAGGGGCTACATTGGCAGAAATAGGTGGTCATGTGAGTGAGTTTCCTCTCAAGTGATTTGAGTATATCCTGTATCACTCCCCTGAAAGATAATTCCTTGCTTTGGGTTTTCACCAACATAGCAGTGACTTGATATCCACCCCCTGGACAAGGACAGTGCTCAGCAATTTATAGTAACCACTTCTACTTCTACAGATTAGTTGGCATTTCCTAATGTACTCTGTTCATCTGGCTATTTTCACTCAATATAGTTAGAGATTCATCCTCATTGTTGAGTACCAATACCTCACTCCTTCCTATTGATTAGTACTAGTCAACTGTATGGATATACCAAAATTTGTTTATCTGTTCACCCGTTGATGGATTGTTGGGTAGTTTCCAATTTGGGGCTTTTACAAATAAAGCTACTATGAACATTTGTGTGCAAGTGTAGGCTTTCATTCCTCATGAATAAATACCTAGAAGTGGTTGGGTTATATGGTGGGTGTATGTTTTACTTTTCAAGAAACTTACAAACTGTTTTCCAAAATCATTGTACCATTTTACTTTCCTCCCTGCAGTGTATGAAAATTCCAGTCATTCCACATCCTCACTGACACTTGCTATGATCCATCTTTAAATTTTAGACATTTTAATAGATGTCTGGTATCTCATGTGGTATTATTTGCATTTCCCTAATGAGTAATGATATTGAGCATATTTTTATATATTTTTATGTTTATGTAGATGAAGTACCTATTCAAACATTTTATAGGCTATACATTTTTTCAATTATACCCAATCGTCACACAAACATTGTACATGTGCTTTAAGCAGTAAACTTAAAGTCAGAAGTGATACACATCATGAGTAGTTATACTCTGTAACAACTTCATTAAACAATTTTTTCCATCCTGAACATTAGAGTCAAAAGTATACTTAGAAGCAAAACTTTTTCTAATGGAAAGCACAGCTTTCCATTAGAATTTTTAAATTTTCTTATCAATATTTCTCTCTGAGACACCTCAGGGGCCCTCTGGAAAACTCAAAGTTAGCTAGAGAAAGAAACTTACAATCTGTTATCAAGAACAGTTCAATATTCCAGGAGAACTTTGTTCTCCTAACAGAGAGGAAAAACCAAATTCAGTCTTGTCTCAGTTTACTGTTTATAACAAAATTCATTTATCTAATTAATTTCAATCTAATCTTAATCCTGACAAAGTACAAAATTCTTTTCTCAAAGTTCCTTTTTCACAAATCTTTTTTCACTTTCTGGATCCATATTAATTTGTCCCTTACTTTCCCCATACATAAGCAACCAGCTCTAGGACAAAATTATTCTTGTTTTTTTCCTCAACAAAAATATCTCCAGTCTTCATATAACTTCTCTTACTGGCAACACATATCCTACTTGTTTTACATACTGAAACGCTTCCTTTATCATTTTTACATATCACAATTTTTAACCCTTGAAAACCTTAACAAAACCAAGAAGCAAGTAATTGAACTACTTGTTATATCATCATTTTCTGATTGGCAAACTTAAGAACATATTCCATGACCTCTAAAAACGTACATTTTTCTCATAGCACAATTCCTCTTTAATGTGGAAAAAGATACATGTTTAATAAACCCAACCCTCTTCCCCCTTCCCCCCACCCCCACGCTTGAAGTTTTACTAATTAACCCAAGGCTGAAGTCTCAGGCAAAATGGGTTGTGTTTGTATTTCAAGGACATGATAAGTTAACTTCAAGCTTTCTCCTAGGTGTTTTTTTGTTCTCTCAGGGTCAGAATTCTGAAAACAGTATTTTATCAATCTAGCTTTCTCTAACTGCATATGTAAAAAGAACTAGTTTTGGAGTTTCAAAAGTTTCATCTTAACCAATTTTCTCTGGAGTGTGAAGAATATTATTGGTGGCCACACAGTGTTTTGTTTTTGTTTCTTTTAAATCCTTTTTCTTTAGTCATAGTTTTAAAGCTAAAACTTTTCTTAATGAATTGAACCTGAATTTCCCATTTTACAAAAGGTAACAAGAATACCAATCACACAAATGGAATACACACACACACCAGAAGACAGAACCGTTACAAACCCTCCAGAGGATGACTGATATGGAGTCCCAAACGAACGAAAGATCCTCAATGTCAGACACATGTCAGAACCAATTGGCAAAATGTCCAAATAGAACTTCATGCTCAAAAGAGAAGTTTACCGGGTGCAAACCGGTGGACTTACTTGGTCTTGTTGCTCATCGGCTCTTCCAGAGGCATCTTTCCGTTCTACCAAGGAAAGCATACGTTGGCAGCCAGTGTCGAGCCGGGGAGAAACAGGGAGAAGGCCCGAAACAAATGGTTTCGGCAGCTCCTAGGAACATCCCCCTAAATCCCCCTCTCGGGGTCAGCAAGCCAGAGAAGCAGGCTCCTCGCAGCCATCCTGGCGGCGTGTCGTCAAAGCAGCGGCTGTGCTTGGAAAAACCCCCGCCCCCGGGAGCCAGATATCGCGAGAGCCCAGCCTCACGTTGCGAGCCAAAATCTGTTAGCGAAAGTGGGTCCAGGTGCTCGCCGCTCAAAAGCCAATAAAGAGGCAAGTTTGGTGAAAAGGAAGGCTTGCTTAATCTCAAAGGCCGGCAACCTGGAGGGGAGGGCAGCCTCCTGTCCAAAGGCCGACTCCCACACACACACTGACAATCAGTGGGCAAGAGCTTTTATAGACGGAGGGAGGGGGCTACATGCAGAAACAGCACAGTCAGCTCTGACAGTCATCTTGAAACTGGTCAGGCGGTGGTCTGACCACCATCATCTTGATTGTTTTAAGTACAGTTAATCTCCAGTTCCAGGGTGGGTTTGTTCCCATTTCTCTGAGGCCAGTTCTTGGAATTGTGGCAGCTTATGTCATGGCTACAGTCTGGTCATCATGTAGTTAACTTCTTTCACCTGGTGTGGGTTTCAATATCTACAAGACAGCTCACAGGATATGGCTCAGAATATTATCCATAGCCCATGAAGAGGAACTAAAAGTCCTTGACTTTGCTTACTGACTAAACTGTTATTGTTGTGTCCTGTTTGACCACTTTGTTTCTGCATTTTCTCACTTCTCTGTAAACTTATTCTTTGGCTAAAGTTTTTCTACAGGCAAAAAGGCAGGCTGAGGACATGGGGGCAAGGACAATAGGGTCCTGCTCCATTTCAAAAGTGTACCTGAGAAACTACTAGAAACCTCCCTTATAGAAAGAAGGAATTGTTTGCATAAATCTAAGTGTTGTAACCTCCCCCCAATTCTATTGTTTTATAGAAAAAATTGTGCCTCCCCCAGAAAGCCCCCAAATTCTCCAGCAGTATACAGCTGTTGGGTGTGCGTCAGTCTACGCAGATATGAACTACCTGGGCTTTAGCCTGTGTGCTAATTAGCATGTTAGATCATGGGGCACAAGGATGAGCAATTCACAGGTTCAAATCCCAATTCTACAACCTACCATTATGTGGTTGCCTCATTTATATAGAGATAATATATTTTAGGGTGGCCCTGAGATGTTACATGTCACACGTGTTAAACACTTGTTTCTGTCTTGTCCAATTAGTGGTAGCTGCTAAGATTATGAATATCAATATCTACTGAACCCAGGAATCTACGAGATCCTAGAAATCACTTCTATAAACTCCTGGACCAGAAAATGTGTCCTACTAGATGGTAGGTAATACTGTGATGTCAGTAGGTGAGCATGGAGACAATAATAGTAAAAATTATTAGGGTTTTTTGAGCATTTACTAAGCACCAAGTCCTGTGCTAAACATTACACATGTGCAATATCTTTTTTCATTGAAGTACAGTTGATTGACGATATTGTGTTAGTTTCAGGTGTACAGAAAAAGGATTCAGTTACATACACACATTTTTTCACATTATTTTCCATTGTAGGTTATTACAGGATATTGAATATAGTTCCCTGTTCTGTACAGTAAATACTTGTTGCTTATCTATTTTATGTATAGTAGTATGTTAATCTCAAACTCCTAATTGATCCCTCCCCAACACTTCCCCTTTGGTAACAATGTTTGTTATCTATGTCAGTGAGTTTGTTTCTTTTCTGTATATAGATTCATTTGTACTGTTCTTTAGATTCCACATATAAGTGATATCATCTAATATTTCTCTTTATCTGACTTCACTTAGTATGATAATGTCTAAGTCCATCCATGTTGCTGCAAATGGCAATATTTCATTCTTTTTTATGGCTGAGTATTATTCCGTTTTATATATTATACACACAACACACACACACACACACACACACACACACATATATCACATCTTCTTAAGCCAATCATCTGTCAATGGACATTTAGGTTGTTTCCATGTCTTGGCTGTTGTATATAGTGCTGCTCTGAACATTGGGGTGCATGTATCTTTTCAAATTAAAGTTTCTGAAGATACGCCTAGGAGCAGGATTGCTGGATCATTTGGTAACTCTATTTTTAGTTTTTTTAAGGAAGCTCCATACTGTTCTCCATAGTGGCTGCACATGTGCCTCCCAATGACTCCAGGAGTGCTAGTGTTATCCCACTTCACAGGTAATGAGACTGAGGTATAATAAATTAAGTAAATTGCCCAAGATCACAGGACTAGAAAGAGGTGGAGCTCAGATGTGAACAAAGGTCTAACTCTGTGGCTGACCTCTTCACCAATGAAGTATAAGAACAAACACTTGTAAAGCATTTGTTAGATGTAATCTCTCGTTACTAATTCAAGAGAGACTATTATTCTTGCTTTTAGTCTTAATGTAGTTCTATAAAATAAACACTGAGTATTATCTCATATCACTGAGATATTATCATGTGAGTGAAAAACTATTACCTGGACACTCAGAATGAAGTATGGCCCTATTTCCATTAGTTATATGGCTTGTTGGAAGCTGTTATTATGAAATCATCCCCACTCCATTTAAATAGGACAGACTGTAAATTTGAATGATCTCACTGTCTCTACTTAGACAGTATTCCAGTGTTTAGTGGGGGTTGGGTGATAGGGTGGGGAAGGAAGAGGGAGAGAAAGGGGGCCATAGTCTAACAGATAAATCTATCCCTTATTTTCGCACCACTGGCGGCTGGAAGCACTGCAGGAAAGCCATCTAGGTTGGACTAGGTTTGGAGTGGACAGAAGACTTTTTACAATTCTGCTGTTTACCTCAGAGGAGCATCTTGTGGTCATCCTGGAGGAATTCACTTTCCTGCTCGGTTTGCCATGGAAGAGAAGGAAGGCCTTACAAACAGAGCCCTTGGGTTTGCTCAGCTGTGAGATTTCCATTAACTATGCAAAAGTTCGTCTGGGCACACCGTGTATTTGTTCAGCCCCTGGTGGCATCTTCTCAAGACCCACTGTTGTCTGGAGAGCCTTCCAAAGTCCTGAGTCTGTAATAAAGCAAACAGCTTGCACAGTCATTACTGTCAGGCTCTGGTTTTATTACACAGCCTCTGAATATCACCGGTTGAACTAAATCTCAAGACCAAACACCATGCATGATAGGTAAATATGTTCTCATACCTGTGGGCACCTTAGCTACTTCCTGCAAAATATTTCCTCTCCACCAAGCTACTGGAAATTTGATTATAAACTGCAGATAGGGAGAAATTCAGTATCTGAGCTTTATGGAGGAACTTTTCCCTAACTAGTAACCATAAAATATTTTCCCATAAGAGTTCAGATTAGGGTACATAGTAATCCTATGTATGTGTGTGTGTGTACATATATACAATATAGCCTATGTATATATCCTATGTATGTGTATATATCTCCTATGTATGTGTGTGTGTGTGTGTGTATATATATATATATATATATATATATATATATATATATATATATATCTTATATCCATAGCTAGCAATTATTTACATGGTCTGGCTTTTCAAAATCACTTGCCCATGTATTTTTTCATTTGCTTGGAACAAGTCTCATTATTATCTCATTTTATTTATTAGAAAACTACTGCTCAACATGGTTCGAGGATTTTGCTAAGATTTGTCATCTAGTGAGTGGGGGAATCAGGGTGTCTGTTGTTCTGCCTCCATCTTCCCACTCCTCATTTCCATATACAAGTCCACTAGACCTTTGCTACTCAAAGTGTGGTCTGCGGAGCAGCAGCATCCCCATCACCTGGGCACTTGTTAGAAAGGCAGAGTCCCAGGCCCCATCCAGACCTACTGAATCTGAACCTGAATTTCTAACAAGGTCTCCAGTTGACATTAAGGTTCAACTGGAGACCTTGTTAGGTCTAATCATCCTACAAGTGCCGTGACTCACAAGTACAGCATGTCCTGTCTCCAACTGAACAATATATTACCACGTGATGGCATTTGAAATCATGTGTATTGAATACCAACAGGGAAGCTGACATTATGCCATTTCTTAAGATATTATACAGGCTTAAGGTCTATAATTTTATCTACACTTCTTGAAAATCCCAGTTTGGGTACAAACACAACTGTATCAACAATTGCCTGTGTACCCACGTAAGCAAGGGAATGATGCTGTGTGTCTCTCCCTACTTGGGTAACAACGCCCCTTGGCATTAGCCTGGTATAATATGGGGGTAAGCCACATGAAGATTGAGCCAGATATTCCATTATGGACTTTCTACTTGATGCACACTTTTAAATTAAAAGATCAATGCCAAGTAAAGGCTTATGAAATTGTAGTCCTCCTGCCATAAATTGTGCTGCTTCATAATGGATTATATTTGATGTTCCTAAGACAAATTATCTACTGGAAATCAATGCCATGTCCAATAGCTTTGCTGATAACCAGTTAAAGGAGCTCAGATAAGTTATTTAAATTCCTTGGTGCTTATTTTTCTTGCCTGCAATGTTAGATCAAGTAATCTCTATGCATCTCATCCAAGCACAGACTTGGAATTTTAAAGGGTACCGAAGATTTGTAGAGTCTGGAAGAACAAAGTGAATTCACAGCCAAATAATAACTTTCCCCTCCTGCATTCTTTCGTGAATGGAATCTCCCAGGCCCTTCATTAATTACACTTAAGGCAACCATTTCCTTTCTTTTCCCTAGCAGGAGAGAGCTTCTAAAATCTCAGCAATGTAGAGCTTGGACCTCAAATGAAGTCTGCATGATTGAATGCCGAGGAGTTGCTGAAGCACTCCAAGGAATTCGTTGTATAATCACAGGGCCAGATGCTGGAAAGCTATGGTAAGTGGCCCAGGGGAGGAGCTTTTTGGTGAAAACTTACACAACAGCAGAACCTGGATCCTGAGAAGTAGATAATACTCCTTTTTGTAATAGGAATATTCTTTTAAAATAACCTCCAGAAGAATGGTTCATTTTCAGTGTTCAAAGTGATCTAGGCCCTTTTGTTCTTAATCAAGGATTTCCCTCTCAGTTTCCTGTGCAAACATGGCTAGTCCATGAGCAGACATTTTAGATGAGACCCAGATTCCTGGGATGAGGGGATGCTGCCCAGCTGGTGCTGGTGTCTGAGGTCACCAGCCTCCTAACCTCAGACCCCCGTCACCTGGAATTGTAATTAAGGGTGTGTGTGTGTGTGTGTGTGTGTGTGTGTGTGTGTGTGTGTGTGTGTGGTTAGTAGGGATATAGAGAATTTTAGAAAGAGAAAACTAATCCCCGAAGTCCAGGGAACATTGCATTGAGTCAAGTCCAAAAATAATTAACAAAGGGCCTAATACATTTCAATGACGTGTTTCTAAGCTGAACAGTTGGCATGATTTTGCTTCAACTGAGGTGGTAGATTCTGACCCCACACTGATTTTAGTGAGCAGGGAGGGATGAGGGCATGAGTGTTCCAATGTAGAGCAAGAATGGGAGAGAACAGTAAAGCCGGCAACGCCTGTAACAGGCGGCAGGCAGGGTCCAGGGGGCCGCTGCCTGGTCATGGGTGCTCACACCTTCCTGGACCCTCCATTTCTCAGGTTTGGGGGAGGCCTAAGATTTCCTACTGGGAGCCCTTTCCATGAATGAAGAGCCCTTAAGACTGAGTAATTGTATAGACGTTTGCCCAGATCAATCTTCTTGGAATTAAAAAGCACACACGTCTCATGGTTTTACACAAATCCCTAATGGAAGCCTCCCTTTTCCTGCTCTTTTCTTTTATTCCAGACCCACATTTTAAAAAAGCATTTTATACCAGTACACACACACACACACACACACACACACACACACATACAAAGTTTCACATATAATAAGGCAATGTCCAGAGATATTTTTCACCATCACAGTGGAGGACAGGTGACATTGGCCTCTAGAGCAGAGGCCAGGGATGATGCTAGACATCCCACAATGCACCCACAGGCCCAAACAACAGCCCAAATGTCATTAATGTTGAGGTCTAGATACATCATAGAATCGACTCCACAAATGACACCAGGGTTTTATGTTATTTCACAGAAGGAGCTGGGCCTTACAGCATAGCCACACCACTGCTCTCTAAAGAAATGTTCCCCCGGCACTTCCCTGGTGGTACAGTGGTTAAGAATCCACCTGCCAATGCAGGGACATGGGTTCGAGCCCTTGTCTGGGAAGATTCCACATGCCACGGAGCAACTAAGCCCGTACGCCACAATTACTGAGCCTGTGCTCTAGAGCCCATGAACCACAACTACTGGGCCCGTGTGCCTAGAGCCCGTGCTCTGCAACAAAAGAAGCCACTGCAATGAGAAGCCTGTGGACCGCAACGAAGAGTAGCCCCTGCCCGCTGCAACTACAGAAAACCCACATGCAGCAACGAAGACCCAATGCAGCCAAAAACAAACAAATAAATAAGTAAATTTATTTAAAAAAACAGAAACGTTTCCCATCATGCTAACCTCATTCTTGCCATGACTGATCCCGTTTATAGGGTGAGAGTCATGAGATTCTGTCTCAAGACTGGATCAGAGGTAACATGGTTGCAGTTCTGCTTTGGTGTCTAACTCCATGCTTGGAACATGGGCATATCTGACAGGTTCATACTCTGATGCTTTACAGTCTTCAAAATGATGTGTGGTCCATCTCTGGAAATGTTCAAGAGACCCCAGGAGCATCTGTCAGGGAAGAAAGTGAGGGGAGCTCTTTGCAGCCTAGAGGGTTCCCTCCAAACCCCAGGGGTATCTGACTGCACTCAGAAGAGGTCTCTGGAACAAAATGTGAGTCAGTCCATGAGCTGGAAAACCAGTGGTCGCCGGCAGTATTTTCTTACTGAGACCAGAGTGTTGGTGGCTCTTGCTGGGGCCATAGAGCCTCTCACTCCCTCAGACCTGCCCTCACCATGTGGGCTGTTCCCCTAGGGCCCCCTAGTCCTGGGAGGGTTTCTGGGCTCCTGGCTCTAAAGCTGCAGCACTGTGCCCCCATGAGCACGTGTAAGGCTTGGCAGGACTAAAGGAAGGGTTGTCTGCTAACCCTGCCCACCCCAACATTCCTGTACATCCCACCCTCACTCCTGGCCGATATCGCTTGGGTATTAAATCAAGAATGTTTGAGAAATAGCTTTGAAACCAGCCCCGAAGAAATCCAAAGTAAAGTCGATGTGTCTCTGAGTATGACAGTCACACGAAGAAACTCTCTCCTGAAGGTCTCTACCTGCCTCCAGCACTGGGGCTATTGGAATGAAAACCTTTGCCAGTTAGAAATCAGGAGAGTCTCGGGGTTGGGAGGAGCCTGTGGCTTAATTTCAGCCCTCGGCCACTTTCCTCTAGCTCATTTCTCTGGAAAATAGTTGAGGTTGGGGTGTGTTTGGTATAGATCATGTGGAATTCAGCAAAGAAGGGGAAAAGGCAGTGTTTTAATATGTTCCTTACACAAAGGAATAAATTCTGCTTTCTCTGTTTACAAGGTGGGCAACCTGTTAACACAGTGCAGGCTGCATGATCTTTGGCTTAAAACATCTGAAGGCCATAAAACATCCAGGCTTCATCAGCTGACTCGTAGGAAGAGCACAACCCCCTTCCCTTCACCCCCACTAGTTCCTGAGTGATCATCTTCATCACCTGGAGGGTGGATTACACGGACACTGTGTTTCTCACTTCATAAGTCTGGGTGGAGCCCCGGAATCTGCATTTCACACGTGTTCCCAGGTGACGCTGATGCTGCTGGTCTGGGCTGATCCCTCTTTAAGAACCATTATACTACATATAAAATAGATAATCAACAAGGGCCCACTGTATAGCACAGGGAACTATATTCAATATCTTGCAATAACCTATAATGGAAAAGAATCTGAAAAAGAATATATATATGTATGTATATATCTGAATCACTTTGCTGTACACCTGAAACTAACGCAATGTTATAAACCAAATCTACTTCAATTAAAAATAAATAAGGGGAAAAGAAAAAGAACCTTTACCCTAAACAGTATGATCAGAGTTAATGGTTTAATTGGTTTAAAAAGATTATTATTCATGTGACCCCCACCTTAGGAACCTTCCCTGGACCCAATTTACCTGTTGAATAAAGTTCATAATCTCAGTCTAACTTTCAAGACTCTTCAAAATAGACCCATTTCCCACCACTTCTTTCCAAGCTCCACTCACACTCAGTTACAAGGCAGCTCTCCATCCCCCAGAACATTGGGACCTTTCATGCAGCATCTTCTTCCACCACCTTTGTCTGAGCTGAGTCCTACAAATGCATTTACAAAGAGATTCAGCAACCCACCTCTTTCCCTACCCAGCAGAAACCCTGGTTTTGTCACCCTCGTGACCCTACTCTCTTAGCAGTTGGCTCCTACCTATAGCAAAGCTCTTCTCATTTCATTAACAAAACCGCACCACCTGTATGGATGCCTACTTTATGTGGGACAATGTGTCAGGCCATGTGGAGGTGAAAAAGCCATGGAGGGAAAAGAGCAAGGAGTCTGCTCTGCCGTTGGCATGGTCTCTGTTGAATAATTCAGGTGTGCAGGAAATATCACATTTCTGCTTTTTACATGTTAATTTAAGTCTAACACCAGGCCTTTAGTGAATTAGGTTGGTAGGAAATGTAAATGTGTGTGGGGACTTGAGAGCTGTCCCCTCCTCTCAGGCTCACACCAGAATCCAGGAGGTTCAGGTAGCGACTGGAAAGCAAGGCAGGGCTTGTAATGGGCAGTTCCCAAGTGCGCTGACAATCTCATCCTCCAAGCCCACAGTGGTGGATCTCTGCTTCCACCACAGGCTGGAACCAAGGGAATCATTGCTGAGTCTGGAAACTTCACACCCAGGGTCTCGCCCCCTGCAGCCAGCCTTCATGAGCCACTGTTGCTCTTAGAGTCCCTCGATTTCTCTCTGTTGAAAAACTACCATAAAAAACTACAGACAGAAAGGATCTGAATCTATGGGGCTCTGCTTTCCTGTGTGTTTACCTTATTGTTTACTTTATTCTCCACTAAGTCTCCCCAAGTGATGGCAAAGAGAGCCATTCAGCAAATCCAGACTGACTTTCTACCAGTTTGCAGCCTGAGTGGAAAGAGACTTTTTCCCAAGTAGGGTTCTCATTGGCTGCCTTGAGTCACATGTCAACCCTGAACCAATCAATGTGATCAAAGGGATTTGGCGTTCTGATTGGCCAGGCCTGGTTGACACACCCAGCCCTGGGACCAGAAGTGGGGCAGCCCCACACACACTGCCTGGTGGACAGTGAGAAAGGTGTAGTTTCCTCAAAAGGAAGAGATGGGCTGTATGGGCAGAGAGAAACCACGCATGCCCACTGCAGGGTGCCAGAACTCATAGATGGGTCACCTATAAGATCTTTTTTTTTTTCTTCTTAATAAATGTATTTGTTTTATTTATTTATTTTTGGCTGTGTTGGGTCTTCGTTGCTACATGCGGGCTTTCTCTAGTTGTAGCGAGCCGGGGCTACTCTTCCTAGCGATGCGTGGGCTTCTCGTTGCAGTGGCTTCTCTTGTTGCAGAGCATGGGCTCTAGGCACGCGGGCTCACTAGTTGTGAGTTGCGGGCTCTAGAGCGCAAGCTCAGTAGTTGTGGTGCACGGGCTTAGTTGCTCTGCAGCATGTGGGATCTTCCTGGACCAGGGCTCAAACACGTGTCCCCTGCATTGGCAGGCAGATTCTTAACCACTGTGCCACCAGGGAAGCCCACCTATAAGATCTTGACAAGCAAAATGATCCTGAAGAAGACACCGCCTCTTCTAGGTGCAGTGAATGAAACTAATGCACAGAGAACTTAAGAAACTTGCCCAGGTTTGCACAGTAAGTTAGAGGAAGAATGCTCCCACGTTTGTATTTTTCATGCTCTGTAACTGTCCTAGGTCCTCCGCCCTGGGGGACCTGCCTGAGCCTGTCTTGCTAAGACAAACCTCAAAGTTCAGAACTAGTTTGTTTCATCTCTCTGCAATCCTCCTCTGTTCTTCAGAGTAGATGCATTAGAGAATTAATTTAATACACCTTTCGGGGTACTATTTGCATAAACATCCATGGATATTCTCCTTCTCCAAAAAGGTAGCAACTAAAAATAATTAATACCGTAGTGGACATTTCAGATGCTGTTGGCAGAAGATGCTACTTTAAAGCAGGAAGTACTTTTGATCAGTATAATACACTGAACATCTACCCAACCTCTGCACAGCATCTGCTCTAGTCAAGGAAGATGCTGGTGTTTTGAATAAGAGAAGGTAATACGGAAAATATATTCATGAAGCATTACCATGTAAAAATAGTAGTTTATAAAACAAAATGTATTATATGATCTTATTTATGCCAATATATCTATGAGTATACAGAGAAAGAGATGTTTGGAAATGTGTTAAAATATTAATAGTACTTGTATTTGAATGTTAGGATTATAGTTGATTTTTTCATTATACTTTTTGGATTTTTTTAAAAGGAAACTTTATAATAAGCACATCTTGCTAGTATAATGATGCATGCATTTCCTTAATTTTAAGACAATTGATTATAAGAGTACCATAGAATTAACAGATTTTCAGTTAAAAAAAATCACTATTACCTTATTACTACACATTATTTTTTATCTCAGTGAAATGTCTGACTTGTTCATGGAGGGAAATAATAAAAACTTAGTTTTTTTTTCAATAAAAGGGAAAAGTAATAATATGAGATCATACCTTGGTTACCCTTTATATTATACATGACATGGATGTGCCAACATTTAAAAATGTTAACACTGAGATGGACACCTGCCATTAAAAGTAAACACAAATCCCTTGCCAAAGTTGTAACTTCACAGACACTGAAATAAATAACAAAAAAATGAGTATGGTTTAAGCACTGCAGTTTCTCAGCAATGTTACAAACCAAACCAAATGTCGAGTACAAATAATGAAACAACCAGAAAATGACCTGCTAAGCTACTTTCCACTGTACTTCTTCAAAACGTGACTGTTGGGTATTGCACATGGGTATTGCAAAAACTAATGACAAATCACTTTTAGCAGCCAAAACCATCGACAAAGTATCTCAATAACGATAATGTTCATGTGTATCTTTTTTTAAAAAAAAGAGTACTTTATGCACACAGATGAAAATTTGCAAAGTCTGGTGGTGGGTGCCCTAGTTTGGCTCCCCAGAAGCAGACTTGAGACAATGATTCGGGGCAAGCAATTACCTGGGAGTTTCAGGGAATGATAGTGGGAGGGGGGCAGTGAGGGAGGAAGGGGTGCGTATTGAGACACCTCTCGTATGGGCGGGTGGAGCTCATGTCCATGGGGAAATATCGAGGAGCAGAGAACACATACCTTGGAATGAGCCCATCCGATGGGTGAGGGTGAGGGAGCTTGTGTATTTGTCCATTTACTCAGTTACTGGTTGAGCCCTGCTCCCAGGCCTTGTTAATTTCCTGGCATTTCAGGCTTGCTCCTCAGGCTTCTGGAGACAGCAGTAGTCTTCTGTGGTTTTGAGGCACAGTGTGCAGAGACCAGCTGATGGCTGATGGCAGGAGCAGACTAAACGGTCTGAGGGATGTGGCCGCAGCCCTAAGAGCCTTTTCCATGGCAGGTCCATAAGGTCAATTCCTTCACCCTCAGCTCATAGAATATAGTCAAGTTTCTCATCACAGTGTATACGTTTCTTACAGCCTTCATCTCTAGGCCTTCCATCTCCTTACTCCAAACAGTCACATCACCACTAGTCAGTATCCCTAGTCAGTATCCTGGAAGCCACTTCTGGAAATAAAGATTCAAATTCTCCTTATAGCAGCTCTGACAGATTTGGATTTGCTGGTTTACAAACTGGCCCCATACACGGAGGGCAAGGAGAAAGCGGAGGAAGTGGCAGACCACTCCAGATGGGTAGGTGGCAGGCGTCACAAGCAAGGGAACTCACATACCAGGCTGGTCTGGAGGGCCGCAAGCCGAGCAGATCCCCACGCCTGCTTCCCAGAATCTCAGTTATGTGGATGCCTTAATGGGGTTCAGTCAGATAAGCCGTCCACGAGGTCTCAACACATTACTCTCTCAAGGCTGCGCCCTTGAGACTGGCTCCCTTGGTGGGAACAATGGATGAAATGTACATTCCAGGGGCTTCCCTGGTGGCGCAGTGGTTGAGAGTCCGCCTGCCGATGCAGGGGACGAGGGTTCGTGCCCCGGTCCGGGAAGATCCCACATACCGCGGAGCAGCTGGGCCCGTGAGCCATGGACCCTGAGCCTGCGCGTCCGGAGCCTGTGCTCCGTAACGGGAGAGGCCACGGCAGTGAGAGGCCCGCGTACCGCAAAAAAAAAAAAAAAAGAGTGTGAAATGTACATTCCAAGGTCAGGGCAGGTTGTGAGGAGCATCCAGGTGCCCTGCGTCAGCTCTCAAGTCAACCAGCGGTCATGTTCTCTCCACGACCTGCCCCAACGGAATTGCACGTTCCACTTTGGCATTTTCAAAATGAGTTTTGTTTTGAGTTTCTGCAACACTGATTTCTGGTTGTTTCACAGAAGATTCACGGCCCTAAAGTTCATCCACATATGGATTGACTTTTCTTCTCTGAAACTGCCACATTGAGGTGAGTGTCAAAACCTGTGTTATCAGGCAGCTGGCACACTTCACCAGTAGTGCCGTAGTATTTTCATCGAGCTGTAGTGTCTGGGCACGTACGTGCAGATGCAATGCCGCGTAAGACTCAGAACTACAAACCCAGCAGCTAACAAGATGGCCATTAAGAACCCTCCCAAACCAGAGGTAACTACCCTTCTGTATAGGAGGAAACTAGCCTAGCTACCTTCCAGCCCCAGCCCCATAATTGTTTGATTGTCAAAATAGTTCACTATTACTGTATATACACACTCAGTTGGCTTTCAGGAATGCTAAAATATGAGGAGAGATGTACATCTTAGAATAAAAAGGGGGGGAAGCTACGCAGAGAGATAAATAATTTTTTAATAGTGCACAACAGAAGTCTTTTGGGAGAGAATTATCTTCATCTGGGAAATGCTTTGATAACCCTGAGTGAAGTAGGAGACTGGGTGTGGGTGTGGATTATGTCCAGATACCAACACCACAGCGGTGGGCTGGGGATGGGGATGCTGTGTTTAACGGCAGGTGAAATGTGATCTCCTTAGCAACGCAGAAAGGAGTGGCTGAGGAGCAAAGCCAAGAGAAGCAGAAAGAAAGAGAGGAAGCAAAGGGATGAACAGACGCCAGGACTGGGTGCGGCCAGTAAAATTCCACTATGGTGGAGCAATGCCTACTTGTGCCTTGAAAAGTTGTTTTTGTCGCTGAAAAGCAAATTCCTACTCTTCTGTTCTACACTTTCTTCTTCTTTCCCGGTTTAGGAAAGTCCATTACTCTCACGAATAATTTGATGTGTATAATTTTTTCAAGACAGAAAAAAAAATGAACTGAACTGGGATTTGAGTCAAGATGCATGTGGCGGGGGCAGAGACTCCATAAGAGGTCCAAGGACCTGAAGGCTCTAGTTGCTCTGAGAACATAAGCCCACCCTAGGAGCCTGCAGCAACAATGCCATGAGGACTCTACCTTCTCAACCAAGGCAACTGGATGGGGTTAAGCTAGTCACACCTACTAATTAAAGGTCCAAGTGACCCTCAAATGAAATCTGACATGCATGTTTGTACGTGTGTGTGCTGCTTACCAGACATCTTAGAACATCACGGCCAGTCTTCCTTTATCAAGAAACCTCTGCAAAAATTCATACCATATACTGATTGCATTTAAATACATATGTATTTTATATACTCCTGTATAGTCAAGGTTGTATTTTTGTCTCTTTTCTTGAATTATCATGCATCTACCTTTGGCTTTTAGTATTTGATGTGAGGCAAACTCATTTGTCAATCAACAGCACTGGGGTAACACTGGATAAGAGGAGGAAGAGAGGAGATGGCCCCTGGTCTGCTTTAACTTTTTAAACTGTTGTGGGTTCCTTATTCCCATAAAGAATGAAGACGCCATGACCCTGTCAACATTAAGAGTCTAGAGAGAAACCTAGATGCCAGTATGATGCCAATTTTCATGAAGATGTTGTATTGCTTACAGGTAATACTTATCTGTTTCATCTTATAAAAATATGAGTGCTGAGACTGCATATTTACTAGCTTATATATGAAGTCTCATTGTGTCTGAGTACTGAGTATCATTGCTCATTAAACTATTAATAATTTATTAAGTTTTTAAAATTAAGTAGATTGTCTGTGATAAAAACAGCATATTAATGGGAACAGGGTGAACGAGTGTACATTTTATTTATCATTTATATTGATTGTTTTTTACAAAAGACCACTGTCCATGTAGAAGTACAGAATATCTCTGAAATGCTACCTTGTTACCAGTAGTTATCTTAGGAGGTGAACATCTGCATGAGAATTCTTCTTTTTTGTATTTTCTTAATTTCATTCCAGTTTACAGTAGGAGAAAATTAACATTGGAGTTTTATTTTGGTTGTGTTTGTGTTAAGTGTGGTGTATGGGAAAATGCCCTGGCATAAGATTGGGAAGAGGAATCCAGTCACTGCTCAGCAACTCAGGGGCAAGTCATATAAAGCCTCTGTGCTGGAGTTTAATCATCTTCCAAATGGAGAAATGACATTTTATTTTATTATAGCTTCCCATGGAAGAAAGGAAAGGACCATGTTTCTCTATTCCTCCTCCTCCCCCTCCTTCCCCTCCCCCTCCTTTCCCTTCCCCTCCTTCCTCTTCCTCCTCCCCTTCCTCCTCCTTCTCTTTCTTCTTCTTCTTCTTCTCCTTCTCCTTCTCCTTCTCCTTCTCCTTCTCCTTCTCCTTCTTCTTCTTCTTCTTCTTCTTCTTCTTCTTCTTCTTCTTCTTCTTCTCCTCCTCCTCCTTCTCCTCCTTCTCCTCCTCCTCCTTCTCCTCCTTCTCCTCCTCCTCCTTCTTCTTCTCCTTCTCCTCCTTCTCCTCCTCCTCCTCCTTCTTCTTCTCCTTCTTCTTCTTCTTCTCCTTTTCCTTCTCCTTCTCCTTCTCCTTCTCCTTCTTCTCCTTCTTCCCCCCGTAACCCTGTTGCATACCACAGAGCCACACTTGTGTTTAATAAATGCTAGGTATTTCATATATAATAATAGAATAATAATTAGAACATAATATTAATGTATAATATATAATTATTAATAGTAAGTAAAATATATGCTTGGTGTTTAATATTTGTTGGCTGGTTCAGGGAATGAAGCATGAATGAGTATTTTTAATTATTCAGCAAGACATCAAGCTAAGAGATAGTTAGTATATAAGCCAGTATGGAATGACTCCAATAACTAGACTGCCAGGAGATTCCCTAAGTCAAACCTGTTGGCAAAAAGGGAGAATCATCTATTCTCTGTTAGGGGTGCAAGTTGTGACCTAGAAAACTCTAAAGATCTCTTAAGTTTCAAAGCTTAAGTGCAGAGGAATTGACTCCTTTAATTATTTAATTGTTTATTATTTAAATATTAGTACATAAATGATAATGTTTATTAAATAAAAGTCTTAAAATAAGCATAGGCATAAGGAAGATTATTAAAATCACCCATAATTCTACCACCCAAAGATAACTGCTATAAAGATTTTGGTGTATCTGTATAGATGTGTGTGTGTGTGTGTGTGTGTGTGTGCCCATGTGTACACACAAAGGGGAGGGGTGGAGAGAGAGAGAGAAGAGAGAAAGGAAATACATTTGCTTGTATTCATATATCATCTATTTTACTATGAAGACTGGATCATGTCAGCTATACTCGTTAACATTAATTTTTTATCTGATATGTCATATGCATCTTTCCACATAAACACATTTATTTCTACCACATCATTATAATAGCTAATATGAATGGATCTTATTATCACATTGTATTTAACTAATTCTTTTCAATAGGTTATTTAGTTTATTTCCTGTTTCAAATCCTTTCTGGAGTGAAAACCCTTGCACACCCACCTGGGCCTTTGATTAAATATCAGTCTTTCGGGGCTCTTCTTTGAACATATTTCTGCCCTCAGACAGAGGCTATTGCCTAGCACTGCTGGCAATCAGGGAATCCAGCAGACAGAGCAGATGTCTTTTACGTGTCCACACGTGTGGTCACATGGTATTTGACTAAACCGAATGGCCAATTAAATTCAGAATTAGATTGCCTTTTTCCTCTCATCTATTTGATTTACTGTCAATCAATGTGGATTAAACAATCGATTCTCATTTTTAGGCAGACTTTGCTTTCTTTATGTATTCTCTCTTAAGCTTTCTCCACATAAAAATCCAACAAAAGGAAATATCTATGTAAAATAAATATATTGAGTATAAATTATAAATATATTGAGTTATAAAGTCTTAAATATATGACATATGCAATATAAATTATAAATATCTTTATTCTGGAATTATTCCCAAGGCAACAACTCACTATGTAAACCCAGAGTTAACCTTGCTGCCAGGAGGGATTAAAGGAATTACGGGTCATAAAAAAGGTATCCTAAAATAGGTGACAAAGAAATAATGTGATTTTTTAATTGAAGCCAGTGGTTGAATGGACTCCCCTGGAGGGAAGTGGGAGGTGCTGGTGGCTTGCATTCTGTCACTCCCCTTTCAGGAAACTGCATGGACCTAGGATGCCATGACCTCATTAATTTCTTTCTTTAATTGAAAATCTAGTTGACCGTCTCATTTCCTTTTTTAATCTTTATTATTTAAGTACCAATTGATAGAATTCTATAGTGTCTGGAACATAACAGATGTTCAATAAATATTTCTGTGATTGATTGAAGAATAAGTGAATTATTGAGTACCAAGTGTTTGCAGACATTGTCTTAGGCACTGGGAACACAGCAGTGAAAAGAACAAACAACAATCCCTACTCTTAGTAAGCTGACATCCTAGTAAAGAAAAAAGGGCTATACATGAATAAAAAGTAAAATGTATAGCAAAATGTATATGGATAAGGGCTTTAAAGAAAAGCCTGGGAAGGGGAAGACGTGTATGGAAGGTGGTGATGAAGCTGAAATTTTATTTATTTATTTTTAAAATTTTAATCTTTTCTTTTAATTGAGGTATAGTTGATTTACAATATTATATATGTTTCAGGTGTACAACATAGTGATTCACAATTTTTAAAGGTTATACTACATTTATAGTTATCATAAAATATTGGTTATATTCCCTGTGCTATACAATATATCCTTGTGGATTATTCATTTTATACATAGTAGTTTATACATCCCCTACCCCTATATTACCCCTCTACTCTCCTCACTGGTAACCACTAGTTTGTTCTCTATATCTGTGAATCTTCTTCTTTTTTATTATATTCACTAGTTTTGTTGTATTTTTTAGATTCCAGATATAAGTGATATCATACAGTATTTGTCTTTCTCTGTCTGACATATTTCACTAGGCATAATACCCCCCCCGAGTCCATCCATGTTGCTGCAAATGGCAAAATTTCATTCTTTTTATGGCTGAGTAGTATTCCATTGTACATATATACTTTATCATATATACTAGTATACATATATACTATATGTATACTATAGTATATACTATACTATATGTATATGTATACTATAGTATATACTATACTATATGTATATAGTATATATGTATACTATAGTATATACTATACTATATGTATACTAGTATATGTATACTATACTAGTATACATATATACTAGAAGTACATATATACTTCTTTATCCATTCATCTACTGATGGAACTTAGGTTGCTTCCATGCCTTGGCTACTGGAAATAATGCTGCTGTGAACATTGGGGTACATATATCTTTTCAAATTAATGTTTTTGTTTTCTTTGGATATATACCCAAGAGTGGAAATGCTGGATCATTTGGTAGTTCTATTTTTAGTTTTTTGAGGAACCTCCATACTGTTTTCCACAGTGGCTGCACCAATTTACATTCCCACCAAGAGCGTAGGAGGTTCCCTTTTCTCCACATCCTCACCAACATTTATTGTTTGTGGTCTTTTTGATGATAACCATTCTGACAGGTGTGAGGTGATATCTCATTGTAGTTTTAACTTGCATTTCTCTGATGATTAACGATGTTGAGCATATTTTTATGTGCCTGTTGGCCACCTGTATGTCTTCTTTGGAAAAATGTCTATTCAGATTTTCTGCCCTTTTTAAATTGGGTTGTTTGGTTTTTGTGATGTTGAGTTGTATGAACTGTTTTAGATATTAACCCCTTATCAGTTATATCATTTGCAAATATTTTCCCCCATTCAGTAGGTTGTCTTTTCATGAACAAATAATTTTAAAATTTGTATGGAAACACAAAAGACCCCAAATAGCTAAAACAATTTTGAGAAAGAAGAATAAAGCTGGACATATCAAGCTCCCTGACTTCAGACTATACTAAAAAGCTACAGTAATCAAAACAGTATAGTACTGGCACAAAAACAGACATATAGATCAATGGAACAGAATAGAGAGCCCAGAAATAAACCTACACACTTATGGTTAATTAATATATGACAAAAGAGACAAGAATATACAGTGGAGAAAAGATAGTCTCTTCAATAAGTGGTTTTGGGAAGACTGGACATGTTAAAGAATGAAATTAGAACATGTTCTATCACCATACACAAAAATAAACTCAAAATGGAATAAAGACCTAAATGTAAAATGGCCTATGGAAACAATAAGACTCTTAGAAGAAAACAGGCAGAACATTCTTTTATGTACTGGTAGCAATATTTTTTTGGATCTGTCTCCTAAGGCAAAGGAAATAAAAGCAAAAATAAACAAATGGGACAGTTTAAACCTTCTGCACAGCAAAGGAAACCATTGACAAAACAATGATGTTGAAACTTTAAATAGGGTTATCAGAAAAGGCACAATTGCCCCTAATATTTGCAGGACCTGGATCAAGAATACCAGTGGGGTCCACATACTAAATATTCTAAAATTATAAATAAAAAATACTGTTAATTAGAATACATTCTATTCTCTCAGCTTGACATATATCTTCATAATGACAAACTTGAAAATTATGTATAAAGTTGTGGCTTTTATATGACAGAAAATACCAAACATTACTGATTTAATTATTATAGTGTGTTTCTGGGTGTTGTGTTGATGGGCTAGCCATATTTAAGTGAATGATCAAATAGAGACATATATAATTCATACTATTGTATATATTTATATAGTTTAGAAAAGCTTTTTCCTGCTTTACAAAATTTTATTTGGAACCTCATAAAATTTTAGGATGTCAAATTTGAGAAAATGTCCATGGAGGTTATTTCTTGTATGAGCTGTAAAATTTGGAAGACTTTTCTTTATAAGGACTAATTTCTGTCTCTGGATATTTTGAGCCTGTTTCTCCTCCATTAGTTATGTACTCCTTGTGTCAGGTGCTGTGAGATACCTTTATTTTGTAATACAACCTCTGGATCCCAGGCACCTGTGTGCCCCAGCTCTGGGGGAGTTGGCACAGTTGAAGTAGGAGTACTTCTAGAAGCTATTCCTACAAGGAGACAACTATCAATAAACACACAGCAGTGTCAGCAAATTATATAAATATGCTTTACTAAACTACCTTTCTGCTGAAACCCCAAAATATATGTGGCCACTTGCTATAAGGGACAGTATGATGGAGGGGACCTCAGAGTGGAAAGAGACCATGGTCTAGCTCTAGGGAAAATAGAGCACTTTCAGAGCCATGTGACAAAACCCCAACGATGATGAATATATGGTTTCTCCAAAGCCTTTCCTATTGTTTTGAAGAAAGTCTTTTTAAAAAGTCATCAGTTTCTTCATAAATCCACCTCATTTATCAACAAAAACAAGCCGAAGGGGGGAAAAGCCCACATGAAGTATATGTAGTTCTATACAGAGCAGATCTTTCCATTTTCAGATTTCAATAGATATTGAAGTTGTTCTTGATTAAAAATGTCGTCTCTGGGTGGCCTCATCTTTTCTGAGGGAAAGAACTAGGATCTGGATCAGCCTGTTCTGCAGTCTCCTCCCGTGCCCGGGATTCTGAGACTGTCTTTGAAAGTATCTTTGGCGCATTCAGTGTCTCAGGAAGGCTAGTGGAGCCAGATTGCCCACTCGAACCAGAACTGGAGGAAGGTTCCCACTGTTAAAAGATCATTGATAGAGAAAGGGAAGTTGGCTCCAGTGCTGATAACAAAACAAGGATAGTAGTGGGGGCTGGGGAGGGGAAAGCTGGGGTGCCCACCCAGAGGGGGCCTCCCACACAGGGAAACTTCCGCATCACAAACTAGATCGGACTTAGTTTCTGCTCTGAATCATAGCTGGACTCAGTTCTTCCTGCCTAATTTGACTTGGATTATTTATCTCTGTTTAACATGGTGTGCACGGATCATTTTCACTCAGATGGTACCATGCTCCCCAAACGAAGCCTTAACTGTAAAGGACAAAGAATTCAGCAATGACATCTTTCATGCTTTAATTAATGAGAATGCCCCTAAATAAGACCCAGAAGACCACATATCATATCTGAGCACAATTACATTATATCTGCACAATGCCTGCACTTAGCAGTTCTGGGCTTCCTGTTTCTCCAGACAGTATAGAGATAGAGTCACAACTCCAGTCCATGTTAGATTATAGGAACCAAACTTGATTATAGGAACCAATTCTGCAAATATTCAGTGGAGAGATATTTTTCTGTTCACGGAGGTTAAAAAATAGCTCAGTGGAAACCAACAAAATTAGGTGTAGGTCAGGGAATTACTTCAGTATTTCATGGCATGATTGGTTTTACTAAGTCCCACCTTAGCCTAAAATGTGGTGACTTTATGTCCAGAAGTTTTTTCAACAGTCCTGGTTTCAAATTTGTTGTGTTATTTCCCCACTAGGGAGGCTCATGATTGTCACTTCATGGTGACCATATCTTTGGTTTAGAAAATATTAGGCAAAAGAGAATTTTGCTTTACTTCATTTTCTTAATTGCTAACACTGCAAAGGTGAAAGACAGAAAAGTTGACATCAATACCGTAAATTTATAGGCATCCCAGTATCTCTCTTATGGCACTTAAACTGTGTGCATACAAGAACTTCAGTACAGAAAGAAAAATAGCCATTATGTTGGAAAACTTGCTTCTGTTATTTATTTTCAAGGAAATCTATACTTGGTCTATCACAATATTTATTAACCTTTATTAGTTTTGTTGCTTAATTGTCTGATTTTCCTACTAAACCATAAGTTTCAAGGAGGTAAGAATCACATATATCATTGTAATGTATGCCTTATTCCATTCATAATTCTAATCGGGGAACACATACTTTTATTAGTGACAACTAAAAAATAGAATTCCAAGTATGTACCAAAGGCATTCTTGTTAATAGTGAAATTCAGGAAGAATCTTTAAATTGGCTTTTAATAAATTCACCATAAAATGAGTCAAATGTGAGTAACAATCAGCACAGGTTGGTTTCTGCTGCTGTTTTTACTGGCAAACAATGGCCAACTGCCAAAAAGCAGGGTCAATCCACACAGCTGTTTTCAGTGATTCATTTCCCCTGATTTCCCAGCTGACCCACTCCGGAGAATAGCAGGCTTTAAGCCCTACTTACCAGCCTCATGGTCGCAAGGACCTCCCTCCCCTTCAATTGTGGGAGCATTTTAAAGGCTACAGTTAAGGGTCGGTCGTCCTGGGAAACAAAGTCGTTTCCATGCCTAGAGTGTAACCTGGCAAGAATGGGCCAGAAGAAAGTGAATGTTGATTTTAGGGTGAGATGCTCCCCCATGGCTCTGAATCATAACCTGCCCCCCTCCCAGCTTTCTCTCCCACCACACCCAGATGTGAGCCTCACTTTCCAAACACTCTGCCAGTTTCCAAAATACAGAAATTTCTTTCACCCACTGGTCCCACTGTTATTGCCACTGGCTGGAATGCTCTTCCCTCTTCTTTGTTTGAGAACCTCCTCTTTTCTCCAAGGTGCAACCCAAGTATTACAGTCTCTAGAAGCTTCTCATAAATCCTCCAAGGTGGATTAGATACTCATTCTTAATGGGGGGATATTGCCCGCAAGGGGATGAAAATTGGCTCTTGGAAGGCAAAAATAATTCTTACTCTTTTTATGTATAAAACACAGACATTGGGGCTTCCCTGGTGGCTCAGTGGTTGAGAGTCTGCCTGCCGATGCAGGGGACACGGGTTCGTGCCCCGGTCCGGGAAGATCCCACATGCCCCGGAGCGGCTGAGCCCGTGAGCCATGGCCGCTGAGCCTGCGCGTCTGGAGCCTGTGCTCCACAACGGGAGAGGCCCCAACAGTGAGAGGCCCGTGTACCGCAAAAAAAAAAAACAACACAGACATTAATATAGTACATATATAGACATACAATGTATCTGTAATATGAAATTTTCACTTCAGGGGCAGTGATTAGAAGAAAATATTTAAAGAGTCTCCTTAAGTGGGTACTAGTGAAAATAATTTTGAGAAACCCCAGGCTACATGCTTCTTTGACTACCCCTGTGCCTACTATTTAGCTTGTTTCAAATCACTGATTTAGAATAGTTTGCTGCCCAGCATTATTGCAGCAAGAGCTGACTCATCCCCCTTTGTAAACCCTTCTCCCACTTCAGTCCTGGCTATAAGCATCTTAAGAGCTGGGACAACTGTCTTGCTCTCCATCACCCCCTTAGCACCAGGCGCAGTACTGCAACGCAGTGGACGCTAAGAAGTTTGTTCAACAGCTTTGAGGAGATCATGGCTTCTCAGCCCTACTCACAACTTTTACACCCGTTGTGCCGTACAAAGAAGCTTTGATTCCTTCCCACTCTTTCAGCACCTATATTTGATGAGATGGTGTTTCATGAATTTTGATTCCATCTGCAACAACCAAAGAAGGGATGACTCCAATCTAGTATCTACAAGGGTGTATTATAGTTTCTATTAAAACAATTTTTCTCTCTAAAATCACCCTTATTTCTACCAAAATAGCCAAATAAAGACTAATTTGTTTGGGGAAGAAAAGGAAATAAAAATTTCTTGTAATCTTAAAAAAAAAAAAAAAAGAAGAGATGACTCCAAGTTGAACTTACAATGTGAACACATCCTGTTCAAATGTCCAAAGAATGTTTTGGCTCAGCTGTTGTTTAACATGCTCTATTTCCAAAGGTTTCCATCAAGGAGGGTATTTTCACTGTGACATCAGTTGAATCAGAAGTACCGGGTGACAATTTGCAGACATGTTTGCAGCTTTCTGTAGTGGCACAGATCCCTGGGACGACTTCAAGTTCCTTGAAAAGTCAATATCAGAAAACTGTCCTTAAAATGAATTGTACCTGTCATTCTCCTATTTTATCTAGCTCTTGTATTAATATCCCACTTTATAATGAAGAAGGAGAAAATGACAGGGGATAGCTAACTTTATTGAGTGTGTACTATGTTCTATCTGTTTTCCTAAGTATTTTCCATACATTGAACTCTCCCAATAGTCCTATAAGTATTATTGTTTTTCTGATTTACAGATGAGGAAACTGATGATTAAATCAGTTAAGAAATTAGCTTGAGGACTCACAGCTAGAAGTGGACAGCTAGGATTTAAACCCAGGAAAATCTAACTCTAGAGCTGAAGCTTTAAAGCACTATGCCAGTTTTTAAAAAAATCTGTTTCAAAAGTACATAAATAAAATAAGAAAAAAAAGATCATTGATTTAACTATTCTTTTTATTGGTAGGCACTTTACCAAATATATCATGTATATTCTAAAAGCATCTAAATGGTGATGATCACGATTGCTGTTAACAAGATTAAATAAATGGACTGGGCATTTAAGTTTGCAAATCAAGATGAAATTTCCACTTGGGATACATGCATAGCAATCCCAGCTATGGGTCTATATATGGAAAATGGACTGTCCCCAGATGGTACAAAGTTGAAAAATAGATTCCAAGTAAAATATTGAGACATGTTGGAGAATTTGCATACCACACTTGTTGTTAGAAGTTATCATTGATAGAAAAGTGTGAGTATGTGTTGGGGGGTAATGGGGGTGGTGAAAGGAGACAAAAAAGGGAGAAACTGGAAAGACTAAAAGAGAAAATTCAGGTTCTGTGTTGTAAGCATCTCCACTTCCCTCCTCCATTCCAGCTGACAGCATGAAGGAATTCTTTTCATAGAAAGTTGGCATTACAATAGGACATCAGCGACTAAAACAGAAAAAGAGAAGAAAAGAAACTCCTGAATGTGGAAAGCAAGTCCATGGTTCAGAAAGCATGAACTTAGCACAGACCTTTTCCATTTCTAGGAGACGTGACATTCCCTGTGTGGCAACATTTCACTCGGCACCCTTGAAAGATCCAGCCACATTTTAAGGTCTTTACAAGAGTGCTGAGAGAGTAGTATTCTTTAAACTTAAGTGGATTTTTTTTTTTAAAGTATAGCCTTAAAACAGAGGGGAAATTGTAATAAGGGCAAAATAGAATTCAATTCTTTAGCTAAGAAATTTATCCCAAATGAAATTTCAGATTTTATTCTTGTCCTGAAAACTTCCCAAGAAGCCCTTTTTTGTGAGCAAAAATTTTTTTCCTAAGACTTACCACTGATGCTGATTTACTCCTACTCATCAGCTATTTTGTTACTGGAAAAGCACATAGTCTAGTTGAAGGTATGGTCTCTGCAGCAAGATATACTACTGTGTTCTCGGGCAGGTCACTCACCTTCTCTGACCCTCAGTTTCTGACCCTCTGACCCTACCAAATTAGGTCGTACTATTTACTGCTAAAGGCAGCAATGAGTTGAATGAGGAAGCATATATAAATGTTCAGCTTAATTTCCCCCCCCCTTCATTCTTGTCCTTTCTTCTTTGGTTGTCAACGTTTCCTCTAAGTTTTCTTCCAACCTTTAGTTCTGTCGTAGTTAATTCCCCTTGTAAGAAATATTTTTGTAATACTCAGTTGGTTTTCCTGTAAAATTTTCACAGGTAATCAGAGAGTAGAGGCAAACAGGAAAAATGGCGTGGAGGAAATATCATAGTGTGGTTTCATGTGTACAGCTCACCACTGCTGCTTGTGGTCTGAATTAAGGAAAGCAGCCCGGTCACCATTGGAACAGAAAATTTTAAAGTCACTCAAGGCAAGGTCTAGCTGAACAGACATTTCTCAAGAGTGCCAGCTGGCAATGATTATAGAAGGCTCTAAGGGATACAGAGAAAAAGACACAGTTACAAAGAAAAAAAAAGAGATCATTGATTTAACTATTCTTTTTATTGCTAGGCATTTTACCAAATATATCATGTGTATTACATTGTGTGATCTTTTCAATAACATAGGACAGAAACATTTAACCCCGTTTGCAGATGAGAAAACTGAGGTTCTCAGAAACTAAGTTAACTTCCCCAAGTTTAATCAGCTAGTAAGCATCTAGGTCAGAATTCTAACCCAGTCTGGGGGCTCCAAAGGCTGTCCATGTTACCTGCTGATTCCCAATGATATGAGCCAGGATGTATAATTCAAATTAATTTAAGCAAAAATAGGGAATGTATTAATTCCCATAAGCAAGTCATGGGGAAGAGTAGAAAGAACTAGTCCCAGAAACAACTACTTCATGTATATATATATATGCTGTTGGGTTGCCTGTATTTCCTTCTTACATCCATCCTCCTAATATTAATATAACTTTGATCTTTAACATTTTCCTTACCAGGGCTTGTGAGTTTAGAACTCCACACCCCCCAACACACACACACACACACACACACACACACACACACACACACACACACAAACACTGTGGCCACTTTCCCCAGGCACTGTGGACTGTAAGCTCCTGGAAGGGAAGAACAGTATTTTCTGCACCTTTTGTGTTAGGGCACATAACAAAGGGCTGGGCATAGTCCTGTGTCAACAGCACTTGTTTAAAAAGTACCTGTAGGGCTTCCCTGGTGGCGCAGTGGTTGAGAGTCCACCTGCCAATGCAGGGGACACGGGTTCGTGCCCTGGTCCGGGAAGATCCCACATGGCGCGGAGCGGCTAGGCCCGTGAGCCATGGCCGCTGAGCCTGCGTGTCCGGAGCCTGTGCTCCACAACGGGGGAGGCCACAACAGTGAGAGGCCCGCATACAGCAAAAAAAAAAAAAAAAAAAAGTACCTGTAAAAAAAATAAAATAAAAAGTACTTGTTAATGTGTATCATTGAAAAGATTTACAGACTAATCACATTTGGAGTCCATACTCAGATTTAGCATTGCTTGTGTTAGTGTTCGAAGTACTGTGCAAATGAGTATTTCTGAGAATAGGTATTCACTTTTATTTAAAATGTGCAAATGATGACATTTTCTCAGTTTTTTCCATCTAAAGTTGCAAGGTTATATTAAATCGTTTTCATATTTAATGATATTGTTGCCTTGAAAATGAGGAATATTATGAATGTTAAGCTCTTGCAACCTGCCTTGCATGAGTTTCCCTTATTTAATTCTATTCTTCTCATGATCATTTCTCATACATTTCCATGTATCAATTATGTTCACACTGATGTCTGAAATAACCTCAGTCAAGGTCATTATATATTTTGATGGAAAATCACTTCAATCTCAATGCCAATTTACATTTCCCTATCTAAAGGAGATTCGTAATGACTGTTGAAGACTTTTCTGTAAATAGAGTGTGATTTTGAAATTCTAACTGAATTTTATATTTTGTCCCACAAAAAATAAGCACATCATTATTTTGGCTGAAATTATGGGGTGTCTCACCCAATTATTCATGGCTTGGAACATGAGTTTCTGTTTCTTGTCCTTTTGCCGGTGGGTTGAAAACTGTCTTCCAGGAATGCCATGAATTGTGGATGAGTAATGAGGACACATAGGTGATTTAAGGATACCCAGGGTTTATCTGTACGTGACTGTAGGAAGTTCAAGGGCTAAATGTGCTGAAACATTCATTGGGATGTCAGAATTTCTTTTGCATGAAATGGGAGGCATGACTCTCCTATCATGCATTGCAAATCATGCTCTAATTAGTTTGTCGCTTTTCTTCTGATTACTTTTTTAGTAAAGCCTTTGTAGAGCTTCCAGTTACTCTAGAATATAATCCAATCTGCTTAAGGTTGCCCTCAAGGATATGCAGAGTCCAGCCTCTGCCTAACGCCAGGGACACATCTGCGTCCCTCTCCCCCATCCCTGCCACGCTGCAGCCACACCTTCCAGTTTCTCTAATGAACACACCCTGCTTCCCACTATTTAGCACACAGTATGTTCACGCATCTATTCCTCCTGCCTGGAATGCTCTCCCCTCCCTTCCTTCACCTGGCTGATGCCCACCAGCTCATAAGTTTCTACTTAAGTAGCATTTCATCCCGACCTCCCTGACCACATGTGTATTTTCAAAGGGCCATGTATTTTAGGTTTGAATTCTGAAAGTCTAATTAAGGTTTCTAATTTTTCCCTTAGCCATGGACAGTTCTGTCCCCAGCCTGGTGGGAACCAAGAATAAAGAGCTGAAGAGCAGGAACATTTGGATTCCTTAGATGTTTTTTGTGTCCTTTTCGCAATTCTGGGTCCCCAGAGAATGAAGTCAAAGAAACAAGTACTGAAAGCGCTAAAGCCTCCAAGGATGGAGTCGGCCACAGACAAGTCAGCAAATCCAACAATTTTCCTGGGCTTGTCTTTGGATGACTGAGGTGCTCTGCATGAACCACAGCAGGGAAGTGGTCCACGAGACTCCTCCATTCAGGCATCACCAGCCCCTGCTGCCCTCAAGGTCTCCCCGCAGGGCTCTGTGTGCTGGGCTCCTTCTGTGAGCAGTGACACCCGGGGCACATATGCCCAGCATTCTGAGTCAATGCCCTCCTGTCATTACTCTAAATAGTTTACAGAAATGATGAGTGTGTGTGCATATGTGTGTCTTCTGATGACTGCAAACATACTTCAGCTTTCTAATTTTCATGCACAATATTCCATACTCACAAATGACATTTTCACTTTGTTTCTGAACGTTCTGAAATATAACTGGGTATACTCCAAACACCTGTGAGGAAGCCACTGCTGTGTGGAAGACTGACCTCAAACTAAACACAATTTCCTACTTCCCACACAACTCGTACTTTCCTTAGTAGCAGCATCACGATCATTAATTATTTTAATTATTTAGTTTTCTAATTATTTGTTCGATGTTGTTTCCTCCTAGTAGTCTGTACATTTCATGAGGTTTGGTACTGTCTTGCATATATATATGTATGTATATATATATATGTATATATATATGTATATATGTATTGTGTGTGTATATTTATATATGAATATTCCTTTTCAGACTCTTTTCCCTTATAAGTTATTACAAACTATTGAGTATAGTTCCCTGTGCTATAGAGTAGGCCTTTGTTGGTTATCTATTTGTGTATATGTTAATCCCAAACTCCTTATTTATCCTTCCTCCCACCCTTTCTGCTTTGGTAACCATAAATTTGTTTTCTGAGTCTGTAAGTCTGTTTCTGTTTTGTGAAGAAGTTCATTTGTATCATTTTTTTAGATTCCACATATAAGTGATATCATATGGTATTTGTCTTTGTCTGACTTAACTTCACTTGGTATGATCATCTCTAGGTCCATCCATGTTGCTGCCAATGACATTATTTCATTCTTTTTATGGCTGAGCACTATGCCATTGTGTGTGTGTGTGTGTGTGTGTGTGTGTGTGTATGTCACTTCTTCTTTATCCATTCATCTCTCAATAGACACTTAGGTTGCTTCCATGTCTTGGCTATTGTAAACAGCGCTGCAATGAACATTGGGGTGCATATATAATATCTTTCTGAATTATGGTTTTGTCTGGATATATGCCCAGGAGTGGGACTGTTACATAATATGGTAGGTCTGTTTTTAGTTTTTTAGGGAATCTCTATACTATTCTCCATAGTGGCTGCACCCATTTGCATTCCCACCAACAGTGTAGGAGGGTCAACAAGGAGGCTTTTTAAAAGGAAGGATGCTTATCTCAATCTGAGTAAAACCACACAGATCAAGCCATGCCCCACACAACTCTAATAATTGGTGGCAGTACATCAACTTTTCAAATAATTAAGTTAAACACTTTCTTGAATACTTAATTATGAACAAATAATCTTGACACAATGAATGGCAGCTCTTTACTGAACTTTGACAACACCAAAAGATATAACAAATTGTCCCTATTCATAAAGTGACCTGGATTTGTCATACAAAATGCAAAATATACTCAATCCAGAGGGGATATAGACCATGCACATAGAAATGTCCACCCGTCTTTTTATACTTCAGCAAATACTACAACTGCTTTTATTTAAAAATATATTTCCTCACGTCTCCATTCTTTCCATGAAATGAAGAAGTTTGTTTCTCACACACACACACACACACACACAAACACACGCTTGTCTAAACGTATCAGAACACACAAAACACAAAGGTGGCAGGGTGTGGGGCTGGGACTTTATATTTCAGCCCTAGCTTCACAAGAGGTTATTTTGCAAAAGGATTTCAAAAAATAATTACATTTATCAAAACAATATTTATTCTCCTACACCGTTATTGATTTCACCTACACTTATCAAATTTATCTTCTGCCTCTATACTTGCCTGCCTCTCACTTCTTTGGGCTAAGAGCGCGTGTGTATCTGTATGCTCAGGGCTCCCCTTTGAAATAAGATGTCTGTGAAACCCAAACACAAAACAGCAGAAATTAGGCTCATTTTTCTTGTCCCTGTTTCTCATTAGACCTGCTCCTGAAATTCTTGGGTCTGCCCTAGTTCTTAATTTACCTTTGCAGTATAAACAAATGATGATTGCATTATATTTAGTTCTCTGAACATAGATAAATTACATCATTCTTGTCATGACACTTTAGACCATGAAAATTAAATGGCAACTAATATTTTTAGAAGCAGTTTTAAAAGCTAATATTAATGTGTCATGAGATATCAACAATGTGTCTATAATTCAAAAGGGCTCCCTTTTCTCCATGCCCTGTCCTGCACTTTTTAAAAAACAGGTAAGATTTTTAATGACGATGATCTCAGGCCATTTAAGATGGTGACTACGTGGTGTGATTTTTGAGGAACAGGGGGTGATTAATGAGACCCCCAGATAAAGTGCCCAATACAAACCCATTAGACAACATCCCAGACCAAAGCTCAGCCAACTTTAAAACACACTCATCTCTGAGGAGTAAGTCCTGGTTAAGATCCAAATAACTCCAAAATCCAACACCCATCTTCCAAGTCATCACCAGCAAAATAAAAGAAAATGCACAAGAAAATAAAATAGGTAGGCTTTCAAATGAATTTGGCTTTGA
The DNA here is from genome assembly GCF_951394435.1 of Stenella coeruleoalba. Classification (NCBI taxonomy): domain Eukaryota; kingdom Metazoa; phylum Chordata; class Mammalia; order Artiodactyla; family Delphinidae; genus Stenella; species Stenella coeruleoalba. Next base: position 51,002,595 of record NC_137156.1, read on the forward strand.
ACACAATTCCAGCCAGTATCAAATATTCTTGCTTACCATTATCAAAAGAGCAAATCAAAGAAAAGCAACCCAATTTGCAAGCCACGAATTGGCAGTCTCATCCATGTCATACTCGTGATCACTGCTTTTTTCCTAGTTACTGGGCGTTTTCATGAGGTCAGCTGTACAGGGGAAACCCATCAGGCATCCACCACCCACCAGCAGCACAGCCGTCCACTCACAACTCTCCCTGGTCACCAGGGTCATTTGCAACTGTGAACATGGCATCACACAGGGACGTGCAGGGGATGTGAGTGTGACCTCTGCTAAGTCTCTTGGTCCTTCACTCATTTCAACATCGTGGTGCTTTATGACTTCCCTCGAGAGACAATTCCAATTATTCTCACAGTTTATCTAGGTTTGTTTCTGGAAAAATCTGTCTGCAAGTTGCCTTCCTCCCCCACGTCCCCTGGCAATAGGCTTACTGAGGAATATATTTTACCTTTACATTTTTATTTCTGAGGAGAAACTACTAACTAGACTTTTGTTTTCCACACACAAACAGGAAGACTGTGAAATAGCATAGGACAAATTGGTACGCTGAGATAAACATGTACTTCAACTCTGATATCCTGACCTATTTTCAAAAGCTAAGGAAAGAACAAATTCTGTTTCTCCTCCTAAGTAGCTCCGTGGGAATCCCCTCAGTGCAGTGGTAATGTAGAGCAACTCTATTCCTGGAAGGGAAGTTCAGCTTTTTAAATTTCCAAAAGAAAAGATTAAAATTGTTCTTTACCTCTCAAAAAATATTCTCTTTCATCACCTCAGTGTTGACAGCAGCTGTCATACCTTGGACTGGAATACTATTGGTAGAATCACTATATTTATGAGATTCCTTAATTTTCTTAAAGTTTTGAAAATAAAAAAGACAGGATATATGACCTTTCAAGCTCTCTTCATTGCCTGATTGTATGGAAGGGACACCTTTTGAGGAGGGAAACTGGGAATCATTTGGAATACAATTTTAGTGTCATGAAGAGAATGCAATTTATTCTAAAGAATAAATTCACCCAAAAACCTATCAATTGCAGTCAATTCCAAATTATCCATGAACATCAGGGACAGAGAGGACAGAGCCAGTGAAATTCCAAGGTTAATCTGAATCCTCCTTTTACTCCTTTCTTCTTGCTCCTTTCTGCCACAGGGCCTTTGCATATGCTGTTCTCTGTTGCACACTAATGCTTTATTCATTTTTTCCTAATTTCTTTTATTGTACCTGTATTTAAGTCTTACTGATGATCCAAAAAATTGAATCAACAAAAAGGGCATTTATTAATTCAACAACTCCTTATGTGGCCAATGAGGGGCAGTATTTTGTTGGCATTTGGAATATAGGAATTAGCAGGATAAAGTCTTTGCAGATAGCAAAGGAGATAGCCACAGACCTGAACTATAATCTAGCAGATTCAGCACTCTGGTAGCGGCATATGTTGGAATGGGAAGCAGCATAACATGGTGGGTAAGAACAGGTGTTCTGGGGCCACAGTTCCTGGGTTTGGTCCTATTCTATCACTTACTAGTTGTGTGATCTTGGACAAGTGACTTACCCTCTCTGGGCCTCAGTTTCCTCATCTGAAAAATAAGGATGATGATAATACTGTATCTACCTCAAAGGACTGCTTTGATGATTAAATGAGGTAATACATGTAAGATGCTTAGAAGAACATCTGCATCAAGCAGGGTTTGTTCTTACTATCAGGGCTCCAGGAGTCCATAGGAGTACATGACAAATTCTACTGGAGACTTTTCAGGAGACCTGGCACTAGAATTGCATTTTTGAGGGCACAGGAAAAGCATGGACTTCTCTTTCAAACATCTTGGCAACAGCAGACGGTGTTTCCAGATTTCAAATTCCTACCCCATGGTAACTGTACAGGGTCTAAGTTTCAACCCGATACTCTGCCTCGAGGTTTGTTCTTTTTTTCCTTACTCTTTAAAGAAATCATTACTTCCTATTTTAACAAAGGCCATGAAATCATCTCAGAACTTCCTCATGAACGATCCTAGTTTTGGAGAACACGTTCTCAAGCGACATGTTTGTTATTTCAGTGTAAAAACAACCGAACTGTATGTCCTGAATATCCCTGGACCACACCTGGGCTTCAGAATGCAGGAAGGCGGGGATCTAACTGTGCCTGGGACATTCTGAGACAGGCCACATCCTCAAACTGGCTTGAGGCACTTGCTGAGAGTAAAATATGTCTTGGCTGGATTTATTCACTACAAATTTTCACTCTCACTGTCTACTCTAAGATTTTAGACCATGAACAAATTACTGTAAGTGATGTCTGGCCAACTCCAACCAACAAAAACTGTGTCTTATGTATCAAGAGAAAGGCAAATCTCAAGTTTGGTGAGTTATATTTTCTTGGACATTCCATGTTCTATGATACCTGAAAGATCAACATGAGATTGTACTGAAGATTGAAGCTACCCTATATATCTGTAAATTGTAAACATGACCAAAAAAACCCCTGAAAATCCCCCATATTTAAAATCTTAAGTTTACATTGGAATTTAAAGAACTAAAAATTATCTGCTATGATGGACATAAAAGGCTGCCTTGTTAAGAGAAAGAACAGTATAAAGTGATCAGGTGAGGATAATAGGATGGGTATGAATGCAATGTATTTCCCCATAGAAATGTTCAAAATCGAAGCAGTACCATGAACCTTTTATTTTTCCATAAACTGATAGCCTTTGAAGTTATTTCTGGGCATTTATGAACTCTCTCAAATACCACTTAAAATAGTTTTTAAAAATTAAAATGTGTCTTGGGGAGAGGGCACCAAAGACATGGATTCATCATTTTGTGATGAAGAAAAGGGAGTTTGAGTTCGAAGAGCTTTGACAAGGTAGGAGGTGGTCATCCCAGGGATCTAGTCATCATTTTTTCACTCACTGAGCACACTAATTCAAGGGCCCACTATGCAGTAGGATTTTATATACAAGGTTGATTTATTTCCGTCCTTAGGGAGTGTGCCCGGAAACAGATGGCTAAATATTTGGAGAGGACACAGCTTAGGAAAGAGTGAGATAGAAATGTGTCTCAGGTGCTGGGGAACCTTAGAGGGTCTAACTCAGATCATATGGGGAAGAAAAGGGGTCAGGAAATAAGCACTAGAGAAAGCAATGCTGCACTCCTGCTCCTCTAGAAGGGAAGATAGGATCAGCAGATGGAGGGTACTGGGAAGGGTCTCCAAGCATGAAGAGAAGCAGCACAGCCCCAGAGTGGTGAATCCAGGATGCATTCAGGGAAGGAACGTATTCCTGCTGGAAGAGCAGTGTGGTGATGCGTTATATATGTTGCTTGTTTGCAGGGTTCGTTTTGTGTTCATTGGTATAAGAAGGTTCAAATGCCCAAGTATCCTGTCTATAATCTTAATTTTGAATTACCGTCCTAAGCAATTAAGTATGCAAAACACACCTGAAGAATTCAGAAGAAAGGATGAAACAACTTTCTCTGGTACTTTGCTGAGTTGACAACAGGACCATCTCAGCAACTGATTTTATCACGTAATTAAAGAGGGATCCTCTAATTAAACTGAGAGGCAAACTCTTTTAAACTGCTGATAGATTGCAATATTTTGCTTGAGCCAAAATAAAGTTGACTTTTTGTTGACAAATTTTCAGTACTTACAGATTTATTCAGACCTATTAAAGGCCTGAAAGCAACCAGGAATTGGAATAAATATTTGAACAGAGAGCTGGATGTTTCAAATGTTGAGTAAATCATTAGAATCAGAGCTAGGGCACCAGCTGTGTTCATCCTTTGTCCTTTGCTCACTCTGTTGACACTTGCCCTTATGACCTGGCCATGGTAAACCCTTCACTGGGTGAGGAAAGCTCTATTTTAATTTTGAAGCATTTCTTCTCATCCAGAAAAGTAACAAGTATGAGAAATGTTTATGAGACCAGTAAATTTAAAAATTTCCCTAATAATCAGTTATATCACCCATCATTACTACTTCTGTGTAATCAGTCAGCTTGGCATTGCAGGTAGAATGGTTTAGTCATCTAAAACCACAGGGAATAAACTGTTGGTTCCAATAGCCCTTCTTCTAAGGGTTTCAAGATGTCAGGACACACTTGTAAGCCACTGAATCCTGTCCCTTTCCACAGCCAGGCCCCTTTTTCATTTCTCACGTGCTGAAGGGCTCAGATACGCTGCCCCTGAATGGACAGGATGTAGAAGATTTCCTTTCTCTGACTGTCCACCACCACCCAGAATGCTTTGGGTTTGTATTCCCAAGTCTTTGACCTGCCCCTAAAAAGGGACCCTCCTCTGCCTTGTTAAATACAATATAATTATGGGCAAGAAAATAAAGGTCCGTAAAATAAGTCTTCAAGGGATATGATGGAGAGAGGAAGGGTCTGTTTGGCCTTAAATGATAAACCTGGGCATGTCCCTTACGTGTGTGTGACCAGAGGTTAAAGATAAGCTGCTTTGGGCTTGGCTGGTGGAAGACTGCAATATTTCTCTTCATTTATAATGACTGACATGTTTGTAATGAATTTTCCTAGCCCAAATTTTGGTCCCTGTTTCCCTTTTCCTGAAATAACTCTTCCATTTTTTCAATTCCACTCCACTGCCCTCTGGCCTTTTCAGTAGCTCCCATTGGTAGCTTATGCGGTGTTTTAAAACCAAATCATACTCCTTACATTCAGTAATGCTTCTCTCTTTTCCTCTGCAATTTTTCTAACTTACTATCAATCTTCATGTAAGGTTTGCAGCAAAGTGTGAATAAAAAATATCCCCTTTCTAAGTGGCTTTTTCTATTAACCTGGCTCATCCCACCTTGTCAAAACACTTAGTAGCTCCTGCAAAGTCCTGGCTCAGATTTCAATTTACCTGTGACCTTGGGTGGATGAATTACTTTGCCACTGTGACAAAGAAGGCTCCTCAAGGAATATGGGAATATTCATTCTCTGCTCAGCTGCAAAGTGAGAAGTTGATGATTTCTTGATATATGAACAATGCCCTGTAGTTGAAAAGAATGATAAAAACAACCTCTTTGGTGACCTTAATTGGTTAGAGACACAGGGGAAGTCAGTGTTCAGTACCCCCTCAGAGCTCAAAGCATCCCCTAAAAGATCAGGACTCCCTCATGTTTCCTCAACTGCCCCCTCATTCCAAAGTCAGCATCGCATCCCATGGCCCACTCCCCTCTCCCCCATCCCTCCAGCCTACTCAATGATAAAAATATGGGTCATCTCTTATTGAATGCTTACCATGTGCATTGTTGGTCCATGGTAGTCCATTGTTGGTCCACTGTTGAACCATTGTTGGTCCATGGTGGTAGGTTGCATAAACAGTCACAGCTGTTCACACCTCCAGGTTTCCATGATCCTTGCCATGTGACTTTGCAGTTCCTCTCATGGAGGCAGAACTTCCTACTTCCTACTTCCTGCTCCATTGATATTGAGCTTGGCCATGTTATTTGCTTCAGCTAAAAGAATATGGTATGAGTAATGATGGGCCATTTTCAAGCCTAGGCTTCAAGAAGCCTTGAATATATTCACTTTGCCTTTTGGACCTCTGTCTCTGCTCTGAGTGCAAGCCTGAACTAGACACCTGGAAAGTGAGAGAATGTGGCCCTGTTACCTGAGTTACCTTAACACCAGCCAACATCTGGTAAATCCCCAGGCCTGTGGGGGAGACCGTCCTAGACCAGCCAGCCCACATCTGACTGCAGAGATGTGAGTGAACCAAGTGACAGGCACAGCAATGTCGAGCCACCCACAGACACTGGAGAAATAATAGTTGGTTTTCATTTTAAGCCATGAGTATTGGGGTGTGGGTCATGCAATAATAACTAACTGGACAAACACTTTGTAAAGAATAGTTTATTTAATCCTCATAATAATCTTAGCAGATTCTATTACTATTCCCATTTTATAGAAGAGAAAACTGAGGTTTAGAGAGTTTTAAGGTCGCACAGGCCTGAAGTAGCAGAGCTAGGATTCCAAGCCCAAATGTCTAAGAGTTCAAAATCTGACATGTTTCACCATATACCCCTGTGGACACCCCATTCCTTGCTTTTCTATTCTTGCTCATTCTGAAAGGGAAGGGTTCAACTGTAACCAGTTGAAATTTGCTAAAATTCAGGATGTTTAAGAAGAAGAAATTCTTTTCATTTGACTAAAAATGAGAACTTCAGGTAACTGACTTTCCTTGGGGTCTCTGTTGTCTTGTGAAGCTTCTCGGAAGCAGTGTCCATGAAGAAATAGATGCAGGGCATTTCTGGACACTTGTGGAAACATTGTTTATGGTAAGAACCTATTTATGCAAATAACACTGTTGCCTGTTCTAAAATTTCCCAGTGTCCCTTCCTAATGAGCTAAAATAATTACTGTTGCTCAATCAGAAATAAGTTTATTCCCATGCAGAATAACTAATTGGACAGGTCAATACACAGATGATGATAAGGGGTAGCTTTGTGAGGATGGAGGGATGAAAGCTGGCCGGAAGCTGCTGTGATTTCAGGGAGGTGATGGAGTCAAGCCCACCATATTGCTTGGTGAAAACTACACTTGTTCTCCATGAAGTCGTTCTTTCAACAGAAAAATGGAGTGACTTTTCTTTTGGGTTTTTTTTTGCGGTACGCGGGCCTCTCACTGTTGTGGCCTCTCCCGATGCGTAGCACAGGCTCCGGACACGCAGGTTCAGCGGCCATGGCTCACGGGCCCAGCCACTCCGCGGCATGTGGGATCTTCGCGGACCGGGGCACGAACCCGTGTCCCCTGCAGCGGCACGCAGACTCTCAACCACTGCGCCACCAGGGAAGCCCAAGAGTGACTTTTCTTTATTCTTATGCGATACACGTAAGAAATGCTTCCACTCTGAGGAAACATGAGTTGGCTTTATTCTTTAGTAGATTCCGATCAATAAACTACGCTCTTGTCAAGCAGTCATCTGTGGTTAATTTGTTTTTTTATTTCCCAAGTTCAGTATTAAGGTTTTCTTTATTTCAAGCAGTTTTTGTTTCAAACATGCAGTAGTTGCTATTCCATCTTGGTTGAGCAGTTTATAGACGTGCAGACAAGAAGTTTCAACATTTCTAGTATGTCATGGAGCTTTCCTATGGCTTAAAGAGAATAAGGAAAATGGTGACTATTTTTCTGCTCACAGCCAGTAAATCTGCTATATTTCCCATTGCTGTAATTACTTTCCAAACAACACAGCTGAGAGTGTGAAAAAATTGAATGCTCTGATGCCTGAATCATTCAGAGCCGTCCTGTTTGTTCCATTGACAAGGACAATTGCCTGACATTTTTTCTGATTTTCCATTCTATACAAAGTTGGGAAAGTTGACATTCTTCTTTTGACTCATTCTCACAAAATGGGAAGAATTCCTTAATGGGACCTTTTCTTGACAGATTCATGGCTTCAGTGTAATTAAATAAGTGAAAATTAAACATAGTTCTTAAAAGCTATCTTGTTTTATGTTGAGAATACTAGTTGAGAATACTAGTATGCCAAATAATCCTATAAGGATTAGAAGTATGACATAATTTAAACTGTATTTTTCTGCCTTGTATTATTGTTTAACTTTTGTAAATATATGTTGATACAAGAATATAATATTCTTTCTATGTTATCTTGCTAAAACATTCTCTCGTATTTTCTGTCAATCACTTCCCCTTCACTTAATTATTTAAAGGTTCTTAGTATTTGTTATACAACATTAACAATTTCAAAAAACATTGTTAATTACTGTAGTATTTTATGCTTGAAATAATAAATGTACATTCATATTCAAATGACCTATATCTTAGTTTCCTTATTTGTAGAATGAGGAAATAATGTCTATGTCTCAGGATTCTTAAAAGAGCTCCATGAGATCATGCTGGTGAAAGCACATTGTTATACTGTAATTCACTGCCTTCATTTAAAATAATCATCACCACCGCATGCATGTATGTATGCATGTACGCATGTATGTAGAGTCTAGTGCACTGGAAAGCACGTTGCTCTAGGGACCAATATACTGTGTCCTACTGCCAGCTCTACTCCTTGTAAGCAGCTTGCCATGGACACAAATAAGCCCTTTTTCATCTGTGGATCTTGGTTTCCTCATTCATAATACAACATGGTTGGATAAGCTTAATATTTGCTTCCTTCATGACCTAAAAACCTTTTTAAAATGTTTTTTATAAATGCAAATGTTGATTTCTTCCCAGTGCTATCTTTCATCTCAAAATAAACAACTCAATGACATGTATACCTGAGTAAAATCTCTGCATGCTTGTTCTATGGTCAAACACCATTAAAAAAATATACATATATAGATAGATAGACAGATATAGATATAGATACATATATATTGATATTCCTCCTAAATGACCAGAAACAATCCAGAGTGAGTGATTCCGAAGTCTTAAGATCTTGGCAGTGTTTTAAAGGTAGCAGACACTACATAAAAACTTTAAAGCAACTCAACAGAGACAGATTTAACTGAGAAGCATCATTGTCACTGGTGACATCTCATTACCAATTCAAGGAAGCTGTCTCACCTAGACATAAACATATTTAGCATTAGCTACAGCATTATACTATTATGAATTTTAGGTCAGAAAATGTGCACTTGTTATGTGTATGCCTAAGGCAAGAAATAATTCACAGCATGCCAGATAAATGTTTATTATACATTTTTAGTTCCTTTATTGTCTACAGTCTATTTTAAGTTCCTTGAGGGCCAGTGCCATGTCTCTGATATCTATAATAAAAAACCACAACATTTATTTAGTGCCTACTAAGGCTTCATATATATAGTAACTTATTTTATCTGTACAACTCAAAGAAGAAATACAAAGAAAGCAGTTAGGCTCGTAGGGAGGCTATACTGCAGCCAGGAATCTGGGAATATTCTGTCTTTCTGCTTTGCCATCCTAGTGTGTGACTTCCATTCTTAAGATGACCTCATGGTTCAGGGTGCCTGCTAGGGTTCCAGCTATCATGTTCGTATTTCAGGCTAAAACAGAACAGAAGAAAAGAAAGGGATATAATGCCCAACTGTATCTGAAACTTTAATAATCCTTTCCAGAAGTTAGAAAGAACACTTAGTCTAACCTCTCATTGGTGAGAACTTAATCACAAGAAGACTGAGCATCACATATATTTCTGGAGACAATGTCCTCACCTAAACGTTCGGAGTCTGTAACCAAGGAAGGGGAGAACATGTAATAGGCAATTTATACAGCTGTCAACTCCATGCTACAGATGCAGACACTAAGGCTGATTTTGGTCAAGTATGTGCACAATCATAAGATATTACAGTTAGTCACCTAGCTCATCCCAAAGTGTGAACTCTTCACGATGTAGTACTGCCATCAGTATTACCTCACAGAAGGCTGCCACATAACGGGCATCAATACCAGTTTCCTGCAGTGAGACAGCAAATGGGCACCCTGGACCGGCAGCAGTAAAATGGTAAAGAACATGGGCTCCTGAGCAGTGCTTCTCAAATTTTAATGTGCACGTGATTCCCCTATGCATCTAGTTACAATGAAGATTATGATTCAGTAGAAATGGGGTGGGACTGAGAGCCTGAATTTCTAACAAACTTGCAGGGAATAGTTATGCTGGATTAAATAAGATATACTATTAAAATTAAATTAATTTCACCTATTACTTTTGATTTTAAACTATGGTCAGTAGAAAACTTTAAACTGCTCAGATTATTTTTTTTAACAACTTTATTGGAGTATAATTGTTTTACAATGTTGTGTTAGTTTCTGCTGTATAACAAAGTGACTCAGCTATACATATACATACATTCCCATATCTCCACCCTCTTGCGTTTCCTACCCACACTCCCTATCCAACCCCACTAGGTGGACACAAAGCACCGAGCTGATCTCCCTGTGCTATGCGGCTGCTTCCCAGTAGCTATCTATTTTACATTTGGTACTGTATATATCTCCATGCCAATCTCACTTCATCCCGCTTATCCTTCCGCTGTGTCCTCAAGTCCATTCTCTACATCTACGTCTTTATTCTTGTCCTGCCCCTAGGTTCTTCAGAACCATTTCTTTTTTTTTTTTCTAATTCCATATATGTTAGCATACAGTATTTGTTTTTCCCTTTCTGACTTATTTCACTCTGTATGACAGTCTCTAGGTCCATCCACCTCACGACAAATAACTCAATTTTGTTTCCTTTTATGGCTGAGTAATACTCCATTGCATATATGTGCCACATCTTCGTTATGCATTCATCTGTCGATGGACACTTAGGTTGCTTCCATGTCCTGGCTATTGTAAATACACCTGCGGTGAACACTGTGGTACATGACTCTTTTTGAATGATGGTTTTCTCAGGGTATATGCCCAAAAGTGGGATTGCTGGGTCATACAGTAGTTCTATTTTTCATTTTTTAAGGAAACTCCATATTGTTCTCCACAGTGGCTGTATCAGTTTACATTCCCACCAACAGTGCAAGAGGGTTCCCTTTTCTCCACACCCTCTCCAGAATTTATTCTTTATAGATTTTTTGACAGTGGCCATTCTAACCAGTGTGAGGTGATACCTCATTGTAGTTTCGATTTGCATTTCTCTAATGATTAGTGATGTTGAGTATCCTTTCATGTGTTTGTTGGCAATCTGTGTATCTTCTTTGGAGAAATCTCTATTTAGGTCTTCTGCCCATTTTTGGATTAGGTTGTTTGTTTTATTGATATTGAGCTGCATGAGCTGCTTGTATATTTTGCAGATTAATCCTTTGTCAGTTGTTTCATTTGGAAATATTTTCTCCCATTCTGAGGGTTCTCTTTTGGTCTTGTTTATGGTTTCCTTTGCTATGCAAACGCTTTCAACTTTCATTAGGTCCCATTTGTTTATCTTGGTTTTTATTTCCATTTCTCTAAGAGGTGGGTCAAAAAGGATCTTGCTGTGATTTATGTCATGGAGTGTTCTGCCTATGTTTTCTTCTAAGAGTTTTATAGTGTCTGGCCTTACATTTAGGTCTTTAATCCATTTCGAGTTTATTTTTGTGTATGGTGTTAGGGAGTGTTCTAATTTCATTCTTTTACATGTAGCTGTCCAGTTTTCCCAGCACCACTTATTGAAGAGGCTTTCTTTTCTCCATTGTATAGTCTTGCCTCCTTTATCAATGATAAGGTGACCATACGTGCGTGTGTTTATCTCTGGGCTTTATATCCAGTTCCATTTATCTTTATTTCTGTTTTTGTGCCAGTACCATACTGTCTTGATTACTTAGCTTTGTAGTATAGTCTGAAGTTAGGGAGCCTGATTTCTCCAGCTCCGTTTTTCTTTCTCAAGATTTCTTTGGCTATTCAGGGTCTTTTGTGTTTCCATACAAATTTTTTGTTCTAGTTCTTTGAAAAATGCCATTGGTAGTTTTATAGGGATTTCATTGATTCTGTAGATTGCTTTGGGTAGTATAGTCATTTTCACAATGTTGATTCTTCCAGTCGAAGAACCTGGTATATCTCTCCATCTGTTTGTATCATCTTTAATTTCCTTCATCAGTGTCTTATAGTTTTCTGCGTACAGGTCTTTTGCCTCTTTAGGTAGGTTTATTCCAAGGTATTGTATTCTTTTTGTTGTGGTGGTAAATGGGAGTGTTTCCTTATTTTCTCTTTCAGATTTTTCATATTAGTGTATTGGAATGCAAGGGATTTCTGTGTATTAATTTTGTATCCTACTACCATACTAAATTCATTGACTAGCTCTAGTAGTTTTCTGGTAGCATCTTCAGGATTCTTTATGTAAAGCATCATGTCATCTGCAAACAGTGAGAGCTTTACTTCTTCTTTTCAATTTGGATTCTTTTTATTTCTTTTTCTTCTCTGAATGCTGTGGCTAAAACTTCCAAAACTATGTTGAATAACAGTGGTGAAAATGGGCAATCTTGTCTTGTTCCTGATGTTAGTGGAAACGGTTTCAGTATTTCACCATTGCGAACGATGTTTGCTGTGGGTATGTCATATATGGCCTTTATTATGTTGAGGTAAGTTCCTTCTATGCCTACTTTCTGGAGGGTTTCTATCATAAATGGGTGTTGAATTTGTCGAAGGCTTTTTCTGCGTCTATTGAGATGATCACATGGATTTTCTCCTTCAGTTTGTAAATATGGTTTATCACATTGATTGATTTGTGTATATTGAAGAATCCTTGCATTCCTGGGATAAACCTCACTTGATCATGGTGTATGATCCTTTAAATGTGCTGTTGGATTCTGTTTGCTGGTATATTGTTGAGGATTTTTGCATCTATGCTCATCAGTGATATTGGCCTATAGTTTTCTTTTTTTGTGGCATCTTTCTCTGGCTTTGGTATCAGGGTGATGGTGGCCTCGTAGAATGAGTTTGGGAGTGTGTTCGTCTCTCTGCTATACTTTGCAAGAATTTGAGAAGGGTAGATGCTAGCTCTTCTCTAAATGTTTGATAGAATTCAACTGTGAAGCCATCTGGTCCTGAGCCTTTGTTTGTTGGAAGATTTTTAATCACAGTTTCAATTTCAGTGCTTGTGACTGGTCTGTTTATATTTTCTATTTCTTCCTGGTTAGGCCTCAGAAGGTTGTGCTTTTCTAAGAATTTGTCCATTTCTTCCAGGTTGTCCATTTTATTGGCATATAGTTGCTTGTAGTAATCTCTCATGATCCTTTGTATTTCTGCAGTGTCAGTTGTTACTTCTCCTTTTTCATTTCTAATTCTATTGATTTGAGTCTTCTCACTTTTTTGCTTGATGAGTCTGGCTAATGGTTTATCAACTTTGTTTATCTTCTTAAAGAACCAGCTTTTAGTTTTATTGATCTTTGCTATTGTTTCTTTCATTTTTTTTTCATTTATTTCTGATCTGATCTTTATGATTTCTTTCCTTCTGCTGACTTTGGGTTTTATTGTTGTTCTTATTCTTCTTTCTCTAATTGCTTTAGGTGTAAGGTTAAGTTGTTTATTTGAGATGTTTCTTGTGTCTTGAGGTAGGACTGTATTGCTATAAACTTCCCTCTTAGAATTGCTTTTGCTGCATCCCATAGGTTTTGGGTTGTTGTGTTTTCATTGTCATTTGTTTGTAGATATTTTTTTATTTCCACTTTGATTTTTTCAGTGATCTCTCAGTTATTTAGTAGTATATTGTTTAACCTCAATGTCTTTGTATTTTTTACAGATTTTTTTTCCTGTAATTGATATCTAGTCTCATAGCGTTGTGGTCGGAAAGAATACTTGATATGATTTCAATTTTCTTAAATTTACCAAGGCTTGATTTGTGACCCAAAGTATGATCTATCCTGGAGAATGTTCCATGAACACTTGAGAAGAAAGTGTAATCTGCTGTTTTTGGATGGAATGTCCTATAAATATTGATTAAGTCCATCTTGTTTAATGTATCATTTAAAGCTTGTGTTTCCTTATTTATTTTCATTTGGAAGATCTGTCCATTGCTGAAAGTGGGGTGTTAAAGTCCCCTACTATTATTGTGTTCCTGTCGATTTCCCCTTTTATGGCTGTTAGCATTTGCCTTATGTATTGAGGTGCTCCTATATTGGGTGCCAAAATACTTACAATTGTTATGTCCTCTTCTTGGATTGATCCCTTGATCATTATGTAGTGTCCTTCTTTGTCTCTTGTAATAGCTAAGTTCCTTTAGCATTTGTTGTAAAGCTGATTTGGTGGTGCTGAATATTCTTAGCTTTTGCTTATCTGTAAAGTTTTTAATTTCTCCATTGAATCTGAATGAGATCATTGCTGGATAGAGTAATCTTGGTTGTCGGTTTTTCTCTTTCATCACTTTAAATAGGTCCTGCCACTCCCTTCTGGCTTGCAGAGTTTCTGCTGAAAGATCAGCTGTTAACTTTATGGGGATTCCCTTGTTTGTTAATTGTTGCTTTTCTCCTGCTGCTTTTAATATTTTTTCTTTGTCTTTAATTTTTGATAGTTTGATTAATATGTGTCTTGGCGTGTCTCTCCTTGGATTTATCCTGTATGGGACTCTCTGTGCTTCCTGGAGTTGATTGACTATTTCCTTACCCTGGGACTCTTATAATTCTAATATTGGTGCATTTAATGTTGTCCCAGAGGTCTCTGAGACTGTCCTCAATTCTTTTCATCCTTTTATCTTTATTCTGCTCTGCAGTAGTTATTTCCACTATTTCATCTTCCAGGTCACTTATCTGTTCTTCTTCCTCAGTTATTCTGCTATTGCTTCCTTCTAGAGAATTTTTAATTTCATTTATTGTGTTGTTCATCATTGTTTGTTTGCTCTTTCATTCTTCTAGTTCCTTGTGAAACGTTTCTTGTATTTTCTCCATTTTATTTCCAAGATTTTGGATCATATTTACTATAATTACTCTGAATTCTTTTTCAGGTAGACTGCGTATTTCCTCCTTATTTGTTTGGTCTGGTGGGTTTTTACCTTGCTCCTTCATCTGCTGTGTATTTCTCTGTATTCTCATTTTGCTTAACTTACTGTGTTTGGGGTCTCTGTTGCGCAGGCTGCAGGTTCGTAATTCCCGTTGTTTTCGGTGTCTGCTCCCAGTGGGTAAGGTTGGTTCAGTGGGTTGTGTAGGCTTCCTGGTGGAGGGGACTGGTCCCTGTGTTCTGGTGGATGAGGCTGGATCTTGTCTTTCAGGGGGATAGGCCCACGTCCGGTGATGTGTTTTGGGGTGTCTGTGAACTTATTATTTTAGGCAGCCTCTCTGCTAATGGGTGGGGTTGTGTTCCTGTCTTGCTAGCTGTCTGGCATAGTGTGTCCAGAACTGTAGCTTCCTGATCGTTGAGTGGAGCTTGGTCTTAGTGTTGGGAAGGAGATTTCTGGGAGAGCTTTCACCATTTGATATTATGTGGGGCCAGGATGTCTCTGGTGGACCAATGCCCTGAACTTGGCTCTCCCACCTCAGAAGCTCAAACCTGACATCTGGCCAGAGCACCAAGACCCTGTCAGTCACACAGCTCAGAAGACAAGGGTGGAAAGAAAGAAAGAAAGAAAGAAAGGAAAGAAAGGAAAGAAAGAAAGAAAGGAAGAAAGAAAGAAAGAAAGAAAGAAAGAAAGAAAGAAAGAAAGAAAGAAAGAAAGAAAGAAAGAAAGAAAGAGAAAGAAAGAAAGAAAGAAAAAAGAAAGAAAGAAAAAGAAAGAAAGAAAAAGAAAGAAAGAAAGAGTGAGAGAAAGAAGGAAAGAAGGAAGGAAAATTAAAAAGTTATTAAAATATAAAAAATTATTAAAAATTAAAAAGTACAAAAAAAAGGAAGCAAAGTAAAGAAGAGAGCAACCAAACCAAAAAACAAATCCACCCATGATAATAAGTGCTTAAAAATTATACTAAAAAAAAAAAAGAAAAAAATTTGACAGTCAGCACCCTATGACAAATTGCAAAAGCAAAGTTATACAGAAAAAAATCACACAAAGAGGCATACACATGAATACTCACAAAAGGAGAAAAGGGGGAAAATATATATATATATATATATATATATATATATATTTTAATTTAACAGAAGAGAGCAACCAAATCAATAAACAAATCTACCAATGATCTTAAGCTCTAAATACTAAACTAAGATATACATTAAATCAGAAACAAATTAGATGCAGAAAGCAAACCCCAACTCTACATTTGCTCCCAAAGTCCACCACCTCAATTTTGGGATGATTCCTTGTCTATTCAGGTATTCCACAGATGCAGGGTACATCAAGTTGATTGTGGAGATTTAATCCGCTGCTCCTGAGGCTTCTGGGAGAGATTTCCCTTTCTCTTCTTTGTTCTCACAGCTCCTGGGGTTCAGATTTGGATCTGGCCCTGCCTCTGCATGTAGGTCACCTGAGGGCGTCTGTTCTTCACTCAGACAGCACGGGGTTAAAGGAGCAGCTGATTAAGTAGCTCTGGCTCACTTAGACTGTGGGGGAGGGAAGGGTACGGATGCAGGGCGAGCCTGTGGCGGCAGAGGCCAGCATGACGTTGCACCAGCCTGAGGTGCGCCATGTGTTCTCCCGGGGAAGTTGTCACTGGATCACGGGACCCTGGCAGTGGCGGGCTGCAGAGGCTCCCTGGAAGGGAGGCGTGGATAGTGACCTGTGCTTGCACACAGGCTTCTTGGTGGCGGCAGCAGAAGCCTTAGCATCTCATGCCCGTCTCTGGTGTCTACACTGATAGCCACGGCTCGCGCCCGTCTCTGGATCTTGTTTAGGTGGTGCTCTGAATCCCCTCTCCTCATGGAACCCGAAACAATGGTCTCTTGCCTCTTAGGCAGGTCCAGACTTTTTCCCGGACTCCCTCCCGGCTAGCTGTGGCGCACTAGCCCCCTACAGGCTGTGTTCACACAGCCAACCCCAGTCCTCTCCCTGGGATCTGACCTCGAAAGCCTGAGCCTCAGCTCCCAGCCCCGCCACCCCGGTGGGTGAGCAGACAAGGCTCTCGGGCTAGTGAGTGCTGGTCAGCACCGATTCTCTGTGCGGGAATCTCTCTGCTTTGCCCTCTGCACCCCTGTTGCTGTGCTCTCCTCCCTGGCTCCGAAGCTTCCCCCCCTCTGCCACCCCCCATCTCCGCCAGTGAAGGGGCTTCCTAGTGTGTGGAAACCTTTCCTCCTTCACAGCTCCCTCCCAGAGGTGCAGGTCCTGTCCCTATTCTTTTGTCTCTGTTTTTTCTTTTTTTTTTTTTTTTTGCCCTACCCAGGTATGTGGGGAGTTTCTTGCATTTTGGGAAGTCCGAGGTCTTCTGGCAGTGTTCAGTAGGTGTTCTGTAGGAGTTGTTCCACATATAGATGTATTTCTGATGCATTTATGGGAAAGAAGGTGATCTCCACATCTTACTCCTCTGCCCTCTTGAAAGTCCTCCCTCACATTGTATTTTTATTGGACAATACTGGTCTAGATTAAGTGATGCTACTTAGTTTAAATCCTGAATCTCCACTTACTAGCAGAAAGACAATGGGTAAATTAACTTCACTAAGTTCAGTCTTCCCTTGTAAACTGGGGGTAATAAAAGTGTTCCCTTCCTAGGGTTGTTGTGATGATTAAGTAAGAGAAAGAAAATAAAGCACTTAACACATGGTAACTCTTTGAAGCTGAACTATAGCACTGGGATTTCAACCAGGACCACTAAACAAAAATCATTTGATGCCTCATATTTTAAAACTATGCCAGGCATAGTAATCAGGCACTTTAATAATCTTTGTTGCCAACTATCAATACTTTAAAAGGGATGTTGGTCTTACACATCACATAAACCAACTCATTCTCCTAATTTTCTAAATTCAGTAAAATTGATGAGATTCCCAGTGAGCCTAAAGACATGAAGTCACATTCAGTCATCAGTGTTGGATGGAATTACGGAACCTACACTTGCAGGTCAGCTGATTCATGTCAGTGTTGCTCGCACAGACCTACATTTTACTGCAGGTCCCCAAAACAATTTATATACAAAAAATGTATCTCTTCCGAGCTCCATGTTTTCACTGGTCCACCTCTTCCCAGAACACGCTGGGTCAGGTGAATTCTCCAGAAGTCAATTCACAGATTGGGCAATTTCCCTAAAGCCAATTAGTGGAAAGGCCAATTCACCAAACCACTGATTCATCACATTGACTTATTTCGACTATTTCATTGTGGTTCATGGGTTGTGATCGTGTCCTCATTACAGCATTTTAAGGAATGTTTAATTTGTTTCTGTCAGAGTCCCCTACTGTTCCAGCTGAAGCAAAAGGGCCAAGAGAGGAAGAGGTTGAAGAAAGAGCAGAGAAAGGAGACTTGAAAAGGGGAAGCTGTGGGGTGGAGAGGAGAGAGACACCACAGAGGGTGAGAAGAGTGTGGTGACAAACTATGATCTCTAATAGGGAGCAGTCTTAGCAATGCATTTTTCAAGATGATTATCGGTCATGCAAGCAGACAATTGTAATAGTTCCTGATATTCGAGAAAGTACTCCAGAATGTATATCTATTGACTATGTGAAGAATTCTTATTAATATAATCTCCTCATGCATAATAATACATTCTAATAATCAATTTTCATATTCAGTAATTATCCATGGGAAACATCTTCCTTGTGTCCCCATCTCTAGGGTCTCTGCCCCTCATTCTCTCATTCTCCAGCTGGCAGTAACAGGAAGTGGGGGCAGAAACGTACTGAAGATTCTTAGCATGCTGTTTGTTACCCATGCAAAAATGAAAAGAGTTTTTTAAAACGTAAGTTAGGTAAATTGGTCGTTGAACACACTTGTCTTTGGCAAAATGGTCATTTAATAAATCAGCTTCTATAGATGGAGAGATATACCATGTTCTTGGATTGGAAGAATCAACATTGTGAAAATGACTCTACTACCCAAAGCAATCTACAGATCCAATGCAATCCCTATCAAACTACCACTGGCATTTTTCACAGAACTAGAACAAAAAATTTCACAATTTGTATGGAAACACAAAAGACCCCGAATAGCCAAAGCAATCTTGAGAACGAAAAACGGAGCTGGAGGAATCAGGCTCCCTGACTTCAGACTATACTACAAAGCTACAGTAATCAAGACAGCATGGTACTGGCACAAAAACAGAAAGATAGATCAATGAAACAGGATAGAAAGCCCAGAGATAAACCCATGCACATATGGACACCTTATCTTTGATAAAGGTGGCAGGAATGTACAGTGGAGAAAGGACAGCCTCTTCAATAAGTGGTGCTGGGAAAACTGGACAGGTACATGTAAAAGTATGAGATTAGATCACTTCCTAACACCATACACAAAAATAAGCTCAAAATGGATTAAAGACCTAAATGTAAGGCCAGAAACTATAAAACTCTTAGAGGAAAACATAGGCAGAACACTCTATGACATAAATCACAGCAAGATCCTTTCTGACCCACTTCCTAGAGTAATGGAAATAAAAACAAAAATAAACAAATGGGACCTAATGAAACTTCAAAGCTTTTGCACAGCAAAGGAAACCATAAACAAGACCAAAAGACAACCCTCAGAATGGGAGAGAATATTTGCAAATGAAGCAACTGACAAAGGATTAATCTCCAAAATTTACAAGCAGCTCATGCAGCTCAATAACAAAAAAAAAAGCAACCCAATCCAAAAATGGGCAGAAGACCTAAATAGACATTTCTCCAAAGAAGATATACAGACTGCCAACAAACACATGAAAGAATGCTCAACATCATTAATCATTAGAGAAATGCAAATCAAAACTACAATGAGATATCATCTCACACCAGTCAGAATGGCCATCATCAAAAAATCTAGAAACAATAAATTCTGGAGAGGGTGTGGAGAAAAGGGAACACTCTTGCACTGCTGGTGGGAATGTGAATTGGTTCAGCCACTATGGAGAACAGTATGGAGGTTCCTTAAAAAACTACAAATAGAACTACCATATGACCCAGCAATCCCACTACTGGGCATATACCCTGAGAAAACCATAATTCAAAAAGAGTCATGTACCAAAATGTTCATTGCAGCTCTATTTACAATAGCCTGGAGATGGAAACAACCTAACTGCCCATCATTGGATGAATGGATAAAGAAGATGTGGCACATATATACAATGGAATATTACTCAGCCATAAAAGGAAACGAAATTGAACTATTTGTAATGAGGTGGATAGACCTAGAGTCTGTCATACAGAGTGAAGTAAGTCAGAAAGAAAAAGACAAATACCGTATGCTAACACATATATATGGAATTTAAGAAAAAAAAATGTCATGAAGAACCTAGGTGTAAGACAGGAATAAAGACACAGACCTACTGGAGAACGGACTTGAGGATATGGGGAGGGGGAAGGGTGAGCTGTGACAGGGCGAGAGAGTGTCATGGACATATATACACACTAACAAACGTAAGGTAGATAGCTAGTGGGAAGCAGCCGCATGGCACAGGGATATCGGCTCGGTGCTTTGTGACTGCCTGGAAGGGTGGGATAAGGAGGGTGGGAGGGAGGGAGACGCAAGAGGGAAGAGATATGGGAACATATGTATATGTATAACTGATTCACTTTGTTATAAAGCAGAAATTAACACACCACTGTAAAGCAATTATACCCCAATAAAGATGTTTAAAAAAAAAAATCAGCTTCTAGAATATATATATATATATACCTGAATTGCTGTGCTCTATATCTGAGACTTACACGATATTGTAAATCAACTACATGTCAATAAAAAAAAATTTTTTAAGAACTAATTTTAAAAATCAATCAATCAACCATTCAATCAGTCAGTCAGCTTCTAGGAGCTGGCCTGCTTCTGGACGTGCAAAGAAAGCTGATGATGGATGAATTAGGAGGCAGGAGCTAAAAACTGGAGAGGTTTTGTATTCTGCTTTCTATTTCCATAAGAAAAAGCTTTAGACAAACATTGATCAGGTATATACAATCCTTTACTTTAAGAGCCCTGGCTATTGTGTAGGGTCTAAAGCAATGTCAACAAATATTTGTCCCTGAGCCCTGCCCCCTCCTCACCCATCCTTCACTTATCAACCATGCTGCTGCTCCCTGCTTCAGTGGATGTGACGAGAACCTTCTTAGTCACCCCAAGGTCAGTGCACTTTTGGGTATTTGAGTAACGGGAAATGTAATTGCCAACCCGAGTCTCCCAACTATCTTAGCACATACAAGCGAACAGAGCTGTTCTTCCCCAAAAATAGAGTGAAAAAGAAATATACCACTATCTTAATGAGAGAGCATAATTCAAAGACCAGGAAGGCATGCCTAAGCGCAGACTGAAGGTCTTAGAGTAATTAAAGACTGTGTCAGGGAGAAGGGGTGCTGAGAGATCTGAAAGGAATTACTGATGATGGTCACCTCAGATCACGGATGCCTTTCTCCCTAAATCCACCTGTGTGGGCCTAGAGGCAGCTGTGTTCATCTCCTGAGATGGGAACATTAGGTTGTCATAACCTGGTTCATTTAAAATTTCCATACTGGATTTGACCGTCTCTCCTCGTCTTCTGGGTTTGCACAAGAAAGTTTCTAAATCTAATTTGACTTCTGTGAGCTACAAGTATCTGAGCCTCTTAGCAAATATATCTCTTTCTATAAATTCTGCTTTATAATCATTCTTAGGATAATCATAATTATCATTTTTACTCCGTCTTACCTGCTATATGTGTGTGTATATACATGAGGCTCTTAGATCTTTACAACAATGTTATGAGGTAGATATTTGGATCCTCATTTATAGAGGAAATAACCAGATCTCAAATATGTAAGGAATACGTTCAGCTCCAGAGACCTCAGCTGGACAAAAACCAAAGAAAGAATATGTTTGACTCCAAAGTCTGTGGTGCTCAACCCTTGCGTGCTAGAGTCTTCTGAGTCTAAAAGCCACTAGTGGGTCACTCTTGAGAGGTGAAAAGACCAGGTATCTGAACCAGATTCTGAATTATGGAAAATCCACACTTTTACAGGCAGTCTCTCCTGGGCGTAATGGAATAATATTGTCCATAACTGCATCAACTGTTTGCAACTTCCTGGTTTTCTTATTATTTTGAAAGTCAAATTACTATGTAATAATAACCATACACATGTGCTTAATATTTTTCTCATATACGTACGTGTGTGTGTGTGTGTGTGTGTGTATTTAGATTACTGTAGTAGAATAAAAGCCATTGTTTTTTGTTCACAGAATATCTATTAACGTCTCACAAAGTAAGAGCACTCTTAGTTAAACATATGCAAATAAAGTGACCTAGACTCAGGCTCCAGAGATCAATTCTTTGGGTCAGGATCAGCTTTTGGCTGAAACAAGGCAGTACACCTTGCTCCCCAACAAAAATATAATAATGACAATGAGGCCAACCAAAACCTGACTAGCACAGGAGTCCAGCCAGTAATGAAAACCAGAAATTCTAGAGCTGCCAGAAGTTGACGTCAAGATGAAAGTCAAAAGCAAAAACCAAACAAAACAAAACACAACTAGGCTCAATGCAGAAACAGCCCTATGACGAATACACTGGAACAACTTGGAAAATTCTCATTCATAAAAGCTTCCTTCTTTTCCCTTATAATTTAAACCTCCATCTCTCACAATTTGTGAAACATCGAGCCAATCCTTGGATCCCTTGGATGAGGACAGTTTAGAAAGCAGTGAGGACAGATGAAGGGTTTCCCTCTTTCTCAGTGGAGGGTAGAAGGCTTCACAGTGGGAACCTTGATAGGTACATATGATAATTCTCAGAATATTGAGTTTATCAGAACATCCTGTTCTTTGGTAAAATAAGGCTTTCCTGACACAAATATTCCCGACCTTGGGAAAGTATTTATGAGTGTTACATACAAAAGGATGTGTTTTTGTGTTTGCCATCTGTGAAATGAGAGCAGTGAACGATGCTCGGAAATGGCCGGAACACAATTCATTGGTTGGGAGGGCTTCCAGTATTTTAAAAGGCTCAAGTTGGCATTCGAAGAGAACATGAGAATTTACCTTCACACCACTTAAGTCTTAACAAAAGAAGAATGACAATTAATATAGGGAAAAGGAGTTTCTTTCAGAACACAGGAAACTGAGTCAGAGAAAAATCCAGGCCTCAGATTCCAACTCCAATTTTGGTCCGAATGAGCTCACTGGGCAGTAAGGGCATATGAATGGCAAACTTTCATTTGAAGGAAAGGTAGGGAAGGGGTGGGCCAGGGAAGCCCCATATAATTCAACCTACAATCCCCCTGGTTCTTAAATGTTCAAAGAAATGACACAGTAAAAATAAGCAAGCAAAATACCCACCAAACAAACAAAAAACAAAACAAAACCTTGTAAGGGCATGGTTCTAAACATAGCAGGATCAAAAAACCCTCAAGATTTTCTTCAGGCAGGAAATGAAGAAACAAGTACCTGGAAGCAGGAAAGAGGTCTGAGACCTACAAGAACAGATCTATAAGAGCATCAGCAAGATGCGAGCCTCGCTAGATACATACTGACCGTGACTCTATCGGGTTCCTTTGAATCGGAAAGGGGAAGTTGAATTTCAGTGTACATCCAATAGTATAAACCACAAACCCTTGCTAAAAAATAAAAACTCTCACCTCACACCATTGGAAGATGCTCAGGTCAATGGAAAAGTGGCATTTGCTTTATCATTCTGCTTTACAGTTAAATTTCCCGAAATAGATTGTTTTTGTGTTAAGTCAATTGTGTCATTCACAACCATCCTACCTTTTTAGTAAATAAAGTAACTTCCATTTGTTGGTGGTACGTGAGGGCTATTGCCCTCTCTTCCCTACTATCATGACCAGATTGCAATGAAAACAAGTCTAAAACCAAGTTTCTTTGCACATACAAACATTTATTACCAAACAGGTATGACACCAGTTTATAAACTAGCAAGTAAACTCAAGAAACACCAGCTCTCTGTTCTTCTAACTGCTCTGACAGCTCACTCCAGGAAAGGTCTGCTCAGGACAAATGCAATAAGGTTTTACTGGCAGGAATAAGGCAAAAAGAACCCCAGAAATCTGTGTCTGTACATAGACCATTTTGTTTTCTACCTGTTTGTCTGTCTATCTATCTATCTATCTATGTATCTTTTAGAATCTAAAGTTCCATTCTGAAGCATACAATCTAGATTTATTGGATTCTTGCTCCCTGTTCACATAAGGTTACAAAAGCCTTTAGAATGCCACATATTCTAAGATGTAGAATAAACCCTACTAATGTAAATGTATATCTACCATGCCACCTCGATTGAAGTGCTTTAAAGTACAAACAACAATAGAAATAACTCAAGTGTCCATCAATATGGGGGCATATTCTGCCCAGTGCCACAGTCTAGCCAGCTGCAGTGTCAGCCACAGACCCAGGGGTTTTTATTTAATTCCAGAAAGTTCCAGCCTACATGGCAGGTGAAGGAGGTTTCCTTGGACTGTCATCAGAGTTCTGCAGGATGTCTATCTGGCCAAAAGCAAGAAGATGGAACTGTTAGGTAGCGGAAGGTTATTAAAATATAGACCAAGAAGGGAAGAAAAGGGCAAAGGTAGAAAAGAATGGTATTGATTTCCTGTAATGAGTCCTTATAAAATGCTTTCTCCTCCCTGGAGACCCAGTAGAATTCAATTGCTATCAAACCAAACTAAAATTATGAAACAGACTCTCTTTCTTCTTGCATTGTAATAAATAACTTCTCGTGCCAATTTCAGGTTGCTAGAGAATTTTTTAAATTATTATTTACAAGTAAGTCAATTCTGATAGGAGATGAGTTTCTATTCTTAGGGTTATAGATCACTTCTAACGTGTTCAGCTAATTGGGTCACCATTGTTTCACCCTGCTCATTTATAATTCCAGTATTTTCTTTCCCAAGATGTTTTACCCGCCCCCCAAAACATCAAACCAAAAACAAAACAAACAAACAAAAAAACTCCTAAAATCTCTAGTTAGTATTACAATTCAGTTCATAAAAATAAAATCAAGGGAGGTTCACTTTTTTCTTTTTTACAAAGTGGGGCAATTTTTTTAAAAAGGTAGAGCACAGGAAGATATCCAAATAAAGGAATAATCTTACCAGTTTCTTTATTTAGTCTCGTTTCATATTTACTAAACTAGCTTCATTTTGAATGACTTCCCAAGAAACTAAACAGGCAAGCACACTGCTTAGACCAGCCCTGCCGTGTCCAGGCCTGTGTGAGCCTGCGGCAATCTTTAGCTGTCTAACTTGGTCCAAACTTCTCCAAGGAAGAGATTATAACTAGGATATATAGTGGGAGTGTACATTGGTAATGGCTTTAAAGATATATATTCAAAGGTTTTGAATGTTCTGGCAAGGCTGCAGTAAGAATGATTGCCCTTCTCTGCCTTTCTTTGCCTTCTATTCTTCCCCAATCCCCGTCTTGTATGTAAAAATCAAGTGCTCACACACACCCCTACACATATTCAACATTCTGAACCGAATTGCATGTCCACAGGGACAGATGAGCAGTATTAGAAGCTCTGCTGACTCCCTCCGTGTGCAGTGCTGAATTGACAATTTATGCCTGCAGGTGGCTGCCTGCAAATGCGATTAGGCCCTGTTCTCACTGGGAGGGATCACGTGCACCTCATTAGCTCGTCCAAGATGGTATTAATACTAGTAACTTTTTACTTATAAGAAAAATGGACAACTTATGCCAAAGGAAGTGAAATGTATGACCAGCCTAGGTTATGCAGCCAATGCTATTTTGTACAGAGAAGTCCATTATGTTTAGATGGAGTTGGATCATCCTGGACTCATTAACAAAGCTTTTTCTCAACAGAAAGAGAAACCCCTTTTCCTCCTTGGAACTTCTGAACAATACAGTGCATGGTCCTTCCAAAGAAACGTGTTTGCCGTTTAGCGGAAGGAACACAGGCTTTGGAGTAAGACTGACCTACATTCTAATCATATCTTGAAGGTGTTAGCCCACCAATGAGTAGCTGAGTCAGGGTTTGGACATGGATTGCTTGATGCTAGTCCCTTTCTTTTCTTTTTTAATGTAACTCAGGATCCAGGGCACACAATGAAATGAGTAAATGTCATGTCCCAGGAAATTCATAATTGAGACCTTGGCCGATTTCAATGAGCCTTTTAGAAAACACAGGTTTATAAAGGCAGGTTATGTTATTTTGAAATAGCATCTTAGGAGATCTTTCTGGGATTAGGATGTACCCTGAGACATCATTCTCAGGTGCCACGTGAAGCATGTCCATTATGACTTGTGGCTTGAGAAAGTTCATGCTTCTGTTAGTTGGAAAATCAAATCTGAACTAAAAATCACTGGAATATTAATCTCAGATGACTCCTAATGTGAATCAGGTAAATAAAAAAGCAGGAGGCCTTGAGGTGAAGAGCTGGGGCAAGAATTACAGGAAATATGAGTGTTCTAGAGAATAAATGAGAAGCCATATCTTGGCCAGAGCAAATTTCAGATCTACCTGCAATGGAATGGCAGGCATTGCATGCTCTGTTAAGGCAGGAGAGGAGCATATTTAAGAGTTCAGTCTATACATAGCAGCTCTATTTACAATATCCAAGACATAGAAGCAACGTTAGTGTTCATCGACAGATGAATGGATAAAGAAGATGTGGGATATATAGACAGTGGAATATTACTCAGCCATGAAAAAGGATGAAATTTTGCCATTTGCAGCAACATGGATGGACCTAGAGGGCATTATGCTAAGTGAAATAAGTCAGAGAGAGATAAATACTGTATGATATCGCTTACATGCAGAATCTAAAAACTACAACAAGCTAGTGTATATAACATATTGTACAAGACGTGACTCACAGATATAGAGAACTAGTGGTTACCAGTGGGGGGGCAGGAGGGGCAGTATAGGGGTGGGGGAGTGGGATACACAAACTATTGGATGTAAGACAGGCTCAAGGATATATTGTACAACACGGGGAATAGAGCCAATATTTTGTACTAACTGTAAATGAAAAGTAACCTCTAAGAATTGTATAAATTTTTTTTTAATTTTAAAAAGAGTTCAGTCTCCAGACTTAAGACTGCCAGCATTTTAATCCTTGTTGCACCACCTACTGACCATCATGTCTTTTGCAAATTATCTGATCCCTTGAAGCTTCAAGTAGATATATTAACAGTATCTCCTTGGCAGGTTGGTTGTAAACGATGGCTCTGTATAATAGATCATGGACATCATTATCACCCTACGCTCTCATCTATATAACTTGGCTTATAAATACACCCCGAAGCAGTGTTCTAACATGTTCCAATACAAGAAAAAGATGATGAAATGTCTATAAAAAATGAAATGAGAGTTCTCAGTCCAGTCAATGGTAGTATGTTTCTCTAAACCAGTTTTTTCATCTCTTATCTCCTTTCTATTTATCCTTCAAGGCTCAGTTCAACTCAACTTGACCTCAATAAATCTCCAATCCCCAAAATCAGAGCATTAATTCCTCCTTTCTTTAAATTCCCAAAAATCATTGTATTGACTCTTACTTGCTGCAGTTAGTTCTTTCTGTTTGGTACCCTGGTAACTGCATGTCCCTCTCACCAGCTAATTTAGCAAATTCTTGAGGACTCATTTCTGATTCCAAATAGAGCCTCATGCTTTCAGCATGGGAAATAATTCTATTAATACCAGAAAATATTTTCATGGACAATAAGACACTGAAAACACACACACACAACTGACTGTGGTTCACCAACTTTGTCTTAAAAGTGAAAATGTAGACATAGCCTCACTGTACAATGCAATTTTTGGAAAGAAACAATACATGATTCTAATCAGTGAAAGACACAGAGCAGCTCCACCCTCTCCACAATTTTGTAGCCTTCATTAGCCTCACAGAAAAGATCAAGGAAGGAAAAGAGACCCATAGTCCTGTATATAGAATTGTATTATTGAGAGGGAATGCCCACAGCTCTTTGTTGCCCTCTGTTATGAATGAAAGGGAAGATGGGAAGCCATCTAAATGCCTGAAAAAGACAGTTGAAACACAGAGTTAATGACAAACTTCCTTGCAATTGCATATATATATATATATATATATATATATATATATATATGTAAACTTCTTTCTCACAAAGGTCATTGCCTGAGCCTAGGACCCCCTCACACAAATAATTCCTGTGCAGAGATAATTTTTAATTAAATTGCATTTAACTGCCTATTAAAGTTTATCATCAAAACCCGGCACACCTCAACCATTACCTACAAATTCCCAGGCTATTTAAAACAATCAACATAGGGCAGGTGCTTGGAAAATAGTTCAAATTCTCTCTCTCACTTTCACACACATAAACACAGAGAAAATATTTTGAATGCAGAGTGATTCAAAATGTACCACCCATCACCACTAAAATAGCCCTTTCTCCTGCTATGTAAGAGGAATTTAGATGATTTTTTAAGTCAGTGTTTGGGTCCAGAAAGGCTTTCCTTTTTAGTCTCAAGAAACACAATAATCCATTCCTATAAGAGAGAAAAATATGTTTTTCCCAAATATGTTGCACAGAAAAGATAAGAGGACTCCTCCCCAGGGAGATGGGAAGAACAAACAGTGTTGTCAGCACAGGAAGGCTGCTGCAGAGGTGGCCACATCCCCCTGCCACCCTGATCACAGAAAGCCAGGAAGTAGGCTGTTTATTTGGGAACCACCATGAGAACCATGCTGCAGCCCCGACCCCGAGGAGGGCGGGGGAGAAACAACGGAAACCTGGGAAAGGCCGTGATTCCCACACAGCGTCCTTCTCCATCCCCCAGAGCGTAATCTGCTTCTGAGCCTGAGACCACAAGGCCAGGGGATCGGCCGCCACACCTGCCCTGCCCAGGACACAACGGGGAAGTGGGCCGGAGATACCTGACAAGGACAGGAAGGAAAATCCCAAAACTATTCATTCAGGTTGTCTCCAGAGAAAAACGAGTTTGAGAGGATACTCCGTATGGCGGATCGCTGCCGAGTCAATTTAGCTGAGCAGGAGCATTGTTTATCAGGATTCCCTCCACTGCATAATTCCAGCTTATCCTGGGCCATAAGAAACATATATAGTGGGATTTGGAAACTAGGCTTAAACCATACTCTTCTCAAGCTCTGAAGGTCAGTGCAGGCACCCGGGCGCCATCACGGCTCACCTGTGTAATGGCTGCTCCGGACTCACCTGGTGGGTGTGGGCGGAGCCAGGCACTCAGCTCCTTCTCTCACCCAGGTGCCCTCCTTCAGGTTCCAGCTCCCACGCCAGGTGCAGGCTCAGCAACCCTGTGAGGCAGCACTTTCTCCTGCAGGCCACTCGCATCATTGAAGTTGGAAGCTTCCAGACAGAGGCTGATGGGGCTTCCAGCCCCTCCTCCTGGATTTGCTTGTCTGTTTTCTCTCCCACTTCACATCTATCTTTCCTTCTTGCCTGCCTGCCCTGCTGACTTCAGACTCCTGTGCCAGAGTTAGAATCGACACCCATACATAACTTCTTACCTCCCTTAACTGTGAATGGTCAAATCTTAGTGAAAAAATAGTTGATACTATACCATTCCTAGTGATTCTGTTTCACTGGTCAAACCTCGCCTGGTACTATCTAAAGTCCAGAAGAGAGTCTGCCCATGTCCTTGGTGCTGGGGTTTAACCTTGTTATTAACCAGATGATTTGATATAGGCAAGCCGGAGCTCTTGATATTTCTGATAAAATTAAGTCATGAAAATATAATTGTAGAACTGAAAAATGGGACAGGAGCAGATGGCAATAAATGCCCATTCTAAAACAATGAAAATGATGGTTGGAAATCATGAGAATTCTAAATTAGAGAATATTTCAATAAATGTATGTTCATTTAATATGTATAGACCTATATATAACTATATACCCATATATGTGTGTATATATACATACACCCACACACACACAGAGTTATGACAAACAACATGTTACCCAGCACACATCTCCATGGGACTCATTTCTGTAAACAAATATGAATTGACAGGCTGCCAAAGGAATACTGAAATGTTAATCCTTAATTCAGGCTGGTTTGGAGAAAATAACATTGCTTTCTGTAAGTCTGAGAAATAAAAATGACTGGTTATAGTGTCTTCTATATTACTATTTTTTTTTTTTTTTTGGTACGCGGGCCTCTCACTGTTGTGGCCTCTCCCGTTGAGGCACATAGGCTCTGGACGCGCAGGCTCAGCGGCCATGGCTCACGGGCCCAGCCGCCCCGCAGCATGTGGGATCTTCCCGGACTGGGGCACGAACCCGTGTCCCCTGCATCAGCAAGCAGACTCTCAACCTCTGCGCCACCAGGGAAGCCCTATATTACTTCTTTATACTCCATCTCATTTCCAAAAGTATTTGAGGCAGCTTGCAAAATATGTACACTAAAGAAAAATAAGTCGATGATGAAAGTGGAGCAAAGGAAAACTATGGCTATAAATATACAACAGAGCAGGTTTGAAATGAATTCAGAAACATGTACAAATTCAAAAGAATGCATACAATTAATTCCTGTGCAGTTGAGTATAACACGTATCTGCAGTGGGGCCCAGAGACCTGAAAAACGAAGGCAATATTAGACTAAATCAATCAAGATTTAGTATCCTGTGTGTGGAAACTGATCATTTAATTTTACTCTATACTGATCAGGTCTTTCCTATAAGGTTTATTCAATTTATGGTTCCAGGTCCTAAAAGATTTAGGCAATCAGAAACATGTTTAGTCAAGACTAAGGAAATAGTGAAAAGACTTGAAATAATGCCCTGGGAAGAGTGGCTGAAGGAGCTGACAGGTTTAACCTAAAAGAAGGAAGTTTTTATGAGATAGAATAACTGCTTTCAGTGTAAAGGACTCCTCAGTAGAATAGGACAAACATGAATGTATTACCTGGGGATAAATATAAAGTCAGGCTAAGGGTAAAGGAAATCAATGTAAGCTGAATGCAGTATTCACATTTATACAAATGTAAACATGAAATCAAAGGCTTTGAGGGTTTTGAGCAGAGGTCTTCAAGCAAGTAAGACTCCTCCTTGCCAGGGATGTCACAAAGAAGAGGCAAACCCGGGTGTGAGACTGAAAAAAGCTGTCAGCTGTCATTTCCTGTCTTGATCCCTATCATAAACACTACCCCAGGACTTGTAGTACATGATTTTCCCAAAAATCATAGGCCAAATCCTTGCAGTTTAAGAAACAGAACAGGGCTTCCCTGGTGGCGCACTGGTTGAGAGTCCGCCTGCTGATGCAGGGGACACAGGTTCGTGCCCCGGTCTGGGAAGATCCCACGTGCCGCGGAGCGGCTGGGCCCGTGAGCCATGGCCGCTGAGTCTGTGCGTCCGGAGCCTGTGCTCCGCAACGGGGGAGGCCACAACAGTGAGAGGCCCGCATACCGCAAAAAAAAAAAAAAAAAAAAAAAAAAGAAACAGAACAGAGCCCTAAATGTGACAGGTGAGAGCTTTGTCCTTCTTCCTGGGGAACTGAGCAGTTCCCCAGAAAAGTGGCCACACCTGAGACACACCTGTTACTCAGTGATGCCCTCCCGGTTCTCCTTGGTTGTTCCTCCCGCACTTTATAACCCTTCCAACGCAGGCTCTCCCTGACTGGACTATAAGGCAGAGGTTGCGTGTGGACCGCTTCCAGCCCACAGGCTTAAGCCTACGTGGAGTTTAAAGTTTTAAAATTAGTTTCCGCATTTAAAACTAAGGAAAATTCACACAGAATTTGAGATTGGCAACTAGTCTTGAAGAATAGAAAGACCTGGGACTCCTGAGCCCACTTTCCTGCTCGGCACTGTCATCGCCAAAGCTGGATTGAACCCCTCTTTAGATGAAGCCTGGTCCCCAGTAGGCGCCCCTCCTCATTGGCTCATATGTTTACACAAGCTGACTGGCCCTGGCTGAATGTGGAATCCCTGTATGATAGACTTTTTACTTTTATTTTGTTGGACTGGGAAATTTTTAGTATTTATCTTCTTAAGAATGTCTTAGCCGGGTTCCCCAGAGAATAGAGCCTGAGGAAAGGATTAAGTGCATTATGAGGGAAGTCCAAACCTAGGGCAACAAGAGTACAGAAAAAGCAAAGTGAGATAGGAAATCATAGGAAGCAATTGCTGGGAGCTGTATAACATTTCTGGGCATTGCATCCCACTTAATAGGTGCAAACACTCAGCCAGGTGGGATGTCTCAGAACAGTTTGTACAAGAAACTTTGTTACCATGGACAGGACGAAGAGAGGGATGTGCTCCCTTCAATCTACTTTTTCCCATTGGTCCAAGTTTGCCTCATTGGAAATTAATCTCTCTACGCTTCTGGATTGTATGACCTGGTCCCCTTGACGGGCTTTATGATGCCAGACTCATGCCCCAAGGTGTGGTGGTTCTACCCTATTTCTAAAAATGGGAGGAGGAGACAGAAATCCCAGGTGTGCGACTGGTGGGGCTGGCTGTGTGCTGGCAGCCAAGGGCAGCAGAAGAGGTGCTTGACCCCCAGTGGTGGGACTCGCCATGGTCTGAATGGAATGTCAGCCACTGACAAAAAGCAAGTGAATGAGAGTCATTGGAAGTGAGGTTGAGGGGGCCTAATGCAGGGGTTCAGCCAAGCTGCCACCTGTTTTTTGTAGAGCTGTGAGCTAAAAATGACCTCACGATTGTAAATGTAACTGCTGTCCGTGAGCGACTGGAAGAGGCTTCCAAGCTTAATGCCCTGTCATCTATTTGTGGAATTACCTACAAAAACACAAAATAGCTTTTATGGTTTTAACCCCAATAGCAATATAGTAACTCTATTCCCAGATGAAAATAATCCCAGAGCATCATCCTTAAATGCAACAGGGCAAGAAAGAGAGCTAATATTATTTACTATGTTTCTAATTCAAGTCACATGTTTTTTGAATTTTAAAATTCTACATGGGAGAAAACCCCATGTGCACACACACAGCAACCACAGCCCTGAGCAGCCTTCTGTGTGTCCCAAGGGGTACGTGTCCTGTGGCTCTCATCTGACGTGAGTTAAAGGCTCGCAGTGAGCCAGCTCTGGGCCAGGAGAAACCATAGAAAGCCACGCTAATAATAGGCCGATTTTGCTGACAGCTAGAGCAGAGAAGTCATCTCTGTGGCTGACTATATTAAGAACGCTGTATGAAGAAAGATTTTGAGCATTTTGAGGATATCTTTTATTTGGACGTCAACTAAGTTCTATTTATTCATTCACTCAAAAAGCATCCACTGAGAGCCTAACTGTACTAGGTGCTCGGTGAGACGCTGAGAATACTTAGATAGATAGGACACAGATCCTGCCCTGGCACTTGGGATCTTGTCAACCAACACTCTGGCCCCCATTGCCTGGATGCTGTCAACTATGCATTCCCTCCCAGAATAGCCTTCTCTGGGGACCTGGGCTCCCAGGGGAACAGCATCTAACTATTCTTGGCTCCACTTTTCAGGCCTTTCGTGGCAGCTGAAGAGCATGCCAGCCTGCCCCAGCACATGTGCCTCTGAGCCAAGCATGTGCAGGGCCTGCTTTCCCAAGAGAGGACCCAGCCCAGGCTCCAGGGCATCAGGACACCTCCTCTGCACAGCTCTGGAAGCAGCCTCTCTGCCACTCAGCTGCTGACCTACTTTGTGAGAACCAAGCATTCCTCCAATCTGTCTAAAAGTGGATTTTCCTTGGGTGTCTTAGGGGATCTTGGGACACGAAGCTGGAGTTTGATTCCTTTCTGATAGGACTCACTAGGCATGAGGAGGGGTCTCTGAAACAGCCACTGATGACACTCTGTGTATATCACAAATGCTCTCAATGGTGCCTCCTAAGGAATAGTGTTTTAAAAAACAAAGAAAGAAAAAAGTAGTTCCATATGAGGCAGCATGGTGTACCAGAACTCACGTAAATGTTCTTTGATTACTTTCTACCACTTTTGGCCATTAAACCTGAAACCTTATTCGCACAGCTCTGCTCTAAAGGTGCAGGAAAGCTGTATTTCTGGTGAACTGGAGTAAGAATTCTGTCACTTGAATATCCTTCAAAATACTGGAAGCATTTTATCTTACTTAAGAATTTTTAAAAAGATGTGGTCATGACATTTTAGAAAACTATGGAGACAATAAAAAGATCAGTGGTTGCCAGGGTTAGGGAGGAGAGAAGGATGAATAGGCGGAGTACAGAATATTTTTAGGGCAGTGAAAAAATCTGCATGATACTATAATGGTGGAGAGATGTCATTTTACATTTGTTCAGGACCATAGATTGTAAATACGACACCAAGAGTGAATCGTCACATCGACTGTGGACTCGGGTAATAGTGATGAGTCAATGTAGGTTCATCAGTGATAACACATGGACCACTCTGGTGGGAGATGTTCCTAGTGGGGGGGAGCTGTGTATGTGTGGGGGCAGGAGGCATATGGGAAACCTCTGTACCTTCCTCTCCATTATGCTGTGAACCTAAAGCTTCTGTAAAAAAAAAAAAAAAAAAGAAAGAAAGAAAAAGGTAAAAAATGGTGGTAAGGGAGAACACCTGATAATACTGAACTGAAGAAATATAAAAAGATGCTTCCAGATAGAAGTATAAAAAAATCTTTCTAGGAAACAAAGTCTTTGTCTTCAATTGTACACTGGTGTCCTGAGTGTAACTGGGTAAGTTCTGGCCACTTTGGGCTTTAGTGTCCTTATTTTTAAAACAACAAGGTAGGACAAGTTTCTGGAAGCTAGAAGAGTACCTGGTATACAGCAGGCACTCAACTATTACATTTCATAGACTGTCAATTTAGTTTGTTGAATTTAATCCAGCTCTAATTTTCTATGATTGGTCATTTATTTGCTCCCAGAATAACTTAGGCTAAACTAGACTTCCTTTTAGCTAACCACCATGCATGGCCTGCTGCAGTCAACTCTCTGCTTCTCTGGCTTACTTGACCCTCTGTGGTTGGCTTCTGACTCATTCCAGAGGCCACAATCTTGAGCCTAAAGAAAGTGCATTGAGGAAATCATCCCCCAGCATCTTACAAAGAACCTACACACACTCCATGCCCTGCTGAGCAGACCTGCATCACACAAACAACTGGCAACTCAGAGGGTCCTGGGAGGAAGATGGGAGTGTGAGTCTCCACCCACATCAGGCCTACAACCGTTAGGGGCGTGGCCTGCATAAGAACCTTCAGGAAGGATGGGTCAGTAAAAACGTAGAAATATTTACAACAGATTCATGCTTTATACCAAGGAGTAGGCTCTAAACTGTAAGACAAAAAAATCATATGCATTCAAAACAACATTAGAAAACACTCCAAACTTCTAGAATGGTATATATTCAACAGATGCCCCTCCCCTGCCATTTTTTTTCCTCAGCTTTGGAAAAAATCATTCTTTCTTTAGTTAAATGCCAGAGGAGATAACTGGCTTACATTTAGTGGACCACATTATATATAAATATTATTTTTAAAACGAGAATCATAATTAGCACCACAAGATATTCCACTACAGGAAGTGTGCCCACCCTGAGTCTTACACGTAGTCAGTGGAACAGCAAGTGAAAAATAAGGTGTTTTCCTCATTTCTTCTTTTTCTTTGCTGACCACTGAGAGTTAGATTTTTGTGGTACATGTTCACATTATGGCACTCCCCAGCACCTATGGAAAACCAACATCCAGCTTAACCAGGGTCGATACATGGAAGGGGATGTGTGCAGGGGGTGGAACCTTCACAGTGAATAGGTTCCAAAGGAGGTTTCGGGCAGGAGCTAATCAGTGACGGGTGCTCGGCTCAAGCTTCCAGGGAGCACACATTATCCTTCAGAGGATCTGGAACTGGCTATTAGAAGCTGTGACACCGGGACCAGGGTAGAGTGGGAGGGTCCTTAACCCCAGAGGACAATGGCAGGAGAGATGAGCAGGCCCCTGTGGGTCCAGAGAGCATGTTTAAGTGAATTAGCATAAGGCACTCCTTTGACAGACAGCCCTGCACCAAGTGGTGCAGCTTGGCACCAGCTGGTGGATTGGCTTTCTGCCCCCGCCCACTCTCCCAGCCTGGAACCTTTGTCCAGCACTCAAGCTGTATAGCCTACACAGTGGCCCCGAGGATGAGAGCTGCACCAGAGGGAGTGTGATGGTCAAGGTCTGCCTTAATCCTCTCACTTTGTGAAACTGAGTTGGCCCCAGGGCTTGGGTCGTCTTAGCAGGTGGGGTCTGCAGAACTTTAAGGCAGGCAGCCAGGGCTCTCATTATGTGTGCTGGGCTCCAGAACAATCCTTTAATCCCACCAACAAGCCCTGCAAGGATAAACACTGATTCTCCTTTTATTTAATTAGAGGACTGTTGTCTCATGAGCACCCTGCCTGATCCATGAATACCTATTGTTCAAAAGGTAACTGCATGTTCAGCACTGCTCGATGGAAGCGAGACCACGTGAGCTTGTCCTGTTTGCTTGACATTTTGAAAATCCTTTGCCTAAGCGTACAGAATTCATTTCCTTATGTTGCATACAATCAAGGCATTCCAGGAGGCACTGTATGATTATGTGTTGTTTTTGATCATCGCTGCGACTCACGGAGAAGGCTGTGCCAAGCCAGCCAGCACTTGGCCAGGCTGCCTCTAAAGCCTTGGCATATGGAGTAATGACCAGGCTAAGGCTGAAGCTCCAGGGTGCCCACAACCCGGGAAAAGGAGATCCACTTGGAATGAAAACGACTGGACCATGCTTTCAAGCGTGTGTGGCCTCATGCTTGGCCACACAATAGCATTGGATCCTGTTTTCCCCAGATATACTGATGTTCTCTAGATACTCAGATACATTTTAGAGAAAACTTTGCAGGTTTGGGGAAAACTGTAGAGACACTGCCATGGGCCAGATCATTTCAATGGCCTTCGCTGTGGCCTCATGAAGTGGTACTATGAAACGCAGGCCGGGGGAGCTGATGGAAGGCTGTAGTCATAGTTTATATTCCATATCACCCGTTTGTCTTACCCCAACTCGGTGATTTCTACCCTGGTCCATCATTAACTCCGCCCCCACCCCCTTCAGCCAAGGGAGCGCCTTACTCACTCTTCCCCACACATTCCCAGGATGTCCCACTCCCTTGTCTTTGGCCGTATTATTTTTCCTGCCTCATCTCAGTTCCCAAGGCAACTAGAGTGACAAAAATACCAAATAGCCTAAGACTTATTTACAATTGTAACGTTGCATTTAATAGACATGAAGTAAGAATGTTGGCCACACCCTAATAAGATCATCACCTTCTCAGAGAGCCAAACATTTCTCCCAGACAGTCACCAACAGATATCTACATAGTATCTGTTATATTCTAGGCATTGTTCTAAGCACTAGAGACAGGGCAGTAAACAAAAACTAAAACCCCTAAGGATCCTAAATAAATTTCTTACTGTTTTACTCTGAGAAAGGCATCAGATTTCCCATTATAACACTAAAAATGTATAAAATTACACAATTAACCTGAAATTACTCAATAGCCAGAAACCATTCGTAGTTGGCATTCTGTTCAGAATGTCTTTTTTAAGGGAAGAAGGTGTAGAACATTCCTCACGGTTCTAGTGGAGTGGTTAATATTGCTTCCCATTGTCTCTAGGATAATTGTACACATTATTTTTAATTAAAAAAACATGTTTTGATTAAAAAAACTAAGTTTTAGAATATTTTTGACCACTCAATTTTTTAGTTTTCTTGTTAGTCTGTTAATAAAATGCACATACAGAAAAGTACAGAAAACATAATTATGCCGTTCAATGAATCACACAGTGAATTTCTCAAAGCAAACACCTGTGAAACCACCACCCAGATACAGAAAAAGAATATACCCATAACCCCTAAAATACTGCTTATGCATTTATCAGTCAAAACACCTATCCTTCTTCCCACAGAGAGCCATGATCCTAACTTCGAGTACCCTTGTTTAGTTTTACTTATTTTTTGAACTTCATATAAAGGGAATTTTAAAATCTGTGTTCTTTCATGTCTGGCTTTCTTTCACTGAACATGGTGTTTGAGATATTTGTCCATATAGTGGTATGTGGCTGTACCGTGTGCCATTGTATGAATATACCACAATTAATTTATTGATTCTATTCTTACTGAAATTTTCTGCTTCACCCCAACACTAATCATATAGAATTAATTCCTCCTTCAAACTCACTATCTACATGAAGACAAGGTTTCATTATTTTACTCATCTTCTGGTCTCCTGATTACCTCAGTCCAAGAGTGAGCCTCTGAACTCTAGTGCGTCAATTATGCCTCTGTGCTTAGGCTGAATTCATGAAAGTATGGTGTGTTTGTGTGTCTGCATTTTAACTACCCTAGATAATCAATCATTTTCCCTAAACACAGTAAACCCCCTTCACCACCTCATCCCACACTTCTCAACAGCCTCTTCCTATGCCATAGGGAATAGTTCAGGTTGATCTGAAATATGCTTCCGCCTGAAAAGGGGTCGCATCTGTGGTTTCCAAGTGTCATCCACTCTTGCCCTCTGTTTTAGAGCCCTGCCACCCTTGCTGAGTGGCTGATCTCTGTAGCTGGCAGCATTTTAAAACAACAGCACAAGTGAGGAAGGGAGAACACATTCTATTTGTCAAACTTATCATGGTCTTCTGAGTTTAAAAGATGCTATCATTACTTCCTAAATTTATCACAATCTTTCAAGTTTTAAAATTCCATTTTTCCCCTTTTAGGGATGACTTGAATAACTTAGGAGAAAAATGACTGAAAATCATTTTTCCTAGAAACATTTTAATGCTTCTGCCTATCATCCCATATTATTGCCTGATATAGAAAGGTCTCTAAGATATTCTATTTAAAAAGGAAAAATAGGACCCTATATTTTTGTTGCCTTGAATAAACATAAAGTACCTCTAGAAAGTAACAGTGGTTACTTGGTTGGGGGTTGGTGGATGGGGATGAATGGCCAGCATATAAGGTAAAGACTTCACTGAATTCCTTTTAAAATGCATTAGGTTTGGCACAGGTTAACATGTCACAAATTCCAAAACTTAAATAAACAAACAAAAAAAAAATCACACATTAAAAAGTCCTCAAAATGAAAGAAGCTTTTACCCCAATAAAACAAAAACAATTACCATTAACTGTATTTTTATACAGTAGTATTTTTTTGGTTTTTTTAGATGTTGGGGGTAGGAGTTTATTAATTAATTTATTTATTTTTGCTGTGTTGGGTCTTCGTTTCTGTGCGAGGGCTTTCTCTAGTTGTGGCAAGCGGGGGCCACTCTTCGTCCCAGTGCGCGGGCCTCTCACTATCGCGGCCTCTCTTGTTGCGGAGCACAGGCTCCAGACGCGCAGGCTCAGTAGTTGTGGCTCACGGGCCTAGCTGCTCCGTGGCATGTGGGATCCTCCCAGACCAGGGCTCGAACCCGTGTGCCCTGCATTAGCAGGCAGATTCTCAACCACTGCGCCACCAGGGAAGCCCCTATAGTAGTATTTTTATATAGTCACACTATGAGAATTGAGAAATAAACCAGGTACAATTATGTCAGCATGCCAAAAATCTAAAAATAGAGTAAGTAAAATAAATAGATTATTTTACCATAATCTTCAAAAGGGAACAAACTTTTGCTGTTGACCGAAATGGAGGAAGTGGGGCTGGACTTGTCTGTTCACCATAAAAACTAGAAAACTGGAAAATATACATGAAACTTCTTTCAAACATTGGGCAACGGGAAAAAACAGGTCATGATTTTTGAGATAAGGGAACTAACGACGGAAGCCCTAGAATCACCCCACTTTCTGCCTAAAAGCACATTCCAGGCCACACTGCAAAGGAGGGAAATACAAGTGTATCATGGCATTTGGGCTGAGCTAAGGAAACAGAGCTCACAGTTCAGGGAGCCTGAGGCAGCTGGAATTTGGGAGCAGGATTCTAGAAAGGAGGAAGCTATGCAGAGAAATCGCTCCAGATCTACGTTAGGGTCAGGAGTCTGTGGCTGAATTCCAAGCCATATAAGTATAGGCTGAAATCCATGAGATGGGGCAAAAAAGATGGGAGAGATCTAACCGAGCTGGGAGAGGTGTGAGCCAGGGGGGAGAGTCCTAAATGAGTGCAGGGCATTCCATAGATGCCCAAGAAGGGTGAGGGTGATGGTGTAGGAACAGGACCAAACTAGTCCTAGAGTAAAGGCTAATTTAGGTCAGCTCTGTCCAACAGAGCTCGCTGCAATTATGGAAATGCCTTGCATTTGTGTCATGCAGTACAGTAGCCACAAGCAACATGTGCCTTTCGAGTACTCAGAGTATGGCTAGTGTGACTGAGGAAGTTAATTTTTCATTGTATTGAATGTTAACTAACTTAAATTGAAATGGCCACATGTCAGCTTCAGACTCACCATAGCAACTTTAAAAAACTTGAAAACAAACTTCAAAAGGATCAAGCTGATTCTAAAGTAACTCAGTTACCTTTGAGAATAAAGTCTAACTTAAACAAACATAACAAAATATGAAATCAAGGCTTCCCTGTGACCAACAGCAGACTGTGCCAGTGACAGTGTTTGACCTCCAAGGCTGAACCAAAAAGGCATTGGAGCTGCCTCTTTAATCCCTTGAACTTCTCTAAGAGAAGCCAAATGCAAGGCTGGGTAACTCTCGAGCCACCCTGTGAAGAGGCTGAGCTGGAAAGTAACTGAGGCCTCCCACCAAAAGCCAGCCCCAGCTGGTCAGCCCCGAGGGTGAGCTTGTGGGCAATAGATCCTCCAAGCCCAGCTGTGCCATCACGCGACTGCAGCACCAGCCACAACCAACCACAGCCTGGTGAAACCCTGAACCAGTACCAGCCGTGCCACTCCTGAATCCCTGGACCACAGACGCCATGAGAGGTGTAAATCATATATTATTGCTATTATTTAAAGCCAACGTGTTTTGAGGTAATTTTTTAAAACACAGTATTCAATAACTAACACAATTAGGAATTATTTTATGACAACAAATTTGACAACCAAAATCTAAAAACACAAATTCCTTAAAAAATACAAATAGGGACTTCCCTGGTGGTCCAATGGCTAAGACTCTGCACTCCCAATGCAGGGGGCCCGGGGTTCGATCCCCGGTCAGGGAACTAGATCCTCCATGCCGCAACTAAGAGATCCCACATGCTACAACTAAAGATCCTGCACCCTGCAACGAAGATCCCACATGCCACAACTAAGACCTGACGCAGCCAAATAAATAAATAAATATTTTTAAAAATAGGGCTTCCCTGGTGGTGCAGTGGTTGAGAGTCCGCCTGCCGATGCAGGGGACACGGGTTCGTGCCCCGGTCCGGGAAGATCCCACATGCCGCGGAGCGGCTGTGCCCGTGAGCCATGGCCGCTGAGCCTGCGCGTCCGGAGCCTGTGATCCGCAATGGGAGAGGTCACAACAGTGAGAGGCCCGCGTACAGAAAATAAATAAATAAATAAAAATAAAAAATACAAATAATCACAACTGACGCAAGAAAGACTGGATACCTGAAAAGCCTGTGATTTATTAAAGAAATTGAATGTGTAATTAAAGTGTTCCCACAAAGAAATTCCAGGCTCTGATGACTTACTTAACTGTTATATTCTCTCAAAGTTTTAAAAATTATATCATTTCCACACACACTCTTTCAGAAAAAGAGGAGGAAAAAACACTTCCAAACTCACTTGACAAGGTCAGCATAACTCAGATACCACATCCAGGAAAGACAGTAAAAGAAAAGAAAGCCACAAACTTTCCCTCATGAACAGAAATTCAGATACTCTTAAGAAAATATTAATATATTGAATCAATTTATAAATAGAATAATGTATCATGACAGAGGGAATTTTTCTCAGGAATGCAAAGTTGGATTAACATTCCAAAACCAATTAATGGAAAATGTTTTAGAATTAGATTTTGGTAATGGTTGTACCACTGAATTGTATACTTGAAAATGATGAACTTTAATGGTATGTGAATTATATCTCAATAGAGCTATTATAAAAAGTTCAACTGGGGTAAATCACCAAATTAACTGAAAAAGAAAGAAAACTCAAGTGATTATCATAAAAGATGAATAAGAATTATTTAACAAAGTTCATCTCATGAAAAATCTCAGAAAACTAATATTAGAAGCTCAACTTGATAAAGAAAATCTAAGAAAAGAAACTACAGATAACATTGTACTTGACGGTAAAATGCTGAATGCCTTCTTTCTAAGATCAAGAACAAGGCGAGGATATCTTCTCTCGCCATGTCTATTCCTTATTGTACTAGAGATCATAGATAAGGCAAGAAAAATAAACAAAAGGAATAAGGAAGATTGTCTTTATTCAGAGACAATATATGGTCTGTATAGAAAGTCCCCAAAATCTACAAAAAAAAAATCTACAAAAAAAAGAGCTGCTACAACTGAGTTTAGCAAGTTTTCAAAATAAAAAGTTAATTCACAGATTAATATATTTTATATATTTATGTATTTATATATATTAGAAATAAACAACTGGAAATTGACACTGAAAAACAAAGTGAATCCATTTCTAATAGCAGAGGCATTCAGTTTCAGCCAAGATGGAATAACAGGAACCAGATTTGACCTTCTGCCCGAAAAATGTTTTAAAAATGGACAAAATATGAAACAAAAGTTTTCAAGATATTAGACATCAGATAAAGAAGGACGAGGATTCCTGAGAGATGGAACAAAGGAGGTGAGCCATATAATGGCTTCATCTTACTGCCAAGAGAGAGTTTGCAGGCTGTGGGAAGGGAGAGGAAACCCAGGCGAAGCTTGGTGACTCCCTGAGTTGAGAAGATGGTTATAGGCATCTCGGAAAACCGAGGCAGACAGACTCTTCAGGAGCGTGTACTGGAGAGGAGGTGACCACACAAAGACAGAGCACAGGATTCCTGCAGAGGGCTCCCCTGGTCACACAGTAGAATACTGGTCAGTGCGTGCTTGTGAGGAAACTACCAGAACCCAGGAAAGAACCACAGGAAGAATTAGAGATAAGAGTTCCCAGCTCCCACGCAGGTTTAGGGAGGTGCCAGTCCCCACCCACCAGAATGGAAAACCTCATGATTCCCAGGGCATTGGGTGGATGCCCAGGGGGTCTGGTCCCAGCTGTGCCTTTAGTCTCCCTGCCCAGCAAAACTTGAAGTCAAGATTCCAAAGGACCAAACTGTTTCCAAGACATTTAACTGCCCCCGGTACAAAGCTTAAGGATATTTATAGACATGCAAAAATATCCAGCTCTAAAAAGGTAAATTTCACAGCAGCTGAAAGTTAAAGAAAAATATTTACCAGATGTGCCATGATGGAGTGCTATGCAGCTATGGAAAAGATGTAAGGTAAGGAAGATATCATCGAACTAATATGGGGTTGATTTCCAGGACATACTCTTAAGTGAAAAAATGCAAAGCCCACAAAAACTGTACATAGTGTGTTAATGTTTTATATATGAAAAGATTATAATATACCAGTATCTGATCATTTGCCTAATAATGACTCTCTATTTTTCTTTGTTCCT
Source organism: Stenella coeruleoalba (assembly GCF_951394435.1). NCBI lineage: Eukaryota > Metazoa > Chordata > Mammalia > Artiodactyla > Delphinidae > Stenella > Stenella coeruleoalba. The sequence continues at coordinate 51,045,452 of NC_137156.1, forward strand.
GAAGAAGGAATTCAGCAGAGAGAAACTAGAAACTAAAGAGGTTGATTACCTCCAGGGGTCTGTGGGAAAGGGTTAGGAGTAACGGGATGAGGGAATAGGGCAGCAGGCATGGAAAGGGGGGCACTTCCTTGAATGTAACTTTCCATATAACTGACTCTCACGACCATAGTACTGTTCACACATCCTTCCCATAACCCCAAATTAAACAAAGAATTAAACACACCCCGAACATGAGGGTAACTCAAAATGGAATACAAACACTAGCAAAGGAATCTAACTGTATTACAAATAATGACCACACTGAAGGGTATGGTAGAAAAAGAACTATCCATGGAACTTTGGAAAACTGTACCTTGACTGGATACTATAGGCTAACAATAAAAACTGTAAAAATTATAATCCAGTTAGTAAAAGCTTTTGGGTTTGTTTTTACACAGTGGTTAGGTCTAGCAATTGTGAAACGACTTTCTGTTTATACTAGACTTGAACAAAAAAGTGAATAGATCATTGACAATGAGAGTCAGTGTTTTTTAGTGTTAGAAAAAGAATTTATAAATAAGGAAAAAGGGAAGCCTAAAATAAACCACGTGGTATCACATTAGAACCAGAGAGAGCAGTATGAATTCAAGAGTTTTCCTCTAATCCATGTAGATATGTGCATAAGTGTGGATTAGTATACATGCATAAAGTAACTAGTTCTGCCTGCTTGGAGGTCAGATCGATGATGCCCCAGTAACCATGAGAACAGCTAACACCCAGATTCTGTATTCAAATGAAAGGAACCAGGGCTCCTGGGAGAAGTGACTAATTCCAGGGCTGGGTCAACATAAATATAAAATGAGCCACAAACATCATATGGTGCCAGAAAGTAAGGGGATGCTCAGAAAGTCAGGGGAGTCTTGGTTAAAGAACACGGGAGCCCACCCGATGGAGCACTTCATGGCCAAACTGGAAAAGTGTGAGCAACAGAACTGTAACAACAAGATTGGACTTTAACTCGGGAATAAACATCCATGAGTCCAAACTGATGTAGATAAATAATGGAATAAATAAATATATACATACAGGAAAAGAGAGAGTTCTTCTGCAGAGCAGTATTCATATTAATAATTGTAGAAGGGAAGAAGAAAAGAATCATCATTAGGGAAATACCATAGAAATAAAGGATGTGGCAAGATCTTGTAAATATTAGCTGCTATGAGCCCTAGTGTAATTTGCATACAATAAAATGCCCTATTCTATGTACACAGTTCGATGGCTTTTGACAAATATATACCCCTATGTGGCCATCACAAAACCCATGATTTGGAATATTTCTATCACATGAAAAAGTTCCTGCCTGCCCCTGTGCAGTTAACCTCTCTCATTCATGGCCAAAGATATCCACTGTTGGCTTTCTTTCACTATGTAAATTAGTGTTGCTTTTTCTAGAATTTTGTATCATATTATTCTAAAAGCTTTCTGACCTGGACCGTAAAATCAATCAACACACTCTAAAGAAAAAACACAAACGTATGAAATCATCACATGTAATATCTAGGTCTCAAGCTGGGCTTCATTTGGAACGAGATCTTCCCTGTATGAAGTCAGGGTCCGGGGAGAAAAATGCAGTCTGTGTCATGTTGTTTATTAGATGAAATTTAACATTGGAAATATTAGCTGTTACTAGCCCTAGGGCGGGAAGGACAGCAGGGGGAGAGGCCATAGCAGAGCTAGATTGAAACTGGATCCAGGGCTAGACTTGCAGGGGAGGGTCAGGACCAGGCAGGAGATGCTGCTCAAGCACAGATCTGGGAAAGATTCTCCCAGCTGCCACCTCTCCTGTGCCAGGCAGCCGGGCAGGCTCAGCCCCTTCGGGGAAGGCCAGGGAAGGCCAGGAGGTGGACCTCAGGGCAATCAGGTAAATGACCAGTCCCAGTATGAGATGCTTCTTTGCCTTCAGCTGTGGAAAACTGAAGGGCAAATGGGCTGGTGTGGAAGGTCTGAGGTTCTAAATTTTATATCCTGACCTTCCTGAGCAAGGTGAATGGGGACGAATCATTTGGTTTCAAAACACCTCCCAGGGGTGTTTCATAAAATAATGAAAATCTGCCGAGAACTTATCACAGAATCCATGCCAGATAAACATGGAGTAATTTCTGGGCTTCAAATCTTACCTTGGTGGGTCACTCCATTTTGGGTAGAAAATGAAGTCAATCGTTCGTAAGTGAAAAGAGAACAAATATGTTAACATCTGAGCATTCCTCTCTGTAAAATTAAATAGAGCAGAGAGAAGGATAGAAGCCCAGCCAAGGCATTTATCTTTTAGAAATGCTGAAGTATCACTAAGCAAATAATAAGCCAGAAAAAGCAAACATTCATTTTCCTGCCATTTTGGGGTGTGATCCTAATTCTTTCAATTCAGCATATTTGTGAGATGCCTTGACCTCTTTCCTGCATTTTCTCAATTCTTGCATCCTTGCAGGACTCCATCCTTTCACACGTGTTGTTCGTTCTTAATAAAGTCAGAGCAGACATTGCCCGCCCTCTCCAGGGAGTAATCTTGTTAGCTGTTGTTATTGATTCCGTTGCTAAGGTCTGAGAATCGCTGATGCTTCCCTGTGGGAGTGGAAGGGGGAGGGAGAAGCATGTTCTTATAATTTTCCCATAAACCAGATGTTTTCTTTAACTCTTGTATCTTTAAAATATTTTCTCTTGAGAAAAAAAAAAAGGATTAGAACAAACTTGGGATGCCAATTCTTATTTTCTCAGCATACCATGAGCGCACGCCCAGATGAATGAGAGGAGAATTCAGGCTGTGGGTGGTCACGTACCTGCGACTCCTCTGATAAGCGACACGCTGAACTGAAGGAAAGCCTGTTTCTGTAGTAAACTATATTCCTCCTATTTTCCAGTGATTCTGTTTCAATTACCACTGCTGATTAACATGGCACACCAAACTTAGGTAATACGACAACAGTCTTCTTATTTCACAGATTTGGGGGCCAAGATTTTGGGTAGGGCTCAGCCAGGGCGGTCACCTGGGCTCAGCTGGGATTGTCACCTACAATGTATCCACGTAGGCTCTCCAGAATGGCGGCTTCAGTGAAGTTGGATTTCCATCGTGGTTGGTTTCTCCCAGAATGAGTGTCCCAAGAGAACCAGAATTCTTCGTGGCCTTTTATGGCCTGGCTTCAGAAGTCCCATAACCTTATTTCTGCCATTGCAGTGGTTCTCAAACCAGGGCCGCATTTGCCCCCAGAGAACGTTCGGCAATGTCTGAATATACTTTTGGTTTGCACAACTGGGACTGGGCAGCTCCAGCCCAGGGATGCTGCTAAATATTCAGCAATGCACAGGGCAGCACCCGTACAGCAAAGACTCTGTGGCCCAAAACATCAACAGTGCCGAGGTTAAGAGACCCAGCCATGGCGGTCAGATTTAAGGAGAGGGAACATGCATCCTAATTCTTGATGAGAGAAGAGTGAAAAACATTGCAGACAGTTTAAGAAAAACTACCACAAAGTTGTTAGTTTATGTTTTTTCTAAATCAAATACCAAGTCTTCTAGAAATTCAATTCATGGGAGGTAAGTTAGAGAAAATAAAAGCTGTAATGGTTCAAAACCATGAAATGTAAATGTAAATTACTAGATCCAGTCACACAGTCAAGCTGGCAACCCGAGGGCCAGATATCAGATGCATAATGTGATGTCCCCAAGCCATTCTGTGCTCTTAAGTCTCATGTTTCTACTTCCTTTCAGTCATTCCAATATTGCCCAGCTTTAGATGTATTATTTTTAGATGTTAGTGTGGTTATATTTAAACAATTTTCAAACTGACCTGCCTGAAATCTAGAGCATATTTGTAAGCTCCAGGGGAGGAAAACAGTATCCCTGGAAGACGGGGAGGATGCTCTGGGCTCAGAGGAGCCCTGCTGGACCTCAGCATGCCTGGGAGCTGAGGACAGTTTCCTCTGTCCCTCCACGCTGAGGAATGGCTGGGGCAAGGACGGAGTCTCTCTCAGGATGGTCCCCTGACCCAGGGTGACATGTGTAGCAGCAGCCATTGGTGGCAGCGGTGTCACTGAGCGAGCTGACGAGTTTTGCACAATGGGAAAAGCACTAATGGCACCAACAGGTTATCCTGTTAGTTGGTTTCCTTTTACTCTTTTCTTAAAAACGTGTACTTATGTTCCTTTATCAGCTCCGAGTTTTTCCTACTGTCTTCGGTTAAAGCATTTGACTTCTTACTGCATCTTCTTCAGTTGATAAGGGGGGAATGACCTGGTTTCATTCCCACGTTCATCAGATGTTTCTGGAGCAGCTCCTATATTCCAGGTTCTGCACTGAGTGTTAAAGAGTGAGGTAGTGACAGACAGATGCAAACTCACTGCAGGAGCCCCTGGGGCCGCCTGCCTCACATGGTCTAGTGGGAGGGAGATAAGTCCAACTTATGTTTATATTACATATATATATATACATTATATATATCCATAAGTATATAATTACATGGGTTATAAATGACGGAAGAACCCATCAATGCTACGAGTCCAGAAGCCTTCCTGGAGGAAGAGACATCTAAATGGACAGCGAGCGCCCGGTGGACACAGTTGCGGTAAAGCAAGGAGGGGGTTTTTCCAAGCCAAGAAAGCAGAGTGGATGAAGTCCCCTTTTCAGGTCCAACATTGTTGTTGTTTCTATTTGTTATTGAATTCTCTACCTGCTTGTGCACAGGTTTAAGATGTAAAGACAAATTCTTAAATCTTTGCATAAAAGTGGCAAGTAATTTGGAATAAGCTACTGGGTATAAGCTCTACAAATCTCTATTTTTCTGCATCCGGATATGTGCCATTTCCATATTGTGTCCTTTTTACTTGTTCTGCACTACTTATATAACCCAGGAAAAATTCATTTTACCCTTCTTTATTTCCAGTGATGCTTTTTATTGGCAATCAACCTGACGCTCACTGATGATCTAAGATGTGCCTTTGGCCATGCCTCCCAAGGCAGATGCCACGCCCTGAGCACTTTGAGTTATCCATCACTTCCAACCGCTTCATATGCATTTGCAGCAGAACAGACACAGAGCTGTTTAATTTTCAGCTGATAATCTACTGAATAACATATTTGTTGGTAATGTGAACAATGGCAAGTTTACTAATTGTCTTCACTTTTCAAATGCAGCCTTCATGAACTGGGCTTTGTCTCCCTGCATAGTACAATCACTTACGTGCAGATGGATTCGCTATCTACCATACTTAATAAATTTTTCCAAACTGGCTTGTTTCTAATTTCAGTTATATGGAGAGAGCCCTCCAAACTGCAGGACATTCATGCTCAAAGGATCATTATAAAAGAAGCAAGGTTTAAAATGAGAAGGAAAGATACAATTTGACAATAATCAGGGTTTTCAAAAAAGATCTCTCTTCACCTTTTATCACCCCAGCAAGTACAGTGAGAACCAGTAAACGCCCAGATAGAACCATCCTCTTTCTGTAATAGCTCTGAAGCTCAAGATTTTTCATCAGTTACGTGGGCCCAATGGTCCAGCCCAGGGCTATTCCTTTCCACTCCCTTCCGCACTTTCCCTCTATCACAGCCTCTGATCTGAGCCCTTAGCACTCACTCACCCATCCCTCACATCTGACTGCCACCCTATTGTTATTTTTATCCTCCTGACTTCTGATCTCGTCTTTGCTCCTATTTCTGTCCTTACCTCAAGCTTTCAACTTGACATATTATAAAGACATCGTAACTATAGGTTTGGCTTAATCACTATCAAATATACCATTCTCCGTTTCAAAGCATGTGGCCTCAGGCTACTTTGGGTCCTCATTATTTGACCACCAGCACTACTGTTCCTAAAACTGCCCCGGCCAAGGGTAGAGACTTAATATTTGCTGAGCAGACCCCAAAGTGGAAATTTTTCTGGAAACAGTATAAGGCACTGCTTTACTCTGTAGACTCTAGAGGCAGATATACTGGATTTCAGTATCAGTTCCATGAATTACCAGTTATGTGACATTTACAAGTTTAGTTGCAATCCTTTAGATTTAATTTCCTCATAAAATGTTGATATCGATAGTATATAACTCCTGGGCTGGATAGAACTAAATAAGATAAAGATAGAAGATGATTAGTCTACAGGCAAATAGATACCATTATTAACGTTACTGTTATCATTAATGGTAGTACTGTATAAATAATAATGAATTATAATAAACTGCTATTTAAATTATCTTATGTTTCTTTATAATTCCCATAGTGGTTATGACATACCACCTACAGGGTACACATTCAGTAGAAACAAGTAGCTTGATTTGATATGTTCGCAGAGAGTTAGTGAGGGCATTTCAAACTGGGAAAATAATCTGCAATGCTGACACAGACTGTTGCCATCAGAGATTTTACCTGAAGTGGAAACTGTACCATTATTTAACAGCTGTCTTTTGTGTAGGCATTTCACAAATATTTCATTGAAACTACAAGTGAGGAAATCATCATTTAATAAAAAGTTCAAACTCAGTTGTCCCCCTTCACAACTATACACCTTCCCCTAAACCAACGAGTCTCAAGCTTCAGTTTGCATCAGGATAACCTAAGGTTGCCAGAACCTGCCCCCTAGAGGTGTGTCATGAGCCAAGAGTCTGCATTTTTAACAAGTCCCCCCATATCGTTCTTATTATGGAGCTGCCCAGACCTCAAACTTCACAACAATGGAAAGGGCAGAAAAACAAATCTAAAAAAATCACAGTTTTTAAACATTGAGATATAATTGACATATTAGTTTCAGTTATACATCATGACTCCATAGTTATATATATATTTATATATACTGAAATGATCACCACAATAAGTCTAGTTAATATCTATCACCATCCATAGTTACAAATTTTTTTCTTGTGGTGAGAATTTTTTTTTTTTTGCGGTACGCGGGCCTCTCACTGTTGTGGCCTCTCCCGTTGCGGAGCACAGGCTCCGGACGCGCAGGCTCAGCGGCCACGGCTCACGGGCCCAGCCACTCCGCAGCATGTGGGATCTTCCCGGACCGGGACACGAACCCACGTCCCCTGCATCGGCAGGCGGACTCTCAACCACTGTTCCACCAGGGAAGCCCCGGTGGTGAGAATTTTTAAGATCGCCTCTCTTAGCAACTTTCAGATACACACTACAGTTTTAACTAAAGTCACTGTGCTGTGCATTACATCCAGTGACATCTAACTTATAACTGGAGGTTTGTACATTTTTTCCCCCTTTATCTGTTTTGTCCACTCCCCACCCCACCTCTGGCAACCACCAATCTGTTCTCTGTATCTATGCATATTTTTAAAAGTTTTGATCATCAAGTTTTGCAACTGAATTATATGCTGAAGTCTTTCTATTTTGTTCTTGTCCATGTAGATAAGCTGGTTGGCCTATGGCAGAAAGAGGTATTTTGTTGCTTCCCAGACTTCCTTAGTTAAACAAGCCATTTGTAATTCAAATAATGTATTGCTATGACCTCCTTGGACTTGTTTCATATCTAAGTCATGGGTCAGAAGCACAGTCCCTGTCATGAATTCTCAATAACTGCCATTTCTTCTTGTTCTCTTACATCCCAATTGCATGTCTCAAACTCCAAACCCAGAACCAGGTTACTATCCATAACCTAGCATCATTTTCCATGAGCATGGCTTCTCTGTGTAAGAACCTGAAAAAAAAGTGTCTCCACAAATTCAGAGAAAATTTGTATGCTTGGGCAGCAGATAAGTCCAAGGAGAAAAATGGAGCAAGAGGCTACTGTGTGTCCACAGCCCATATTTCAATAAGTAATGAATTTGTTGGACACTTTATCTATGATAATACAGTCCCTGGAGGCCAGCAGATATCCATCCAGTACCTGGGTCAGGTCAAGGACCTCAGGGATTGTGTGGAGCTTTACTGAATAGTAGGAACCAAGCAGAAGCCTACCTAGTCTTAGATGAGGCAGAGATGAATTTAGGAAGGAATTAAATGTATTTTTCTTTTTTGGTGCTGCAGTCAAAAATATGGTTTAAAATCTGGAAGGGGGCAGACAGCACAAATGGGAAAACGTGGGGAGAAGACCTCACCCTGGTCTCCAAGGGCAGTCAGGTGTCCTGAGTCATGTTCCTAAGAGTTATGATCGTCTATAGTAAACAGGTTGGAACAAAAAGACACAGGCCCATCTCATGCAGCCCTGGGGACTTGTTCAGGGCTGACTGAAGGAAGATTCTAAGAGCAATTATGATGAAATCCTTATAAAGGTGCATTCCTACATGCTGGATCTATTACAAATGTAATTAGGTGCTTGTTGGTGGATGGCTTATCATCTGGGCATCCTTGGTATTATTCGAGTGGTTGGCACAGCCAGGCCTGAAGCTAACCCACATTCTCCTGATATTTACCTGTCAGAGTGCAGCAGTAGTTAAAATTTTAGTACCTTGCAAGCACTTTACTCATTGGAATACTACCACGGTTTCTGGTTTTTGGTCCTTTGGAAAGCAAATCATTTGCTGTAAATCTAAGACTGTCCTAAGGGACAGGATATAACACAGAGACCGCGTTAGGGAAGTAAAGCAAATGGTTTGGCCAGCATAATAGACTGAAGAATGGTCCCCCAAAGATGTCATGTTCCAGTCTCCAAAACCTGTGAATAGGACTTTGCCTACATGATTAAGTTAAAAACATAACATGTGAGATTACCCTGCATGATTCAGGTGGGGCTAATGTAATCACATGGGTCCTTATAAGAGGGAGTCAAGAGTATCAAGGCCATAGAGAGGAGACTTAATGTCCAAAGTAGAGGTTAGAATGATGAACATTTGAAGATGAAGCGAAAGATCACAAGCCAAAGAATACAGGATGCCTCTAAAAGCTGGAAAAGGCAAGGAAATAGATTCCTCCCAAGAGATTCCAGAAGGAATACACCCCTGCTGACACCTTGATTTTAGGGCCAGAGGACCTATTTTGAACATCTTACCTCCCAAACTATCAGATCATAAATTACATAGTTTTAAGCCATCACGTTTGTGGGAATTTGCTACAGCAGTATCAGGAAACTAATATAGCCAACGTGCCTTAAATTGAGAAGTGCATGGTGTGGCATGTTATTGTTCACAAGACAGATGCTGTTTTGGTTTACAAGTCTTAGAAAGAATCATTGTTCTGCAGGTGATGATAACTGAGGTAGGCTTGTAGAAAGAAATGAGGTGAACACAGCACTAGGGAAGCAAACAGAGGAAGAGTTATTAACATACAACAACCAGAAAGACAAGAAAGGGCCAACAAGGATAAAAGTAGGTTAAAGAAAAGTTTATTACAAGCATTATTGTATAGAAGTTCTCAAACTGTGCCACGGGGTGGAGTCCTAGGCGAACTAGGAGGACAACGAGTTTGCATCTCCTCACGACTAGGGCAACCACCAGGCACTGGTGGGGGACCACGGACACCTAAGGGGATGGGAGGAACCCTCAAGCGATCAGGTAGGACGTGGGGGGCAGTGAGGGGGGAGGAGAAATGGAGGTGGGACGGGACTGGTGCCCCTGGGGGTGGCTGGGGGAGGGGAGGGGTTCCCACATCCGGAGGCGCCCACGCACAGTTAGGAGATCAACAGGGACGGGGGGAGGTGGAGGCCCTTGGGAGAACGAAGGATTGGAACGGAACGTGGCCAGTGTTCCCCCTGCCCACTTTGGCCCAGGGAGCCTGCTGAGGGCCTGACCCTGATCCCCTGCCTACCGAGGCTCCCTCCTGCCCCGTGGGGCCTGAGGGAGTGGGAGGCAGGAGCGGGGAGGAAAAGTAGAGACCAGACAGATGGGACCAGTGCCCCTGAGGGGCAGCTGGGGTAGGTGAGGGGTTCCCATGCCCGGAGTGGCCCACCCATGGTTGGGGATCAGCGGGGACCTCGGGAGAGCAGATGGTTGGGAAAGGAACACAGCCAGCATTTCCCCTGTCCACCTGGGAACCCTGGAGAGCCTGCTGAGGTCCTAGGCCTAATCCTCCACCCTCCGAGGCTCCCTACAGCTGCCTACACTGAGCCTGAGCCCTGCCCCCACCCCCGCACCCAGGGCCTTACCTCCGTCCTCCGCACTCCAAGGCCCCCCTCTGGCTGTGCTGCCTTTGCCATCCACGCCTAAACCCCGCCCCCACGCTAAACCCCGCCCCCTGCCTAAGGCCCCATCCCCCAAGGCCTTTTCCAGCCATGCGGGTCCTGAGGCTAGGCCCTGCTTCCCACGCTAAGCCCCGCCCCCTGCCTAAGCCCCGCCCCCCACAGCCAAGGCCTTTTTTTAGATTGTGGTTCTGTTTCACCTTGTTGTAGTTGTTTCACTTATATTTTTATTTTTCCTAATATATTTTTTACTTTTCTAATTTTATTTTATTTTTTATTCTTTGTTATTGTACTACTCTTTTTTTTTTTCTTTTCTTTGTTGCACTGTGTGGCTTGAGGGATCTTCGTTCCCAGGCTGGGGGTTGGGCCTGAGCTCCTGTGGTGGGAGCGCTGAGTCCAAACCGCTGGACTAACAGAGAACCTCAGACCCTAGAGAATATTAATCAGAGTGAGGCCCTCATCTCGGCACCAACACCCAGCTCTACCCAACTGCCTGAAAACTCCAGTGCTGGACACCTCAGGCCAAATAACCAGTAAGACAGGAATACAGCCCCACCCATGAAAAAAATGAGACCGCAAAAAATTATGTTACAGACAAAGGAGCAAGGTAAAAACCTACAAGACCAAATAAATGAAGAGGAAATAGGTAAACTACTCTGAAAAAGAATTCAGAGTAATGATAGTAAAGATCATCCAAAGTCTCATAAATAGAATGGAGGCATGGATCGAGAAAATACAAGAAGTGTTTAACAAAGACCTAGAAGAACTAAAGAACAAACAGTGATGAACAACACAATAACTGAAATGAAAAATACACTAGAAGGAATCAACAGTAGAATAACTGAGGCAGAAGAGTGAATAAGTGAGCTGGAAGATAGAATGGTGGAAATAAATGCTGAGGAGCAGAATAAAGAAAAAAGAATGTAAAGAATGGAGGAGAGTGTCAGAGACCCCTGGGACAACATTAAATGCACCAACATTCGAATTACTGGGATTCCAGGAGAAGAATAGAAAGAGAAAGGGTCTGAGAAAATATTTGAAGAGATTATAGTTAAAAACTTCCCTAACATGGGAAAAGAAATAGCCATCCAAGTCCCGGAAGCGCAGAGCGTCCCACACAGGATAAACCCAGGGAGAAACACACCAAGACACATACTAATCAAACTATCAAAAATTAAATTCAAAGAAAAAATATTTAAAGCAGCAAGGGAAAAGCAACAAATAATATACAAGAGAATCCCCAGAAGGTTATCAGCTGATTTTTCAGCAGAAACTTTGCAGGCCAGAAGGGAGTGGCAGGATATAATTAAAGTGATGAAAGGGAAAAACCTACAACCAAGATTACTCTACCCAGCAAGGATCTCATTCAGATTCGACAGAGAAATCAAAAGCTTTACAGACAAGCAAAAGCTAAGAGAATTCAGCACCACCAAACCAGCTTTACAGCACATGCTAAAGGAACTTCTCTAGGCGGGAAACACAAGAGAAGAAAAAGACCTAAAAAGACAAACCCAAATCAATTAAGAAAATGGTAATAGGAACAGACATATTGATAATCACCTTGAATGTAAATGGATTAAATGCTCCAACCAAAAGACACAGACTGGCTGAATGGATACAAAAACAAGACCTGTATATATGTGGTCTACAAGAAACTCAGTTCAGGGAAACATACAGACTGAAAGTGAGGGGATGGAAAAAGATATTCCATGCAAATGGAAATCAAAAGAAAGCTGAAGTAGCAGTACTCATATCAGATAAAACAGACTTCAAAACAAAGACTGTTACAAGATATAAGGAAGGACACTACATAATGATCAAGGGATCAATCCAAGAAGAAAACATAGCAATTATAAATATTTATGCACCCAACATAGGAGCACCTCAATACATAAGGCAAATGCTAACAGCCATAAAAGGCTACTGTCACTATTATTGTGACAGTAACACAATAATAGTGGGGGACTTTAACACACCACTTACCCCAAGGGACAGATCATCCAGACAGAAAATAAATAAGGAAACAAAAGCTTTAAATGACACAGTAGACAAGACAGATTTAATTGATATTTATAGGACATTCCACCCAAAAGCAGAATACACTTTCTTCTCAAGTGCACACGGAACACTCTCCAGGATGGATCACATCTTGGGTCACAAATCAAGCCTTGGTAAATTTAAGAAAATTGAAATCATATCAAGCATCTTTCCCAACCACAACGTTATGAGATTAGAAATCAATTATGGGGAAAAAAACTGTAAAAATCACACACACATGGAGACTAAACAGTGCACTGCTAAATAACCAAGAGATCACTGAAGAAATCAAAGAGGAAATTAAAAAATACCTAGAAACAAATGACAACTAAAACAGGATGACCCAAAACCTATGGGATGCAGCAAAAGCAGTTCTAAGAGGGAGGTTTACAGCAATTCAATCTCACCTCAAGAAACAAGAAAAATCTAAAATAAACAATGTAACTTTACACCTAAAGCAACTCGAGAAAGAAGAACAAAGAAAACCCAAAGTTAGTAGAAGGTAAGATATCATAAAGATCAGAGCAAAAATAAATGAAATACAAATGAAGAAAACAAAAGCAAAGACCAATGAAATTAAAACTTGGTTCTTTGAGAAGATAAACAAAACTGATAAACCTTTAGCCAGACTTATCAAGGAAAAGAAGGGAGAAGACTCAAATCAATAAAATTAGAAATGAAAAAGGCAGGACTTCCCTGGTAATGCAGCGGTTAAGAATCCGCCTGCCAACGCAGGGGACACAGGTTCAAACCCTAATCTGGGAAGATCCCACATGCCAAAAATCAACTAAGCCCATATGCCACAACTACTTAGCCTGCGCTCTAGAGCCCATGAGCCACAACTACTGAGCCTGTGTGCCACGACTTCTGAAGCCCGTGTGCCCTAGAGCCAATGCGCTGCCATTACTGAGCCCACACACCACAACTACTGAAGCCCATGTGCTCTAGGGCCAGCAGGCTGCAACTACTGAAGCCAGCGCGCCAAGAGGCTGTGCTCCACAACGAGAAGCCACTGCAATGAGAAGCCCATGCACTGCAACAAAGAGTAGCCCCTGCTCAGCACAACTAGAGAAAGCCTATGCACAGCAACGAAGACCCAACAGAGCCAAAAATAAATTAAGAAAAAAAAAAAGAAATGAAAAAGGAGAAATTACAATGACACTGCAGAAATACAAAGGATCATAAGAGACTACTACAAGCAACGATATGGCAATTAAATGGACAACCTGGAAGAAACTGACAAATATTTGGAAAGGTACAATTTTCCAAGACTGAACCATGAAGAATTAGAAAATATAAACATCCCAGTTACAAGTAATGAAGTTGAAACTGTAATTAAAAATCGTCCAACAAACAAAAGACCAGGACCAGACGGCTTCACAGGTGAATTCTATCAAACATTTAGAGAAGAGTTAACACTTACCCTTCTCAAACTCTTCCAAAAAGTTGCAGAGGGAGGAATATTTCCAAACTCATTCTATGTGGCCACCATCACCCTGATACCAAAATGAGACAAAGATATAACAAAAAAGAAAATCACAGACTAATATCACTGATGAAGATAGATGCAAAAATTCTCAACAAAATACTAGCAAACAGAATCCAACAGCACATTAAAAAGATCATTCACCATGATCAAGTGAGATTTATCCCAGGGATGCAAGGATTCTTCAATACATGCAAATCAATGTGATACACCATATTAACAAATTGAAGAATAAAAACCATATGATCATCTGAATAGATGCAGAAAAAGATTCTGACAAAATTCAACATGCATTTATGATAAAAACTCTCCAGAAAGTGGGCATAAAGAGCATAATGGTAAAAAAAACTGAAAGGATTTCCTCTATGATCAGGAACAAGACAAGGATGTCCACTCTTGCCACAATTATTCAACATAGTACTGGAAGTCCTAGCCATGGCAATCAGAGAAGGAAAAGAAATAAAAGGAATACAAATTGGAAAAGAAGAAGTAAAACTGTCACTGTTTGCAGATGACATGATACTATACATAGAAAATCCTAAAGATGCCACCAGAAAACTAGGATAACTAATCAATGTATTTGGTAAGGTTGCAGGAAACAAAATTAATGCACAGAAATCTCTTGCATTCCTATACACTAACAACGAAAGATCAGAAAGAGAAATTAACGAAACAATCCCATTTACCATTGCAATGAAAAGAATAAAATATCTAGGAATAAACCTACCTAAGGAGGCAAAATACCTGTACTCAGAAAACCATAACACACCAATGAAAGAAATCAAAGATGACACAAACAGATAGAGAGACATACCATGCTCCTGCACTGGAAGAATCAATATTGTGAAAATGACTATACTACCCAAAGCAATCTACACATTCAATGCAATCCCTATCAAATTACCAATGGCATTTTTCACAGAACTAGAACAAAAAATCTTAAAATTTGTATGGAGACAAAAAAGACCCCAAATAGCCAAAGCAATCTTGAGAAAGAAAAACGGAGCTGGAGGAATCAAGCGCCCTGACTTCAGACTATACTACAAAGCTACAGTAATCAAGACAGTATGGTACTGGCACCAAAACAGAAATATAGATCAATGGTACAGGATAGAAAGCCCAGAGATAAACCCACGTACCTATGGTCACCTAATCTATGACAAAAGAGGCAAGAATATACAGTGGAGAAAAGACAGCATCTTCAATAAGTGGTGCTGAGAAAACTGGACAACTACGTATAAAAGAATGAAGTTAGAGCACTCCCTAACACCATACACAAAAATAAACTCAAAATAGGTTAAAGATCTAAATGTAAGACCGGACACTATAAAACTCTTAGAGGAAAATATAGGAGAAACACTCGTTGACATAAGTCAAGCAAGATCTTTTATGACCCACCTCCTAGAGTAATGAAAATAAAAACAAAAATAAGCAAATGGGACCTAATTAAACTTAAAAACTTTTGCACAGCAAAGGAAACCATAAACAAGACGAAAAGACAACCATCAGAATGGGAGGAAGTATTTGCAAATGAAGAAACGGACAAAGGATTAATCTCCAAAATATACAAACAGTTCATGCAGCTCAATATCAAAAAAACAAACAATGCAATCAAAAAATGAGCGTAAGACCTAAAGAGACATTTCTCCAGAGAAGACATACAGATGGCCAAGAGGCACATGAAAAGATGCTCAACATCACTAATTATTAGAGAAATGCAAATCAAAACTACAATGAGGTATCACCTCACACCAGTTAGAATGGGCATTATCAGAAAATCTACAAACAACAAATGCTGGAGAGGGTGTGGAGAAAAGGGAACCTTCTTGCACTGTTGGTGGGAATGTAAATTGATTACAGCCACTGTGGAGAACAGTATGGAGATTCCTTAAAAAACTAAAAATAGAACTACCATATGACCCAGCAATCCCACTACTGGGCATATACCCTGAGAAAACCATAATTCAAAAAGACACATGGGGGCTTCCCTGGTGGCGCAGTGGTTGAGAGTCCGCCTGCCGATGCAGGGGACATGGGTTCGTGCCCTGGTCCGGGAGGATCCCACATGCCGCGGAGCGGCTGGGCCCGTGAGCCATGGCTGCTGAGCCTGTGCGTCCAGAGCCCGTGCTCCGCAATGGGAGAGGCCACAGCAGGGAGAGGCCCGCGTACCGCAAAAAAAAAAAAAAGACACATGTACACCAGTATTCACTGCAGCACTATTTACAATAGCCGGGACATGGAAACAACCTAAATGTCCATCAACAGATAAATGGATAAAGAAGATGTGGTACATATATATAATGGAATATTACTCAGCCATAAAAAGAAATGAAATTGGGTCAATTATAGAGATGTGGATGGACCTACAATCTGTCACACAGAGTGAAGTAAGTCAGAAAGAGAAAAACAAATATTGTATATTAACGCATATATGTGGAATCTAGGAAAATGGTACAGATGAACCTATTTGCAGGGCAGGAATAGAAATGGAGATGTAGAGAACAGACGTGTGGACACAGCAGGGGAAGGGGAGCGTGGGATGAAATGGGAGATTAGGTTTGACATAAATATGCTACCATGTATGAAACATATAGCTAGTGGGAACCTGCTGTATAGCACAGGGAGCTCAGCTCGGTGCTCTGTGACGACCTAGATGGGTGGGATGGGGAGGAGGGAGGTCCACAAGGGAGGGGATAAATGTATACATATAGCTGATTCACTTCATTGTACAGCAGAAACTAACACAACATTGTAAAGCAATTATACTCCAATTTAAAAAAAAAAGTTCTCAGACTGTCCCAGTATGAAAACTTGAGGTGCAGAGAAAACATGCCATTACACAGCTGGTAAATGGCAACCAGAATATGCACCCAGGAAGTCCAGCTTCCCAGCCTGTGCTCTTAGCCTCTTTGCTCTCCAGTCTTCCGTATGGCTGTGACATGACCCACAATTGTTTGGATGGGCAAGTTCTTCCAGCACGTCAGAGACTAAACAACTGTGTAGGGGACAACTGACTGCACAGGAGTGCTTTAGCCAAAGATGGTAAACACGGGCAGGAGAGACAAGAAAGGCAAGACAAGAGCAGGAGTAATCTGGACCCAAGGAATGTCATCAGTCCATCAGAGCCAAGAGGCAGTCTGATGAGAGAGGTCATACGAGTCAGATGACAGAGATGAAGACAGTGAAGAGGGCCTGAGACGCGGGAGGTGGGGGTGGGGGCTCAGAAGAACAGGAGCACAACTGGAGGGAAGGATGCGTGAAGCCCAGGCCAAGCTCTGCCTCAAACAGGATTATCAGGGCAGCCCCTGTGATTGGATCCGTAACTCTAGCATCTGGGGAATCTCTCAGAGTGGACCTTCGGAATACAGGAAACTCAATAGATATGCAGCATTCAACTGTGCACCAAAAGCAATTCCAAGAATATTTATAGAAACTTAATAAGAGCTCTACACTGGAAACTACCCAAATTAACATCAGGATATATAAATAAATGACGGCACTTTTACGCAGTGAAGTACTATTCACCAATGTAAACAGAAGACTTCCAACTACACTTGAAAATACGGTTGCATCTTATAATGATACGTGAGGGAAACAAGACATAAAAAAGCACATATTTTATGATTCTATATATGAAGTTCAAAAACAAGCATAAGCAATCAAAAGTGTTAAAAGTCATGATAGCTGTTACCCTGGCAGGGGGTGGGTGGATGCTGTCTGAAGGGGAACACAGAGGTAGCAGGGCTTCTAAGACAGTACAAGTAACCTGTCTTTTAATCCAGGTACTGGTTACATGAGTGTATTCGAGAATTCTATACTTATTTGTGCACTTTTCTGAATAATAATAACTTTAATAAACATATGAAAAAAAGTAGAAATATAAATGGATCTCTGGGGGGATAGGAGGTGTTAAAAAATAACATTTGAGGGCTTACCTGGTGGCGCAGTGGTTGAGAGTCTGCCTGCTGATGCAGGGGACACGGGTTCGTGCCCCGTCCGGGAAGATCCTACATGCCGCGGAGCGGCTGGGCCCGTGAGCCATGGCCACTGAGCCTGCGCATCCGGAGCCTGTGCTCCGCAACGGGAGAGGCCACAACAGTGAGAGGCCCGCGTACCGCAAAAAAAAATAATAATAACATTTGAATCTAAACTGAGAATTAATCAAACTGGGCTCAGCATCTTTAATTGGCTGCTGGAGAAGAATTTGATAGCTGGTTGAGAAGAATCAGGGCCCCACGCTGTTGTCAGCTGAGCTTTATTTAATGCCACTTGGCCCTCACATGCTCACTCACTGTGTCAGGGATAAATCCTTGTTGCTTGCTATTACTATTTACTGGCCACAGATAAATTGACTTATCATTACTTCTCACACAGATTAAGTATTTCTTCTGATTAATGGTTCATTCATATCTGTGGATGGATCCAAACACCCATGTCCTAAATATTCATCCACGTCCATTGTAAAAGAGACGGTAGTTTCACAGCTCTGTGAAATAAACCAGGATCTGTGTTTAACTGTCCAGTTACTGGTATAAACTTTCTATCATCTAGATACACTAGATATTATCTAGATCCACTTCCTCTCCTTTTTTTGAATAGTCTCTAGTTCCCTGTTGATGAGCACTGAATTTTGATTTGTGCTCAGAATCACTTTGTCTAAGAAAATTTCCTTTAACAAGATGTCACCAAGGTAATCAAGTCAACAAACTTTTTTTTATAATGGGGATTACAAGTACTGGGCAGGATGGGTGAAGACAATGGTGATAGTTCAGGATGTGTCTAAGCCGATACTGTTACAGCCAGTTTTGCAGTAAAAACAGAAAGTCAGAAATCTCAATTGTCCAATTTTTAAATGTTGTCAACAAATTTTGAACCAAGCAGACCATATCTACGATGGGACTCAGCTCAGCCATAGCCAGTGTGAGCCTTCCACAAGCGTGATTTTACTCACTCCTCATAAATTCCCCATGATGTGGGCATCATACAGAGAAGGTTCACAGAGGTAACTGTGTGGGTCAAGTTCACACAGCTACCAAGGGGTCAAGCCAGGGTAACATTCAGGTCTAATTATCCAAATTGCTCTTCTTTTCCCCATGAGAAAAGCCCGATTTTGTAGCACTGATATTTGGGCTACAAATCAAAATGATGCTTTTTTACTTACAGTTACAACGAGTGAAAAGGTAGAAGAACTATTTGCATTATTTGATAAGGAATTTGTTTTTTGGAAATTGATTGGAAATTCTGTACTACAAATAGAAAAGCATTACCCAGTATCGGATTTCTCATTATGATTCTGGCAAAAATATTCATCATAAAGATGCAGCAAGTAAGCCAATCACTTTATCTTGGACAATTCAATGACCACAAAGGGACATGATTTTAAATTATTTCTGGATAACAAGTGACAAATGTCATTTAGTGGAATAAATTTGTGGAGAGTCAGAATCCCTCTGTTTTGGTTTGGATGGTACCAAGCTTTCTACATGTTTATCCTCAGTGTGATTTTACAGAGAGAAGTCTTTTTTTTTATTAAAATAACTTTATTTTATAAAGTTTTTTAAAATAAGTTTATTTATTTTTGGCTGCATTAGGTCTTCGTTGCTGCATGTGGGCTTTCTCTAGTTGTGGCGAGCGGGGGCTACTCTTCGTTGCGGTGTGCGCACTTCTCATTGCGGTGGCTTCTCTTGTTGCAGAGCACGGGCTCTAGGCGTGCGGGCCTCAGTGTTTGCAGCACGCAGTCTCAGTAGTTGAGGCACACAGGCTCTAGAGCTCAGGCTCAGCTGTGGCTCACGGGCCTAGTTGCTCCGCGGCATGCAGGATCCTCCCGGACCAGGGATTGAACCCGTATGGTCCCCTGCATTGGCAGGCGGATTCCCAACCACTGCACCACCAGGGAAGTCCCCCAAGAAATCTTTTTTAAAAATTATTTGGAGAACAAAAAATACAGAATTGTTAGGAAATACTTCTCACTTGGTTCGTGATATCCCAAGTTGACATTAAGTGCAATTTGTCTTTGAAGAAAAGTGAAACCACTTGCAAATGATATGAAATGAGGTTGATGAATTACATGTGAGGAGAAAAGATGGCCTATTTGTCTTAAATTATATTTTGAGTTTTTGTTTTCTCTAATATGGAAGGGTATAAGCCACATCTAATGGGTTCCAGCCCTTTCAGATTTCAGGGCTGGAACTAGGCTTTGATTGTCTCTAAAAATCACAAGATTCTTTTAAAATGAGATGCTTGTTTGCTTCACACCTTGGTATGGCTTTAGCTATTTCAGTTATAAATTTGCATTTGTTAGGCTATTTGGTTAATATATATGGGAAAGTGTTAATATCATTCTTCAGATGTTCACTATTCAGCAAGCCACATGGGGCTGTGCGGTACACAAATTCATTTTCAAACCCTGCTAACCACTGAAATATTGCTTTTTCCTCCTTTTGATATTACTTCTTAGTCTTTTCAACTTTTCAAAAGTACTTGCATAAACATCTTGCCACATATACCATCTTCCTTCCCAGAACAATGACTCAGACCTTAACCAAGAATGTTAATTATGTTCTCCTCTCACTGTTTATCACGTGAACTGGCTTAGACTTGAACATAAAAATATTTGCTGTGAGCATGGCTTCACCTTTTACTCTAGACATTCTATAGTTTCATGGGCAGAGAATATCAGGCACTTAACCTTAAAAACTAAAAATAAAAGACTTAGGCCCTAAAAGGAGTTTCTACTTGGTGACTGCTTCCCACCAGAGGAAATCAGTCAATATAGTCACCAATTCCAAGATCATTATTACGTTGGGAGCTGAAGGAAAAAAAGAGAAAAATACATATGTATTTATATATAGTTTACTACTTAGTAATATATATTATTATATATAACAATTCTTATAATTTAATAATTTATGTTATATATAATATGTTAACATATATACACATACATATTAATGTGACATTCTATCTTCAGACGGTTTACAATCTATAAAAAAGTTGATGAAATAAAAAATATATAGGGCTTCCCTGGTGGCGCAGTGGTTGAGAGTCCGCCTGCCAATGCAGGGGACACGGGTTCGTGCCCCGGTCCGGGAAGATCCCACATGCCGCGGGGCGGCTGGGCCCGTAAGCCATGGCCGCTGGGCCTGCGTGTCCGGAGCCTGTGCTCTGCGGCGGGAGAGGCCACAACAGTGAGAGGCCCGCATACCGCAAAAAACAAACAAACAAACAAACAAAAATATATAAAACTATTTTAAATGCAGATAAATTTTGCTTACATTTTTATTTAAAATAGCCCCTGATAATATTAACACACTCTTAACACAGCTTTGGACACTAAATAAATATGAGGCAGGTGGTACTGTTAGATTATTTAGAGAATGTGTTACATGCCTATTTCATATAGTTTTTAACCTTGTATATATCAATTCAAAAAACAGTGGACTAGGGAATGTTTGGATGTAAGGGCAAATTGCAAAATTATTTCTTTTGTTGATAAGTGGTATAGAATAATCACAGAATCAAAGGGCACTCTAAAGAGCTCCTTTCTTCATCTTTAGCCAATACTGAATTTTGTTGTTTTTCAAATGATTATTACAAACACAAAGTGCCAAATGCTAAGCCAGGTTCTTGTGAGAATTATAATGGCAATTGGTAGTCCCCACCCTAATGAAATCCTTCATCCAAATGGGCAGCACAAATGTAAGCAAAATCTAAGTGGACCTCAGGTTGGTGAAGAGTGCTGGGTGCTGAGTGCCCGGTCTACGCATTCCAAGTTAGACCCTCCTGTCGTAGTGGGGTTGCTTTCAAATCCTGTCTCAGTAGCACATGCCATGAGGAAACAGCTGCAAACATTCATCATTAAAACATCGACATGCCAGCGACATGTCAGAGTTTCAAGACAAATTACATTTGTCCCGCTAGATCCTACTATCCTTGGCTTTTGCCCCAAATGCAAAGCTCTCTTACAATACTGTATCCTTATTGACTCCCTGGGCACTTGAAGATTCTAATTTTTTGCTCAGATCTCTACCAGTGTTTCTTTTGTTCCTCCTGTTTATTAGAGACATCCTTGATACATTCTGGCTACTAGCTGCCATTTTTTGCAAATATCACCCAGTGTGTCATCTGTCTGTCAACTTTGTTTATGGTGTCCCCCATTGAACATAAACTTGGAAGTTTGATGTAGTCAAGTTCACTGACATTTCCCTTCTGGTTTGTGATAGAGGGAACAGAGCTTATTTATAAAATCCTTCCCACCACGTTGTCACAAAGACAAATCCGTATTCTTTGTTCTTAATTTTCAAATTAGCTAGGCCTCAATTCTTTGGTATGAATGCAAAATAAGCTTGTCATTTTCTTCAAAAAAATCTTGCTGGAATTTTACTGAATTTATAGACTAATTTGGGGAGCACTGACATCTTTAAAGTGTTAGATCATTGCAAATATAAACAATATTTAGCTCTCCATTCATTCAATTCCTCATCAGTATCCTACAATAGAGCTTACAAATGTCCTATCAATGGTTCTTTTTTTTTCTTTATTGGAATATAATTGCTTTACAATGGTGTGTTAGTTTCTGCTGTATAACAAAGTGAATCAGCTATACATATACATATATCCCCATATCTCTTCCCTCTTGCGTCTCCCTCCCTCCCACCCTCCCCATTCCACCCCTCTAGGTGGTCACAAAGCTCCGAACTGATCTCCCTATGCTATGCGGCTGCTTCCCACTAGCTAGCTATTTTACATTTGGTAGTGTATACATGTACATGCCACTCTCTCACTTTGTCCCAGCTTACCCTTCCCCCTCCCTGTGTCCTCAAGTCCATTCTCTAGTAGGTCTGCATCTTTATTCCCATCCTACTCTTAGGTTCTTCATGACCATTTTATTGTTTTTGTTTTTAGATTCCATATATATGTGTTAGCATACGGTATTTGTTTTTCTCTTTCTGACTGACTTCACTCTGTATGACAGACTCTAGGTCCATCCACCTCACTACAAATAACTCAATTTCATTTCTTTTTATGGCTGAGGAATATTCCATTGTATATATAGTAATATTCCTATATATATATATATTCCACTCCATTATATATAATATTCTTTATCCATTCATCTGTCGATGGACACTTAGGTTGCTTCCATGTCCTGGCTATTGTAAGTAGAGGTGCAGTGAACATTGTGGTACATGACTGTTTTTGAATTATGGTTTTCTCAGGGTATATGCCCAGTAGTGGGATTGCTGGGTCGTATGGTAGTTCTATTTTTAGTTTTTTAAGGAACCTCCATACTGTTCTCCATAGTGGCTGTATCAATTTACATTCCCACCAACAGTGCAAGAGGGTTCCCTTTTCTCCACACTCTCTCCAGCATTTATTGTTTGTAGATTTTTTGATGATGGCCATTCTGACCGGTGTGAGGTGATAACCTCATTGTAGTTTTGATTTGCATTTCTCTAATGATTAGTGATGCTGAGCATTCTTTCATGTGTTTGCTGGCAATCTGTATATCTTCTTTGGAGAAATGTCTGTTTAGTCCTTCTGCCCATTTTTGGATTTGTTTGTTTGTTTTTTTGATATTGAGCTGCATGAGCTGCTTGTAAATTTTGGAGATTAATCCTTTGTCAGTTGCTTCATTTGCAAATATTTTCGCCCATTCTGAGGGATGTCCTTTCGTCTTGTTTATGGTTTCCTTTGCTGTGCAAAAGCTTTGAAGTTTCATTAGGTCCCATTTGTTTATTTTGTTTTTATTTCCATTTCTCTAGGAGGTGGGTCAAAAAGGATCTTGCTGTGATTTATGTCATGGAGTGTTCTGCCTATGTTTTCCTCTAAGAGTTTGATAGTGTCTGGCCTCACATTTAGGTCTTTAACCCATTTTGAGTTTATTTTTGTGTATGGTGCTAGGGAGTGTTCTAATTTCATTCTTTTACATGTAGCTGTCCAGTTTTCCCAGCATCACTTATTGAAGAGGCTGTCTTTTTTCCATTGTATATTCTTGCCTCCTTTATCAAAAATAAGGTGACCATATGTGCGTGGGTTTATCTCTGGGCTTTCTATACCGTTCCATCAATGGTTCTTTTATTGTCTCTGTTATTTCCTGAATATTGTAGCACTTTTGTTAGTACTGAGAATATCTTACTTTTGTTTATAATTTCTTGATTATCATTGTGAAACGAACACTATTAGTTTCTATCTTCAACCATGCTAACTCTCTTATTAATTCTAATAATTTCTTGATTTTGTACAATTCTATGTAGATGGTTAAGTCATCTGAAAATAATAATATTTTTGTTTTTCCTTCTCCTATGCTTATAACATTAGTACTTTAATTGGACAGAATCTCCAAACTTTTGTTGAACAGTAGCAGCGATGAAAGGGTTTCTTGTCTTTTTCTGGTTTAAAAAAAACACATCTAGGGCTTCCCTGGTGGCGCAGTGGTTGAGACTCCGCCTGCCGATGCAGGAGACACGGGTTCGTGCCCCGATCCGGGAAGATCCCACATGCCGTGGAGCGGCTGGGACCGTGAGCCATGGCCGCTAAGCCTGCGCATCCGGAGCCTGTGCTCCGCAACGGGAGAGGCCGCAGCGGTGAGAGGCCTGCGTACCGCAAAAAAAAAAAAAAAAAAAAAAAAATCTACATTTTTTCTCTTATGTTTTATGTTTGTCTAAGTTTGGAAATGTTTTTATGAATGAAAGATACTTCCCTTTTGATCATCATTTTCTGAGAGTTTCTCCTATAAATAGGTGTTGAAGTTTAAGTCTGTTTATAGAGCAGATGAGATATTCATGTGAACTTTTTCTTCAATTCCTAATGGGGTCCTCAGAGCCAGGATTAAGGAAGGCAAGTGAGGCACTTATGGCACAAAATGTAAGGAGGCACTCAGCCCTAACATGCGTGCCTCTGAAATATTATACCCTAGATGCCACCCCTAGAAGTGATTAACGTAGATAGATCTTCTAATGTTAAACTTTCTTTCCATTCCTTGAAGAAGCCCTAATTGATCATGATGCATTTTTAATACTCTTTTAGATTCAGTTAGTTAATATTGTATTTAAAATTTTTGCATCTATTATCATCAGTTAAGTGAGCTGATGATTTTCTTTCTTTTACAGCCCTCATCCAGTTCTGGAATTCTAGCTTCTGAAAAGGAAAGGGATAATTTCCCTTTGATTCTAACTTTTTGGAAGAATTTGTATAGGATGGGTATCTACCCCTGTAGATCTTTCTAGCTCTGGAACACATTATGTGGGGTGAGTTTGAACAAGTCTTTTTAACTCTCTAGACTTCAAATCTCCTCCTTTGTGAAATGGGGATAATGAAACCTGTCTGACAGGTTTGTGGAGAGGATAAATGGTAACGTAATGCTGTTAAAGTACAAAGCATTGAGCTTCACCCAACTTCCTTGGGCTTCCTCACCTTTGTGGACCTGCCCCCCCCCTCCACCACTACACTCAAGGTTTACATTATGCTGTTGATCCTTCTCCAGCATTTACTTCCATTTCATTTGTGTCACCACACCTGTCGATCCCTTCCTTGTCAGCCACAGCCCATTCTCGACTCCATGTGGCTAACTCCTTTAGGTTGGAAGGCGGCAGAATGATGTTTTTGAAAAATTAACAATGTCCTTCCCATCTCATTTATCTCCTGTTACCTCATGATCCTTCTCCACTTTGGGCAGATGTTCAGAGAGCTCCATGATCCTTACATCCAGGAAGGAACAGAAATGCTGAAAGATATGAGTATATTACTTTTTTTATAAATAAAGTATATTTAAATAAATGAGTATATTACTTTTTTCTTTCAAAAATCTACATTTTCAAGAGGAAAAAATAGTTATAAGCATAAAATATACACCAGAATTGGGAAAAAAGATAGATTTTGTTAGAATAAGACTCAAGACACACTACCCTCCCCAAACGCAAACCACCTCGATAAGGTGGAAGACAGGGTTGAAACACTGAACAGTGATATGGTTCGTAGGTTGATATGGTTCATGTCAACCATGATATGGTGGAGAGGCAGTGTAGACACTTCGAGGAGGAATAGGCTGAAATGTGCCCCTCCTCTGGGATCCTTTGGGGATACAGCTGTAACAGGAAACTTAGATAATTCTGGAGATTCCAGTGCAGGGGAAACCTATGCTCTCTTTCATAGACAGACCCCAGGGAAATGGCAAGATGTCCAATCAGAAGTGCGTGTGTGGTCTGTTCAGGCAGATGGCATTGAGAGAACCTCTCGTTGCCCACTGCCCCAGGGCAGCATCAACATGGTACAGTGTGCATACCAGATGAGCCTAGAAAGGACCAACAGAGGGCCACAAGGGGTCAAGCGAACTTTTCCAATCACAGTGTGGCCCAGATTTGGAGAATGACCCCAAATCCTAGGAGTTGCCTGAGAGTTAAGTGAGAACTAGCTGTGGGGTTGGAGCCTGGTTACTGGGACCAACTCAGGAAGGAACAACCTGGTTCAGCACCTAAAGACAGACAGGAATGAGGACACCTCGGTGGGTCCGGCATGGAGAGCTGATGGCCCAGGCTTGCCTGCTTCCCCCAGGGCCCTGACATGACCATAAAGCCCACCAGAACTCAGATGCCACGCCAAGAAATGGGCAAGAAGGAGGAATCTAGAACTGACTGTCCGAAAGTTTTCACCAACTGGCCAGATGGAGGGTTTAGAGTGGAAATTGTGTTCTCTATGGAATCCTGAAGTCACGTTTCTTGCATACCCGGGTTTGTGAAATGAACTTTCCACCTACTACACATCTGCATCTCCCAATTGAAAAAAATGCTTGTTGAAGATGTGGCAATGTGTTCCGTTGGAACATACCAATTGTTATGACCTCTGGCAAATGAGTCAAACTCTCTTTGCCTCAGTCTCCATATCTGTAGATGGGAGTGGGGACTTCATTGCAGCTTGTTTGATAATGAAATGACATACTGTGTGTTTCCCAGCGCCAAGCACCTAATTAGTATTCAGTGTTGATCACTTCATTCCCTAACTCTAAGTCCAGGCAGAAAACATGGGGGAGGTGGCTACAGATATTAAAAAGAAAACAAAGAACTGGGGGAAGGTCTGTCGGAAGATTATTAATGCTGTTACTACTAATTATGAAACTGGGTGTGCAGCTCCCAGACAGAGACCACAATCAGCAAAATTTGCAGTTTGGGTCTCACTCCAGTTAGCAAGGCCAGGCCTGTGGATTAGCCAGGAGTCCAAGTTCTTACCAGCCTTTTTCATCCCCATTTGCAGCACCCTGGGCATCAGCTGTGCAAGACCGTACCCTGGTGACCTCCTCCAAAGGACACCCACGATATGTGTTGTTCATCTGAAGGGAAGAAGAAAACCTCCCATGTCTACCCTGTGATAACGGGTATCTCCCATGATGCTCCACCATGAATTAACCCATGTGAAAACAAGAACTGGTTTTGTGTGCTCATTCTTTTAGTCCTTATGAGATGCTGAACAGAAAAATGTATGGGCAGTCAGCCTGACTATGTTTTCTTCTGCCTACCAAATGGCCTTCCTGATTCAGTAATGTGCCTGTAATTAAACATCATGTAATTTTCCCTCACTTTGTGTTCAAAATTTCACCATTGGAGATTTATTCTTCTAAGTCCTATATGGTCTTCCAGTGTCAAGAGTTCCCTCTTGAAATGTGGTGGAAGAACTATCTGCCCTTCCTTGCCCCACATCTTATGGTGATTTGTGAGTGGAAGCCTGGGAAGACTGTTCCAGAACTGCTCAGCACTGGGGCCTTGGGCCGCGTCTGAGGATTTTGCCTTTCTCATTGATAAAAAGAAGTGTGAAGTTAAGTCACCTCTGGTTACATGGAGCATGTATCATACATTTTTGAAACGTATTCAATTTCAAAGATTCTTTCCCTTTGTTCTCATCAGTACGTTCATTCCTTTTAGACCCAGAGTTCAAAAAAGCATCTCAACTTACTTTCAAGATTATAGCTGATCAAAGTTTCTATGATTCTGTTAGAGAACAGAAAATAAAATGCCTTGGGAGAAGGAAATAGAGTGAGCAAGGGAAAAAGCTGGAAGGCGAAACATTTCAGGAGGGAAGAAGTGAGCTCAGAATGGGAAGCTGGGAATGTACCAAGGCGACTTCAATTTCCTCAGAATTTTGCTCAGACTTTCCTGGCTACCCTGCAGCAGACATGAGCTTGTTGACTTCAAGACTTGGGCAATACGTCCTTTCTGTGTAATCATTTCCTTGTTAGTTAGAAACTAAATGTTTTGGTACACGCTTTAAATACAAATGGGGGTATATGGAGTGCTCTCAGAATCACTGGTATATTCAAGCTGCGTGTGACAAAGAATGGACACGATTCATTCAGTGGGACGATGTCTACAAACAACTACGGTATCTCAGGTGCTGTGTCCATCAGTGGGACAACAGAGACTATTGAAGACCCGTCTCTGTTCTCAGAGACCTCAGAGTCTCGAAGAAGGAACAGATGTATAAGTAAGTACAACAGAAGGAGAAACATGCATCAGCTCAGAGCAAGTGAATAACTCTTAGAGGGAAATATTAAAGAAGTGATTCCTGCATAAGGGGAGATTTGAGCTGAATTCAAAGGATGAAGAGCACTTCCTCTGGTGATATTACACAGCATTTTGGGAGACATAACAGTATGCATGAATATATTTAGAAGATAGTGTAGACTCTTAGGTACTCTGGAGTCTTGATATTTTTAGAGCACAAGGTGTACGATGGGGCAGTGCAGTGGGAGGCCAGAAGAAATGTAAGCTCGGGTAGATTGTGAATGGGTAGGAATTGAAGGGCAGGAATCTGTTATGGCATTTGAACTAGACCTACATGCCCATGAGGAGTCGGTGAAGCCTTTGAAGCAGAGGAAAACAGGACCGGGTTTGCCGGCAGGGTTGGAAGTAGACTGGAAGGCAGTGAACGGTAGCCTCAGGGGGATGTTTTTGAGTATACAGAAATAGTGCAAGTGAGATGTAAAGAGGGGTTTATCTAAGACAGTAGTAATGGGAAGGAAAACAACAGCTTAACTTGGGAGATGGTCATGAAACACTCAGTAGAATCTGATGCCTGATGTGAGGGCTGAGAGTGACCTCAATCCTCTAGCACACGTAATTGAATGGGGTTTGGGGTCATCGATTGAGAAGGAAAATGAGAAGGGGGCATGTGGAATTAATTTGAGGGGGCAAATGTCCATCCAGATATCAGGAGATGATCGGAAAGAGCTGTAAGGAACTCAAGAGAGAAGGGTGGTGTCAAGCTCTGGAAGCACCACCTGTTATCACTTATGACCGGATGATGCCTGTTACATAGGAGCCACTAAGCTGGACTCAGTGGGCAAATGGAAAATGCCTCTGGCCCCAAGTGCAGTCCCCCTGTCTAGGGGATTTACAAAGAAGGCGGGTGTAGCAGAGGGTACCCAGCATTGTTAGAGGAAAGACAAGGGTTGATGAGAACATACAGAGGGTTCACAGCAGAGACTTGGCCTTGGGTGCTGTGGGGGGAGCGGAGTGGGACAGGCTGACTAGGAAAAAAAGAAAATGCAGAAGGAACCCCAAGAGTTACTAGAAATCGAAGAGTCGGTGGAAAGGAGGAAGAAAAGCCCTTGCAAAGTGGGGGAGGCTGCAGGCACAATGACCAGGAAGCAAGCACGAAGGTGGCCCTCTTGAGGACAGGGAACAGTCCCCTTGGCTGGAGCATCCAGTCTCAGAGGGGAACGGCCGGGGGGGAGGCTGGGAAAGTTAGCTCAGGCAAGAGGTGGCAAAGCTCCTTTGTAGAGCTGAAACTGCATCCACTGTGCAAGAGAAAGCCGCTCGAGGAATTTTAGCAGGGCACTGAGACAATCAGATTTGTATTTTAAAAACTCACTCTAGCCACTGTGTGGAGAATGAGGGATTAATTACAGTACAGAGCCTGGATGTGATTACCCAGGGTACGGACCACAGTTCCATTCAACCTGATGATGTGCTTTGGCCTGCAGACTGCTTTTTAAAATTTCATTCTGAATTAATTGCGGGCGTATAAAAATTGGGAGTTCTCCCATAAAATCAGGGTTACAGGCTTCTTCTGAAAATTAGGAGATGTGGCAATGCTGGGTACATATTCCTGACCCATCGACAATTGGCTAGAGCATGAGCTGTCTAAAAAGTGACTTTCTGGACAAGGTGGGTGCTCCCCTGCGTCCCACAGTCTAATGGAAACACTTAGTTTGGTTTTATTGCTCCTGCCTTACCGGGAGAACACGCAGACCGAGAATGAGGGAACATGGTGCGTGCCCGGCTTAAACCAAACTTGTGTGCCAGATTCCATTCCATGCCCTAGTCGCAGACCTCATTCCAACAATTCTCCCTTTTCTTGTTGGATTTTCCCTCTCTACTGGATCATTCCCATTGGCATAAAAACCTGTTGCCATTTCTTCCATCTTAAAAATAACTTCTCCTGGTCCACGTTCTTAGAGTAAGAGGGATTGCACCAAACCAAGCTCCCCTTTACGTTGTCAGGCATTGGCAGCTGGCCTCCTAGCGAGTTTTTGTAAACACCTCTGTCCTAGGCTCAGACTGCCTGTTGCCTAAGAGATCTGTTTATCCTCTCTGGCAAGATTGTTCTCACTCTTGCCTATAAAAGGGAGAGAAAGAGGGGACCAAGTTCTTCCCTTAGAGCTAATCCAGCTGCTTCCTGGTCCAAGCACATTCCTTCACAGACAACAGGGAACTGCACACCCAATGGCCATCTGTCACTGATGCCACTTGAGCCATATGCACATCACCCTTGGCCCTTTCTTATATCTCATATCCTCCTGACCCTTTTTTCAAAGTCGTAGTTGACCACTTCCCATCACCTCCACCGCTACCTCCTGATTTAAGCCATGATCATCTCTTAGAACATAGCAATAACCTCTGTATTAGTTATCTATTGCTGTACCTCACGTTTCTCCCAAACTTTAGTGGCTTGAAACAGCAACATTCATTACCTCACAGCTTCTGTAGATCAGGAGTCCAGGTGTGGCTTAGCAGGCTCCTCTACTTTAGAATCTGTCATGGGTTTCGGGTGTCCTCTGGGTTCCCCAATCTGCTCCAGACACACTGGCCTCCTCTCTGTTCTTTAAACATGCTGGTCATGCTGCTGCCCCAGGGCCTTTGAACTGGCTCTTCCTTCCGTCGGGAAAGTTCTTCCTCCAGATTTCTGTACTGTTGATGCACTAACTTCCTTTAAGACTTCACTCAAATATCATGTCTTTAATGCATTCTACCCTGGCAAAACCACCCCTGTCCCCAGAACTCCTGATTTCTTTTATCTTATTTTGTTTTTCTATAACAGTTCTAATATATTAGTTAAATTACTTATTTATTACATAACACATAATGTTGAACCCATAAGGGCAAAAATCTTTATCTGTTGTTTCTTGTTGAATCCTGAGTGCTTGGAAAATAACAGGTGCTCAATAAATACTTCCTAAATGAATAAATGAATATGTGGAAGATGGCTGAGGACCAGCCTTAGGGAACTCCATATTTAAGTGACTGCTAGAGGAAAAGGATCCAGAAAAAAAAAATGGAGTACTTAATATCTCCTGTGCCCTACTTCACATCCTACTGGCCCACTTTCTTAATCTTGTCGTTTTTGGAAGAGCAACCAACTGAGCTCAGCTGTAATCTGAAAGTATCTTGTCTCAGCTATACCAAGTGACTGGGAATTTTTGCTACAGGGATTTGCTGCCATCGGCAGGAAGGGCACCTGTAGGAGCCCACTGGACTCTTCTCCCACTCATGCAAAGGTTGGAGTGAAATGCTTTTAACAGCCTGGAGAGCAACCCTTGACCAGTGGGGGATGGGAACTGGTGGGTGAATACTCCCCTCCCCTGAACCTCAGGGGGA
The DNA here is from genome assembly GCF_951394435.1 of Stenella coeruleoalba. Taxonomy (NCBI): domain Eukaryota; kingdom Metazoa; phylum Chordata; class Mammalia; order Artiodactyla; family Delphinidae; genus Stenella; species Stenella coeruleoalba. The sequence continues at coordinate 51,076,926 of NC_137156.1, forward strand.
ACATTCTCAGGTGCATCTTCATACCTCCCTACACAGTTCCTAGCAAGAAGGAGTCCCGTGGACGCAGTGGTGATGTTCTTAGTTAGCCAAGGGACATGCCCTCAGACCAGCTTGTTCTCCTTCCCTGCTTTATGGTTCCGACTACCTCTGAACTCACGTTTAGACAGAAATCACTTTCAAAAATGAACTCCTGGCACACATTCTTTGTTTCATCATCTGCTTTCAGGAGAAAGCTATGTTGAGACATGTCAAAGTGTGACCATTAATAAGAAATGAACCCACAGATAATCAAAAAGTATTGATGAAAACACTTTCAAATGCTACACAGAGTCAAGTGAGATTAGGAAATTTGGAGACCATTGCTTCTCGGCCTTTTGGCTAAGATCAAGTGGAATTTGGAGAACACTCTTAGTGCACCAGAGAGCTGGGTGGGGAAGCAGTAGTAAAAGACTACAATGAGGTACCACTTCACACTGGTCAGAATGGCCACCATCAAAAAGTCTACAAACGATAAATGCTGGAGAGGATGTGGAGAAAAGAGAACCCTCTTACACTATTGGTGGGAACGTAAGTTGGTGCAGCCACTATGGAGGTTCCTCCAAAAACTAAAAATAGAACTACTATATGATCCAGCAATCCCATTCCTGGTCATATATCCAGAGAAAACTCTAATTCAAAAAGATACACACACCCCAATGTTCACAGCAGCACTATTTACAATAACCAAGACAGAAAAGCAACCTAAATGTCCATCGACAGATGAATGGATAAAGAAGATGTGGTACATATATACAATGGACTATTACTCAGCCAAGAAAAGGAATGAAATAATGCTATTTGCAGCAACATGGATGGACCTAGAGATGATCATACTAAGTAAGTCAGACAGAGAAAGACAAAACCATATGATATCACTTATGTGTGGAATCTAACATATGACACAAATGAATTTATTTATGAAACAGAAACAGACTCACAGACATAGAAAACAAACTTATGGTTACCAAAGGGGAGGGATAAATTAGGAGTCTGGGATTAACAGATACACACTATTGTATATAAAGTAGATAAACAACAAGGACCTACTGTTAGCACAGGGAACTAGATTCAATACCCTGTAATAAACCATAATGGAAAAGATTATGAAAAAGAATATGTATCTATATGTATAACTGAATCACTCTGCTGTACACCTAAAACTAACACAACATTGTAAATCAACTATACTTCATTATTTTGAAAAAATAAAATAAAATAGATTACAGAGTAAAGGAAGGTAAGAAAATGGAGTCAGTAAATGGAGACTACTCTATTTTGAAGGAAACAGGCAGACTGGGGTGACAGCTGGAGGGATATACAGGGCACAGTGGGAAAAGACAGATGTTCTAAGAAATAAATACAGTCTACTGAAGTAAGTGTTACAAAAACATGATAACACAGGACTTGTGTGCCACATTTGCTGAGGAAGGAATACAGGAAGGCAGTTTTGAGCTGAGTCTTCCAGGATAGCTTTGCTAGAGGAAGGGTTGAAGGGTTGCGGGCAAACCCCTGGGAACAGCTTCTGAAAGGCACTGAATTCTGAGAGGAGTGTGTGTTTGAGGAATTTCAAGTACAGCTGCCTGGCTGGAACATATACTATCACGACGGTTACAGGTGGCACTGGAGTCATGACAGGGCCGGACCGTTGTCTACGGTGGCGGAATATTCTCACTCAACGAGCTTTCTTTTATTAGAAGCACTGAAGTTATCGGAGAAATAATTAGTGCCAGAATCGCCCTAACAAAATCGACAATTCCCTGGTGTCATCTAATACTTAGTCCATAATTTATTTGACCCAACTGTTTCAAAAATATTTTACAGTTGGTTTGTTTGAATCATAATCTAAATAAGAGCAACATTTTATAGATTAAGTCACTTAAGTCTTTTTAATCTAAAGAAGTAGATCCCTCACTTTTTTTTCCATGACATTTATTTGTTGCAAAAATTGAATTCAAACATTTTAAAGTCTGACTGCTGAACAGTCAGACAAGATTGATTTTATAATATCTGCTTTTGGGAATTATTGAGGTTTTCTTTACTAACCAAACATGGTCATTTTTGGCAAATGATTAATAGGCCCTGGAAAAGGAGGTTTATGTTACATCTGGACAATCATGTTAAGGCTTTTACAGTCCCGGCAGCCCAACAGCTGCAGGATGTGTTCAGGAAAGGAAAGGTGAAGTCCAGCATCCACAAAGAATCCGTACCTGCCCTGGATCCGCCCATCTGTTTGCTGAACAAGCATTCCTTTGGTTGTCAAGAACATGAAGCTAATGGTCCCCAAGTTCTTCAGGCCCTGGGGTTCTGGGCTTTCCATCAGAATTCTGTAGAATGCACTCAAGGTGACTCCATCCATGTGGGGGAGACCAGGAGGAAGGAGTAGATAAGGACAAAAGGGAGCTTTCGGCTCACATTTTGCTGCAGATAATTACGGGGAGGAGCATGACCCTTTAGTCCTGAAGGACCTGGCAGACACTTTAGGCTTCCTCTGCCAGAGCCCTACTACGTGACACTCTCGGGCAACGCACGGCGGACGTGTCAGGCCACCAGCAGCTAAGCTGGCAGCTTCCTGTCCCTGCTCCTCCACGCACAACCGTGGTGCCCAAGCTCCTCCATCCACAACCCTTGTGCGCATGCTCTTCCCCTCTCGCCCCGGTGCGGTCCCCAAAGCTAGGCCCTTCCGGGTGACTACACCTTGACCAAACCAGACCACGCTCCCCAGAGGCATCAAAGTTTCCTGGAGCAAACACTCCTCTGAGCCTTAGGACTATATCACATCAGCTTAAAATTACATTCAGATATTTGTAATCGAGGCCAGAAATTCCAGTGGCTTTAAAAAGAGAAAAGTTTGCTTTTCTTTTCGGTGTAAAATAACTCTGAATGAGATAGTATATTAGGAAGTAACAGTGGCTTCAGCATACCATTGGAGGACCAGGGCCCTCCTGACTTTCTGTCATTATAAACCAAAGTTTTTCAGCGCTGCAAGTCCCCAAGTTTCTGGACTTTCTCTTTTCCCTTCTATTCCTACTTGCAAACCGCCCAGTGATTTTTCTGAGTTCACCTCTTTAATGTGAAATTCAGCCAATAGCACCAAGTCAGGCTACTGATATTCTGTTTGCAACTCCTAAGACCACAAGCTCATTTAGCTCATTATCTGGCTTCCAAATTAGTGCTGAGAGTTTTATCAAACGTTTCCCTACAGCAGAAATGGGATGCCATCTTTCTGGCCTCATAAGTTTCCTTGCCGTTCTCTGGCCAGACCCAGAGTCAATACCACATATATTGTTTGTTTTCCCTCAACAACTTACTTTTAGACGCAGGTATTTGTTGAGATGGGCTGGCTGTGCTTCTGTCATAAACAATCTCAAAGATTCTGAGGCTTATAATCACAGATTTTATTTCTTTTTCATTCTCACCTTGCTGAGATTCAGCTACATATTTTCTGCATTTCAAGACTCAGACTAAGTGAGCACTTCTTCCGGATGTTGCTGGGTACAAGGTAAAAGAAAAAAGAGAAGGTGACAGTTCTTAAAGCTTTTGTTAGAAAAAGTTGAACTCATTATTTCTGCTCACATTTCGTTGGCCAAATTCCCATGGCAGTGAGTAGAGAAACATAATACTCTGATAGAGAAGATGACGCATTACATATTCAAGCTTAAAGTCAATGGGGCAGATGTGCACTCCCTTCCCATGGAGGAGGGTAAGGCAGATGCAGTGAGCCCCCCGTGAATATTCCCCTTGGCCTGGCTATTTCGGTACAAATCAGCCTCATGTCCAGCTGCTAGCATGGAGCCTTCCTCGTCCATGTTTAGAACAGGCCCATAATGCCAGGAAATTAGTGCCTCTTCCCACTGCCCCCTTGGGCAGCCCTCCACCAATGAACATTCCAGTTCCCTCTTCCCTCAGATACATGGGAGTGGGATGGAGTCCAGTTGCCCTCCGTAGTAACCTGCTTTATAACATGCCCTTTGTTGGCGTCTGTCCTGTTTCTGTCTTGCTTTTCATTCCCAAGTTTGTTTTTCCTGTGATCGCTTCCCAAATAAACTAATTGCACTTGAATCCTTGCTCCGAGGTTGCCTTCTGGGAATCCAAACTAGGATAGAAGGACAGAAAATATTTAGAGCAATGATACAATCTGCTCAGAAGAGAAGAATGGCTTTGGGCGGTAGTTAGCTGTCTCTGCCAGAAATTCCAGCCTGAGAATGGACCCGCCCGTCGTCTCCACGTGTCTGTCTGCAGATCTGTTCATCTCTTGCTCAACCAGGAACAGTTTCCCAGAAGTGATAAGGACTCCTGTAATAGACTATTTTCTTCCACTTCTGGACCACAGGAAGCAAGAGCGGTTGTTTACTCTAAACAGATTTTACTACCTGCCTGTCACAGGGCCTCAGGGTGTTTACACAGGAATTCCTTTATAGGCACGTATGCTCCCTGCCTGCAGCTCTGAGGCCATCTGTACCACACGGAGATGCTGAGAGCAGGTGCATCCCCGTCCTTCTCTGTGTCTCTCCCTCCCCGCTTCCCCCCCCATATCACAAAGCATCCCCCATCCCCCAAAATCACCTCACCAGTGCTGTCCTGCATCCAACAGGCCTCATGCATACACAAAAAACTCTCTCCATGCATACAAACTAAAGCAGAGACAAGATAATTTAGTTTCCTTTTTTTGGACCAAAAATTTTAAAAAAACAGAAAAGGACTAAAAAAGGATCTTTCTAAATTGCCCCCCCCCCAGGAGCCAGTTTGATACTCATCATTCTACCACTGGAAATATTTTTTTAATATAAATTTATTTATTTAACATTTATTTTTGGCTGCGTTGGGTCTTCATTGCTGTGCGCAGGCTTTCTCTAGTTTTGGGGAGCAGGGGGCTACTCTTCGTTGTGGTACGCGGGCTTCTCATCGCGGTGGCTTCTCTTGTTGCGGAGCATGGGCTCTAGGCGCACGGGCTTCTGTAGTTGTGGCACGCGGGCTCAGTAGTTGTGGCTAGCGGGCTCTAGAGCGCAGGCTCAGTAGTTGTGGCGCATGAACTTAGTTGCTCTGCAGCATGTGAGATCTTCCCGGACCAGGGCTCGTACCTGTGTCCCCTGCATTGGCAGGCAGATTCTTTAACCACTGAGCCACCAGGGAAGTCCCAACCACTGGAAATATTTTGACACTAGGAAGTGTGAGAGCCCACAATTCGGTAGCATATATTTTATAGGACAATGTAAAATACAACTAAATTCACTCCTTATGGACAAAATGTCTTCTTCCCTTTAGGAAGAAAGTAAATATAAAGAGATTTTAAAAGGAAAACCAGAACAAGAGTAAAAGAATTCCTATTCAATCCCGTCCAGAAACCAGAACTCGGTTATAAAATATTTTAAAGCCCTTTAATTTAAGAGGATTGATGTGGCTTATTATTGTAAAAGTCAGAAATCAAACCAAACCTTAGATAAGAATGATGCCATGGGGACTGTGACAAGGAGAGCAGGGGACCTGTGCTGTCATCACTGCACAGCAGCCCACAGGCTGTAGTCATAACACACGTGGAAGAGTGAGAGTGATCTTATTTTCTAGTGAAAAGACACACATTTACATCCAAAGGAAAAAGTGTTCTCAGTTTTTTGTGTCATATTTTTAGTTGTCTTATATTTTCACTTCTTTGTATCCTAAGTGTCCTCACTTCTCTCTGGCCTCTTGTCATTGATGCATTGCTGATCCACTGTCAGTTTTCCAGGTGTGGTCCTGAAGGGAAGGGGAGAAGTACGAGGACTCAGACCCCTCCTGGCAGGACACGCCCAGGGGCGCAGGGGGGGACCTGTACTTCCATCTGTGTGTGACCTTTGACGAAGCCAATTATCATTTCTGTGGAGATGTCCTCAGAGGGGAAAAATCAATAGAGTGACACGCAAGAGACATCTGTGGGTTGGTGACACAGCGCCAGAATCTCGACACTGAAACTGACACATCCCTTACATGGAGGCTCCCAGACTAGGAATCTAAGACAGGGAAAGTTAACAATTAAAAACTGGGTGAGGGCTTCCCTGGTGGCACAGTGGTTGAGAATCTGCCTGCTAATGCAGGGGACACGGGTTCGAGCTCTGGTCTGGGAGGATCCCACATGCCGTGGAGCGGCTAGGCCCGTGAGCCACAACTACTGAGCCTGCGCGTCTGGAGCCTGTGCTCCGCAACAAGAGAGGCCGCGATAGTTAGAAGCCCACGCACCGCGATGAAGAGTGGCCCCCGCTTGCCACAACTAGAGATAGCCCTCGCACAGAAACGAAGACCCAACACAGCCAAAAATAAATTAATTAATAAACTCCTACCCCCAACATCTTCTTTAAAAAAAACAAAACTGGGTGATGTGGCATTAAGACTTGCAAACTTTTAATTTCACCTAGTGAACAGATTACGAAAAACCAACCTACAAACAAATACCACTTATTAGTGACTTGTGAGTGTCACTATTTTCAAAAGGAAGGACATTTGAATCTCTCCTTCCAACTGACTATATGTTGGTTTATAAGAACTGACCAATATGGTTCTAGTTCTCCTTCAGGTTGACATCTCCAGGCTGGGGAAAGCTCTATGCTGGTCCCACTCTATTCTGATTATGGATATTAGGGAAAAAACATTTCAGGGATCCCCCTGGAAGAGCTTTTGTCTCCTGGGCAGGAATCTTGACAGGCTTCAGATGTCGTAATTTTGAGCACTAAAGCTTCTGGTTTGTACCTGAATTGCACAAATTTTTAAAATAGCTAAATAGTTTGGCACTGGTCTCCCCTGATAGATTTATAAGAATTCATGTTCTAATGACACTTTGTGTAATTATTGAATTATCAGGTTGACAGGTTTGTACACATGGGTGCACAAGAATGAGCTAAAACACATTTACTGGGCCAAGTGTCTTACTATAAACAATTACAGCAATTCAGATAAATTATTGGCCAATATTTTTTACAGTGTTTCTTTATCTCTCTGCTAAGCAGAACATGTATGTATTTATTTATTTATTTTTATTGGGGTGTAGTTGTTTTACAATGTTGTGTTAGTTTCTACTGTACGGCAAAGTAGAGTTCCCTGTGCTATACAACAGGTTCTCATTAGTTCTCTATTTTATACATATTAGTGTATATATATTAATCCCAATCTCCCCCATTCATCCCACCCCCCCTTTCCCTCCTTGGTGTCCATGCATTTGTTCTCTACATGTATCTCTATTTCTGCCTTGCAAACTGGTTCATCTGTACAATTTTTCTAGATTCCACAAATATGTGTTAATATACAATATTTGTTTTTTTCTTTCTGACTTACTTCACTCTGTAGCACAGTCTCTACATCCATCCACTTCTTGACAAATGACCCAATTTCGTTCCTTTTTATGGCTGAGTAATATTCCATTGTATATATGTACTACATCTTCTTTATCCATTCCTCTGTCTATGGACATTTAGGTTGTTTCCATGACCTGGCTATTGTAAACAGTGCTGCAATGAAAAATGAGGTACATGTGTCTTTTTGAATTATGGTTTTCTCTGGGTATATGCCCAATAGTGGGATTACTGGGTCATATGGGAGTTCTAGTTTTAGTTTTTTAAGGAACCTCCAAACTGTTCTTCACAGTGGCTGTATCAATTTACCTTCCCACCAACAGTGCAAGAGGGTTCCCTTTACTCCACACCTTCTCCCGCATTTACTGTTTCTAGATTTTTTGATAATGGCCATTCTAACTGGTGTGAGGTGATACCTCATTGTAGTTTTGATTTGCATTTCTCTAATAATTAGGGATGTTGAGCATCTTTTCATGTGCCTCTTGGCCATCTGTATGTCTTCTTTGGTGAAATGTCTATTTGGGTCTTCCGTCCATGTTTTAATTGGGTTGCTTGTTTTTTTGACATTGAGCTCCATGAGCTGTTTGTATATTTTGGAGATTAATCCTTTGTCTGTTGTTTCGTTTGCAAATATTTTCACCCATTCTGAGGGTTGTCTTATCGTCTTGTTTATGGTTTCCTTTGCTGTGCAAAAGCTTTTAAGTTTAATTAGGTCCCATTTGTTTATTTTTGTTTTTATTTTCATTACTCTAGGAGGTGGGTCAAAAAAGATCTTGCTGTGGTTTATGTCGAAGAGTGTTTTCCCTATTTTTCCTCTAAGAGTTTTACAGTGTCTGGTCTTACATTTATGTCTTTAATCCATCTGAGTTATTTTTGTGTATGGTGTTAGTGTTCTAATTTCATTCTTTTACATGTAGCTGTCCAGTTTTCCCAGCATCACTTACTGAAGAGACTGTCTTTTCTCCATTGTATATCCTTTCCTCCTTTGTCATAGATTAGTTGACCATAGGTGCATGGATTTATCTCTGGGCTTTCTATCCTGTTCCACTGATCTATATTTTTGTTTTTGTGCCAGTACCATACTGTCTTGATTACTGTAGCTTTGTAGTATAGTCTGAAGTCAGGGCGTTTGATTCCTCCAGCTCCATTTTTCTTTCTCAAGATTGCTTCAGCTATTTGGGTTCTTTTGTGTCTCCATACAAACTTTAAGATTTTTTGTTCTAGTTCTGTGAAAAATGTCATTGGTAATTTGACAGGGATTCCATTGAACCTGTAGATTGTTTTGGGTAGTATAGTCATTTTCACAATATTGATTCTTTCAATCCAAGAACATGGTATATCTCTCCATCTGTTTGTGTCATCTTTGATTTCTTTCATCAGTGTCGTATAGTTTTCTGAGTACAGGTTTTTATCTCCTTAGGTAGGTTTATTCCTAGGTATTTTATTCTTTTTGTTGCATTGGTAAATGGGAGTGTTTCCTTAATTTCTCTGTTTGATCTTTCATTGTTAGTGTATAGGAATGCAAGAGATTTCTGTGCATTAATTTTGTTTTCCCTGCAACCTTACCAAATACATTGATTAGCTCTAGTAGTTTTCTGGTGGCATCTAGGATTTTCTATGTATAGTATCATGTCATCTGCAAACAGTGACAGTTTTACTTCTTTTCCAATTTGTATTCCTTTTATTTCTTTTCCTTCTCTGATTGCCATGGCTAGGACTTCCAAAACTATGTTTAATAGTGGCAAGAGTGGACATCCGTGTCTGTTCCTGATCACAGAGGAAACCCTTTCAGTTTTGCACCATTGAGATTGATGTTTGCTGTGGGTTTGTCACATATGGCCTTTATTATGTTGAGGTAGGTTCCCTCTATGCCCACTTTCTGGAGAGTTTTTATCATAAATGGATGATGAATTTTGTCAAAAGCTTTTTCTGCATCTATTGAGATGGTCATATGGTTTTCCCCCTTCAATTTGCTAATATGTTGTATCACATTGATTTATTTGCATATATTTAAGAATCCTTGCTCCCCTGGGATAAATCCCACTTGAACATGGTGTATGATCCTTTTAATGTGTTGTTGGATTCTGTTTGCTAGTATTTTGTTGAGGATTTTTGTGTCTATTTTCATCACTGATATTGGTCTGCAATTTTCTTTTCCTGTGATGTCTTTGGCTGGTTTTGGTATCAGGGTGATGGTAGCCTCATAGAATGAGTTTGGGAGTGTTCCTTTGAGACTTTTTGGAAGAGTTTGAGAACGGCTGTTAGCTGTCCTCTAAATGTTCGATAGAATTCACCCGTGAAGCCATCTGGTCCTGGACTTCTGTTTGTTGGAAGATTTTTAACTACAGTTTCAATTTCATTACTTGGAATGGTCTGTTCATTTTTTCTATTTCTTCCTGGTTCAGTCTTGGGAAATTGTACCTTTCCAAGAATTTGTCGGTTTTTTTGAGGTTGTCCATTTTATTGGCATATAGCTGCTTGTAGTATTCTCTTTTGATGCTTTGTATTTCTGTGGTGTCCATTGTAACTTCTCCTTTTTCATTTCTAATTTTATTGATTTGAGTCCTCTCCCTCTTTTCCTTGATGAGTCTGGCTAAGGGTTTATAAATTTTATTTTCTCAAAGAACCAGCTTTTAGTTTTATTGATCTTTGCTACTGTTTGCTTTGTTTCTGTTTCATTTATTTCTGCTCTGATCTTTATGATTTCTCTCCTACTAACTTTGGGTTTTCTTTGTTCTTTTTCTCTGGTTCCTTTAGGTGAAGATTAGATTGTTTATTTGAGATTTTTCTTGTTTCTTGAGTTATGATTGTATAGCTATAAACTTCCCTCTTAGGACTGCTTTTGCTGCATCCCACAGGTTTTGGGTCATCCTGTTTTCATTGTCATTTGTCTCTAGGTATTTTTTGATTTCCCCTTTGATTTCTTCAGTGATCTCTTGGTTATTCAGTAGCGTATTGCTTAGCCTCCATTTGTGTTTGTGTTTTTACAGTTTCTTTCCTGTAATTGATTTCTAATCTCACAGCACTGTGGTCCAAAAAGATGCTTGATACGATTTCAATTTTCTTAAATTTACTGAGGCTTGATTTTTGACCCAGGATGTGATCTATCCTGGAGAAAGTTCCGTGTGCACTTGAGAAGAAAGTGTATTCTCTTGTTTTTGGATGGAATGTCCTATAAATATTGATTAAATCTATCTGGTCCATTGTGTCATTTAAAGCTTGTGTTTCTTATTAATTTTCTGTCTGGATGATGTGTCCATTGGTGTAAGTGGGGTGTTAAAGTTCCCTACTATTATTGTGTTACTGTCGATTTCCCTTTTTATGGCTGTTAGCATTTGCCTTATGTATTGAGGTGCTCCTATGTTGGGTGCATAAATATTTACAATTGCTATATCTTCTTCTTGGATTGATCCTTTGATCATTATGTAGTGTCCTTCTTTGTCTCTTGTAATAGTCTTTATTTTATAGTCAATTTTATCTGATACGAATATTGTTACTCCAGCTTTCTTTTGATTTCCATTTGCATGGAATAACTTTTTCCATCCCCTCACTTTCAGTCTGTATGTGTCCCTAGGTCTGAAGTGGGTCTCTTTTAGACAGCATATATACATGTCTTGCTTTTGTATCCATTCAGCCAGTCTGTGTCTTTTGTTTGGAGCATTTAATCCATTCACATTTAAGGTAATTATCAATATGTATGTCCCTATTACCATTTTCTTAATTGTTTTGGGTTTGTTATTGTACATCCTTTTCTCCTCTTGCGCTTCCTGCTTAGAGAAGTTCCTTTAGCATTTGTTGTAGAGCTGGTTTGGTGGTGCTGAATTCTCTTGGCTTTTGCTTGTCTGTAAAGCTTTTGATTTCTCTGTGGAATCTGAATAAGATCCTTGCTGGGTAGAGTAATCCTGGTTGTAGGTTTTTCCCTTTCACCACTTTAATTATATCCTGCCACTCCCTTCTGGCTTACAGAGTTTCTGCTGAAAAATAAGCTGCTAACCTTATGGGGATTCCCCTGTATGTTATTTGTTGCTTTTCCCTTGCTGCTTTTAATATTTTTCTTTGTATTTAATTTTTGATAGTTTGATTAATATGTGTCTTGGCGTGTTTCTCCTTGGGTTTATCCTGTGTGGGATTCTCTGCACTTCCTGGACTTGATTGACTATTTCCTTTCCCATGCAGAACCTGTGTTTAAAATACAGCTGGTCTTTTCTCCATCAAAAGAACCTGAGCCAAATGTAAGGGGAATGGCTATCTGGTCAAACACCTTCCTTGGGAGGATGCAATGTGTGTCATCTATGCCCAGTTTAATGAGTCTGGTAAAGGAACTCTTAAAAGACTTTTCATCAGGAAAACAAGGGACTTTGCTGGTTCTTTTCATCAAGGTAATTTTTTGCTTTTCTCCTTTAAGAAAATGTCCATATTTTTAAGTAATATGTACTAAAGTGTGTAGGAGGGAAAGTGACAGAAGGGCTAGAATTTGCATTAAAATACTTCAGCCAGATAAAATAAATGAGGCAAATGTGGCAAAATTTCAGTAACTGTTGAAGTGACAGGTAAATGGAGCTCATTGTATTATCCCCTCTAAATTTGAGACTGAAATATGATCCTACTAAAATGTTAAATTAGTACTTAAAAGGAAAGACTACAACGGAAGAGGAATGTATGTCATGTTGGGTTGGGGCAAAGCAATGGAAAGGGTCAGGTTATAAGATACTTTTGGAAGCAGAGGGAAGGAGACATTGAGGCCTAGACACTGGCCCATGTGTTCTCTTTAATGTGCAGGTTAAAAGTCAGCTTGTGATGACTGTAGTAAAGATTGGTTCCCAGGCAAGAATCATCAATGGATACTAAATTTAGAAGGAAATTTATGATGCAGAAGAAGATATTTGCACGGTCTCACAGTGTCTCCACATAGAGGATTTCTTAGTTGCCAGAAGAAAAAAGTCCTAAATATACAGTAGAGAAATTGGACAAGCCCTCGAGCAGGTGATCACAATTAATGTCAGACAGCAGTGTGCCTGCAGATGTGATGCCCTGAGAAAGGCTCATCATCACCTTTACGTGGACAAAGGTCAAGTCCAAGGGATGTTGGTGCAAAACCTGAGATGAATCTTGGGACCTTGGACAACCATGGGAGGAACCACCTTACTGGCTATGGATCATCTTAGAACTCTTATTATGTGGAATGGAATTACACTTCTACCTCTTTTTTTTTTTAATGTTTAAAGACAACTAAAATCCAACTTAGACACTTTAAAGCTTTCTGCAGTCTTGATTCAGAGAGAATATCAAAAGCAATTGTAGAAAACTCATATGTGAACTTGTGGCCTGTTCTAAAAAGTATTTCATTGTTATAAATGCTATAATTATTAAACAAGAAAAATAGCACACATGAGTAAGAATTCAATTCAAGAAGTTATATGAAGAGGAATAAAGCAAATCTAATGAAATGTAGGGAATTAATAAAATTAAAAGCAGAAAATACATCATTAAGAGAAACAGACTGTGTAAATCAAAGGACACGTTCCTGAGGAAGACAATGAATTTTTCTGGCAAATGTAATCTCAAAAACAAAGTAGAGAATGTAAATTCACAAAATTAAATTGAAAAATATCATATAACCAGAGAAATAGATACTGTTTTCAAAGTTTTAAAAAAAATTATGTCACCAACTCTTACACAAAATAGTACAAAATTGTACACAGATAAAATAGGAAATGAATAGATATGGAAGAAATGGAAAATGTTAACCAAAGAATAAGGTTCATGAGAAAGACCAATGCTCAGATATGGTTTTATAGATTAGTTATTTCAAAGTATGAAGGGACAGAAAATTCTCATATCATATAAACTTTTCCATCACTGAAAATGATGGAAAGCTTCACAGCTCAATTATGTAATGAGCCTAATGCTAATGCTGAAATCTAACAGAGAAGACCAAAACATAAAAGTTAAAGTTGAAGTAAAACACAAAATAAAAACAAATTTCATGTGATTGTTTCACAATAATTTATGATGTGAACTTTTCTAAATAAATGCTATACTTCAATAAAATATAAAAATATAAATCTCCCTTAATGATATAAACCCTAAGCTCTTAAGTAACAGTTGAATTCAGTAGTTTATTAAAAAGGGATACATCAGGAGCAAATGGGACATTGCCTAAAAATCTTATCCTCACATTACGATTTCTTAGTAAAAAATATATAATAGGGCTTCCCTGGTGGCGCAGTGGTTGAGAGTCCGCCTGCTGATGCAGGGGACATGGGTTCGTGCCCCGGTCCGGGAAGATCCCACATGCATGCAGCGGCTGGGCCCATGAGCCATGGCCACTGAGCCTGTGCGTCCGGAGCCTGTGCTCCGCAACGGGAGAGGCCGCAACAGTGAGAGGCCCGCGTACCGGAAAAAAAAAAAAAAAAAAAAAAAAAAATATATATATATATATATATATATATATATATATATAAAATTTATCACATCAAATAAAAAACCATGTAGTAAGTTAAAAAGTCATTTGGTGAATATAAATATACACAAAATCTTGAACTAGAAATAGAAAGAACAGTTAACATGGTAAAAAAATAATATCTAAGGCTAGTTTAGCATGTAAAAGTAAAATACCAGAAACTAATAAGAGACAAAAATTTGAACCATTGCCACTTCCTTTTCTTAAACTTTGTTTTGAAAGATTCAGTCAATAACATAAAAAAGGTGTAAGATATTTAACAATTGCAGAGGAGGAGATACAATTACTATTTGTAGTTGCTATCATTTGACTTGAAAAATGAAGAGAATTAGATGGAAAATTTTATACAACTAATAAAATGTCCAAAGACAAATATGTAAAAACCAATAGCTGCAGTGGAAAAATGATTACTTTCACAATAGAAAATACAATATTTAATATCTAGGAATATGCTCAACAGAAAAGAATGTGCGAAACAATTCTATAAGAGAAATAAAATATGTTGATTTGCACAATATTCTGGAATGAAAATAAATTCTCACCGAGTAAATTTAAAAATCAATACAACATGTCCTTAAAAAAAAATCTCAAGGTGTTTTTTTTAAATCTGGCAAATTGATGATGAAAGTTCATTTTGAAAACTTTAGGGGTGATACTTGCCAAGAATATTTTGAATAAACATGGAGTATTAAAAAGAAACGTCCCAACCAAATATGAAAATACACAGACAGTAATTAAGTGAAAGTAATTTAAATTCCAGAAAAAAAAGTTTTTTATATATACTAAAAGAAGAATTTCAAAGGTGACATTTTTGTACCAATAAATATTAATTGGACAATTGGTGAACTATTTGGGGGGGAAATTTTTGATGCCTACCTTATACAAAACATCTAAATGGATTCCAGATATATTAAGTAGGCAAACATCTTCAAACAAAGCCTACAGATAAGCAAGTTGATCAAAGAGTAGATATTTAAGCCCTTCTCTCACAAATTCTAACTGAAATGGTCAAAAATATATAAAAAGAAAATAAATAGTTAAAAAATAACAGAAATAGATCAGTGCTGGAAACAAGGAAAATGTATAACCATACACCCAAAACTTTAAGTGTATGTGAGAATAGATTACAGGAAGGACAACAAAATTCTCATTTCCCAGCGAGCAAAGCTAAAGTCACCTAAAGAGTAACTGGGGGACTCACCTAAGGAAATGCATTCTACAGAATTCTTACTTCCCTAAGCTCGGGGTAAGAGCTGGGTAGAAGGACTGGCTGGTGGGCAGCCCTGAAAGACTTGTGAAAAGGTCCACGGCGGGCACCACTGCCCCATACCCTGGAAGCTGCCCTCAGTGCTGAATGTGGGTCCACGGTGAAGTCGAGGTTTCTGGCCATCACTCTGCCACCTTCCCACACTCTCCACAGACAAAAGTGCTCCAGCAGGGACAGAAAGATGAAACAAGGGCAACAGACAATCCCCTAATGTCTAGTCACCTCTGTCCTGGGGCCCGTGTTCAGTGGAAATCTTCCTTTACATTTGGGATCCGAGGACAGAGCAAACTTGTACCCCTGCTTGTCGGAACTCTAGGTCACTACACGCCTGGAAAAGAGACTGAGAGGATTAGTTGTCTTCTGAGGGCCTGAGAGCAGCTTTACAGCCCCTCCCCCGGCTTCACAAAGGCACAGGAGAATCCCCAACCCTGTCCTATCCCAGAAGGGGGCCATGGAAGGTTCGAGGGAGGCCAGCTCAGTGGCCTTTGCCTACTGCCGAGAGGGGAAGCCTGCCTGGGCCTGGCAGCTGGAGGTCTGGTGGAGCCAGAGCCACGTCAGTGGGGCCAGAACTGAGGACCCACATCCAGCACAAGACGACTGGACAAGTCCCAGGGGTCCACGGGGATGGGGAGCGTGCCTGAGCACTGGTGGCAAAGGCCATAGAAGGAGCAATGGTCCAACCATCCCACCACCATCACAGATGACATCACCCCTGCACACACACCAGGCACATCTCAGCAGGACGCACCCAAGGCCCTACATCCTGGAAAAGGAAGGGGTGAAGGGCAGAAGGAGATTGAATTATACTTCTGGATTTACTGAAAAATCACTGGATTGAAGTGAGAGAAACATGCAGTTAGAGAGATTTGATTGTCTGCTGCTGGGCAGCGAAGCTAAAACTCAGAAATTAAAGTGGGTTATGAAACAGATTCTATTTTTACATGCCTGTGACTGAGACATTCATGCCTGTCATACCTTCATCAAGTCGGGTCTCTCCTAGCTTGGCAATCCTCGACAGCTTCCCAGGTGTGCTGGGAATGAAACCCAAGCTGGTGGCCACCAGACCCCAGTGAGCCCCTCCCTGCTTGCTTCCCCCTCCTGGCTCATCTCACCATCGCCCTCCCTTCCTTCCAGACATCCCAGCAGCACAGACCCTTCCTCCCCTTGAACGGAGCAAGACCTCTCCCGTCTGAAGTCTTTTTACCTCCTGGGCCCTTTGTCTGGACTGCTATTCCATCGCTTGGAACGCAATTTTCTTTTAACTTCCTTTTTATTGTTGAATTCTCAATTCCAATGTCACATCCTCAGAATGTTCTGACTTTCCTAAGATAGAGTTGTTTTCTATTATATCCCTAATGTACTTTCTTCATACTTTGTAAATCAAATTCTGTATTTATCATCTTTACTTGTTCACTGTTCATTATGTGCCTCCTCTCACTGAATGAGAACTTCCTGGGCCTGGGCATCATTGGCTTTTTTTTTTTTTTTTTTTTAATTTTGTGAATCCCTATTTCCTAGCATGGTGTCTGGGACATAAGATGTGTTTGATAAAACTTTTCTGATTGAATGAATTACTCAATTATTTAAAAATCATATTAAAGGAGAGTATGTATAGAAAAGGGGAAATGTTCATGATAAGTGACAAAAAGCAGATTACAGATAGATGATCTCAATTTTGTTTTGTATATATAAACACATAGCTGAATACAAAAAGAAATTTTTAAGTCTTGGAAGGAAATGTACTGAAAACTATCAGTGATTATTTTGGGGTACTGAAATTACAGATCATTTCTAGTTCCTCTTTTATACCTTACTGGATTTTCCAATTTTTTGACCCTATACATACAGACACATGTTTTCAAGTATTAAATATCTCAAATATAGCAATTATCTGGTGGAATTTTATTTTTTTAGTCTTTGTTCTCCTTTATCTTTTAATCCTTTTTAATCCTACCCAAGAAACAGGACATTGCCATGGAAACAGCAGATTCAGGTTGAAATCCATCTGCCTCCTACGGAGCACGTGATTTGGGGCAAGTTACTCAAGTTTTCTGAACTTCCGCTTCATTGTATAATAGTGTTACAGGGAATAATGGACAGTATCTCACAGGAGAGGGTGCAGAGGACCCCCAGTGTGCTCACCTGCTGTCAGAGAACCAGAGAGGAGAGGGGAGCAGCTGCCCCCAGCTTCCTCTCTCCCTTCTCATTGCACTTTTACTTATAGTTCTTCCCTTTCCTATTTGATCCATGTTCCATCAGTTCTGGAATCATATCAGAAGCATCTTCTGGATATAGATGTCTGATTCATTTATTTGAAAAGCCTTATGTGCTTAATGAAAAATGGACCAGGATGGGCAGGGCCAGAAAAACCCAGAGCAAGAGTCTTAAGATGCTCTGGGTTCTGCTTCTAAATCCTCATCACCTTTTTCCTTTCTCTCACTGCTTCCTTTCAAGCTTTGAAACTCTTGACACCAGGGGGGTGGGGGTGGGGAATGGCAATCTTTGGACTAGAGCTGGAAAACCTCAGAGAAAGAAAAATTATCATACAAATCACATTCTACACAGCCAAAGAAGAGGTCAAGAACTGCACAATTCAACCTGCAAAATATATTTGGCATAGACCAGGGTGGAGTGGGGTGGGGAGTGGCAGGAATGAATCTCATTCCAAACAAGAGAAAAATAAGTTTGAATTTATTTTCTAACTGACTCAGGAGAGATTTCAAAGTTGAAATGTTACAATTTGGCTGGCTCCTCTCCTCCAGGACCAGGCATTTCCATTCCACATGGGAAGAACAAATGAGGTAAACAATCTAAGATTAAATGAAAACAGGTGGGATAGGGAGCTGCAGTTACATTCTACCACCTGGAGTAAGCATGTTTTCCTCTCGTGGTTTTTATAGACTTGGGGGCTGTTGAAGAAATCACACTGTCTATAAATTGAATCAACACTCCTTAAACTCACTGGGAGAAATTTCTTTAGGAAAACAACCTAGATGGATTTTACAATAGGGAGCACTCCAAGCTTTTAGACAATGAAGGCGAACAGGAGCTAAGTATAGAAAGTACCCTGGTGTGACTGGACTTTGGAGAGACTCTGCATCTATAGAGAGATGAGCATCTTTATCTGAGAAGACTGAGGTTAGACAGATATTTTCTTCAAACCCCCAAATAATAACCTTAATGTGATCTCACCATCACCCCATCCTATCTCCCCACGACCAACAGACTCCATCCCCCGCCTGATTCCCCCTCAGTTTCATAGCTCTTCTCTAAAGAGCTGGCTTTTCAAAATATCTCACTCGGCAGCCTGATGATGTTAAGGCTACAGCCGAATGTCCAGAAGCAGCAAATATTATATAATCATAAGTGTACACAAGCACTGCAGAATCTTATCTCTAAAACACAGCACTGAAATGGCCACTTAAAACTCAAGTTAACTCCTTTTGCATACCAGACTTGTCTTTCTGTAAAGCCCTTCCAGGATAAAGAAGTCACTCTTCTGAAGTTCACTGTGAACTGGTTTCAGTGTAAACATGTCCTAGGCGCCAGGAGATATGCTGAGCGCTGCACGTAATATAAACAAGGGAAAGGGGAAGGGGAAACTACCAGCCTCTTTGTGGGAGCTTTATATCTTACTTTGTTGGTGTACCATTTACTCTCCGTTAAACTGAGTTACAGGGGACAACTAATTTTTGCCAGCTAGTACTTTGGAATTGGAATGCAGATATGTTTAATTCTAAAGCTCATGATTTTTCCGCTATCCTAAAGTTTGAGATGACTCAGAGGAAATAAATATTTGGGCTAGGATCAGCCAAAATTCTACTCATCAGAAGTATTCTTAGAAAGAGAGAACACTGCGTTCACATGGGAGAAATTCTTTGATAAGCCCCACCCACCCACCCTGTTTCTAATAGGACCCTTGGTTCATGATGGGATGCCAACGACATGATGAACAAGAAAAGGGATCTTTCTTGATTCTGGGAGGGAGAATGCAGGAGGGTGAGAAGGAAACGTCTAAAGTCTTCTGCAGACTCCACAGTGTTTATGAGTGGGGTATATCTTGAAAACAGTTGGAAAATTGAGCTTTGAGTCATGGCTGACCTAGAGATAAGAGAGACTGCTCAAGTGATCTGGGAATTGAAGGATTGAGAGGATTCTACTGATATGTGAATTCAAGGGACATTGGATGAATTCTTTCTGCTGCCTGGTCTTCCTGACTCTCCTGTTAATGAAGAAATCCCCACCTTCCCATAGAAAACTAGCGATTCAGACCAAAGTTCTGTGGCAGGAGAAGCTGAAAACCAACTCCAAAGGAGCAAAACTATATTCTGCCTTCTTTAAAAATTTCCTTTTCAGGTCTGGATGTGTTCGAAGCGACACTAGAGTCAGATGGCAGCAGGAAAGCCCATTAGCCCCAGATGAACTTGAGCTCACAGGGAAAGCTCAGGACCCCAGATCGGAAGGATGTTGGTGTGTCACCAGGAACTGAGGCAAGGATGACTTTATGACTTTCTAGAGGCAGAGTGTCCTTTCAACAGTCTAAGTCTGATGAGAAAACTTCTGCAAAACTCAATTCGATGCTTTAAAAAAATTTGTTTTTTCACAGTGAGTCTCAAACTTGGTCCAACATCCTCTCTGAACAGCACATAGAGAGGCCCCAGACCAACACAACTTAAAATCCCCACCCCAGAGCCAGCATGGACACGCCGAGTTTGTGGCATTCGAGACACTGTTGGCTCTCCCATAAGGCTGGTGCGTTTTGTTGTAACCAGTAGTTTCAGGCAATGCCAGGAACTTCTGTTTCATGATCAATCCTTGCATGGTGGTAAAAGGAAAATGCATCATTTCTGTTTTTATCCAAGAATCCCTGGCAAAATTGCAGTGTCTTGTTTTTTCAATGTCATGCCTTTGTTTGATGCGGTTTTTTCAGTTAAATAATGAAGCTACAAGCAGGCCAAGAGTGTTCTCCAAGTTAAAATGTTAAGGTTATTCTAATTGTACCTAATCTTTATTGTTTCAGAGACCAAACTTAAAAGTGTGTCACGTGAAACCATTAATCAAAATGTAGTCACTGTTCACTACACCACAGAATTAAATGCACCAATAGGATTTCATTTTCTAACGAGGGAATGTACCAATCATTACTTATAACTTGGCCCCTTGAAATAACTAAACTGTATTTCCAGGTCTTATGTGTTATTTGAAGAGGTACAATGTGGTCTTTAGTCACAGAATTTCATGCTTGAATTTTCACATCTTTGGAGAAAAAGCCAATGTTCTGGAGAGGATGGTGGGAATATCAAAGTGTTTCCTAATGTAATTGTTTTTAAAGAAAAGAACATACTACCCATTTCCGTCCTCTAGATTCAGCATAGAATCTTTGCAGAGCCATTTACATCTAACCAAACACTCTACCCGCCTCCTTTTTAGTGCCCTGGTGCTGCCAATCCACGTAGAATATAAATGATGCTCTATCTCACTGTGGAACTGAGCCAGAGACTCACACAACCAGAGGATGGACGTGCCAGAGATAAACGCAGGTGTTAGGGACTGAATTGCGCCTTCCCCCGACCCCATTCACAGGTTGCGTTCCTAACCCCCACTCGAGGTACAGGCAGGTTTAGTTTCTCCCGAGGGGTCACTCCTGGTAGATGGTAGCCTTCTCACTGTGTCCTCACCTGGTCTTTCCCCTGAGCATGTGCATCCACTGTGTGTGTGTGTGTCTCTCTCTCTTCTTGCAAGGACAACAGCCCCATTGGGATAGGGACCCACCCTTATGACCTTGTTTAACCTTAATTACCTTCATAGAGGCCCTCTCTCCATACACAGTCACCGTGAAAGTACAGATTATGGGGCAGTTCATTCTCGTGAGAGTAAGGCAGCAAAGAAAGTAGCAGAGGGGTGACACTTGGGTAAGCCTTTGAAAGATAACAGTGACAACCAGAGAGGGAAGCAGGACATTTCTAAAGTGGAAACTGCTTGAAAAGTTAGCTGATGTGAACGTGTGTGGAATTTTCTAAGAACAATGAGTCATATCAGGGATGAGAATGAGAAATTATGTGATGTAACCTGATACTGGAGATGATATTTGCTTTCCAATTCCACAATTTTATGCTGACACTATAGATCAGAGTTTGCAAACTGACTAGATCTAGTTTAAAGATGTCTTATTTAGTCTGCAGTGGTTTAAAGAATTCTAACTTGATGCCAACATTAAATGTCAGGAGATTTCACATATGAAGGTGAATTTCTGACTTTCCTTGAAAAAACCCGAAGGTGTGTATCAAGGCTAGCCTTGTTCCCAGATGGCCACCATGGGCTGAGCTGGAATGACTGGCCCTGGACAGAGCTCCCTGCCCACCTGTTTCTTCATTTTACCAGCTTGGCACAGTGCATTCTGAGCTTACTGTCTCTGGGCTTAATACATGTACCTTGACAAGAAAAATTATGAGATTTAATAAGAATGTTCTTAGTCAACATTTTCCAGAAGTATAGCACAGATTAAGAGAAGTGCACGAATCAATAGAGCTCAGTGATTTTTTCAAAAAATGAACTCACTTGTGCAACCACTGCCCAGAACAGGAAATAGAATATTGCAGCACCCCAAAGCCACCTTCATGGTGCCCTCCCATCATCACCAACCAAAGAACACGACTCTTCTGATTTCTAACACTGTAGCTTTTTTTTTTAGTTTTGGCTGGTTTTATATATGTGTCAATTAGGTCAATTAATAAATCAACTTTTTAAATTTTATTTTTTATCTGTTTATTAGTCTGCCATTATGATTTGTCTATTTCTTTTTAATTTTCTTAATTTTTGTATTCTGTATGTTGATGTTTTCTTTTTGTGTTATACAAATTCAGTATAGTTATATTTTTCTGGTGTCAGTTTCTTTTAGGGTTTTTTTGCCAGCTTTATTTAGGATATGTACAGATAGTACAATTCACTCATTTAAAATGTAAAATACGGGCGTCCCTGGTGGCGCAGTGGTTGAGAGTCCGCCTGCCGAAGCAGGGGACGTGGGTTCGTGCCCCAGTCCGGGAGGATCCCACATGCCGCAGAGTGGCTGGGCCCGTGAGCCATGGCCGCTGAGCCTGCGCGTCCGGAGCCTGTGCTCCACAACGGGAGAGGCCACAGCAGTGAGAGGCCCACATACCACAAAAAAAAAAAAAGTAAAATACAATGGATTTAAGTATATTCATATTGCACAATGTCACTACAATCAATTTTTGAACATTTTTATCACTCCAAGAATAAACTGCATTTATTTTAAATTTCATGACTAATCATTTTGATACATGGATCACCTATGGGCCTGTTTCTCTTGACTGTTTTTATTTTTTCTTTCTTAGTTACATTTATTTTGCCCTGTCTCCTGACATATATGGTAGCTTTGAATAAATGCTGGGCATTGTGAATGAAATACCACAGAGGCTCTGTGGGAAGTTATTTTTTTCAGAGGAAATTTCACTTTCTTCTGATAGGCAGGTAGATTACAGGTAGATCACCTGATCCAATCAGAATTGAGATGTTTCCAGCTTGAGATTTTGTCTTTGTGAGGGCTGGTCTAGCTCTAATTTTTTTTTTTTTTTTTTGCGGTACGCGGGCCTCTCACTGTTGTGGCCTCCCCCGTTGCGGAGCACAGGCTCCGGACGCGCAGGCTCAGCGGCCATGGCTCACGGGCCCAGCCACTCCACGGCATGTGGGATCTTCCCAGACTGGGACACGAACGCGTGTCCCCTGCATCGGCAGGCGGACTCTCAACCACTGCGCCACCAGGGAAACCCTAGTTCTAATTTTTGAATTACTCCTAGGATATTGCTTCCCAGGCCTCTCAAATGAGATCCAGCATATACACCAGGAACTCTTTTTGAAGTGCCCTGACATTCAAATTCTGTCTCACCAGCACCATGGGTTTGCTACAAAGCTGTGCTTAATTTTTAACTTTTAGCTGCTGTTCTCTGCTTTCCTTGGATGCTTTTACTACGTGCAGTTTACGCTTCTGCAAGTGCTTTCAGGGTAAAACCTGAATAAAATTTTAGCACTGCTTCTCTCGATTTCCCTTTCCTCTGAGACAACAGACCCCCAAATTCCAGCTATTTAATAACCTTGAGCACCAATGTTGTCTCCTCAAGCTAGTGAGGCTACAGTAGGCTTGAGCTGTCATTTTTCTGCTTGGTTCTTAGCCCTACACCTCTTACAAATTAGTAAATACGTCAAGGAGAAAAGTAACCAGGAGTACTGGGCTCACCATGATGCATTTTTCTTCAGAATCACAGTTGCTTTCCAAGGCCTTCAAGCAGCTGGGTGCAGGGGGTGCGGGGTGTTGTTTTGTTTTGTTTGTAGTTTACCCAGCTTTTAGAGATTTCTAAGCAGAGTGATTGACCTGTATAAGCTACTTGATCATTATAAAAATCAGAAATAATATCTATTAAACATTTGCTGATGGAAAATTTTAGATGAGTTTCAGGTCATCATTATCGCCCATCCTGAAATTTTAACTTGACCCCCATAAAACCAAATCTGATTTGATGCTATCTATCTACATGGAAATTTATAGCTGGAAAGGGCCTAAGAACATATCTCTTTATAATTTCCCTGTTTTGCAAGCAACCTATCTATTTAGTGATGAAGTTGGGGCTAGAACACTGGTCCCCAGCCTCTCAGTCCAGTATGGGTTCCAATCCCACAGTGCCTCATGAATATTGCCAGCACATTCGCAATAACTACATCCTTTCAAAGTTCCTTCGGCAGGGTTAAGTTGCAGTGACTTGAGAATAAATGTATTCTTGAAGTTATACAAGGAGTTTCTACAAATATACTGACAAATTTTGGTCAGACCAGTCTCCCAGTAGGAAATGATCATGCTGTCATCCTTCAGCTTTTATCCCTAAATAAAAACAACCCCCGTGCCCCAGATAAATAAATGATGACATCTGTAAGCAGAATCATGCTAGCAACCCAGGGCAGGTAGAATGGTTCCAGGGCTGGAGAAACGTCCACATCTATTGGTGGCGACTTTGGGAATGAAACCAGAGAAGCCCATTAATCTAAAATAAACTGTAGCACCTCAGCCCAGTTTCAGCTAAACAACTCCCCTGCTGCTACTTCTGCTGCTAGCACTAACTGCAGTTAAAGGAAGTTCATGCGTCTCAGGAGGCCCTAGTATAGGAAAGGCATCTTTAATTTTAAAAAGCAGGCTAAATCTCTATCTCTCCCTTTCCCTAACAAGTGCTTCCACAGACATGGTGGTGGGAGTGGAATTCTGTAGGCAGTGTCTGCATATGGCTTTGGTCCCCAAAGTCTAAGCATATTCAGTAACTGTTTGCTGATAAGTCCACACAGGCTCTACCAGGCATTTGGGAGCCTCTCAACAGAACGTTGGTTGAGCGACTTTCAGCCTGGCCATCACATGACCAGGCTACTCCAGGGTGTGAATGATATATTCAGCTCAAAGACTTTTCAAGGGCCAGCTATAAAAGCTCGCAGAATTCTGCCTGGTTAGCCATGTGAAACTTTATTTCCCCAGTGCTTTTTCTTCCTGAAATTAAGTTCACTCCTTTGAGAGATACGGGAATTTGCTTCACCAGCAGGAGAGTCATAAAAAGGCACATCCCAATACTTCCTGCCCTACAGCCCAGGAACTCCCCTGGCATTATAATCCATTCTGTTTAATGTATAGCAACACATCGCCCCTACAGCAAGCCAAACAAAGGTTTTATGTTGAGAACCTAGGTATTCTGACCACGTCATCTTATTTTCAGAGCTTATATAATATGATCAGTGATAATTACCACCTAGAAATTCACTGAACACTCAGTCAGCCAAGGTTACGGAAAGTGCTATGGTTTCCGTACTCTTGACTCTGGTATCTGTCAAAGGAGGCCACAAAACTGTTGTCATGTAATGAAGGAAAGCAAATAAATTATTTTTACAACCACAATTTATCCCTTAGGAGGCAGGGGTACGAGAGAATTTTCTGGAAATGGTCTATATTTTAATTGGGGTGTGGGTCAAACGGATGCATACATTTGTCCAGCCTCATCAAATTCTATACTTATGATCTGTACATTTCACTGTATATAAATTGTACTTTGAATTTAAAAGGAGGTGAGGGGAGGGAAGGAAAAAAGACTCCAGTTCTGGCATGAACAACAGTTGCCATTTACTGAGACAGAGAAACAGGAACTTTCTTCAGAGTCATCAGAGGGACCAGGTGGGAGAGGCGGCCTCAGGCACTGTCAGCCAGGGAGCCTGTCCACAGAGAACCCTCCACATGAGGTTTAACTTTGTTTCTTGTATGATTCTCTTAATGAATCTGTCTTTTATTACATGTCACCTCACATTCCTTTTGAAAATAAGAAGAACATAAGTCAACAGATTCAATTATTACACCCGAATATCACCAACTCAACTCAGCATGGGTACCTCTTGACCTCACAGCCGTCTGACCAGCTCTTCCCTATGTGGTAATGACCCCATGGGTCCTTGCAGAGTGCTGGTCACTTTCTGGAACACAGAGAGTTCAACAAAACTATAAGAAAAAGTTTCACACCACCAATGATGTTCTCTCTTGCAATAAAAAGGAAGCTTCATTTTAGAAACAACTTCCTGTTTCTTTTCCCCCCAGGAATCTCCCTCTGCTTTCCTTTCTTCAATAATTCTAGTTGTTGTCACTAAAGAACAATTAAGAAAAAAATGCAGAGAGATCTAGATGTGATTTTAAAATAAAATACTATTGTTATCTTTCTGAATTAGTAGATATTTTAAAACAACACTTTCTGAGTATATCTTGAAGGGAAGTATTTTTTTCTCTGATTTCCTACAGTGACTATAGGATAATAATAAGTCAGGTACTAAAAATAGTTTTGGCAATTAATAAACATGTCCAAATCTGCTTTTGTTACTTCTTTGTGTAAATGGTTATAACTTATGATGAATAGTTAATATGGTCCTCATTTCCAATGGGACTGTTGCCCAATTGTTTGCTTTGAGAAAAAAAAAATACTGAAAAATAAATTCCATCAGTGGAATGCCTTGGGAATCTTACTGTAGTTCACCTTGCATCTTACTATTTCCATGAAATATTTCCATTCTACGGCCAGAAATTAGGATGTCATTTTGTAGAATAGCGTCTAGAGGCAAGAAGGTATAATAGCACAATTTTACTTCATACATTTCCTTATTTATTGTTTAAAAAAAAGTCCAACACAAAGTATGATGGTGGAAGGCGGAAAGACCAGTGGATTAAGAGCCCAAAAATCTGTGTTCTGCAATATGCTGGTTGAAGGACTCTATGTTCGGGATTGAACATCAATGGTGGTGGTGGTGGAAGTGGAGGAGAGGACCTGAGAAGAATACTAAGAACCAAGGGGAAAAAAAAAAAAAAAAAAGAACCAAGGGAAGTGGGTTCAAGTCACAGTAGTGCTACTGGTTAGGAATGTTACCTAAAGCTCTTCTTTTTATCTTTCAAGAGGCCCATTTCCTTGTCCTTTCAGTTAGAACACAGTTCTGGGTAATCTAGCACTCTGTCTGTCCCTAGGATTCTGTGCAGAGTATTGAGGGGGAGAG
Source organism: Stenella coeruleoalba (assembly GCF_951394435.1). Lineage (NCBI taxonomy): Eukaryota > Metazoa > Chordata > Mammalia > Artiodactyla > Delphinidae > Stenella > Stenella coeruleoalba. The sequence goes on from NC_137156.1 coordinate 51,103,582, forward strand.
GTCCCCTCAATATTGATTTGTGGCATTTTAAGCATTTTAAATCACCTAAGCAACTCTCAACATAAAAAGTGAATCCATTCACTTCTTCCTATCATTTGTACCTGTCCACAATGGAGTGTCTCCACTTTCATTTCCCAAGTAATGGCCATTTATAGATCAAGAAGTGAAATGAGCAAAAAAGCAGATAGTTTGGCACACTTTCTCTTTTCCTAATACTCAACTTCCGCTAACGGCAGTGAAAGTCATATTTGCTTAGGGAGTAGGAGATCAGCCTTAAGGATCCCAACTGGCTATCCAGTCAAGGTCACTGAAAGGGCAGAGGCCAGCCAAGGTAAACAATTCAGAACTCCCTAAGCTTATTTTTAGTTTGAAGTATCAGCCTACTTTCTTGTTTTCTTTCCAACGTGCTTCCACATAATCTGATTCTGATTACTAAATTAATGAGGGAGTTTTGAGGTTTGGCCTTTGTTCATCAATCTTGCTCAGGACTGTCCGATCCTCTGGTCCAACGCATGCCATTTAATGTTCTTGAAATGTTACTCCCTTCTATCTGCAAAATGAGTAGCAATTCTCTATCTGCCAAGAAGGATGAACACATCCTGGTATGTGGACTCTTGCATTATTATTTACCGTCTATATAAATAAAAGTGTCCAAAGAGAAATTACATATTGCACAAATCATAAACTTGCAACGTTAATAAACAAAAAGCACACAGCTGAGAGCAGCTGTTTACAATTTCCTTTGGGGCCCTGACATTGAACCCAGAAAATAAATAAGAACTCAATGATTTCCCCATAACTTCAACAGTAGGCAGCACTAAAACATCTATGTTTTCTAAACCTTGTGTATTCTATAGGATTTGTTGCAACCCCACTTGGTCCTGAATCACAGAGCCATCGCCTCCTTATGTGAAATTAACACCATTGACTAAATACAACAAGGGACAGGGGTCTTGGTCCCTCGCCTGTGCAGTTAATGAGGCCAAGCCCTAGGCTTCAGACAGAGCTAATGATACTTCTTAGAATTTTAAAACTCCTGCCTACTTGCAGTTTGTTCTAAACATAGCACTCACCCTAACCTGCCTAGGAATCACACAGAGTCCTTGGTGAACTGGTTTGTGGGAGTCAGAGCAGCAGGTTGAGAGAGGGAAAAGTGGACAGTGTGCCCAGGACATGCCCTGCTTCTCACTCCTTCCACAGGCACGTCTTTGTTATGACCCTGTGGGTCAAATGTAACTTCTATAGCCAGAGGAGAAAGAAAGTGAGGAAGGGAGGGAGCAAGGAGAGAGAGCTATTTAAAGAAATCTTTCATCAGCCAGGCTCCATGTTAGACCCTAGAGACACAAAGATGGATAAAAGACATGTGTGTAACCTTGAGATCCACCCGCCAGTCTAATGGTGGAGGCAATACGTGTTCATGACAATTACAAGAGCATGATCAATTCAGTTAGAGCTACATAGTGACTTCACTCTGTCCTCCCAGTCATATTGGAAACACCACAGTCTACCCATTAAGACCCTGAGTTTCAAGTTCATAAGGCCTCCATCCTGGCCCTGACACTGGATACATGCGTGCCCTTCCTTAATTACCAAATCCCTCTTGATCTTCAGTATCTGTGTCTGTGATATGGGGTGGAGAAGGGTGTAGCAATAACACCTATGTCATGGAAGTGACTGTAAGAAGAAAGCAAAATAATACCTGCCAATGTTTACATAGGGCTTGCAACAGTAAGGACTCAACAAAATCGTTAGCTCTTCCTATTACCATTCCCAGTTCACAGATAAGAAAACAGGCCCAGCCTGCACAGGGGCCTATGGGTAGCAAGAACTGGACTTGAGTCCATATGTGATTCTGAGCCCAAAGCCCTTCCCTGTGCATGATGAAGAGGAAGATTAAAGTGACTCAATCAATTGCTCTATCCGGAGAGACGCATTGCTGTGCTCCAGAGTTTTCTCTCTGCATTTATCATTGGTGTGGAAGCTTCTTGGGGGCTATAGGAGTTCCCAAATATCACAGACTACGTCTTCATCTGCTCGCAAAAGAGCAAGATTTGAGATTGTGTCTAGGGCAGATCTGGTGAGTCAGAACAGCATGTGTTTCTTTCCTCCATCCACATTCCTTATTCCATAATGAGATTGGGCACATGAAATCTCACTGAAAAAGAGTTCTTTCATTCATTCATTAGTCCACACAGCTTTCTTTGAGGACTTACTTTTGTGACAGGCACTGTTAAAGATCGTGGACTCTGGGTAAGATAAAGCCCTTGCCCTTGGGGAGATTAGTTCCTATTGAGGTAGTAAAACATGAACATGTAAACAAATCTATTCTGTATTTTTTTATATAAATTTATTTATTTATTTATGGCTGTGTTGGGTCTTCGTTGCTGTACATGGGCTTTCTCTAGCTGCAGGGAGCTGGGGCTACTCTTCGTTGTGGTGCACGGGCTTCTCATTGTGGTGGTTTCTCTTGTTGTGGAGCATGGGCTCTAGGCGCACGGGCTTCAGTAGTTGTGGCTCACAGGCTCAGCAGTTGTGGCTCATAGGCTATAGAACACAGGCTCAATAGTTGTGGCGCACGGGCTTAGTTGCTGCGCAGCATGTGGGATCTTCCCAGGCCAGGGCTCGAACCTGTGTCCCCTGCATTGGCAAGCAGACTCTTAACCACTGTGCCACCAGGGAAGTCCCTATTCTGTATTTTCAAGTGTGGAATGGTGCTATAAATAACATAAAGCAGGATGACAAGATGCAGAGTGAGGGTGGGGGCGCTACTGAAAAGGTCTCTCAGAGGTGATGACTTTGAACAGAGACTTAAATGAGACAATGGAACCAGACACATTCGTAGAGAACAAGCCGTCCTCAAAAAAGGAAATAGAAGATGCACAGAAATATGAACTTGGCTTGTTCAAGGCACAGTGAGCAGCTTGTGGGGTGGGGACATCGTGAGCTGGTGAGATAGTGGTACCCAATGAGATTCGCAGGAAGTATGAGCTCCACTGAGAAGGGTCATTCGGGCCCCAGGAGAAAGACTGGAGTTTATTCCAAGTGCAATGCAACGTCCTGGAAACGTTTAAACTTGATGAGAATCAATTTTTTTTAAGTTGTCTTGACTGCTTTGTGGAGAATGGGCTACAGAAGGGCAAGAGTAGAAAAAGGAAGACCCAGCTGGGAGGTGGCTGAGATAGTCCTGGTTAGACACGCCAGGGACTTGGACTGGAATAGCTGAGTTTTCAAGTTTTCAGTGAATGAAAGCAATTACTTTGCATTAACATTTAACATTTGAGACTTTCCTTGAACAATGTATAGAGCGGTATTTCTACATCAGAGATAAAGTGATACTGGAGTCTTCAAGGTTTGAAATGAGGTGATATGTAATCAAGAGTTAAATACCACACACCATTGTAAAGCAATTATACTCCAATAAAGATGTTAAAAAAAAACTGATAAAAAAAAAAGAGTTAAATACCCTTCAAGATTCTTAAAATTTTACTCCTCAAAAACCTACACCTCGGAGAAGCACCTTTTGCAATCTAAGCTTCTTAGGCACTAAGATTTAGCATTGTTTTTGTCTTATATTGAACATCTAAATGATGCTAATCTCGTCCTGCCTGCCTTTCCTCACTTTGAGAAACACAGAATCTCCTACAAGCCACAAATCAACAATCCTAGTTTGACTCATGTACATGATATTCTCTGTCTCTGTCTCTCTCTGGTTCAGACCCCTTCTCCAGGAGAAAAAAGATCCATCATGAGGAAAGGTCCACTAAAGAACCTCCGTCGGTTACAGTGACAGAACACTTTGCAAGTGTTCAAAGCGCAGGAGTGACTGTCACACGCTATCGCACAGCCTGTAAGTGCATGTGTGAAAAAGGAAATACCTGGTCACTAAAGAAACTAAATCCTCTAAATTGCTACTGTCTTTGGCTCCATTTTGAAGAATAAACCACAGGAACTAGCAACATTCAACAACTGATTTATAGCTCCTCCTCACTTTCCAAAGCCATTCAAGCGGCAGGCATACAGCATTTATTACTGCAGGGATAAATCTGGTCAACAACTTGGTTGGCCTCAGGAAAACCATCATGGGAGCTTCAGAATGAAGCAAGAAGATGATGCCAAGATTACTCTTTACAGGTATAAAATCTTCCTCTTTCTAGAAGGTATTAACATTTTCCTCCACTCAAAGACACCAAGATATTACCCATCCCTGTTTCTCTAAAATAATCTTAAACCAAGAGTCTTCACAGAGGGGGTCCTTGAAAGCTTTGACATAATACATCAGACTTTTAAATTCTATTCTCAATGTTATCTGTGAGTGCACTTCTTGGTCTAAGGCCCAGAGCTTCAAGGTACATAAGGGTGTGTATCTTCAAAAGCAGCACACTCAATAATGTAGCCTTTTTTTCTTTCTCCCTATTCCTTCAATCTCTATCCAGTGGAGGCAGCTAAAGCTTATTCTGTGGTGAAACATGACGCGAATAATATTCAGAGGTATAAATGCAAAGTCTTCATCTTGTGTCCAAGGCAAACAACTGGGCATGGAGGAAAAAAATTGAAACTGTTGAAGCTTGTAATACCATTTGATGGACTGCCGAAAGTTTTTGCTTTTGAGGTAGGTGAGAAATTTGTCTTTGGGGTATGTGCACCCTCTTTGGAGACCACTCTCCAAGTCTTAATATAGAGTGCTTCTAATTAAATGACCTTTAAATCCAGCAAGAGCTATGAATAAGTGTTTGGGGATACTGCCAGTTTCTGTGATAGATTGTGTCAACTTGGTGTCAAAGAATGTAGTAGTTGGATGAATTTGCTTTTTCTATAATCTTGTAGTTTCTCCTTCACACACACACACACACACACACACACACACTCATAAACACATGCCAGTCCTACTGGATAGGGTAGGATGGGCTTACCAAGCCCATGGAGCAATGCAGATGTCATTTAAATATATACTCATTGTCCTTGGGAAGGCCTAATGCAGCCCAAGCTATTAAATGTTGTTTAGACTTTAGACTTCTCTTTGCAAGAAAACTGACTGTTCTTAATATGTATGTGTGTTTTGAAAAGTATCTTCTTAATAATTGGGAGACCAAGGCTCATCAGGAGGAATGAAGTGCTGGAGGCTTAGTACCTTCATAGTTTGGTATCTCCCATGGTGTTATTTTAACTTGAATCAGCCAAACAGGAAATGAAATGCTGAGGACTGCAACTGCCTAATTTAGACACAGAGGCCAATTTACACCCTTGGGGTAGAGACGGATATTTCCTCTAAAGGAAGTGAACATTCCCATTTCCACAAATCCTGGGGAAGAAAAGCACCCACAAATGTTGATATATTGAACTGAGGGAGGTAAGAACCTCTTTCCCTCTTGCTGAGCCCAAGGGACAGCTGGGAGCCTGTCTTCAAGGCAGAGTGGAACTGACCAAAATACCTTTGTAGAGAGAAGTGAGGTGGCCCCGATACACCAAGGCAAACTGAAACCAAGGAAAGCTCCTCGTGGCAGAAACCAAAGAGTTGTTCAGGATCCAATGATATTTTCTGCACTGTACTTTCCTGCTCTTGTTCCCAAACCTTGACCTTAACTGTCCTTTTGGGAAATTAATAGAGATGCTGGTCCCCATTGTTAAAGGGAAACAGCACTGAGGAAGGAGATATGAAACAGATGGCTGGTGAAATTGACAAGTGAAAACCATGTGGGAATTGTCCAACCTGTAAACAATCCGCTTGCATTCTCAGATATGCTTGGAGAGCGGATAAAATAACAGACCAGACTTTCCGCAGTCTGTCAGGATGACAACTCACATAGCTGATATTTGAGTATTAAAAGGGAAAAGAGCCCACAGAGACACTGGGTTACGTAAGCACAGGCTGCAGAGATGAGGGCAACGAAGACTCTGAGGCTCAGCTACTAAGGATAACTTGTAATCTCCCAAGATCCTCCCTGTGGTACAGCACTCGGCCCCTAAACCATCTCACTCCGTCCTCACAAGAGCACAAGGGGTGGCTTCCAATTGACAGGAAGCAGCCTCAAACCGCTTCATCAACTCTCTTGCATATAACTGTCTAAAACTCAACACGGATGAAATCAGCCACAAAAGGGAGCCAGACGTTCTTCAGAGTAGAAACACCAGAGTCCAAGTTATTGCTCTGTTATTCATGGAATCCTGACTTGGGTGATAGAATTAAGCTACTTGGGTGTCAGCTTTCCTCTCTGTAGGGACTATCTGTTGAATATTTATTGATACCTTTGAGGAAAGCAGAGTTACGTGGAATACTTTTCATTCGTTTGCCCTGGGCAAGGTTAAACAAAGGCTTACCATACTGTTATTTTCATTTATTTTTCCTTTAATTTTGGTACATGGTTTCTGAGTTGATAGAAGAGCACCCATCTAGAAAAATCTGATCACTAATTGGACTGAAAAAAAATTACTCTTCACAAATGAAACTGATTATCATTCAACATGGGGACCCTGTTAGGAAATGCCACTAAGGAAGCAAATACAGTCAATGTGCTCAGCAGAAAGATATTTTGAAGCGTGTCCTGTGATTGTGTAAGCTCTGGAAATATAAAGTACACTTTCTTGGGAGTTCCTTGGTGGCCTAGTGGTTAGGATTCTGGACTTTCACTGCCGTGGCCTGGGTTCAATCCCTGGTTGGGGAACTGACAACCCACAAGCCACTCAGTTCAGAAGGAAGGAAGGAGGGAAGGAAGAAAGAAAGAAAGAACATTTTCTTGATTCGTGAGAATTTTCACCTTTTAACACAGAGGGGTGAAGCCTTGCTATTTCTCCAAATTTATGGGTCCCTGAGCCCCCTCTCAATGCTGAGCAGTAAACCTATCACACAAAAGGAAAAACAAGCAATTTGCAAAAGCCATTATCATTATGCTGCATAAACTGATCAAAATAATGAATGCAGAGTTACCCAGTAGGTTATACTGCAAATTGCTGGATGATACATATTAATCCAACCCTAGGAGGCCTGTCTACTGTTATGAAATTTTGTGATTTATGTTAACTATTAAGAAGTATTAGAAAATCTCCAGCTAGGGAAAAACTGTACCATAGCTTGAGGGGTCCCCTGGACATCTTGAAAACGGAAGGGCTTCAACTGGAAGAGAAGTCCTTCATGTTCGACAGCTGCTGGGCACATTCTGTGATAACCTTCCAAATATTTCGCGGTTCATGTTCATTTGATGGCTTAATTACTAAGTGCTGGCTTTTCTAAGCATCCATGGTTTGGAGGTCTGAGGAATTTGTTCATAAGTCCTCTGGTGAATGTTAAGTCTTTGTTGGTGAGTGAAAACTAAGGAATCACTCAGATGTCTGAGAAGCCAAGAAAATCTGAGGGAAACAAAGATAGAGTTTTTGGCCTCCATGGAGCTACAAATGTTAAAGGGGAAAAGTCCTGATGTGAATGTCCTGCCAACCCAGCTGCCATTTTCTTGACCCCAAGGAAATGCCCTTCAGAAAGCTCGCTTGTTCTGATACTAAAACGTCTTCTTGTCAGTCTCATAAAGCTGTGTTTTCCAACTCTTATGAATGCATTCTTATGACTTATATATAGCTCTAGCTCTTGGAATGAGATGGTTGGGTGACAGTAATATCATTGTTGTTCTAATGTATCAAAGCACCCCTTCATGAGAAAAGCCATTTCAATAGACTTACACGTCAAGCAGAATAGGCCCATAAACTGTACTGAAGCCCTCTTTCATCAGGGCTTAATTCTAGCCAAAATCATCAGAAATCTTTCCATGGGAAAAAATGGTCAAAGACACCTTGAATCTGGAGAACTTGTTCTAAATTTCTGAAGCAGAAAGAATATTAAAGGTCAGGTGTGAGGTTAAAAGCCCTATACAACATATGGTGGGTTTTAGGGGCCAAGAGGGCCACATTTTTCAATCTATAAAATGATGATTGACAGAAACATGTGCCTCTGTTTTCATTTTCTCCTCTAGTTTTCTAAAGTTTTCAGATTTTTTTGGAAATAATTTTAAAATTGTAAAAATAGTGCAAATAATTCTCATATATCCTTCACTCATATTCCCTCCCCAAAATTAACATTAGCTTTATCTTTCTCTAGAGATAGATATAGATAGATGACAGATAATTAGATACACAGATAAGAGAGATGATAGAGATAAATAGGTGATAGATAGATAGATAGATAGATAAACATATTTTTCTGAACTACTTGGGAACACACTTCAGACATTAGGTCCTTTTATCTTTAAAAACTTCCCTGTGAATTTCTTTACATCAGAAGACATTATCTTACATAACTGCAGCAGAGGTGTCAAAATCATGAAATTAATATTGATATAATAACATTAGCAAATCTACAGACCTCACCCGAATTTCACTGATTGTCCTAATAATGTCTTTAATAGCAAAAGGAAAAAATAGTTATTTCTATATCAGGGTCCAATCCAAGGTTACACATTGCATTTCATTATTGTGCCTCTTCAGTCTTTTTAAATCTGGAATAGTTTCTCATTCTTTCTTATCACACAGGGTCCTTGATATAGTTGAACACTCTGGGCCATTTATTAGTTTTTAAACAGTCCCTCAATTTGACTTTGTCTGATGTGTCTCCATGACTTGGTCAGTTATGCATCTCTGGTAAAAAAAGCACAGAAACGATGTTGTAGCCTTCCCTCCCTTTGGAAATATGTTATTCCCCAGGCTGTTGTGACACGATGCTCACCTGAATTTCCTCCTGTCTCACTTGCTGTTGCATCCCTGTCTTCTCTATTAGATCCCAAAATGGCAGAGTGTGCCCTCTGCTCCCCTCTCCCCTCCATCCACACCCTCTCTGGGTTGTCTTCTCTAATCTCATGGAGCTAGGTACCACCCAGACTATGCTCTCTCTTCCCTATGCTCCAGACTCATGTACCCAACCTCCAACTCACATCTTTCTTTGGGTGTCAAAGCATCTAAAACTGAAAGAGGGCTGAAACCAAACTATTGACCCTTTCACTCCAAAATTTACTACCAGAGACTCTGAGTTGAGACCTGAATAATAAGGAGGAATCCAGGCGAAAATGGATCAATTAACCTTTCTAGGATTATTAGAACCAGACAATGGAGAACTGACAATTGCCTTAGAAGTTCTAGTCTAATATTGCCCATTGTAATCAGCCCTTCCATAGGGGCTGTGACCCTATAGTTGTTAGGGCTGTGATCATAAGAAATCTCACTTTACTAAAATAAAAGCGTGTCACAGAAGTGATTAACTGAACAAACCAGTTTCACATACACCTCCATGTCACCTATATTGCATACGGTTTTTTAAATGGACATAAATCAGATTGCAAAAATGCACAAAATTGCAACACAGTTCATGACTGCTGATACTGAAGAAAGGAATGGATGCAAACTAAGCAAGCAGCCACCTGAAACACCTGTGTATTACTACGCTTCCTGCAACATTGTTTTCCCTATGCTATCATGTTATAACTAACAGTGGTCTGCATAATACAGATTGTGTTCCTGAATTAACCAATTAAATTACACCTAATTTAGCTTAAGGGAACACAAACTTTAGAAACAATATCTGTAATTAGCTTCTGCTCCAGTGTTCTTGCGGACAAGGAGACTGCTGTCTCACAAAGCGGCCCTTTTCATTTTTAAAACATTACCCAATATTATTAATGACTTCTTCATATTAAATCAAGGCTACCCCTCAATAATTTTTACCCATTGACTCTAAGATCAGTCCTCTGGAACTACAGAAAAGTCTTGTTTCTTCTGCACATAGCATGGTATGAAAACCGTCATGATACCACCTTATTTGCTTTCTCTATCCTGGGCCAATACAACCCTAGTTGGTAAACGCCTTCTCGATAAAAATGAAGACAAAGAGGTAGGTGTTGCTGTTTGTGGACTGAACCAGAACAAGCTTAGGTATTGGTCCAGGCCGATGAGACTGATCTTCCTGCTTCCAGGCTCTTCCCAGCATCCCGGTCTCATGGTGATAAATGCCAAGTCCACATTCACCCTTTGAAGTATTCACTGTGTAGCAATTCAGGTCTTATTTATTATAACCAAGGATTTGGATGTCCATAGCAAAGCTAATTCATTTCACTCCGACCTCTCATTTGGTCTCACTATGAAGATTCCAAATCCAGTAGTTCTGACACCTTGGAAACTATTGTACCTTTCCCATGGCTATTGCATGGTTGATGTATCACAACGATGGTCTCACCACCTCCATGAAACACATCCTATTCCTCAAGTTGGAAGGCAGTTTTCTCTTCCAGAAGGTCTCAAGGTCAAACTTAATTGTTCTGGCCACTGATTGGGCAGAGTTGTTTTTTTCTATGTTTGTTTAACAGTGTCACCAAGGCATAATTGGCACATGATACTTAAAGTGTACAACTTGGCATGTCTGACATATGTATACCTATAAAGCAATCACCACAATCAGGAGAGCAAAAACATGCACCATCCCCCCAAATTTTCTTGTGTCCGTTTGTAATTGCTCCTTCCCATCCTTCCTTGCCCTCCCCAAATACTCAAGCCACTCAATCTGCTTTCTGTCACTATAGTTTTATTTGCATTTGTAGAGCTTTATATAAGCGGAATCATGTAGTATGTACTCTCTTTTTGTCTGCCTTCTTCCACTCAGAATAATTATTCAGAAGTTCATCCATATTGTTATATCTGTCTCTATCTCATTCGTTTTGTTGCTGGATAGTATTCCGTTAGATGGATATACCATAATTTTTTAACCACACATCTAGTCTAGACAATTGGGCTGCTCCTACATTTTGAATGTTACCAAAAAAAAAAAACAAGTGAGCAGAGTTTTTTTACCTATCTTAGATGGATAGGCTTATCAATGATTATGGTTCTCTGAGGTCTTCCAAGGGCCCACTGATTCCTTTAAAGATCCTCCTTTCACAAGAACTTAGAGCAAGTGCCCCAAAGGCCTGTGCTTATATGAAACATCAGCTAGCACAGCACTGAAGTGTTGTTCACTGCATATCTTTAAACCACTCTCTCCTCAGGAAGATTTTCTGCCCACTGAGAAAATGTGAACTTTCTCTTCCCAAAGATTGGAGAAACCATGTTTCCCCTGCTAGAGAGTTTGGGGCTCAAATCTTAGAATACTCATTGCTTGTCCTCGAAGGTCTATGGTCCCTTCATGAAGGGATTCCCAATAACCTACCTGGATGTTTCAGAATCTCCACGTAAATATTTAGCTTAGATCCATACCCTGATTCTCCCTCTAAAAGTAGAAGGATATTAGGGAAGAAGAGATTCTCCAATTATCTTTATTGTGTCAAATTCCCCACTTAGAATGAAGATGATCTAATAGCTCTTCCTCACTTCTGCCACACCTCTTCTTTTTTTCTCTTTTTCATACTCTTTTTTTACATTTAAACCCTGCTTTGGGTCGAAGTTTCCTTTAGAATAAGATGAAGAAGGTTAAAAATTGTCAAGATCAATGAGATGGGTATATTGATTCTATTTCTTTTTCCAATCAAGCTCTGTTCTGCTGCAAACGTTCTAACTTGGACGAAGTTTGTGGGAATACAGGAAATGCAGAAATCTTTTTTTACCTATATATATATATATATATATATATATATATATATATATATATAAAAGAGGCTGTCATCTCTGGGAACAGCGCCAGTTTATTTGACAGCAGTTTCTGGGCTATCACGTGTTTGGAAATGTTCTCCCCTGTCAGGTTGCTTGAGTGACTGCTCTGGGTACAACTTGGTCTCAGTCGAGGGCCCTAAGATCATGGCGCAGCTAATGGTTCACCTGGAAACCATTCTGCTGTGCCTTCAACAAAATGCTCTCCCTTTGTCTTTGACTTTCAGGCAAATTACCTTTCAACAGCAGGAGGAAAAAGTACCCATCAAAACCAATTCAATTTCTTAAGTTGCTACCATCTAAGTTTACAGGACCATACTACAGCTATTCATTCGTCTTTCAACTGAAATTGTTCAGTTCAAAAAGGGCAGGTAATACCTTGGGTTTTGTTTAGTATCTTGGCACACTGTAAAGACTTCATCCAGTCAGGAATTACCCTAAATCTGGGAAGCAAATGCTAAGGCTCCCAAACCTGGATTCTCTCATTAAGAACTCTGCCCATCACTGTCACTCAACCCCTCCCCATCTCTTTAGTTTCACTGTAACTAATATGTTACTGAGAATGATTAAACCATAACAGCCTGCGATACACCCACGAAGGGAATTACACAGGAAGCCTAAGGATGTTTCATAAGAAGTTTTATGGGACTGTGCAAAGGTGGCCTCCATTTCAAGTTCAAGAAGATTTCCCGCACTAATGGGGCTTTCAGGTCCCAGATCACCAGGGATGATGTATCCAGGAACCAGGGTCAAAGACTGGGAAACAGTACATGCAGATTAGATAAAGAACACTGACCTGAGCTTAACACCTAAAGGTTTATTAAGATTTGATCAGCACTCTTTAGACTGTTAAGACACTTAAATACAGCTCAAACTGGTTTAGTCACGGAGGAGGAGGGACTTACTGGCTTTTATACTAAAAAGTCCAAGCGTGTCTGGGTTGAAGAAATGGCTGTATCCAAGAACCCTAACAATGTTGTCAGCACCTTGCCTCTCTCCATCTGTGAGCCCTGTTTTCTTCTGTGCTGGCTTGATTCTATGGTAGCCTTTCCCCTCCTGTTGGTAAGATAGCCACCATCTTGCTCTGAGAGTTCATCAGTAGATTCCCGAGAGCATCTCTTTCCTAGTATTATAATAAGAATCTCAAATGTGCCGGTTAGCAATGTATTACCTCTCAGCTACGAATCCAGCCTCCACTGCTGTTCTTGTGATGTCGGAACACTTTCCTCTTGCCAGCTGGAATGATGTCAAGCTTTGTCAGTAGAAGGTGCTGGGGGACTCCGGAGAGGTAAAGGGCTTCTCTTCCTGGTTCCAGCATGCTTAGCTTTTCCTGGCTCCTGTTGTGTTGGGCTGACACACAGGACACTCGGTGGAGATCACCCCCTCAAGTGGCTTCCCAGCAGCGAGGTCCATAGAACAAACCCCTGGGTCAGCTTCCTGGCAAGCTCTGGGGGTAATACAGCAGGCTTCCTAGGAGTGGGTTCCACAAGGGCCATCGCTCACTTATCATCTGCTTCCTGGTGATAGCTTCCCAGGGTCCCCACCACAGGCTCCAAAACCCCACCCCCACTCAACTCCAACTTGATTCCCAGCAGTTTCCATGGCGACCCCTATAGGCAGCTTTCTGGGGAATCTGATAAGCACCCCAGCAGGTGGTTTTCTGCTTACTGGCCATGTCCCACTGATATTGGACCGGCTCTGGTCTGAGCATCCCCAGAAACCTCCTCACCATCTATTGGCTACAATCATACCCTCTCCCAAGGGGTCTGAATCATGGCCTGAGGGAGAATGTCCCACCTAAGTTTGGTCCTTCCCTGGGTATTCTCCCTCAGCCCTAGAATATTCTTTAGATTTCTCTTTTATCCATTTTTAGCTAATTCCCTGTAAATCATCAATAATCTTTTATAGTAAATCTTCCTGTTCAAATTACCATGTGTATCTGTTTCCTGATTGGACCCTGATCAATATCCCAGAGATGGTGCTTAGTCACTGACATTGACCAGGCTTGGCCACAGATCAATGGCTAACCTCATACTCATTACCAGAGACATACAGGGAGCTCACTAGCCAAGCATGGGTCTGCATCCTCTCCTAGAGCCATGAGCCACAGTCAGAGACCCCTACACCACATGGACTGGTAGTAGGAGTGGGATGGTTTCCTTAAGATAAACTGTGAGGGGGCTTCCCTGGTGGCGCAGTGGTTGACGGTCCGCCTGCCGATGCAGGGGACACGGGTTCGTGCCCCGGTCCAGGAAGATCCCACGTGCCGCGGAGCGGCTGTGCCCGTGAGCCATGGCCGCTGAGCCTGCGCGTCCGGAGCCTGTGCTCCGCAACGGGAGAGGCCACAACAGTGAGAGGACCGCGTACCGCAAAAAAAAAAATGATAAACTGTGAGGAATGGATTTGGGGGAGGCACCAACGGCACAGTCCATCTGAAAGAGTATGTGCTTAAGCAAAAAAAAAAGAGAGAGAGAGAGAGCAAGACTTAATAATGAGAGCCCTGAAGCAAAAAGCAGACATTTCAGCTCAGAAGAACACAGTTGACAAAAGTAATGTAGGTCCCACAAGGAAGACTCTAGACCCGAGAAGAGGCCTTTCTTTAGCCCCCAGAAGTAAGGTTCCCGGCAGCTTCTAAGAGAAGAGGAATGAAGATTGGGACCAAAATCACATACAATCTTGCTGAAAAAATATACTTTGGTTCACCTAAATAAAAAGGTCAGAATTAGGGCAAAATGTAAGCAAGACTTGATCCCTCAGCTCTATACAGCAAAGATACATTTCCTGTCATCTTTTTGCCTTGTTTTTCATAGCGCTGGCTTCATCCTGACCTTGCCTTCCCTGTTACTTTTCAAAGGGCTGCCACCAGCTCCTGGGTTTCCTTGTCCAGAAAGAAACTGGGAGCATCCCTGACCCAGATTTCCTTGCAGAAGTCCTGTAACTTCTTTTTGTTTGACCTGCCTCATTCACAAGTCCATCCCTCAACCACTGATTGAGACCAGGGGTGAGGAAAACATTAATTAGCTTAGCCTGTGTCATACCTTTTGTGCCCAAAACCAAGAATGGCACAATCTGGGATTATGGGAAAGTACAGCACACACGCTAAGAGGTCAACCAACAGATATACCCACAGGAATTAATTAACCACTCCTTCACTGAACACATACCATCTCAAATGAACTTCTAACTAACACCTATTATACTTATTGTATTTGTCTTCACACATACAACTCCTCCACTAGATTCTAGGTAGTTTCCTTCAATGATAGGAAATGGTCCTTGTTTATTATTTGACTGCCAGGGAATAAACAGTAGAAGCCTAATGAAAACTTTGAATGAATAAAGGCCTTAAACATTATGCATGACAAAAGAGTTCAAACTTTACTCTGTAGACCATAATAAAGCACTCATGAAGGGTGTGGATAGAACAGAATCATATTCTAAGATGTTTTAAAACCAATAATGTTAAAAGAAAAAAAAAGAAAGCCGGAAAGTAAGTATGGAGGCAATCATAACTGACCAAGCATTTGATTACAAGAATAATCTTAGCAAAGGCAGCAGAAATGAAGAACAAGAGATTCTGAGAAATTTCAGAGGTACAAATAGATAGGCCTTGATGATTAATACAAAGACTAAAATAGAGGGAAAAGTTAAAACAATTCAAATTTCTAACTTGTGTCACTAGATGAATTTGCCAAGGAAAAACCAAAACAAGGAACAGATTTGTGGGAGAAGTTTATTACATAAACTATAGAACACAATACTTGTTCATAAATACTTGAATAGGAGAAGACATTTATTTATCAATAGCCCTAAGATTTTTTTCAGCTTACCCCAAATTAGAGAAATAAAGTATTTGTTAATAATTATTACTGCACTGTATATTATACTAAGAACAGATGGCTCTAATGTGACCAGCCTACAACATGACTTCTTCCACTTACCATGGTTTAGTGGGTGTCTTATTTTGATATCTACGTGGGCTACTGAATTTCCTTAGACAGCTGGCTCCATCAGTAAGAGAACGCAGTGGTGGACAACAGCCAAATCCGCTGCAGCTGCCTGTGAGCTAAGGACTGGGAGTAGGGGCATGAAGGGTTTTGTTTTCCTGCTGTTATACTTTTCATACCTGAGCAGGGCTGAGTTCAAACCCTTGACCACACTCCTGCAGAAAGGACCTTTGCCATGGGCTTCCTGCCAACGGGCAATGATGGAACCAGGGTATCAAACATGCTGCCTGGTGTCTAGCTTTTCACTCCCTTGCCTCCACTGATCTCGAAAGAACTGAAGTGTAGGACTCAGAGCAGGGCTGGGCTTTAGAGCACGAGCTTTAAATTAGGACAGATGGACCTTGAATTGTGTATCTACCACTGATTATCTGTGTGATCTTGAGTCATTTTTTTACTCCTTTTTATTTTTTTAACTTTTAAAAATATTTTTTAACATCTTTATTGGAGTATAATTATTTTACAATGGTGTGTTAGTTTCTGCTTTATAACAAAGTGAATCAGCTATACATATACATGTATCCCCACATCTCCTCCCTCTTGCATCTCCCTCGCACCCTCCCTATCCCACCCCTCTAGGTGGTCATAAAGCATGGAGCTGATCTCCCTGTGCTATGCGGCTGCTTCCCACTAGCTATCTATTTTATATTTGGTAGCGTATATATTTTACTCCTTTTTAAACCTCAGTCACCTTACCTTTAAAATGAGAATACTAGCTGTTACCTAACAATACCACTATAGTTAGACTCAATATATGAAAAGTACTTAGCACAGTGCCGAGTCAAGAATAAACCTAGGGAATTCCCTGGCGGTCCAGTGGTTAGGACTCTGTGCTTCTACTGCAGGGGGCACGGGTTCGATCCCTGGTCAGGGAACTAAGAACCTGCATGCTACCTGGCTAAAACAAACAAAAAAAGAATAAACCTAATGGCTGTGTGATGATATTGCTATGAATATTACAACTGTGAGATGTTATTTGTCACTCAGGCCACATTCCCTTAATACACACACAATGACCTTACCCTGAAGGCCACCTCTCCATCTCCTCATTCCATTTCTCCTGGGAACTAGCATGGAATATGGCACAGTGGGAATAGATGAGGATATGGAATCCCACAGACTTGGGTTCAAACATGTTTTCCATAATTTGGGGGTTCATCTAAAATTAATGTTAATGATACATCTTCCCTCCAGGGTTAATGAGTCCAATGAGATTAGCGATTTTGTCTGTGCTGTTCACTGGTATGACCCAAGCACTTCACCCAGTGTCTGGCATGAAGCAGGTAGTCAACCAATATTTGTTAAATAGTATTGAAGTTATTTGCACTCTGTCTGAACCATTTAATCTTATTTCCTTCATTTTGTGTTCCTCCTTCATTAGCTAACTGATGACTTGGAATCCATGGCAAAGTAACAGAATTGTCAGAGATGCTGGGCTTCAATAGTTCCATAAGAAAACTGTAGCTGTTTTGAGCCAATTCTACTTTCCAGATGATCTTTGTTCCACATAGTGCTATTTGAATTTGTGCTAAAGAGATCTGAATAAGTTGCTAGCATGTGGGGTAACTGAAGATGCCATATCAATATCCAAATTCCAGCTTCTCCAGAAATTTGGAAGATCTGGCAGTGCACGGCTATATTCTCACCAGGCAACAATGAACAGAGCATCTGTTCCCTTCGACAGGGCATGCATTCCAATGGGCCACAGTCTCTACATCTCCCTATTGTATCTCTGACACTGCAGCTGACTTACTATGGACCATCAACTTTGCTCTACTGGTTTTCTTATATCCAAACACCTCTCTCATTTACCTCCCTGATTTCTGTAGGTAGTTGAGTTTATCAGTCCTGTCCCATAGTTTTAAAAGGTTATTGAGAAAGCGGTGGTTTAATGCATACTTTTAAGCCTGTGGTGGGAATGGGGATGTAAACGCAGGCTGAGGATAAGGTGGAAGAAGGGGTAAGAATCATTTCTCTTGCTAAGTCATATAGATATTCAATAGAGTGCTTTACATTTTATGACACACATTTCCTCAATCTGTGAATATTGGTAACATTATAGCTATCACCACTGATACCATAAAAATGCCGACATGTTTGGAAATTTCATGAACATTAAAATGAATAACCTTGAATGTTTTATATTAGGAACATGTCTGGAAACATCTGCTGGGCTTGTGCTTTGGAACTGAATCTTAAATGATTTCATGGACCAATGGCATCTGAAGCAGCAGTCAGCTACCAAGAAGACGACAGAAAACATTTGCTGCTGGGATAACCACGGCCATTAAAACGCCTCCATCATGGTGTGCTTTCCTTAGTCTTTGTTTATGTAAGTTAGTGGTTTGTGGGCTTGAGAATTTCAGGATTTATCGTCCTAGGAAAGGATGATGGGAAACAAGAAAACATAATCCTTTGCAACTAACTTTGAAACATCTGGCTCATGAGGTGTGGAATAAATGAAAGAAAGCTACCCAAAATTCAAAGAGAGAAAGAGGTGGGGGAGGAGGATAAGAGGAGAGGGAAAGAAATTTTAAAAAAATGAACCTCCCCCCCAAAAAAAAAGAAAGAAAGGGAAGAGGAGAGAAGAGGGAAGAGGAGGGAGAGGAAGGGGGAGGGGGAGGGGAGGGAGAGAAACTCCAGAAGTTTCAGCCTCCCTTTTCTTCTCTGCTAGTCATGAAAGAAGACGACTGCAATCAGAAAAGGGAATGAAAAGGTGGAGGAGGAGAAGGAGAGAGTAATTAACTAGTGGAACTGCCAGGATTTCTGTCTTTTCTTTCCTCCTCTCCCCTTTGGAGGCTAAATAAAAGTAGAAAAGTAAAGAAATCAAGACCACAGAGAGTTTTTACAAGATTCTCTTATTGGATGGAATATGCTGGCTCATGCCATCGAGGAAATGATGGAAACTTGAATTCTGAAAGAAATCAAGACCACAGAGAGTTTTTACAAGATTCTCTTATTGGATGGAATATGCTGGCTCATGCCATCCGAGGAAATGATGGAAACTTGAATTCTGAAGGACTCATTCTTTTTTTTTTTTTTTTTTTTTTGCGGTACGCCGGCCTCTCACTGTTGGGGCCCCTCCCGTTGCAGAGCACAGGCTCCGGAGCGCAGGCTCAGCGGCCATGGCTCACAGGCCCAGCCGCTCCGCGGCATGTGGGATCTTCCCGGACCGGGGCACGAACCCGCGTCCCCTGCATCAGCAGGCAGACTCTCAACCACTGTGCCACCAGGGAAGCCCCAGGACTCATTCTTTAGCTACAAGGGCCCCCATAGTGGAAGCTGGTAATAGATAAAATGTATCTTTATTTTCATCCACTCTCCCTCCCTCACCACACACCCGAACATGAAACCTGTTTTCTCAGGACTCAGTCCTTTAGAGTCTTAAACTGCCCCACAGAGATGTGGTGGTTTTATTCATGAACAAACAGAAAGGAAAGAAGGATATATATATATATATATATATATATACACACACACACACACACACACACACACACACACACACATATATATATATACATATGTATATACATATATATCTATCTCAGGGAATGTGATTGTGGCCATAGATCTAAGCCGCTTTCTCCTCCACCATAAATAAAGTTGATATTTTGATGTTCATCTAATTAATTCATTTCTCTATTCCTTATTCCTGAACTCAGAAAGACAAGAGAGAAATGTCATTTATTATTTTATAAAACTCCCAATTAGTGAGTCAACTGGGAACTCTGATAGTTTTAAGTACTGATATTCAGAGCTGAAATAATCCATGAAATCCATGGAGACACAAAGGTTACTGGTTCAACCAGGGCAGGAAGATGAGGCTTCAAGCTTCAGTGTTTCATAAACGGAAGCCTTTCTTGGTTTTGATTGTGGTAATTTGTGGCAGTTTTTATGGTGATTATACAGCTACTTTTTAACAGGCATGGGCTGTGGGGGCCTCTGCAAATTACCTTGAATTGTTCTCATGGGCACACATTGTCTTTAGCAAGGATTATAACAACATTTGTTCATTCGGGACTTCCCTGGTGGCACAGTGGTTAACAATCCTCCTGCCAATGCAGGGGACATGGGTTTGAGCCCTGGTCCAGGAAGATCCCACATGTCACAGAGCAACTAATCCCGTGAGCCACAACTACTGAGCCTGCGCTCTAGAGCCCGCGAGCCACAATTACTGAAGCCTGTGCACCTACAGCCCATGCTCCACAACAAGAGAAGCCACCGCAACGAGAAGCGTGCACACCACAATGAAGAGTAGTCCCCACTCGCTGCAACTAGAGAAAGTCCACACGCGGCAATGAAGACCCAATGCAAACAAAAATAAAATAAATTAATTAATTAAAAGGAAAAAAAGAAAAGAAGTGGTAGTGACCTGCCCAAAAGCCATTCTATGTTTAAAAAGGAAAAAAGAAAAAAAAAAACCAAACACTAAATTGCTGGAATCCACCAGCGAACAAAGAATAAAGGAAGATGGGGGGGATTAGGAATTCCAAGGGTTGGAGGAGGGTTTCCAATGTAAAACGACTTGGTCAGGCTAGGCCACATTAAAAGATTATATTAGAGACTTGAGGGAGGTGATGGATTGAGCCAGGTAGCTATGAGGGAAGGGGAATAGAAGAGCATTTCAGACATAGGAAATGGCTTAAAAAAAAAATAATGTATTGCAAGGAGGCCAGTGATGCCAGGACAGAGTGAGCAAAGAGGAGAGAGTGTTGGAGAGGTAGGGGAGGTGTGAGGGAGAAAAAATAATATAGAGACCTGTTAAAATTGTGCAGATATGCCTGAGTGAGAGGGAGGTCATCCAAGGGCTTCATAATCTGAATTACATTTGTAGAAATCTTTGTGTCTGCTGTGTAAGAAGAGAATATAGGGCAAGGGAGGAAGTAGGGGGACCAGTTAGAAGTAGGGGCACAGATGAGAAATGATGGTAATTTGGACCAAGGTCACCCAAAGGGAGGTAGCAAAGGGTATTCAACTTGGGGGTATTTTTTATTGGGTATAGTTGATTTAAAATGTTGTGTGTAATTTCTGCTGTATAGATTCAGTTATACATATATATATATTCTTTTTCATATTCTTTTCTGGTATGGTTTATTACAGGATATTGAATACAGTTCCCTGTGCTATTCAGTAGGACCTTGTTGTTTATCTCTTTTATATATACTAGTTTGTGTCTGCTAAACCCAAACTCCTAATTTATCCCTCCCCCATGCCCTTTCCGCTTTGGTAAACATAAGTTTGTTTTCTAAGTCTGTGAGTCTGTTTCTGTTTCCTAGATAGGTTCATTTGTGTCGTACTTTAGATTCCACATATAAGTGATATAATATAGTATTTGTCTTTCTCTTTCTGACTTACTTCGCTTGCATGTATGGGGCCAGTAATGCAGCCCCGCTGAGATAAAACTATGAATCAGGGTGACTGGGTCGCAAGGAAGCGAATGTGATGAGGCAGGAATGTCTCTCCAGGCACATACTTCAGAGAGGCCACAAATGAACCACTTCATTTTTATTTTCTTTTTTCCAAATAATGAGATCTTATAAGGGCAGATTCTTTTACCCTTTTTCATAAATGATGCACTCATCCACCATCCAACTCATCCCCCTCCCCCAGTACAGGTCAGGATGTCCTTTGTCTTCCCACCCAAACCCCTACCCCAGGACAAGCTTTGACTCAAATGCTGATCCTACAGGAAGGCACCAGTCCTTCTTCCCTGGGGAGGTGATGGGAAGGGCTGGCTGAGATCCACAGAGAGACAATTTTGAGGAATTGGCTGCTGCTAAATAATGCATGGGCTCTGTTTGTGAAGCTAATTAACTGAATTCACTTAATCGAAAGATGGTGCTAGGACTTCTTTTGCTTTCAGAAAGGGTTGAGGAACTGAATAGGAAAATCATCCCTCAGCAGAGCGGCCCTGCTCTCTGTCACCAGAAAGTCATGTCAAACATCTGAAGGTGCAGAATATATTTTTCCAATTGCGTTTTAGCTCTGTAATTACAAGGATCTAAAAACCTTGATTTGACTTCTCAGTAACTGGCAGTGGAAACCCATAAGCAAAGCCATTTCCCCCATGCCTGTGGGATGGAACGGGTCGTGAAGGAGGAGAAGGATAGGAAAGTGATATTTTTCCCCCCATCTTCTGCAGTGGCCTAGTTTGTCACTCATTTCATTTCCTATTTTTAAATTCTAGCTAGGGAGCATCCAATTCCACGTGCAGGGATTGTTTTGCTGATTTCAAAGTCCTGCAAGGCCACATTCAAATAGGAACGGGGACTTATTTCAGTTAAACTCCAGAGAGCATGGCAATGCAAGTGATTTTTGTTTTCCTCCCTGTGTGTATTATTCATCATTCTCTGCTATTTCAATGAATTATAAGGACAAGGCAATGTGTTGAGTCTGTCTTTCACCCTTACTCAAATGCCATTCAGGGGCTTTCACTTTGTTTCTTTTCTGATTTTCTTTGTGTAGAATTTGTTTTTGCTGCTGTTATGTTTCATTTGTTTGGTTGTTTCTTTTTTTTTTTTTTTTCAATTTAGTCTTCAAGGTGGATTTTTTTCCCCTGAATAATACCCAGGGTTTGTATTCATCTAAAAATAACTCACACCTCTCAATAGCTGATTAGTCTACTCAGGGTTGACTTTAAGACACAGCACATATACTCAACTTTTAGTCTTGAAAATTTAGAACACTGCTTGATAGCTAATAATGGAACCTACCAGCTCTTCAGGGAGAGGAAAGCTTTTGGGTTTGTCCCCAGGTTTTCTTCCCCAGAGTTGTCCCACTTGACTACCTTAAAACTCTCTGGAGGGCAATTCAAATGCTTGGGAGACATTTCTTGCGACCCCAAATGGGGCTTTGAGTTCAACCCATCCCAGCTTAGCCACAAAGAGCCTCCATCTCCAGCAGCTGTGGGGTTCCCCTGCTCTTGTAACAAAAAGCTGTGAGCAGTCAGTCAGCTATGCTGGTCCCAGAGCCGGGTGGATTCAAGAACAAAAGATGTGTGTCACATGGCCATACCCTCTGCATGCCACAGGCCCAAATTTCCCCAAACTGTGGCCATTACACATTTTTGTTCTCAGGAGAAGGTGATATGAATGGAAGATCACACGAAAATCACTGGAGAGGATACAAAGGTCAGATCAAGGGTGGGAATGCTCATCAGAGCAGTGTTCATGGAGGGTAAAGTGGTCACATCTGAGAATGTTATGTGAGAGGAGGGATGGTATTCTTGTTCTTACCATGGGCCACGCAAGGGCATCCTAATGGATATCGACCTGATACGATGTCAAAGGCCTGGGAAGATTCCCACATGCAACAAAACTGAAAAAGAAAGGAAAAACAGAGGAAAAGAGCATTAATTAAAGACCTCTAAAATTTCACTAATGAAAGAGTATTAATTAAAGACCTCTAAAATTTCACTAATGAAAGAGTATTAATTAAAGACCTCTAAAATTTCACTAATAAAATGTATTCCTGGGCTTCCCTGGTGGTGCAGTGGTTGAGAGTCCGCCTGCCGATGCAGGGGACACGGGTTCGTGCCCCGGTCCGGGAAGATCCCACATGCCGCGGAGCGGCTGGGCCCGTGAGCCATGGCCGCTGAGCCCGCGCGTCTGGAGCCTGTGCTCCGCAGCGGGAGAGGCCACAACAGTGAGAAGCCTGCGTACCGCAAAAAAAAAAAAAAAAAAAAAAAAAAAATGTATTCCTTCCAGTTCTCAGCCTCCTTGGAGAGGTAGGCTACGTCCTCTGGTAGATGTGGTTAATGACTGATTTACTCAGTTACAATCAGGGATAGGAGATTCCTAGTCTTCTGGAGGGAGCAGAGCCAGGGATGGCATGAGTCAAGCCAGGGGCCCATGGGGTAAAATTTAAAGAGGCTGACTGAGGAAGAGAGAATAAATATCCAAAACAGCACTTTTTAGAAAATGAATTGGGATACCAGGCAGGAAAGGAACCATGAGAAAAATAAAGGGATTTATGTGATGCATACAGCAGACTGAAAGGAGAGATGGTGTAAAACACAGATCTCCTGACTTCCAGGCTGGAGGGCTTTACCTCCTTGTTTTTGGCTTATTTGGAATCCACAGTATTATTTTATGTGGGTTACTGCAGCAATGTGTTATTATCTCTGCATTTTTTTCTGCTTTCTGACTTAGTTGAAATAACTATGGCTTTGGGGTTAGACAGACTGGATTCCAGTTTTACCACATACAAATGTATGCAACTCTGAAGAAATTATTTACCACCCCTGAGTCATAGATCCTCCTCTGTAAAATGGGGCTGTTTCTGGAATTAAATGAGATAATTTATACGAGTTTACTTGGGCATTCATTCAGCAAAGTGTATTGAGTGCCTATCTATTGCCAGGGCTGTGGAGGAAACCGAGATGGCCCTAGGTTTTAATCAAGTGAAGGAAACATGATCTTTTGAATATATGAGACATTAATGAACACCTGCTCAAGTACTGTTTGTCAAGAGATGAAGTAGATGCTAATATTCGAGGTTCCCTCTTTCTTAGTGTAGGGGTGCTAGAATCAGTTCATATAAGGGACTGTTTCTTCTTTATTCACAGGTTTCATTTTTTTTCCAGTAGATTAATTTAGCTTTACACCTCACCAAGCAGACATTAGAGCCTACTGAATGGATAATACACATCTCATAAATTCTCTTACACAAAAGACCACAGTGAGTCATGCTTTCAAAAGTGCCTGAGGATGGATTTACGCCCCATGACAGTCATAATGGTTCATTCGGAGCAGTTACACAGTCTGCTGGGTAAATAATGCAAGTTGTATAAATCACATCGATGCTGTGTTTACACAATAGGCCGTTACGACTCCAGAGGAGCTCAAACAACCTGATACAAGAGGATGTTATAAATGATGTCAATACAAGTTAATGTCAGTGCAAGTTTAAGTTAATCAAGGAAGCAACCCCAAAGGAGGGCAGGTTTGTCAGGGTGGCCTAAAGGAGATAAGATGAATAAAATATGTCTTTGGTAAAAGTTTATATTAGTTAAGCCTCCTGGCTGCCAAATACTGGAGTTGATTTAAACTCCCTTTATTAAAAAAAAAAAAAAAATGGAAGAAGGGTAGGATTACCCCTCAAAAATATGCAGGGGTACTTCACAGAACCCCAAAGTCAAACTACAGCTAAGTTTCAAGAAGGAACTGAAATTAAGAGAGGGAATGCTGCAAAAATCCAGAAAGTTTCTCATTTCTGTCTTTTTTTTCTCTCAAAAACTTCATTCTACTTTCGAATTACACATTGGCCTTCTCTGCTTTCTTGTCTGCGTGGCCTCTTAGCGTCCGAGTTTCCCTGTTAACTGTTCCAGCAGATTCCCTGGCTCTAGGTCTTAGTTTCAATTTCCCAGGTGGGAGATTCTCTTTGGCTCACTCGGGGTCAGATCTCTCCACCCCCTCACCCCCTCACCCCCTCACCCCCCAGGAAGTTATAGGAAAAGGCTGGGGGCATATAGTAGAATCATGGCTTTATTTATAAAATTCATTAGCATAATAACCCAAACGCCTGGGGCACAGGCCTGTACGGAAGGAGGTGTTTCTCAGAGAGAAAGATGGCTCGTGGAATGTAGAGACAGCCAGATAAATGTCCTCCAGAAGTGCTGTCCCCTTGATAAGACCCAGAGGCAGAGAGAAACACACAGAGTAGACTCAGGAGGTACTGGGCTGCCCCAGAAACATCCAGGAGAGAGAAAGGATAAGAAAGTTACCAGGATGTCACCTGTTTTTATAACGGCTTGATTTACCTTATATATATATTTAATTCTAATGGAGTACTCATGTCTTGGCAGAATGCATTGCAAAATGAACAAATAAAAACAAAAACAACACCCACAATTTGAAACACTAGAAGGATAGGTTTTTGGTGTTCACGCCCTGTACCTATGAAAGGAGCTCAGTGAGTGTTTGCAATTTCTATGCTCTATTGATATGGGATCCAGAGTAGAAACATGTGAATAGTCTAGGCACCTGTTAAATATCATGGGCTTGATATGGGGTTATCGTTACAGATTAAAGCTCATTATTTATAAAATTCATTAGCATAACCCAAACGCCCCAGTACACTGTGACTTTGGCTAGCTCCTGTTTTGCCAGGAAGGATGATAGCGGATGGCTCTCATCACAGGAGTGTCAGGATAGTTCTTTGAATTTATAGCACGTATGCTCGCCAGCATTCTGCATCCTCCATGGTAACCCTAGTTCTTGGGATGCCCAGAATCACGACTTTCCTTTCCTTGTCTATTTCCTTCATTCCCCGTTCTTTTCTAGATGGTTCTCATAACCCAGGATAGGAACTTATTTATCAGCTGACTAGCTGAGCTTGGAAAAGACATCTTATTTGCTTATCAATCAGTCCACTATATGTGTAAGTGGACTGGCAGGCATTTGTGGGGTGTTTGGGAGATTCCTGCTTCCTTCCTTACCATTCAGGATATAATTCAGGGTCAGAAAGGCAAATTCATGTGTTATTTTTCTAAAAGTTTGGGTTTTTAGAAAAGTTAAGAAAGTTTAAGGAAGGAAACAAAACCCAGCCAGAATTCCACCAAGTTTAACATTAGGCATTCTTCCGCAAAGGAAAGGGAAGAGGGAAATAACACCAAATGGATCTTTCACTGAGGAGTACACATGCTTTGTTGGAGGAGTTAATTAACTCACATCAAGATTAGAAAGACAGGGACTTCCCTGGTGGCGCAGAGGTTAAGAATCCGCCTGCCGTGGCGGGTGGGGGTGGGGGTGGGATGAATTGGGAGATTGGGATTGACATGTATACACTAATATAAAATAAGTAACTAATAAGAACCTGCTGTATAAAAAATAAATAAAATTCAATTAAAAAAACACCAGAATCTGCCTGCCAATGCAGGGGACACGGGTTCGAGCCCTGGTCCGGGAAGATCCCACATGCCGCAGAGCAGCTAAGCCCGTGCACCACAACTACTGAGCCTGCACTCTAGAGCCCATGAGCCACAACTACTGAGCCCATGTGCCACAACTACTGAAGCCCGAGCGCTTAGAGCCTGTGCTCCACAACAAGAGAAGCCACTGCAATGAGAAGCCCGCGACCACAACGAAGAGTAGCCCCTGCTCGCCACAACTAGAGAAAGCCCGCATGCAGCAACGAAGACCCAGTGCAGCCAAAAATAAAAATTAAAAAAAAAAAAGTTTAGAAAGATAGAGATTACTGACAACACTTAGTCAGCACTTACTCTCCACCGAGCACCAAACACGGACATCATCTCAGCTCATGGCGATTCTGTAAAGTAGTTAGGTTCCACATGTTCAATTTAAAAGAGGTATTTTAGACTCAGGGAGCTTAAGTGCCCTGTCCAAAGTGACACAGTAATAAATGGGATCATCTGAACCCAAGTCAGAGTTGCTCCAATGCTGATGCTTATCCCCCTGATAAACTACTCTCCCTCTGTAAAAAGGAGAGCATGTGAACTTCTTAAGGGAAAGAATGTCGCCTTGCTCTTCAGATGCTCCAGTCAATGAAGTGTCTCCTAAGACACATTCATACAAAATCAGGTGTTTATTCACAATCCTTCCATTTTTAAATAGCAATCCCTGCCCATCCCCCACTTCATCAGATATGGAAGTTAGACAAGAACCTGCAGCTCCTGATCAAGACACACTGATGGATGCGGTCAGTGGATCACTGATACAATGCATTCTGAGCAAAATATAGTCAAAGGGACCACCTCACTACAGAGTAAATAACTAGGTAAAGTAAGCCATATGCAGAGAAAGAGAAAAGCCCACATCCAGCTCTGGAGCCAGGCAGACACTAGGTCTGTAAGTAATCTCTAGGTCTCTGCTATATTTGACAGATGAACTCCAAGCTCAGTGATTAATGCAGCAACTTACCCAACCTGGAAAGCTAGGAGTAAGATTCTAGATGGGTAATAAGTTTAAGGAAGAGGAGAGGACATTGGTAAGAGACTTATACTGTGGTCAGATTATTTCACTGCATTATCAACTCCTGACTGGGGTTGGAGGGTGGGAATGGCCATTCGTTAATTCACATTCACGTTTTTAGTGATGCACAAAGTACAATGCCATGTACTTAATAGGTGCTCGACAGAAAAACAGGTGAAAAATATGACAAGGGTCAGGAGTTAAGGGGGAAGATATTAAAAAAAAAAAAAAGAACTTAAAACACTTTACTCTCTAGAGAGACAAACAGCAGATAAATTTCCCAATGCCTTACAAAGAAGGATTGTGGCAGAGCTTTGAGAATAACTCACTTCTTAAAGAAGATGTCCCCTAAAGAAGATGAATAACCTGCTATATAAAAAAATAAATTAAATAAAATTCAAAAAAAGGAGATGAATAAAAGATCAGAAAATGGTCCTCTCACTTTGACTTTCAGTTGTACGACGGACTCTGAAGTATACAGAGTTGGTGCCCCACCAGCAGTGGGGTCCAGGCAGTGGAGAAAGTCTGGCCCTTCAGTGCTTTCTCCAGTTAGAGAGACCCCTGCAGGCATCCCATTGTTCTGACCCATTTGTGTTCCAGAGAAAGGAGGGACTTTTAGGATCCTAAAATAAAGTTGTTGTTTCTGTAGGGGATTTCTTGCCCTCAGTCTAAAGTTTTTTAGTCTTTCTTGCAGCAGATGCACTAGCATACTTTAGGGAAGTCTCTTCTCTTACCTGGCACTTAAAGCAGAAAGATTTTCTTGAGGACCCAGGGACTGCTCGTAGGTGGCATCTCTCATTTTAGGGGGAGCTGAGCTGCCAGTTCAGTTCCGCTACCTACTAGCTATGTGACCTTGAGCATCACTTATCTAGTGTACTCACGCCTCAATTCCATTTGGTGTAAAATGAGAATCATGATGGTACCAACCTTATAACGTTGTTAATGACATTACAGAGATAATGTATGAAAAAGATAAGCCCAGTTCAGGCTCTCAATAAATTACTTATTTCTTCCTTTCTCTGTGGATGAGGATACTTTGTCATACTCTTTATCAGCTGTCAGGAGTATATGAGATGGTTCTCAGGATTCATTTAACAGATACGAGTAAAAGGATAAACCATGAGGAGTCAATACGGACTTAGGGCAGTAATGCTTATATAAAACCTACATATGAATACTATCAAAGAGTCAATGTTGGTGAGAAGTCTCTTGAAAGATTAGAAATAATTACCAGTGAGTTAATAGGAATGGGTTCTGTCTGTTTCTCTTTAGTTTCTTTCTCCTACTCTTCCTTTGCCTTTGCTAGCTCAGGCTGCTTTAACAAAATACCATACACTGGGTGGCGTAAACAACAAACATTTATATCTCACAGTTCTAGAGGCTGGGAAGTCCAAGATCAAGGTGCCGACAGATATGATTCTTGGTGAGGGCCCTCTTTCTGGCTTGTGGATAGGCCACTTTTTTTTTGTTTTTTAATTGAACTATAATTGAGTTACAATATTGCATTAGTTTCAGGCATACACCAAAGTGATTTCAGTTATATATATATATATATATATATATATATATATATATATGTGTGTGTGTGTGTATATACATATATATGTGTGTGCGTGCATATATATATGTGTGTGTATATGTGTGTGTGTGTGTATATATATATATATATATGCATGTATGTATGTATTTTCTTTTTCAAGTTCTATTCCATTATAGGCTATTACAAGATACTGAGTATAGTTCCCTGTGCTATAGAGTAGGTCCTTGTTGATTATCTATTTTATACATAGTAATGTGTATCTGCTAATCCCAAACTCCTAATTTATCCCTCCCTTGCTTTCCCTTTGGTAACCATAAGTTTGTCCTCTGTCTGAGTCTGTTTCTGTTTTGTAAGTTTATTTGTATAATTTTTTAGATTCCACATATAAGTGATATCATATACCATTTGTCTTTCTCTAACTTACTTCTCTTAGTATGATCATCTCTAGGCCACCTTTTTGCTGTATACTCACACGACAGAGACAGCAAGCTCTGGTCCCCTACTCTTCTTGTAAGGGCACTAATCCCCTCACTGGGCCCCACCTTCATGACCTCTAAACACAACTGCCTCCAAAGGCCCCATCTCCTAATACCACCACATGGGGGTTAGGGCTTCTGAATTGACAGGGGACACAAACATTCGGTCCATGGCACCCTCTTTCCTCCCCCACCATCCACCCTTGCTTGGTCTTTCTCAATGTTTGAGATCCACTTAGCTAGCAAATACCATTGTTATAGAAAAGAGAAATATGAGCAAGATTGTATAGACTAACAGGAATTTTCTGTGATATATGAGTAGTAGCCTTAATAAACTATAGGAGTCTGGACCTGCTGTCTGATTGCCCACAGAGAGCACGCAGATCAAATATTCTATAATCAAAATCATTATTGTGCTTATAATGGCTTAAAGCCAGCCAAGCTACACAGAAGGTGAACTCGGGTGTCTAGGAGTATATTTTGCAACTTGTTTGTCCTGAAGATTTTTCCAAAAACCTTGCATTATTTAAAGTTGGATATTTTGAGGGTCGGTATGTCACTTATTGAACTGTCACGTTTTATACTACAGAGAAGAGGTCAGGAAACTTTCTGTAAAGGACCAGATAGTAAACATTTTAGTCTTCTGGGGTCACACGGTCTTCCTTACAACTACTCAACTCCACCATCAGAGCACCTAAAGCAGCCGGAGAAAGTTCATAAACATGTGAGCATAGCTGTATTCCAATAAAACTGTGTGGACACAAGCTTGAATTTCATATAATTTTACATGTCTCAAAATATTATTCCTCTTTTGATATGTTTTCAAATATATAAATATGTAAAAACTATTTTGGCTTGTGGACCTTATAAAAACAGGCAGCAGGCCAGATCTGGTCTGATGTGGCTTCCCCTGCTGCAAAGAACAGGCCACACAAACTTTAGCCTCAGAAATCATTCACGTGGATGCTGCCAAATGTCATTCACATGTAATCATTCATTTCCCAGCTTCGGTAATGGAGTGGAGACGTATATTATTTAGTTAGGTCACGGAAGACCTGGACTCGTGTTCAATTCTGGTTCTGAGTGACCTTGGTGACTTCATTTAACACCCCAGCAGCCCAGAAGGCACCTATGGAAGCTTCAGACACTGATGGTGAAGGGCGGGATCCACAGGGTCTGGCCCCTGCCTACCTCTCTCATCTCAAGCAATTTCACTCCCCCTCCCCCACTCCCATTCTCTTTAGGCACTTGGGGTTCCTGGCTGTTCCTCAAATATGCCAAACTCATTTTTGTCTCGAGGACTTTTACTTGCTTTTCCCTCAGCAAGTCTCTTTTCCCAGAGACTTAGATAAGTGAATCATATATACTGTTCAGCTCTTTACTTAAATATGACTTCCTCCACGTGGTCCCCTCAGCCTCCTGATCTAGAACAGCACCTGACACCCACTACGCTACCTCTTTGCCTGCTTTATTTTCTACACTGACATTTATTGATAGCAAAATGATCTTGTTCATTAAATGTCTACTTCTTTGCTATCTAGCTTCCTTAATTGTCATGAGGACAAACTGTCCGATCCACTGCTAGAACAGCACCTGGAATATCGTGGTTGCTTCACATTCACTTGTTGGATGAACAGTGAATAATTTGTATGTGTTTCTGGAAATAAGAAATCTTTGGGGCCCTTATCCTTGGAATCAATTCCCAGAATCCCATTCGGAGTATTCTCTGTAATAGCAGATACTAAACATACCCTGCCATGTAAGGCAAGCTCAGATAAATTAAATAACTTGCCAAGGGCTCAAAGGTAGTGTATGGCAGAGACAATGGGTGTTTGAACCCCGCTATCATATTTGAATGCCTGTTCTTTTTGTCCCACTCTTTGATAATGTCTGGCATCCTGTAGGTATGGTGACCAAACTGTCCATCATTAAAGCCAAGGTGTTTCCCCATCAAAAGTCCTGGCATGTTTATAAATTAGGATACTACACAGACATCAAAGGGAACAAGCTACTGCTGCTTCCAACACAATGGGTGAGTCTCATGGTGAAAGAAGCCAGATTCAAAAGACTCCACACTGTGTGGTCCCATTTATATGAAGTTCAAAACAGGCTAAGCAAAATGATGATAATAAAAGCCAGAAGTATAGCTGTTTCTGGAACTGGGAAGAGGCAAAAGGGAACCTCACCGAAGGCTGAAAATGTTCTGTCTGTGTACGTGTGTACAAATCTCAAGATGCACACGTAAGGTTTGTGTTCTTATATGCACGTTTTCCTTTAATAAAGAATCGGAATTGGGCTTCCCTGGTGGCGCAGTGGTTGAGAGTCCGCCTGCCGATGCAGGGGACACCGGTTCGTGCCCCGCTCCGGGAAGATCCCACACGCCGCGGAGCGGCTGGGCCCATGAGCCATGGCTGCTGAGCCTGCGCATCCGGAGCCTGTGCTCCGCAACGGGAGAGGCCACAACAGTGAGAGGCCCGCGTACCGCAAAAAAAAAAAAAAAGAATCGGAATTGAACAAACATTGAAACATAGAAAGTCAAGATATTTATAGAAACTGCGGGATAGAGCAACTGAAATTAGGATGGCCTCAAAAAATTCAAAAGATCTGGTGCCCAGAGTTATAGAAAACCTAGCAGACCATCTAGAAGGGAATTCATGATGGTCTCAGAGGCTGACAGCTGATGGAAGATGAGACTGACCTCTGCCATCTGTCTGAAACCACTGCAAAAAGAGCTGAGCTAAGTCAAATTTAGGGAAGTGTGTCGTTATCTCACGTCTGTCTTGCCTCAGCACCTCCCTCCACTCCTTGAATTTCATGAAGCACTTCTTCTCAGATCCAGCTTTTCTCCTGAGTGATCACCCCATTTTCTCTCAAACAGCAGGAGAGATGAGACATGCCCGTCAAACCCGAATCATGTTTGGCAGGAAAATAAGCTTGTTTTACTGCTGTTTGTCTTTGGAATTATCTTCCATTAAAAAGATTACAGTGAAGACAGCAAGTCTTTTCCTTTTTTTTCATAACAAGTCATAAAAACCTCAAGCCATTTAGGTATGGAAATATCCAAGAGCCCGAAGGGGCAGTCTGAGTTTTTGTTAAAGAAACACCCGGTCCCTGAGAAGGAGGCTGAGAGGGTGTGACTGTGATGGGGGGGAAGGAACAGTCACCCCCAAAATGAGCCGGGGTCCTAAGAGATAAATTACAGACAAGCAACCTCCTTGAGCATCTTTGACAAATGACATCTGTGCTAAGACGAAATCAAAGGACAAGGTCAGTTTCCCCAGTGAATGAGGCTGAGCGAGTCATACATCTGGGCACCCCGCATGCCTGGTCCATGAAATCACCAGAGCGTCGAAGGAGAGTTATGTTTAAGGCCAAGGCTTATTTATGGAAAAATGAGTTTCGGGGCTTGGCTGTGCTCAAGCACGGACCTTCTGGGCTGCGGGTACATTGGTTATTGTTTACAAAGTAGTTCTTGTCCTCAAGAACAAGTGTCCTGATTCCAGCCTCAGTGTGGAGCCCAAAGACCTGGCCTATCAGCTTCTTCATTTCCTGTGGGCTGGGCCACCATCCCCCCCTCCCTGTTCTCAAAGAGCAGCTTTGAAAATGATGCCCTCAGTTCACTTGGATGCTGGTACCTCATCCGAATAACGAAGCCGAGAAACACCAGAAGTGTATATGGGCCGGAAGCAGAAGAAAGCGGCAAGGACCGATGTGGCCCTTTTACAGCATAACTGGCCTCATTCCTCCCCCTCCACAAGCAGAGACATACCGGAAAAGGACTGAGTGGCCGACCTCTTCTCTGAGCTTTCAGGACTTCGAGACCATAGGACAGATGGCTCCTCAAACTTGCTGCCGTGCAATTTCCTAGCCCCACAGAATTCTCTATCCGAAGAAACTAATTACTTACTGCTATTTTCTGCTTTCATCAAGAGCGTTATGTAAAACCAGGACAAGATGATATGAAAATTGATAAAGGCCTTTAATTATGTTTCTTTGCCCCAAGTCTCCGTGGAGACCTCGGCATTTTCAAAATAAACTTGACGTGATGCTGGGGCGCTTGAACTACTGCGGATATTTGAGAAAATAAAAGCATGGGCTACACTTATCAGCACTGACAAGGGGGCAACTGGGGCCAGCAAGATGTGGAGCTCTCTAGCAACACGACTGATGATCTGTAGTCCCTTTTTCCCTTAGAACACATTTCTACTTTCCCCGAGGTGTACGCGGTGAGAGCAACTCTAAGGAAACTTCCATTGCTCTGCCCCCTTCTTTAGTCTCTGGTTTGTAAATTCCAGGGGCTGTTTCTAGGGGCAGGGCGTCAGCCAGGATCACTACTCCTGAAGGCATGTCTTGGGACCTTTCCCATCTCCCTTGCTCAGTAACGTGTTGAGTCACCAAAGGAAGGGGCGTGACTGACAAAGGGACAGTGTCTCCCCTCCTTGCTTTAAAACACATGATTTATCCAAGGGAATCAAAATACCTCCTGTCCAGTGAGGCCCACAGTGTGTGCAGACCTGAGGAAGCCTGGCTGAGGGCACAAAGGGGACAGAGTTCATTGGACCTACCATGTCCCCCGACGTGGACTCTGGCCTCCCTCCTCTCACCCACCCATTCACAGATATTCTGTTACCATTACAAGGACCCTCTTTCCCGTACTGGACCCACTTGGAGGTCCTGAAGACAAATGTCAGTTTCCTGAAGACAAATGTGACCAACTGGAACCAGGAAGATTTCAGTATCCTTTAGACTAGGAGTATATGGGGCACAGGTGGGACAGTGCATCCATCTTATCTCCAAGGTTTTTTTTTTTTCTTATTTTGACTGCAATTTATATGAGCCTAAAAAATCACTTTTCTCAAGCCAGCTCTGCCCAGTATTCTAATACCAGGTCCTCCCATGACAACTCCATATCCATCCTGTGTGAGAGGGTAGTAAAGATACTAAGCAAGGTGCTGTGACCTCTGACCTCTGTCTCAGACTTACCCCTTATCCATCTCTTCCTTTCTTGTAGACACTTAAGATTTTTCAGAAGCCTTCCACAGCACTGAAGGATCTCAGCTTTATCGGACACTTTGACCTGTGGGACCATTCCCCAGGTTCAAATGTACAGATCCAACAACCAGTGTTTAAATGGGCTCACTTTGGGCATTTGGGGCAGAAGAAGTCTCAGTCATGTGGGACTGTCCTGCACATTACACTGGAAGATTATAACACCTGTCTTAGTGTACTTGGGCTGTTCTAGCAAAATGCTACAGACTGGGTGGCTTAAATAACAAACATTTATTTCTCATAGCTCTGGAGGCTGGGAGGTCCAAGATCAAGATGTCAGCATCTGGTAAGAGGCGTCTTCCTCGCTTGTAGACAGCTACCTTCTTGCTGTGTCCTCACACAGGGGCGAGAGTAAGATCTGGTGTCTTCCTCTTCTTATAAGGACACTAATCCACATGGGGGCTCAGACCTTTCCTAAACCCAGTTCTCTCCCAAAGGCCCCATCTCCAAATACCATCACACTGAAGACTAGGGCTTCAACATATAAATGGGGGGGCACAAAATTGAGTCCATAGGAACACCCCTGGTTTGTACCCACTAAAAACCATCAGTAATCCCAATCACTGTGACAAACTGACACACATTTCCCAATGCTCTCAGCAGAGATTCACTAAATAAAAGCAAACAAAAACCTTAAGACAATGGGAGAGGTTGCTAAAATAGGATGGCTCTGTTCACTATATGAGAAAACACATCCAAATCTGATTGTGTACATATATACACACATATATATGTATAACTGAATCACTTTGCTGTACACTTGAAACTAACATAACATTGTAAATTAACTATACTTCAATTAAAATTTTCAAAATAAATAAATACATAAAACCCATCCAGGAAAACTATAACACTGCAGTCATGACACCCGACTTACACTCTCCCACCTACCCCCATCCTGCCAGATGTGATTCAAAAACAAAAGCAATGCCAGAATAGTAAAGTATAAGAAAATCCAATGTTTTATATTTTTTCCTAAAATAACTACTTTTTACTTAAAAAATGTACAAACTGTTTCAAAATAAAATAATTGTCCTTCTTCTGACTCCTTGGTATCTAAAGCATGTGCCTGATCTGAC
Organism: Stenella coeruleoalba; assembly: GCF_951394435.1. Classification (NCBI taxonomy): domain Eukaryota; kingdom Metazoa; phylum Chordata; class Mammalia; order Artiodactyla; family Delphinidae; genus Stenella; species Stenella coeruleoalba. Next base: position 51,139,270 of record NC_137156.1, read on the forward strand.
CATTGGGAAATCTAGCACTTCCCTGCAGCTAAAGAGAAAGCTCTTCATCATGGACTTCATCAGGAGGACCTGGTTTCCGCCTACCTCTCTACCCTCCCCTCCCATCATCCCACCCCCATGCTTTGTGCTTCAGGCACCAGTAGTCATGCAGATTCTGTATTGTATCCACCCCTAGCCCTATCCTCTAAATACACACACACACACACACACACACACACACACACACTATTCAAGTCTGTGATTCTGTTCATGCTTCCACATTATGTGGAATGCTCCTCCCACCCCCAACACCCAGTTCCTGTTCACCAGGCTAATTCCAGTCATTCTTTGAGCCTCAACTAGACAGCCTCTCCTCCAGGCAGCCCTCCTGACTGCCTCACCCCCTTCCTCATCACCCCTGCAGGCCTCCAGCAGCATATTGTACACTGGTCTGCAGTCATCTTTTGATATTCCTCTTTACCACTAGATTATAAGGGCTTTAACGGCAAAGATTATTTCTTTTTCATCTTCTGTCACTTCAGCTTGATGAAATAAATTATTTCAAGTTCTCTGCAACATAGCCTTTCAAAAGTTATAATATAAGTAGCTAAAGTCATTCTTCAAAAATCTATGAAACTGTCAGAAAGCCCTCAGCATCCTTCCATCCTTCTTTCTCAGCAGAGACGTCTCAGTCCCACTCCCCAGACACTCACACATGTGCTTTGACCAAGGCTTTCTCTAATAGAAAATATCTTCTTGGACTTTGCCGTGCATGCCAAGGTTGAGCAACTGACTGAAGACTTTCCTTTGCTCATCAAAATTCCTTCTTTTTTCGTAGCAAACTCTTCAACCCAGCTCTGTGGCAGGTGATTTGATGAACTAGTCTAGCATTTCCAAGAGGGTGTGGTGAATTATTTATGGTGGCATTTTAATAGTTATAATTAATTTTAGTATTTTTATAATCTACATAACTAGAAGATCAAATCAGGAAATTCATAGTTATTATTGCTTAGGAGGAGGCTAAAATTAGAAGGAAATGAGTTACGTTATGTTACTTAAAAGTAACATACAAATGTGACAAAAATCAAGAAGAATCCTCAACCTTGATGGTCCATATTAAGTATCAGTCTGGATCAGCTACTGTACCCAGTTATTCAATCAAACACAAATCCAGGTGTTGCTCTAAGGGTGTTTTGTAGATATGATTCACATCTACAATCAGTTGACTTAAGTAAAGGAGATCATCCTCCATAATCTGGTTGGGCCTGATTCAATGAGCTGAAAGGCTCTAAGGGTAGAACTGAGGTTGCCCTGGCAGGGAAGGAATTCTGCCTGTAGACTGCAGTGTCAGATCCTGCCCGAGTTCCAGCCTGCCCTATGGATTTCAGATATGTATAGCCACGCCCCCCATCTGCCAATTGGGAAAGTAGATAGAGATAGAGATAGATAGAAAGATAGAGTGAGAAAGAGAGAGAAAAAAGAAAAGGATCCCATCCTACTGGTTCTGTTCTCCTGTTCTCTGGTGGGATGCTGGATGATACATCAAATGACTGAGTTTTTGCTTGAGTTTCCCACTGCCAGGGATAACTGCATGTTAACTCTGACCTTCTGGAAACAATGCTTAAGACCCTCACTTGCCTTTACTGTTTAGGATTGTTGTTGTAAACAAAATCTGAGATATTCATGCCCTGACAAGATGCCTTTGCTCTTTTTCCACTGCCACATCCTCTACTGGTTTGTGGACCTATTGTCCCTGCCAAAGGCATCAGCTGGGATGGGAACAGTAATATACTTCAGCTGACATACATCACCCGATTCAGTAAAGCAGTGCTGGTAGTCAGTAAATTAGTGCTGGTACTTGATACTCACATGTGCTGTCAAAATAGAGGTGCTCCTTTGAACCCTGGGATCCTAGAGTAGTCAGGCTCCACAAAGCCCTGGCATCCAAATCATCTGGAGTTTTTTAATTAAAAATGAAATTTCCTAGACCCCCATCTCAGTTCTCCTATATCAGAATATCTTATAGGAGGCCACAGGACCTTAATTTGTACAAGCTCATAGCATGAGACTTATATGAGCTAAGTTTTAAATCCAATGCCCGAGGAATTCCCTAGAGGCCATGCAGAATGGTTGTAGCTTTATATGTTTTAAATTTGGGGGTCCTGTAACAAAATGTATTTGAGAACTCTCTTTTACAGCTATAAGAACCCAAAAGTTTAGAACCCACCAAGCCAGTCTGTGGTAGGTTGAATTATTGACCCCAATTCCCTCCATGTCCCACACCCTTGCCATGGCCTCTTCATGGATGGGGCATATTTCCACACTCCATGACTCTGGGGTTGCTTATGTGACTTGCTTTAGCCAATGGCAGGTGGGGCAGAATTGACCTGTGGACCCTGTGTATAAAGTCTTACCATGGTGATAGCTAACTGATACATAGTCTAATTCCCTAATTTTGTAGATGAGAAAACTGAGGATCTAAGATGCAAAGTGACTTTCCTAAGGAAACTTAATCTGAAGGAATAGCTCAAAATGCTAGGACTTTCATGGCAGGTCAGAAGATGGACACATTGAGAAGAAGGTTTTCAACACTCTTCCAATTACACAAAGAAGACCAGAATCCTCAGGTCGATGAACCTTTGGAGTAGCAGCATTGGTCCCTCCAAAAAACTTCACCATGTCATGCTTGACCAAGGAGACAGCTGAAGTTCAATGGGCCCACCTTACACTGTGCAAGGTGAGGATTTGGCATCCTTTCCACCTCCTCTGCTCACCTTGGTTACTCTCAAACGATCATGCACTGCCTGTTGGAATGAAAACAAATGCCACTAAATGCTACTGTCCTGAGCATGGCATTTTTTTTTTTTGCCAACCATTAAGATGTATACATCCAAATGCCTTTATTTACTACTCCAAGAAAGCATCTTGCCTACTGGGCAAGCATCTATAGTAGTCAACTTGACAGGGGGTGAGGAGAGTGGAACTGTTTGTCATATGAGAGTCCAATTAGGACTCAGACTTGGAATTACGTTGCCCACTAAGACTTAAGAGTGTCCACACTGGCTGACTGATAATACGTTACATAAGATACCACAAAAGAAATCTACAAATTCATGATAACCTAAAGGACGTCATTTTGATGCCTGTACATGTCAGAGAGGCCGGTGCTTTGGATTACCACAGTGTTTCCTGGAAACTCTGTTTTGCCAAATATCTTGAATTCGGCCCAAGCATTCTCCCCATTCACAGGCATATGGTGGGTCCAGTTCCGAAGGGAGATGAACTCTGTGTGTCCTTGCAGAAGGTTCAGACTACGCAATATTTAAATTAAAAAAAAAAAAGATAAACATCATTCTAGGCACATTCTGTGCCTCATCTCCATGACCCAGTTCCTGTTATCCATCAAGTAGGTTTTAAAATAGTTCACGTTTTTCAGTCCTGCAAAGTCAACAGTACTGGAAAGTTGGCAGGTCCACTTGTTTAAACAAAGCTCCCAAGTTTTCTGCTGGCAGGTGTTTCCAGAGTTCTTGGAGCACAATTCTTTGGATAGGATATTTGCCAATATACATAGCAACAGGAAAAAAACGTGTTTTCCTTTGCCACAGTGGAGACACCAAAATGCCTTAGATGCAAAGCTGGATATTCAGTTTGGGGGCTTATTTTGGCTCTAGGTCAGGAATAAACAATAACAAAATCCAGCATCTCTCTGTCCAGGTCTGATGGGTTTCAGAGGGGAACAGGGACACTTCTCACGTTGGCGGTGTGGACTCTCCATCCATCTCTGCACAGTTTGACCCAATGAGAGTTTGGTTCTCCCTTCTTTGTCAATTCCTCCAGACTCCTGAATGTCCCATTCTCAAGCTTTCTAGCTAATTTTGCCTGCAATTGAGGCTGGGGATAGTGGGTTTGAAATTTAATATGATGAAGGCAGAACAGGTAAGACTTTATTCTTCCTCCATCTGTCCTTAGGCATTGACTTCAATTACTCTTAAATCCAGCTTTCCAAAATTGAAACCTGGGACTGCTTTAAAATCTCATGACTATTTTTATAATCTGTTCCTTGGCAGTTGGACTAATTCATACTTGCTGCCATTCGATTCATTCCTCAGTCATTCAATTAAACTTGACACTGGTGCTGTAACCCCACGAGAGAGAAATAATCCCTTGTCTCTCACCCTGAACTGAATGAAAATAAATAGAAGATTTTTTTTAATGCAAAACCAAAGTTTGAGGAGGGGAAATATAAGCATGGAAAGGAAAGGTTTCGGGGACAAGTTTTTAAAACTCAAAGGAAGTCAAAATGTAACTGACTTAGAAGGTACTTAATGGTCATTAAATTGTAACCCAATGAAAATTATGAGTTTCAAATTCTGCTTACAAAAATTTAGAATATTAGGCACTACTAAAAGTTATTTTAAGTCATTTCTTCTTTAGTTACTTGCTAGTGGCAAATGTATTATTTCATGCTTGTGCTAATTGGCCTTATTTTTGCCTCTCTGTGTTACCTGTCTTCCACATCTCCCTCATATTATCTTGTCATTTAGTATCTTTGGAAGCTTCCTTACAAATTTCAAAATGAAGATACACTTTATCGATGTTCTGGGTTTAGAATGGGCCCTTTCAGTAAAGTCATGAACGTAGCCAAGGATCTTATAAATCCATCCGTTTCGGGAAAAAGAAATGGACGTTCGATTGTCAGCGAAAAAATCCATTTTTTCTTTCCTGTTAACTGTGGCTACAAAAAGAAACCACATTGATCAGACTCTGGGTTTTTCACCTGGGGAAGATGTCTGAAGGAGTAATAGTAGTGAAAAATATAGACTTTGCTCAGACAGACCTGAGTTCAAATTCCTGCATTGCTACCTACTTGTAAATGTTAAAAGATAAGGATCTTGGGTCTTCCCTGGTGTTCCAGTGGTTAAGACTCCGCACTGCCAATGCAGGGGGAGCACGTTTGATCCCTGGTCGGGGAGCTAAGATCCTACATGTCGTGTGGCTCAGCCAAAAAAAAAAAAAAAATGATAGGGCTCTTAATTCAGTAACAGTCAAGTCATGGCACTGCCTCCTCCTAGCTCTGAGACTTAGGTCAGCTTGTTAAACTCTCTGGACTTTGCTTTCTCAATGGTAAATGGGCAGAATGAGTGGATATGTTTGGGAAAATTAAGTATATGGCAAGTGCAAAGCCCATAAGAGTAACTCAAGATGAAAACAGTAACAGACTTTGAGAAAAGTGTATCTGGCTGCAACCTTGACATCACCACACTTTTTGTTTTAACTTTCATTGTGTTTTATCTTATGGGTAATAAATATTTGTTGTAAAAAAACCCTGGAAAATATAGATACTTTTTTTTAATGAGAATTGTTTAATGACTTATAGAATCATCTACCAGAAATAATTCCCATGGAGAGTTTGACTGAATCCTTTCAGACTTGATCATGAGACATCCAGGTGACATTACAATGCCCCTCAAAGGCTTCACTCCCAGCTGGGGGAGGACTGGCCAGCTCCCTCGTGGAACAGTAGAGAAGGCATGGGAAAATTGATTCCTAGGAGATAAATCAGGAGAAAGCATCCTAAGCAAATTTGGGAGGAAATGAACTTTTTTGTTTATTTGTTTCCACAAATGAAGAAATGTTGTGAATTTTAGGCAGGATATTGTTTTTTGCCAGATCGTTCTTTTGGAAGAGGCAACAGTGCTAAGATAGAGCTCCTCCCGGAAAGATAAAAGGCCCAGGAGGATCTCTGCTGGTGAGTTTCAGTAAATATGATGAATCAATATTGTTTTAACTGTTAACTCCCAATGACTGAATTGGAAAGGACTAATAAAGCAATAACTTTTTTACTGAATTGCCTCACTTTTCCCTTGATTATTGGAAAATTTGTGAAAACTTTTTGGCTGTCTCTGTGGCCTTTACTATCAACAGATCTCAACAAGTATTTTTGAAAAGTTTCTCATAAAACCTGTTTGTTAACAATGTTGTATGCAATATTTATACACTGCTTCATTATTCGTTATATTTGGAATATTAATAGCATAGCTACCATCTTTGGGGTGCTCTGTTTGTGCATAAATCCTCCAAATCCCATTTTTAAATTAAAAAAACTGAAGCTTAGAGCAGTTAAGTAAATTGATCAAGGTCACAGAGTTAGTGAGTAGTGGACATGGAATTTAAACACAGGTCTCCCATAGTCCAAAAATCATATTCTATTCACTACAATGTGTTAAAACTTATTGTGTGTGTACACACACAAGCTCATACCTGCTCCAGACCACTCACCAGGACACAATCAAGCAACTGCTGATAAAGGAAGATGTGCATAATTATAGAAATATTTGCATGTAGGAAAATGCTTTGCAAGGGTTCACTGGGAATGGAACACTATGGCCCTAGACTTATACTTCCATTGGGAACTTCTCTGGTATGTGTGTGGCACAGTTACTAATTTTAATAAGTCAATAAAATCAACTGATAGTCAAGAGCCTATACATATACATGAATATTATACTTGTAAAACCCAGAAAAAGAAAGAAAAGACACCAGTGAGCTCTTCACAGGCTCTGAGATGATTCCTGTAGGACCTATAGTCTCGATATGTTGGCAAAGATGACCACAGGCTCAAACTGCCAGCAACTGAAGGATGAGCACAAGGTCTCGATGGAAAGGGAGGTAGAATGAGGTTGAAGTTAAACGGAACACAGAATTGTTTTCAGTGAGCAGAAGCCAAACCTTTCCTTTTCTTCTATACTTCATAGACTTTTCAGTCCCTTAAAAATGTCATGGGCAGGCTTCCCTGGTGGCGCAGTGGTTGAGAGTCCGTCTGCCGATGCAGGGGACACGGGTTCGTGCCTCAGTCCGGGAAGACCCCACATGCCGCAGAGCGGCTGGGCCCCGTGAGCCATGGCCGCTGAGCCTGCGCGTCCGGAGCCTGTGCTCCGCAACGGGAGAGGCCACAACAGTGAGAGGCCGGCGTACCGCAAAAAAAAAAAAAAAAAAAAATGTCATGGGCATCAAAAGAAAACTTCTGGAACCACATGAAGTTTATTTCCTTTTGCCCTTATGTCCTCTCTCTGTTGAACCTCCATTAGCTTGGAATTGGGGAAGAAGCTTTATGAATGAATGAAGATAAAGGCAGAGAGAGAGAAGTAATGTTTATTAAGCACCCACTGAGGGCCAGGCACTCACCCAGGTGGTCTGTATATCGAGCCCCTTCCCCAACACCCCTGCAGAGTAGATGTTATTATCCCATCTTCCAGGTGAAGAAACTGAGGATCAGATAAGCTAGGTAACTTGACTCATTCAACCATGTATTAACCCACGTATGAGAGTTAGGATGCCAGACAATTCCCAAGCCTTTCTACTGCATCGGGAAAAGAAAAAATAGGCCTGAACTTAACTTGCCAATTTCACAGCCATGATGAGACTTATTAATTTTGTTCAGTTTACTAATATCTGAGGAGTGAACATGGATCACATTCTTTGGGTCATGATAATCTTTTATAATTGTGAATTCCAGATAAAGCCCCCAATCATAGTCCAGTCCAGACCTTGGAGTAAAAAGAGGTTCACACAATAACAATAGATTCACGTGTCTCTGCTTTGGGGAGACACAGAGCCCTCTTTACATTCCTTCCGTAGAGGTTTGTGAATGTCTAGGGTGTTTGAGATACACACTCTGTGAATTGTCTTCTTATGACACTAGGTGTCTGCTGTTTCCCTTCTCTTTTGCTCCGTCTCACTGTGATTGTGTCTTTGGCTCTTTACATTATCAAGAGAGGCTGCCCGACTCCAGTGCCCACCAAGATGCCCTCATTGCTGCTAATGCTGCCACGCATCACCTCCCAAGGCCACCAGTGCCAGACTCTGTCTCTGCCCAAACTCCTGATATTAATGCTGCCAAGACATTGAGACCCCAAAGCCCACTGAAGTAATTAGTATTTAAAAAATGGAAAACAAACTTTCTTTACTTGTTCATAATGCACGTCCACAGGGCCTGGGCTAGAGAATCATTGGAGAGACAAGCCCCAAGGCTGCTCAAGACCCCCAGCCCTCCTCAACACTAGCCCCCCACTGAACCAAGTTGTCTGCAGCTACCTTGTCTTTCCCTAGGATGTGGTCTTTCTTAGGAGGAATCTCATTCCTTCTTCTGAGGACTGGCTCCTGATATATGAGATGCTAAAGATAATCTCAGTTTGGAGCCCACCTGGGATCCCTGCTTTTGACATCTGTATGTGGAAAATGTGGTCCAGGGAAATTATGGGTTTGTTCAGTGTTCTCAAGCTTCTTAGTAGCAGAGATGCAACCAGAGTTTGGATATCCTGACTCCTAATTCAGAAAAGTATTATTTTGTTCATTCGTGTATCTATTCAATAAACATGTACGGAGGGCTGGTTTTGTGCCAGCCACACAGGAGGGATGTACACAACCTGTGCTGGTCCTTAGAACTCATGCCCTAATGGTGTGAAAAGTCCATTTCTAATGGGTGGTAAGTGCTCTGTAGGGTGAAACTCAAGTTCAGTGGTAGTTCACAGGAGGGGCCCCTAATGTGGGAATGGCCCCTGAGATGAGATGAACTTCAGGACAAGGAAAAGGGACCCAGGCTAAGGAAGGAGGCTGACTTATAGGCGATGGGCTGGGGAGGTTGGGGAGCTAGGTTTTTGATCCAGTGAAACCCGTAGATGGTTGAGCTCTAAGCTTTTTTGCCAATAAGTTTATGGTTTTCCTTTAGAAGTTAAATAAATGTCCATTTTCTTTTTCTTGGCAATAACACAGACCTTTAAAAACAGCAACTTTATAACACAGAGGTTTCCATGTGAATTTATTAGAAGGAGGGACAGAGGACGGGAATTTAATTAATGAGAAAGATGGGGTTGGAAGCAAGATTGTGACTTCAAATAAATTAGGCAAAACTAATGTCAAATAACCCTCAGGGGTGGATCTAGTTTTGGGGGGTCTGAAATTCATATAACATGGCAGACATTTTTTAAGAAAAATCACGCAAAAATATCTTACCTTTGTACTTTTTTGAAAGACCTGTGAGTACATGAACACACTGTAATTTGGGATGGGTCTTGTGAAAATGCAGGGTCCTGAAATTTAAGCCTCATTAGCATCTTAATAAAGCCCCTCCTAAAGGCACCACTTCAGAGAGAGAGAGAGAGAGCGCCTAAAGCAATCATAAAATGCCTCAAACACAGGGCTGGGTTGCAGGCCTGTGAACTACTTATGTTCTTAATTTCAAAACTTTCCCTATTTGAGTGGTCTCAGGGAGCTCATAGATGGGAAAGAGAAGAGGAAAGAGGTAAAGACTGTGTGTGTGTGTGTTCTTATAACTGTGGTCTGCTAAGGGAGATTTTTTTCATGGTCACTTCTAATAGACTATGTTCTAGGAAGATTTCAACACCTTCTTAGCAAACAATGGCCATGTAAACCTGAAGTGAGAAGCCAAGAGGATGTGGTCTTTCAGCACTTCTGTCTAAAAAACTCTGCTGAGGAACTTCCTGCATGAAGGTGAAGGAAAAAATAAATCTTCCTGTGGACACACACGTTCTCTGTGTTTCTCACAGGTGTTTCGTTTGGAACACAGCTCTTCAAGGGTGGACTGGGGAGGGGGGTGGAAGTGCGGAGGGGCGTTGGAAGGGAAGGATGGGGTCGGGAAGGTGCTGTACTGTCCAACTCACTCTGCGGAAAAGAGAAAAGCCCCGATGTCTATCCAGTGTCTGTGCTAAAAACACTCTCACTATGGCTGATTCCAGTCCACTGATCTGCCATCACTGATGCGGAGCTGGGAAGATACGGGTCCAACCAGTTCCTGCAGGTCACTGAGACCCACGGCAAGAGAGATCTCTGGATGTAAACTTTCTGTGGTCTGGTTGAGGATTCCTGGGGCCACTCCCAGAACAGACCTTTTATTTCAAATCCTCTCAAATGTGAGAAGCAGGTGCTCGGCTTTGCCTCCAGCACCTGCAATAATACACAGAGTGAGGATGTTGGGTCCCACATGCTCTTGAGTGAATGCTGCTGGACTAAAGGAGATGCAGACCTGGGAGCAGGGCTGGCCTGGGTTTTGTGGACTCCAGATGGGGTCCTGGCACCCTGCTTATCAAGCTCTGCTCTCAGCAGCTGCAGCCTCAGAAGCGGAGGTTCCGGAGGCAGAGGCTCAAGCTTGGGGAAAAGCATCGACATTACAAGAATTGGTGCCACCTTTACCAAGGGCTGCTTCAAATATAGTTTAATTTAGGTAGAATATGGTTAAATAAATGTTTTGAAGAAAAAATGTTGGTTGATTGATAGGTAGACTTCATTTATTTATATATCAGGAGTACATGTAACTTGCAATATAAATGTTTTTAAGAAATTTCCTCCCTCCCTCCCTCCCTCCCTTCCTTCCTTCACACTGAGTGATTACAAGGTTCTACACTAGATGCTTGTATAAAACAATGAATCAGACAAATAGGACATGGTGTCTACATTGAAGGAGACACTCATGTGAACGCTTACCTGAAGTGCTATGTTTCAGGGGCTGAGAGAGAAGGGTGAGCCAGACACAACCATGGAAGAAGCGTAGATTCTGGCTGGAGCAAGGGGCCAGAGAAGGGCAATCAAAGCAGATTGTGTATTGGGAGTTTGGGATTAGCAGATACACACTACTGTATATAAAATAGATACACAAGGACCTACTGCATAGCACAGGGAGCTACACTCAATATCTTGCAACAACCTATAATGGAAAAGTATCTGAAAAAGAATACATATGTGTGTATATATATATGTATGTATAACTGAATCACTTTGCTGTACACCTGAAACTAACAACATTGTATATCAACTATACTTCATTTTTAAAAAAAAAACACCAGATTGTGTAGAGTCATAACACAGAAACTCAAAAGGGGAGAAGCCTGATGACCAGATGTGCAGGGCAGTGTGTAGATGGTGTGAGCGGGGACAGGTGGAAACCCATGTGTTGGTCAAGGCAGCGCAAGGCCCTGAGCCTGCCTGGAGATCTGGGACGAGAGTTGAAAGGGCGTGCCATGTGTGAAGATGCCAGGAGGAAACTTCCCATGGAAGATCTGCAAGAGCGTGCCAGGGTGTTGGGACTGAGGAGCCTCTGTGGGTTTCTAACTGGGGAGTGAGTGGATCATTCCTGGATTCTGTTTGGGGTTGGTTTGAAGGCTCACTCTAAGGGTGCTATATGAAGAACGGATCTGGAGATAAGAAGCTGGGGTGATAAAGGCAGTTAGAAAAACAGAGTAGTGGGCTCTGATGATGCCATTGACCTTGGGGTCATCCTAATAATGAGGATGGACAAAGCAGGGGAAGGAACTAAAAAATTGTAAGGAGATAGAATTATCTGCACCTTGTCACCATTTTGATGTAGGGTGAAGAACGTTTTAAGTTGCCTCCCAGTTGTCTTGTTAGGGGTGAGGGACAGGGCAGGTACTTACTGAACAGTGATGAAGGGGGCAGTGGCTTGAGTAGAGAGTCAGAACTGTAAGAAAGTTAACTAAATTTAACTAAACCCAGGGAAACATAATGAGCAAAGTACAACTGCATCAAGGATTACTTTATAAAATATGTTGAGATGTCTAGGATGTAGGATGTGATAAAAAAATAACATCATGTATTCTTGCAGTAATTTTCAATTTACAAAATCTCACTTTGATGCTGACCCTTACATGCACATACAAACCTGGTGTTACAAATACAGTAAATGGAATTCAGAGGGATGGAGGGGTATGTTCGAGGTCACACAGCTGCAGCAGAGGTGGGACAAAGTCAAACTGTCTCTCAGTCCTAGAGCAAAAATGGAAGGACAGACTGAACACCTATAGAGTATTTTCCTTTTCCTCTAGAGATATTCCTGCCATTGACACTGGGTGAGCTGCCTCCAGCCTCTAGTTTTGTTGGGCAGTTTCCCCATCAGGTCCCCAGGTCACATCAATGGAAACTTGAAGGTCTTATCTGAGTTGCCTAAAATGATGTTCAGCTAGTAAGGCCTTGACATTCCTGAGGCTCGAATGATCCATTACCTTAGAAGTATCTGAAATATTGCCCTCCCATTTGTCATCCTAAGACCTGAAGCTGAAGAGGAAGCGGCAAATCTATTGTCATCTTTTCCTTTTCTGTGGAAAGCGGAAAGCAAAACACAGAAAAGCTGCCGTTGCTCTCAGGTCAAGTGACAGACACTGACCCTGGACATTCGATTCAGAAAGCTCCAAAATAAACAGAGAATGACGGAAGCCTGAAGAAAAGAAGCCAAATTAGGGATATCAAACTCTCTCTTGCCTAGACAAAGGACAGCTTTTCTTAGTACTCTAAATAGGGCTCTGGAAGAGAAAATAAAGTTACTTAAAAACTCAATTATAAATTAAAGAGCGCAGAATGCAATGTCCTTTGCAGCTTCTCCGAAGATGGCACTGCACGCAGTTGGAAAATCTGTAAATGTTAGCTTAGCTTTCGTAAATTTCACGAATCCACATCTTCCTCCTATGCTTATTGGCTAGAATTGAGGGAAATGTCTCCTCACACAGTATTCAAACAGGTGGAGAAAAATGTATCATGATTCTTCTCTCATCTCGGAAAAGAGAAAAATACTCTGATTTATTTGCACAGTTAAGCTTAGCCTTGGGAGCAGGTGTTGTCATTCAATACATCTTCAATTTCAAACTGAAGCATTTGAAATTGAGTTGTGTCAAGTTCAGCATTTGACACAACTGAGCCGGACTCCTCCTTCCTAAGTGCTTTTTTCTCTTGATATCCTGGACACCACCGCCTCCAGGTTTTCCTCTTTCCTGCGTGCCCCTTGTAAAAAGCCTTTATTGGGTCTTGCCTCTCCTCCTGTTGTTGCTAGCAAGTCTCACAACTCTGTCTTTCTTTCCTCTCTTTCCTACTCAGACCCCAGTGACCATACCCAATTCCATGCTTTATAACCTCTATCCTGATGAATTCCCAAATCACTTCACTGGCCCTGATCTTTCCTATAAAATCTATATTGGTATAACCAACAGGCAACCTGACGTCTGCACTTTGGCATCTACCAGCATCTTAAACTCATGTACAAACAGACTCTGATCACCCACTCACTCCTACCCTGAAGCTCATGTCCCCTCACATCCCCTGCCTCCCCACCTCTGCAAGCGATGTCACCACATCACCATCTTCCAGTGGTTTAGGGCAAAACCCTCGGAATCACCCTTGATTCACCTAATTCTCTATCATCCCACATCCAACCCATTGGCAAGCCCCGCACCCCTGCTCTCCTTTCACAAGACATTCCAAAGCCAACCTCTCCTCCTGAGCGCCATCAACTCTCACATGAATTGTTGCAGTCACTTTGCAACTGATTCCCTCCTTCCTCTCTTGTCTCCCTAAGTCTATCACCCCTCCTCCTGAAAAAGTTACCTTTTAAAAATCGAAATGAAATCATGTGACTCCTCTTAGAATAAAATCCAGACTCCATGCCATGATCGTCACAAGTTCTCCTCTGATCTCACCTCCTGACACCCTATGTTTCTTGCTCTGCTCTGAACACACCCACTTTCTTGCAGTTCCTGCGTATCCGTATTGGAGCACGTCCCACCCAGGGCCTTTGCACATGCCACTCCTCTGGTATTCATTCTCTTCCTGAAATTCTTTACAAAGCTCAGTTGTTATCACCCCTCAGGTTTTGAATTAAATGTGACTTCCTCAAAGAGGCCTTTCCTCACCACCCAAACTTTTTGCCTTCCATAATCTGCTCTATTTTTCTTGAAAACGCTATCACTACAAAAATGATATATACCAATTTTCATTAGTTTACTATTTTTCTTATTTCTCCCCACCGGAGCATTTTTGTATCACCTATGTATCCTCCGTGCTTGAAAAGTGCCTGATATAGTATTGTAGTAGGCACTATATAAACATTTGATGAATGAGTTAATGAATGAATGTGTCTATAAGATTCAACCTCCCTAGTAAATAATTTTTTTAAGTTCCCAATCAACCAATCAACAACCACTGCGCCACCGGGGAAGCCCACTCTATTCTTAATATCTCCCTCCTTTCACTCTCAAATGCATCCTGGTTTGGATAATATGGCATCTTAACCCTCTCATGCTGTCTATACTAGAGTAGAACATATGACACTCGAAGAGGCTGCCACACCCATTGGTTTTACTAGAAAACCAGTCTTGCTCCTTGTATAAAATTGTCATACTTGAGGCCATTTGATTCTAACAATAGTTATTTGGACTAGAAATCACTCCCAGAGAATCCCCACAGGTCAGGTGAGAGAACACCACCCAACGGGTTTTAATTGGATGGCAGTTAATTGATGATCTTTTCCAGGAGTTCTGAGCCTGAGATCTAGTCACAGCGAGAGCAGAGGGAGGCAAGGGAATGGCAGAGACAGTAAAGTATGAGTCTCAAAGGAAACACTTCCGAGGAGCAAAATGGCCAGGTCACTAGGGCTGCTGTGCTGTCATGAACATCAAAAAATATTTCCTGGTGGCACAGTGGTTGAGAGTCCGCCTGCCGATGCAGGGGACACGGGTTCGTGCCCCTGTCCGGGAGGATCCCACATGCTGCGGAGCGGCTGGGCCCGTGAGCCATGGCCGCTGAGCCTGCACATCCGGAGCCTGTGTTCCACAACAGGAGAGGCCACAGCAGTGAGAGGCCCACGTACCGCAAAAAAAAAAAAAAAAATATATATATATATATATATATCTTATGGTTGACTAAAAAAAATAAATAAATAAGCACAACCTAAAAGTTGAGAGTTATATTTTATTCCAGGGACTTTCTGAGTTCTTAAGCCCGAGATGCAGCCTCTCAGATAGCTCTGAGGGAGAGCTCCGAAGAAGTAACAGAGGAGCCAGGATATATGGGGGTTTTTGAAACAAAAAAACCCAGGTGATCTGAACATCGAAAGATTACTGTCAATTAAAGAAAACCAGACATCTCAAGTTAATGAATTTAGTGCTTTTCTATGTATGGGAAGATGCAAGAGTCTGTCTGGGCTTATTGAAATCACCCCTTTGATATGCACCTTAACTATCTAGGGTCAGTATCCTGTTTTTCTCCATCCTGAATCCCCTCAGGGTGCACAGCCAGAGGCAACTGCAGTGGCTGATGGCTTGATTGCCCCAACATCCTTTGTTAGCTGATATGGAAGGTGACATTTTTTGGTCCACATTACTCTGTGAAGTGTTCTGCTCAAGTACTAATGTTTTCCTTGATTTCCTTATATTTCTTACAACCTGAACATATGTGGTACGTTTATAGTTCATGGATACTCTCCTTTCAATGCCTCCCCCCATGATGCAATCTGGGTACCATCCAGGTCTCCACTGTTGTATTCTAGAGTTCAAGTCACATTGCACAACACACGCAGCATAGGTTGTGGAACAGCCTCCACTGGGAAAATTCACACATGACAGTGTCAGCTCAGGTCCACCTAATCCTCACATTATCCTGCAAGAGGCTTGCCTAGGCTAGGATATCCACATGTGTTATATGTTACATATATAATAAAATTATTTAAATAATAAACACAAATATTATTATGTTATTAGAGCTAATTTTGTGTATCATGGCAATATTTATATTTTTGTTCCTCTAAAGTACCCAAAAGACTACTACCAATGTCTAAACACAACAGAAAAATACAAAGCCAAAATTGTCTTCTCCCCCTCTACAAATTTTTATCAGAATAAGGATAAGATAAAGAAAAATTAAGAATTCAGAAATGGATAAAATTTAAATTAAATTTCTTATTCTTTTATTTCTATTTGGTTTTAATAACTCCTCTTCCAGGCTGAATTAGTCACATCAGAACAGTCACCCCATATTCAATAGATATGAATGACACAGATGTTACATTATCCTCAAGTGACCACCCTCAGACTCACTCTAACTTCTTAAAGGAAAAGTATTACAAAACATAGGAGGAATAAGTCATCCTTGGCATGAAATTATACGAGAAGAACTGCTGAAAGACATCTTTTCTCAAAACTATCTCCCCGTTGCAGATCTAGGCCCTAAAATTCTATTATTGCAAATTCAAGGCTTTTGGTTAAAATTTTCTGAAGCGTCAAATAATTTGGAAAGTTACAATACATTAACTCACAACTAACCATTAACACCTCAAAGTGAATTAGTCCAGAATACACTTTTCAGACTGTATTATTCTTAAGTGTCCTAGTATCAATATGCTTTTTAAAAGGGGTTTTGGTTTCTCAAAAAATTAAACATAGAATTATCATCTGATTCAGCAATTCTCCTCTTAGGTATATACCCAAAAGGCATGAGGCAGTCAAATAAAAACTAGTACACACATGTTCAAAACAGCACAAATATTTTGTGCTTTTTTGTTTTTTCACAGTAACCAAAAGATGAAAACTTGAAATGTCTGTCAACTGATGAATAGATAAACAAAATGTGGTATTATCCATACAATGTAATATTACTGAGCCATAAAAAGTAATGAAGTACTGATACATGCTACAATGTGGTTGAACCTCAAAAACATTCTGCTAAGTGAAAACCAGACACAAAAGTTTATGTGTTATGTTGTGTGATTACATTTATATGAAATATCTAAATTAGGTAAATCCAAAGAGACAGAAAGCAGATTGGTGGTTGCCAGGGGCTGGGAGGAGGGGCAATGGAAGTGATTGCTTAATGGGTACAGGATTCCCTTTTGGGGTGATGAAAACTACATGCAACTAGATAATGGTGGTGGTTGCACAAAATTATAAATACACTAAATGCCACTGGGCTGTATGGTTTCAAATGATTAATTGTATGTTATGTGAGCATTTTAAAGACTCTGAGAACTCCTGCAATGACTTAGATTTAATTGAGAATTTCTCAAGTGCCTTGCAGCACAGAAACCTCAGTGCTCTGTATATGTATGTGTGTGTGTTCAACCAGTCTCAAAGAGAGAGAAAGGAAAGTCCACAGGAGGCAGCCCTTAAATATCAAGGACAGACCAAGAGGAGAAAAAGACAAAAGATGCAGGAAGGAGTGGTGGGTAGGTGACTAAAATTCAATTGCAAAGTAACAGGGATGATTTAATGAGATTGGGACCAGGAGACTTGTACTCATGTGTCTTAGGTCAGGTTCTCTGGGAAGTAGACTCAGAGATGAGATTTGTAGGCAGAAATCCCCAGGGATTCACATCTGTAAGGGGTGCAGAACAAAGGATGGATGGAGGAGGAAGCTGAGCTGCGATGCAGGCTCAAGAAAGATGTTAGCCAACCCCGCAGGAAGCCTGGAGCTGCCTGTCCTTCAGAATGGTCCATGGCCCCTGGTCCTCTGCACCAGCGAGCGTGGGGTGCTGGCTGCCCCAAATGAGCAACCCTGATTGAGGAGGACATCTGTAAGCTAAAGGAAGGAAATGCTCCTGGCAGCTGGGTGATCAATATCTCTGTGCTGAAGAGGGGATCGAGAGGCCACACCAGAGTATCCTCTACCCTAGGCCACAATTTTCTGAAAAGTGCCCAACATCCCACAGAGGTCATTCCAGTAAGACCTCTTCCCACACCCACACATCAAAGGAACATCACCTTCAGGAAATCTGCACTCAGTGATACTGAGAGATTTCCTCTCCCCATGCACTCTGATTCAGCAAGCATTTTCACTTTGTGATGAAAAGGAAAAATACAAGTCTACTTTCTAGGAGAAATCCTCTCTAGAAAGTCAGCCCACAGAGTTTGCATTAACATTACTTCAGAAAGAGTTGTTACAGAGTAATCATCCTCAAATTGAAATGATTGTTTCTTGCTGCTATCCCCAGAAGTTTCATTAATTTACATCAAATAATGCCACTGCTTGCTTTTGGTCCCTGCTCCTTCCATTGGAGTTAGCCTGTAACAGGGAAGAGCCAATTTTGACTCCATGTTGGATCTGTTTCTTTGACTTTAACCTTTGCTTTTTGTTGCTTTTGTTATTATAATCATACATAATGGCCTGCCTCAGGGAACCCTGCCCCTCTGCCTGAATGTTAAACTAAAGTGCCTTTGTTCAGCTCACAGGGAGATAATCTGACCCTGCCCACTTGTGAATGGCTGCAGAAAAGAAGAAATTAACACATCCCTTCCGGGATGCTGGCCAAGCCAGGCAAAACTAATGGCCTCTTTACTTCCTCACCTCTTTCCCTCCCTGTTCTATAAAAGAAACTGGCATCCAGACTCCTATAAGATGGTTATTTTGAGACATTAGTCTGCCATCTTCTCTGTCCACCCGCTTTCCGAATAAAGTCATATTTCTTGCCTCAACACCTTGTCTCCCAATTTACTGGCCTGTCGTGCGGTGAGCAGAGCGAGCCTGGGATCCGTAACAAGCCCACCTTCTACAATGGAGTCATTTCAAAGGGGTGAGGGGCAACAGCTAAAGCTAGAGATTTGTGGTGTCCCTCCAGATGATCTGTACCAGAATCTCCGAGGAAGAAGCACAGCAATCCATCTTTCGTATTTCATGATTCTTGTGGATATAAACATTGGAGAACTGCTCTTAGGAGTTCTCAAACCTATCCTAGTTTAAGTAGATAATTAGGGAACCATGGGTTTATGGTCCATCATATTGGCTTCAGTAGCCCTCTTTTTACTTAATTGCACTTTGACCAGATGCCAGTGTTACCAAACTCAGGTTTGGCTGCTCGCTGCTGGAAAGTTGAGTGTTGGTTGGAAAGGAAAGGCTGCTTTATCCAGGAGGCCAGCAACTGGGGGAGAAGGTGGACTCACGTCCAAAAACCAACTCAAAAGACTGCTCAACCACTAAAGTTTTTAAAGGGAGAATCATGTGGGGAGGGGGTCAGAGTCTTCCTTACGTTCTACTGTGTGCAGAACTTCTTCTGATAGGTTGGTGGTGAGGTAAAAGGAATCTGTGTTCAGCCTAAAGTTACCGTCCTCCACCTGGGTGGGAGCCTGGGTGGGAGCCTTAGTTTCTGCAGAACTCCGGAGATATTGTTCTGTATATCCCTTAGGGAGGAACCAGGACCCTGCCCCAGGGCGGCTGCACTAATGGTTCTTGCCTGCTCCTCCTTTGTTTCTGCATTCCTTTCCCTCCCTGATTAGCAACTGTTTGAATCTGCCCTTGGATCTCAGGGAAGGCCAAGGAAGCTGAATGAAGCCTATTTCCTACAAATAAGAAACAGGGGACATGGAAAGGATTTGTACCAGGGCCCCCAGCGTCCTGCTTTGTTTCACCAGAAGCCCATAGTATGGCGTGTTGTATGAAACTCCTCTGTACAACTATGTCTGTGTTTACTGATGAGATGATGTTTATGACATTTCATGGTGCCCTCTCTATGAAGACTCACGGGAGAAAATTCTGATCTCAGAATCAGACAGAATTGTTCATCTCTTGAGAAACTAGACAGTTTTGACATTATAAATGGTGTGAATCACACATTTATAATGTTTCCTTCCTTTCGTTGGCTAGCAGAAACTTAAAATCAAGTTTTTGACACACTTCTAGAAAATATGCATGACTTCATAGTGTGATTTTTGTGTCCTGACTCATCTCTGCTTCTACTGGACTTTCCTGATTCATTTTTCTCATTTGTTTGCTAATTTATATGTATCTTAGTAAGTTGTTTTAAATCCTTTCTGGAAAAAGGATGGGTATAAATAATCAAATGTTTTCCAATGATTAACCAGTAGACAGACACTAGACAAATCCAATACATCAGTGAAACATCTTAACAGTAAAGTATTCCCTGCCAGTATATTCTAAGTGTTTCTGCACAGAAAACTGTGTGAAGTTATTCTAGTAAAGCTGTAGCCAATTAATCGAATAGAATTTCAACTTTTGACACCAAGAACTGGTCTAACAACATTCTGTGACTTGGCACATCAGGGGACATAGAAATAATACACCTTGTACATTTCCAAAGAATTACTGAGGAAGGAATTTAGAAAATGTCCTACAATTTTAATTCTCTTTCCTTCACCCCTAATCTTGTTTGCTTATGCACATGTAGGCATAAAAATAATACAAAGGTTACAGAACTCCAAGATTTGAGTAAAATATTTCTGGTTCTCTGAGCTTTTACACAGAGCAAATTCCCTCTTTTCACCTAGCTGAAATGCATGTATTACACTCTGCTATGGCGTGAGGAAATTCCCAATACATGTTTGTTGCCATGTCTTTGTTCACCTTGGGAAAGTAAAAGTTAAACTGAAAATATTTAGAAGCTTGGAGTTAATACACTACAGATGAATTTGCATTTTGTAGTAGGTATTAACTTAAGAGTATATTATAATTAGTGCTGGATATTTCCTAGAACTATATGAAGTATCTGAGTCTGCCAGAGATGAGCTCATAATTCTAATGACTTAGGAGTTACCGAGTGGATCATGAAACAACCTCCTCCCCCACTTTTACTGAAGTCATCTTGGGAAAGATGGAAACAGCACAGGCCTCTGCTTCCGATAACAGATATGGGAAGGAAAGATGGAGCGCTGGAAAATCTCTGGGGCTGTTAGAATTAGCCTTCCACCTCACTGGTGGGTGACATATCACATAGTAGTTAAGCAGGCTCTGGCATCAGATTGCTCAGAGCTGAACCCTGGCCCTATTACATATTAGTAGCAACATTTGGATATTCAACTTAGTCTCTATGTGCCTCAGTCTCTCTTTCTATAGAGTGAGGATAGTAATCCTGTCTCACAGATTTGTTCTGAGGATCAAAGGAGTTAATCTATAGAGACCTGGACAATAACACAAGTTTAATAAATGTCAGGCTTGATTTTAACTCCTCTCTGGATGATACCTTGAGACACAGATTTACCGGCATTCTTTATTAGGAGATTTGACAGGAAATTCACACCAAAAGGAGCCATTACCACCATAATTGTTACTGGCCCCATTCCTAGTGGAAGATGCCAGGGGCAACATGGTAGACATGGTCAGAATGAACCAGCCTTGTATGCTTCACTAAGGAGTTGGAACTTTATCCCAGGGACAAACAGAACCACTGGAAGGTTGTAAGGAGAAGAATAAAATGACTAGAGTTGGCTTTTAGAAGGATTTTTTGTAGATAGAGATTTGTTAAAGTGAGAGAAAACACACAAACTAAGAGTGGCCTAAACAAGATAGAAGTTTGTGTGTGTGTTCTGGGATGTGTGGGTGTGTGTATAGTTCTTTCTCTTCCTCCCTTCCTCTCCTTTCTTCCATGTGAATGAGATGTGCCCAGTCCCAAGCTGGAGGCTGGTAAGGCAAATTCTCAAACTCATCTATGACCAAGACTGCTCTGTCCTGCTTCCTCTCCATCCTCAAAAATGTGGACTGCACTTCGAGATTCAGGATGACTACTCAAGATGCAGGCGTTATGTCTTCATTCCAGGCATCAGGAAAGGAAAAAGAAAGGAAGGCTGTGCATTCTTCCTTTAAGAATACTCCCTGGGGCTTCCCTGGTGGCGCAGTGGTTGAGAGTCCGCCTGCCGATGCAGGGGACACGGGTTCGTGTCCCGGTCTGGGGGGATCCCACATGCCGCGGAGTGGCTGGGCCTGTGAGCCATGGCTGCTGAGCCTGTGCGTCCGGAGCCTGTGCTCCGCAGTGGGAGAGGCCACAACAGTGAGAGGGCCGCGTACAGCGGGAAAAAAAAAAAAAAAAGAATACTCCCTGGAAGTTACACATGAGACTTCTGCTTACTTCCTTTAGCTGAGCTCAGTCATGTGGTTTCCCAAGCTGCAAAGGAGTCTGGGAAATGTGGTCTTAATTCCAAGTGAACATGTAATTTAAAATATCTTATTATTGGGTGAAAAGAGAAAGGTAACTTTAGGGGACAATTAGCAGCTACCACCATTTGGCAATAGCTATTGGAGATGTCAGAAAGCTAGATCTTATAGGACCAGCTTCATGTAATGGGCAGAGTCAGGAGTGCCCCAGGTTTCTGGGTTTTGTGAAAGGATAGATAGGAAAATCCACTGATCTAAGGAAAAACTAGTTTGTATGGAAAATCATGTATTCATCTTTGAGCATATTAAGCTTGAGATATTTGTGGGACAACCAAATGGAAAATATATCTGAACAGTTGTATTGAAATTTGAGGAACTCGGAGGATTCATTCCAGCTGATCATACAGAGTCATTGGTATAGAAGGTGGTTAAGGACAAGATAGTGGGTGAGACAGCATCGGCTCCACCTTCCTTCCCTAATTATGGCCTAGAAGGATGAGGGATGTGGCTGGTAAAGGCTCCGGCTGTGACAGACCCCACGTGGCCACTCTGAGTGCTGGGATGACTCTAGACCCTCACACAAGCTGGGAAGGACCCGTATGGAAACAGGAAGCATAGTAAAGACAGACAACATAATTTAAAAAAAAGAAGAGGTAGAAAAGAGATTCTATGGAGAGTCTGTGGGTAAAGAAGGGTTTATTCAGAAGTGGTGGCTGGATAGGCCACATGATGATGGGCGGCTGAGAACAGAGTCTCAGATGTCATGGCGGGAGCCCTTGTCTCTTCCCTGAGTCCTGGCAGCTGCTAATGCTTTAAGAAAAGGGTTTTCTCCAGTGATTTCTCAAACCATGGCTTTTGCATAGGTAAACCTGTGTCCTAAATCCAAGGAGCAGCAGAGGCCTAAGGACCCCACAGTCTGAGGTCCTGGACCACAGTCTTCTGTGCTCAGTCCTTCAAGGAAAGCCAGGGCAAGGGGTAAGTCTGAGACTTCCTAAGATGTGGGACTGTTTGCAGGGGTGCATCCTACCTGTCCAGGGGGTAGAGGGAGGGATCTGCTAATTTCTCTATCCCATGAGCAGCTACCTTCAGTGGCTTGGAGATATGTCCTCAGTAGATAAACCAGTTACTTACGAGGATCCGTTTAGATCAAACGTTGGCAAACTGCAGCCTAAGGGGCCAGAACGGACCCACTGCCCATTTTTGTAACAAAGTTTCACTAAAACATGCCCTTCCTTTAGGATTATCTCTGACTACTTGGGTGCTACAGCAGCAGAGCTGAGTAGTTGTGATGCAGACCGTATGGTCTGCACAGTCTAAAATGTTTATTACCTTGCTATTTACAGAGAAAGTTGGCCAAGCCCTAATCTGATAATATATACAAAGCACTTACTACAGTAATCTAGCACATAGTAAGTGCTGATAATTTATAGATGTTTTTATTTTTACCTCTAAAGGCCAAATCTGGATTACTAATGTCTCTGTGATTGGCAGTTTGATTTTAGATGCTCTGGAAAAGCAATCCATCCTTGCTCATTTACATGTTGGTGGTGGTAAAATGTACCTATTTCTCCATTTCCTCTAAAGGCATGGATATATCATTTCAGCCGTATGGATCTTTACGAGTATGGAGACCGTGACTAATTCAACCACATGGAAATTATTTTCAACTTAAAAGCATTTAAAACCAACAGATGATTTCATCTCTTATATATGCAATTATTATGAGAACTAAAATGTCCTACTTTTGGATGCCAGGACAAGTAAATTCAAGGGTCTTTTAATCACTAATATTGACTATAAAAAGGGAAGCAAAAATGCGATTCAATTAATGTGTAATATTCATGGTTGTTGCATATGAAAATTAATAATATGCAAGAATAGCAAAGCAAAACAAAATGAGACTAATGGATCCTATAACCTATTTTCCATTTACTTTAAGCACATGATTAAAAGATTTCAGCCTTGAAACTAAAATGCTGTGATATGGTAAGACACTAAATGTTAACCCAAATGATATTCAGAGTTTAGTGGAAAGAAATTCCTTCTACAGAATATGGGAAATACACCTAGTTAATATATTTGATTACATTTAATTGCAATCGTCTATAAAATGTAGTTTGAGAAGAGGGGTACTGAGTTGACACCTTATAAAGAAATACTGAGAAGTGACTCGTAAAATGAAAGGTAGTAACAGCTGGGTCCCCCTGCAAGGAGACTTCGAGTTGAGCACAGGTAGTGATGGGAAAGAAAATGACTCATTTGGGGAAGTCTGGGCGTGTAGTGTTCAATCCTTAGCATCCTGGAGGGGCAGAGAAGTTCATGTCTCATAAAATCTCAGGCCTTGGCCAAGGTCAGATTTGAAGCAGTCATAGGTTGTTTTCAATCCCTGTCCTGCTCCTCTTTTAGCACCTATCTACCTTCTCGTGGACTTCTTTCCTCCCCTGGCCAAGGCCAGTACTGCGATGTTGGAAATGTCCCATATCTGCACTGCCCACATGGTCGCCCCTTGCCACCCGTGGCTCCTGAGGGCTTGGAAGGTGGCTAATGCACTGAGGAAATGAATTTTTTATTTTGTTCTATCTAAATTAATTTAAATTTGTGTTTACATAACCACACGTGGCTAACAGTTACCACACTGGAATCACAGGTTCTATATCAAATAGGTTTCAGGTTATCTTCAGAGCAAAGAGGAAGGCTGGGGATGTTTTCCATAAGTGACATTGATGGATTATAGCTAGAAGATGTTTCCTAACATTGTAGGAAACCTGCCAGATGTGACCCACTACATTCTGTACCTCTCACTACCTCTTATCCTTCAAAACATACTTATCCCGTGTCCCATTTCTGAAATTCTTTTCTTCCAATCACTTCTCTAATTCATTAACTCAGCAAAAAATTACAAAGCAGAAAGTACTGAGACAGTGTCTTCCCCCTAAAGACTTTTTTAGTCAGTTTTGTCCAGAGATAAATACTACAAATTTTTAAGAAAAAAATTAATCATTAAGGTTAAGATTGAAAAATTCACTTAGAAATTGTGAGAAATCCTTACAACGTCATCTTGGCAAATATCTGATTATCTAGCATGATTCCAATTTTGTTTGTGTACATGTGAAACAGGAGGGAAGGGGGCAGGGCACAACCTTCAAAAGAATGACACAGCCCTAGAACATGACATAAATTAGAACCAAATAGGTCCAAGATGGTGGACGAGTCCACTTCCACTAGACTTTGAGCCTCAGTATACGCTCACTGTAACACATCAGCTAAATGACATGCCCACAGACGCCATGATAGTTCCAAGGCCAACCATAAAGGTCAAAAAGTGGGTGGTGGCCCAATTTCTGGAAATCCCCACCCCTTTCCCAGAATAGCTGGAAGACTCCTCCCACTCATTAGCCTATGAAATTACCCATCCGTATAAAAACTGACAACCCCATACCCTGGGGCCTCTCTCACCTTCTGAGATGGCCCACGCTCTTTCTGTGGAGTGTGTTTCTCTCTAAATAAATCTACTTCTTACCTATCACTTTGTCTCTCACTGAATTCTTTCTTCAATAACACATCAAGAACATGAGCTTCATTAAGTCCTGAGACCAGGTGTGTGATCTCAGTTAAAAGAACATGGGTTCAAGTCCCAATCTGAGTTGCACGGTTTCATGTGTATAATCCTTAGATGTCCAAGTTATGAGACACAATGAAAGTATTATTTTATAAAAGCAGACAAAAAAGTAGCAAGACAAGACTGACTCTCTAATAAAAGGACTTTCTAGAAAATCTGTAAAATGGAAAGATTTATATAACCCTGGACTTTTTTTAACTTTTCTTAAGTAAAGGCCTGTGTCTGTCTATTGGGATAATGCAAGAAAAAATCACGTCAACTCCATCAATGACTAAAGTGAGTAAATCTCACAAATCGGCCACCAAAACAAAATCTTGTCAATGAGTTTCCTGACTCATACACGAGGAAATTATTTTCTTTTGTTTTCTGAGTTTTAGGTTCCTCCTCTCCAATGGAGATAAAACATGTGAGGGGCGTCCCCACGACTCAGAACTCAGGGGTTACACTGCCTGCTGTCACTGGGCAGTTGTGAGAATGAAACTGAGCAGGACACTGTAGGGCTCCTGGGCACAAAAGCCTTTCAGACAGCTGCTAATCAGGGAAGGGAGGGGATGCAGAGACAAGGCAGGAGCAGCCAGGAAACAACAGAGCAGCCTTGGGGCAGGGTCCTGGTTCAGCCTCAAGGGATAAACATTAACAATATCTTTGAGCTCTTTACAGAACTAAAACCCTTCCAGAGAGAGGGTCACAGTTTGATAACCTCAAAGCTCATCAGGAGACCACTTGAGGCCAGATTAAAGGAGCTGAAGGCCTTGCACATACCCTGATCCTTATCAGCAGCCCGGCACTTGAACCATTGCTATAAAACTCCTCACCAAGTCCCCCTGGGTTGGGACACACAGTTTGGAGGGCATTAGCTCGCTGTGTCCCCCTTTGCCTGGCAAAGCAATAAAGCTATTATTTTCTACTTTACTCAAAGCTCCGTCTCTGAGATTCAATTCGGCACCAGCACCGGTGTACAGAGGCCGAGTTTTTGGCATCAAGAGGAAAAGATGGGGCTTCCCTGGTGGCGCAGTGGTTGAGAGTCCGCCTGCCGATGCAGGGGACACGGGTTCGTGCCCCGGTCCGGGAAGATCCCACATGCCGCGGAGCGGCTGGGCCCGTGAGCCATGGCCGCTGAGCCTGCGCGTCCGGAGCCTGTTCTCTGCAATGGGACAGACCACAACAGTGAGAGGCCTGCGTACCGCAAGAAAAAAAGAAAAAAAAAAAGAGGAAAAGATGATTGTGTCTTCTAAAGAGTTTTAAAGAGTAGAATGTGCTGTCCACCACGTAGTATTGATTTTCATCCAGTGGTCACATTTACGTTTTAGAGAGATTGTTATATTTCAACAAGGAATTGGAAAGAACTGGCCCACACCCGTCAACGCCCTTCTTAGCTGTCACTGCTTTTCCTACAGGTAGACCCTACACAGAGTCATCACAGCCTGACACGGGAAAGTGACTTCTCCAGCCAGAGTCCAGCCTGGGGAGAGAGGGAGCTGCATGCCTTTATCAAAGAATAAGGAGTATTCTCTGTGGCTCCCACCAGACCTGGCTTAACTCCCAGGTTAGCTGTAACTCAGACACCTTGCTGCCACTCACTGGCTGCCATGTTATACTATCAGTTGTCTGTATTCTAAATTCTTTTCAAACTTATATACTTAAAATTTTTAAATAAAATTCTTAGGATTAATAGAAAATTAATGCTTGATATGTACACCTGAGAGGGATATTTTAAATCCTTCTTAATATTCATGGGACACTAATAGTGAGAATTAAAATAAAGGCCACATTTTGATAAACAATATTAACAGAGAAATAAATTTCGATATAAGTCACTGCCTTAATTAGATTGAAGTGATATAATAAAAGATAGCAAGAAGTGCAATTAAATCTTTTTTTTTTAATTGACGTCAAATGAAAGATGAAAAGGGACAAGTTACGTAGGGAGGGGGAAGTAGAAAATGATGTCAGAAAAGTAAAGTATACATAAGATTGTAAGCTATATGCCAACTTTTTCAATTTTTAACATAAAAAATTGTCCAGTCTCACTAGCACTTTACACAGAGACCAACCCTTCAGGCCCCAACCTCATTCTGAGGGAACTTGGAAAAATTCCATTTTATAGCCTCGATCTAAGGAGGAAGGAAACCTCTGACCTCCAAGTTAACCATGTTTCTCTTGCATGAGGTGAGCCCTCAGCAGCATAGCTGGGATTTACAAACCAGATATATGTTTGTCTAATCAGAGCCAAAAAGGGACTCTCTGCCAGTAAGAAGTGGAAAAGGCATTGTTCTGGGCCAGAAAATTCCAAACTTTGATTAAGATTACATTTCTAGGAAAGGTGGAAACTGCAATTAAGTAAGGTATTAAATCTAGGTTTGCTTTTAGCCCAAGGGACACCATTTGGGGCCTGTAGATTTTGGTCACTAGGGTGAGCCCTTATTTAACATGATTGGTATCCTTACAGGAAAAGGAGATTAGTACACAAACACACATGGGAAGACCGTTTGAAGATACCAAATGAAGACACCGAATGAAGACCGTTTGAGGACACAAACCAAGGAGAGAGGCCTTAGAAGAAACCAAACCTGCCAACACTTTGATCTTGGACTTCCAGCCTCCAGACTGTGAGAAAATAAATTTCTGCTGTTTAAGCCACCCAATCTGTTATGACAGCCCTGGCAAACTAATATAGGCACCTTTTCAAAATTTCCAAATCCAGCTGGTACCTAGATCGGATTACACATAGAAGAGTAGCTAAAATGTTTCCTTATTACTGTGGATTGAAAAAAAAAAAAAAGCACAACCTTAAAGTTGAGAATTACATTTTATTCCTTGGACTTTCTGAGGACTCAAGCCCAGGAGACAGGCTCTCAGCTCTGAGGGATGGCTCTGAAGAGGTAAGGAAGGAACTGGGATATACAGGGGTTTTTGCAACAAAAACCAGTAGGCTGAACATCAAAACTATTAACTAAAGAAAACCAGACATCTCAAGTTAATGAATTTTAGCACTTCTCTATGTATGAGAAGATGCAAAAATCTGAGCTCATTGAAATTTTTCCTTAGATATGCACCTTAGCTACCTACATCCAGTGTCCTTGTTCATTCCCATCCTGAATCCCCTCAGGGCTCAGCAGGGTGGCTATAGTGGCTGATGGCCTGATGGCCGCTGTATCCTTTGTTTGCTGATATGGCAGACAATGTTTTTCATCCACGATACGAAAAGAAGAAATACCATCAGCCCATGATCTGACTTCTACTGGTCTACTGGTGCTGAAGCCAAGACTTTCCCACTCCACTTTTAAACACAGATCCTCCCCAAACCTGAGGCTGCTCGCTCATTTTTCTACTTTTAAAATGCTTAGCAAATGGACTAAGTAATTAATAACAGATGGTGAATAGGAGAAGTAAAATAAAAGAAAAAGCTATCTCCCCATGGCACTGTTACCAAGACCTTTCTCCTAGATGGGTTTGTAGCAGAGGAACTACTCCAAACAAGCAACTGAGGAGAACTTTAAAATGTGAGCTCCATGGAATAATCAACCTCCTTCCTGGCACTTGGGTCTTTGTCAAGTGACAGGAACACCAGAATTACCCTAATGGAACAGAACAATGACTTATTTATTCTGATATCCTGTCTCCTACTGAGATTTATGCCAGGTTGTTTTGAGGAAAGGCTAAACACCGCATAAGCACCTATTGTGTACCACTTGCTTGAGTTCGGAGGGGCGTTTTGGGGAGTATGTGAAGGGTGGTTTTCTTCCTGAAGCATATGGGATGTATAAACAGTATCCAATCATCTGTCCTCCTAGTTTGGATTTCTAGGGACCTTGGTGAGCAGGATTTCTGAGCTGCAAAAAATATACTATGAATGGTGATAACACACACACTAGTATATATTTTATTATTTTCAATCACTCCTTGGTTTCTCTGTGCCTCACCTTCTTTGATCTCTAAGAGGACCACACTGCCACCTTTTCTAAGCTTTTTATTTTGACCTAGGGTAAATGTTACATATTCAATTTTCCACTCTTGCCTATGGAATACTAGTAACTTCTAGAAATCCATATTGATTAGATCCATTAAAAATGTATGATCTCCAACTTTACCTGGAGCATCAAGACAATTATTCTATTTATCTCTACTCGATGTTTATTTACACAGCTGTTAAAAAAATACTGTTTTCACTCTGGAATGCTTTGAAAATCCCAAATGCATCCTTGCATTTCCTACTACTTGCCTTATTTTTTTAGAATCTAATGTTTACTCAATGAATTTTTTATTATATAATATTTTATATCTATTCATGAAGATTCAAAATATGCCAACAATTTTCATTTCTTAACTGAGTAGCTGTGTATTCTTATAAGAAGAAACATAAAAGTCTCAGAATACATCCTCATTATATCAGGGTCCCTGGTTCAGTCCACTGTAGCACTAGGTGATGTGATGCCCTCAAACTATACAACTTGAAATGTTTTTTATATGGTAAGAGCTACAAGAAGATGGATAAAAACTCACAGGAAACATTATTCCAAAGCCATTTTCTCTGAAAGGAATGCCTTCACCAAAGCGACAACAGAACTCATATGGGAAAATGCTCCATTAGAAGCACTAGGAACTGGGGTGTATTCTGAGCAGCCCACAGGGGTAGATGAAAAATCAGTAGAGGATGAAAGGGCAAGAGCCATTCACATTCCATTGAGCTTTCACTTATTCTGACCCATCTCCTATTGTCTGGTTCTATAAACTTGTTTTTTAAAAATTTTATTATTTTCATTTTATGAGAAGTAATTTTATTAAACTCAATGCATGCACTGATTCAAAATGCATAAAATACAAAGTAATCTTCCCATATAACCCGAAATTTATAATAATGCAAACTTGGGGAAATATCCAGAAAAGAAAATTATAACAGACGAGATAAACAAGAAAAGACCAACAAATGAATCCTGTTTAACTGAATCATCCGTGCTCCAATCAACAGTCCTGGCCCCAGGATACTTTGCAGAAATGGTGGGATAGTTTCCACGTGGTAACACAGTGGAAGAAAAATCTTTTTCCTTCTGCATTTCTAGGTTCAGTGACTGCGGCCTGCAAATTAAACTGGTAACAGATAGACTAACAAGGGAAAGCATAGTTCTAATTATAAATGTGTGCACTAGACTTCACAATGAAAAATGAGGCTCTAGGAGGCAGCCAGGTGATTGAGGCTTGCCATATGGCTAAACAAAGGAAAAGGGCCTTTGGGCTTCTGGGCAGGGGAGGCAAGTTTTGGGAAGTCCAGGGGAAGAAGAGCATGATCAGTAAGGGTAGTCTTGCTATGCAGACTAGAGTCTTTCAGGTGATAAGAGTCTTCTCTCTGATACAGAGACATCTCTACAATGGAAATTTCCATTTGTAATAAGTAAATTGATTTAATTTATAAAAAGGGACATTTATATTTACTTTATTTGTAGACAATTAGGGAGAGGTGAAGAGCTTTCCCAGTGTCTGCTGGCTCTCAATTGCCTTTCGCTCAAAATATTCTGAACAGCAAAGTGTCATATTTCGGGGTGCCCTATTCTGGTTCCCTTCAGGGACATATTACCACAAATTAATGAAGGTGACATCCATCACTTCCCACTCTTCTTGTCTATTGGAGAATGAACAGACTTCATTTCATCCCAGGAAAACTGCGAAATAATTTAAGAATATAGTGTGCTGCAAATCCTTTTATTTTACAACAAGGATTGGAAAAACTTTGCTCTAGAGCGTAACTACACAGCCAGGACTAGGGTAAGGCAAGTGAGGCTTCTAAGGCACAAATTTAAGGACGCTCTCTCTCATTCAGGGTCATGCAGGTGCCCCTGGGAATGAGTACCTACTTAAATTTTACACCCCAGGCCCCTTCCTCACCTCACCTTCATCCTGATCCCAAGTCAATCTGTTATGCTTTGCAGGCCAGATGGACTCCTGCATCTACCCAACTCTGCCATTGTCCCACCATCACACCATAGACAATGCCACATGAATGGGCGTGGCTGCATTCCAATTAATCTTTATTGACGGAAACAGGCACTGGGCCAGATCTGACCTGAGGGCTCTAGTTTGCTGACTGCAGTTTTATGGGAATATTTAAAATTAATATAAATGTTATATTATGTGATTTGCCCATTAAATTTCATCAGTAGGCAGAAAATGTTTTATGTCAGCAAATGACATCTATTAAGAAACAAATTTCTAGAATACTGACTGGACTTATGTAATGCTGGAAGGAAACTTCCAGAATTGGGATCCCAAATGTCACACATCTCTGGGTTAAGGCATGTGTATATTTTCACACCTTTAAAATTTTCTTTTAAAAATGTCTTTCTTGGGCTTCCCTGGTGGCGCAGTGGTTGGGAGTCCGCCTGCCGATGCAGGAGACACGGGTTCGTGCCCCGGTCCAGGAAGATCTCACATGCCGTGGAGTGGCTGGGCCCGTGAGCCACGGCCACTGAGCCTGCACGTCCGGAGCCTGTGCTCCACAACGGGAGAGGCCACAACAGT
Organism: Stenella coeruleoalba; assembly: GCF_951394435.1. NCBI lineage: Eukaryota > Metazoa > Chordata > Mammalia > Artiodactyla > Delphinidae > Stenella > Stenella coeruleoalba. The sequence continues at coordinate 51,171,047 of NC_137156.1, forward strand.
GAGAGGCCCGCTTACCGAAAAAAAAAAAATTTTCTTTCTTTTCTTACTTTTTTTTGGGGGGTGGCTTTCACCTACCCACCTCCTAGTCCACTTGTCAAAATGCTAATTTTTTTTCTTTAAAAGCTAAATTTAAAATTTGCTTCCTCTGTGAAACTGTCCCTCTTGGTCTCATCTCCTCAAATACAACATTACTCGTACTCCCTCTTTGATGATATAGCCCTTGGTTTGGAATTCTATACTATAAGTCTTCAAGTAGCCTTGGGTTATAATCTACTATACATGTGTCTAATCCTCACTAAATTGGAATGGCAGGGCTCTTCTTGAATCACCTATTTTCCTAAATACGAAAGCATATTGCATTCTTGGTGGTCTTTAATTATATATCGCAATGAAGTGAATTGATATTTTGCATTGATGTGTTCTTAAGGTTTATAAAGTACCACTTTTACAAATCTCTGTCAGACCACTGCCCTACAAAAAGAAGTGCCCTGAAACCATGTGGGAAGCATGTTCGGCAGACTCTTGGCTCCAGACCATGATCACAGCCCACACTTTGTATTTTAACAAGCTGATAAACCATCCACCAGTTAATTATTATACTCTAATTTTCTGATGCTACGTAGCTCAGAATGAGAATACTCTAACAGCCCAAACAGGCTACGCTTTATTAGAAAAAGATTAATTGCAAACGATTTCTCAAAGTTATTCCACCAAATGCTTATGACATCTGGGATTCTCTTCGTAATAATCTAGCGGGGCAGGGGAAGAGAGGGCATAGATGAACCAAGAATGGTCACGAGTTGATGATTTTTATACTTAGGTGCTGGATCCATGGGGGCTTTTGTATATTTCTCCCCAGTTTTATGTATGCTTAAAATTTTTCAGTAATAAAATAATAGCATTCAGCTAAAAAACAAAAGTCTGCCTTTGCCTTTGGTAAATACATTTTTAATTAGAGGCCAACCCACAGGGAAACAGAAAGGAAGAGAAGGCAGGCAGATGCATGGATAGAAAGATAAAGCATTTCCCATTGAACTCATTTTTCTGACTTCATTTGTCTTGCCCCAGTTCCTTCTAGACCTTCATTTATTGGTCTGTGCTTATGTTCACAGCTCCGGTAGTTTTCTTACTGTCTTCACCAAAAGCAGAGTAATGTGGCCTCATGGGTGGGTGGCTGGGTTCTTACATTAATACCAGCTAAATATTGAATGTGTAATAGAGACAAAACACTGAAGTGCTGTGTATTCATACATTCCATACATTTAATCAAGCACCCTTGTATACCAACCAATGAGTTCAATCCTGTTTATTACCCTATTTAGGAGAAGATACTGTGTAACTTGACCTGTGCAATTCTGCTTATATGTCACTGGTCAAAGTTGGGTCACAGAGTTATTCATATTTGCAAAGAAGTCTGGGTCAGTATCTTTATTTTTTTAAGTTTTTATCTGGAAGTATAGTCTCAAGAAGTTGCAAAAATCATACCGAGAGATCCCGTGTAGCCATTACACTGCTTCCCCCAATGTTAACACCTTCCATGACTATAGTACGTTATCAAAATTAAGAAATTTACATTGACAGATTGCAATTAATGAGACTACACTACTGACCCCATTAAGGTTTCACCAGTTTTTTTCATGAACTCTGTTTTTGTTTTTTCTGTCTGTGTATGTAGTTCTGTGGCATGTTATCACCTGTGTAGACTCATATTAACTATGGTCACAATCAAGATACGGAAAAGTTCCCAAACACAAAGGAACCCCAGGAGATGGGTCTTTTTAACTACATACATTGCAGCCCTGAACAAAATCAGGGATCCTGCTAGGAAGGAAGAAGGGAAATGGATTTGGGGTAGGCAGCAAGCAATACCTGCCACAAAGGGCAGCTATTTTAGGCAGAGGGAGTTTTCCATGATCTTGGAGGTATGAATAGATTCCGTCCATCCTCATCCTTCCTCCTGACACATACACTCCTTTTGTTCTTTAGAAATCTCTCAAACAAATGCCATTCAATTTGATTTATCTCATGCTGTAGGGCTGTAATGACCCCATTGAGATGTGGAATTCATGGTTCCAAGAAACAGAAAATATATGTCTGAGTTCAATACCACTAAAACCACCCAAGAGGCCAAGGAAAGTACAAAGGGTTTTTGTTGTTATTGTTCTGACGAGAATAATTCCTTGACACAAGACCAAAAGGCAACAAGTATAGGGAAATGAAAAACCAATAGGTTCTCAAAATGCATCACGTTTGGACAGGGAGCTGGGAGTAAGGGTGACCTGTTAACTAGAGAACCAACCATTATTTGCTGTTCAATTCCAGAATTTCCTAAGTGAAATCCAGCAATTTGATTATCCCAGGACCTGAGGAACATTCAATCTTGTTGACTAACATGAAAGTTCTTAAAGTGCCAATAATGAGGAGAAATGAATATGAAGAAACATGTAGAGACCTTGCACATTCATAGTAGGAAAAAATTATCTTCCAGAAAGTACAAATGTATCTAATAAAATAGGATCGTTTATTGAGTGCACTTTGATTGCACTTGCTTCGTCAAAACAAGGGCAAGCTTGATGTGATGTGGTTGATTGGTGACGAACAAAGGCAACTTGGGGACATTCTAATGACTTAGACAAGACTTGTCCTCCCTGTAACTATTAGCTATGAGGGGCCTGCTGCAACCACAGCTAAAATAATTAGCAACAGGCTGCTCAGACTCTGGGGAGAATGACCCCACCCAAGTAAAGAAAGAGCAACGCGGAAAGCAGTTTACTCTCCTGAGCACATCCTCTTAAAATGCTGCCTTTTCCACCATTTTTGAGGTTGTGATGGAGGTTTAGATGGATGATGTAAGACACCAGAGTAAGCAGTGAGAAAATAAGGGTCAATCGACTCAATACTGGGTTGAAACCTTAGTGTTCAAACTACCAGAGAGCCAGCGACAGTAACCAGAGGGTGATACCATTGTTATGTGCCAGCTCCCTCAAGATGGAGTGATGCCTGTGGCATTCAACCCTACCCCAGCTCACCTGGGCCTCAGTTCTAGGACTTACCGTTAGCAGCTAAGGGTGGGTAATACATATTTTATGTACTCATTTCCCTTCATGATAGAGGTGACCTTCTGAACCAAAAGACCTGAAAGACCAGAGAAGGCCATAGAGCTAATAATGCCTCCTCAGGTTTCAGCCCCTACACAAGTAACATCCCCAAGGGAAGCAGATCAGTGCGTTCCCATAAGGAGTAGTGAGGACCATGCCTAAAGGTTGCAAGAATACCCGACCAGAGCACGTTCAAAAACACAATAAAAACACAACAAACAAAGGAAACAAACACAAGCACAATGATATGCTCCCTGGATAGTGAGGGACAAATTCAATCTGGGATGCTCCACTATGAGACTTCTGAGTAAAAGGCAAATATGAGACCAGTTGTGTTCTTCCAACACTCTCCACTTTTCCTTTATTGCAAAGCTGAAAGCCAATTTTCTGCCTTCCTCATGGTTTCTTCCATTCATAAGCATTTTTCAATAAGTTAAACCTCAATATTTGATTATTCATCTCTAAGGCAGTTGATTCACCTTTCAGTTAACCTACTCAGCCTGAAAATTGGCCGATGGATGAGTTTTGCAGTTTGGATGCTGAGCGAGGATCTCCGGCAGCATCCAATAGCTTCACGGACATGACAGATGTCTAAGCACATAATTGCCAAGTTCTAAGGGCTTGAATTCTCTTGTGGTTCAATTCACAGAAGAGAAAGTCGAGATAGCCCATCTTAAAATCAAGAAATCCTGCACATGCTTTATAGTACAAAATATAATAGCTTTATTGATACTACAAAAATATTAAAGGATTAACAGCTCAATGGTTTGTGTGGCCAAAAGTCCCCAAACACAAATTTTTCCTGACGTTGTTTAAACTGTGTTGCATCAGCAGCACTGGTGAGGCTGAAGTGGAAATGTGTTTCCAGGCAGTGATGAAGCGGACATGTCCTGGGCTGGATCAGGAGGGTATATACTTGATGAGATAAAGATGACAGCAAATTCTTTACTTTTTTCCCATTGGGACATGGAGTCTGATCCTTTTCCTCTTGAATCTCCACTGGTCTCTCTGTTTGCTTGAACAACAGAAAGCAGCGGAAGTTATATTCTGGCATTTCTAAGGCACGTTCTTAAGATGTCTTGCAGCTTCCACCTGGGTCTCTTGGACTACCCGCTCTGAGAAACTTGGGCCACCACGTGAGGACTCTGATTGTACAGGGGCTGCTAATTTGGATAAATCATGTGTAAGCTCTCTGCAGGACAGTCCCTGACTTCCAGTCACTACTCCCAGGTGCAAAACATGTGAATAAAGCCATCCTGGGCCCTTGGTCAACTTAGCTCAGCCACCAGTTGAGTCCCACTGAGTGATCTCAGTCAATGCCTAGATAGAGCAGCAGAGAATTTACCCATGTGAGCCCTACAAAACTCCTGTTCTATATAATTGTGAGAGGTAATAAAATGCTTTAAAAAATTTTTTTATTGGAGTATAGTTGCTTTACAATGTTGTTAGTTTCTACTGTACTGAAAAGTGAATCAGCCATACGTATACATATATCCCCTCTTTTTTGGATTTCCTTCCCATTTAGGTCACCACAGAGCATTGAATAGAGTTCCCTGTGCTATATAGTAGGTTCTCACTAGTTATCTATTTTATACATAGTATCAATAGTGTATATATGTCGATCCCAACCTCCCAACTTAAAATGTTTGCTTTTTAAAGTCACTAAGTTTTGGGTGAATTTTTTTATGAGGAATAGATAAACTGAACCCTAAAAAAATATGTACCATGGTGTGATATTGTAATTGATAAGAAATATATTTGATCATTTAGACGACCAAATATATTTCTCATATATTTGGTCTTCATCCATGTTTCCTGGATCAGAGTTCCCCACACCCTTGCAATTTCCTTACCAATGAGAGCTATGGGAACACCTTTCATTATAATATTTGGTGTCTTGTCCTTAGTTCCTGAAATCTTTTCACAGCCATAAAGGCAAAGTCGGTATCTTATTATTCATAACAAGCCCTTTCCATGAAGAGGGTTTATGCTAATGAGGCGACTTTAGGAAAGCACCTGAGGATGGGGGCTGGTTTCCAGGGGAACGAACAATGAGGAGAGGGTTGAAATCCCCTGATCTCTGAGGAGGGGAATGGGGGTTGGAGGTTGAATAAATTATCAATGGCCAGTGATTTAATCAGCCATGCCTATGTAATGAGGCCTCCACAAAAACCCAAAAGGACAGGGTTTGGAGGACTTCCAGGTTGGTGAACACACGGAGATTCTGGGAGAGCGACTTGCAGAGGGCAGGGAAGCTCCAAGCTCTTTCCCATACTGTGCCCTACGCATCTCTTCCATCTGGCTGTTCCTGAGTCCTATCTTTTTCATAATAACCTGGTGATCCAGTAAGTAAAATGTTCCTTTGAGTTCTCTGAGCCACTAGCAAATTAATTGAACCCGAGGAGGGGGTCATGGGAACCTCTGATCTATCGCCAATAGTCAGAAGCACAGGTGACAACCTGGACTTGCAGTTGGCATCTGATGCTGAGGGCAGTCTTGGAGGACTGAGCCCTTCACCTGTGGGATCTGACATTATCTCCAGGTAGTGTCAGAATTGAGGTGAATTTTAGGACACCTGGCTGCTGTAGGACAACTGCTTAGGGTGGGAAACACCTTCCCCCTACTCATCTACATTGGAATTGGGTGTAGAACATTTTAGATGGTTTAGTTCAAAGCCCTACATAGGATAATGACATTTACATAATACTTACTATGTGCCTGGCACTGTAACACGTGCCGTTCTCAAAAAACCTTATGAACTAAGTGTTATCATCCCTACGAGGAAACTGAGGCACAGAAGGATTACAGAACTTGTCCGTGGTTACTCTGCTAATAGCAGCAAGGCTAGGGTTCAAAGCCAGGCAGCCTGGCTTCAGAGTTTGTGCTCTTAACATTTATACTAAAATCACAACACTTCTTTTTTAAAAATTAGATTCCATTTATTTGAGCTAAGCAAGGACTATGGGAATGTACGCCCTAAATCCTTTTTAGGTGGTCTGTGTAGGCAGACCATCTGTTCCCCTCTACTTTGCTTTGGGCCAAGCTGACCAGCTCCAGGAAGGACTGGGCAGGCTGGTGCGATGGCCACTGTCAAAGGGAGCCTCTGCGAACAGCCTGACTCCATTACAATGCTCCATTTACAAAGATCCTTGAGAACAATATTCTTCCTGACATTAGGATCAGGAATAGCTACAATTGTTCTGAACAATTGGTTGGCTTTGAATAACGACTACTTGGTTTAAAAACAAATATACGTCCCGACAATAGAGGATCTCAGGTTATGCATTTTCTCTCTTCCTCTCTCCAGGCTCCCTTGGACGCCCTAACATTTGTTTCTGTTTAGATTTCGTCCTAATTCTTTTTATTTCATGTGTCTGCAATTTGTGAATGCTTGTAAGTTTTTCTAAGCACATTTTAGAGTAAGACAAGGTAGATATCAAGCCATTAATAAAATGATGGGTGAGAAAGTTTTGCGTACTTGTGTAAGTTACAGAATTTAACTTAGGATGCTCTGATATTGTCATCTTGAATTTGAAGTGTGTGTGTGTGTGTGTGTCTGTGTGTGTGTGTGTGTGTGTGTGTGTGTGTAAATTATACCATACGTCGCCCAGTTAGAAACTCTGGAATATTACTAAAAAAAAGGTCTGGGCCAGAGAAGAAGAAAGAGGTTTGCTGCAGACATCAGTTAGAATGCTCTCAGGTAAACGAAACGAAAATCCTAAACTACAAGGAGACACAAAGTTGAAGCCCATTGACTTTTATTTACCAAGAAGTCTGGAGCAGCCCTTCCAGAGTCATTTCATCAGCTCCTCCATGAATGCGTGGGGGACTGGTATCAGATGTTCTCTCGGACCCTGCCCTGAGATGGTAAGGTGGCTTCTGTCACTTGGTACATCACTTCCTCGTGTGACTGCTTCCCAGGGCAAGCCAAGATGGCAAGAAACCTCTTCTTGGATACCCTCCTGTTTTCATCACGGAGGAGCAACGCTTCTTAGAAGGACTCCAGAAGATGGCCTCTTCCATCTCCTTGTTCAAAACTGTCTGACGTGGGCATTCTCAGCTGCGAAGGAAGCTGGGAAAGGCAATGTGGACTTTTCCATCCTTCAAAGTGGAAAGCAAGAAAGCAGAAATGGGGCTGGGAACAGTCGTTAAGAAGCCAAATATTGCTGTCTGCCACAAGAATTCAATAAAAAACACTGATTATATAGAACATTTACTAAAGGGGATGGCCTTGGGCAATGAGTGATCAGAACAGAGGTGGCCTTGAACAGCAGGTTAGACTGAAACGGGGCTGCCCTTTACATATTAGTCTCGATTAGATACAAGTCCCCCAAAACATTAGCGAAATTTTCACAAGAAAGTTCATGTTAACCGTGTAGTTCTTCCCAGGGAAGAGCTAGAAGGGCTTTTCTGGAATCAAGCTTGAGGAGAGAGGTAAGCTGGTTGTCAGCAGCCCCGGGGATGCTTCCTGGGTCACCTCTGGAGGTTGCCGGGCAGGTCAAGGCTGCCCGTTCTTAGAATGACCACCTGCCTTTGTCAGAGCAGCTCTGTATTTGTTATCTTTCTACACAGAGTTTAAAAAGCATTTAGAGGCTCACAAAATGTCTGATAAACACGGGTAATTTGTTGCAGCTGTACAGTAGGGTTTCCCAAAATGTGGTCTGCATCAGAAACCCCTTGGCCTGCTTGTCTAAAATTCAGTTTCCCAGATCCTATTCCAGGCCCATAAATTAGATATTCTGATTCACTGATTTGGGGCAGGGACAAAGTTTCTGTATTTCAAGCAAAATCTAAAGTTGGAAACCCACCGAGATTCCCTATAACCAATAATCCCTAAAAAGACCCTATTTCAATAATTAGGGATGTGAGCAAAGATTAAGTTACAAAGATGATTATCCCCTTGTCTTTGAAGTTGATTTTTTTTTCTTCTTTCCTAAATTCTTGTGTTTGACATTCAGCCTTGAAATTCTCATACAGATTCTGAAATTACATTCCTGGTTTCTCTTGGCTTGTGTCTACGTATGTAAATTAAAAAGTTAAATACTCATTGGAAGTGTTATATATAAGTCACTTTTTGGCTCCTGCCAGGAATACTTTGTTCATTTCGTCAATGAGGCAATATTTCAGAGTAATTGTTTTAAATGCAGACTTTTTCTTTTACAGGAGTTAAATAAAAACAGGCAAGTACAGACAAATGCAAGCAGTGCTTTGTGAATGGCTGAAATTCAGGTACCCTTTCATTACATCACAGCAGCAAGAGACAGATTAATTTTCAAGCGTGGAGACTTTCAATATTGTTCTTGTGATTGCAAAGCGTCCACAGACATTCCTTTGCACTAATAATTACCCTTCTCAGTTAATGCAATTGTTCCTAAAAATCAAACTGAAAGGTCCTAAGAAAATTAGTTTCTTTTTGTTTATCCCAGTATGAGAGGATCAACTGTAGATTAATTAAATGCTCTTGCTTCAGTTTCTGTATGGTACTGGTTTTCAATTGAGTTAAGCTTATGCTTTCACACTTAAAAGCCTGTTTATAGGATCATTTTTAATCCTCTTCTGAAAAGGTTGAATTTACAATTGAGCATGCTCTCTCCTCCACTTTAATTGTTCCCAACAATGCAAATGAAAATGTCCTTTACAGCATGGAAAATGGGGGATAAGAGAATTCTCACGTGTTGACTTTCAATATGTTTTTCTAATCTCTCCAGAAATGGCATTCTATTTGAAAAATTTGAATATATTTCCATCACAATGGAAACATGGCCCCAAAGAACGAGAGAGAGCACAGGTTTGTGTCGCAAAGGCAAGCACACCAGGACCCAGCACAGTAATAAAGAGTGACAGCTTTGATTAATGACTAAAATGAGTAATAATTCTGTCCAGGCTTTATTTCCTTGCCTTTGCCTCTGATCCCCTGCTTCCCTTTTCCCCTTCTTAATTTCAGTGACTACTCATCTCTTGTTCATCTTTAAGAGTTCTTTGTAGGGTTTCTTCAAAATTATATTTTGTATATTTTAGAAAAATACCAAGGCAATAAGAGAAGAAGGAAAACTGAAATGCGCAGGGAGAGTGAGCTGCAGTAAATCGCAAGTTCAAAAAAGGGTCCCTGATAATTGACTGCTCAAGTTGGAAACGTTAGCTCACACAATGTGCACACACACAAGCGCGCTCACACACAATGCGCAAACACAAAAGCCCGCGCACACACACAAGTATATTAAAAGCAAAGAGTAAAGACAGTTCTTACTTAATGTGCCCTTTTAAAAAGGGTATGACCCTACCTTTCATCATGAAAATAAAGAGGCTTATTAGCATGAAATGATTCTGTCCCTTCATTCTGTCTACTTTGGGAGTTTCCATTTGCTTCATTTCCATTTCTATTTCTATTTATGTCTTAATAGCAAAAGTCAACCGGATCCCAAATGGAGCTCACAGCCATGATGTAGAATGGAGATCACTGATAAAAGGTAATCCCCTTTGCTCCCAGCCTGGTGGATGAGATCTGGATAGATTAAACAGATTTGGACCAAACCAACAATGCACTCCCTGATTTATGAAAGTCCAAGCTGTGACCTAGGTATCACACCAGAAACCATTCTTTGGATGCCCTACCCAGGGAACACAGCCACTCCCCTTCTTCTCCGGCAAGGTGGAATCATTAAGGAAACCCAAGGATCAGAAAGCTCACCAAGTTTGGAGACCATCAACTGGCCTGCAGATATATGTTGTTTGGCTCATATAGGTTTTTAATATTTTAAATTCATCGCCAGCATTTAAAAACATGAGATTTAACACAGAAAAGCAAGATAATTGGTATTTTTTGAAAAACTAAGATATCTGGCAGCACCAAGCCTGTGTGTGGCAGTGATTGGCAAGAACAACGTAGATGCTACTCCCTTTGGACAGAAGGGGTGCCCTCCTTCCAGTTTTCAGTCTCCACCCCCACCTCTTGCCCATGGCCTGTCCAGTTCACCCACAGCTACTGCCTGCCTGGCCTCTACTGACATCTGAATTTGAGTCTCCTGATTCAGCTCAGTATCTGCACTTTTCCAGGTGAGGAGACACGATCATAAGAATTGAAAGCCTTGACTGAAGTTGCAAGTTCACAGTTGACGCCAGCTTATCCCTCAGTGAGGTTAAGAGGAGCAGAGCACAGTGAGTCAAATTCCCCTGTGCTGAGCAGGTGATGGAGTGTCATTCCAGATACCAGTGAGTGGGAATCCCAGAGGGCAGGTGTGTGGGCAGCATTCCTTACACCTGGATATGCTTCTGCTTTCTCCCAGTAAACTTAAGAGTCTCATACCAGGGATCAGAGGTTTATTGTTACTGTTACTAACAACATTAACCTTGCTGGAAAGGCGAGGCCCAATTCCTGGGACCTGATTAGACATGATTTAGTTCTACCATCTAGCAAAGATTGCCCAAGACCCAGGGCATACCAAGGGAAGCCCAGGAGTGGCTGGCCCCCACTGCAGTCAGTAAGACAGGGAAGTAGTGCATGTAGACAATGCTAAAACAGTAATAAAACTGACTAAAAGTCAGCCTACTTTTTATTAATAGCACATGCTAGCAAATCTGAATGATGCCAGTGATACTGAGATATTCCTCTCTAAAAAAGTATGTTGTTAAGTCCTAAGCAATTGCTGTGGTTGTAACTGAATTTTTAAAAATACAGAGCAGAAAATTAGCATATTATTTCTACATGAAACTCATAAAATCCTCAGACATCCTGCCCCAGAATACCTAGACCCAAATATGGGAATTCACTTTGACAGTAAGTTTTGTGACAGTTCGAAATCCTCTGAGCTGACTTCAGGCTAAGTTCCTGTTTCTAACCCCTGCTGTGCTACATCTTCCTGTGTTTAAACAGTAGCTTGGAAATAAACAATGATGGCACAGTGATTGCAGAGACAAGAAACAGAACTTGAGTAATGAATTCTGTCATTGTATGGTGTTTTAATTTGTGTTTACAATCCTTTAACTGCAAAAACCTTTATTTAAAGCCCCTACAATCAATCACACTATCTTGAAGAAACAAATACATGGGTTGTTGTGTTTGGGGAGATTCATCATAAAATGGAATTTTTATAATCTCTGCCAAATTTATCCTCATGTTTAAGATTTTGCATAACTATTTTTGTATACGTTGCTTAATGTGAAACATTTTGAAATTAAAATGAATAAAACATGTTCTCTGATCAACTGTGAGTGAAATTGATTTAAAAAATCTAGCTATCTTCTTTTTTTAAGGAATGTGTTAAGATTAATTTTGATGAGGTTATCAACAAATTGTTAGAAATGAAGCCTCAAAAGCCAACTGTAATGTTATTATTCATTACTATGAGTGAACAATATGATGGCTTACATCTTCCCCTTTGTTCAAAGAATACATTAATGTAATTAAAAGTTTTAAACCATTACTCTGTGTTTCTTTTCTGACCATTATTATGAGTATTATTACTGATCATAATTTTATCTAATAAAGAAGGGTAGTGTTCAAATAGCATGAACTCTGGGTCATGACTATGTCAGAGTTTTCACATTTTGAAGTGCCATGTTCCACCTTTACCCCAAACTAGACTCCCATGACTTCTCAGATGTAGGTAGCAGGTTTTCACCTGTCCTGCCTGTGGACTGGATTTAGTGCCAGCTTATTATCTACAATAGAATTCGCTGCAATGTGAAATTTTCTCAGAGATTTGGAGACTTGGAGAGCAGTTTACTCCTTGGTTGATTCCACAGCACTTTGCTCACAAATATATATGTCATGAATAAATGTGTAAATGACCATCTCCCCCAGCAGACATGAGCTCTTATAACATAGGGAACGTGCATTAATGATACTATTTCTATGACATTTCAGGTACCTAATAAACTCCACTGAATGAGTAGACAGATGAATGGATCGATGGACAGAAGGATGGATGGATGGATGGATGGATGGATGGAAGGATGGATGGATGGATGGATGGATGGATGGATGGATGGACGGACGGATGGATGGATGGAAGGATGCATGCATGCATGGATGGAAGGACGGATGGATAGATGGATAGATGAGTAGTATCTCATTGAAGAACAACACTTTGCAAATATGTGAGATTTACATTCCTACTAAATTAAACAGATACTTTTGAAAGGAGTGATACTTTTTCTTTAAGAGCATACGCTAACCCTAATATCACTGATATCACTTTAAAACTACACCTCACTTGCGTAAAGTATCAGTAAATCTGAACAAATTCTTTGAAATCCTTAAAAGCCAATAGCCAATCAATGATATGGCAGCCTAACATAGCGCAGTTTCTCAAACGTCAACTTTATTGCATACTACTTCATCTTTTTGCCCAAACTATTTTATGTGATTATTTAGTAAATATTTCTGTTTAGTTCTGCTTTTTGCTTTTGTAAAACTTATCTTAATACCTTAATTCTGTTATAAGAAATAATACCCATGTATATTTCAGCTTTATGTGCCTCATGTTATTTTTTTAATGCACTCTTAAATAAGCACATAAATATTGAAACATATCCAGTCCATCTTAGAACTAAGATCTAGATACCAGCACAGCGGAATGAACATAGGCTTTGGGATAAGGTGAATGGGTGTTCAAGACATAGCTTTATCATTTCCAAGGTAACTTAATGTCATTAAAAGGCAATTCCTCACATACATACGGAGTAAGGAAACTAACCTCACAGAATTATGACGATTAAATGAAAAACATATGCAGATCTCCCAGTAGGAGCCTTCCATAGATTATTTAGGTGCTCAGTCAGCTGCTACAATGGTGTTGATGTTTCACTTTTTAAACAAACCCTATTCTTTCTTTCTGCACTTCTCAGTCTCTCTAAAAATCTGTTGACCATTCTTATGCTAAATACAGCCTCATAGAACCAACATGCCCAATTTTATGCAAAACAAGCATCAGTCATAGCAACTGCATCAAATAAAAATAAATATGAACAATATAAAAATAAATATGGACAGCTCTCAGGGAGCAAGAGTGGAGAATGGAGAATTCTCCACCAGACACGGCTTCCATGTTTCTCTGCCACCTCGGAAACTACTTGTGGGCCCTCCAGACTTTGGGCTCTTTATCTAATAAAACTGAGGGAGTGAATTCTTTTTCCATGTAAAACATTAGCTGGTGAAATGTTCACTGTTTGATACACCATCCCTTTGCTTTCTTGGTTTGCCTTTTTCTTATTCTCATTGTGAGAGCACATGTAGAGTGAATGTGACTATAAAAGTGAAAAGATCTTGTACTGGGGTTTCAGGAAAGGATTTTTCAAGTTCAAACAAGTTTTAACTGAAGCTCCCTTAACCCTTCTGCTATTGAACCACCAGCCCAAGCCCTTATCAGGTGTCTGACCACCCCCCCCACAGCCCCCCACACCTTTCACCCAAATGACACCAACTTGCACCCAAATGACACCAACTTGCTTTTATTTATTCTTATCGTGTTGGGGGACTTGCACTCTCAGAGAGAAAATAGATTAAAAACAAGAGCAGAAATCAATAGCTGGAATCTGAACAGTGAACAGAAATTTTAGTTTACATTTTTTTTTCCCTGAGAGAGAAAAGTGCTTCGAGTTTTGATTGTATAGTACTGGCCTGCAAAGCATTTAATTAAGATGTCTGAGGCAGATAATAACAAATATGAAGGACTTGGCTCCACAAATGATCACCCTGCAGACATCCCAGAAACAAACAGGCACCAGAGCAAGAATACACGTTTCTCCTTCTGCCCATTCATCCTTTGGACTTAGCAAGCTGGTCATACATGTGCCCTCGGAGGTCAGCCTGACTGTGGGAAGAAGAACAAAGAATCTGCCTTCAGGCAGACCTGGGTTCCAATCCTAGATCTGCCATTATCTAAGGTAGATCCGCAAGTAGCTTAAGTTCTCTGAGTCTCAGTTTCCATCTTATAAAAATGGGGATTATGCAAGGTTTTGTGGAAACTGATTAACAAACTGTTCTGATTATTTATTACTGTATAATATGCCACTCCAGAATTTAGTGATATATCAATGACCATGTTATTTTGCTTATGAACTTTGTGGCTCAGGAATTTGGACAGAGAATAGCCAATGTGGCTTGTCTGCACTGTTCTGCCTGGAAACTTGGCTGGGGAGACTCAAATGGCTGGGGTTGACTTGAGCAGATGAGGCCTGAGATTACCTAAGACTTGTTCCCTTGCATGTCTGGTGCCTGAGCTGAGATGATATGGATGGCTGGGGCTCACCGGATCTCTCTCAGTGTAGCACTAGGGCCTCTCCAAGTGATTTCTCCAAAAGGCCTTATCACCATGGCGACCTTAGGATGGTCAGATTTCCCACAGGGCAGCTCAGAATTCCAATAGCAAGTGTTCCAGCAAACAAGGTGGAAGCTGGATGGTCTTTTAGGACCTAGCCTTGGAAATCACGCAGTGTTATTTTCACTGAGCTCTGTGGGTTGGAACATGCCCTGCTCTCTCAGACTCAAGGGGAGGACACATAGGTACTGTACTTAAAACACACTATATTTAAAAGCATCAGCCTCACACCTGGAATATTAAACTCCAGAAATACTGTAGATCAGAATCCCCCAAATCAATTCCCTGTTGTAATCATACTATAATAAATAAATCATAAAATATGTGAGCATATACTTCATAAGGCACTTTTATATCCATTGATTCATTATGTTACATTATCCCTACCTAAGCAGGAGAAATATCTTTTCATATATTGGAAATAATATCCAGAGAAGTTGAATCAGTTCCCCAGGATCACTGGTACATCACTGGTTGTTAAATACACCATTGGCAGCAGCATCCTCAACTGCTAGAGAGACATGTGCGTGCAAAGTCAGGAGTGAGGTTATCTATCTCTAATTATCATTAGAATCTGACCTGCATGCTCATTAACTATTTCTCATTTCATATACACTCAAGAACCTGAAAGTTAAATGCTTGAAAATGCACTGAGTGCAATACACTGACGAAATACCACTCATATGCCTGCAAAGAAACACTTAATATTGATGCTACTTTGATAATAAATTATATATATATATATACACACACCGATACACACGTATATATATATGTCATAAAGAGCTTTCATAGACACGATCACGTTTGATTCTCAAGGAAATATAGTTATACATGATTTTTAATTAAACTCTGGTTTTATGGTAATTATAGATCCACATACAGATACAAGAAATAAAGCTGAGAGATTCCATGTACTCCAAACCCACTTTTCCATTAGTGGTAATATTGCAAAACTATAGTACAATATTTCAACCATGACATTGACATTCATGTTGCCTTCTTCTATAGCCACACCCATTCCCTACTGCCTTTCATCCTCCTTAACACCTGGCAACCACTAATCTGTTCTCCATTTTAATACTTTTGTCGTTTTAGGAATGTTATTGACAGCTTTCCCGTTCTCCGAAAGTAGAGCATTCCTATGAAACCTTCATAAGCTGAAATGGTGTGAAGCAAAGAAGTGACTACCTGAGGACACATCTTGATAACGATGCACTAAATAAATTGAGATAAAGCACAGAGGCTCCCAGACACAGGGAACATAGCCTTTCCAACAAATGGTGCAAAAGCATTTGGACTTCCACATGCAAAAAACAAAAACAAAACAAAACTTTGACCTAATTCTCTTATTTTATAAGAAAATTAACTCAAAATGGATCACAAACTTAAATGTAGAAAGTAAAACTACAAGGATTTTAGAAAAGTAAACCTAGGAGGAGAAATCTTTGGGATCTAGCTGTAGATTAGAGTTCTTAGTCTTAAGAAAGTCAACAGAAGAAAAAAATTGATAAATTAGACTTCACCAAAATTAAAATCTTTGCTCTGTGAAAGACACTTTAAGAAGATGAAAAGACAAGCTACAGGTGAGTAAAAATATTTGCAATCCACATATCTGATAAAGAACTAGTGTCTAGATCACATAGAGAATTCACAGAATTCAACGTACAAAGCAGTTAGGACATGGGCCAACAACATGAGAAGATGTTTCATGAAGGAAGCTATACAGGTGGCAAATAAGCACATAAAAGATGTACAACATCAATGTTCATTGGAGAATTAAAGCAAAGCCACAAAGAGATATCACTGCATACCTGTGAGTGGGGTTAAAATAAAAAATAATGACAACACCAAATCCTGGTGATGACATTGAGAAATTGGGTCACTTATATGTTACCGGTAAAAATATAAAATGATGTGGCCACTTTAGAAAAGTTTGGCAGTTTGTTAAATAACTAAACATACAACTATCATATAACTGACCAATTCAACTCCTAGACATTTATCCCAGAAAAATGAAGATACTTGTTCACATCGAAACATGAACAAGAATGTATAGGTTGACTCATAATAAGCCCTAAACTGGAAATAACACAGATGACTTTCAACAGATGAAAACCTCCTTTTGTTGGCCCTTAGGCTGAGTGAAGTTTTGAAATGTAGAGATGATCTCTGACATTTCTAATGGATACCTCTATGTTCTTACTACGTAAATAAAGTTGCCGGTATGAAGTGACATTAAAGTTTGTCAGTAAATGAATTCTTCCTAACTTTACTCCCAGAAGGAAGTTTAGATAAGCTACAGCTTTTTAACATATAAATCTACTTTGGAACATAGCAATACATCTTATACTGTATGAAAGTCTTATGACTTTTTTCCTTTTAGATTTTTGAAATTGACTGAAGTATTACATCTCCATTTTTGCATGTGAAGATAAATGACTTGCTCCAAGTAACGCAGGTAGTAAATGGCTAGGATTTGAACTGTTAAAGCCATGCTTTACTGCCTGTAAGATTTTTCTAGAACAAATCTGATTGTAGACTATTTTGTGTGTATGTTTGTGTTTTACTTGATCCTCAGGGGAAATAAGGGTGTTAATACTTTGATTTTTCAGATGTTGGAAATAGTTCTGGAGAATCAACTTGCCTGATGAATGCAGAGCTTAATTGAACTGTCTTGATTCCAAATCCTTTAAATTTGACCTGAAAACTTCCCTTACTGGAATATCTTTTGGTATTCTCATATGGTTGGATATTTAGTATAATATTTGCCTCTATTTCATTTTGTTGGTTACTTAACTTTTTGGTTCATCTCAAGTTGCAATCTGATTGGGGACAGAAGTTGAAACTTGTACATTTATCAACTTTTAAATCAGTTTTAAGACATTGCTACCTTTTTACTGAATATAAAAACAAGGCTATGAGTAAATTTAATTATATGGAAACACAAGGCAAGGGACTGGAAAATTGATTAGAAACTTTCTGAAAAGTCAAGTACTGATTTTTCTTTTCCTTGAAAAGAAACTATTTTGGCGACTTCCCTGGTGGCGCAGTGGTTAAGAATCCGCCTGACAATGCAGGGAACACGGGTTCGAGCCCTGCTCCGGGAAGATCCCACATGCCGTGTGCCACAGTTACTGAGCCTGCGCTCTAGAGTCCACAAGCCACAATTACTGAGCCCATGTGCCACGACTACTGAAGCTGGCGCGCCTAGAGCCCGTGCTCCGCAACAAGAGAAGCCACCACAATGAGAAGCCCGTGCACCACAACGAAGAGTAGCGCCCGCTTGCCGCAAATAGAGAAAGCCCGCCCGCAGCAAGGAAGACCCAACACAGCCAATAAATAAATAAATTAATTTTTAAAAAAGAAACTATTTCTACTTCAATTTCTAATGCCAACTATGACTTCCTCTAACTTTTCTCCTTTTTTACGGAGAACTGTATTTGCTTCCCAAACAACAAAAAAATCCAGTGAGATACACACCTGATATAAAAGTATCCACAAGTCCTTATAGTACCTCTTTTTCAGTGTTCCTACTCATCTCCAAAAGAGCAAGGACAGGATAGGAAAGACAGCATTTCGTTCTTCATGAAGTATAATTATTAAAAGAGATTAATCCTGGAAATCATGCTTTTCTATGGTAGTCCTTAATGTTTACGGATCAGGAAATAAAATAGCCCACTACTCCACAAACATAATCAACCTATATAAATAATGAAATTACTCACACTGTGAGGCCGAGAGTATACTCCATTCTCTGATTTGGATTTGCAAAAGCGAAGGTATAAGTTCGTATGTCTTGGGAATGAATGATGAATAAGTTTGAACCATCAGAAGGGTTTTTCATCACAGCTGAAGCCATTTTATCACGTAGAAATTCCTTTTTCCTATTTTATGTAATGAAAGGCCATTCTTAAGAATATGTGGTCCGACAACACACTCTCAGGATTTGTTACTTGTTTGAGATTTATACTGACTCTGCCTTCTGTGATCATCTGATACCCTCAGGGACCATCTGGAACGGCATTTACTTTGCAGCAAATCTAGGACGCTTGTTCCAGGGTCAAGAACTAATTCAGAAATGAAGCTTCTTTCGACAACTCTTATAACCCTTGATCACACATGACCTCCAGTGCATCTATGCTGCTAAAGGGCTTGTGTGAAACTTTTAGCAGAGTCCAGCCCTTCTTGTTCCTCAACAAGCTTTGTGACTAATGCAGCAAGTCGTTTCCGAGGACCCCGCTTTTCTGGCTCTTTGACATGTAGCTACATTATGTGGTCAATCTCTGCAAGGGGCAGAAAAGTGAAGAGATTCAGGGACCTTTCTACCCAATCATCTTGCTGCCTGACAAAAAATCGATACCATAAGCCAAACAGCATTGCCAGCAGACTTTCCCAGTTTTGCTCCAGCTGTAATTAGAGGAACAGAGATTCCAAATATAATACATCTTCTCCAGTCAACTTGTGGATGAACTCAGATTCGGACATGATATTGTCTAGCTGTTCAGATCCACCCAGCTGAACCCGGCATCCATAACGATGGAACATGTAGTAGAAATCAGAGGCCTGGAGCACCAGGTATTACAACTCTGCCAAACTCTTGCCTTCGAGGCTCTTGAGGTTCAGCTGCGTGCCCATGCGGAAGTGGCCGACCACTGCCGCTAGGAAGTCCACCAGGTGCTGCTTCCGGTACCAGGCCGGGTTGCGCTGCACCACGAAGCTGCCCCAAGTCGGCCCATTAGTGAACAGCCGCGGGTGATGAGCCTCGAGCCCTTGGAGCAGGCGCACACGCCTCTTCACACAGGCTCCGCCTCCAGCGCCTAGTGCTCTGCGGTGCCGCAGCTTTGGTCTCGCCGGCGCCATGGCTTCTCCCACCAGCGTGGTCACGTGGTCGCGCGCTCGCTGGAAGTGAGGCCCCAAAGCGCCAGCAGGTGCCCCACCGGAAGCCAGTCCGCCGTGGGGTCGAACCGCGGTGGATGGCCTGAGGAAAACTGCTTGCCGGGCCGCGGTCAAAGAGCTGGGGGAGCTCTGTCTTCGTTCCTCTCTCTGGGGAGAATTCCTTGAACAGACCCCGAGCCTTCTGCACCGCCAGCAACCCCTGGGTGCCCAAGTGGGCTTTACACAGCCCCGGAGCAAGACTCCTGACCGACCTGGGCTCCCAAACCACCGGCTCCAGGAAATGCACCGCAACAGGGGCATCGCCATCCTGGCAGCAGTAGGAAGGAAATGCTGCCTCATGTGGGTTTATTTTTTGTTTTTTTTGTTTGCTAATTTTTATCTTATATTGGAGTATAGTTGATTTACAACGTTGTGTTAGTTTCAGGTGTACAGCAGAGTGATTCAGTTATGCATATATATTTATGTTCTTTTTAAAATTTGTTTCTCATTTAGGTTATTACAAGATATTGAGTATAGTTTCCTGTGCCATACAGTAGGTCCTTGTTGATTATTTTATATATTGTAGTGTGTATATGTTAATCCCAAACTCCTGATTTATCCCTCCCCCCAGCATCATGTGGTTTTGATGAGAAATAAGATCACATGTGTAGAGACTCTTTGCAAATTGGCAAATGCTACCCCGATTTTATTTTGAGGTCTGACTAAAGATTGTACACTTCGCCCAGAAGTAGAATTTTATGTACAGAATTGTTATTTTTCTGTGAAATATTCATGTAGAAGATATGATTTGAAAACTTAAAAAAGTTCTGTGGTAAAACGATAATCTCATTTTCTCTAGTTAGAGAAAAATGTCTTATGGGTGTTCCCTATAAGAGAAGCAGTATGTTTCATTGGAGCAATTGGCTGAGATGGAAAAAAGGCAAGCATAATAAAAGGTGTCTATAAAATCAGTCAAGTAAAACATTAAGTGTTGGAAAAAGAGCTCAGTGTTTTAATTGTCTTTCAGGAGTTTGTTCTGTGTGTGCAGGCAAAATGATAACGACAAATTTCAAAGGCAGCCTCTCTGAACGACTTCCTCTGAAATCCTACAGAACTGGTAGCATTCTGATAGCCTCTAGGTGAGGAATGAGGACACAGAGCAGATGGTTGAATGTCATTATGACTTGGAGATAAGCATATGCCTTGGCAACTCTAAACAAGAACCAGTGAGTCTACTGTCAGCTTCAGGAAGGAGGCAGCCCTTTGAAATGCCTGCAGCGCAAGTGACCCATGCTTTCCCAATGATTCAGCAGGTTAATAATTAATAACATCTGAAACTTGTGCAAATGATTACACAAGAGCACTGCATCCCACTATGAATTCTTCACCCCTGATACACTCGGGCCGAGTGTTTTGTTACCACATACTCTCTGCAATCATTCTTAGCCATTAATCTAAAGTTTCTGTGTTTGTAGAACTGCTGTGAACGGACCAATTTGTCATTGACAAATATTTGGTTGCCTTTGGTTGATGAGAGAAGTTGGAAATGGATCAGAACTCCAGGCCTTGCCACGTCCTCACTACCAGGTAACGCTTCACGATAAAAGTGGGTCTCAGACTGAATTCTGATGCGTGTACAAATATTTGTCAGCAAACCAGCATTGGCTTCCTCTGTGGGAAAGCAAAGACTCTGCTCTCAGTCCTTTCATATATTCTGAAAGTATTTTGCAGGAAATGGTCACTCCAGGAAAATGTGACCATTTTCTAGCAGTGGAATTCAGTTCATCTGAGATCAGGGGTCAGACTCTCCCAGAAGTGGCTGAACACAGGATACTGGGTGAGGTCTAGGGCACCACTCCTTTAAGCCAATCTCCATATCCTGAGCACCAATTATTTCACCAATGAAAATTCACTTCTGATCTTCTGTCAATTGACAAACCCTCTGGAGTTAATCAGAGATAAAGATGGCTTGGGAATTCCCTGGCCATCCAGTGGTTAGGACCCTGTGCTTCCATTGCCGGGGGCCTGGGTACTAAGATCCCACAAGCCACGTGGTGCAGCAAAAAAAAAAAAAAAAAAGATAAAGATGGCTTAAATAATGGCAGAAGCTACTTAGGGGGTACAGTCTTTTGATAAGGGCTTCCTAAAAGCTACCATTACCCTTCAAATACTTACCTTTAACTAGGGTACAAAATTTTTACCAGAAAATCTCAAATAGTCATTGAATCTAATTAGCACACATGCATGTTTTATGCTGTGAGCTGTGAAATAGCATGAATTTGAAGTACAAATTAAATGTAGCTCTTAAAATGGTTACTAATCATTTTTCTGACACCAGCTAAATAAATCCACCTTAAGATACTTATATTTTTTAAGTCATTGAACCTGTACTGTTAAGTGATTTTGTACTTTTGTGAAATGAACAGTTAGTTTGTTGTAATTAAAGTAATAACTTTTATTTGATTAAGTTTCCAACTTTCAAGTCTTTTAATATATTTTAGTTAATAACTATTCAGTTGAATGATTTTGAAGATTGGAAAATAATGTCAAAATGATAGGGAAGTTGTCTAGCATTTCTTAGGAAGCAAGTATAGTCAGCCTTCTGTATCCACAGGTTCCAAATCTACAGATTTCAACCAACCACAGATGAAAAGACTCGAAAAAAAATTCCTGAAAGTTCTAAAAAGCAAAACTTGAATTTTCCTGAGCTGCCGGCAGCTATTTACGTAGCATTTACATTGTATTAGGTATTATAAGTAATCTAAATATGATTTAAAGTATAAGGGATGATGTGCACAGGTTATAAGCAAATATTAAGCCATATTATATAAGGGACTTGAGCATCTGAGGATTTTGTATCTGAGGGGGTCCTGGAACCAATCCCCTGTGGATACCAAAGACAACGGTGTTGTTCGAGAAAAAGATTTAAAGCTGTTTTGTTTTAATTTTACCTTCTTAAAAACTTAAGAATTAGAAACGGACGTTTTGCTAGGATAAAACTGATTAACATAATTGTCAAACACATAAAATCCTTTCTCCTGGGTGAAATCTATCGTCATTTGTACCATTTTTACTTTGGGAAGCATTTTTCAGCATTAAGGGGAAGTTTATGCTGGTGTTTAGATCCCTTGACAAGCATCTGTAGCCTCATTTGGTCATCAGGCATTGAGGGCACCACAGATTTTATTTCCCAAATTCACAATCTGCAGACTCTCAGTTCTTGAATATTACATATTATGGAGTTTATTCAATGAATCATCCTCTCATTCACAGGTATTTATTAAGCAACAAATATGGATCAGGCACAGGAAGCTAAAGCTATGAGAAACACAGTCCTTGCCTCAAGAATGTCACAGTCTAGTGGGGAGACCGGGAGGTAGCTGGTGTGATGGCAGTAGATGACAGAGTTGCTGAGAGCCTGGGCTCTGCAGCCCTCTTGCTGGGCTGGTATTCTGGCTCTGTCATGACTTAACCTCCCTGGGGTTCAGTATTCCCACCTGTAAAATGGGTACGATAATACTATCAACTGCATAGGGCTGTTGTCAGGACTAAAGGCAGTTATTCATATTAAAAACTCAGAACAGGATCTGTCACATAGTAATGAATGTGTGGACAACACGTGTTGGCTACAATTATTATTAAGTGTAGGGTACTTGGGGATCTGCTTCCGTAAGAGTCCCTGTGGTTCATCCAAGTCAATTCAGACACCAGTTCCTTCCAAACTGAACTCTCGTTGCCTTTCTTATCTAGGATTTCCCTTCATTCCTGGTCATGACTCTGGTAAGAGTTGTTATTTCACACTTCTTTTCCTGACAGAGTCTTATGCCCTCAGATGTATCTTTCAGACTTCCCAGTCACTAATTTGAAAATCTTATATGATTATCTCTGATCATCTCCCTCCCCTGATCAAAATCTCCTTCAGTGTCTGTCATCATCTTGAGTATAAAATACAGACTCTTCAGTCTGACATGAAAAACAGGGCCTCCCAGAACTCAAGTTATCCTGGGTCCCTCTTGATTTTTGAGATGCCTTATTAATGTGTAAAAATGGAGAACTGCTAAAATAACGTCTCAAAACTTTGGTACATTTACATGTTTGCAACATATAATAAGCAAATACGAATGAGTATGTATTTATTTATGACAACAAATACATAAACATACAATTGTGTAATTCACAAGATAATTGGAGAAACCTTACAGATCTTAATTCATAGTTGATGTGGTTCATATTTGGTACACAGGTTGACAGCCATATGGTGACTGGAGCACCTTCCTCTTTCCATATGATCGGTGAACTTCTTTGTATTAGTTAGAAATGATTTTTGACTGGAACTAATGAGTTGTGCAGTATCAGTTTATTACGTCTCATGATTCTGCCATCTGGATTGGACTCATCTTGCTGAGTCTATTCCCTCTGCATTTGCTGGGGCTGGAACGTCCAAGATAGCTTTGTTACTCACATGTTTGGTGCTTCATTTGGGGGGCTGGGGTATCTGGTGGCCGACCAGCTGTCTCTTTCTCCACGTGGTTTCATGCGGCTAGCTTGGGCTCCCTCACAGCATGAAGATCTCAGGGTAGGCAGACTTCTTACCTGGTAACTGGTTGCTGAGAGAGGAAGTCACTCTGAGACTAGTCCTAGAACTGGCACTGTGTCATTTCCATCATATTCTATTGGTAAAAGTAAGTTACAAAGCCAGCCCGTTCAAGGAGAGGGAAAATAGAAAATAGATCCCATCCCACCTCTGGATGCGGGAAGCAACGTGTGAGTACGGTGAGGGGAGGAAGGGCTCACAGCCATCTTTGAGGACTTTCTACCCCAGATAACATCCGCATGGAGGTAGTTACTGTATTGATTCAGTGGGTCGACTCTGATACTTTTGGCTTCCCTCTCATTGTTGAAAGTTTATTGTATCTCCTCTGTTTCAGCCTCTCCTAATCATGTTCAAGGGTAGGAAACAGAAGTAGTGAGGGGCACAGTGGCTTTCCTTGGTCGCTTCTTTCTAAACCACGTAGAGAAAAAAATCTTTCTCACAAGCCCCGATCAGATTTCTTCTTATATTTCTTTGTGCAGAATTGGATCGTATATCTACGATCCAAAAGGATGGGTCCTTTCCCTAAGATGTAGTTAAATTTACATCCCAAACCAAATTGGACTTCTGAGAGCAATATGGAAAGGGGAGAATAGATTTTGTGCAAGCAAGCAATGATGCTGGCCATGTTCTGTAACTGCATATATAACCAAAATTGTAGAACAATTATATAATTGTATATAATTTCAGATAACACTGAAATATCCAAATTAGATATTTACCTTCTACTGTCCGCATAACAAACCCCATGCTAGTGTTTGACTATGAGAACCCTTTGCCTCTAGTGGGAGAAACTACATAGACATGAGGCAAAGAGTGTGAATTCAGGGAGGGGTGCAGAATTGGGGCCAAAACATTCCATCTAAAATCCCCTCAAATTTATACTCCAGGCATTCTGAAACCTTTGCATTTCCTTACCCACTCCAAGCTCGCACGTCTTGTCTTTAAACTGCTGATCTGGGTACCTGTAGCATCCTTCCTCATGCCTTCACCTGACCATCCTTCAAGATTCAGCTCAAAAGGCATTTCTTCCCCTGGGCCTTCTCTTATTCTCAGGCTGGGTTAATGGCCTCTGTTGCCTGCCTTCTCCCGTGGTACTCTGAGCTCATCACTATTGTGATAATCATATTATCAGATTTGTTAATATTATTTGTTTACTTAAATATGTTTCACATTAGATCATAAGGACAGCCTAATGCCCAGCAATTAAGGCTAGGAGTACATTTTCTGAGTCCTCGTATCTTCAGCACTTACAGAGTATTTGGGTCACAGTAGAGAATCAAATGCTGGTTGACTAAATAAATGGATGGACAGTAGCTTGACAGTCTATCCTGAAGGCAATGGGAAGCCACTGGATAATTTTAAATGTGATTGTTATTTTTGTATTTTTGGAGGGGAATATTTTGGTAGCAGTGAAGGATGTAGTGGAAGGGGTGAGACTAGAGAGGCAAGAAGATCAGGAAACTGACGTAAGGCTATATGAAATAACAAGAGATAGAACTAAAATAATGTCAGTGTTGAGGATGAGAACAGAGCAGACTCAAGCGATATTTAGAAAGTAAAGAGATAGATCCTAATTCCCAGTTCGTTCTGGAGGGTAAAATAGAGGCAAACTCTTAGCTGATTTTTATGTTTCTGCCTTGGGTTACCCGTTGGAGATAGAGCCTTTTCCTGATGTCAGGAATGTACCAAGGGGCGGGTATTCTGGAATCCAATTTTGGAATAATGAGCATGTGGTACCCGTGGAACACCCATGAAGAGAGTTGAGTAGGCAATTGGAATAATGGTAGCTTAGGTGAGAAATCAGAGCTTGATAATTAGATTTGGAAATGATCATAGATTAGTGGAGTCATATAAATAGCTGTGTTCCCCAGGAGGAATGAGAGAAGGGGCAGAGGACAAACTTGATAAGAACTAGCACTGACCAATGAGTGGAAGAAAACAAACCTGTAAAGATACTGAGAAGGAACAGCTGGATAAGCATGTAGGAAATGGGGTGGACTAGTTTGCTAGGGCTGCCATTGCAAAATACCACGGACTCAGTGGCTTAAACAACAGAAATCTACTTCTCACAGTTCTAGAGGCTGGAAGTCTAAAGTCAGGGTATTGGCAGGTTTGGTTTCTCCAGAGGCCTCTCCTCTTGGTTTGTAGGTGGCCTCCTTCTTGCTGTGAGTCCACATGGCTTTTTCTCTGTGTATTCACAGCAGCATCCCTGGTGTCTCTTCCTCTCCTTATAAGGACATTAGTCACATTGGGTCAGGGTCTTACCTTCAAGTATAGTCATGTTGGGTAGGACTTCAACCTGTGCATGTTGGGGGATACAGTTCAGTCCATACCATGGGGATACAATAGCAACATGGCAGTCAAAGGAAGGAGGTGACATGCTAGTATCCAAGGCACTACACAAGGAAGCTTCTGATTGAAATGTGCCCATGAGTTTTGCTGGTTGCAGACAAGATGTGAGCTAAACAAAAGGACTTTCCACTGGACAAGGGGCTGCAGTGACTGATTAATGAGTAAGAGACGAGGAAGCAATAGGAAAGGGTGGCCTGATCATTCCAGAGTCATCTCAAAATACTAGGGTGACCAGGCCCATCAACCACCTGATCAGTTTATCCTAGAGTGGAGATTCCGGAGCTGGACAGGCCTCATTCACACCCAGGCTCTGGTCCTTACTAGCCCTGTGACCTTGGTCACATACTTAATCTCTCTAAACCTCAGTTTCTTAGCTGCCAGGTGAAGAGTAGAGTAGTATTGTGAGGACGTGCTCCAAAATGTTAAGGGATTGTCTTTGGGTGATAGGGTTAAGGATCCTTTTTATTTTCTGCCTTTGGCTTATCTGTATTTCAGACTTTTTCTACCTGAAGTTAACATACATTACTTTTGTAATTTAAAAAAGTTATGTTTTCTCCAGAAGAAACCATTCATGCTTTCTGTAAATGTGTGGCAGAATTGAAGTTTCTAAGAATATCTGCGATGAATTGCAAACAAGGAAATGGATTAGAGAAAGACTCATTTTTCCCTCTAGTGAAGACAAGAAACATACGTTGAGTACTGCAGGGCACAGAATGGCGTTCACAGTTGAGTAAACAATCTGTGCTTTCAAGGACTTTACAGTTAGTGAGGTAGAATTCCCCCAAATAAATGAGTAACGGTAATGCACTCCATGCCAGAACAGGACAAACATTAAAAAATAGGTTAAATAAACTAAATGCTTCTGGGGTTCTCCCTGGGGGAGGAGGGATGCCATTAGACTGGAGGAATCACAATATGTTTCCTGGAAGAGGTAGCATCCCGGATGACCTGAAAGGTGTGTGTGTGTGTGTGGAGGGGGTTCCCTCGCAAATTCACTGTTGTCTCAGTGCTATTGGTCTGCTTCGCAGTGGAAGGAAAATTGGCCCAGAGATAAGGACGCAGAACGACCAGTTCACATGGAGAGGAATCTCCCTGTCCACTGCTTTAGTTGCCAGTAACCTCAACAGCCATATGTCAGAAAGTACAGGGGAGTCAAAAATTCTTGCCTCATCACAGCCGGGAGATGCAGGGCTTACAATAACCACATTTTGATCCAGTCCAGTTGTTTTCTGTGTGTGTGTTCAGAGTTTGTAAAACTGGAAAAACGAAGATATTCAAGCTGTTAAACTTTCATTCCAGTTGGTTTTTATTGTTTTTCAATTTGATGAGAACTTAAAAATTACCTTCCTTGTTTTTCAAACCCTGAGTCACACTTTTATCTTTTTGTTTCCATCTGCAAAAGGCCCAGTTTTTGTGATTGTATCTTAACTGCCTAAGTGAATACACAGAAAATTATATTACGTTAAATATACAATTATATGTGAAGACCATGGCTTAAGGGTATCAGACTGCTCTTTCAGTGAGAATTCCTAAAGGAAGTTCATATTGACAAATTTGTAAGACTGTCAAATTGCAGTATATACGAGTTTACGTGTCTCTGATTGCACTTCAGTGCTTTTTGAAAGGTGAGTTTGCACTTGGCAATGCCAAAGTCAGACTCTCAGTTTCACAGGAGATTGAAGATGAAATTGGAAATATTAAAGGCAAGCAAAATTAAAATCAACATTAGTCATATATGATGACAGAGTCATATATGATGACAGAATCAAATACCTCGAATCTGGCCTCTAACAATGTAAAATATCTGTTCTTTGCAATAAATATAGAAAAGAAGGCCTTCGGGATCAATTGGGCATTTATTTGCCTCAGTGTTTCTGGGAGCAAGGAAGTGTATGTATACTGTCCAGAGGAACTTGGGTGAATTTAGAAAAAAAGAAAAAAAACAAAACCAAACCACAGACTTCTCCATTTTTAAGAAAAGGAAGTAGTATGACATCATCCTCGACTAAAATCTAGCCTGTTTATATCTCAGTTTGTTAGGTAATAGAATGCCTTTTCCCGAGTTATAAAATAATTAGGATGATTAAGTACAATTTTCTTCTGAATCTTGGTTACCTCATTCATTCATTCATCCAACATATGTCTATTAAACACCTATTCTGTGCCAGGTCCTGGGAATACAATAGTGAATGGAGGAAAACATATAATTCCTGTCCTCAAGAAATTTGGACTTGATTTGGGAGAAGGGAAAGGAGGTGTAGTAAGTGCTAAAAAGGAGAGGCATATGGTGCCAAGTGGACCCAGAATAAAATGTCTATTCAGGGACTTCGCTGGTGGCGCAGTGGTTAAGAATCCGCCTGCCAATGCAGGAGACATGGGTTCGAGCCCTGGTCCAGGAAGATCCCACATGCCGCGGAGCAACTAAGCCCATGCACCACAACTACTAAGCCTGTGCTCTAGAGCCCGAGAGCCACAACTACTGAGCCCGTGTGCCTAAAGCCCGTGCTCTGCAACAGGTGAAGCCACTGCAATGAGAAACACGTGCACTGCAACAAAGAGTAGCCCCCACTCGCCGCAACTAGAGAGAGCCCGCGGGCAGCAATGAAGACTCAACACAGCCAAAAATAAATAAATAAGTACATAAATAAATTTATTTTTTTTAAAAAGTCTATTCAGGGAGGTCAGGGAAAGCTTGCCCATCAAGGAAGTCATGATTCACCCAAGGAAGACCAGGAGAGGGCTGGGTAGAAGGAAGGACAGAGGAAGGGAAGTGTGCCCCGGGGAAAGGGGGGAGGCTCTGTGTGGGAGGAACACAGGGGTGCATTCTAGGAATGTGGAGATCCTCTCATTGGGAGAGGAGAAACCCAAGGTTACAAGAGAGGAGGGGCTCAAGGCCCCTTCAAGGATCTCATTTCTATCCTCTGTCTCAAGAGCAGTGGGAAGCCATCAAATGATTTCAATAGAAGGGTTGGTATAATCAGGTTTGCCTTTTGAAAATTTGACTTTCGCTAGGTTTTGAGAAATTGAGTGAAAAGGCCCAGAATGGCCCTGATTGGGGGTGAGTGGCTGGGAGACTCCTGCTCAAGGGGTGGCGGTGGCATGGGCAGGGCCTGTGGAGGAAATGGAGAGAAACAGATTTTGAACTCAACTTTCCTCCTTTGCTCAAGTGGCTTTGGCAAGGAGGTTGGTGGGAAGGAAGATGCCCAACCCTGATGATTTCACCCCACTTCCTGCATCCTAAATTCAAGAGCTAGGAAGTGGTCTTTTCCTAAAAGTCAGCTTCTGTGCTGGGTGGAACAATGGTGACAAGACTTAACTTCCAGGATCAAGCAAAAGAACTCTCAGATTGACAGGGAAGATTTCAGGGGTTGGGTTTCCAGGGAGAGCTAGTTTGCCTTTACTCCCAGTAAGCCTGGCCACCTGCCTCTGCAAACAAGCTTTGTCTCAGATAAAGGAGTCTATTGTGTAACCTGCTGGAAGATCTCCTGACCAGAGAGAGGGCTGTACTGAATCTAACTCTTTGAGGGGGCTGGAAGTAGGATGAGCATATGAGTCAATATCCAGCCAAGACACATGGGAAAGAGACAGGGAGTTCTGTTAATAATTCAACTTTGAAACAGATGTACACTAGGATAGTTTGGGGGCAAACCTGGTCACCTTAGCAAGAAGGGAAAGTTGAAAGTTCGTCCTTTGCTCCCACCGATGTCCCCTTTTGCAGGGGAGGGGCTCAGAGTTCTGTCCCTTCACAGGCAGTGTTGGAAGGCAAACTCTGGCACTTAGCTGACTCCCAGGCCACTTTTACTTTCACACTTTCTGCCATACCTGATACATTCTGAAGATAATATTTCCCATTACCATTATCACTCTGTGATGGCTTATTGTTTATAATTGCTCACTGAGTCACCCCCCAGGAAGAAAGGGGCAGCTCAAAATGGGAGGCATCACCCAAGAGCTTATCAGAAATGCTGCCTCTTAGATGTACTGAAGCAGAATCTGCATTTTAACAATATTTTCAGGGGGTCCATGAGCACATTAAAGTTTGAGAACAGACTTCTGGACTTCCACCTACAGTAAAATAAACATTTTACAATGTGATGGTTTAGGCATACACAACTGAAACAAAGTTTAATGAGGAAATACTTTTACTGTTTTACTTGGAAAAAAAAAAAGTGCTCACAACTCAGATTTCAGCATCCACTCTTGAGTCGCCACTTGGAGTTTGAAAACCAGCTCTGAAGCACTTAGGAACAGCCCGAAGAGGGTTGTGGGGAAGGGGAGGATGCTGGTGGGGGTGCTTTGGAGAGCGCAGACACTCTCTGCGTTTAGTGACTTTCTGGAACGTGTGCACTTAGTGCTCCGTAGTCAGTCTTCGGAGCGGGAACGCGCGAGGCCGCTGAAAGTTTGCCAAAGCCCCGGAGGGGCCGGTCCCGGGGACGTGATTGGCAGCTGCGAGGGAGGGCGAGGACCGGGAGCCGAAACGGGGAGCAGGCTCGGGGCGGCGAGAGGTCCTGCCCAGCTGTTGGCGAGGAGTTTCCTGTTTCCCCCGCGGCGCCCGGGCGAAGTCGTGAGTCACTCGCGCGCCCGGCCCGACGACACTCCGCGCGCGCACCCGCCGGCCGGGCCGGCCTCCCGCGCAGCTCCCCTCGGCCGCCGGGCCCCCCGCGCCTCGCCCACCGCCACCCTCTGCGGCGCCACATCTGGCCGCACCGCTGCTCCGCGCGGGTCCGCAGGGCGCGGCGCGGAGGCGCGGCGTGCGCGCTCGGGCCGGTCTATGCGGAGCGGCGGGGGCTGCCATGGGCCGGGGGCTGCTTGGGGGCCTGTGGCCGCTGCACATCGTCCTGTGGACACGCATCGCCAGCACGATCCCGCCTCACGTTCCCAAGTCGGGTGAGTGGCCCCCGCCCGGGCTTGGCGCCTGGGTCCCCGGGGCCCCGCAGGGCTGCGCTTGACAGTCGGCCCGGGAGGCGGGCGGAAGCCGGGACGTGGCCCCGGTGCCCGCGCCCCAGCACCCTGCGCTGGGACGGGTACGTTTTTCTTTCCAAAGACCAGGAAAGTGGTCTCGGCGGGGGTGCGGGGCGCGCCCGGCCCCCTTTGTGCGGGCAGGAAGGGCGCTGCGTCCCGGGCCGCCCCCACCCCCGGAAAGGGAAGTTTGAGAAGTTGGTGATCGGCGGAGGCAGGACGCGGCCCGGGCGGCCTCCGAGCGAGCGGCGGGCACACCTGGTCCCCGGCCCGGGATCGCCCAGTGCCCCGAAAGGGCAGGGCCCCCATCCTCAGCTCTTGCCCAGGGCCACATGCCCGCGGACCGGCTTTTTGGCCCGGAGTTGCTGTAGCAAAGTTTCAAGGAGAAAGGCGATTGCCAAAGGAAACTTGTCTCGCTCCACTGCGGGCTGGCGTGGATGCGGCAGGGAGTGGGGCTTGTCAGGTGGAAGGCGGAGTATTTACTGAGTGCCTGCTAGGCGCTAGGTGCTGGAGATGTTGCCTGGAGCAGGACAGCCCCGTCTTGCGGACTTGAAGGTTCTGTGCAGTTGTTTGGTGGAAATGAAACGGAAGGGTTAAAATCGTAAATCCCCCTGCCCACCTGATCTTGGTGTCTAGGAGGTTTTGAGGGGAGAAAAATGCAGGAATTGAACTCTTAAGTATTTGTTATGGAAAGTACCGAATCCCTGAGACCTTAAAAGTTAGAAATTTTGTTAGCTCTTTGCTACAGAACTGAGAACCTGCACCTGGGTTCTGGTAATGGAGTCTTTGGAGTTTTGGGACCTTTCTGGGCCTCAGTCTCCTCATCTGTGAAAGGACATGGTTAGATTTGGATCATTTTACATTCCCTTCATCTTTAACATCTTTTGTCTCTCTACTCCTTTTTGGTAACTTGGAGATGCCCTGTGTGGATTTGGGATGAAATGTGGAGGATCTGACAGTCCCCGTCACTCTGAGGCACATATTCTGTTTACCAAGGGCCAGGGGCAGACTTAACCTTTGGTCTTGTCTAAAAGAAATATGGACCAGTTTCTACATGGGACATTTCACAGTTCTTGAAGTGGATTGAAAATTTTTAAAAGTTATATTTTTTTTTACTGAAGGTGGCATGGAGATGGGAGTTTTTAAGATAATGAGGAAAGACTATTGTAAACAAAAAAATCCGACACAGATTTGAGTTCTACAGTTTAATAAAGTTCCACTGTTTCATCCTTGGATGCTTTCTTACTTTGCAGTACCAGAATGTTCGACTCTCTGATTATACACCAAACTCTTAAGAACTGAGTTATATTTTGCTAATATTTTAAACGGCACCCTTAATTTTCAGTGTACCTTAAAAATCGTTAAAACTTTTGTTTCAGATTACGAAAGAAGGAAATTAGTGGGCCCTGATTCTGTTAGTCTTTGCTTAGGAGGATAAGATTTATGATTTGCAAATTCCAGACTCAGTAGTTCATGAGTCAGTCTCAGTTCATCTATATACACACTTTTAAACAATTAGCTTAAAAGCCAACTGGCTTTTTATTTGGGCTTTTAGACAGTATTACAAAACCCACAGATTTCATATTTTTATGAAATTAAAGCCACAAAATGGTTGAACTAAGGAATCATTTTGGATTGGTATTCATGTGAAATTACATTTTGAAGATAGTTGAAGGTCAAAGGTAGCTATAATGGAGGTGGGAAACCTAATTCCACTTGCATTTAATTTTCTATGGAAGTAAATGGTTTCAGGATTTTCCTAACGTAATTGGTAATCTGTCACTACATTTTTCAAAATATCTTAATGCATGGTAAGATAAGAGGAAATGAGATTGTTCACAGCCTTCTCGTTGGTTACTTAAAAAATCCATCTTATATTTAGTATATTGACAAGTGAGCCAAGGACTTCAGTATAAGAGCAAACTTCACTAAGGTACATACTTAAAGGTATTTTAGTTTTTGTTTTTGACTTAGTAGATTCACTCTTCCTAAATGCCTGAAATTAAGTAATTGCTCTTTGGGGGAAAACTTTAAATGTTTGAAAACTCTTCAGATCTGAAAAATATAACTTTTACTTTTCAAATACCTAACAGGAGATCCTTGTTGAGGACTCAATGTTGGTAAAAGTGTTGTAGAGATAAATTTCTTTCCCCAAATCACTGCTGATTTTGTCAGGGTTCTGGAAACTGCTAGGTCCAGAAATTGATCTTTGGTCTATTTGCTTTTGTTCCCAGAAAGCACATGTTTCACCTCTAGGCCATTTATTTTTAACTAGTTATGGTTTCTATAAGATACTCATCACATTTCGGATTCCTTGCCTTTATTTATTTATTTTTGGCCACATTGGGTCTTCGTTGCTGCGCGTGGGCTTTCTCTAGTTGCGGCAAGTGCGGGGGCTACTCTCTGTTGTGGTGTGCAGGCTTCTCATTGCGGTGGCTTCTCTTGTGGAGCACAGGCTCTAGGCGGGCGGGCTTCAGTAGTTGTGGCACGCGGGCTCAGTAGTTGTGGCACACGGGCTTAGTTGCTCCGCGGCACGTGGGATCTTCCTGGACCAGGGCTTGAACCCATGTCCCCTGCATTGGCAGGCGGATTCTTAACCACTGTGCCACCAGGGAAGTCCCTCCTTGCCTTTTTTTCAAGGTAGCACCCCACCTTGAAATGATGAGTCCTCATTGCTGTCTGTGGAGCCAGCATACCTGCTACATGGTCTGCATTTCAGTTTTCAACACAACTTCAAAAAATTTTCTTTTTTTTAACCATATTTTTCCAATTAAGAATGACACTTCATTGGTGCCATTGCAGAAAGTGACCATTACCCATTCTTTCTTCTCAACAGTATCTATAGAATGTCACTTTTTGCCAGGCAGGAGGCTCAGACCTGGAAACAGTATTCTGAGTGAATAAGACAGGTCTGGTCTTTGCCTCCATTGAGTCTAACATATGGGGGTTGTGTTGAGGCCCAGAGAAGGATGTATATTTTAACCCTGCGTACTTGGAAGCATTATTGACTCTAGACCCCTTTGTCAAAAGCCCACTCTGTTGGGTGTTGTGTTTCCTTCCATTCCCTCCACTGTCCCTCTGAACGTGTTTTTCATTGATCTATTGTTTCCTGTGCCTGCCTTATTCCGGGCCCCCAGTTGGGCCACCTCACTTTTGTTCAAGCTGCTGTCTGTCTGGAACTCCTGCTACCCTGGATAATTTAGATTCATCTTTTAAGACTTGACTTAAGTGTCATTCTTAAGCAAACCTGCTTTCAACGCCCTGGGTGGAGCTATAGGTTCCCTCCTCCCGGGGACAGGCCTCTCTTTTCGCTGCTAACAATAGTAAGGCAGAATTAGCTCTTGATGAGACTCCCTTACCCATTCTCTCAAAGGCACTGGCTTTGTCCCACTCATTTCTCTGTCTCCAGGGTCTGTGGCAGTGCCTGGCATATCACTTAGCACCCAGGAAATGCTGAGCTGAACCTCCATTCATCCTCCTAGAGGCACTGCAAGTCAGTCGAGCATTTCCACAACCAGGCAGTCACTATTGGGTGTTTGGTCTGAATGGTAAAATCTTTATTGAGAATAGTTTGGCTTTGATCTCAATCAGCAATTTGGCTGTTTTATACTGTGTTGTTGGATCTTTTATTCTGATGACCTATGGAAAAAGATGACAAACATGTCAGCTTCTGACAGACATGATGGAAAGCTGCTAGAAGTTTTCATCCAACCTCTTTAGTTGTACACTTGAATTCATGTAGGGCATTCAAAGCCATTGCAAAACTTTTTCAGTCTTACCAAAGACATTTGCCAGTGAATACTGAATCTTCTGTCTCTCTCTTTTTTTTTTCTAGAAGGTTGTTGAAATGAGACTTTCATTAAAAATGAAGTGCCGAAATCTAAACTTAGCTTTGAAGTTTCTTTTTTCATCAGGGTCTTCTGTTTTGGTTTATAAGCAGTGAAGTGAGTTGGTCTAAGGGAAGTGCAGCCCTGGGGCAGCTGCTATCTGCAGAAGAGCAGTGTGGCTATTATTTAGGTCTGATGCAAACCACCGAAACAGTTTAAAATAGGGTGTGGAGGAAAAGTCCTTCCTGGCTACAGCATGGCATTATTTAGCCAATTTCCACAGAAAAGCATCACTCTGTCACCTTGTTGGCTTCTGCCCTCGGGGGCCTTCTGTACAGCTTCAGCAGATTAACTCATGATTTTCAGTAGAAATGATTTAGCAGATAGGTATTAGCAGCAAGAATGCTCACCATTTGTTTTGCACTCCTTCTTTCCCTTGTAATATGTTGCTTCCTACCTACTTGTGGTTTCTGACCAAGGTGGGATAACGATGATTCTCCTTCTTGCCTGGCATGTCATGAGGGTTGGGAAGCCAAGCAGGGTAAGTTGGCTCCTCTCAAGGACAAGTGGGGAGAAGGGAGAAGTAACATTTGAGAACCTGTTCTGAGCCAGCCGCCTGACATTATTATCTAATTTAATCCTCAGGAGAAACCGACAAGATAATTTTCATTACCTTTATTTTATAAATGGAGAAGATAGAGTCTGCACAAAGCAACTTGATGTTTGCCTGTGTGTGTGTGTGTGTGTGTGTGTGTGTGTGTGTGTGTGTTTTCTAACCTTGTCTTCCTTGTGTTCTGCTCGGCCCTTTTCCCTGGTATATCTGTGTGTATGTGTGTTGGGATGGAAGTTAGGGAGTGAGTAAAGGGATATCGTATTCAAGAAAGGGGAACTTACCATCTAATATCCATTCAATGCCCCTGAGGTCACGATTTGCTTTGCTTGCATGATCTACCTCCTTCCTGATTGTCATTGTCCTACCGAAAATCAGGATAGGGTAGAGTCTCTTTGACCAAGAAAACTCTGCTGTTCCTAGTCTGATAATTGCGTCTTGGTGGTGGGACCCACTGCCGGTGACCTGTGCCTTGACCATTGACAGCAGCTGGACACGCGCTGTTTTCAGAGATATATACTGGCAACCCCAGATTCCAGGCATGTAGGACCAGCGTCTGTGTACAGACCTCGAACAGCTGCTGGGGAGGGTGGGAAGAGTAGAATTTATCTAGTATCACAAGGGGGATGATGTTGAAGAGTAGAATTTATCCAGTATCACAAAGGGGGATGATTTGACTTTTAGAAAACTTGTAGGTGGTTAATATTCTTCTCCTCCCAAAAGGATCTGTCTTTTATTTGCCATAATCAGCTTTTTAGGTCTTGGCACTCAACATGGAGCAACTGCCTCCTTGCCTGTGGTCCATTTAGGATCTCCTGCTTGGCCTCTTTAGGGTTTCCTAGCGTCTGTGTTTTGTTCGCAGGGCTGAAGCTGTAGATCATTAGAATGGACTTAGCTCAGGGCAACTGCATGTGATGGGTGAGATTGCATCTGGGGAAGGCTGCCTGCTCTCAAGATAAGCGGCTGTTTTTTATTTTTGCTCTTTTCTGATGAGATATTCCCCCCCCCCATTTTTCTGCTCAGTTAAAATATAGGCCTAGTGTACGAGCAAACAGAGCCTCTGCCCTGGGATTTAGAGGGCACTGCTTTTATTGTTCTCTGTTCAGCCCCTGTTATGGGGTGAGGAGACTCCTGGGCCTCTGAGTCCAGAGTCTCCCTTTATAGATCAGTTTCAGGTACCTGGAAACCCAAAATATGCTGTTCGGATGGCTGTGGACCCACTTTTACAGCCTACATGGACCTTTGGACCCATCTTCCTGAGGGCCTTTGTAGCCAC
Organism: Stenella coeruleoalba; assembly: GCF_951394435.1. Lineage (NCBI taxonomy): Eukaryota > Metazoa > Chordata > Mammalia > Artiodactyla > Delphinidae > Stenella > Stenella coeruleoalba. Next base: position 51,207,959 of record NC_137156.1, read on the forward strand.
TGGTCTATGGGCCTGAGGGGTGGCGAAGGGACAGCCGTGTATGTGTGGGGTGTGGGGGGGTGTGAGTGTTAAAACTTGGGTGTTTTACATGTCACAAGGTCCCTCTTGGTGCCAGATGAAGCAGCCAGTGGAAAGAGGAAGGTAGATTGTTGGCCGGGTTTGGGACAGTGTTTCCCCAGTTCCAGGGCTGGTCTCTGAGCAGGTCAAGAGTTTGAAGTTGAACTTGGTCTTTTCTAAGACGTTATGGAAGTGCATTTGTCAATCAAGGTAGAAGGATAAAACCTACTTGATCGAACGGTTTGTCAGTGTGATTTATAACTTTCAATATTCTGACGTGTGGTCTGTGGGCCACCATTTGTCCCCCCGCCCTGGGTCTTCCAACACTGGGGATTGATCTGCACCAACAACACACCTTTGCAGAGGTGTTAGGTACAAAATTAGTTATTGTTGATTATATCATATTTTCCCTGGAGTAGAGAATTTGCTCATTAATGAAAAAGCTAAGAGTTTGGCTGTAATCATAGTGGTGTATTTCCTTGGGGAAATTCAGTTTTTCATGGCTTGTCTTTTCCTGCAGGAAACTTCAGCTATATTCATTTGACTTGTTCTATCCAGGATTTCACTTACACAGTTTCTTTAAGATTTCCCAGTGCCTTGGTTGCATTTCCTCTGGGTATTGGGAACATGAGGCCTCCTCAAGCCTTCTTAAGGCCTTCTCAAGCCTTTTTAAGGAAACAAGAATATCAGAACAGATAAAGAAGTAAAAAGCTGTTAAGATACTGTACAAGGTATAGGATTGTGAAAACTGCATTGCAGGGAGCTGGGGGCTTGGCAGAACAGCCATGAGTGTCTTTGAAGGAAAATACAGAGTCAGGTTCGTATTTTCAATATTTGCCACTTTATCTGTTAAAGTTGTAAATCGTCATGGAGGATTTATTGGCTGTGGCAGGAAATTCACTCTGCTGCTTTGTGGATGACTGCTGGTGATCCTAAAACTCTGCAGAACTTGCCTATGGAAGGAGACGACAGTGGCTTATGCCGCTCTGAATGGTGTTAATATCTCGAGGAAGCTTCACTCCAGAGATTTTGTGGGCAGATTTCCTGATAATGCATAGTAATGATTGTAGCTGCACTAACTGCTGCTGCCTGGACCATGCTGAGCGCTTCACGTGTATTATTTAACCTCCAAACAACTCTACAAGGTCGGCTTTATGATGCTTATTGTAAGTCCTCTAGAGATCAGGGAAATTAAGGCCACTCAATTAGCAAATGATTAGGCAGGGGTTGAACCCGAGATGGTCTGGTTTGGGGACCTAGACCCTAAGTGCTAGGCTCTACTGGACCAGGCCGCCTCGATTGATACAAACCACTTCTCCATTATAGCGTGGGTGCTGGGAGACTCTAGGGGTTAAGAGAAATAATGGTGAGATCCAACATTTTTCTAAGGCTTTGGTGTTTTTCATATGTTATCCCATGTAATTTCTTTAGGTAAATAAAATAACGTTTGATCCATACACCAGGTGGTCAAATGTTAGGCCTGTCTTGTGACCTTGATGGGAAAATGAAATATACATATCAGGTGATACAGTCCTGGCTGAATCATGCCATAGTTATGCCATCAAGGAATTTAGTAGGTATTCTGAATAGAACAGGCACTTTATTCGGAAGAATTGGGGGAATTCAAGGATGCATAAGTAGGTGGGGGTTATATATGGTGTGCCAATGTGGATTTACCATGATGTGGATGGAACCTCAAGGCTTCTCCCTGCTGCAGGCCCCCCTTCTGGCTCTGGGAGGGGCCCTGGCAATGTGGTTAACGAGTGTTATCAAGGTAGAGAATATTTAAGATATCTTGCGATGCCCTGAATATTACAGCTCACCTGTAAAAGCAACTTCGTAGGGGTTTTCCCAAATTTAGAGGCAACCCAAAACATTTATATGACATTACTTATAATGAGTTATGAAGCTGGAAAAAACTTCCAAGTTATCTCAAGAATAAATTTACAAATTCTGATCAACAGTTCTAGAGGAAAGATTGAATTATTTTAAATTTTCTCTAAAGAGAATATCGTGGAATATCATTGGTAGAGGTGATCAAAGAGAATGTAACCAAAAAATGTAGCAATAATATTTCAGAGGTGTATCAGGCAGTTAATTAATAAAAATATTTGTTTTCTTTTAACTTTTATATTTGTGGTATCTGCAGCTTCTTAAAATTTGTAATGTGTAAGATGCCACTCTAAATATTCTCTTTCATACCTACATTTCTATTCTTAATTTTTATATTCTTTTTCTTAACGAGTACCCCTGAAATTTATAAGCTTCGACTTCCGCAAGACCTGACTACATGCCTGATGGCAGGATTTGCTGGTTGGCTTAGAAAATAAATTCAAAGTCCTCCTCACTCCCAACCCCATCCAAATACTCTGGAGTCTGCATTGTTACATCACCAAACCAAAGCGTTTTTTTTTCCTAGTCTCTTCATCACTTTCCTAGTTTAGAGGCCCCATACCAAACAGAAAAGAAGTTGCCGATATGTAATTATCACAAAACCTTGATCTTGAATGATCTAATCCAGCTCTGACCCTTAGTTTGAGATTAAGAATCTGCCTCGGAGACAGCTGGTGAAGATTAAACCCTGTCATACTGGCAGTCAAGGTGTCTGGGGGACCTGGTTACCTCCTTTGGTCTCCCTGGGTCTCATTTTTCTTCTGTGTATAGTGACAAGCACTGACCTAGATGAGATTTTTAGCTTTTTATGTTCCAAAATGTTTCATTCTGGATGTTAGTAAAGGAAATCATTGTTGTTGGCTTAGAAAGCATAATCCTTAGCTAATCAAAATAGAAAACTATCGAACGTCATCACAGGTTGGAACTAACAAATACCACAAATATCCAATTGGAGTTTGTTGGAGACAACTGCTGTTTAAAAAAGAAACAGAAGCCACGTTTATTTTGAAATGTCCCTAGTGCAGGTGCCTGAGCAGACATCCTCACTAAAGAGCATGTTTACTGCAGCTCCCACTTTCTCCTTGCTGAAGAAAGGCTGTCTTGGTTTGGGTGGGAATACCATTTCTCTCTGGTTAATTGCAGTGTTTGCATCCTCTCCTTTCTTTGAGCTGGTGAGAATGTCTGTGAAGCATTTTCCTAAGTTAGAGAATTATGAAATGCTTTGCTATGTCTAGGAAAAGAGAGAAAGCCCTAAAGGAGCTTCTATGTTTTTTTGGGAAAAGAAAGGAAACTTGTCTGAGTATAGTCTTGTCTTGCCTTTCAAATATTTCTCCACCTCTTTTCTTAAAATATTCTCAGAAAAGACAGAATTTGCTCCAGATTGGCAGTTTTCAGACTGCTGTTTTAGGCAGGGGAGTAGCTGTGAGTCCTATAGTCGCATTTCTGTATAGTCAGCAGTGGAGGAATCTTCTAACTATTGCTTTGAATGACGGTCTTGTTGTTACAGCTCACTTTTATGTTTTATTCTCTAAAACCCATAGTATTAGGCAAAAAGAAAAAAAAAAAAAAGAGAAAGACCATATGTGAAAAGGGACAAAAACACCCAAAAGTAACATTTTGTATTCACTATTCTGGAATCCCTTGAAGTTCATTGTTCGTAAAATACTTTCTAACACTCTCAACACACCCTGGGCACTCTTACTTTCATTCTTATAATTTCTTTCTTGTCACCTCTTATTTATTCTAACCAGCAGCGGGCCAACCAGCCTTTTCCTCTGTTGCCCTCTTCTGTTTTCCATCGCCTCCCCTTGCAGCCCTGCTGGCTCTACTTTCTCACTCTCCAGGAGCCTCACTCTCCTTTTCACATCTACTTTTTATGACTTATAGTATGCCTTGAGGCCCGAATCTTGAGCTCAAAAATGATGCCTTTCTACCATGCCCTGATAACAGCAACTAAAGATGCTCCAGTACTTTACTACTCAAAGGGTGGTCCAGCCGCCAGCAGGATCAGCATCACTGAGGGTTATGGGAAATGCAGAATGTTGGGCCCCTCCCCAGACCTACTGCACTGAATCTGCATTTTAACAAGACCCCCAAGTGATTCGTGTGTGCATCGAAGTTTGAGAAGCACTGTTGTAACAGCATGAAAACCTTTCCACAGGGGTGTCAAGTGCAGAGATTTCAGTGTGTCAGATCAGACTTGTTTCTGTCACTGAGGAAGAGGATAGCTGCCCATTTTATGAAGGTGCTTCGATTCCTCCTCAGCTACAGGGCCCATTTTAACTGGGGGTAAGTAATGCTTTAAGGCTAGCAGGAGAGAGATTTGCTGAGGGCAAGTCAGTTAATGAGTGGGTTTTAACCCGTCTCTCTTCCCAAAGCATCCTTCTTGGCTGCTTCCTCCACTGACTGTGCCTTGACCACCAAGTGTAGCTCCCAGGAATCCTTTTCTCTGCTGAACTCACACCATTCATCATGTTTACTCCTTAGGTGTTTAATCACAGACCACCTTGACACCTGTTTGGAGCTATTACACCTCGGCATTGCTTAAAATATGTCGCACTCCCTTGTATACAAATGATGTCTCCAATAAATTACTGAATTAATGTCACGTTTTTCAGGAAGTGGTTCTACTTTTCAACATTAAAAAAAAAATCTTCTTTTGTCTTGAGAAAGTTATTTGGTCAGTGCTCAGTGAGGACTCAATTTTTCTTGAATCTTTCAACATTAATTTTAGACTGTTCTGAGAGCCCCACAGCTGGCTTTCTCACTGATGAGCTTCTGTATTTTACTCAACATAAGGCCATGTTTGCCCCTCAGTTACTTTTGTCTTCAAGAATTATGGGTCCCTGTCAGTTGCAACAACCGGTTCTCACAACTACTTTCTGATTTTTCCAAATAATTTTATTTTCTGACTTTTTTTTTTCTTTTGACATCTTACTTGGCAAAAAACAAAGACAGAAAACACTTCCCATTGCAACCTGGTCTCATGTTGCTTCCTGTTCCATCAGATCTCAACTTATTTATCAGAATAACTTTCAAATTTTAATACCTAGAGTCTCTTAATCAGACATTATTTACAACAGGAACACAGTTACAGGAAATGCATTTTTGCTCTTAAATTATGCTACCACAGTGCAAGTCTGAACTCCTGTTTTCTGTCATCTGTAAGGATCTCCTCGTTGGTTTCTGCCCACGGACACCCTTCATCTCTTCAATACACAATACGTCGCCATCAGTTAACTCTGCCCCTCAGGTGTCATGTTGAATAGGTGACCTGCGGGAAGCCTTCTGTGGATCCTCTCCATGGATCCTAGGTGATTGCGTGGCCCTTGTTTCCTTTTTGAGGTCAGGGCTGCACCCCTGGCTCCTAGGACACAGAGAAGGACCCCAGCATAAGTTAGATCACGGGAGGCCTGGATGGTGCCAGCCTCTCCCCCAGCCCCCTTTCTGACCTCGTGCATCCTCAGGCCCTGGTTTTACTCAGCTTTTCTAACCTGTGACCCTTCTGCTCCCCACGATTTTCCCATTCTCTCTTCATGCCCTACAGCACCTTTGTTCCTTTGAACCAACGCTTGGCCGAACCCCACTTCTTCTGTCAGGTCTGCAGTTGGATTTGTCCTATTTCTCCCCTTCACAGCCTCTCCATCAGGCCTGGCTTCCTCTCGGGCGGCCCTGGTGGGAAGCTCCCTGTGGCTGGACGTGTGTGTGTTTTAACTCCCTTCCTAGAAGGAAAGCTCTTTGAGGGAGAACAGTCTGTCTGATTCTTCCCTGGCGCTCAGCATGCATTGTCACTAAAAGATTGTTGCTGTTTGGAATTCGTTGCTTTTAAAGGCCAGGGACAGTGCTTATAAATCCAACATGGCGGTGACAAGTTTTTTTTTTTTTTTTTTTTTTTTTTGGGCTTGTGGGCTTGTGGGAAATCTCGAACGTTCTGATTTGTGTAAGTTGTTCTTTACAGTGGAGGTTTTCTGTGTGTTCAGCCTTTACTTTCTGTGAATTCAGGGGAGCTGCAGTCTGGGGGTGTGGAGGGCTGCTGTTTTTCCATCCATCACAGCCTGCCTTTGATTCATTTATGTTCTTGTGTGCATCTTTTAGAGGGCTCAACGTGTTGTGACCACAGAGGCCAGGAAAAGTCAGAAAGCAAATCATACCACCTGACTTGGGACGGGTTTTTTTGTTTTGTTTTGTTTTTTGGGTTTTTATTGCCAGTCCTGCCTTTCATTTTCTGACTCGTAGGTTATCTCCTGTGTTGGGATGGCTGGAGAAGGGGCCGTTGAATAGAGGGGTATTGGGGCAGTGGAGAGCGGCTGAAGACATCTTTCCACCTGCCTGATGCAAAACATCCCATATACAGGGGGACTCCTGGTTGCACTTTTGGGAAAGCCCTGGTAAAACAGCGCGTGCTCAGGAGACTTAGGTAGGAAGGCTGCCTTAGATGGGCGCTTAATACGGATGGGTCTCCAGAGAAGGCCTGGAAGGTCTCAGCACCTCCATCACTGTGGTCTCCACAGCCCCCTGCTGTCTAGACTCCATCGCTAGTGTGCTTCCTGGGTCAGCACGGCTTCCAGACACGTCTCCCCTCCTTTCCAGCTGAGTCATCACCCCTGAACCCTCCTCTGTGGAAATTCTGGGGCAGACTTCATAAAATTATGTAGACATGCATTAGCAATGCCCTCTCTGCTTTATCCATGGGGGAAAAGGAGGCGAAATAAGAAATTTGTGTCTTAATATTTCTGTGGCACTGACTAGGCAGAGAATACGTTGTTTCTGAATTTTATTTTATTAATTTTTTTATACAGCAGGTTCTTTTTAGTTATCTATTTTACACACATCGGTGTATACATGTCAGTCCCAATCTCCCAATTCATCCCACCACCACCCCTACCCTACCACTTTGCCCCCTTCGTGTCTATACGTTTGTTCTCTACATCTGTGTCGGCAGACAATACTTTTAATTTGATGTACTGTTGGTGAGCTCTCAAAACTGTTGAAAACATGAATCTTCCAAGATTTTGATGGTGGTGTTGGTGGGGATGTTTGTGGCAATTATAGAATCACTTACATTTATTCAGCACTTTGCAAAGCAGTTTGTCAAACTCAGAGTGTTTCCTGTTACCAGTTTGTGAATGAAATGTGTCTTGTGTCTTCAGGGCCCAGGAGGGAATCTGGTTTCTTAACAGTTCAGTGGTTACTTCTTGAATAACTGTTGGAGCTCCAACGAACTTGAACCCCCTCTGCTCTAAGCCTGTTGGCTTTGCTTTTCTTTTGTGTAAAAGCAATGGACTGAATGTTAGGTGTCTATGTTACTTGTGTTCTGCCAGTCAAAGCAGTTTTGTTCTTCTCTGTATGTCTTTATTTATACATTTAGCTTTAGGTTCTGGAAAATGAAGCCCCAGACAACACCTGACCTCTGATACAATGGTCTGTTTTGATGATGACCCATACTCTAAAATAATTTATGTTCAGGAGAGTTTTTGGAGCAAGCCCCTGAAAAGTCTTGGCACTTTTCTTAAATCATCTTCCCAGGTTACACAAGAAGCCCATGGAAGCAGACATGGCCATCATGCTTTCTCAGTTGAAGAGTCTTGAAGTTATAAGAAAACCAAGAGATGAGTGAGGGTGGATAGTTGAGGACTGTGCTGGTTGAAAGCAGCCGCATAAACCTCAGGACACTATGGGCTTGCGTGCCTTTTATCAGCAGTGACCAGGGCTGCAGTGGAAGGACCCTATTTCAGCGAACATTTCTGCCAACCACCCTCTGGTGCTTATCTCTTGGGAATGTATACTGTGTCTTTCATTGTTAAAATAGCCGTTAAATGAAAATTAAAAGCACAACAAATGTTGTAAAACTAGTCATTTACTTACTTGTCCAGGCAGATGGAAAACTAGTGCCAGGGAACCAGAAAAGAGAAGTGATTTGAATAACTTTACTATAATTGAGACTGATGGGGGAAAGAACACCAGTGGAAAAAATCTAGTCAGATAACTTTGAAGAAAACATATTGACCATGTCTGATGATAATAGTTTTTTAATAATCCCATACGTTCATAGAGTGCTTTGTTACCTGTAAAACACTTTCCCTTGCCTGTCACCTGTAACCTTGGAAACAACCCTCTGAGATGAGTCTAGTAATCCCATTTGACATACATGGAAACGGAGGCCCAGAAAGGTGAAACCACCCGAGGCATCATAAAGTATCATTTGTCTTTTCATCATTTTACTGTTTTTAGTCATTGTATTCCCTCGCCGCTTAATATCTAAGTAAATATAAGATCAAAACTCTGGTCCCATTGTGTTTTTATGTTTCCGTAACTGAATTGCAAAAGAGGGGATGGAAGGGTTGGCATCAGAAGCCTCGTTGTTTTGCCTTGAACCTGAGAAGCCGCATTTAGGACTGGAGCATTACCTTCTGCCAGACATTTCTTTGAGGGTTTTGTCCACCAGTCTTACTGGAGTTCAGACTGTGTCGTGAGTCATTTTCTTTTTCCCCTTTTCTTGTGGGGACAGTTTCTCTTTTAAACACCATGCGGTCTGCTTTCTGAGGGTCATGTCACCATTGTCAGGAGGCAGATGTTGCCATTTATAAAAACCTGTGGCCATTGCCCCAGTCCTGTAGGTTTGCTCTTCCCCAGAGCTTCGAGGTGCATGACATGGTCAGGGATATGGGGGTCTTTACGTAGGAAGGCCCAGAGGTCAAGGACTGTCTGGGGTTCCTTCACAGATCTTCTTAAAGATGGATGTCTGAAAAAGATGGAAGGGACAACAGGATTGTGTAGACTGGCAGAACACGAGTGACATTAGACATGTAATGTTTAGTCAAATTGCTTTGATATTAAAGAAGTTATACCTTGAGGAGTAGCGAAGACTGTGCCTGTGACTGTGACATTTTGAAAGTATTTGGTAAAAAAATGACCTCTTGGCAGAAGCATTATTCAGGCTGCCAGCGCGCAAAGCTAATTTAGATTCCTGCTTCCTGCACCGTGCTCTATATAAACGTTATTTTCCCCACAACATAGAAAAAGAAGTTGGGTTGTGTTGTTGTTTTAATTAATTTCGGTTAAGGAAACGCATTAAAGCAGCCCCGTCTGTCACATGAACCTCTTTTTCTCCCCCACCAGATCCATCAGGATGACTTCCTGGACTCAGGACCACAGATCATTCTGATCCTTCCTCCTCAGTGAATGTTTCCTAGAACAGATGAGCTTCTTTACATAATGACTGGGTTCATGAATTTATATTAAAATTGGAGAGATTGTCTTCAAACTATAATACATTTCAGTGTTGCCTTTTATGCACTTTCTTTTTTAAAGGGATTTTGTAGTAAATCCTCTGGAATAATACCTTTTATATAATCCTTTTTAAAAATTATTGTTTTTACATACTGATTCCTGTGAATGCAAATGTAATTGTACTAAGGAAAATACTCACATTTTGAACATTTCAGAAATGATCCTTCTTTAGACCTATCATATAGATGCTGCTCAATATATGTTTGTTTAAATAGAACGAAAAAGAAAAACATCACAGACCAGGAAGAGAAATTACATTGCAGGAACATGTTGACTTAAAACTTATCTTTTTTGTGTGTTTTATCTACTTAGCTTTGTGATTTTCTGAAGGAAAAGCTTATCTACAACTGTTAACTCTGATCTAAGGAACTGTGTATCTTATTAACTTCTTTGCTAGTTTCTCTAAAGGGAGATAAACTTTCTCACGTTCGTCTCCTTGAACTCGCTATTCATTTTGCCTCCTGGGGTCAGAACACTTGAGAAATTCAGCTTTCTCAGGAAGCCTGCTCCTCAGATCTTTCAAACAGACCTTCCTTTAAGCTTATTGTCCCCTTGGTGATTGGCAGAGGATTTCCACCCTTTAAATGATAGTAAATTGTAAAATCTGTGCTTAAAAATTAATCTAAAAATGATCTTCCTGGAAGGAATTTGTACAATAGCAAACGAATGCCTTGGGGCCATTGTGTTTATGATTCGTGCCTCATCCCAAAAAGATTTTTTATGAGTCACTAAGATTGCTTGGGTTGGACTTGACCCTACCTGTATACATTTATAATAAGGTACAGTATTAATGCAGTCTGTGATTTTCCTAACAGCAGGCCAAGTGGGGAAACATGGCTGGTAGGCCTGGCACCTCTATCCGGTACTGCCATGCCTCCGTCTCTACGCCCTAAGTTTGTCCCCAGTGAGTTCTTCACTCCATATAGAATAAATCCTCCCTGAACGGTATTTATTTTTTTAATTCTGGCTGCACATTAGAATCATCTAAGGAGCTTTTAGATGCCTGAGCCAAACCCCTAAAAGTTCCAATTCATTTGCCCTGGGGTCGGGCCCTGGCATCAGTATTGTTTCAAAAGATGCCCAGATGATTCTCATGTGGAACCCACTCAGCTAGGTTACAAATGGAGAATTTGATCAAGAGACTTACTTGATGTCTCCTAGCAAAGAAGTACCATTTTTTAGATTCAAAAGCTCACGTCTTCTGCCTTTAAATCCTGTATAACAAGAGCAAGGTTTTGTTATAGAGCTGTAGGAGAATCAAAATCCCTTTACTTCTGGAAACTCACCTGCAGAGTGTGGTAAATACAGGCCTACCTCACCATAAAGGTGGTTAAAAGTCAAGGCCAAAGGAGGCAGAACTCTCTGGGTTGGGTTGGAGATTGATGACCTTCCAAAGGGGGAAATGGTTGAGCTGCATCTGAAGGGCTGAGTACCACTCAGTGGCACCACTGTCCATTTGTTAGCCAGGGTCACGCTTCTGCGTTTGCTGCAAGGAAACGGGAAGCTGGGAAGACGCCTGCCTGTGATGTGTGCCCACCGAACACACAGAGGCCGTCCTCCAGCTCCCCGACGGCAGCCAAAGTGGGCATCAGCCTGTTGTGGACACCAGGCCTCCTTGGAGAAGCCATTCTCCTGGTCACAGTCAAGCTCACAGCTGCTGGCAGAGGCACTGAACTCTTTCCGGGGCCTGGGCAGGCACCTTGGGGGTGATCCCTTGGCCTTGCACAAGTAGATCTTGGCAGAAGGTAGAAATGCCAGGGGTGAGGAAGGCAGAAGGCGTTAACATATCAAAGGGTTTCTGATAATGGGTTTTTTAGCAGAAAGATAATCAGATTATGGGGGCCTTCAATGCTAGGCCATGTTGTTTAGGCTTAATTCTCCAGTCACTAGCAAATCATAAGTAGGGGCATGTCATCCTAAAACCATTGCAAGGCCAGGAGTGTGTGATGTTCAGGCAGTGGACCCCTTTCTTCTTTTCCCATCAGGCTTCTGCAATAAGCAGAAGGCAGGGGAGCCCGTCACAACCTCCCTACGCATCAAGTCAGCTCCTGGACCCTTATTTCTGACCCCATGGTGGGGATAGGGTTCCACCAGCAGTAGCATTTCATGATTTTTAAAAAAAATATATTTTAAAAAAATTTATTGAAGTATAGTTGATATACAGTGTTGTGTAATTTCTGCTACACAGCAGAGCGATTCAGTTATCATGTACATATTATTTTTTATATTCTTTTTCATTATGGTTTATCACAGGGTATTGAATATAGTTCCCTGTGCTATACAGTAGGACGTTGTTGTCTATCCATTCTATATGTAATTGTTTGCCTCTACTAACTCCAAACTCCCAATCCTTCCCTTCCCCAAACACTTCATGATTTTTTAAAACAATAGTTCCTTCATTGCACCTCAAAAGATATATAGGGAAGCTCTTAAAAGTCCCAGAACCTTCGGTATCCCCACATATCCTTAGGTTCCATCTAGCCCTTACTCCACGCACAGCCTGCTGACTCCTCTGAAATATGGTGTGAAAAAACAAACAAGGGCACAGATTCATTAATTCCAAGGGAGCACTTTCTTTTACCGAGTCTCACTCATGGATATTTTCCTGGCATGTCCGCACCACGGGTAACTCAAACATACACTCCATACTTTTAGAAATCTAAAGAATTTAGAGTTTCAATTGAGGAGAGCCTCAACGGAATCCTTTTATCATATCTGATGCCATTTGAATGGGCCTGAGCCCGGGGAGGTTGGTTTGTTTGATTGTACAATATACATAAACCTCTGCAAGGAATTCACTAGAGAAGGATGCCAATAGCCCAGAAACGTATTCGGGGAGCTTTTTACTTCATAATCTCCATGATGTTACTGGGACGAATTATTTAGCTGTCTTGGTGAGCAGCACTGTTTGGTAGAACCTTCTGCAGTGGTGACCGTATCTTATATCTGCACTGCCCACCGTGGGTACCATTAGCCACATATGGCTTGAAATGTGGTAGGTGCAACTAAGGAACTGAATTATGTTATTTTATTTCAATTAACTTAAATGTAAATAGCCACATGGGGCTGTTGGCTACCATAATGGACAGGACAGTCATATCCTTGAAATTCCCATTCTCCTCAAGTCTTCCAGTGAGGATAATCAGGTCATTTCTTAGGGGAACAGATTGAATTATTTGTACCTTTCCATTCCTGTCCTTTGGAATTAGAGACTGTCTCTGTCCTGGATCCATGATATCCTAATGTTTATGGAAATACTCAATAGCAATACACTCTAATTATAATACCCTCTTTTCAATACACTCTAATTATAATACCCTCTTTTATTATCTGTGTTTTTAGTTTTAATCTTTAAAGGGCTGGACAAATAGTGTCGTCTTGCAGGAGGAAAATACGCTTAAGGTCTCTGCCCATGGAGAGGTAGGGATTATAAACCATTCCTGCTGGAAAACGAGGTAGAGAAGTTAAAGAGGCAGGTAGAAATCTCAGGGAGAAAACTTGCTCTGAAGGAATGCTTTTCATTGGGTTCAGCTTCCTTCAAAAGCGTCCAGTGGAAGTGGCTTCCCAGAGGGCACTGGGATTTTTCCCCTGTGAATAAATTCTCCCCGCTTGGTCACCTCTCTGCTGTGTTCTTCTGGGAACTCACCCTTATTTGGCGTGCTGTGACTTACACCCTCCCAAAAACCTTGAAAAAAAAAAAGGCCAGTATTTTTCCTGAAATGTTCATTTCCTTGCTGTAGGCTTATGTGGGCTTTGAATGGAAACATGATCTGTGTGCCTCGCTCTGCATTTGGTTCCAGCCATTGAAATGGGGTTTAATAAGAACTTAGGAGTCAGATGGGCCTTATTTTGTGAGCAGTGTATTGTCTTGGGTAGAGGGATTTGCATCTTGAGAGGTGGCGCCAGCTGACTTGAGCCCTCCCAGGTGCCAGCTTGTTGCAAACCTAGTTTGGTCCATTTTTTTCTCACTTCTGGAACCTTCTCCACTGCCACTCACAGCTTATGGGTTTACTCTGGAACTCTAGTCCCTATCCCTGACTGTCTTCTGTCCCTTCCTCAGCTGTAATACTGCAGATGGCCAATCATTTAATATAAAACACATTCCTTATGAAATCAGGATAGTCAGGATCGAGCTTTAATTTCCAAGGACATCTTAGCCAGTATGCACATCTCTCCTGGGGGGCTTCTTTTCTGGTTCTGCCCTGCTTCTCCTTCCATATCCCTTGGAGCCTTTGATTTCAGAGCTCCTTTTCCAAGGAACCCAGGTCTTTTTGGATTTCTTTAGATCAGTGTTGTCCAGTTGACCTTGCTGCTGTGATGAAAAATGTTCTAAATCTAGTCTGGCCACATGCGACTACTAAGCCTTTGAAAATGGCTAGTGCTGCTTGAAACTGGAGGTGTGATTTTATTTAACTTTAGTTAATTTAATTCAAAATGTCAGCAGCCGTGTGTGCTCCTGGCACTAGGTTACAACAGTGCAGCCCCTTATAATGTCCTTGAACTTCAGAACAGTGCGTCGGAAAGAAGCACCTTCTCACAGCTGCCCCTGGTCCTCCACCTTTGTGAGCCAGCTCTTCCTGGGAAAGAAACTCTCTTTGACTTCTTTTTAAAAAATGTTATTGAAGGGACTTCCCTGTGGCACAATGGTCAAGAATCTGCCTGCCAATGTAGGGAACACAGGTTCGAGCCCTGGTCTGGGAAGATCCCACGAGCTGCAGAGCAACTAAACCCACGTGCCACAACTACTGAGCCTGTGCTCTAGAGCCCGTGCGCCACAACTACTGAGCCCGCGTGGCACAGCTACTGAAGCCCGCGTACCTAGAACCCGTGCTCTGCAACAAGAGAAGCCACCGCAATGAGAAGCCCACGTATTGCAACAAAGAGTAGCCCCTGCTCGCCGCAACTAGAGAAAGCCCACGCACAGCAACGGAGACCCAATGCAGCCAAAAATAATTAAAAAAAAAAATTTATTCAAGTATAGTTGATTTACAATGTTGTGTTATTTCTGTACAGCAAAGTGATTCAGTTATACATATACATTTTTTCATATTCTTTTCCATTATGGTTTATCACAGGATGTTGAATATAGTTCCCCATCCTGTACAGTAGGACCTTGTTGTTTATCACTCTTTGACTTCTGAACTGACTTCTTTATACAGCTAATGTTGACTAACCAATCCTCGTGGTTTTCATTTTCTTTAAACTCTGCCATGACTATTTATACCCTCCATGCCTGGGTCCAATACATCTTTTTCCCCTGTTTCCTCTGTGAGCATATTTTTATTCCTATTCCAGCAAATACGTATTAATTTTTTACAAATGAGAGGAATTTATCAGGAGGGTAGAAGGTTTCTCTTGGAACCTAAGGAAGGGATATGAAACTTGACTTTAGAAGGCTAAGGGAAACAGAAAACTGGAAACAGTAAGTGTTTATGGAGGACCAACTACCACGTGCCAGGCAGTGTTCACGATTCTGGAGCATGAAGTCTGTGTGTACAAGTGAGTAGAGAGTGATGGTTGTCACACCCCTGTCGGAAAAAGGCAGATGTCTGGGGCAAGAACGTTCTGGTTGGAGGGAACAGCAAGTTCAAATGCCCTAAAACTAGAGGCCGCTTGTCACCTCCCCACGCCCACCATCTCTCATCTTTACTTCTCTCTTTTTACATTTATAGACACACGTTTTTATATTGGACTCCACAAGAAATGGAGCCAGACTGCAGCTCCATTGGTGTTGGTAAAAAGATAGGACTAAGATGGGTAAGAGACTGTGAAGTGGAGTCAGAAGGTACTTTCTCGGTTACCTCTGGGGCTATGTAGCTCTTTACACATCTTGGCCTTCACTCCAGCACTGGGTAGGTTTAATGAATGAGATTATTTGACTGCAAATCAAAGATGCCAAAGTTAGCTGCACACGAGAGCTTGCTTAAAAAGTCTTCTGAAGAACGAGAAAGTATTAGTTTGACTTCCTAATCAAAGGTGATTCACAACATGTCATAGTTGAAGTTGTGTACTCCACCCTTAGCCCTCGTACTGAATGGTATTTCGGTATGTAAAGGTGGCCATCACCCATAGCTGGGAGCAGCCCATTGGATTCCAGTACCAAGTGAGAAGACGCACTTCCAGGGCTTTGTGGTTCTCATTTTTCCATATTAAAATGACTGCTGGATGAATAAAGAAGATGTGGTACATATATACAGTGGAATACTACTCAGCCATAAACAGAATGAAATAATGCCATTTGCAGCAACAAGGATGCAACTAGAGATTATTATACTAAGTGAAGTAAGTCAGAAAGAGAAAGACAAATACCATATGATATCATTTATATGTAGAATCTAAAATACGGCACAGATGAACTTATGTACAAAACAGAAACAGACTCATAGACATAGAGAACAGACTTTGGTTGCCAAGGTGGGGGGGGGGGAGTTGAGGATGAGCAGATGCAAACTATTATATATAATATGGATAAACAACAAGGTCCCACTGTATAGCACAGGGAACTATATTCAGTGTCCTGTGGTAAACCATCATGGAAAACAATATTTAAAAAAATTTATATATATATAACTGAATCACTTTGCCGTACAGCAGAAATGAATGCAACATTGTAAATCAAATAGACTTGGTTAAAATAAATTTAAAAAGTGAAATAAAATAAAATGAGTGCTGGGATCTATCTTGGCCCTCCTGCAGCCTATTGACGATCAAACATCATCATGTAAATGCTGCTTTTTCTTCTCAACAGCCTGAGTGGGACTGTCAGGGCTGGGAGGGCTATTGACTTCTCACTCATTGGAAGATATAGCATCGTACAGATCGCAGCTACTTACCTCCCCAGAGCCCTTCACACTGTTTACTGCAAATAACAGGCAGGTCATGACAGCCACACGTGATGCCCAGGAAGGGCAGAGACCACCTCACTTTTCTCATCCAGCTGCACTGTGAGAAAACAAGCCAAGTTGCCCAGTTTAAGGGCAGATTCTCAGATTTTGTTTCAGATTTCCTACACTTTGTTGTCCTTTCTTGAAGGCTTAACAATGCTTGAAACTTGTTTCTTTTTCGTTTCACTTCCTCTGCTTGAACAACATGTAGGGGGAGGTTTAAAAGTGGGCCGTGTTATCTTAGAAACCAAACCGAATCTCCGCGTGCTTTTTGCTCTTCTTATGCCAGCGAGTCAAGGGTCGTTCGGCTGCGCTAATCCATTCAAAGTACCCCCTACACACAAGTTCTAGAATTGGGTCCCTGTTAACATAATGCTGAGACTAGGAGTGCTTTTTACTTTCATTTCCTTAAAATTGACTGTATTTCTTTTCCTTCATTTGCATTTTGGGGAGAATCAGCCTTAAATAGATGGCATCGTGGCAGGAGCTTGATTTTGAATTTTGGCCTTTTAACTCAGCCAACATTTATGGACCCCCCAGTATGTGGCCCACCTGGGCTGAGGCTGTCTGTCCCGGAACAAGAGAGGTGACAGTCCTGCCCTCATGAAGCTGCCAGCCTCAGCTAGTTATTTAAACACTTCCCTGTTCTGTAAATGGGAACAGTCATACCAATCTTTCATTAACTGTCACACGTAATCAAGGCATTGAGCAAGCAAAAGGCTGTTTTTGTATAACCATACCTGTTATTAATGGTTATCATTCAAGCTGATCCCAGAGAATGGATCCAGGGTAACCATAGATGTTTCTAATGCTGAAGGTTGTTGTTTGAAACTTTACAGTTAAAGTGTCTGTTCTAAATCAGAATTTCCTCCACATCCCCTGTTAAGGTAGAGGAGATGCCTATAGGGGCTGAATGGAAAGTGATCCTCTGTCACCTGACAGCATTTTCCTTCCCTCCAACCTTATGATGCACGAATGACACTGTAGTTTTGTTCTTGGAAGACGGGTCAGCTGCCCTGATCAGGTTTAAGTCTGTGCACATGAAGCGGGGATGTGGTCCTTCATCAGCGTGCTGAGAAGTGGCACAGTTGATTTCTTCATTAGCAGAGAAAACAAAACAACGATAGTCTTGAAGCCATTTTTCTTATATAAACGGAATCATGGCATCTCATGCTGTTTAAGTAGGGGTGCCAGGTCAGTGCTGGGACATGTTTGAATTACTCAGCTTTCATGACTTTGGGGGTGGAATTGTGAATACTTTCCAAAATGAAAAGGACCTTAAAAATCATCGTGTTTGACCCAGTATTTGACTGGCAGAGGAGGGGCTGAATGCCCTGGAGCCTGGAGCCAGCTGACTGTCATCTGGAGCTTTCTCCACTCCCAGCCTGGACAGTTCTCCAGTATGACTCGGAGAGCAGTAGCCCCTCATTAATTTTTAGGAGACTAAATGGCCTCAAGGAGAAGAGATTAAGGACTGTTGCTTTCCATACATCTGAATGGCATTCCTTCTTAACTAGACACTTAAAAATCTAGTAAAGTTGCTGCCAGTGTCCTCCAGTTTTCTGGTCAGCTGTGAATCTAAGTGTCTGGGTTTTGTTTCCTTTCTTTCTCAAAGAAAGCCAATCATAAGCTTATTTCAACATGTTAGAATTCCAGAGTCTTAAGGCGCCTCCTTGCCTCCCCGTCTCTGAGTGTCAAAACTCACTAATTTTATCAGCACGTTGTCAGGTAACACACTAGGTGTCGCAAAGCCAAAGCAGATCAGCTCTGGCCTGTTGCATGTTGTGCAAGGGTCAGCAGAGGATTGGAGAACTGAACTTGATCTTCAACTTACTGCCTATTTGTGAGACCTAAGCTGGTTATGAACAATATTGTAAAACCAGGTTATTTGGTTCTAGAAGGGTTGTTTAAAGACCCTAAGCACTCCTGGGAACTTTACAGTAACAATGACTGACTTCATTCTATCTCTTTGAAAGCTCTGGATCATCGCAGTAACAAAAGTTATTATATTTCAGTTTGTCTGTTTACTCAAATGTCCTGAAAGATTTCTTAGAAGTCATCAAACTGCTGCATTCTATTGATAAGTGGGAATAGATTTACCAGACTCTTAATTGTCTTGTCATTGTCATGCCTTCCCTGTAATTTTCTTTTGGGAGAGAGAGCATTGCCTGCCCTGTTCCTTTTCTCTCCAGGGAGTGCTTGTGTGGCACTTTTTACCGTCTAGACAGTTTTCACATGTACGTCAAGCATGTTTTCTCTTTGTCTTGACCCTAAAAAGTACCATTTCATAGATCAAGAAACGGAGGTTCCAAGAAGTTAAGTGGCTGGCCCCCAAACCTGAACTCACACTCAAGTCTTTGACTTGAGAACTCTTGGACTTTACTAACCTGCCCTTATTATAGACGTATCCTAAAATAAAATAAGTGAAGTAATTGCAGAGAACCAAAGCTGTCTTCTAAGAAACATACTGCTCCCCCACCCTTACCTGCTCCCCTCAGCTCCAGCTGGCCACACTCAGTCTTTGCCTTCAGCTGGAATGAGTGTACAGCTCTGCTCTTAAACCTCTAGGGGAATCTCTATTTTCTTGTTCATATCAGGAGGGATGAGGGCTTACATATGACCTGTGGCTTTGTCTCTCCTTGGCTGTCTCTCATTGACGTTCCATAAGTTATTTCACCTCTTTGACCCTTAATCATCTATAAAATGATGATGACAAAATTACATGGCCTTTGTGATGAGTAAATGAACTAATCATTACAGCACTTAGCACTGGACTAAGCATTTGGTTTGCATCCAATAAATGGTGATAATAGAAATTATCATGTTGTTGTTATTATCATTTATCCCACACAGATCTGATTTCTAAAGGAGAAAATTTTCCTTTTCCTTGAACTGAAATGTGAGTATCCACATTAGAGAATAAAATGCATATTGGAAAATATCCATATTAGAGAGTTAATCATGAATTTTTACATTCCTGTGAAATCTCTAATATGGGAAGAGAGAATTGAATGGACATGTTAAATACTCATTTATGGTACGCTCAGGTGGCCAAAGGGGCAGGGGGTAGGAGACACAGGAGCGGCGGGGATGAGGCCGACTTAAGGAGGGGGCACCACCCCTCCCCGCCATATATGGTTGTCATGGGATGATGTTGCCTACTGTTGCCCAGTCTTTTTATTTTCTTAAGTGGAGTTGGAAATCCAGCTTTTCATGTGACATCGCCTCATTTTCAAACTTGGTTCACATTTGAAAAAGAAGAGAAGTTAAGCCAAACAATACCTCTGGGGGCTGTCCGCGCCCACAATCCCCGCATAGCGATCCTGGCTGGGCTGCAGCATCTCCCAGCCTGGTCCAGCCCCAGGCTGCTTCGTTGCCAGAAACCAAGCCTCTGAGACTCACCATCTGAAGGAGTATCTCTCCCAAGTGCAGTAGTGTTTCAGCCCTTTTCCAGATCACAAATATGGGAATCATCTGCTTTGACTGATATTTTCACATACTTCATAAAACTGTAATTGAAAAACCTTTCCGGCACCGGGCCTGCATCAGGACACTGCAGCCCATTTTGGAAGAGAGGTAGGGAAAAACCACCACAGAAATTTAGAAATGTAAAAGCTGGATCTCACAGGAGATTGATATTCCGACCAAATTCCTTGCTCGGTTGAAGCAAACGGCTCAACCCAGATGCCTATTTTTCTGATTCTCAAACAGTTGCTACCTTTTAAAAAATCCCTTCTTATCGGATTTTGTATTAGTTCTGGCATTTTGCATTCAGCTGCCTCAGCATTTTGAGTTAAAGTACTGTTTAATTCCTAAATAAATAACTTAATGGAAAAGCATATCTTTGGGTAAACCTTTTCCAAAGTTCTTTTGCCAAAAATCATTTTTGTGCAAGTTTTTTTATTTCCTGTAGGATCATAAGCATCTTGAAAAAAGAACCATGCCCTATTCTGTCCAACCTTTCCATAAAGGGTTAATTTGAAGGCTCTTCCAGAGCAGATAAATGATGCATGTTTGTGTATGTTGGCTAATATTTTTGGTAAGTAACAAATGATTTTAGCTGGATTGGAATGCGATAGTGCTCCATAAATCTTGTGCTCATTACCTTGCCTCTATCGGACTATTTACCAATGTTGTTTTGACTGTCACTAAGAGAGTTAGTTAATCATCTTTTATTTTCAATCATCTCTGGGTTATTTTCCTTGTTGCTACCGTCCACCATCCAAGTCATATCAACTGAGGGAGAATTGTTTTCTCAGTTACTATTACTAAATGTAAAGGGCCAATTTGAAAGCCCTTCCCAGCAGGAAAGTTATGGTTTTGACAGACTATGAATTAGCACCACAGTCTAATCTTCACTTGCTAAACTATCCTATGTGCAATGATACGGCTTCATTTTTTCAACTTTTTTCCTCAGCCCCAGCCCTGCATGCTCTTGGGTTTTGGCTCATTTCAGAAACTCTACAGTTAGGATTTGCCAGGTAAATGCACTGTTAAAATCAGCTTTCTCAGTGATAAACTAAAATTGGCAAGTATGGGTGGTGGTATTTGTTGCAGACTGCTCACCTCTGTCCAGCTCTCAGAAGGGTGTTTTATCCATGAGATCCCTGCTAAAGATGAAGGATCTCTATTAAAGCTGAGAGTGCTAAAAGTGTTTCAACTCTTTGAACAGGGCAGAAGTGCCTGTATTCTGAAATACTGCCTCTGGCAACAATGTAGATATTTCCATCTGCAAGAATCATTTTAAATGTTTGGGTTTTGTTACCTGATATGTGACCTGATTCTGGGACATATATCAAAAAAAAAAAAAAAAAAAGCAAATTCAACAACTTGTTTGAGAACTCAAACTGCATTTCATTCCTTAGTGATCCAAGGAATTCAGGGATAAGTAAGAAAACAGAGCATGCCTATTTGGGAGCTATTTGGAATTAGAGGGGCCGGGGAGTGTTAAATAGGGAAGGTGCAGGTGAAACTCCTGCTCAGTTATTTTATGTTTGTCACTGGAAAAAGCAATTATTTTTCCATTCAGTTACAGCTTGTTTTATACTATATATAACTCCTTTAACATTTCCTTGTAAATCAAAATTTAAAAATCCTAGTTCAAAGGCACAATCAAGGGACTTCCCTGGTGGCGCAGTGCTTAAGAATCTGCCTGCCAATGCAGGGAACATGGGTTCGAGCCCTGGTCTGGGAAGATCCCACATGCCGCAGAGCAACTAAGCCCGTGTGCCACAACTACTGAGCCTGTACTCAAGAGCCCGCAAGCCACAACTACTGAGCCCACACGCCACAACTGCTGAAGCCCGCGTGCCTAGAGCCCGTGCTCTGCAACAAGAGAAGCCGCTGCAATGAGAAGCCCGCACACTGCAACGAAGAGTAGCCCCCGCTCGCCGCAACTAGAGAAAGCCGTGTGCAGCAATGAAGACCCAATACGGTCAAAAATAAAAATAAATAAATAAAATTTAAAAAAAGGAACAATCAAGTTTTCCACTTAAAGTACTGTATTGAATTAATCCCTTTGAAACATCCCTTAATTCCTTAATTTGCTACAAATTTATGTTTATACAGTTCTTCTTAAAACCATCCATAGTGAACTGTTAAACTTATGAGCCAAAAAGGCTAAAAAAAAGAAACCCTCAAAGCTAAGTTCCCTCAGTTGAACAAGTCACAGAGGGTGGGGAATTATACGCATAAATGCACACACACACTCTCACACTCACACACACACCTCTGCCTCCTTTCCAGGTCATTCACAGTTATCTACATAACAGTGAATTTAGGCTGGAGTTTTATTAAGAGGGTCTACAACTGTCCAGATTCAGTGGTTTATTCACCAGCCCTTGACTTTTAAGTTTTTAAACCAGACATTGAGTTTCTTCAGTTCATTTTTAGAAGGGAATAGTCCTATTATGAGATTAGATAGACAAAATTGGACTCTGTTCTTGCCTGTTGTGCTCCTGCTGGGACATTTTTTATGCCTCATCTATCTTCTTGCCTGTTCTAAATCCAGCTTTGGCCAAGCCATGCTATGACCTGCGTACACACCTCAGACATCGTGTACCTCACCTTCTGTCCATCTGTAAAACAGAGGATGCATGTTTGTTGAATAATTCGCTGTCTTCAGAGATCCTGCCCCTAGATTGTTTAGATCCCCCATTCTGCTCAACCTCTCCTGGTCTGTGCTCTGTTCCCAATCAAATGCCTTTCTGTCCTCTTGTGCCTCTCAAAACCAGACCCTGGCCTCCCAGTTACCTTAGTGGTGGTTTCTCCAGTACTGATCCTGGTTCCCAGAGACTTTGGGGGACTGTCATTGGAGAAAAGCCCCTCCTTTCCTGCTTTCAATATACTTATAATTAAGGGATGAGGGTTAAAATACAATTTAAAAACTAATAAGGTATCGCCTTGTATTAGAAGTTCCAAGTATGCAATAGAAGTTCAGAGAAGGGAAATCTTCCTAAACTATCTTTGACTTAATTACGAGGGTTTTTTTTTTTTTATTTGTTTGTATTTAGCAGTTGGCCAATTTATTTGACTCGCTGGGGAATGGCTGGCTTTCATGACGAGTCATGAAGGGTCCTGTGAGTTGTTTGACTGGATGCTTTGTTCTGGGTGGGATGCCATGTGTGACAGGCCAGTAGACTGGTCCCACCGGGTCTCGGGGGCCATGGGTGTCTGTTGCCAGCATCGCAGACCATGGCGGCTGGCTGCCAGATGGTTGCCTCTGTGTCTGACTCTGAAATGCCAACTGCACTTAAAAACCTTCTTGCCGAGAACAAGTCTTTCCATTGTGGCCCCTATGGTGATCAGAGCCTCTGGGTCCACGATCGTTTACAAGGCCAGGAGCAAGAGAAGAGCAGATGGAAAGAACTGTAAGAGGAGACCATGCCTGGAAAAATGGTGAGGAGGAATCGGTATTCGATTTTGCTAGATCCAGAATGAGTGGAGAAAGGGAAATCATGGGCAGCCACAAACTGGGTTCTCCGCAAACTTCCTGCCCAAACTGTGGACAGGCAACATCGGCATCAGCTGAGGACAGAGTCGCTGTCCTACCCTGGATGGTACCTGCGAGTGCCTGGAGAGGCTCTAGTGCCCTGTTCTTTCATCAAACACGAATCTGAGGGTTGCTGTGAAGGTAGATGATTGACAGCTACAATCCATTGGCTTTCTAGGAAGTAGATTATCCTCAGTAATGTGAATGGGCCTCCTCCAGTCAGTTGGAAGGTCTTACAGGCAAGAACTGAGGTTTCCTGGAGAAGGAATTCTGCCTTGAAACTGCAGCACTGATTCCTGCCTGAGTTTCCAGCTTGCCGGCCTGCACTAGAAATTCCAGACTTGCCAGCCCCACCATTGCATGAGCCAGTACACTCCATACACATACCCCGGTGGGTTTAACATATTCCCAAGGGATCTGTGTGCTTGTTAATATCTGAGGAGCACTGCTCTGAGTCATAGTGAGTCTTGTTTGCCAGTTGCCGTGGATTATTCTTTGAGATGCTGCACTTGGTTATATCAATTTTAATGATCCTGCTATGAAATTTATAGCACAAAGCAAGACATCCACAGGTGTTTGTGGAATAAATGAATTCCTAAATGCCCCCAAAACATGCCATAAAACAACAGTAGAAATTCAAATGCAGGAATTCAAAGATACGTGAATGCATTTCTGCCAAAGTATTTGGGATTATGTGTGGAATTTTGAGACTTTACCTAATAGCTCAGCTAATGGTAGACACCATTCCAAAGTTACGGAGTAACAATTTGTATGCAAAATTCCTAATATTTATCTGGGATAATCTAACCTTTATTAGGCTGCCCATCTATGACCTTCAAAGACAGTAGTACTATTCCAGAAATAGACGTAGCTAAGCATTTACTTCGTTCTTATTCTCAAGACTCGGAACCTCTGTCTCTAGGTAGTGAGTTTGGGGAAAATGTGCTCTAAAATGAGGAAGGCAGTGTGATCTAGACTGAAGGTCTTGCTGTTACTCATGGGTCTGTTTGAAGAGAAGTGACATGTGATGGGCCATGTGATACTGTCATATGCTGGAGGAGGCCGTCCTCATTCACTTCCTTTACTGGCTGGCTTTCCAGGTAAGAGATCTTCTCGTTCTGGAGAACGTTACGAAGAGCTCATTTGCCTGTTACAGGTAGAAAATTCACTGAGGATGGTCAGTTGCTCACAGAGCGTCCCTAGGCAGGAAAATACACCTTAATATGAGATCATCTTAACTGAAGACACTTAAGAGAGTAATTTTCCAACCTGTGTTGGAAGGAATTTTGAAGTTGTTTGGGGTTGGCTATAGGGTTCATTAGGTGGTGTTTGCTATGCTGTTGTTTACAGAAATATCTTTGTCCCTGGCTACTTAGGTGCATGCATTAACTCTTCATTCTTTGGCTTCACAAAAATTATATATTAAGCATACGATGTTGTTTGCTAGGACAGTAGCTTTTTCTGTGGACTGGAATGCACAAGAGGCAGTTGTAAGTGGAGTGAATCACCATCCCTCCCACGTTCTGCCCCACTGGCTCTGCCCCCCACTCTGACTAGCCTTGAACTATCCAGCATGTTCTCAGTGACCTGCGAGGACTCCAGGGTGGGCCTCAGATTCTTCACCTGGGGCTCTGGGCTTT
Source organism: Stenella coeruleoalba (assembly GCF_951394435.1). Lineage (NCBI taxonomy): Eukaryota > Metazoa > Chordata > Mammalia > Artiodactyla > Delphinidae > Stenella > Stenella coeruleoalba. Next base: position 51,232,714 of record NC_137156.1, read on the forward strand.
CAAGGAATCTGTGGACCAGCCTCTGAAACCATGAGCAAAAGCTTGTATGCATTTCTCGCTGTGCCCTCACCCCAAAGTGAGCACTTAAAGCCTTTATCAAGATTAGCTGACCCCCAGTAAACGGGAAGGGAGCCATGCTCTCTATCCCACCACTGCACCTGTTCACAAAGGACAACACTGGCCTTAAGTGGAGCCTGGACTCTATTTGCTGGTGGAATCATCCGGATCAGGAGCCTCCTGGGTCCGCTAGTATGGAGTGCCTGGTGGGGGTGGGGGCATGGCAGTGACTGCCCTGTGTCAAGGCTTTCGAACTTTTCCAATTAAAAAAAAAAAGCTGGTCAAGCTAAAAAGTCTGCTCACCTTAGCAGTGGTAGCTTTTACCGTAACAAAGGGAAAAATGGGGCCCCCTCTTTGGTACTCAGGAGGCTCTATGTGATAACTTAGCACCTTGACTAGCACGTAGTAGGTGCTTAATATGGACACGTTCTGTTGCATACCTCCCCCTCCCTCCACATGCCTGTGCCTCCAAGTGTGCGTCAAGTTGTCCTTTTGCCTTTTCCCCAGAATTCAGCCGTGAGATTTCTCTTTTTTGGCCTCTCCATCTGGCAGCAGGGCTGTGCATCTGCTTGTCTCCCAGCCCCCTGAGCCCTGCAGCCTACTGGCCCCTCTTTCTTCTTTCTTTTGTTTGATGACCCTTTTTTTGTCTCTTCCCTGTGGATTTGTGTTTTGCAGGCATCAGATCTAAAGCACTTATACTTGTCCACACATCTGTGGTTGCCACTGCAGCTCCCAGTCACATCTGGCTTTTTTCTCTCCCATCACTCCTGACTCTGCCACTTTTGTCACACTTCTTAGCTTCTGTTAGAAAAGGATCTGCCAGCCCAGGGAAGGACTCCTTTCCATCAGCAGTGTGTCAAAGTGCTAATCACGTGGCTTTAGGTGTGTGTTTTCCACAAGGAAACATCTTCCAGCTTTATTGAGGGGCTACCCCACCACTGTCACATACATTATATATGTGTTTGTGTCTTGGGGGCAGGGAGGGTATTTTTGTGCTGATTTGTTTTGTGCCAGTTATGTCGTTTCCAACTAATTCCAGGTCAGGGTCTCAGCCTCGGTTGCACGCGAGAATCGAGAATTGTCTGAGCAGCTTCTAAAAGACCTGGTGCCCAGGCCACTCTCCAGAATAAGTAAATCAGCATGTCCGGGGGGGGGGGGGGCTGCTTCATGAGTTTTTTAAGCGCTCTAAGCGATGGATTCCAACATGGCCCCAAAGTTGATAACCACTAATAGAGGCTAAAATCCTAAAATGCTGGAAGGCTGAATTCCAAGTCTTGGAGGCTTGATTTTATATTTAAAAACAGCAACTTTCTAACCAGCAAAGAGATGCTTGTCTGAAACTATTAAAAAAATCAAATAAACAGAACATGGCCTAGCTTTTTGTTTGTTTGTTTTGCCTTGCCTGTGTCTTGTAGGGAAGCCTGAAGTGTTAAATTAGCTGTTTCACAAATGGATCCAAATCTAACCATTGTAGAAAATATATATATATTCATTGTTGTCTTAGTCCCAAATGGAACACAAGATTCAGAGAGCATCGTGGCCTGTATTTTTAGCTAAGCTTAGTTAGAGCTCTTGGTTTGGGAGACATTGAGAATTTCAAAATAGATTGTCACCTAAAAATACACTTCCTGAAATGAACTTGAGGCCTGAGAGGGATGAATGGGTTTATTTTTTTGCTTCTATATTTAATGTACCACAAGAAAGCAAATCTTAAATTTATATAGGTTTATATTTTTAGAGACCCAGGAAACAGGTGCTGTGCCCAAGCAACAAAGACGTCTGCGTGGCAAAGTGTCGGTGACAGAAACTAGATTTCACGGGCAGGGAGCGGCCATGGGAGGTCTTGGAAGCTGTGCATTGGGACTTAGGCTGGAGTGTCCTTAACACAGGAGAGGACGAGGAGGATTTGCTCAGGCCTTTCCAATGGTGACCCTGGGAGAAGCACCCTCCCGCTTCCTGATGGAGTCTGGTCTAGTGCCCCCTGCTGTCTGAGTGCTTAATCTTTCCTAGTCTAGCAAAGAAGTGTCTTTGAGTTCACGTTTGTTGACAATAGCCTGGTCTCACTCTCCAAAGTCATGCCTTTAGTTACCACCATTCCCAATGGAAAAGGGTCTCATTGAGGGAAAAAAGAGGGAAGGGGTGTTATACCTTTTTGGCACCTCTCAGCATGCAGATATGTGTTGCCAAGGACAGTTTGTCTTCAGTGTGTTACTGGTGAATGTGAGTGAATATTGGGGGTATCATCACACTCCCCCAAGGGGAGGGAGGAAGCTCTCTGTCCCTTCCCACCTGGCACCAAGGCCAGATGTGAACTTCTTGTGTTCATTCCTCCGTTTATTAGCTAGTCACCATTGATTCAGTACGCTTGTTCGGATGTCTTCTATGTGACAGCCCCTCTTCTTGGCCCTGGAGAAGCAGTGTGGAAACAAGACAGAGAAGGCCTCATGGAGCTTGCATTTTGGTGGATGGGGCAGAAGCCAGTGAGTGATGGAGACTGTGCAGAAGATCAAACAAAACCCTATGTTGGTTCCTTGTGGGCTGCTTTAGGATGAAGAGGTGACATTTAACCAGAGATCAGGAAGGTGACAAGAAGGCAGGCAAAGGGCACAGCAAGGGAAGGGCCTGAGGAAGGCGGGAGCTTGGCTTCTTCCAGGAAAGGCCCGTGTGTCTTAAAAGGTAGCGAGTGAAGAATAAGAGGGCGGCTGGTGGCGGTGGGAGGGATGAGGTCAGAGAGGTTGCTGGCATTCACCGGTGGGACTCCAGGCCTCACCTGTGAGTGTGTGTCTAGGAGACACACTTTATCAACTGACTTGGCTCAAGGCAACAGGAAGCAGGCAGAGCCAGGCTCTTGCAAAGAAGGCCCGGATAGCTCTGCCGGGTGTAGGTCAGGAAAGCGATGGCAAAGTCCCACCTCACCCCCAGGGTCTCCTCCGAGCTGGCCGACCCCCTTTCCCCACGTCACAGCTCTGCTCCTCGGGACCCCTCTCTGCCCATGAGGTGGGGACTCTCGTCTGGCTCCCACGTCTTCCGTGCCTCTCTTTATTTTGGGTTGCCCTGCCCTGGTCTGTTTTCGTGTCCATCCACCAGCTAAACTATAATTTCCTTAAGGGTACGCTCACCAGCACCCCGCACCATGCAGTGGGGCGACGCAAGCTCTGTCTCTGGATTGAATGAGGAGGGTTTTGTAGAAAGAGTGCCTTATGACGCTCACTGACAAAGGCAAGAAGTTACCAAACCTCCTCCATCCCAACCATCTCCACGCTGCCCTGGCTTTCATTACCAAATTCTCATCTGATGTGGAGGCCTTATGTGGCCTTTCTCCGCATTCATTCTTCTGACACCAGGTCCATTTGAAATTGCATCGTATCAGGAATCCACTGGCAGCTGATTACGTTGGTTAATCATGTAATGCATCTCTTTTCCCTCCCAGTTAACAGTGACATGATGGTCACTGACGACAATGGTGCCGTCAAGTTGCCGCAGTTGTGTAAATTCTGTGATGTGAGATTGTCCACCTGTGACAGCCAGAAGTCCTGCTGGAGCAACTGCAGCATCACGGCCATCTGTGAGAAGCCGCAAGAGGTCTGCGTGGCTGTCTGGTAAGGTTGCCCTGTAACACCTCTCTTTCCCCTTTCATAAGCAGTGTGCGTTCGTGGTATGTAGTCATGTGTCTCCATGCCCGAAACTTCGACATCTGTCCCGTTCCCTTCCCTTTAGACCATCTCTTTTTCAGTCGTTCAGTGTAATTTCTAGAGACACTCTATACATTTTCAAATACACACACGCACCTTTACTATTTATAAGTCCGGAAACCATTCCTTGTGTCGAGGAGAGGGATTTGCCACTTACTAGTCATTTAATTGAGACCCCTTGGGATCCCCGTAGTGACGCCAGGAGCTTTGTTCTTCTGACACAAACTCAGTCCTGTTTCGTGGAGATGAAAGGTGGGCTGTTGCAAGAGGGACGCACTTGTCAAAAATGGGGGAAGTGACTTGGCATCAGGAGACAACCTATTCCTTAGTCAGAAGCCTTGGCCAGTGCCTCACACCACTGCTGGGCCAAACCCTGCGTCTTCCTCTGGGAGCAGGACCACATCTTCCTCTTGGAGCAGATCTCCTTCTCTCCCTCGCTCTGTCCACCCGTCCCTCCCCTCCCCTCCCCCCTCCCTTTTCCCCTCCCTCCCTCCCTCCCTCCTTCCCTCCCTCATCCTCCCGTCTTGCCAGGCATGCATGCGTGCGCCCGTGTGCGCGCACACACACACACACACGCACACACACACACACACAGTGGGTGCTCAGGAATCATTTGATTAACTCATAGTTATGAATTGGGAGTATAAGCCAGAGATTAAAGAAAAATAGAGATCATTAAGAGAGTCCTTATTTTATAAAAAACTACACATTCATTAATGAAATATAACATTTTGAAGCCTTATTCTGATGGTTTCAATTTATCAGCTATTTTTTTAAAGTAACCTCTGTGTCTCCTGGCCATTTGCAAATGAGCATGTAAACCCAGATATCTTGCCCGCTCCTTTTGGAAGGAGCCTTTTGAGACTTTCTCTGGACCGTGTATACTCAGCCTTGATGATAAATCTGAAACCCTGGCACATTTCCCTACGTACCAGGACATGAATTAGGTTCTTAAGAACTAAAGGAATGTTAACAGCAAAGATCTGTCACGGCAGCTTGCCATACCTGCCAGCTGCACTTGTGTCCAGCTCTGAGTGGTGGTTTTGAAAAAGGGATTTTGACAGAGATGGTGTTCAGAGCAGAGGCACGAGTGTGATCAGAGGTTCAGAAGCGTGCCATCTGAGGGCTGGTGGGGGCAGTTAGCCATGGCTGGTCCAGTAAAGAGGACGTGGGCTCTGTTGAGATCTGAAGGGCTCTCAAGTGGAAAATATAGTCAACTTGTCGTGCAGAACTCTGCAGGACAGGAGACCCACAGCATTTACAAGGGGACAGACAGACTTGTACTCAGGATCAGTTGAAACATTTTCTCAGTCGTGGTTTCCTGCCAGTGGGCCAGGCTTCCTTCTCTGGAAGGGTCAGACCAAGTTCGAGAGGATGGAGGACCACTTGTCAGGTTTGGGGCAGGAAGCCTCAGACCCCAGACCAGCTGACCCCAGGCTCCTCTTCATTCCTGTTTTCTGCTGACTGTCTTTACTTAAACATCCACTGGAGGTGAGAACATACTTCTGCACCCAAACAGGCTCTTTTCATTAAAGGTAGTTTCCCTACCCCAGTACAAGTCCAAGGGGTGGAGTGTGAATCACACATCCCTGGCATTGAAGCTTTGCTGTCTCAGAAGATGCGGGCATGTGGGGAAGCCTCTCTGTGCCCTCTGTGTCTCAGCCCTAAAGATTAAATACACTGAACGTTATTTTTACCTTTCTGGGCAAAGACACATTTGGATGTGGAGAGAGGGAGGTGCCAGGGATGCTGTCCTGCACCCCCACCCATGCAGCACTGAGGTGCTCAACCTGGGCTGAGGGATCACCTCAAGCCCTCCAGGGGTGCTCCTCTCGTCTGCTCCCCGAGCTGCTTCATTGGAGTCCAGCAGGTTCAGCCTCTCTGTACCAGCAGCCAGCATCCCAGGACTGGTTGGTGCAGTGGCCCAAACGCCTGACCACTTTGCCTCAGCTTGGGACAGCTCTGATGGGCCATCCCAGCCCCCAGCTGCCCAGAGGTCAGCAGAGGCCTCATCGCGACCCCCCTCCCTGCTCTGTGCAGCATTGCTGCCTTTGGCCCCTGCAGGGGAATCTCCCTAGAGCTCCTGCACAGAGATCCAGAGTTCTCACAGCCTCAGAGTCTGCGTCCAGGGCACGCACACTCGGACACTAGGCTATCTTAGGAATAGCCCAGTGGGGGAATAAAAGACTCTGCTCTCTGTGGTGGTACTCTCCCATGATCAGTTTTAGTGTTCTTTTCATTCACTCGCTGATTCATTCATTTATTTATTTATTTTTAATTTATTTATTTTTTGTGGTACGCGGGCCTCTCACTGTTGTGGGCTCTCCCGTTGCGGAGCACAGGCTCCGGACGTGCAGGCTCAGCGGCCATGGCTCATGGGCCTAGCGGCTCCGCGGCATGTGGGATCTTCCCAGACCGGGGCACGAACCCATGTCCCCTGCATCGGCAGGCGGACTCTCAACCACTGAGCCACCAGGGAAGCCCTCATTCATTTATTGAACCAATGCCAGTTGTGCACTCTTACCATGTGAAATGCTGAAGTCCTTTTCAAGGATAGACATATTTTAGAACCAAAATTAATTTCATAACTGTGGTTCTTTTGTCGCAGATATTGACAACCTCTTCAGTAGCAGGACAAAGAAGTCTGTATTTATTTCACTGTATCCTCCTTTTCTGTGCTCCAGTGTACCCACAGATGTTTTACACAGTGGGCCCTGCCTGTCCAGGAGACACCGTTACAGCACTGAGTGGAGGAAGCAGTTGAGGACCTTATGGAGCCTCAAGTGCTGTGGTTGAGTTTCCTCCCTCTGATTCTAGCTCTATAGGCAGCGGGGGGTGGAAGTCGGGGCTCTGAAAGAGCTGCCCCAGGGCTGCAGAGCAGCTTTCCTTCGTGGCTCACAGTTTCTTCCTTGTCCCATCCCGGGGCCTCTGGAGGCTTCACAAGGCAGGGACGCCATGCTTTTCCCTGGGATCCCGGAGGACTCAGCACGGCTTCATTTTGTTACCAAAACCAAACACAAACCCCCACCTACACAGGTGGGCACACAACTATGGGGGCAGGGAGGGAGGTGCTTTTGTTTCATGGCCACTGTTTTTGCCAAGACTTTCCAGTAGCTTGGGGGTTAAGGATAGGTAGGAGTTTTGGGTTTTTTTTAGTTTTTTTTTCAAAATTTATTACTTTTTAATTTTTTATACAGTCTTTAAAGATTATGCTCCATTTGCAGTTATTACAAAATATTGGCTATATTCCCATCCTTGAGCCTGTCTTATACCCTCCCACTCTCCCCACCTCCCCACCGGTAACCACTAGTTTGTTCTCTGTATCTGTGAGTCTGTTTCTGTTTCGTTACATTCACTAGTTGTACTTTTTAGATCCCACATATAAGTGATGTCGTATAGTATTTGTCTTTCTCTGTCTGACGTATTTAACTTAGCGTAATGCCCCCCAAGTCCATCCATGTTGCTGCAAATGGCAAAATTTCGTTCTTTTTATGACTGAGTAATATTTAGCTAGATTCTGTCCAGCAAACTAGAGATGCAATGCTAGCCTCACAGTGCGATCAGGATGGAAGGTTTGGAGTCACCCCAAGGACCTAGCGATCTCCTGTTCCCCCACGCCCTCCCTTTAATGATTTAATTAAGGCATAATGTGTAAAGTTCTCTGACAGGTTTGTCTCCAAGGAAAGCCCTCACGTTATGATCCTAAGTGGGTTCTGAGATAAGCAAAGGAAAGACTGAAGTGCATGGAAAAGCACAGGACATGACGGGACAACCTGTAAGTGATGGAGGACAGGAGGCAGCGCTGCTGTCGGAAACAATGTCCTGATGGAGATACAGCCGAGACTGCTTCCCTGTGGGACCACACTCACCCCCTCCTTCTCTGTACCCCAGGAGAAAGAATGATGAGAACATCACACTGGAGACGGTCTGCCATGACCCCAAGATCGCCTACCATGGATTTGTCCTTGACGACGCTGCTTCTTCAGAGTGTATTATGAAGGAAAAAAAGGGGTCTGGAGAGACTTTCTTCATGTGTTCCTGCAGCTCCGAAGAGTGCAACGACCACATCATCTTCTCCGAAGGTGAGTGTTCTTCTCGGGATGGTCTGCAGGCTCAGGGCACATCCCTTCCTGGCTGGTGCTGGATGGTGGGCTCACACTGGGGATCAGGCCCCCTTCACCTGTTGGAAAGAGGGGCTTAAGGGGTAGCAGGGTTGGCTCTGGTCTGTATCAAATCTGGCTCCCGGGGCCCACATTATGATTTGTCACTGAGAAATAGTTTGTGTCACCCAGAGCAGTGGTTCTCAAAGCGCAGTGCCTGGAACAGCAGCAGTGGCATCACCTGAGAACTTGTTAGAAATGCAGATTCCAGGGTGCCACCCCTGACTGTGGAACCAGAAACTCTGGGTGCGGGCCCAGGGTGATTCTGAGGCAGCTCAAGTTTGAGAACGACTGGTCCAGAGTTGGGAGGAGGCTGTATGATTCAGGAGGGAGACTTTAACTCAAGTTGTTGTGTGTACATACTCCTAGGATTTGTCTAAAGGGGAAAGTATATTAACCTCAGTAATGATAGCCTGTTGGATGCACACTTGTCTCTATCCATCATGCATATTGTGTTGGCCAAAAAGTTCGTTTGGGTTCTGTAACATCTTCCACATAAAGCCAAATGAACTTTTTGCCCAACTCAATATTATCCCTCCTTCCCTCCCCTCTTTCTCTACTCCCTCCCTCTCTCCCTCCTACCTTCCCTCCCATCTTCCATCTGCCCATCCATCCATCCACCCACTTTTCCATCTCTCCATCTGCCCATCCATCTCTCCATCTATGTATCCATTCATCTATCTGTCCATCTGTCCATCCATCTCTCTGTTCATCTATCCATGTATCTGTCCATCTGTCCATCCATCCAAACACCTGTCCATCTGTCCATCCACTCAAACATCAATCCATCTGTCCATCCATCCACCAGCCATCTGTACAGCTGTCTGTCCATCTGTCCAACCATTCATTGCACCCACTCATCCATCTTTCCATGCAAACAGTTGATCATACTATAAATATTACCTGGCAATATTTTTTTTCACCCACCCACTTTTACTTCTCTTCTAAACAAGACAATATATGTAGATATATTGTACACCTTTTAATTGTTGTCCAGAATTGCATAATATGGCATATCTTCTATGAGTGACTTAACCATTCTTAACTTATTCCCAAATAAGTTGGTAGCTTATTTTAGGTGTCTCCAGTTTTCTACTTAATGCTACATTGACTATCTTTGTAAAAACATCTTATACATTTGTGCTAGTATTTCTGCAAGATAGATTTCTAGAAATGAAATTTCTGGATCAGAGGTATGCACATTTTAAATTTGGATAGCCGCTATTAAATTGTTCTCCTCCCCCAGAAGATATATAAGCATATGAATTTCCATCTACTTTCTCCAGCACTGGAGATTATAAGCCTTTTAATTTTTCCAGGCTGATGATGCAAATAATATTCTCTTGATTTTAGGAATATAAATTCAGCATGGGGAAAGGTTATTTTAGCCCCAAATAGGTCCAATTCAATAAAAACTCCTTTTGGAACACAAGTGCTGGGTCGACACACTATCCCTGCTACTGTGTGTGTCCCAAATATGGAAAGTGATGAGTCTCATGCTTTGTGTATGGTGCTCATGGGCATTGCAGACCCACCTCTTGCTCTCCGTGTGTCCTTCAGCCAGTTTCCCTCCCTTCCTGTTCTACACCCCACCTGTGCCAATTTCTCAGTGTACAAAGGCAGGCATGTACATCTTGTCAGCGCAACACTTTCCAAAATCACTCCCCTCTCGTTTTTTCGTCCTACAGGCACTCCATGTCTCTCATTTTCCTTATGTAATTTGAGTTAGGAGGGACATTGTAACTAGATTAAATCACACTAAAACATGGTAACCTTGATATCCTGGTTTACCGTGTTAACCTTCCCCAAGTACTTCACCTTTAAAAACAAGGGCCAGGCTAAGCCAAAGGAATTAATCCTTAATAGTGGAATATCCAGACATGTTTATTACCATCTATGAAACTTTTCTCTCCTTTTGCATACTGGCTTATCCACAATGGAAGAATTTATTTCATTCAAAGGGGACAAAAGTTGATAAATGGCTTGCAAGTTGGATATATTTTATATATATGTATATTACTATAAGCTCTTAAGGTATTTATGACTTCAGTTTTCAGCGTATTTTCAACTCATGTGATAATCATGGGCCCACATTCATGTTTTCCCTCTTATTCATTATCAGACTGTTTGTTTCTTTATGAGGTGAGATAATCAGCATAAAGGTGGTTTCTCATTGTACAACCCAAGAAATCCAGCACAGCTGATGACTCAGATATTTGAGTGATTTCAGAGTCTTCTAAAATGCTCCAGGGAGTATGCTTAAAAATAACCATCTCTCTTCTCTCTATTTGTTGTAGGGGGATATTTTCATCCCCTACAACATCAGGTATTAGGAAGAACACTTTGGGGTCCATTTCTCTTATTGCCACCATCTCTTCTTTATATTAAGGAATGAAAACTTTTTTTTTAATTGAAGTATAATTGACTTACAATGTTGTGTTAATTACTGATGTACAACAAAGTGACTCAGTTATGTACATATGTGTGTGTGTGTGTGTGTGTATATATATATATATATACACACACATTTTTTAATATATTCTTTTCCATTGTGGTTTATCATGGGATTTTTTAAAAATTGGGGTATAGTTCTTTTACAATGTTGTGTTAGTTTCTACTGTACAGCGAAGTGGAGTTCCCTGTGCTATACAGCAGGTTCTCATCAGTTATCTATTTTATACATATTAGTTAGTATATATATGTCAATATATGTCAATCCCAATCTTCCAATTCATCCCACCCCCACTTTCCCCCCTTGGTGTCCATATGTTTGTTCTCTACTTCTGTGTCTCTATTTCTGCCTTGCAAACAGGTTCATCTGTACCATTTTTCTAGATTCCACATATGTGTGTTAATATACGATATTTGTTTTTCTCTTTCTGACTTACTTCACTCTGTATGACAGTCCATAGGTCCATCCACATCTCTACAAGTGACCCAATTTCATTCCTTTTTATGGCTAATATTCCATTGTATATATCTACCACATCTTCTTTATCCATTCATCTGTTGATGGGCATTTAGGTTGCTTCTATGACCTGGCTATTATAAATAGTGCTGCAATGAACATTGGAGTGCAAATGTCTTTTTGAGTTATAGTTTCCTCTGGGTATATGCCCAGTAGTGAGATTGTTGGGTCTCATAGGATATTGAATATAGTTCTCTGTGCTATATAGTAGGACTTTGTTGTTTATGCATTCTATATATAAAAGCTTACATCTGCTAATTCCAACCTCCCAGTCGATCCCTCCCCCAACTCCCTCCCTCTTGGCAACCACCAGTCTGTTCTCTATGTCTGTGATTCTGTTTCTGTTTCATAGATAGGTTCATTTGTGTCATATTTTAGATTCCACATATAAGTGATATCATATGGTATTTATCTTTCTTTTTCTGACTTACTTCACTTAGTATGATAATCTCTGGTTGATTCCATGTTGCTGCAAATGGCGTTATTTCATTCTTTTTTCTGGCTGAGTAGTATTCCTTTGTATATGCGTACCACACCTTCTTTATCCATTCATCTGTTGATGGACATTTAGGTTGTTTCCATGTCTTGGCTATTGTGAATAGTGCTGCTGTGAACATAAGGGTGCATGTTTCTTTTTTGAATTATAGTTTTATCTGGATATATGCCCAGGAGTGGCATTGCTATATCACATGGTAATTCTATTTTTAGTTTTCTGAGGAAGCTCCATACTGTTTTCTACACTGCACCAATTTACATTCCCACCAACGGTGTGGGAGGGTTCCCTTTTCTCCACACTCTCTCCAGCATTTATTATTTGTAGACTTTTTAATGATGGGCATTCTGACTGGTGTGAGGTAGTAGTACCTCATTGTAGTTTTGACTTGCAGTTCTCTAATAATTAGCAGTGTTGAGCATCTTTTTGTGTGCCTGTTGGCCATCTGTATGTCTTCTTTGGAGAAATGTCTATTTAGGTCTTCTGCCCATTTTTCGATTGGGTTGTTTTTTTTGTTGTTGAGTTGTATGAGCTGTTTGTATATTTTGGAAATTAAGCCCTTGTCAGTCGCATCATTTGCAAATATTTTCTTCCATTCTGTAGGTTGTCTTTTCGTTTTGTTTATGGTTTCCTTTGCTGTGCAAAAGCTTGTAAGTTTGATTAGGTCCCATTTGTTTATTTTTGTTTTTATTTCTATTGCCTTGGGAGACTGACCTAAGAAAACACTGGTACAATTTATGTCAAAGAATTTTTTGCCTACGATCTCTTCTAGTTTTATGGTGTCATGTCTTATGTTTCAGCCTTTAAACCATTTTGATTTTATTTTTGTGTATGGTGAGAGTGTGTGTTCTAACTTCATTGATTTACATGCAACTGTCTAACTTTCTCAGCACCACTTGCTGAAGAGACTTTTTCCCGTTTTATATTCTGGCCTTCTTTGTCAAAGATTAATTGACTGTAGGTGTGTGGGGTTTTTTTCCTAGGCTCTCTATTCTGTTCCATTGATCTGTGTGTCTCTTTTTGTGCCAATACCATGCTGTTTTTATTATTGTAGCTTTGTAGCATTGTCTGAAGTCTGGGAGGGTTATGCCTCCTGCTTTGTTCTTTTTCTTCAGGATTGCTTTGGCAATTTTGGGTCTTTTATGGTTCCATATGGATTTTAGGATTATTTGTTTTAGTTCTGTGAAAAATGTCATGGGTAATTTGATAGGGATTACATTAAATATGTAGATTGCTTTGAGTAGTATTGCCATTTTAACAATATTAATTTTTCCAATCCAAGAGCATGGGTTATCTTTCCATTTCTGTATTGTCCCAATTTTAGTATATGTGCTGCCGAAGCGAGCACATATCTTTCCATTTCTTTGAATCATCTTCAGTTTCATTTATTAATGTTTTATAGTTCTCAGCATATAGTTCTCAGTTCTCAGCATAGTTCTCAGTCTTTCACCTCCTTGATGAGGTTTATAAGGTGGGAAAACTCTTGAAGCAATTTTTATTTTTCTACTCCAAGTCAAATAAGATGGGGAACACAAAAGCTCTCTGGAGTGTTCTGTGTAGTATTTTTATTAGGATAGCACTCTGTTCCTGTTGCTTTCTGATCTACAAACAATGGATAATGATTACTTACATCTTACATTTTTCTTAAATATGTGAGGGAAAAAAAGTTGAGCCACAAGATTTACTCTTTAAAGTAGATCTTTATTTTCAGTGTTACTATGAATGATAGCTGACATTCAGAGGGAATGTAGTTGCGTGTTTGTTGCTAAGCCCCTGTGATGGCCTGGCCTCAGTTAATCTCATAGCCACCCCATGAGATAGGCACTGCTAGTATCCCCATCTTATAGATGAGAAAACCAAGCTCAGAGAACTGTAACACCTTGTCCAGGATCCCATGACTGGTGGTGGCATAGCTAGGATTCATAATGGGCTGTGTATAAAATACAACTTCTGTGAGGGTTTTTCCCCCTTCCTTCTCTTTTTATGTCCTTCTTTCTTGCACTCTCTCTGTCTCTGTCTTTCTAAACAGATAACATATGTACATATTAAAAAATTCAAATTCGACAAACTGGATACAGTGAAAAGAAAGCCTCCTCTTGGTCTGTGATCATCCAGAGAGATTTTTCTGCATGGAACTCTGCATGGAAATCCTAAACGTGGTAAATCATATCATTGAGATTTTTTTTAAAAGTCAGATTCATTGATGTATAATTTACGTAAAATAAAATCCACCGTTTGAAGATACTATTTTCACTGAATTGTGACTAATATATATAGCTGTGTAACTACTACCACAATCAAGATACAGAACATTTTTGTGACTCCCAGTAAATTCCCTTATTCCCTTTTTCCATCATCATTGGGATTTTTATCCTCATTTTAGAAATTTGGTTGCTTTCTTCCTGTATTTGGTGATTTCCGTTTACTTAACCGAGGCCATGACCTCAGTCCTCCAAAGAATGGACAGGTGGGACAGCCCAGCCTCAGACAACAAGATACCACTGTGTTCCTTTGCCTCTATAGGCACCCAGGCCTATTCTACCCAAAAAAAAAAAAAAAAAAAAAGGGTGGGGGGGGACAAATGCCACCTCTTTGTATTATTTAGCACTGATTTTCTCTCCTGCTCCATGTTGCTTGTCTGTACGCCTGGCATAAAGCCTGAAGCCTGGCAGATGGTTTCGGGGAGGATGGGCCTCTACACAAGCCACCAGTCCTCCCATCTTCACTCCTTTCAGGTTCTCAGAGGTTGGTGTGTAGTGATGGCTTGTATGCCTCTGGTCTTGTTCACCTTGTTGAAGCACCTTTACGTTCTATACCTGAGAAATGTGCAGAGAATGTATTGAAGATATTGAAGGTTCGTTGAGATCATTGTCTTAAGGCCCAGAAAGATGATTAGATTACTGTCCCCTGGTGATGATGGCAGAGAGCCAGGAACATAGAAGTTAGGTGACTTGCCTGTAGTTACTCAGCTAGTTAGTGGCAGAGCTGGCTACAGGTTTGGTCTGCAGACTCTCACCAAGGTCTGTGTCTCTAGTACAGGGTTTGAAGTCTGTATTCCGAGGGGCATCAGGGGCTGCTCTGAGGAACTGAGGGAGAAGGGAGTAAATCAGCTCTCCTTTACCTGCCATGTGTACCAAGCTTCAGCAGAAGATGTGAATCACAGAAGGGCGTTGCCAGCTTTCATGAGTTTGAAACCAATGTTCCAAAACAAAGGAATTAAAGAGACCTTGCTGTCTTTCTTTTTGAACCAGGTACCTATCTTTTCCCCCAAAACCCCCCAGTGGGGCCTTGTGCTATGCCCGGTGGCTCCCTGCTTCCCTAAAGTAGATCAATTAGAATGAGGCCGGGGTCCGCTCTTCCGTCTGCTCTCCGAAAGTCAGGTCTCCTGTCCTGTCTGATGATTCCTGCTTGGTGAAAGATGTGTAGAATTCTGAGGAAGTCATTTTCTCCCCCTGAGCTCACCAAGCCCTATGATTCCGGTTAGAAGAGAGGGCATTTGTCTGGGTCCTTATTGATGTCCTGGTGACAGCTGTCACTCAAACAAGCCCTGTCAGGCTCCTGGACCAAAGTGAGCCCAGGATGGGGGTGGGGACCCCAAGCTAACGGCTCCCTGTTCACTTGCAGATGACATGTCCACTTTGCAAAATCATGATGTGGGTAGCATCGCTCATTAAGCCCTGAAGAATCCAAAACACCACTCAGTTTTATTCATTTCATAAATGGTTTCCAAGTGCAGTAAAGATGCTTCATTTGCAGAGTGCCAGGCAAGGAGATGATTTCTGCTTGTTTTAGGTACGAAATAAACAGTCCAGTGTAATGGTTAAGATGGGTCTGTGGTGGGTTTCTGGAATTTTAAGGCCCATTCTACCACTTGTTCGCTTTGCCACATTGGGCCAGTTACCTGACCTCTCCTAGTCTGTAAAATGGAACTAAAACGGGGGGTGGGTGGGGTGCGGCTAGATTGTTACATGCCGTGCTTACGACAGCGCCCCATCTGTTAGCTGCTGGTATTATTTGGGGGTTTATATCCGATGCGGACTTTTGCTCACGCTGAGATGTGAAGCCAGGCCCGTCCGGCCCTCTGGTGTGTTCCAGCACTGAGGTCTGTGGTGGAGACTTGACCACAGTGTGCAGCAGGCCACTCAGACCTCCTATGTGTGGCATTGCAAGAGTTTGGGAGGGGTTTGTGTTGCTTTAACTCGTGCCTCGAGCAGCTTCTTTCTTCTCCACGTGCCTTCACAGAGGTAGGGGGAGCATACCGAGTCCACAGTTTGTAATCAAAGCTAACCACATCCCTCCATCATCGGATAATATCACACATTAGGCGCGTTGTTCCTGTTGTGATGCAGAATCACAGTAGCAGGTGGCTAAATACAAATGGGAGGGCTCACTGTGCCGTGCAGGTCAGTGCTCGGGGCGATCGCACTTCTGTTCTTGCCAAAGGGCTTCACTCCGTCTTCCTTTTCTCAGCAGAAAGCTGCTTTGGGCCACGTGGCCGCCCCATTGAATGGCTGTGCCGCTGTTGACCACTTAGTGCTGATAGTGATAGCTGTGGCCTCAGGATGCTGGGGGATTGAAGGAGGTGAAGCTTGGGAGGGCCAGCGTGGCAGCTGGTACACAGCAGGTGCCTCCATTCTCCCTCATTCCTCCAGATAAGGAGCGCACTCTCTGCTGAGGAGAACCCCTCCTCTGAATGGGGAACCCTCGCTACTCCAAGTGTCCACGGACCAGCTGCAGCATTGCCGGGCAGCTGGGTAGAAAAACAGAACCTCAGGGCCCTCCTGGACCCACTGCATCAGTATCAGTGTTGTAACAGTGTCCTTGGTGATCTGTTCTCACACTGAAGTGTGAAAACGCTGGTGTGAACTCACCCAGCTAGGAATGGAACCAGAGAAGCAAAGATGGGTCTTGTTAGCTTCCTGCTGGTAACTTGCCCAGCTGATCAGTCAGCCCAAGAGGAATACATTTGGTCTTAAACCTGGTCCTTTGCAAAGGAGCTAAATATGCTTTACTCTGTCCTTTCGTGTAACAGAACTCCCTACTGAAATGGGGGTGTTTTTCCATAGCGATAGTGAAGTCATTTTTTGTATGCGTTACAAACTTTGTGCTGGCATGGAGCTCCACGTGGAGAAGATGAGGTGCCTTTTCAGGAACATTTCTTTGGTTTCCGTGATAATGTTCACATACTTTATCTATGGGATCATGCTCTACTATTTCCCAAAGCAAGAAGACATGTAGGAATACCTTCAAGAAGCATTTCACAAGATGTTGTTCTGAACTGGATCTGTTGATACGAGGGAGTTGTTTGGTAGCCTGGGGGAGCCCGGGACAAGGAATAGGGAGGCATTAAAAGGAGTTCGCCTGAATCAGTTTGCTCTTCAGTTGTTTGTTATCGTCATCTGCTGGGTTAGGATGGTAATTTGGCAGACTGAAGGAGGTGTGCTTCTGGACTGCTCCCAGCTCCCAGATGGCTGGATCCCTGGCCATCCCACCTTTCCTCCTGACTTAGAGCTGAACTGCTTCTTCTGGAAATGGCAAGTCTCCATGGCCATGAGGGAAAGGGAATTAGCATTAAACTCAAGCCTGGACTCTGAAAAGTTTGGTTTCAAGGCCAGAGTCCCACCCCCTTCCTTAGCTGAAGTGCAGGGGAGCTGGCACCATGCCCAAGGCCCAGACTATGGACATCCCTAGAACAATAGTAGTGATGGTCTCTGCCCTGGGGTGAGAGCCTGCTGTGGTTGGTCCACCTGTGCTAACTGCTTTCAGGTGTGTTGCCTTGTTTCCTAGAGTCATAACTTTTTTTTGACGTCATGTTCTAGCATTTTTTCAGATTTACTGAGGTATAATTAAGAAATAAAGTTGTAGATATTTAAAGTGTACATCATGGTGACTTAATATACACATATTTTGTGAAAGGATTCCCTCCATCTAGGCAGTTCACACATCCATCACCTCACATATTTTTCTTTTTGTGTGAGAACATTTAAGTTCTACTCTCTTAGCAAATTTCAATTGTACAAGACAGTGTTATCAACTATAGTCACCATGTTTTACACTAGATTCTCATCACTCATTCATCTTAGAGCTGAAAGTTTATACCTTTTTACCAACCTCTCCCTATTTCCCCCACCCCCCAGCCCACGGCAACCACCGTTTTACCGTTTCTGTGAGTTTGCTTTTTGTTTTTAGATTCCACATGTGAATTATACCATGAGGTATTTGTCTGTCTCTGTCTTATTTCATTTAGCATAATGTCCTCAAAGTCTATCCATGATGTTACAAATGGAAGGATTTCCCTCTTCCTCATGGCTGAATACTATTCCATTGAATATACACCACACCTTCTTTATCCATTCATCCCTTGGTGGACATTTAGGTCGCTTCCATGTCTTGCCAGTTATGAATGATGCTGCAGTGAACATGGGAGTACAGATGGCTCTTTGAGATCCTGTTTTCATTTCTTTGGATAAATACCCAGGAGTGGGATTGCTGGGTCATATGGTAGTTCTATTTTTAGTTTTTTAAGGAATCTCCATACTGTTCTCCATAGAAGCTGTATCAATTTACATTCCCACCAACAGTGCAAAGGGGTTCCCTTTTCTCCACATCCTTGCCAAGACTTGTCATCTTAGTCTTTTTGGAGTCGTAACTTTTTTTATGCTGAAATGAAGCCCATGCAGTTAGCTCGTCCAAACTTTTCATTTTACTGACAAAGAAATGGATTTCTAGAGAGTGGTGTGAATTTCCCAAGATTTCGCAGTTGGTTCTCCACCATTTGTCCACAGGAGAGTTGGAGAATCTTGTCTCTTTTTTTCAGGGAGTACCATCAACCCTCCACGTTCAGCTGTGTGTGGGGTGCTTGTTAACAACAGTCTTACCCCCATGTGGACACAAGCCTGGTTGCTAATCTGTGCCTAGACTCCCCATTCAGCCAGTCCTGGGCAAGCAGCACAACCAGAGGCTATACCATTCACGGGCTTGTTAGGAATGAGCTTTATAAATGACGCCCAGCAGGAGAAGATCGTGCTCTCCCCGGTGAGATTTTCTGGGTTCAAATCTCAGCTAAGCCATTTATGAGTTGTTTGTCCTTGGGTGAACCAACTTACCTCAGTTTTCCCCTCTGAAAAATGGGGATAGAAATAGTGCTCACTTTGAATAGGATTTTTGTGAGGATAAATGTGTTTATTCATGTAGGGAACTTAGAATAGTACCTGGCACAGAACACCTATGCAATAAATTTTGGCTGTAAAGAGTTACCATTGTTCCCCTAGATTCAAATGTCTTGTCTTTGGATTTAGCCAGATGATTGAGGCACTTTGTACCAATGTCGTGTTGCATTCTCCTTCCTGAAAATTCCTTCTGCTGACTCGTCTGTAAGTACCATCCATCTTCAGCAACAGTCCTGTGAATCGGAGGGACAGGTTCACTGTAAAGAACGCTGTTGAGGAAGCTGTTCTCTGCACTGTATTGTCACCTCGCTGAGGAAGCCAGGAGAAATTTCTCTCAGCTCTCTGCTTTGGAAAGATTATTCCCCTCATGAGGACATACTTGCTTCTGACCTTAAGGACACTTTGAAGCATACAGAGCTTCAAGTAGAGCAGGGATCAGCAAGCTTCTTTGGTAAAGGACCAGTTCATGAATACCTTGGGCTTTGCAGGCCAGAGACCCCCTGTTGCAGCCACAGACAGTATGTAAACAAATGGATGTGACCATGTTCCAGTAAAACTTTATTTACAGAACAAGGCTTCAGGCCACCCCCTGATACACATGACCGTGTTTTGTTGTATTTCTCCCTACAGTACTACCAGAAAAGCTCCAGTCATGCTTCTAGCAAATATGTGGGCGTGTACTTTGCATACTGACATCACCCCTGCTTGCCTGTCTTCCTACATTTACCTTCCATTTGTCTTGATCCCAGCTCCCATGTTTACTTTTTTTTGGTCTTCCCCCCACTACTGTGTCTATCTCTAGGTTGCATGAGATTTTTTTTTTTTTTTTTTTTTAACAGGATGGAACTATCAGTAAATACGTCAGTTATATCTAGTTAACTTAGGAACCAGGACTCTAGAAACCACTCTGACTCAGAGTTCACCTGCTGTGGTAAAATGCTCCTGGCTGACCCACAAGCTGCCTGCAGGCCCCACAGGACCTGGAGAGGCAGAGAGCAAGGAGACGAGGAGACAGGGACTCCTGGTAGCTACAAACGCGCCTTCTTTCCTTTCTCATTGTTGTCGAGTTTCTTTTAAATGAAAACAGCCTCTTTGGTTTGCAGGCCTAAAGCTGGCAGGAAGACAAATGATTTTTTTTTACAATATCAGACACGCGGTTTCCTGTCTCTGTTTAACTTGCTAGCAGATCATCTCAGCCAGCTGGGTCCCCCTGGACCTGTTGTGACCTTAATAACGTTGCTTCCCGCCATCCAGCAGACCCACTCCAGGTGTGGATCACGCGCCTGGCGTACTGTATGGACTCATCTTGGGTTCTGCGTCGGGGAGGGCTTGGACGTGCTGCCGACCTCATTTTGTGTTCGTTCTGCTCCAGCATGCGGCAGCTGGCTTCTTGGGGGAAGTTTTGAGTTCCTGCGTGCAAGAAACCAGCAGAATGATATGTGCTCTGGCAGCTCTGGGCTCTGGGTGTGCTGCTGCCTTTGAACTGCGCCCTCACGACTCAAAATAGCTGGCTCGCCAGCTGTGCTTTTTTGTTTCAAGAGAAACAAACCAGATTTACTTTCTGGTCTCAATGCAAAAGGAAAAGAAACCTAAGTGTGGAAATTTGGTGGAGAAAAGTTGTTAGAAGAGGAAGAAAATTCTGGATTAAAGTCACTCGTCTCATTCTGGGGAAGAGAAATCAGTTATTTGAGGCGATGATTCAGTGCTGAAGGAGACTTGGGTTGTGAATGAGTTAGAAGCCTCCTCTGAATCCCTGAATCCAGCCCCACGTCTGGCCAAGGAAATTATAAAGATTGGACATGCCAGAGGGCACTGTGACTCAGTCCAGTGAGGCTTAGCATGTATTTGAAGTGTCTTCAGGCAAAGCAACTGGCTTCTGTAGGGTTTTTTTTTTCCCCCTAAGCAGCAAAGTAAACAAAGATGCTCTGAGGCCAGATGTGGTTGCCAGCTGTGAATATTTCTACCCTGGAACCTCATCCTGACGTGAATCACAGCCGAGTGGAATCCATTAAGGACACAGTCTGTCTCGAACCCCATCCCCTAGATGTGAGTGACCAATAGAACAGTTGAGCCAGTAAGGCTGGCGTTGCTGCGAAGCTGTGGTGAAACGTCTGCAGTCTCTCCTCTCACAGTGGCCTTCTCGTGTTCTGTAAACAACACACAGATGGGTGATGGCAAAAAGGGTCCGGGAGACTGTTTGCTACTTTCCAAGTACCTCAGTGTCCCACCAATGGAAAAACACTGGAGCTCGCTAACCACTGGGAAACTGACCCTCATGTCCGCCCGTCCTGAACTCCAGAGGCTGTATTTACCTCCAGCTGGACATCCGGCTGACTGGCTCTTGGAAAACCTTTTCTGATCCTCAAATAACTCTTACACGTTGCTAATTATGTAAAATCTCAGTGTTCCCAGCAATAATTATGCCTTATAAAAACTAATATTAACTTTTAAAGAAACAATTCATATTTGCTTCTTTACTTTAAAAAAATACATACACCTCATGCCACTGTCTCCAGTGTGAGGAACAATGGATCCTAAATTTAGTGATTAAGATTCCTTCCATGCCTCCTCTTTTTTCCCAGGTTCCATCCCAGTCTCCCGTCAGGCTGAAGTCGTTGTTCTGAACGGCCTTGGCCGCACATTGGAACTACCTGAGAAGCTTTAAAAATGACTCATTAACTGGGTCTTAGCTCTGCAGTTTCAGATTTAATTGATCTGGGGCCTGGTGTCAGGAATAAAAAAACAACAACCCACCAAGACATTCTAATATGCAGCCAGTGTTGGGAACCACTGAATTCAAGGCAGCTTGTTCTGCCACATCTTTTTGTATTTTTCATCATGTTCCACATATAACTTGAAAGAGGATGGTAACAATTAGGGAGCAGTAACCACCACAGGAAGTAGCTAAATTCAGCCCTCCAGGTTAGAGGAGAAGAAAAACAAGCAAACTCACACCTGGTTCACCCCCTCCCTGGGGAATAATAGGATTCCTTAATACAGGATGTCACTGTGCTTGCCACACTTTACAAGCGAGTACCTCAGAACGAGGCCGCGGGCCTCACTGGTAGGCATCTGAGGTTTTAGAACTGGTGAAATGATGCAACCTGAAGGTGTGGATGGCAGGCTCTGGGTGCCAAAAACCAACCACACTGTGGTTCCGGTGGAGCCAGAGAGGAGGCAGGAGGTGTTTCGGTGACGTGACAGGTATTGATAATGTGCACAATTGATGTGCTTTTCTAAAGCCGGGGGGTCTCCCTGATGGAGAGGATAGTGGGGTAACTCAAGCCCTCTTTCTCTGTTTTCAGGTTTCCTGAAAACATGAAGGGCCCCTAGACAGGGTGGAAGATATGATCCAGACAGGCAGCCAGGGAAAGAATGAGAGAATCGGGGCAGCTGGGGGATCTTAACAAAGCCCAAGCTAAGTTAGCGGTCAGAGGACTCTAACGCAGAGAGGGAAATGAAAAAATCCTGCTGCAGAGAGCACAGGTCAGCCCGTGGAGGATAGATATTCATAGGACGTGTCATTGTGTTGTGGGCAAAGCCTGGCACGTTTCAGGCTCTCTCTTCACGTAGGAAGGATGATCAGCAAAGGGGAAGGAATGCTAACGGCAGGGACAGGATCGGGGTTCTAACTGCTTGACATGACCGAGATACGAAACTGAACAGATACACGTCAAGCCAGGCCTGTCCACACAGTTGATGGCAAAGGAGCAGCTTATCAGAAAGCTGGCTTGGCATCTGCTCAGGCGATAAAGACCCAGGGGGTTAGAGGGAAGTTAAGGTCATTCTGAAATTGGGGTGACCTGGTGGAGAGAATCAAAAGGAAACGAGAGCACACAGACCAGCAGTAGTCTGTGCTCATTGGTAAGAATGGTGAGAGTCCTACTGTTACCTGTCTACACGGATTACGTCCCACGTATTGGAGCTGGGTCTGGTGAAATGTCACAGAGAATCTTGAGAAGCAAGAATGATTTCAGAGACCAGATCACTTTATACTTAGACCCGGCACGCATGGGGTGCCTGCTCCACGCTGGCAGGCGGGAGTCCGATAAACGTGCCAGACTTTAGGGTCTGATAAATAGGTCTTTTTAGGAGTGATTGAAGGAGGCAGAGATGTTCAGCTTGAAAATGAGATGATTTAGGGAAATGCGTTAAGTGCCTAACAGCAGTTTGAGAGCTGCCATCCCATAGAAGGAGTCATTGCATTGTCTTTTGCTTTAGAGAATAGCACGAAAGCCAGTAAGTGGACTTACGGGAAGGCCATATTTGATTATAAAGAATATATTTTAAAATATCCCAATGTTGAGACTTTCTCCTAATAGGTCTATTGGGGTTAGATTATGGGATGATTTATAGAGGAGTGGAGTCCCTCTGTCGTAACACTTACGACAGAGGTTTCCTCTGTACCTTTCAGGAATATTCTGGAAGAGGCTGTCATACTGGATTAGACTACACGTAAGACCCTTTTGTTGGGGAGAGAGGTAGGGAGGAAATAACCTAAAGGAGACTCTGCAATGGGATGTGAGGTGAGGCAATAGCTTAGTTTTGAAATATGTACAATTGGAATAAAACAATCAAATGGACTGGAAAGAAGAATTCTTCCATCATTTGGGGAAAATGTATTCTCAAAGTTTGTCTAGAATGTCAAACAGTGCTGTCCATATGCTGGAAGTTAAATTAAGCCCTGCATGCCCAGTAAGCTACTGTCCTGTTGTTTAATTTAAAATGAGTTTTTATTGTTTGCCTGAATTTAATTGTTTACTTTTTCTTGAGATGATGGATGGGGAATTATATCTCATTCTACACTCCTCTTGAAGTTCATTTGACTAGAACATTCTCATGGACCATTTTCTCATTGGCTAGCACTGAATACAATTGCCCTAGGGCTTTGCAAGCAAGTCCACTGTCGATTTTCTCTGTAAGAGGGAAACAGCTCTGTGGCAGAATCCCAAGGGATGTTTGCTAAAGCAGTGCTTCTCAAACTTTACTGTGTAAATGAATCTCCTAGAAAACTTTATAAAATGCAGATTCTGCAGTCGGCAGTGTAAGACAGGGCTGAGATTCTGCGTTTCCAGTAAGTTCCCAGGTGCTGCCTGCTGATACTGCTGGCCTGGAGGTACCAAGAGATCCTTTTTGTACCGTGCCACCAGAAAATATGCAAAATATTGGAACTCCTGAGTTAGAAAGTATGTATACAGTGTGATGGATTGGGGGGTGTGTGTGAGTGAGAGATGGGGCAGTAACAGAGGAAAGCTGATAGGATGTGGAGTGTCACAGAATAAGGAGGCAATTTGCTTTGCTCCTTAAGAAATCCTGTATCTCTGCCTCTAGGGATCCCCATGTGTCTGTGCCTGGCCAGGGCTGTGACTCAGTAATGCTCCCTTTGTCTGTCTAATGAACATACTTGGAACATAGCCAGTAAACGTCTAGCGGATATCTGTATCTTTTGTTCACTTTCATCATTTTCTTTATTATAACTGGGTCCCACTTCACTAGACGTGATAAAACTGAATTTTGTCTCTGGGAAAACAGAATCCAAACCAGACAGCCAAAAAGCATCTGCCTCCCTTCTCTCAGCGCAGCCAGACTGACTCCCTCCAAGGCCTTCTACCTGCTTTTTTTTAAAAATTGAAGTATGGTTGATGTACAGTGTTGTGTTACTTTAAGGTGTATAGCAAAGTGATTCAGTTATACATATATACATATATATTCTTTTTCAGATTCTTTTCCATGATAGGTTACCAGAAGATACTGAATATAGTTCCCTGTGCTCTACAGTAGGTCCTTATTGTTTATCTATTTATATACAGTAGTTTGCATCTGTTAATCCCATACTCCTAATTTATCCCCTCTCCCGCACTTTCCCCTTTGGTAACCATAAGTTTCTTTTCAAAGTCTGCGAGTCTGTTTCTGTTTTGTAAATAAGTTCATTTGTATCATTTTTTTAGATTCTACATGTAAGTGATGTCATACGATATTTGTCTTTCTCTACCTGACTGACTTCACATAGTATGATAATCTCCAGGTCCATCCATGTTGCTGCAAATGGCATTATTCCGTTCTATTTTTTTTTCTTTTTTTTTTTTTCGGTACGCGGGCCTCTCACTGTTGTGGCCTCCCCCGTTGCGGAGCACAGGCTCTGGACGCTCAGACTCAGCGGCCATGGCTCACGGGCGCAGCCGCTCTGCGGCATGTGGGATCTTCCCGGACCGGGGCATGAACCCGTGTCCCCTACATCGGCAGGTGGACTCTCAACCACTGCACCACCAGGGAAGCCCTATTCCATTCTTTTTTATGGCTGAGTAATATTCCGTTATAAATGTACCACATCTTCTTTACCCATTCCTCTGTCGATGGACATTTAGTTTGCTTCCATGTCCTGGGTATTGTAAATAGTTGCTGCAGTGAACATTGGGGTGCATACATCTTTTCAAAGTATGGTTTTCTCTGGATATATGCCCAGGAGTGGGATTGCTGGATCGTATGGTAGCTCTATTTTTAGTTTTGTAAGGAACCTTCATACTGTTCTCCATAATGGTTGTACCAATTTACATTCCCACCAACAGTGTATGAGGGTTCCCTTTTCTCCACACTCTCTCCAGCATTTATTGTTTGTAGACTTTTTGATGATGGCCATTCTGACCAGTGTGAGGTGATACCTTATTGTAGTTTTGATTTGCATTTCTCTGATAACTAGCAGTGTCGAGCATCTTTTCATGTGCTTTTTGGCCATCTTTATGTCTTCTTTGGAGAAATGTCTATTTAGATCTTCCACCCCTTTTTTAATTGGGTTGTTTGTTTTTTTGATATTGAGCTGTATGAGCTGTTTGCATGTTTTGGTGATTAATTCCTTGTCAGTTGCTTCGTTTGCAGATGTTTTCTCCCATTCTGTGGGTTGTTTTTTCGTTTTGTTTATGGTTTCCTTTGCTGTGCAAAAGCTTCAGAGTCCCAAGTTCTTAAAAACTGACTTATACTACCTCTAAGTATACAGAATAGTGTCTGTAAATTTTTTTTTTTTTTTCCGGCCACACCGCATGGCTTGTGGGATCTTAGTTCCCTAACCAGGGATGGAACCCAGGCCCTCGGGAGTAAAAGCACGGAGTCCTAACCATTGGACCACCAGGGAATTCCCGGTATCGGTCAATTTTTGAATTGCAGAATCTGCTTTATTCTTAGGGCTTTCCAAATTGCCTGATAAAATATTACTTGTTTGAGTCTAGAACTATTTTTTTTTCTTCAAATTGTCAAAAAAGGCAACTTCTCTGTGTGCATTGAGAAAATCATGAAATCGAATCTTAGCTCAGTGTGGTGTCTGGACATATCATGGTTTAGAGGCAAAGAAGTAACGTGAAAGTATATCAGTTAGATTATAGACTTGGAAAGCTCAAGAGAAGTCCTCTTCCAAGAGCTGCAGGGACTTCAGGATTTGAAATGCAGTCTCTGTTGTGTAATATCCTGCACAAAATGTGACTTTAAACCCCCGGCAGCAAACACAGCGTGGCAAAGAGAGATGATTTGGGGATATACAGGAGACTTGGGATGAAAATCCTCAAATAAGCTCTTTTAACAAAATGTACTCTGTGGGCTTCCCTGGTGGTGTAGTGGTTAAGAATCCACCTGCCAGTGCAGGGGACACGGGTTCGATCCCTGGTCTGGGAAGATTCCACATGCTGCGGAGCAACTAAGCCCGTGCGCCGTAACTACTGAACCTGCACTCTAGAGTCCACGAGACACAACTACTGAGCCTGCGTGCCACAGCTACTGAAGCCCACATGCCTCAGCTACTGAAGCCCACATGCGTAGAGCCCGTGCTCCGCAACAAGAGAAGCCATTGCAATGAGAAGCCCATGCACCACAGCGAAGAGTAGCCCCCACTCACCACAACTAGAGAAAGCCTGCATGCAGCAACAAAGACCCAATGCAGCCAAAAATAAATAAATAAAATTTATTTTAAAAAATGTACTTTGTGTAGTCTCTTTGGAAATAATAGGGTTTGGGACTGAATGTAAGAGTGCTTTTAATATTGTGAATTTCCTGTCTTCCCAATATCAAATCATTCTTTAAGTATAAATTATATCGTCAGAAAAGCAGCCACCTGTCAGTGGATCTGTTTGTACAGTAGATGAGCGAGCACAGTGGCATCTGGAGACTAAGAAACACTGAACAGGTGTAAAGGACCAGGCAAGATGAGGCTGTCGATGTATAGAGCTTTTTTATCTGGTAGGGCAGGTTCCCCCCTTTTGCCTTACTGTGCTGTTTGGTTGGGATCTGTAATTCATGTTGACTAGAAATAGCTATAGTTGGCCTCAGTGCCTGAACTGTTTTTCAAAGGAATGCATTTAAAATATCCCCATTACAGTAAGGTTTGCTGAGGATCGTTGGTATATATGTTCCTTACGGAGGCCTTTAGCTTTGTCACATACTTTCTCTATATCTACTGAATTGATCATACAGTTTTTTCTCATTTAAATTATTAATGTGGTCAACGATAGTTGTTTTCTTTGCATATTTGTTTTTAATTTAAAATAATACTTTTTATTTTACATCCTTGACTGGATTTGGGTTGCTGCCATTTTTATTTATTATTCGTTTTTTTTTTTTTTTTGCGGTACGCGGGCCTCTCACTGTTGTGGCCTCTCCCGTTGCGGAGCACAGGCTCCGGACGCGCAGGCTCAGCGGCCATGGCTCACGGGCCCAGCCGCTCCGCGGCACGCGGGATCCTCCTGGGCCAGGGCACGAACCCGCGTCCCCTGCATCGGCAGGCGGACTCTCAACCACTGCGCCACTAGGGAAGCCCTCGTTTTTTTCAATCATGGTACATGAGTGAGATTGTTCTGTAATTTTCTTATATTCTTTTTGTCTGCTTTTGGTTGTCCTATTTTCAGAGAACGCTTTTCCTATTCACTGAGTTTGTGTGACATTGAAGTAACCTACTTCTTGAAAGTTCGGTGGCTCTAAGCTTCATCTAGGACAGGTGTGTGTTTGGGGCTTCGAGGGGAACACTGTTGCTCAAATGTTTTTGGAGACTTTTTCCCCCAATTTTTACTGGAAAAAAATTAACCTTTCTGAAAAGTTGAAAGAATGGAACAGTGAGCCCCTGTATACCCTTTCCCTTTCTATCTATTTACCATGTGTTAACATTTTACTACCTTCTCATTTCTGTGTGTGGGGAGGCACTGGGGGTGGGTGTATTCCAGTCCACATTCAAATTTCCCCAAAGCAGTGGGGTTTCTGCTGTTCCAGTCAAGGACCACGCATGGCATTTGGTTATTTTGCCTCTTCAGTGTGTTTCTTTTTTTGTGTGACTCTGACTTGAAACAGGTGGGCCATTAATTTTATAGCGGCACATTCTGGATTTATCTGATGGTTCCCACTTGTTTAGACTATGATTAAACATTTTTGTAAGATTTCCACTGGCATTTTTACTGTAGGAAGTTTTTTTAGGGGGTTGACAGTTCCACAAAAATCAAATTCTGACACGTGTATTCAGTCACTGATACTAAGAAATTTGACAGTAAAAGGCTTAAAGATAAAAAACTTAGGGTTATACTGTGGAAGATTTTTAACTACTCAATTTCTTTAATGTTTGTAAGATTATTCAGGTTTTTCTTGGGTCAGTTTTAGTAAGTTACACATATAAACTTTTAGGACTTTGACCAATATTGTTTTAAGTTTTCAAACTTACTGGAAAAGTTTTTCAGATCCCTTGAGTCTTGGCTGTACCCATGATTCTGTCTCCTCCGGGCCTTTGCCCTTGGCTATATATCAGTCTCACCGAGGTTTACGTGTTGTGTTGATCATGATACAACCCATTCAGCGTGTTGTTGATTCTCCCTCTTGTAACTTTGTTTTCTATTCCACTGATTTCAACTTTTATCTTTACTCTCTCTTTCCTTCTGTTTTCTTTGGTTGTGTAATCTTGTCCTTTTTCTAAATGCTCATATTGAAGCCTCTGTTGGCCAAAGATCCTGGGAGCTGCCGTCAGCATCCCTCTTGAATGACACTGCCCCTCCAACTCGCCACTAACTGCCACACCAGCCTCCTCTGCAAGGACCGCAGCTCGCTGTACACACAGGCTTCCATCTGCACGTCTAGGAAATGGGACCTGATTCAGATCTAGCAGTGTGGCTGCAGGGGTTCAGAATAATCCACGTGAAACCCAGTGTTTGGCATTTAGTAGGTTCTCAATAAATGAATGCTGTGCTTTTAAATATTACAATTAACTTGACTTAATGACTTGAGACAGGAAATTCTCCTTTCCCACCAGCGTATCTCTCTTGAGCACAGTTTCCTTCTTTGGATCTCAGCCTGTTGCTTTAGATGAACATGTTGGCGTGTGAAAATCTCTGTGGTTAGTGTGTCACTGCCAACTTCAAGCATCTCTGTGGTTGTCTTGCAGTGTTCACCAACGCACTGAGGTGTACAGAAAATGAGCATCTGTATCCCTTTCTGTGTCTTGGATAAATTACTATCTTCGTAAATTTTTGCCCAAACTCTTCATTGAGTGGAGGAATTGCAGAACTAATTCAAATATTAAAGTAGGATCCCATCTGTCAAATTCAGCTCTGTTACTTTGGTTTTTATCAAGATGCATTAACCAACCCACATAGGCATTTTTACTCTTGGACTTAATTTAATGTCCTTTTTACTATGTGATTTTTAAAAAAAAAAAAAAAAAGAATTATAGAGTTTCAGTTTTAAGTTCCTTTTGGTAATCAGTGTTGGATTTGGGCCTCACAGAGGACTTGAAAGAGCCTGGGAGCTACATGTTTCCATTGTGTTGCATGTATGTGCCCACCTGTGTGTGTGTGATTAGGCAACTTCTTTACTTTTTTTTTTTTCCTTATTTACTTTTAAGTCATTCTGGAGGAACCTATACCAAGGAATTTCCCCTTGAGGTTTTCTGCCAGTTTGTGTTTTGTTTTTTTTTTTGGTGTACTAACATTTCTCTTTGACATTTGTCCTTAAAAACTATTTATTTATCAAGATTCTGACATTTGCAAATGGCTCCTTATTTGCAAGTCAGTTTGGCTCCTCTATGTGGGACACATTTGGTTGGAAAATTTTGGAATTATTAAACGGGCCTTGGGTTCATCGCTAGGGAGACATCTTGGTGGCGTGGAAGGAACAAGGGCTCTGGAGCCACTCAGACCTGTGGGAAACAGGCTCCTCTCAGTTTCTTTCTTTCTTTTTTCCCCCCTTTCTTCCCTTCCCTTCCCTCTCTCTCTCTCTCACACTCCCCCTTCTGCCTCTCATCCCCCCCCCCACTTCGCCTTTCTCTCTCTCTCCCTTTCCCTTCCTACCTCCCTCCCTCTCTCCCTCCCTCCCCGCCCCTCTCCTTCCCTCCCCGCCTCCCTTCATCCCTCCCTTCCTTCCTCAGTAGCCTCCTCTATAAACCAGGGCAATGAACAGAACCTGACTTGGCTGTTGAAGAAATAAAGTGAGATGCTGCTGATACAGTGAATGATCTTTCCCCAGTTCGATGAAGCCCATGATAGGGGAGTTATCTCTGGTGTCCTTAAGAGAGTTCAGAGGAGAATTTCCCATCCTTTTCCACTGCAGAGCTCACCTCACACATGATAGAATCCACCCTTGTCCACCAATGATGGAGGGTCCGTCATTGGCACCCGTATCCTTCCTTCCTAACTTCCCAGAGAAACAGATGAGTCTGGAAATCTCTGCTCTAGGAAATCCTGGCAGAGAGGCTAGGGCTTGATGCCTTCACTCTGCCCAGGGCTCTCTGGTTTTATGTGTGTGCCCTGTACTTCTGGGACGTTTGGCAAAGCCTGTGGATCTCTTCACAGTGATGTCTTCAAATACATAAAATAGTATACACAGGAGTTCAAAGAAGATCACACATAGTGTAATACAATTACCAAATATTTAAAAATATAAATTTGTGATATAGTAATATTTACTTCTATAGTAATGGTTTAAATAACAAGATCTAGCATCAGCTCGAACAAATTGAAATGGCTAAGTGATGAATATAAAGGATTCACCGAGGCCTCTGCAACACATGTAAAGCGGCATGAAAATATCAGTGGTTTCTCTTGGTGCCAAAGTCATAGGTGTCGCTAATGCTGGGAAATGTGAAATTTTAGTTAAAGGTTAGAGAAAATAAAAAGATGCCATTTTGCCCGTTTAAATTTACAGACTCCCAGAAGTCTATCTCTGGAGCCCAGGCTAAGAAAGTCTGCTGTTAACAGTGGAGAGCTGCATGTGTATGAACCCTGGAAAAGTTCCCCTCGTTTGTAATGCCCCCCAGAACTCTGTGTGGCTCAGTGTTACATAACAAGGGAGTGCCATGTGAACATCACCTTTTGGGCACTGGTTACCTGTGTGCCCAAGAAACAGTTCATGGAGGGTTCCACATCTTGAGTGCCCTACATTCTAGGTCCTGCGAAAGATTTTAGGGTTCTTCCTTGTGTAAGACTTTTCCTTCCCAGGCAGGGAAAAGATGCATATTTGCAAGAACACTAGTCCACTCTGGTTCTTAGTTAAGAGCCAAGGGGAACAGTCTGCACACCCGACACGTTGTCTGAGAACTGCCCATAGTTCAGCGTTAAACCTTAGTGGACGGCCGTGAAATCACTTAGTCCAGCCCCCAGTGAAGAAAACCACTTTATCAAATTGAGAGCTTGTATGAAGTCATTCTTAATCAGCTCCCACTGATGTGAAGTTTAGAGACAGTATGGCACGGGGTTAAGAGCGGGGGTCTCTAATCAAACAGAGCTTGAGAAATTATTTAAACTGTCTGACCCTTAGCTTCCCTATCTGAAAAATTGGGTTTATAATAATAGCAGTATCTACCTCATAGGGTTTTTCTTTCAATTAAATATAAATATTATATAAAACTCTTGGCACACAGAGAAGTACATAATTTGTATTCGATAATTATGAGTTTCTGTGTAACTGGGGGCTGGCAAAAAGAAATACTTCCTGCTGGTCTCTGAGTAAAGGAGAAGCTAGCTTGTACCTACTGTAGCTATAGCTGTTGGTTTTTCTAGGAGCAGCTCAAGGGTTAACTCTGAGAGCGTGTGGGTGGCTTCGGTTTAGATAAAGCCACATCCCAAAGCTTCCTTTCAGCGCGATTTGCTATTGTTAGGGTTTTTCACCACTGCTTTGAAGTTTCAAGGTTGACAGATGATAATAGATAATTCCTGCCTCACCACATTTTTACCTGTAGGTTTTCAAAAAGAAATCAAAGGGAATTTGAGGGGAAAGTAACACTTTGGTTTCTGACATTGAAGGGGGGATTTCTAGAGTCTTCTTCAATTAATAAATTAAAGGAGATTTCTGTTTTTGTGTTTCCCTCAGCCTGAAGAAGACTAGAAGTCAGCAAGGAAGACCCTTTTACATATATGGACAGGAATTAGAGAATAAAATTATCAGGGATACATGAACAGTTCATTTGGATGTTTTACACCCTTAATGAATTGGAGACATAGCTGAGTAATTATGCAGTTAATATTTAAAATTTTTTCGTTGTGTTGTTTTCTCATATGTAAAAGAATATTCACATTGGGCCAGAATGAAGCTTCTCCAAATTCTGCCAATGCATTGCAGGTTGTTAAAATAACACCAGTAGAAGAGGGGCTAGTAAACTTTTTCTGTAAAGGGCCAGGTAGTAAATATTTTAGGCTTTCTGGGCCAGATATGATCTCTGTTGTATGAACTACTTAGTTTCTTTTTGTATTTAAACGAGCCTTTAAAAATGAAAAATTCACAGCTCTTGAGGCTGTACAGGAGCAGCCTGTGGGCCCTGGGGCCATAGTTTGCCAACCCCTGCTGTAGAGCATAAAGAAAGGAAGGGATTTTTTTTTTTTTAATTGAAGTATAGTTGATGTACAATGTTGTGTTAATTTCTGCTATACAGAAAAGTGATTGTTATACATATATATATATATATATATATATATATACACACACACATTCTTTTTTTTCATATTCTTTTCCAGTATGGTTTATCACAGGATATTGAATATAGTTCTCTGTGCTGTAGAGACCCTGTTGTTTATCCATTCTATATATAAAAGCTTACATCTGCTAACCCCAGCCTCCCACTCCATCCCTCCCCCCTTGGCAATGTCCTCTATGTCCGTGATTCTGTTTCTGTTTCACAGATAGGTTCATTTGTGTCATATTTTGGATACCACATGTAAGTGATATCACATGGTATTTGTCTATCTCTTTCTGACTTCACTTAGTATGATAATCTCTAGGTCCATCCATGTTTCTGCAAATGGCATTATTTCATTCTTTTTATGGCTGAGTAGTATTCCATCATTGTATATATGTACCACATCTTCTTTATCCAAGAATGGGAGGGATATTGTCCCACATAAGTAATCATTCATTCAGCTTCTACAGGAAACATTTGCTGAGTACCTAAGTGCCCCGCCCTGAGTCAGCTGCTGGGTAGAGCCTGGTGATCAATACGTGTGGATTTACCCTTGTAGAGCTTACTTTTTCATGGGAGGAACAAGCAATCAGAGAATCAAACCCATTTATTTATAAGACATTTTATGTTGTTAAAGACAAGTGTCCACCTGAAGAAAACACGCCCATTGGATAGTCCAGATAGTAGAGGTGGAGTTATAGGAGGGGAACCTTACTTTCTGCTACATCTCAATATCATTTCATCTGTCCCCTCAATCTTGATCTCCAGGTTCATTCTTTGTTGGACAAGAGAGACCATCCATACTTCTGCACAAGACCTTCTGTTTCACTTGTAGTTCCAATCTTTCTTGTAATCACTTTGTCCCACCACACTGAAGCCTCTAGTCCCACCTGCCTTGGGTCCCACTCAAGTCTGACAGTGTAAGAACTTAGGTTTTCAAGATTCAATCACCAAATTGTTTCCTTCTTCCTATTCTTTAAAATTTTATTGAAGTATAGTTGATTTACAATGTTGTGCTAATTTCTTCTGTACAGCAAAGTGACTCAGTTATACAGACATATATATTCTTTTCCATTATAGTTTGACACAGGATATTGAATATATAGTTCCTTGTGCTATATAGTAGGACCTTGTTGTTTATCCATCCTATATATAATAGTTTGCCTCTGCTAATCCCAAACTCCCATTCCTTCCTGCCCCTCCCCACCTTGGCAAGTCTGTTGTCTATATCTGTGAGTCTGTTTTTGTTTCGTAGATTTGTATCGTATTTTAGATTCCACATATAAGTGATATCATATGGTATTTGTCTTTCTGTGTCTGACTTACTTCACTTAGTGTGATAATCTCTAGGTCCATCCATGTTGCTGAAAAATGGCATTATTTTATTCTTTTTGATGGCTAATATTCCATTGTGTGTGAGACACACACTACATCATCTTTATCCATTCATCTGTTGATGGACATTTAGGTTGTTTCCATGTCTTGGCTATTGTAAATAGTGATGCTATGTACATACGGGTGCATATATCTTTTTGAATTATACTTTTGTTAGAGTATATTCCCAGGAGTGGGATTGTTGGATCATATGGTGACTCTAGTTTTAGTTTTTTGAGGAATCTCCATACTGTTTTCCATAGTGGCTGCACCAATTTACATTCCCACCAACAGTGTAACAGGGTTCCCTTTTTTCTGCACCCTCTCCAGCATTTGTTAATTGTAGACTTTTTAATGATGGGCATTCTGACTGGTATGAGGTGGTACCTCACTGTAGTTTTAATTTGCATTTCTCTAAAAATTAGCAGTGTTGAGCATCTTTTCATGTGCCAGTTGGCCATCTGTATGTCTTCTCTGGAGAAATGTCTATTTAGGTCTTGTGCCCATTTTTTGATTGGGTTTTTTTTTTGTTGTTGTTGAGTTGTATGAGCTGTTTGTATATTTTGGAAATTAAGCTCTTGTCAGTCACATCTTTGCAGATATTTTCTCCCATTCTATAGGTTTTCTTTTTGTTTTGTTTATGGTTTCCTTTGTTGTGCAAAAGCTTGTAAGTTTGATTAGGTCCCATTTGTTTATTTTTGTTTTTATTTCTATTGCCTTGGGAGATTGACCTAAGAAAACATTGGTACAATTTATGTCAAAGAATTTTTTGCCTATGATCTCTTCTAGGAGTTTTATGGTGTCATGTCTTATGTTTCAGTCTTTAAGCCACTTTGAGTTTATTTCTGTGTATGGTGTGAGGGTGTGTTCTAACTTCATTGATTTACATGCAGCTGTCTAACATTCTCAGCACCACTTGCTGAAGAGACTATCTTTTTCCCGTTTTATATTCTTGCTTCCTTTGTTGAAGATTAATTGACTGTAGGTGTGTGAGTTTTCTTCTGGGCCCTCTATTCTGTTCCATTGATCTGTATGTCTCTTTTTGTGCCAATACCATGCTGTTTTGATTACTGTAGCTTTGTAGTATTGTCTGAAGTCTGGAAAGGTTATGCCTCCTGCTTTGTTTTCCTAAGGTTTGCTTTGGCTTGGTCTTTTATGGTTCCATATAAATTTTAGGATTTTTTGTTCTAGTTCTGTGAAAATGTCAGGGGTAATTTGATGGGGATCACATTAAATCTGTAGATTGCTTTGGGTAGTATGGCCATTTTAATAGTATTAATTCTTCCAGTCGAAGAGCATGAGATATCTTCCATTTCTTTGAATCATCTTTAATTTCTTTTATTAATGTTTTGTAGTTCTCAGCATATTAAGTCTTTCACCTCTGTGGTGAAGTTTATTTATTTTTTTTGATGTGCTTTTTAAAGGGATTGTTTATTTACATTCACCTTCTGATATTTCACTGTTAGTATAAAGAAATGCAACCAATTTCTGTATGTTAATCTTGTATCCTGCTACCTTGTCGAATTTGTCTATTCTTTTTAATACATTCATGTATCTTCCTCAAAAATAGTGATTTTTTTTTTCCCTTTTGGTTGCTGAAATCCTGATGCTTGGGGGTACTTTTCATGTTTTTAGTGGCATCAAATAGGTGTAAGACCTAAGGCTTTCATCTAGAATAGTCAGTGGAAGTTGGCATTTCCACTTAGAACTTCTCTTAAGAATAGGTAGTGGGCTTCCCTGGTGGCGCAGTGGTTGAGAGTCCGCCTGCCGATGCGGGGGACACGGGTTCATGCCCCGGTCTGGGAGGATCCCACATGCCGCGGAGCGGCTAGGCTCGTGAGCCATGGCCGCTGAGCCCATGCATCCGGAGCCTGTGCTCCACAACGGGAGAGGCCACAGCAGTGAGAGGCCCAGCAGTGAGAGGCCCGTGTACCGCAAAAACAAAAACAAAAACAAAAACAAACAAACAAAAAAAGAATAGGTAGTTAATCATAGTGCCACTTGACATTGTCTTAGTTTCATTTCTCTCTGTGCTTCTTTAAGTGAAGGCATCAAATACCATTTAGGTAATGGGTTCCCTTTGAGAGATTATCTCTGTTCCACCTGGACTGTATTCTCATCACTTTTTAAAATCACTGCCAGTAGGTGAATACTGCCAGTTATATAATTATGAATCCGTCCTTGGACATGATGTCTGGTCCCAAACCACCTACCCAAACTTTCCTCTCTATTCCTTTGTGCACAGTTGTCAGTTTGGGACTCCTGCTCTTCCTCAGGTAGATCCTGTATTCTTACTTCTCCACATAACATTCCTTCTGCCATCATTGACTGCTTCTCATCCTTCACTGGCCAGCTCACAGTCCTTACCACTGTGCCATTCCTGTCTCTCTGTCTTTCCCACACTCCAGCATAGATGGGGGCACACATTAGCTTCCATCCCAGACTGCTGGATGTTGCCGGGCAGGTGTAGACACATCCTAACTTATCTGCTGGGTCATCCCCACTTTGAGGGCTGTCCCATCCCCTAGTAGGACCTCAGTAGTTCTGTGTTTAATGAATGAATCTAGCTTCTGAACATGAGGACTGCTCCTTAGTGGGCACCTTTGAGAGAAAATGAATGACTGATAAAGTAATAGAATTCTGGCATCCGTTTCCAGTGGAGACAGGCTAGCACAAAGCTCTCCCTGAACTATAACTATGTTTCCCTGACTCTTGCCCACTGAGCATCTCCAACCGCGTTCTTCTTCCCAAGAAGAAAACTATTTAACCAGAGCCAACCAAGGCCAGCTCATGAATCAAAGTTTGAGGAACAAGACATTGTAGTTACTTAGCTGGTGATAAGGGCTCTTCTCCATTCCCCCACAGAGCCTGCCTCACTGGTCCCAGTCAGGAAACTGGCCTGCACTTCCCTTCTATAACTTCTCTCACTAATGTTTCCATTATTGCTACTAAATATCCCTGTTCTATGAAGCTATAAATCACATGACACTGAAAAGAGAAACATTACGGGGATATAAGGTAACTGACTTCCAAAGAGACCCTTACCACAGACCAGTAGGCCCAAAGCTGATGTTTCACGGTAGCCTGGGTGTTGAGCAGAACAGGACAAGTTAGAGTTTACAAAAGAGCACAGACTGCGGCAGGACTGTGGCTGTCTCTTTGTTTTCACCAGATACCATATACGTGAGCACTCTGGAGGCAGGAGTTGTCATTTTCTGTATTCCCAAAACCTCCTGCAGTGCTTGGAGCTTAGTGAACACTCAGTAAATGCTTCATCCATTTATTCAACACTTATTAAGGCCCTCATGTGTGCTAAGTGCTGGTTACAGTCATGGAGAAGAAAGGCATCGTCCCTGGCAGCATAGAGCTCTCAGTCTGCTGGGGTGGGGAAAGTAGGGAAAGGCAGATATGAAACCAATAAATGGAGTCATAGTTATTTAACTCAAATTGTGCTCACTTCTTGCACAGGAAAAATGTGGCATGCTATGAGAATATATAAAATAGAATGTTTCCCTCAATTTCCTTTAGGGAGTGACGTTTAAGCTGAGCTTTGTGGGCGTTTTTTGTGGTTTTTTTTTTTTTTTTTTTTTTTAGCAGAGAAAGATTTATTGCAGGGCCATGCAAGGAGAACAGGTAGCTCATGCCCACCACCCCCGCCAAAACCCCAAATCTCCCGAAGGGTTTCAGTGAAGCATTTTTTAAATTGAAGTATAGTTGACTTACAATGTTGTGCTAATTTCTGCTGTCCAGCAAAGTGATTCAGTTATATATATAGGTACATCCTTTTTTTAATATTCTTTTCCATTATGGTTTATCCCAGGAGATTGAATGTAGTTCCCTGTGCTATACAGTAGGAACTTGTTGTTTATTTTATATGTAATGGTTTGCATCTGCCAACCCCAAACTCCCAATCCATCCCTCTCCCACCTCCCCTACCCCTTGGCAACCACAAGCCTGTTCTCTGTGTCTGTGAGTCTGTTTCTGTTTTATAGATAAGTTCATTTGTGCCATATTTTAGATTCCACATGTAAATGATATCATATGGTTCTTGTCTTTATCTTTCTGATTTACTTCACTTAGTATGATCATGTCTAGGTCCATCCATGTTGCTGCAAATGGCATTATTTCATTCTTTTTTTATGGCTGAGTAATATTCCATTGTATATATGTACCACATCTTCTTTATCCATTCCTCTGTCGATGGACATTTAGGTTGTTTTTATGTCCTGGCTATTGTGAATAATGCCAGCAAACCATTTTTAAAGACCAGGCGTGGGAGGGGCATCCCAGGGTATGTGATTAGCTCATGCACAATTCTCTGATTGGTCAATGTTGAGTTTTGATTTCTAAGATGAGTTTTGAGGGAAGAGTAGGAGATACTGACTAGATGGCCAGAGGCAGGCAAGACTGGACAAATGCACACTAGCATCCATGCCTGTAATAAAAACTCACCATATGCTGTCCACAGAAACTATGCTGAAGGTAAAACCTACGATGCTTGGGGTGTGGACCACTTCCTTCCAGTGCACACCTGCTGACCCAGCTCCTTCTCTCCTTTGTTTCCACCTTAGAATACGCCACCAACAACCCCGACTTGCTGTTGGTCATCTTCCAAGTGACAGGTGTCAGCCTCCTGCCGCCGCTGGGCATCGCCATTGCTGTCATTGTCACCTTCTACTGCTACCGCGTCCACCGGCAGCAGAAGCTGAGCCCGGCCTGGGACTCGGGCAAGCCGCGCAAGCTGATGGAGTTCAGTGAGCACCTGGCCATCATCCTGGAGGATGACCGCTCTGACATCAGCTCCACCTGCGCCAACAACATCAATCACAACACGGAGTTGCTGCCCATTGAGCTGGACACCCTGGTGGGCAAAGGGCGCTTCGCCGAGGTCTACAAGGCCAAGCTGAGGCAGAACACGTCTGAGCAGTTTGAGACCGTGGCCGTCAAGATCTTCCCCTATGAAGAATATGCCTCCTGGAAGACGGAGAAGGACATCTTCTCGGACATCAACCTCAAGCACGAGAACATCCTGCAGTTCCTGACAGCTGAGGAGCGCAAGACGGAGCTGGGCAAGCAGTACTGGCTGATCACCGCCTTCCACGCCAAGGGCAACCTGCAGGAGTACCTGACGCGCCATGTCATCAGCTGGGAGGACCTGCGCAGGCTGGGCGGCTCGCTGGCCCGTGGCATTGCACACCTACACAGCGACCACACGCTGTGCGGCCGACCCAAGATGCCCATCGTGCACAGGGACCTCAAGAGCTCCAACATCCTGGTCAAGGGAGACCTCACCTGCTGCCTCTGTGACTTCGGCCTCTCCCTGCGGCTGGACCCCACTCTGTCTGTGGATGACCTGGCCAACAGCGGGCAGGTAGGGCAGCCCCGGCCCCCTTGGGCCCCTCCCCTTGCTACTGGCACCCCTCCCTCTCATTTCCATCAGCCCTGCACTCTGACACTGGTCCAGGGAATCCAGTTAATCCTGACTGCACCCCGCTCTCGTGCCGGGGTACCTCTGCCAACCAGCAGCATTTCTCTCCCTGGTTCTCCAGATCCTTACCAGCCTAGGACAGGCATTTCTCCCTGAGTCAGTTCTCATTTCTCTTCCATTTGGACATTATTTTCCTTTGCTTCGAACACTGCTAGTACTGTATTTCTATCTTTTCCCTGTCTTGGGGTTGTACTCAGCCCTTGCTACTCTGTATTCTTGGTCCTTATATTGTTTTTATTTTGGTTTTGGTTTTTTTGGTTTTTTTTTTTTTTTTACCATTTTAGAAGGCAGTCTCCTTGAAGTCCAAATCCACATCCATTTGGTCACATCCATCACAAGGCCTTGAACAGGGAAAGTGACCAATAAGTATTTGTAGAGTGAGTGACGGACTGGGTGAAGGAAGAGTTCCTCTTTTGAAGCACCTCACTGATTAAAATTGAAACCTTTTTGGTTAAGGAGCTATTAGATACTAACATTACCATCATTCTTTATGTTTCACACACCGGAAGCTTGGCTGTGGGTTAGAGCGAAGTGTTGAGAGCACCGCTGTTTCCTCTCACCAGGCTGAGGGGAGTGCTTTTGAAGCATCTAGTCACTGCTCAGGCAGCTCTCTGGGTCCATGGCCACACATCAAGTGTAGAGATAAACATGTAGAAACACGGACAGATTACTGTGCCAGGGTAACAAGTCATGCAATGACCTATTACAAAGAAAAATTTCTTCTAATGCATGCCAGTAAGAAGCGTTATTTGGGGTGATATTATCTACTCACTTGACATTCCCTGGATCCTTGGGAAGGTAGGATTTCATTGTTATTTAGTCAGTCTATACAAGCTGCATTATCAAACATTCAAGTGATTTTTTTCCCCCAGAAGCATTTCTTATATGTTCCTATGTATCGCAGTGTTTTCATACTACCAGTCATCGTTCAAATAAAACTACATAGCATGCCCATCAAAATTATAAAATGAGGGCTTCCCTGGTGGCGCAGTGGTTGAGAGTCCGCCTGCCGATGCAGGGGACACGGGTTCGTGCCCCGGTCCGGGAAGATCCCACATGCCGTGGAGCGGCTAGGCCCGTGAGCCATGGCCGCTGAGCCTGTGTGTCCGGAGCCTGTGCTCTGCGATGGGAGAGGCCACAACAGTGAGAGGCCCGCGTACCGCAAAAAAAAAAAAAAAAAGAAAAAATTAAAATTATAAAATGACCAGGTTTGGGCTCTTAATGGAAATACTTTCATACAATTCAATTTAGCAGAGATTTTATGTAATCATATGACATGCTCGGCACACTAGAATGTGCCATGGGGTAAACAAAGAAGATTAAGACAATTCTCAAGTGACAAAAAATTAATGGCAATTATTATTTCACCACAAATCTTGGAGTTACAAGGGTGAAAAAATATTTAATTTGCAAAAACAAAAATCAACATCAAAAGTATCACTGATGTGGTCGCTCAGGTTCTCTGCAAGGATGTTATTGTATACATGATATGATGACATATGTCACGGGGCTAAACAAAGCAGCTCTGGGGTTTGGCATTTCCTTATTGTGGCATTTTTTTTCTTTATATTCATTAAAAAATTTTTTTTTAATTCATTTATTCATTTATTCAAAAAAATAATTACATAAGCTGTACATTTCTGTGCAGGTCTCGTTACTTTAAAAAGCATTGTGCTTTTTAAAGGTCCACTACCCGTGTAGGGACAAACATCAGCTATAGTTTGAAAATAGGTACGGTACGCAGCTGCAATTCAGTGATGGACCTCAATGTCTTTTTCTGCTTTAGGTGGGAACGGCGAGATACATGGCTCCAGAGGTCCTAGAGTCCAGGATGAATCTGGAGAATGTCGAGTCCTTCAAGCAGACAGATGTCTACTCCATGGCCCTGGTGCTCTGGGAGATGACGTCTCGCTGCAGCGCAGTGGGAGGTAGGCATGGACACCGTCGCGGTGCAGTGGTGCCTCACGCGCCTTCGAGCGCGATGTTGTGCTCTTTGCTTCAACATGGTTCCAGGGATACAGAGCGCTCATTGAGATCTGGTAGGACACAGCTATTCCAGAACGATCCAGAATGGTGCTAAAAAGCCTAGGTTTTATAGCTGAAAGCCAGGTTTGGAGCACAAAGCATTTTATCTCCTTTCCTGAAGTTTATAATTACTTTTCTCTTGACGCATCGTGCCACAGATATTTACATATCTGGCAAGAGATGAACACTAGTAATATAAGAATTATTTCTTATCAAATGGGTACCATGATTCAGAAAAGTATCTGACTTTAGTTTCTTTTTGTATTTTAAGGTTTTTCAGAATTATATGGTACAGGAACTGGATTTGACTCAAAATTTACTTTTATGGACATAACTTCCCTTTGTTGAACAAAACAAGCAAAATGGTTTGACATATTTGTTTAGGTTTTGAAAAATCTAATGAAGAGAGGTTATTGAGGAATGCAGTATTCTTCTGGGGTACAGGGGGATGTCATCGTTTTAGAGAGCATTGTCCCCTGATCTTCTTGGAGATGGGATTGGCTAATGTCTACATCACTTTATCCTTTTCTGACCCTTCTCTCAGTGGTTTCCGTCAGGGTCTTAGGTCTCACCTTAGAAAATTGATGTATCCCAACGTGGTCCTGGCTAGATGCTAAGTCAAGCCAAGCTAACACCAATTTTAACCCTTTGTTTTGTAATAATGTTAGACACACAGAATCACTGCGTGAGTAGCACAGGGAGTTCCCATATGCTCTTCACCCAGCTTCCCCTTGTGCTAACACCTTACCTAAACCAAGCACAGCTGCAGAAGATTGGACATTGACATTGGTACCATGTCTTTAATTAATCTATGGGACTAACTTGTATTTCCAAGCCCCCAGTAATGGGGCACAGGATCCACTCCAGGATTCCACGTTACCTTAGCATCCAGGCCACCTCAGTCTCCTTTGATGTGTGACGGTTGCTCAGTCTGTTCTTTCGTGACCTTGACACTTGGGAAGAATTCAGACCAGGTATTTTATAGCCTGTCTCTCACTTTGGGTT
The DNA here is from genome assembly GCF_951394435.1 of Stenella coeruleoalba. NCBI lineage: Eukaryota > Metazoa > Chordata > Mammalia > Artiodactyla > Delphinidae > Stenella > Stenella coeruleoalba. Next base: position 51,275,048 of record NC_137156.1, read on the forward strand.
TCTCTGATGTTTTCTCATGATTAGATTGAGGTTGTGCATTTTTAGGCAAGAATACCACAGAAATGATGTTGAGCCCTACTCAGGGTGTCACATGCGGGTGGAGATGCCAGTGTGCTGTCCAATCTCATCATGTGCTGAAGGTGTCTCCACATTTCTCCCTGTAAAGATACTACCTTTTCCACTTGTAATTTATACAAATCTTGTGGGAAGGCACTTTGACCTGTTTCTACTAAACACCTGTTTAGTAAGGAGACTAGACCTGTTTTTTACCATTATTTTACCTGCTAATTCTAGGGTCCATCAGTAGTTCTTGCCAGCTACAGTTATTACTGTAATGTTTGCCTAATGGTGATTTTCTGTTTTTCTTATCCCTTCTACATTTATTCATAGATATTCTGCTTACGAAATATCTGTCCTTTCTCTCACCAGCCCGTTTTATTTATTTGTTTTACTATGTATTTATATGAGTATGAAGTTGTGGATATTTATCTTATTCTATGGGTATTTAATATTATCAATATTTATTTTGTCGCTTAGATCATAACAGCTTTGGTCACTGGGCCAAACTACCTAGCATTTTGCTCCAGGTGGATCTGGTTGGCACCATTTCCTGCTCTGATAATTCCTCCTTTTGAGAACCTTCTTAGCTGACTCTCTAGGATGGGTCCTGCTGGGAGCCTTGCTGTCCCATCACCTGTTTCCCTGGGTCCCTGCATGGGGATGGCACTTCCTGTCTGGTTGACCCTGTTATTTTCTGGTTTCCTGCCTGAGATGTCTTCCCAAAAGTAACAGTTTTTTCTTGCACAGTGAAATTTGTTTAATCAAGTTTTAGCCACTGAGAATCATTTTCTACTTGAAAGCTTTGACAGCTCGAAAATGAATCCTTAGACCAGACCAGTGTGAGTTGTGTCAGAAGAGACGATGATGCTGTTGTCATCGTCTCAGAATAAATTTACCTCGTTTTTGGTATCTCTCTTATCCTTTCAAGCCCGTCATTCTATAAACGTGAGCTGGAGACTGTGTCCCTGTCTTCCCCTCTGGCAGTGCTGCTAGCTTCTTAAGGCCTGATGTGAGCTCCCTGCTTCCTCGGTTATCAATGACCGACGCCCTTTCCTGTTGATATTTGCTGAGTGTGGAAGAATTCAGGCTAATGGGGAAGAACCGAGTTCACCAGCTTTTACAAGGTCTAAAAACGGATACAGTATAAATAAGTTTTCCCAAGGAAGGAACAGGGTCCCATTTGTTTAGCAAGCCTCAAAAAACCTTTCATAACCTTTAGGATAAGAACAGACAGCTTTAGGGAACCGGAAAGAGGCCATCCCGGTTTTCATTTTGTTTGATCTTAAGCCCACAGTACTGTTCCTCCCATCTCCGCTCAGGCTGCAAAAATCAAAGTTCTTTGTCTATCCTCACTTTTGTCCAGCAGACAGCCCTTCACTTGATTAAGTGCGTGAACTCATGTATTAAACCCTTTCTTTTGCCTTCTTTTAAAAGTACTGTTTTTTTCTGAGGTTTTTTTTGTTTTCTGTTCTTTTTGTGTCTGTGCTTCAAAAACTGTGAAGGCAGATTTTCAGCCTAGTCTTAATTACAGAGACTTTTCTTTTATATTTAAAGAGCCCCTTAGAGGGTACATTAAAGTTAGTACCTTCTAAGGGAAGTTAGGGTGTGTTCCCTCTAACCTGTTGTACAAACACAGATGGAAGGACAAGTATTTCCATGAAGAAGCTTGCTGTCTACTGATGAAACAGACTTTTTTTTTCTCCTTTACTTTTAAAAACTTTGCACATTCAGACACATTTCTTACCTTACACATAAAAGAGACAATATTCCTCTAGTTGATATTACGCCTTAATTTATACAGAGAGAGGGGCAGGATATAAAAGGGCTTTCCTGAAGCTTAAACTTCTTTCTGTGACTTGAAAATACAGCATATGTAATTACTATTTTTCATGGACAGTCTCATTTCAGAAAAGGAAATGTGGAAAATGCTTACCTCAGTGTGATGAGTTATAGATTAATATTTTATTTCACAATATAGATCCACTGATATTCTCTCCCATTTATTCTGAGCAGCAGGACATCTAACTGAATGAAGCAGGAGACTAGGCATCAAAGAATGGTCTTGCAGGAGAAGGTGAAATCCCAGCTTTCCTGACTCGAGTGACTCTGTTCTGTTCTCAGGGCTGAGCCCAAACTCTTGGCGTGGATGCCCAGCAGGCCTCGCCTGCTTCTCTCTGCGTTTATCACAGGTCTTAGTGCTAGGCTTTGTCTTGTACTATTTACTGGGCCTAGAACACCGAAGGAGACTTTTTTACAGGCGAGGCAGGGGACAAGGAACTGAGTGCCCAGATTGGCTAAAGGGAGTTCAACAGTAGGGTCAGGCAAGGAGGGTTAGGTCAGCTCTCAAAGGAACAATGAGGCTCAGAAGTGTCCTCTCTGTGCAAGAAGTACAGAGGAAACACGAACAAGAGACAACACAACACTGGAGAAGCCGCACTCTTCTCAGGTGAGAAAATGCAGAGGTGGTAATAGCACTCTTTGGAAGCCAGCTGGTCCAGCTACCTTACCACAAGATTCCACCTAGGAGCTCAAGAGATGGGTTGTCATAATTGAAGAGAGTCGTCAAAAGGGAAAGACTTTCTGGTAGAAGTAGGTTTGGTCCAGATGAAGAAGGCCACGGAGAAACAATAACTACCATTACATAAGCAATTGCTTCATGGAACAACTCATTCCATCTACCAAGGACTCTTTGAAGGGTGTGCTGTTACTAGCCCCATTTTACAGATGGGAAAACTGAGATTTTAGGAGGTGGGAAAGTTGTGGAGACAAGCATCAGAGCCCTGTTGTCTGGCTCTGGCCCACAGGCCCTAACCTTCCTAGTACAGTGTTGGCCTGACCAATGGAGAGCATGTATAGCCCATGGCAGCTAGAACTACCATTATTATTTTTACAGAACTGGGTAGTCAATGCTACTCTGTGTATTGTGACCTTTGACTTGAAGCCTTTCTGGAAGCATCTGGCAAGACAGTCACACACTTGGGGAACATTCAGTGATGGCCTCACTTCTGAACATTTCCAGTGGTTGACTTGACTTTCGTCTCATCTCTGGGTGAGTCTCTGTTAAAAGAATCCCAAAGCTATTAAATGCTGTAGCGTGTTACAGCCTCAGTGCCTTAAAGTCTGAGATAACTTCCTTATCCTTATTTCTCTGAAGATATATCTATTCATTCTTTCATTCACTAAACCAATATTTATTGAGTACCTACTGCATGGAAGGCATTACTCAAAGTGCTCAGGGTACAGAGACTCTCAGGAGATGGCAGAGTAGAAGGATGTGAGCTCATCCCCCTCACAAAAACACCAAAATCACAACTAACTGCTGAACAACTATCGATAAAAAAATGCTGGAAGCTATCAAAAAAGATATACTACATCCAAAGACAAAGAAGAAGCCACAACAAGATGGTAGGAGGGATGCAATCGTGATAAAATCAAATCCCATACCCATTGGGTGGGCAACACACAAACTAGAAAATAACTATATGGCAGAAGTTCTCCCACACGAGTGAAAGTTCTGAGCACCATGTCAGGCTCCCCAGCCTGGGGGTCTGGCATCAGGAGCCCCCAGAGCATCTGTTCTGAAGGCCAGTGGGGTTTGATTGCAGGAATTCCACAGGACTGGGGAAAACAGAAACTCTAGTCTTGAAGGGTGCACACAAGGTTTCGTGCACACCAGGACCCAGGGGAAAAAGAAGTGACCTCTTAAGAGCCTGGGCCAGACCTACCTGCTGTTTATTAGAGGGTCTCCTGTGCAGGTAGGGTGTGGCTCTGGCTCACTGCGGGGACAAAGACACTGGTGGCGGTAGTTCTGGTGAGTACTCATTGGCGTGAGCCCTCCTGGAGGCCACCATTTTCTCACCAAGACCTGGCCCCACCCAACAGCCTGTAGGCTCCAATGCTGGGACGCCTCAGGACAAACAAACAACAGGGTGGGGACACAGCCCCACCCATCAGCAGAAAAGCTGTCTAAAATCTTCCTGAGCCCATAGCTTCCTGCTAAACACACCCCTTGACACAGCCCTGCCCACCAGAGGGACAAGAACCAGCTCCAGCCACCAGTGGGCAGGTACCAGTCCCTCCCACCAGGAAACTGGCACAAGCCTATTGAGCCAGCCTTATCCACCAGGGGGCAGACAGCAGAAGCAAGAAGAAATAAAACCCTGCAGCCTGTGGAACAGAAACCACAATCACGGAAAGTTACACAAAGAGATGGCAGATGAATATGTCCCAGATGAAGGAACGAGATACCCCAGGAGAACAACTAAGTGAAGTGAAGATAAGCAATCTACCTGAAAAAGAATTTTCATACACCACAGTCAAGTGCGATTTATCTCAGGGATGCAAGGATTTTTCAGTATCTGCAAATCAATCAGTATGGTACACCACAATAATAATTTAAAGAATAAAAACCATATGATCATCTCAGTAGATGTAGAAAAGTTTTTGACAAAATTCAACACCAATTTATGATGAAAACTCTCCAGAAGGTAGGCATAGAGGAAACACACGTCAACATAATTAAAGGCCGTATATGACAAACCTACAGCTAATATCATGCTCTGAGGAAATGCTTTCAGCTTTTTACTGTTAAGATAAGGAAAAAGACAAGGATGTCCACTCACCACTTTTATTCACCATAGTTTGGAAGTTCTAGCCATGGCAATCAGAGCTGAAAAAGAAATAAAAAGAATTCACATTAGAAAAGAAGGAAAACTATCACTGTTTGCAAATAACATGATACTATACATAGAAAAATCCTAAAGATGTTACCAAAAGACTACTATAGCTCATCAATGTATTCGGTAAAGTTGCAGGATACAAAATTAATACACAGAAATCTGTTGCATACACTAACAAAAAAAGATCAGAAAGAGAAATTAAGGAAACAATCGCATTTACCATCGCATCAAAAATAATAAAATACCTAGGAATAAACTTACCTAAGGAGGCAAAAGACCTGTACTCAAGAAACTATAAGATGGTGATGAAATAAATCAAAGATGACACATACAGATGGAAAGATATACCGTGTTCTTGGATTGGAAGAATCAATATTGTCAAAATGACTGTACTACCCAAGGCAATCTACAGATTCAATGCAGTCCCTATCAAATTACCAATGGCATTTTTCACAGAACTGGAACAAAAAATCTTAAAATTTGTATGGAGACACAAAAGGCCCTGAATAGCCAAAGCAATCTTGGAAAAGAAAAACAGAGCCAGAGGAATCAGGCTCCCTGACTTCAGACTATACTATAAAGCTACAGTCATCAAAACAGTATGGTACTAGCACATAACCAGAAATATAGGTCAATGGAACAGGATAGAAAGCCCAGAAATGAAACCATGCACCTGTGGTCAATTAATGTACAACAAACGAGGCAAGACTATACAATGGAGAAAAGCGAGTCTCTTCAATAAGTGGTGCTGGGTAAACTGGAACACTACATGTAAAAGAATGAAATTAGGGCTTCCCTGGTGGCACAGTGGTTGAGAGTCCGCCTGCCGATGCAGGGGACACGGGTTTGTGCCCTGGTCCAGGAAGATCCCACATGCCGCGGAGTGACTAGGCCCGTGAGCCATGGCCGCTGAGCCTGCGCGTCTGGAGCCTGTGCTCTGCAACGGGAGAGGCCACAACAGTGAGAGGCCCGCGTACCACGCAAAAAAAAAAAAAAAAAAAAAAGAATGAAATTAGAACATTCTTTAACACCAAAAATAAACTCAAAATGGATTAAAAACCTAAATGTAAGACTGTACACTATAAAACTCTTAGAGGAAAACATAGGAAGAACAGTCTCTGACATAAATTGCAGCAATATCTTTTTGATCCGTCTCCTAGAGTAATGGAAATAAAAACAAAAATAAACAAATGGGACCTAATTAAACTCAAAAGCTTTCGCACAGCAGAGGAAAACATAAACAAAATGAAAAGACAACCCACAGAATGGGAGAAAATATTTGCAAACGATGTGACCGACAAGGGAGTGATCTCCAAAATATACAAGCAGCTCATGCAGCTCAATGTCACACACACAAAAAAACCCAATCAAAAAATGGGCAAAAGATCCTAAATAGACATTTCTCCAAAGAAGACATACAGATGGTGAAGAGGCACATGAAAGATATTCAGCATTACGAATCATTAGAGAAATGCAAATCAAAACTACAATGAGATATCACTTCACACCAGTCAGAATGGCCATCACCAAAAAGTCTACAAACAATAAATGTTGGAGAGGGTGTGGAGAAAAGGGAACCCTCTTGCACTGCTGGTGGGAATGTAAATTGGTGCAGCCACTATGGAGACCAGTATGGAGGTTCCTTACAAAACTAAAAATAGAGCTATCATATGATCCAGCAATCCCACTCCTGGGCATATATCCAGAGAAAACCATGGGTCAAAAGGATATGTGTACCCCAATGTTCATTGTAGCGCTGTTTATAATAGTCAAGACACAGAAGTAACCTAAATGTCCATCAACAGATGAATGGGTAAAGAAGATGTGGTATGTATATACAATGGAATATTACTCAGCCATTAAAAAGAATGAAATAATGCCATTTGCAGCAACATGGGTGGACCTGGAGCTTATCATAGTAAATGAAGTAAGACAGAGAAAGACAAATATCATATGATATTGCTTATATGTGGATTCTAAAAAAAAATGATACAAATGAACTTATTTACAAAACAGAAACAGACTTAGAAAACACACTTATAGTTACCAAAGGAGCAAGGTTGGCTGGCAAGGGGTGATAAATTGGGAGTTTGGGATTGACATATACACACTACTATATTTTAAATAGATAATCAACAAGGACCTGCTGGTGGCTCAATGGTTAAGAATCTGCCAATGCAGGAGACACAGGTTCGAGCCCTGGTCCGGGAAGATCCTACATGCTGCAGAGCAACTAAGCCCATGCGCCACAACTACTGAGCCTGTGCTCTAGAGCCTGCGAGCCACAACTACTGAGCTCGCGTGCCACAACTACTGAAGCCCACACACCTAGAGCCCACGCTCCGCAACAAAAGCCACAGCAATGAGAAGGCTGTGCACCGCAACAAAGTGTAGCCCCTGCTTGCTGCAACTAGAGGAAGCCCATGTGCAGCAACAAAGACCCAATGCAGCCAAAAATAAATTAATTAATTAAAAAAAATAATAATACCTGAGAAATGTACAGTATGACCTCAAAGGAAAAAAAAATACTAAGCACAGGGAACTCTGCTTAGTATTCTGTAATAACCTGTAAAGGAAAAGAATCTGAAAAAGAATAGATATATGTATATGTATAACTGAATCACTTTGCTGTATGCCTGCAACTAACACAAATTGTAAATCAACTGTAGTCCAATTTAAAATAAAAATTAAAAGAAAATGCGAAGGATGCAGCAGTGGGAAAAAAAGAGACCCTGTCCTCAAGGGACTGGGTGTCTAATGAAGAGCTACTATGCTAGAAAGACAAGTACTGCATGAATAGATATAAAATCATAACTTAAGGGCTGGGGGTGTGTATGATGATTGCAGAAAGAAAAACAAAATAGAGTTAGGGGATAGCTAATAACAGGGGTTGTTACTTCAGGCACTTGGGTCATCTGAAAGTATAGAAAAGAGAAACCAAGAAAACAGGTTTTTCAGAGTTGCTTGAGGAGGGAACAAATGGAAGGAGGTGGCCAGTGTGTTACTGTTTTATAAAGGAGGAAAGCCATGAACTCACCATCCCTCCAGGACAAATCAGGAGAGTTGTTCTCTTCTACAAAGAAGTCTCTGTCCTGGCTTTCGGCTTGTCTGGTGTCCATGCAAGTGTTTGCACCGTGTGTGGTGTGTGGGAAGCGGAGGAAGGTGGGTCCTTCAGGGCCCCCTCTGGGAGCACAGCAGGCACAATATTCACGTCACCCGAGCCAACCGGGCCCCCAGGCTGGCCGACTTCCAAATCCCTGGCCATGTCGGCCTTTGAATAGCAGCTGACACACAGCAGCCAGCTGAGCAAGTATTTTCACAAGAGGAGAAACACAACCCCAGCTTGCTGCAGCCTGTGAGGCAGACAAAACATGCAAAAGAATCAAAAGGAAAGGAGGGAAGAAAAAAAAGAGGGGTGGGAGAGGAGTGAAGAGAGCCTGGGATCGCAGCCTTCATCTTCCTGCATTTCCAGGCAGGATAATTTGGAAGGAAGGCAGATATAAAAGTCAGGGTTGTGCTCAGGCAAAAACTGCCAACAACTTCACGGCTCTATGAAGTTGGAACCACGATCAAAACAGCAGCTGCAGACCAGATGCTGACTTTCAGGGAGTGAGCATCTCCGCTGCCTGGGTCCCCTCTGAGCTCCAGAGCCGGAGACTGCAGACTTTCTCCTGAGAGCCTCCAGCCAGACAAAGAGATGCTGTGGGGCCAGGATGGGGCGGTGGCCCTCAGTGAAAGGACTGCGGTGGGGAGGATGGGATGGGGGTGGGAAGAAGAGCAGAGAGATCTAAAACTTTCTTAGAACAGAGGCTGTGTGAAGCCCTCAAGGAAATCCCAAGGTCCCCATTGCGCCTATAGGGAGGCAGGCAGCTGAGGCGCGAGAGGGAGCCTGGTCCCAGCAGGTGGTATCTGCCTTGGGTTGGGTGCCTCGGGCCCTGGAACAGGAGCCTGAGCTGACATTCTGTAGGAAAAAGAGGGCAGGAAAAGCCACGGAGAGAAGGAACAGGCAGTGAGTCAGGAAGGGGAGGGAGCTGATGAGCCCTGTGCTAGCAGGCAGGTCACCATGGGGACAACCAGAGCATGATCCCACTGGGGACCCTGGCAGTGCACAGAGCCCACGTGCACCTCAGCATCACACCCCCGGCTCAAGGAAGCCCGGTTTATCTTCCAACCCCCATCTGCTGCTGATTGAGGGCTGCCCTTGGGGCACGTTGGGAGGGTGGACCCCAGACGCCGGCCTGACCCTCTTGGACTTGGGCCAGCGTGGGTGCACAGGGTGAGTGCTGAGCGCTGTGGCCAGCGTCCTAGGGTAGTAAGCGTGCCCTCGGCCGGCATCCACGGTTCGGCATCCGCGGATCCAGCCACTCACGGATCTTGTACTGTGTTTACAGTCCACGGTTGCTTGAATCGTGGATGCAAAGCTCGCATATACAGAGGGGCAAATATGGGGCTTGTGCGTCTGCAGATGTTGGTATCTGCTTCTGGTCCTGGAACCAACGCCCCACGAGTACCGAGGGAGGACTGTGTTAACGATGGTCAGCACTTGCGCTTTCTCTTGTTTTGTGGATACAGAAACTGAGGCACAAAGAGTTGATGTCTCTTTTCCAAGTCCTCATCTCTAGTTTATGATGGGTCTGGGGTAAACACAATGAATAATACCCCTACTTATGATGCATACCGTTAGCACTTTTTTTTTTAAGTGCTAAACTCGATCTTACTCTCTAAGCTGTTTGCTTTTTTTCTTAGAGGCATTTCCAAAATTTTTAAAAGATGGTATTTATTTTATTTTATTTATTTTTATTTTTAATTTTTTGATGGTATTTATTTTAAAAGATGGCACTCTCTGAACTAACCCCACTCACCTTTTGACTTGCTTTCTCTGCAGTTCTTCACATTATTTGATCAAAGGCACAAAAAGAAAAATGCAACAGTCTCATTTTTCTCCATCTGCACCACCATCAGCCTTATCCCAGGGGGAGCTCTGGAGCATGAATTGCACAGTAGTCATCTCCTCTAGGGGCAAGACAGACTGTTAGAACTCCTGTGTTGACCCAGCAATACATTACCGGGCATATACCCAGAGAAAACCATAATTCAAAAGGACACATGCACCCCAATATTCATTGCAGCACTATTTACAATAGTCAGGACATGGAAGCAACCTAAATGTCCATCAACAGAGGAATAGATAAAGAAGATGTGGTACCTATATGCAATGGAATACTACTCAGCCATAAAAAAGAGTAAAATTGGGTCATTTGTAGAGACGTGGATGGATCTAGAAACTGTCATACAGAGTGAAGTAAGTCAGAAAGAGAAAAACAAATACCGTATATTAACGCATATATGTGGAATCTGAACAAATTGGTGTATACGATCTTATTTACAAAGCAGAAATAGAGACACAGATGTAGAGAACAAATATATGGATACCAAGGGGGAAGTGGGGGGGATGATTTGGGAGATTGGGATTGACATATATCCACTACTATGTATAAAATAGATTACTAATGAGAACCTGCTGTATAGCACAGGGAAGTCTACTCAGTGCTCTGTGGTGACCTAAATGGGAAGAAAATCCAAAAAAGAGGGGGTATATGTATATGTATAGCTGATTCACTTTGTTGTACAGTAGAAACTAACACAACATTGTAAAGCAATTATACCAATTAAAAAAAAAAAAACTCCCATGTTACTTCGTCATTGGCTACAGACTGCCCTCCAGGCCAGGAAGCTCCCATCATCCAAGGGTAATTCTCCATAGAAGGGAGAAATTGTGAGCCCTTACAACTCAGCGTTTGCAGCACCTCGGGGCTGTGGTGTTCTTGGCTTGGTAAAGGGGGTCTAGGCAGGCTGCCAACCACATCTGCCATGGCAGCCAAAAGAGTTGGAAATGGAGAATCAGTGGACTGATACATTGTCTAAGGAGCAGTTTATGTCATATGCAAATCATATTATATTATATTATATTATATTATATTATATTATATTATACAAACCTCAGGGCATGGCACTAAGAGAGCATCATTATTTGATTAGATTGAATTACAGGATAGTTCTGGAGGGGGACATGGAGGTCATCTAGTTCAGCCCATTCATTTTATAGAAAAGAAGATTTAGGTCAGAGTAAACCCTTACTGGGAACTTATCTCTTGCTTGAATTCAAGCCAGCTCATATTTATTGAAAGCCTACTGTGTATAAGGCACAATTTCAGCAGACACAAAACTCAGCCTCTGCCTCAGGCCTTAGGAGTTTACAGTCCGGTAAAAGATAAGGGACTAGAAGAAAGAAATAAGGTGTATAAATACCATGCAAATCGAAGTTCAGATTTGACCCCAAGAGCAGTACAGATTAAGTGCTATGGGCACTTGAAGGCAAATGCAGACACACAGAAGGATGGTTTGTGCTTGTCTCAAAGTGGTGGAGGAGGGGAGGGCTTCATCCCAACTAAGGAAAAGGAAAATACCCTGCCAGCTCTTCTAGTTGGGTGAGGCGGAAAAAGATAAATATGCAAGTGAGGTTCTGGGAAAGGGGGAAAATCAAATAAACAAGAACAAGCCATCTCTTTTCAAAATGTCATTTCGCCTTAAATGCTTCTTCAATTCTCAGCCTGGATGGGCAAATTATTGAAAGTTTCACTCATTAAACAGGGTTATTTTGAAGTAAAGGCCAAAGGTCCTATTTATTTTGGAGGAAAATGGCGAATCCAGCCCACTCTTCCCTTTTGGCTCAGGCATGTTTCAGTACTGGAGTGATTTTATTTTCTAAATTGTCCTGTGATGCACTGACATGGGTATTGTCCCACCCACTTAAATTAATAGATGTTCTAATATTCACCCAGAGTTTATGCATTGGCCACTTCGGACAGGATCTAAGAGTAATTCATTCATTCGCTCAACAAAGCATTTATTGAGAGCCTGTTGTATGGGAGGCCCTGCCATGGGTGCCAGGAATACAAGCATGAGAAAGGGGCCCTGAACCTGCCTGCAGACGCTCACCATCTGGTCGAGTGAGACAGATGCGCAGTGGCTGTACACCCTAAAATAGAGCTCTGCCCCAGACGTCTAGTAAAGAATCGCTCTGGGGATATTCAAGGAAGCTTCTATAAAGATATCGACCCTAGAACATGAAGGGGGATCAAGATGGCAGAGTAGGAAGACCCCGAGCTAACCTCCCCCCATGAACATGCCAAAGTACCACTACATATAAAGCAGATCTCTCTGAGAATGACCTGAAGATTAGCAGATCAGCTCTCCTATAACAAAGGCTATAAAGAAAGAACCACTCAAAGTCAGGTAGGAGGCAAGGAAAAGTGATCTCGTCCAGACCCACACCCCTACTGCATGACCCAGAAGAGGAGGGAGTATCACAAGCTCCAGGATCCTCCCTGGGAAGCAGGAGGTTCGAGCCCCATATTAAGCACCCCAGCCCTGGCGTCTGGCACTGGAAGTTGAGCCCCTCGGCTGGTTGGAAAACCAGTGGGGCTTACCAGAGGACTGTAAAGAAACCAAGACCCCACTCTTGAAGAGCACACAGACAGATTTGCTTGCTCCCTGCCCCAGAGCAGAGGCAGCACCCCAGGAAAAGACACGGTCTGTGCTCACTTCAGATCCAGCTCTCCCACCAAAGCCACAAAGGGCACATGCAGACTGCATAGGGATGCACACAAGGATATGCCTTCAAGATCAGGATAGATAACTTTTTCACTTAATTTAAGAGAGACAAACAGAACTAGTCAAAGTGAGAAGACGGAGGACTCTATTTCAAATGAAGAAACAAGATAAACCCCTACTGAAACACAGATAAATAATTTACCGGATATAAAGAATTCAAAGCAATAGTAATAAAAATACCTTGATACAAATGAAAATAAAAACACAACTTTTCAAAAATCTGTGGGACATAGCAAAAGCAGTTCTAAGAGGAAAGTTTATAGTGATACAGGCCTACTTCAAGAAACAAAAATCTCAAACAACCTAACTTTCTACCTAAAAGAGTTAGAAAAAGAACAAACAAAGCCCAAAGTCAGCAGAAGGAAGGAAATAATAAAGATCAGAGAGGAAACAAAATAGAGATCAAGAAAACAATAGAAAAGATTAATGAAACCAAGAACTGGCTTTTTGAAAAGAGAAACAAAATGGATAAACCTTTAGCCAGGTTCACCAAGAAGAAAAGAGAGAGGACCCAAATAAACAAGATATTAAGGTGGAGAAGTAACAACTGATATCACAGAGATAGAAAAAAATCGTAACATAATACTATTAACAGTTATGCCAACAAACTGGACTACATGGAATAAATGGACAAATTTCTAGAAACATACAACCTACCAAGATTAAATCAAGAAGAAACAGAAAATTTGAAGAGACCAATCACTAGAAGTGAAATTGAATTTGTAATTAAAAAACTCCCAGAAAACAGGGCTGGATGTCCAGGGCTGGATGCCTTCACAGGTGAATTCTACCAAACATATAAAGAAGAGTTAATGCCTTTATTTCAAAAACTATTGCAAAAAAATTGAAGTGGAGGGAACACTTCTAAACTACGAGGTCAGATTTACAATTTACAAATTCTAAGAGGTCACCATTACCCTGACACAAAAACCAGACAAAGGCATTATAAAAAAAAAAAGAAAATTACAGGCCGTTATCCCTGATGAACATAGATCTTCAACAAAATATCAGCAAACTGAATTCAATAGTACATAAAAAGTCTCATACATCGTGATCATGTGGGATTTATTCCAGGGGTTATGGATGTTCAGTATCTGCCAATCAATCAGTGTTTTACAGTACATTAAGAAAATGAAAGAATAGTCATATGATCATCTCAATCGATGTAAAAAAAGCATTTGACAAAATTCAACATCCATTCATGATAAAAACTCTCAACAAGATGGTATAGAGAAAACACACTTCAACTTAATAAAGACCATTATGATAAAGCCACAGCTAAATAACATTATACTTAATGGTGAAAAGCTGAAAGGTTTTTGTCTAAGATTAGGAACAAGACAAGTATGCCCACGGTTGTCACTTCTATTTAACATATTATTGGAAGTCTTAGGCAGAGCAGTCAAACAAGAAAAAGATATAAAAAGGCATCCAAATTAGAAGGGAAGAAGTAAAACTGTCACTGTTTGCAGATGACATGAAACCATATGTAGAAAACCCTAAAGACACCATCAAAAAACTATTAGGAGTAATAAATGAATTCAGTTAAGTTGCAGGATACAAGATTAATATACAGAAATCTGTTGCATTTCTGTACACTAATGATGAACTATCAGAAAGAGAAGTTAAGAAAACAATCCCATTTATAATCAAATCAAAAAGATTAAAATACCTAGGGATAAATTTAACCAAGGAGGTAAAAGACCTGTACTCTAAATACTATAAGACATTGAAGAAGGAAATTGAAGATGATACAGATAAATAGATATCCCATATTCATGGAATAAAAGAATTAATATTGTTATAATGTCCATACTCTTTAAAGCAATCTACAGGTTTAAAGCAATCCCTATCAAAATACCCATGACGTTTTTCACAGAACTAGAACAAATAATCCTAACGTGTATGGAACCACAGAAGACCCTGAATAGCCAAAGCAATCTTGAGAAAAAAGAACAAAATTGGAGGGATCACACTCCCTGACTTCAGATTATACTACAAAGCAGCAGTAATCAAAACAGTATGGTACTGGCACAAAACCAGACATGTAACACAGCTCAGTGGAACAGAATAGTGAGCCCAGAAATAAACCCACACACTTTTGGTCAATTAATCTACAACAAAGAAGGCAAGAATATACAATGGGGAAAAGACAGTCCCTTCAATAAGTGGTACTGAGAAAACTGGACTGTTAAATGTGAAAGAATGAAATTAGAACACCTTCTTATACTACATACAAAAGTAAAATGTATACGTGTGTACACACAACACACAAAATGGAATATTAGCCATAAAAAAGAATGACATTTTGCCACTTGCAACAACATGGATGGTCCTGGAGGGTATTATGCTTAGTAAAATAAGTCAGACAGACAGAGAAAGACAAATACTGCTTGATTTCACTTACATGTGGGATCTACAAAATAAAACAAGCAAAACAAACAGACTCACAGATACAGAGAACAAACTATGGTTTCTTGCCAAAAGGGTTAGGGGTGAGGGAGATTAAGAGGTACAAACTACTAGGTATAAAATAGATAAATTACAAGGATGTAATGTACAGCACAGTAAATATAGCCAGTTTTTAATAATAACTCTACATGGAATATAATCTATAAAAATATTGAGTTACTATGTTGTATACCTGAAACTGATATAACATGGTAAGTCAACTAACTATACTTCAATAAGAGAAATTAGAAGAAAATCAGCAACCTGAATTTCCCTTAAAAAAAGAAGAAAAGATTTTGTCCTTAGTTGAAACCTGAAGTCCTAATGAAGTGTTTACATCATCCTTCTTTATTTTCTTTTTAGCAAGTATCACTGAAGGAAAGTTACCTTTTTAAATTTTGTTTGTTGGTGTTATCAGTCGCTCTCCTCTGTCATCTAAAACAGCATTTCTGAACCTCTTTTTCATTATTACTATTGCAAGGAGCCTTTGTAGACATTTTTTTCTTAATCACTACTCCCCACGATTTTTCTCCCTGTGGGAAAATTATACATGATATAAAGTTCACCAGTTTAGCCATTTTTAAGTGGTTACAATTCACAACTTAAGTGGTACAGTTCGATAGCATTAAGTACATTCACAGTGTTGTGTAATTATCACCATTATCCATTTCCAGAACTTTTTCATCCTCCCCAACTGAAACCCTGTACCTATTAAACAGTATCTCTCTACCTCTTCTACCCCCATCCCCTGGCAACCACTATTCTGCTCTCTGTCTCTGTGAATTAGCCTGTCCCAGGTACCTCATATAAGGGGAATCATACAATATTTGTCCTTTCGTGTCTGGCTTATTTCACTAAGCATAATCTGTATTGTAGCATCTATCAGAATTTCATTTCTTTTTTTTATGGCTGAATCTCCCAAAGAAATTTAATACCACATATTAAATCTATTTATGTACTGTGGGCCACAAACCATTGTAATATGTAAGATTTTTCTACCTCCCAAGGACCAGGATTGCCCCATTGAGATGTCTGCATTAAAACCTGAATCCCCTGACCTTGTTGGTCTTGTTCTCTGCTCTGTCCCCAGCTGTTAGGACATCGTGGGCACTCAACAGTCATGTGTTGAATACTTCTCAAGCTCCTTCCACAACCCCTCCTTATATTTGAACCCACAAGAATTAAAAATTGCCCCTAGCGTAATCACAGGTGCATCACACTCAGTGTCTTAGCTGTGCACACCCTTCTCAAGGGCCCTGTGTTTGCCTGCTCTCTCCAACAGAAGTGAAGGATTATGAGCCTCCATTCGGTTCCAAGGTGCGGGAGCATCCCTGTGTCGAAAGCATGAAGGACAACGTGTTGAGAGATCGAGGGCGACCCGAAATCCCAAGCTCCTGGCTCAACCACCAGGTAAGGAGTGACTGTTGCGAACGGCAAGTAAAGTTCATCCGGAGTAATATTTTAGGTAGGAGAGAATTCCTGGCTATTGGGCATCAATCTGAGGCAGGTCCCTTTGTTTTCCATGACCCTGTTCACTTTTCTTTATAAAGAAGTTTCAGTAAAGTGGGATGACCTTGTTATTGCACGTTCTACCCACCATTCAGAAAGGGCTCACACAGAATCATTTGACGGGCATTTGTCATATCGTCCAAGCCGTCTTGCTTCTGAGTTAAAATGTTTTGTTTGCAGCCTGTGCCACTCACCTCTTATAGGGAGTTTATGTTTTGTTCCCTTCTGGGTTCCAACTGTTTTCTTCTGGGAATCTTCAGCTCTGGCAGGAAATACTTAGTGAGAAAGAAGGGGTGTTTGGCAGCCAGCTGGCCTGCAAGGGGCTGCTGTGCACTCAGGCTGCGGCAGGTGTGTCGAGAAGGAGGCTGGGATAAAGGAAAGCACAGAAGAGCAAAGGGCAAGGGAACAAATAGGAAATCTGTCTTTCCAGAACTTCCTAATGGCTTCTTTTTTTTTTTCTTTTTAAGCAATGGTAGGTAAGGCCATCTATCCATAGCAGGGCAGTGGTTCTGACATACAGGGAGACCTATCCAAATTCTCCTCATCAAAATGCCCCCAATCAGAGGAAAAGAAGGAGGCATAGGTTGTGAGAGCTGGGGACTGCCAGTCACAGCAGGGAAGAGCCGTGAATGAGGGACAGGGGCCTTGTGCCCATAGCTCACTGACAAGACTGTCCTTTCCATTGACGTAAACCATTTATGGCCGCCTTTGGCTGAATTCCCTTACCCAGGGAAGGCTGGGGCTAAGTCATAGGTTTCCTAAGGGCAAGGTAGATAAGTCAGATAAAAAACAGAAACCACAAGTCAGGTACAATCAAGGAGACAGATGGAGCAGGAAGCCTGGTGTGTGCCAGCCCTTGCCAAGAGCCGCTTCAGCGGACAGACCCTGATAAAACCGGGGGAGAGCGTGGACCAGGACGTGGCCTAGGGCTTCTCCCTGGGTTTCAGGAAAGCCTGTTTGGCTTTGAAAATGCAAGACTATTTTGTGTTAACTCTGAAATCAGAAGGCACTAGTATTGTTTCTTTCAAACTCTTGTTGCCTCCTCTGCTGTACAGTTCTTCTAATGAAGCCATTATTCATGATGATAAAATCCTGGAAAGAATTTGCATAATACATTTTTTCTCTTAATGAGATTTGTTGCCCTATTTATTTCAAGTTAATGCTTAATATTTAATTTAATTTACTGCCTGTAATTACAGTGCCAGAATAAAATAAATGTTACTTGTGTACCAACAATAACACTCCACTCTTAACAGGGCCATCAATCAATACCACCAATTAGGTGAATTACACAATTAATTCAACATCATGAACTTACTCACAGGGCGGGAAGGGAGGGTCAGGTTCCTAGGTGTGTGGGGAAAGTTGCTGGTTAGACTGCAGACAGGAGAGTGCCATTCTCAGGGCAGAGTGGGGAATGATCCATTCCACCTGGCCACTCGTGTGAGGGGACACCAGTGATAGGGTTGGGCCTCTGATTGGCAAGAGCACAGTGTGTTTCCACCTATTGGGCTATCTAGTTAATCCGTGCCTGCTTTATTTCCAAAAAATGACTTGAAATAACAAAAATATTTGCAATGCAAAATAAAAATTAAAGCCATGAAAGAAGACCCTTGTCACACATTGTGGGCAGCATTTTCTGGATGGGCCTTTTGAATGGGGCCTTTATGGGGTTAGGTTGAACTCTCTGAAACAGTCTGCAGGACCTACAAAGACAGACAGGGCCCAGCCTGATGCAGGAGAGGAGGGGCCTAGCAGAGGGTCTCCCCAGCAGCTGCTGGAAGATGGGACTTGAACCCAGAAAATGCAACCAGACCAATGCCTGGACTTCACTCAGATATTCAGTCCTGTTTACATAGGAATGTGTACATGATTCCAGCTCTTAAGACTCTCTGGAGAAGGCAAAACCATTAAGACAATAAGCAGATCAGTGGTGGTCAGGGCTGAGGGGGGAGGAAGGAGGGGTGACAGGTGGAGCACAGAGGCTGTTTAGGGCAGTGGCCTTCTGTGGATACTGTGATGATGGACACATCTGCCAGAATCCACGTCCTGTACATTACTGTGAACCGTGTTCTGGTTGACTTTGGTTGATAGTGACGTGTCAGTGTTGGTTCACCGATTTTAACAAATGCACACACAGATGCAAGGTGTTGATGGCGGGGGAGGTTGTCCGCGAGGGTGGAGGGCGTATATGGAAACTCTGTAATTTCCACTTGATTTTGCTATGAACCTAAAACTGCCCTCAACAGTAAAGCCTAAAGCTATGCCCCTCCCCACCAAACAGAAAGGTGTGAAATGGCATTAGAAGCCCACTTCACGGGAATTTTCAGGATTGGGGATGCTGCTGTGCCCCAGGAGCCTACTGGGGGGCCTTGTGCTGTGTCTTCATTTCCCCACTTCCTATGATCAGATGGCCCCGGAATGCTGGCCGCCTGCAGCTGCAGTTAGATGGTGCTGGGGACTGGCCTGCAGGCGGGGACAGAGCGATGGCGGCAGAGACAAGGCAGGGGCTGCCTTGCCTCCAGGAGCCGCCATCCCCTCTCAGAGGCCTGTGGACCCTCTCCCCCTGCAGGGCATCCAGATGGTGTGTGAGACGCTGGCCGAGTGCTGGGACCACGACCCCGAGGCCCGGCTCACGGCACAGTGTGTGGCCGAGCGCTTCAGTGAGCTGGAGCACCTGGACAGACTCTCGGGCAGGAGCAGTTCAGAGGAGAAGATTCCCGAAGACGGCTCCCTGAACACTACCAAATAGCTCTTCCAGCGGCTGGCCGAGTGTGGCTGCCCCTGTGGCCAAAGAACAGAGGCAGCAGGAAGCTGCCCCTGAACGATGCTTCCTGGAACCCCGGGGCCGCTCCCTCCCCCCCGAGCTGGGGAGGGGGTGACAGGAAGCGTCCTATGTCTTTGACTTTGTCATAGGATAAGCTGTGTTAGCACTTCCTCAGGAAATGAGATTGATTTTTACAATAGCCAATAACATTTGCACTTTATTAATGCCTGTATATAAATATGGAATAGCTATGTTTTATATATATCTATATATGTTTATATCTATCTATACGGCCATACTCTAGAAAGAGGTGAGGAAAAAGATCAAATATGCTCAAGAAATGGGTTGGATGGGCGAGCTTGGCACTGAGCACAGAAGGAAGGGCTCTGGGGCAGCCTCAGCACTTGGCAGTCACTCGTGTGCTGGGCCTCTGAGCACACAGGGGTTGGGGGGGGTGCGGGGGGGGTGCGGTCTTTGCCTTCAGAGAGAGACTCCAGGTCTCAGAGCCTGCTGTGGCCAAGTTGCACTTGCTTTTGCAAAGTAATAATTCCCTGTACTGGGTCCTGTTCTGGCCATGGAGCTGATTGGAGTCGCACTGTTTGGGGACCAGACCCTGGGGTCCCCGTGTGCCATCATCTCTCCTGGACTTGTCACCGGAGCTTCACAACCCACCTCTGGTTTGTGAACCTCCTTCCTCAGCTAGTTCAGAAACTTTGCTCCATTTCTAATTGCTTAAATGTTTTAAGCCCCATGTTTTACCTTCACAGGCTACAGAAAAATCAGGACACATTTCCCCACCCGTGAAATTGCCACACGTTCTACTAATGAGAAATTGTTATTTTTTAAAAAATTCCCCCCCCATACCTATGTTACTGTTCCCTGTTTCCTAAAAGGGAATAGGTCTCCCTTCCAGGTTCTTTATGTTTAGTTTTTTTATCACTCTTGGTTTCAGTCTCCAGCTTTCTATGCAACACTAGTAGGTTCTATGCTCTGGGCTTCAGGGGACTCGAGCACATTTTGGCCAAGGGGAAAGTATTTGAGCAGCACAGCACTGCCACATCAGGAGTCTCCTCAGGCACTCTGAACGTGTGTCTTGCTTGGCCAGCACGGTGTTTAACAAAATCGAGGCACTTTTTAAATACTTGGAGATTTTGGAAAAAAAAAAAAAAATTTGGATCCTCAAGTAAGACTAGAGAGCAAATGGTTTCCAGTTCTCTCTGGTCCACATCATTCACAGACGCAGGTGTGGACACTCTTAGAAAGCTGCTCACTTCCGCCATGAACGTTTGTGTTTTCCACCCACCCCCACCCCAGTCTGGGAATTAAACCTGCTTCCAACCAAGGGCCCCTGTGAGAAATGTGCGTCCACGCACTCCTTCTCTGGCTATAGAGTATGATTTTGATTCCCTTCCTGGGGTTAAGATTTGAAGCTGGCCTTCTTTTGGACTAACGGGGACCTCCTCTGGGTGTTCCCTGTTAACCCAAATCTATTTTGCTTGTATTTTAAGAGCTTCCCCCTCTGCTTCAGAGGGTGCTCTTTACTCCAAGAAACTGTTGTCATTGTTACTGGTCTCAGTCACACCTGCTTTCCCAACCTTTGCAGAATTTGAATGTGGGACACAGGAGTCCCACGTACAGTTAGGAAATCTGTGTCCACATGGACAAGAACAAAGAATGTGCTTTACTACTCCATAGGAAACTCGTTAATCCACAAACAAGTGTTAATGCTGCAAATAACAATTTTTTAAAAATGTTTTTGAAGCTTATTTTCAGCCAAATAGGATTATTGGAGAGGGACTGGCAGTGACCAGCTCTACTTGGGTTTTGGAAGGTCTCATCTCATTGGGGTTTTAGCAGATATGCTGAAGTTTGGGATTAGGTGGAACTTTTAGGAACCCTGCTCGGGGGGGGGGGGGGGGGGGGTGGGCTGAGAGACTTAAGGTAGTTTGACCCGCAATGCTGCGGAAGTGCCCAGAAATCCCCTGCACTTTAGGGCTGGTGAGGCCGTCCCAATAGCTGTTGCTCATTGACCTCTAGTGGTGAATTTCTAGAATACTAGTCCATTATGGGATCTTCCAAGAGTCAAAAGAGCTTTATCACTTCTGGGTGGTCATCAGCATAAACTGGAATGTAGTGTCAGATGATACTGTGGCTTGTTTTATGTTTGTTTCCCTTATTCAAGAAAAAGACCAAGGAATATCATTCTGTAGTTCCTAAAAATACTGACTTTTTTCACTACTCTACATAAAGGGAAAGTTTTATTCTTTTATGGAACACTTCACCAGTACTCATTTATTAAAATAGGAATGTGAATGCTGTATACTCGTTTTATATCAACTGTGTCAAGCACTTATTTTCATTCTATGCATTGTTTGTCTTTTATATAAATAAAATGTTTATTCGATGGAATAAAACAAAAATACTCAGGTCAGCTTCCTGCCTCCTGTTCCTATTCATAGGGGTCCACAAGCCTCATTTGGTTATTTTGCAGTTTGTGCAGAAAAAGCCACAAGACAAATGCTCTCCAACTTTTCCATAGTCACTGTCTTCGTCAACTGACAGTGTCAGGTCCCTGTGTTTTTTTTGTTTGTTTTTTTGCTGTACGCGGGCCTCTCACTGTTGTGGCCTCTCCCGTTGCGGAGCAGAGGCCCCGGACGCGCAGGCTCAGCGGCCAAGGCTCACGGGCCCAGCCGCTCCGCGGCATGTGGGATCTTCCCGGACCGGGGCACGAACCCGTGTGCCATGCATCGGCAGACGGACTCTCAACCACTGTGCCACCAGGGAAGCCCAGGTCCCTGTTTTTAAAAAAGCAATCACTTCAGTACTGGGAAATGTGGCAGATGCTGGTGGTGGCTTGCCCCTTATCCCAGGTCCGGCACGGTGTCCCTCTACATCCCCGACCACCATCTCCCCTGTCCCCGGGTCCCGAGAGCGGCCCGCATCCACACATGGCTTCTCGCGGGGTGCGCCGCGGGCTCCGCGCATGCCCACTTCTCCCTCCCCACTCCTCTCAGTTAACAGGCTGCTGCTATCTCTCCCCTCCCCCCACCCCGCCATGTGTCACGCTTCCTCCCTCTTCCTTTCTACCCAGTCACCCCGTCCCACTTGGAGCTTTTTCATTGAGGTATAATTGACATACGAAATTGTATGTTTCAGGTATACAACATAATGATGCAATATTTGTATGTACTGTGAAATCACAGTAAGTCTGGTTAACATCCGTCATCATACAGAGTTGCAGGATTTTTTTTTCTTGTGATGAGAACGTTTAAGATCGACTTTCTTAGCAACTTTCAAATATGCAGCACAGTATTATTAACTATCGTCACCATGCTGTCACACATTACATCCCCAGGACTTATTTATGTTATAAACTGTAAGTTTGTACCTTCTGACCCCCTTCACCCATTTCATCCACTCCCCACCCCCTGCCTCTGGCCACCACCAGCCTGTTCTCTGAATCTCGTTTTCTTTGTTTTTTCCAATTCCACATATAAGTGAGATCATATGGTATTAGCCTTTTTCTGACTTATTTCACTAAGCGTGATGCCCTCAAGTTCTGTCCATGTTGTCACAAATGGCAAGATTTTATGTTTTTATGGCTGAAAAACATTCCATTGTATACATACGCCATTTTTTTTTTATCCATTCATCCATCAATGGACACTTAAGTTGCATGGTTATCTTGGCTTTCATAAATAATGCTGCAGTGAACATGGGACGCAGATATGTTTTCAAGTTAAGGTCTTCACTTTCTTCAGATAAATACCGAGAGGTGGAATTGCTGGATTGTGTGGTAGCTCTATCTTTAACTTCTTGAGGACTGTCCACACTGCTCGCCTCCATAGTGGCTGCACCAGTATGTGCACTCCCACCAGCAGTGCACCCACCCCACAGCTGCAACAACCAGAAATGTCACCAAACATTGCCACATATCCTCTGGGGGACAAAAATCTTCACTCTCAGCTGAGAATCACTCAGCTGGATGATGGGGTCCTATACTACTGCGGGCATTAGTTGTAGTGCTGTCTTAACTAGTAGCTTGGCAGTTTTAGAGGCTACTAATTTTAGCAGTTTCCTGCTCCTCCATTCACCACCTGTGTGACCTGGGCAAATTACTTACGCTCTCCATGCCTCAGTTTAATTATATGTACAGTGGGATTTTACAGGCTTCATCCCATACCAGTGACCACTGTGGTAAGGAATACTGGTGTTGCGTCTTGAACTTGGAAAGCCTTCAGTGCATACTGGCCAGTATTCGGTTGGTTTAGTGTGCCAGGGCTGCTTTCCAAAGAGGCCGATACTGAGATACATCCTAGAGGGCGTTAACAACACAGAGAAGTGGACACACACTGCAGGCCTGGAGCACAGGGAAGCTCCTGTCCTGGGTGAGTACTGGTCATCTGGGGAGGACGCCCATTCACTGAGCACCTGCCAAGACTAGGTCCATGAAGTAGGTACTGTGCCCATTTTACAGATGAGAAATCACACTTGAAGGACCCCAGTAAGAAGCCTAGGGTCTCACAGAGGTAGGTCTGCTTGCAAAGCCAAGGTGTCCTGGACTTCAAATTTGAAATAATAATTTGGAATAATGCTTGGTTCTTTTCTCGTATTGTCTCCTGAGGGACCTGGCCTGCCCAGCAGGATGAGAGGGCTGTACCACCATGAAACATCCCCATAGCACCATCATTGTTCTCATCCACCCCCACCCCCCGGGGGTCTGTCTGCACAGTGGGAGCAAGGAAGGTGTGTTCTTATCTCTATTGCTCCACTTGGTTCCACTCACATGAGAAGTGCTGTCTAAATTCTTGCCGAGAGCACAACTGGAGGACGAGTGAATAGTGTTGCCTAATGTGTGGAGTGTGCCCACTCCTTCAGACAGTTTCAGATTGTGCCAACCTTTAAAAACATTATTTTAGTGGGTCTGTTTTTATTTTAACATGTACTAGAAAAAATAAACACATTTACCCTGGGCTTTCACAAATATTATTGCTTGAAATATAGCTGGGTTTAAAAACTTGAATTGACTTTTTAAAATGCATTAAGTAGATAACAGTCCTTATTTTTGGCAACTGCAGGGGCTGGGAATATGAATGATGAGGTTGGCGTGCTCCCCACAAGGAAGCAAATCCGTATGAATTGCTAACATTCATGGAGCACTCGGGAAGCACCAAACACCATTCTCTGTGTTTTACCATCTTTATCTGCTTTAATCTTCACCACCAACCTATGAGGTAGTCTTACGTCCATATAAGAGGTGAGGAAACAGGCAGGGAGCAAGGTATTACTAAGAGTCCCACAGTGAGCGGTCTTAAGGCCAGGATTGGAACTGAAGCAGTCAGACTCCAGAGCCCGCATGCAGACCTTGAACACAAGGTGAAGCTGTAGTTGAAGGGCAAGGTGGAGTCCTGGAATGCTCGAGGTCTGATTCTTTAGGGTCAAATCCACAGGAGGAAGATGCAGTGCACACTGGAGGGGCCAGGGTGGCCATCAGGGAGCAAAAGTCATTCCTCAAAGGCACATGGACTCTGGGCTCCAGCCCAAGTGCTCCAGCCAAAACAGGAGCCAAGGTCCTCTGACGCCCCCCCTTACAGGCTCTGTTTTACCCGGGTTATTTCAGTCCTGGCTACTGCAAAGTCGGGAGCATTCCCGGTTGGCAGTAAGTCTCCAAGTGCCCTCAGCGGGGTCCTGGTCCTTGCACCCGTCAGCAGCTTTGGAATGCAGGCGCTCTCTCTGCCTGGCAGTGGTGGTTTTTGTTTTAAGCTCCCTATGCAAATGACAGGGTGTACACTAATAGTCTAGTCCCGAGGGAAAACCCTTCCCAGGGTGACAGAGAAGTTTTCATCTAAGGAAGCGTGTCCATCCTTTTTCACAAGTCACCACAGTTGGCATCTGCAATTCTGTTCATTTTCCTTCTGAAATAGCCTGCCTAATCGTTGCTTATCTCATTTCCAATTAGTATTTCTTTTTTTACTTGGATAATTATAGCTCCAGACTATGGGTGTGGGGCTATGGCTTTCGGGCCTACTTTGCAAACTGCAGATAAAGACAAGATTGTGAACCTTCCCCCATTACATGGCCTGCCGATCAGCCTCACACGGTGTAATTTAATTCTAATACACCTCCTGATCTTTGGTGCATTTAAAAATAGCTTGTTAATAGTCTTCCTATTCTAATTAAGCTAAAATTGCACACGGTGTGAAATGTGTGCTCTCTCTTCCTCTACACACACACACACACACACACACACACACACACAAAATGCTAAAAACTCACTCTGCGTGCACCCTGTGCAATCAGTGTTGCTGAAACTGTCCTTGAATCTTCCCCCCTCCATGCCTGCTGTGTAGACAATAGAATAATGATAGCCCTGGTGCTGGTGTGTCACCAGAAAGATGAAATGCCTTTGAAATGTCATATTTTGTCTAAATATTCTAACAAAATCATTAAAATTGGGACCTCTGGAGTCAGATCCCCTTGGTTTGGTTCAAATTATTGTCAGCTCCACAATGACTGACATGGCATGAACCTTTGAATCATTTTATTACTTTGGTTTCTTACCATGTAAAATGGGTAATGACAGGATCTACCTGAGAGAGTAGTAAGAATTACTATAAAAATAGAGTTACTGTTTTCAAAGTCATTAGAACAGAGACTGGTGCACATAAGCATTAATTATTATTATCTACTCCAAAATGAAGTTGTGATGTTGTCATATTTCAAAGACATAATGTCTCAACATCACTATCAGAGAAATGCAAATCAAAACTACAATGAGGTATCACCTAGCACCAGTCAAAATGGCCATCATTAAAAAGTCTACAAACAATAAATGCTAGAAAGGGTGTAGAGAAAAGGGAACCCTCCTGCACCCTTGGTGGGAACGTAAATTGATACAGCTACTATGGAAAACTGTGTGGAGGTTCCTTAACAAAAACTAAGAACAGAGCTACCATATGATCTGGCAATCCCACTCCTGAGCATACGTCCAGAGAAAACCATGTTTCGAAAAGATACATGGACCCCAACGTTCACTGCAGCATTATTTACAACAGCCAAGACACAGAAGCAACCTAAATGTCCATGGACAGATGAATGGATAAAGAAGATGTGGTACATACATACAATGGAATATTGCTCAGCCATAAAAAACAATGAAATCATGCCATTTACAGCAACATGGATGGACCTAGAGATGATCACACTAAGGGAAGTAAATCAGACAGAGAAAGACAAATATCATATGAGATTGCTTACCTGTGGAATCTAAAAACTGATACAAATGAACTAACTGACAAAACAAAAACAGACTCACAGACTTAGGAAAGAAACTTAAGAGTTACCAAAGGCAGAAGTTGAGGAAGGGGGAGAGAGAAATTAGGAGGTTGGCATTAACACATATACACTACTATATATAAAACAGATAATCAACGAGGACCTACTGTATAGCACAGGGAACTCTATTCAACAGTCTGCAATAACCTATGTGGGAAAAGAATCTGAAAAATAATAGGTACATGTATATGTATAACTGAATCAAGTTACTGTACACCTCATAAAAACACAACATTGTAAATCAACCATACTCCAACAGAAAATAAAAATTTTAAAAAAAAGGAAAGAAATGCCTACTCTATTCTCTTCAGGACTTGGTGACCTGGGTTGGTGTCACATCCCCTGGAGCCTGAGCAGGCTTGGGTCCCAAGGCTAGACTCTCATGGGGCTGAGGGAGCTGGGGAGAATGTACCAGCAAATGAGCCCCCCTTGGACCTGCAGTGCCTGGTCCCCTCTGGATGGGACCACAAGCTCCAGTTCCAGGCAGGTCCTTCAAAAGCTAAACCAAGCCCATTGCACCCAAAGAAGGGTGGACCCTCTGGTTTGGAAGAGCTTTGAAAAGTCACCTGGTCTCCACATCTCCTGGTGGTGGGATTCCTACCTCCATCCTCCTTCCTTACAGTTGCCCCACCTACAGATGACAGCACCCTCAACGTAGTGGTTTTGCAGGGTTGGGGTTTGTCTGGTGGGTGACGGGTAAGGGGGAAGAAGTAATGAGACACAAGCCCTCAGGAGTTTCTTCTAGCACATTCCACTCTGATAATCCAGGAATGCGAATTTCCTAAGGCTCTGGTTGCCCAAGTTGCCAGAGTGGGGCATATAGAAATGCTGCTGCCTTGTAGCCATTTCTCATAACAAAAACTTTAAAACTGGTGCTTATGGGTACTTCCTCTTAACAAGACCTGTGGGGTCTATAAATATACCTGCCCTCAAGAAATGTCCTGTGGTAGGTAATCAAAAAGGAATTCAAAACAGGGCCAACTTTCAAGAAGCCAATTTCAAGAGGTAAATTTTACTCACACTGTTTAAAAAAAAAAAAAAAAAAAAGCACATGAAAAGATGCTCAGCATTGCTAATGATTAGAGAAATGCAAATCAAAACTACAATGAGGTATCCCCTGGCACCAGTCATCAAAATGTCTGTGAACAATAAATGCTGGAGAGGGCATGAAGAAAATGGAACCCAACTACACTGTTGGTGGGAAGGTAAATTGTAACAGCCACTATGGAGAATAGGGAAGTTCCTTAACAAATGAAAAACAGAGATACCATAAGATCTGGCAATCCCACTCCTGGGTGTATATCAGGAGAAAACCATAATTCAAAAAGATACATGCACTCCAATGTTCATGGCAGCACTAGTCACAATAGCCAGGACATGGAAGCAACCTAAATGTATATCGACAGATGAATGGATAAAGAACTGGTACATAGAGACAATGGAATATTACTCAGCCATAAAAAAGAATGAACTAATGCCATTTGCAGTAACATGGATGGACCTAGAGATTATCATACTAAGTGATGTAAGTCAGACAGAGAAAAACAAATATCTATGATATCACTCATGTGGAATCTAATTTTGAAATAAATGATATAAATGAACTTATTATAAAACAGATTCACAGATTTCAAAAACAAACCTATGGTTACCAAAGGGGAAACGCGGCAAGGGGGATAAATTAGGATCTTGGGATTAACATACACACACTACTATGTATAAAATAGATAACCAACAGGGACCTACTGTATAGCACAGGGAACTCTACTCAGTATTCTGTAATAACCTATATGGAAAAAAATCTAAAAAAGAATGAATGTATGTATATGTATAACTGAATCACTTTGCTCTACACCTGAAACTAACACAACATTGTAAATCAACTATACTCCAATAAAATTTTTTAAAAAGACATAATGTTCCACAAATCATTGGGTAAAATGGACTCTTGAGGAAGATGAGCCAAGTCTTCTGTATAAAAACCTTGCCCCTAGCTCTGGTCTGTGGAGCACTCCTAACTACTTTTGGTTTTTTAATATGTTTCAGTTTACCTTTCAATACACATGAATACACCACAATTTCTTCATTCACCTTACTCAAAGACACTGGGTTTTTTCCAATTTTTTTTTATAATTACAAAGTGTTGAGTAGACAGTATGGATCTATTTTATTAGAAAAAGGAAATGATATCAAAATTAATTAAAAGATGATGATTTACATTATAAAATTCATTGAAAAATATACAGATTGAGCATGACTAGTGAAAAAACAGGATAAGGAGCAGAAGACAGCATAATTGTGACACACACACACCCCAAAGTGAGAAAAGCTCTACCAGTTTAAATGCTAAAAAATTGTATGCAGGATCTGTATGCTGAAAACTACAGTAAACTGATGAAAGGAATATAAAAGACCAAAATAAATGGAGTGCTATTCTGTGAGCATGAATTGGATGACTCAATATTGTTAAAACATCGATTCTCTCCAATTTGATCTGTAGAGTCAAGACAATTAAATCTAAACCCTAGCACTTCTTTTGGTAGGTATCAGCAAGAAAATTCTAAAATTTACGTAGAAGTGCAAAGAAACTTGGATAGCACAAACAATTCTGAAAGCGAACTAAGTTCTATCTACTTTGAAGACACACTATAAAACTATGTTGACCTAAAACAAATAGACTGCCATTTATTTCTCCAGCAAAAATGGGTTTATTTTGGATCCTCAAGAGACTGTAATTTGGAGTCTGCAACCATGGCAAGTCACATGCAAGTCCCCTGCACAGCAAGGAGAGGAGAATTCTTTTAAAGAGAGGTGAAGGAGGAGTGGGAGGTACAATCTGTGGAGTGAAAGATAGGCTCAGTGATGTATTATACAACATGGGGGATACTGCCAACATTTTGTAAAAACTGTAAATGGAAAGTAACCTTTAAAAAGCGTATAAAACATTTTTAAAAATTAAAAAATAAATAAAGAGGGAGAAAAGAAGTTAAAAGGGCTATAGTAAACAAAGAGTCGACTGGAAGAATTAAGATTTTGAAGAATAGTGGCTTTTCATTGGCTGAGTTGTGACAGTCTCTCATTGGTTGAGCCCTTGCCAGACATAAAGAGAACACCTTTCTTCTTCCTTTTGGGCTCTGCTATGGTCATAGATGTTTGTTCTCCTTTTCTTTTTCTGTGGTTGATTTCTCATTTCATGCCACTGTGGTCATAAAAGATGCTTGAAATAATTTCTGTACTCTTAAATTTACATGGAGACTAAACTACATGCTACTAAAAAACCAATGAGTCAACAATGAAATCAAAGAAGAAATTTAAAAATACCTTGAGGCAAACGACAATAAAAATACAACCATTCAAAATCTATGGGATGCAGCAAAAGCAGTTCTTAGAGGAAAGTTCATAGTGATACAGGCCTTCTTTAAGAAACAAGAAAAATCTCAAATAAATAACCTAACCTACCACCTAAAAGAATTAGAAAAAGGAGAACAAACAAAACCTAAAGTCAGCAGAAGGAAGGAGATAATAAAGACCAGAGAGGAAATAAATAAAATACAGATAAAAAAAAACAATTAAAAAAATCAATAAAACCAAGAGCTGGTTATTTGAAAGGGTAAACAAAATTGACAAACCTCTGTCCACGCTCACCAAGAAGAAAAGAGAGAAGACACAAACAAAATCAGAAATGAAAGAGAAGAAATCACAACTGTGATGGTTCAACATACACAAATCAATCAATGTGATACACCATATCAAATAAAGAAAGGAAAAAAACCACATGATCAACTCAATAGATGCATAAAAAACATTTGATTAAATTCAACATTCATTCATGATAAAAACCCTTATGAAAATGAGTATAGTGGGAACATATCTCAACATAATAAAAGCTATTTATGACAAACCTACAGCCAATATAATACTCAACAGTGAAAAGCTGAAAGCCTTCCCCCTAAAATCTGGAACAAGACAAGGATGCCCACTCTCACCACTTCTCTTCAACATAGTATTGGAAGTCCTAGCCACAGCAGTCAGACAAGAGAAAGAAAGAAAATGTATGCAAATTGGAAGGGAAGAAGTAAAAGTGTTATTATACACAAATGACATGATACTACATATAGAAAACCCTGAAGATTCCACACAAAAACTACTAGAACTGATAAACAAATTCAGCAAGATAACAGGATACAAAATTAACTACAGAAGTCGGTTGCATTTCTTTACACTAACAATGAAATATCAGAAAGGGAATGTAAACAAATAATCCCTTAAAAATTGCATCAAAAAATACTTAGAAATAAACCTCACCAAGGAGGTGAAAGACTTATATGCTGAGAACTACAAAACATTAATAAAGGAAGTTAAAGATGATTCAAAAAAATGGAAAGATAACCCATGCTCTTGAATTGGAAGAATTAATATTGTTAAAATGGCAATACTACCCAAAGCAACCTACAGACTTAATGCAATCCCTATCAAATTACCCATGCCATTTTCCACAGAACTAGAACAAATAATCCTAAAATTTATATGGAACTATAAAAGACCCAGAAGTGCCAAAGCAATCCTGAGGAAAAAAAACAAACCAGGAGGCATAACCCTCCCAGACTTCAGACAATACTACAAAGCTACAGTATTCAAAACAGGGTGGTATTGGCACAAAAACACACATACAGATCAATGGACCAGAATAGAGAGCCCAGAAAAAAACCCACACACCTACGGTCAATTAATTTTCAACAAACAAGGCAAGAATAAACAATGGGAAAAAGTTTCTTCAGTAAGTAGTGCTGGGAAAGTTGGACAGCTGCATATAAATCAATTAAGTTAGAACACATGCTCATGTACATGTATTTTTGTACATGTACAAAAATAAACTCAAAATGGCTTAAAGACCTAAACATAAGATATGATACCATAAAACTCCTAGAAGAGATCATAGGCAAAACATTCTCTGACATCAATTGTACCAATGTTTTATTAGGTCAGTCTCCCAAGGCAATAGAAATAAAAACAAAAATAAACAGATTGGACCTAATCAAACTTACAATCGTTTGCACAGCAAGGGAAACCATAAACAAAATGAAAAGACAACCTATGGAATGGGAGAAAATATTTGCAAATGATGCAACCAACAAGGGCGTAATTTCCAAAATATACAAACAGCTCATACAACTCAACAACAAAAAAACAAACAACCCAATCGAAAAATGGGCAGAAGACCTAAATAGATATTTCTCCAAAGGAGACAGTTAGCCAACAGGCACATGAAATGATGCTCAACATCGCTAATTATTAGAGAACTGCAAATTAAAACGACAGTGAGGTACCACCTCACACCAGTCAGAATGCCCATCATTAAAATCTCTACAAACAACAAACGTTAGAGAGGTGTGGAGAAAGGGGAACCCTCTTACACTGTTGATGGGAATGTAAATTGGTGCAGCCACTGTGGAAAACAGTATGGAGTTTCCTCAAAAAACTAAAAATAAGAGTTGCCATATGATACAGCAGTTGCACTCCTGGGCATATATCCAGAGAAAACTATAATTCAAAAAGATAGATCCATCCCTATGTTCATAGCAGAACTATTTAAAATAGGCAAGACATGGAAGCAACTTAAATGTCCATCAATGGATGAATGGATAAAGAAGATGTGGTACATACATTACAATAGAATATTACTGAGCCAGTGAAAAGAACGAAATAATGTCATTTGCAGCAACATGGATGGACCTAGAGATGATCATACTAAGCGAAGTAAGTCAGACAGAGAAAGACAAATATCATATGATATCACTTATATGTGGAATCTAAAATATGACACAAATGAACCTATCTACAAAACAGAAATAGACACGCAGACATAGAGAACAGACTTACGGTTGCCAAGGGGAGGAGGGGTAGGGGAGGGAAGGAATGGGAGTTTGGGATTAGCAGATGCAAACTATTATATATAGAATGGATGAACGACGAGCTCCTACTGTATAACACAGGGAACTATATTCAATATCCTGTTAGAAACCGTAATGGAAAAGAACATAAGAAAAAAATATATATAAAAGTATATATATATATATATATATATATATATAAAACTATAGTCACTTTGCTGTATAGAATACAATATTGTAAATCAACTATACTTCAATAAAATAAAAAATAAAAAAATAAAGAGCCCAGAAATAGACTCTGCAAATATAGGCAACTGATTTTTAATAATTGATGGGGAAGTCTAATATTATAAATAAAATCTTCTGCTAATGAATAAAACCTAGCCACAAAGGTGACAGTTTTATTGTTGACTAAGCATTAAACCAGAGGTTACGTGCAGCTCAGGTAATATGCTAAAGAGATGGTAAAGACAGAAAGAAATCACACAGGATTAGGCACATGAGTGTTTTTCCAGTGGTTTAGCTTTAGCCCCAGGAGGGATGGAACAGGCCCAAATGTCACATAATCTGCTTATGAGTAATCTCCAGGATTGGCAATTCACCCTGGATTGTTCACGTTAGGGGACATGATGCAGAAATTCCCACCTAGACTTGATTATGTGACTGCAACTATAACGCGCATCCAGTGCTTGCAGGAAGTGGAGAATCTCAAACAGATCCTTATCATTTGCACACCAGATTCGAAGGAATGTGTGTGCTCCTGCCTGGCAGACCAGCAAATCCCTCTAATATGAATATAAGACCTCCCCAGAAGCCATGCAGATTGAGGTGTGTGGTTCTGCCCCAAGGATGTGAGAAATACCAAAATTTATCCTCTAGAAAATTCCTCTCTGGAGACCCAAATGTGAGAGGCCTTAGAAAAACATGGCACAACCTAATAATCATTCAACTAAAAATTCAACTCACATGTTGACTTAAGTAGGATTGGAAGACATATTTTTAGGTTTAGCACAGGTTCTCCAATGTGACAATAGGGCCCTCTTCCAAGGGCAGGGAGGCGAGGAGGTAATGAAGTTCCTCCAGCATCGATGCTCACCCACTGCCCCACCCAGCCCACCAGAGAAAGGCCTCCTCCTGCAGAGAGAACAGCTGTGTTTCCATAATGGTGTAACAAACTTCTCATCCCTTGGTCTGCAGCAGAACATGACCTGCCCATAGAAGAGCCTTCAAATAACAGAAAAAAATTGTTTAGGACTCACTATTCACTTGGGTTACATTTTGTGGCTATTTGTATTCTACATTGTTATGAGCTATCAGTCAGAATTGCAGAATATGTCAAATATGAGTGGGTCCCAGGCAGTGTTCATAAAATGTTAACCGATCTGTAACTTGTGATTCTTAAAATGAATATGGCTTTAGCCTGACATTCTCTTGTGAGAAAATATTTAGAAATCAAAATCATGCTACTCCCAAGAAGAAAAGTTTTCTCAGATAAGTCAATCTAAATTCATTTTTAGGGGGAACTCTTCTCTTTTCCTGCAGGGATGCATATACTAACCAGAACACTTGACATTTCAGTTTGTAGCATGTGTTTTAAGATTAAAGGTGACTTCTGTTGGTGGGAATGTAAACTGATACAGCCACTGTGGAGAACAGTATGGAGGTTCCTTAAAAAACTAAACATAGAATTACCATACGATCCAGCAATCCCACTACTGGGCATATACCCAGAGAAAAACATAATTCAAAAAGACGCATGCACCCCAATGTTCATTGCAGCACTATTTACAATACCCAGGTCATGGAAGCAACCTAAATGCCCACTGACAGACGAATGAATAAAGAAGATGTGGTACATATATACAATGGAATATTACTCAGCCATAAAAAGGAACAAAATTGGGTCATCTGTAGAGACGTGGATGGATCTAGAGACTGTCATACAGAGTGAATGAGTCAGAAAGAGAAAAACAAACATCATATATTAACGCATATATGTGGAACCTAGAAAAATGGTACAGATGAACCGGTTTACAGGGCAGAAATAGAGACACAGATGTAGAAAACAAACGTATGGACACCAAGGGGGGAAAGCGGCGGGGTGGGTGGTGGTGGTCTGATGAATTGGGCAATTGGGACTGACATGTACACACTGATGTGTATAAAACTGATGACTAATAAGAACCTGCTGTATTAGAAAATAAATAAAATTTAAAAATTAAAAAAAAGATTAAAGGTGATTTAAAAGCTTTTTCTAAGACATGAGTTAGTTATTTTACATTTACGTATCCAGGTGTTCCCTAAATAAAGAAGTTATCATCTCCAAAGGCAAACTAAATGCACCTACTTGCCAACCTTCCTCACAGCCACGATTCTTTATTAATTACTATGTGCTAAGCCCCCTATGGATATTCTAGTCTAATTTTTAAATGCATAGAAATATATAATTACAAATAGTGATACGAATATTTTAAGAAAATTATAGAGAGCTTATATTGGGACAGATCCCCTTTTGGGTGGCTGGAAGGCAGGCAGAGAACATCCCTAAGAAACAAAGAATCAAGCTGGGACCAGAACTGTACGCAGAAGTTTAGCTAGATGGAGGGGGAAACAGCATTGTAGGAAGAGGCAGGACTACATCCAAAGGTTTTGACAGCTGAGGAAAAAAGGAGGGGTGGGATCTGAAAAAAGCCCAACTTCCGGCTCCCATGAGGTGGGTGACAGCACAACACAACCTGTATGGGGCTGGAAGGACACAGTGCCTTGGCAGCCACTTCCAGAATTTGATCTTTATCCTGGGAATTAAAATCACCTGCTTTCGTATAGCTTAACTATCAGGGTCGCGATCACCTACGCCAACATGATTTAATTTTGTTTCAGGAGATTTTCGCTCAGAAACTTCATGTTGTAAATCAGTGAGTAACTTTACTGTTTGCTTTAGGAAATTTCTGCCAACCAGCTTATCCAGAGAAACACTTGACTCATCTCTCCCATCAGGACAATAGAGGGCTCAGCTGTAGAAAGAGCTCACTTATCACACAATTTATTTATGGAGACTTGTGCCAAGACACTCCCCTTGCTGTGCCCACCAACCCTACACCATTACATGGCGGACTGTGTCCCAACCAGTTTGCCTTAAAAGACCCACTATTTAAGCCACCTGAGCACACACCTGAAGCCTGTAAATAGGCTTCTTCAACTCCCCCTTCTGAGACCCCACTGAAACTCTTTCAAGGCAGTGTTGCTCCATACTCAGTAGGGCTAATAAAGTTTTAATTAGCTTTGCTTGACCAACAGCTTTTCTGAAGACCTTCTGCAGAGCTTGTAAAACAGAAAGTGAGAGATAGGATCAGTTTGTGTTTTAATATGGTTGCAGTTTGGTGAGCAGATGGGACAAAGCCCAGAATCAATGTGTGGATGCAGTAAGAAGGCTATAGCTATAGTCCAGAGGAGAGGTGAAAGGAGTTTGGAATTTGGACATGACAATGGAGCTGGGATAAATGGATGGATTGGAGACATGTTTTGGAGGTAAATCCAACAAGGTCTGCTCGTAGGTTGGACACTGGGGGAGAGATGGAGACAGAGATATTAAGCATCAATTATAAATTCTGGTTTGCTGAACTAGATAATGATGTCATTCGCTGAGATGGAAGCATGGACAAAGGAACTTGTTTGAACAGGGGTGCAGAAAATCCTGAGTCAGTTTTGGGCACGCTGAGTTTGAGTGGGACCTGAGTGGAGTTGTCAAGTAAGCATTTGCCCATGTGGGCATGGAGCTCACAAAGGTCTGAGAAAGCAATGGCCAAATACTAAGAAAATATTTATTCTCACCTCCACTGGGGTCCCTATTAAAATTTCTATTTCAAATCAAAATGCCCTCTAGGCTATTGCCCTCCAACTTCAATGGCAAAAAGCAGACAAGAAAATTCCTATCCTCTGGTTTGAGAAAGGGGCCATGACAGTATAATTATTGTCCTCTTAGACCAACCTAGTTCTTGATGTTTCTGTTTGCCAAGTAACTGTGGGATGTCAGACACAGATTGCTAGGATTAGTTCAAGATGACCCTTTTCTCTCTATACATCTACAATAGCAAAGCGAAGAAGTTTAGAGCCTGGGTTCTGGGGTGAGGTGGATTTAGATTTGACCCTGGGGTCTACCACTCAGTAGTCTGATAATCTTGGAGAATTTTCTTACACTATTTGTGTACCAGGTTCCTTGACTGTAAAATGAGGATAATAAAACTCTCACCTTGATCGAGTTTTGTAAGGTGTGTGTAAGACCATGTAAATGTACTAGCTGGCACAGTCCTTGGCATGTCGTATGGACTCAGTAAATGTTAGCTATTGTCACCATCATCCTTGGTTTTCTGCATTAGAGGAGGCTCAAACTTGTAGAATTTGCCATGAGAAACACCGCACCTGCAGGACTAACAGGTTAAAGAAACAGGAAACCTATATTATCTTTCTCCTTTTGGCTATAGCACTCCACATACTCCCCCTGTCCCAGGGGCATTTACTTTAATGGTCTGGGTGTCCAATGCTTCATTGGTTCAGTCTAATGGCCCCCCGGAAGTTGAGACTCGTAAGAGATTTCTTGTATCATATCTGGTTGGCTGACTTACAGCTCACATTTTACATGACCAAAACCAGGTAAAGCTACTCTTCTTGCAGCCCTCACCCAGTAATGGCAATTCCTTTCTTATGGTTGCCCAAGCCAAAGGTAAATGAAACTATCCTTCATTTCTCATTTCTTTTTAAATACTCTACTCCGTTAGCCAAGATTCCACCTTTCAGTGCCTCTGGGATCAGACCCATTTTCACCGCTTCCTTCACTACACCTCTAGCATAAACCACCACAGTCTCTTGTTTGCGCTATTGCAATTGCCCCCATTTGATCTCCACCCTTGCCCACGCACGCCCTATTCTCCAAACAGCAATCAGAGTGATCCTCCGAAAATATAAGCTGAATCATGTCAATACGCTGTTCAGATGCTCCAGTGTGTTTCCATCTAAGTCTCCATCTACATGGTCCAGTGTCCTGACTCCCAGATACGTCCCTGATTCCACCACCCTATCCTGACTACCACTCACCCCCATCAGTCCCTCCACTCCAGCCACACTTACCTCCACGTTGGTCCCTGGATGGATCACAAGTGCAGCTCCTCAGCCTTTAGCTTACCAAGCCCTCCTCCTGGTACGCCCTTTCCCCAGATACCCACAGGGCTCTCTTTCCACTTCCTTGACCTCCATGCAGAGGTTCCCCTGTCAGCGAGGCCCTGCCTAACCAACTTCTCTCCGACAGCCAAGTCCACCCTCACAGCTACCATATTCCATCCCTTTACTCTCTGTCTTCAAAATACACACTGCCACCTGACTTGTTACATAGTGACTTGACTGTCAGCCCCAAGGATATAGAAAGCTTCACAGGAGCAGAGATTTTGTCTATTTCAGTCACTGGGTATTCCCTACATCCTAGATAACAGTCTGGAACATAGTAGGCCCATTAGCAATACATTTAAAGGGTGAATGAATTACAATTAACCTTTTATCAAAAAATTTTTCTTGACCATTCAGTCAAGTACCTGATTGGGGGTGGTATATCGGAACATTTTAAGGAGAAAGGATTGGGATGTTCAAAGTACTGGTAGCAGTTGGGTTTTTTTGCCATTGAGCAAGGAACTGTCATCTTTCAAAAAAAAGGCCCAACAGGAGCAGAGCTCAGGCTATTGAGTCTCCCATGACCTGCCTTGTAGATGAAGAAAGACTGAACAAGAGGCAAATCCACACTTGGCTATTAACTGTTTTTTCCACCTTATTCCAGGTGTTAACTAAAAAACAGACCACTTCCAACCTACTGTCTCAATTATTTAACTAAAATGTCAACAGAGCCCAAATTACTTCTAAAATGTATTGGTACCAAATGAACTAATTTACAAAACAGAAACAGACTCACAGACTTAGAAAACAAACTTAAGGTTAACAAAGGGGAAATGTAGTAGAAGGGATAAGTTAGGAGGTTGAGATTAACATGTACACATTAACATATATAAAATAGATAATCAACAAGGACCTGCTGTATAGCACAGGGAACTCTACTCAACACTGTAATAACCTATATGGGAAAGAATA
Organism: Stenella coeruleoalba; assembly: GCF_951394435.1. Lineage (NCBI taxonomy): Eukaryota > Metazoa > Chordata > Mammalia > Artiodactyla > Delphinidae > Stenella > Stenella coeruleoalba. The sequence goes on from NC_137156.1 coordinate 51,313,543, forward strand.
CGAAAAAGAAAAGATATATGTATATGTATAACTGAATCAAGCTGCTGTACACTGACAACAAACACAACATTGTAAATCAACTCTACTCCAATATAAAATAAAAATTAAAAAAAAGATTTTAACACTTAAAAATATAAAAAAATAAAATAAAATGACTGTGTTACTTACAAAATAAATAAATAAAATGTATTGGTACAATCCAGTAAAGGGGGGTGACAGGAAAAGAAAAGCCAAACACGGTGTGCTCACATTGCTTTTTATTTCATTAAACCCAAATTATTGCAAACATCAATTTCAGAACATTTTAGGAAGACGTTAAAACAAAAAGGCAACAAGAAATGCCATACACACACACAAATACCTATCACCAGAGACTGAAGTAATTCAGAGAAAGATTAAAATATTCTTTGACTGATGGAGATATTGAGAAATGACACACCCTAAAATGAGAATATGGAATAAAAGCAAATAGTACACATCTGCTTTTTAAGTCTTCACAATTTAAGTAAGTTAGGGAAGGCATACAAAATGGTTATTGAATATGCTACGTCTAATACTTGAACAATCTTCAATCATGTGCCTTCCAAATCACAGCTCTAATTAGATTCATAATTATACTCTGTTGAACTCTGCACCCACACCTCTGAATTCTGTTTATTTCTTAGTCAAAGAAAATTCTGCTATAAATCTAGGACCAGGATTAGATAGAATTACAATTATCCATTCCCAGGAGAAATGGAGGAGGTGTTTGCCCTGAAAGACCTCTAATTCTCAGATTCTCTGCCCAATATAAATCACTTAATAGTCTACACTGACATTTCAAAGCTTGCGAAAGGGAGTGTTGTATAACCCTGGACTTCATTCTGGTTCTTTCCTACAAGCAGAGAACAAGATAAAAAAAAGGGCCCCTCAAGCTTAAAGAGGTACCTAATTAGAGACATATATGCCTAACGTCTACTCCCAATTAATGACACGAATGATTCTGGGAAGTGAATTAGGACTATTGCTTTGATTAAAAGGACTACACTACAAAGTGTTTGTCTTTTATCCTTATCTCTAATTTAGATAATTTATAATAGATTATGGCTAATTTTAACTTTTGAGAATAAACATTTAGTCTGCATAAAAGATACTTTTTATAAAGTAACCATCTTATATAGTTTCTCTTTTAAAAAACACTTTTGATACACTTCTGATGACCCTGAACATTTGTGCTACAGATGCCACAGCTGCATTTTCAGAGACCGACTCAGGAACCACTGAAATATTAGATATCCTTTTGCTGGCAACACATAAGAGTGCTTATTCAGTCAATTCAAAGTTGTGCTAAACTACTGGTTCTCAGATTTTAACTTGCCTCAGAATCACGTGGAAGGCTCCTTAAAATTCAGAATACCCAGACCACCCCCAGAGTTTCTGATTCAGTAGCTCTGGCGTGGGGCTGAGAACCTGCATTTCTAACATGTTTCCAGGTGCTGCTGGTGTAGGGATCACACTGTGAGAACCACTGCTTTAACCCACTAATTTCGATGTTCTTTCAAGAGAAATGAAAGCTTAGAATCCAGAGCCCACGTAGTACTCACTAAACTCTCTCCCAGGCTCTGCCCCAGGGATCATCCGTGAGAAAATCCTTTATTGCAGCAGTAGCACCCAGGCAGCTAAAGAGTCCTTAACACTACTTGCTTAGCATTTTGGTTTTGCTGGGCAAGGATGTGGCATGTTTCCTATTTCTCACCAGAAGGGCTGCAATCTCCTATGTGCCCCCAGATGCCCTGGATCTGTAACCCTCCAGGGCAGGACCTGTGCCTCTGGGGGATCAAAAACCATAGCTACATGTCCCTACCCAGAAGGTCTATCTCATCCAGGAGGAAGTCCATGTCCTCCCGTCTGACTTGAGGGCTGATCAGCACCTGCCGGAAGAAGTTGACCTTCCCCCGGTGGGGCTGGTAGCCCAGCATGAGGCTCCCCTTCTTCATCATCCGCTCCTTAATGGCCGGGGCCACCTGCATGGGAGAGGAGGGAGGCGGTGAAAGACCAGAACACTGAGGCATCATGACTGCATTGTACCCAGTCATTGGCTACTCATAGGGCAGCCACTGGTGTGGATGCCATTCTCACACACACAAAGTTGACATTAATAATCATCACCTGCTGAGAACTTATGGCATATGAGTACTGATTCAAGTGCCTTAGATAGATGAATTCACTTAATCTTCACAATAACTCCACAAGGGAGATATTATTAATATACCCTTTCCAGATGAGGAAACTGAGGTGCACACAGATTAGATAAATAGCCTGAGGTCCTGCATTTGGTAAGTGGGAGAGCTGAGATTTAAAAGCAGGCAGTCTCACCCAAGCCCATGCTCAGAAACTTAAATCACGATGCAGTGATGCCACATTAAAATCAAACCAGGTGTTTGTTGTCAGGGGTCACAGTCTCAAAAGTGTCAAATGTTATGTTCCCAAATTTGCTGGAACTAAAAAATACTCCAGTTCAGGCAATTCGAATAAAGAAGATTAGTCAGAAATGGATAAAAAGCACAAAAAATAACAGCCATGCCTTGACAGTCTACCAAAGAAAACACTAAAACAGGTATTATGTGCAGTTATATTTTGCAGACTATCGGTTTATTAGTTTATTAATAGAACATATTGGTTTATTAACAGGAAATATAACCACTGTGTCACTTATTAAGAGGCGTACAGTTGGTAATAAAATTAGTAAGTCCATATTTTAAGGATTTCTGGTGAACATGGGAAGAATGGGCCCTAAGAGTCCAAGTGCACACATTTTTCTAATTTTCCACTTCCATTTTCATTTTAACTCTTTCACAGTTGCTGAGCATATCCTCAGTGAATATGGGCAAAGAGAACAGAATGAGTGTCTGTCCTCTCCTGTCAGGAAGAGGAGACGTAGCTAGTCCAGAAGGGAGAAACGCATACTTAAATAAAACCAGGCACAACGTGGTATAAGATGCCTTAGATGAGGCATAAATCTTGGTTCCCGGGAGCCCTTCTCAGAGTGTGACCACCCCACACCACTCTGGTTTGAAACACATCTATGATTTGTCAGATACTTCCCTAAACACAAGCCAAAGTACTTCACCCAGCTCTCAACAAAATGATCTATTCCAAGCTTATGGGAGGATCAATGCTTCAGACCTCTGGAGATATATGTTGGACTCAACCAGAGCCTTCTTAAGCGATGTCCAAGGGTCATTTTAGCTAAATACTTTTTTCATAATGTGCTCATTTTAGAACTTAAATCTTGTAAAACATGAACTATTACTGTGCTTACAACAGCAAAAACGAAGACTTACTCAGCACAGTCACACTGTCATTCTAGCGAAGGACTGGACGTCTCTCACAGTAAAAGGAACATAGGGCTTCCCTGGTGGCACAGTGGTTGGGAGTCGGCCTGCCGATGCAGGGGACACGGGTTCATGCCCCGGTCCGGGAAGATCCCACATGCCGTGGAGTGGCTGGGCCCGTGAGCCATGGCCGCTGGGCCTGCGCGTCCGGAGCCTGTGCTCCGCAACGGGAGAGGCTGCAGTGGTGAGAGGCCCGCGTACCGCAAAAAAGAAAAGAAAAAAAAAAAAAAAGAACATAAAAAGAAAATATAAAAGCTTTAATGAAAAATAAATGTAGAAAAAGAAAATGAAGTCAGAGGTCAAGTTACTGAAAAAATAGAGACCATCAGGTTCTATAAATGTCTGGGAATGTATCACAAATTTTATTCTGAGCTTTTTAGATTAGGAAAACAGGGTTAAATCAATACCACCTCCATTCTCTTTGCAAAACTTAGTGACAAAATCCAGTGGATACTGAAGCTGGAAGCTGGTAGGTAACTGTGTATGCTTATGCATGTCCATTTGAAACCCTTCAATTTGTATGCTCTTAGCATCAGTTTTCTTCCAAAGCTGTCTATGCAAGTACCATTTCTTATTAGAATTATAAAATCTAGTAAATAATACTAAGCAAAGGAAAAGTTAAAAGGATTGAGTGTTTTCCATAAAAACTAAGTTGAATCCTTTGGAAAGACCAGATAAAGGAGGCGAGGGGCTGCCAGAATTTACTGCCATCAAGTTAGGTGTGATGGGAGAACTGTAAAAGCTTTCAAACAAAGTCTTGAGAGTCCAGACCAAATCTGCCCACAGGTGGCTGCCTAGGTTCTGAGCACGTTTTCCATTGAAAAAAACCTGAGCTGGAAAGGACAGATGATTCCTGAAAAGTATAGTTTATGTAAGAACCACAGACGCCCTCAGAGCATCAGAACTCTGCTCAAGAAAAGCCTCATTTGCTCTTGGAGATCCTCACTTGATGGGAAAAAAAAAAACCTTTCCATCAAAAGATGGGAAAATTAAAATGCACATAGATGTGTTTTAAGTTAAAATATTTAAGTTACGTATGCATCACATATTTTTCTAGGATTATTTGCTTTAACTTGCTCAATCCTCATCCCCTTAGGTAGGTGGGCTTCTAGTGCACATGTGGGTATGAATGCGTGTATATGTGCATGTGTGTATGTGTGTATGCATGCATGTGTGGATGTGTACATTTGTGTGTGTACATGTGTTTGTGTGGTGTGTATGTATGTGCATGTGTGGGTGTATGTGTGCATGTGTGTGCACAATCACATGTAATTTAAACTTCTAACCCCCCATTTGTCATTTACTGCTCTTAAAATCCTCCTAGTCAGAGGGCAATGCAGAACTGTGGGCTGACTTAGGCTCATGACAAAGGTACATTTATTTTTAATTCCAAGAGCGAGTGGGCTCTTGCATGTAACCTGTAGGTGTGAGAGTAGGTATGAGAAGGCATGGCCCACAGTGCCCACGCTAATCAATGCCAGGAAGATCTGGTCCATGTGGGGCAAATGTCTACCCAGGAGAGTCACAGACTATCAGTTTTAGAGCTTACAGCTTGTGGTTCTGTAGACTTTTTTTAAAATAAAAATTCCCTTCGTATTTATCTCCATCTTCCTCTAGGTAGTACCCAGGGTTTAATCCACTCTGGCTTATAGCAAATTTTAAATTTAAAACAGGCATGTTCTTGGCTCAAACCTAATTTGCATTATCTATTCCTATTTATTTTTCCTCTATTTTTCTTTCCCAAATGATAATTTATGCCTTACCTTTGGAGAGCAGTAGAATTTTGATTCCAGCTCCTAATGTGGCTCACAGGAGACGCTTATCAAAATGAATGTCAGGTTTGCATTTCTTGTTAGCAAACCAAAAACATCTCCTAATGTGAGCAAGAAAGATAAAACTAAGAGGCACTCAGATATGTTAATATAAAGATATTTTTGATCTTTAAATTCTTGCTCTTTGTAAGGCATAAAAATTTGCTTCCATGGGCAGAACACCTGGCATCAGAACCAAACTTCTAAGCTAAATTTTGTCACTGACTTTCAAAAATTATAAAGAAATGACTAAATATCTGTGCGATTCAGAGAACCAGCTAAGTAAGGGTTTGGCAGTACAACACACATCTTATTTTCGTACCCATGAATATAAGCTTAATTCCTAGAGGTAATTAATTACTTCTGGCCAAGAGGGGAAACCTCCTTTGTTTAAATACTTCATGGGGAAAGCAAGCTGTAAGCAACAACAACATCATTCATTAAATCTGCCACAAATTATAATTGTAGTAGTAGCGGTTGTTAATATTTTACCAACTCTTTAACATTTGCAATGTGCTTTTCATGTCTCTGATTCTCATAAACCCGAATTAAAGCTTATTTGAAAAGAATCCACATTTTTGCAATTTAGGGACCAGAATGTTCTCGTGACTAGCCAGCTTGTCACCTTTGCACATTAAAAAAAAAAAAAAAATCAACCACTTCGTATTTATAAAACTTCAGGCATAATCTAATTCTTGGCAACTAGGATATTCTCTTTTGCTGATCACAGCAGAGAAACAGTCCTAATCCGACAAGATGGAATACTCACAAGGGAAAGAAAATATGCGCAAACTAAATGTAAATATCTGAATATCGCCCCTAAAGGGAGCACGCAAGGAGGAAAGCAATTTAGCAGGAGTGAGATTGCTTTCCAGCTCTCAATTATTTTACTGCTGGTTTTCCCCCCAAATTGTAAATCAAATTCTTTTCTCCTGCCTCAGTGCTCTGGTCCCTGCATCTTAAGTGGAGGAAGATCCTGACATTTCTATTTGGTTGCACAGGAACTTAATCGACACATTTCTGTAGGGTTGCTGTTTCCCCCCTTAAATTATGTTTCAGCAATGATTTAGCCATTTAAACAGAATGTTGTTGCCACACCCCTGCTGCATAAACAGCATTTGGTATTTAAAAGTTGCTTAAACCCAAGGAAAAGAAAAAAACAACTCTCTCATTCTGGCCAAGTACAGTAATTTGGTAACAGATAACTGACCAGATGCCACCAGAGCCTTTTATTAAAATAAAATCGTCCTGTCTGTAAAATGACATTTCTTCTTAAAAATGTGTAACTTATTTAATGTTAAACAACACATTTTTTTCAATATACAAAGTGTTTCTCAAACTCTCTGTAAGGAAGTTTATTTTTTCCAGTCCATTACATACTTTTGTGAAATACAATAAAAGTGAATAACTAAATGAAAATTAATTACTAAATTAAAATGAAATAAAAAAGACAAAAACAAGGTCCTACTGTATGGCACAGGAACTATACTCAATATCCTGTGATAAACCATAATGGAAAAGAATGTGTGTGTGTGTGTGTGTGTGTGTGTGTGTGTGTGTGTGTGTGTGTATAACTGAGTCACTTTGCTGTATAGCAGAAATTTAAAAAACATTGTAAATCAACTATACTTCAATAAAATTAATTTAAAAAATTTTTTAAAAAGAAAGTAAGAAGGTAAAAGGAAGACATAATAAGTACAAGCTAAATTAGTGTTTTTTTTTTTTAATCAACAGTAAACTTACCGTTGTTATAAAAGCTTCTAAACAGTAACTGGGTTCCCATGTTTTTCATATGGCAGACACCCAGTTCATGGATCTGCAGGGTGCAGGAGACCACATTTTGAGGATTGCTGCTCTGTTTTAACTCCCTTGTCTCCTTGGGGGTGTATATAATTTTAGTTATGAATGTTGGTGTTATTTTTCATACTTACTTCTGCATACTGGCATAATCTCCATACCATTTTGAATCGTGTTTTTGTTTTTCACTAAACCACTGTGCCATAGTTTACCTAAACATGTCCCACTTGTTAAGTCTTGGAACTGCTTCCAATGGCACTTCAGTGAAACCATGAACCCAATCATGAAAACTCTAAATCACTTCTTCGAAGTCTAGTTCAGAGATGATAAATGTCTCAAAATCTCCTAGACATTAGGATCTTTATACAACTTTTCCCATCAGATGCTCTAAGGGTGAAATAGCCACATTTTCACCTGCAAAATATGGGGCAGCACAACACCCAGCATGACTGAGAAGATAAGCCCGTAATTAAAGGAAGTGATCCTTTTAAGCAAATATGAGGGGCAAAGACTACATACACTTCTACTGTGACTCTAGATAGCAGAATCATTCAGAGCTTCTAATAAACCCAGCCAGATGTGTGTTTTGCTAAATTCTCCCCTAAATTGATGTTCTTCAAACTCCAGATTTTAGAGCTGTTTTCTCAATTTCAATTTAATTAAATCTTCATTCTGTAATCTCTAAGGAAGCAAAGATTTTTTAAGGAGTAGGAGGCTAAACTCATAATAATTTGCACATCTTGTGGGGAGAGCATGGAGTGGGCAGGCAGACTAATAAACTGAAGAATAAATTAGAGTTTTATTGTAATTAATAAAACTTTTTCTAAGATTATTTTGCCTAAAGGAGAGTTAGTTGTATCAAATGCAGAAAATTATCTACAATATTTTTTCTCTTTATAAAAGTCACTTGAAAGAGTTTTTAATTTCCTTATATTTACACTAAACTTCATACATCTTTGGCACCTTCTGTATTTCCCAGAACAGAGTTTATAGCCATACCAAAGCTACTCATTGCAATACATGGTTAAGCAAATAAACACTGAGAAAGCAATATAGTGGGGGCTGATTCAGCTGCTATGTTGAATGTTATTTGCTCTAGCTCTAGTTTGGTAAGCTTTTTTTTTTCTGTAAAATGCCAGACAGTAAATATTTTAGGCTTTGTAAGTCATACAAGCTCTGCTGCAAATACTCAACTATGCCACTGTAGCATGAAAGCAGCCCTAGACAATATATAAACAAATGAGCATGGCTATTTAGGGACTTTATTTAGGAACAATGAAATTTAATATTCAATATCATATGATTTTCACATGTCACAAAATATTAAATGCTTTTCATTATTTTTCAACCTCTTAAAAATATTAAGCCCATTTGTAGCTCCTAGGCTGTACATAAATAGGTGATAAGCTAGATTTGGCTTTAGACATAATGTACTAACTCCCTGGTCAAAATGGAAAAAAATACATTACGATATATAAAATCTACCCCTTAGAAGGAAAAAGTGCATGAATATTAGGTTCACTGGGCTTCTTTCAGAAACTCTGAATTGGGCCAGGAAATGAAAAAGCTCTTCCTGTCTCTTCTTCTCCAGCAGAGCATGAAACCAGAGGCACAGATGGGTGGGCAGGGTTGCCACAGTGTATTTCTTCCAGAACAATTATTCTTGAACCATCACAACAAGTAGCTTGTTTTATATTGTCTTCCCAAATAATCTGGGTTCCAAATAAGCCCCATGTTCCATGTTAACTTGAGGTGGGTTCTTCTGAGTAGGATATTAAAATCTAGCTCATGAAAAGAGTTGGCAGGAAATGTCCACACTTGGTACCTGGCACCCAGCACAAGACTCTTTCTGAGACTTATAACAAGGTATGTAACTCCTTTCCCCATTTAAGTCATTTTTTTTCTATAGTTTGGGGACATCTCAGATTTGCTGAGCCCAGATAGAGATGCAATGATGATCAAGGTGAGGGCCAGAATTCAGGGCATGAATAGCAGCAACGGCCAGGATTTAAATGGAAGAATTCCAGTCCAAGAGAAGAATTAGCAAAACTAAACGAGTCAGAGAACTTAAGTGGGCTTTCCAGGGGCCTTCCTTCTTCTGAGAAAAGTGCAGACTAGCACAGTGACAATCTAGGAAGCAAACGGGGCTTTCCCAGTGCATATAAGCTGAAGGCCAATCAATCATCAGAGAAAAGCTACCCTGGAGAGATTCCCTAGGCATTCCTGAATGCCCAATTTTGCAGTTATAGAAAATAAGATGTGAGAAAGTCTGTAGATCCTTTATTTGTTCATTACTTTCTCTGGTATTTATCTCCATAACTAAAGCATCATGATGGTCCTTGCATGAGCCAGTGAATGGAAGGTCATCATAACACTGATACTGGATCACAGTCTAAACACAGATTTTCATCTCTTATTTTCCTTTTGGCTTCAATTAAAAAAAGATATACTCTCCAGTGGATAAGTGCATTCCATCAATTTCTGATCATGAAAAGAGCTCTGACATATAAGAACTTCCCAAAACTTAAATGAACATTTTTATCTTGATTTCTTCTAACTGTACATAAGAACCAGATAACTTGATTTCTTCTGACTGTACGTAAGAACTGACTTTTCTAAATTTTAAAATTTGTATGGAAACACAAAAGACCCCAAATAGCCAAAGCAATCCTGAGAAAGAAAAACAGAGCTGAGCTGGAGGAATCAGGCTCCCTGACTTCAGACTATACTACGAAGCTACACTAATCAAAACAGCATGACAGTAGTGCAAAAACAGAAATATAGCTCAATGGACAGGATAGAAAGACCAGAAATAAACCCACAGACCTATGATCAATTAATTTATGACAAAAAAGGCAAGAATACACAATGGAGAAAAATAGTCTCTTCAATAAGTGGTTCTGGGAAAACTGGACAGCTACAAGTAAAATAATGAAATTAGAACATTCTCTAACACAATACACAAAAATAAACTCAAAATGGATCAAAGACCTAAATGTAAGGCTGGACATTATAAAACTCTTAGAGGAAAACATAGAACACTCTTTGACATAGATCACAACAATATCTTTTTGATCCACCTCCTAGAGTAATGAAAATAAAAACAAAACTAATGGGACCTAATTAAACTTAAAAACTTTTGCACAGCAAAGGAAACCATAAACCATGAGAAGAGGCATCCTACAGAATGGAAGAAAATATTTTCAAATGAAGCGACCTACAAGGGATTAATTTCCAAAATATAAAAACACCTCATGCAGTTCCATGTCAAGAAAACAAACCACCCAATCAAAAAATGGTCAGAAGATCTAAATAGACATTTCTCCAAAGAAGACATACAGATGTCCAAAAAAGCATATGAAAAGATGCTCAACATCAATAATTATCAGAGAAATGCAAATCAAAACTACAATGAGGTATCACCTCACACTAGTCAGAATGGCCATAATCAAAAGTCTACTAACAATAAATGCTGGAGAGGTTGTGGAGAAAAAGAGAACCCTCCTACACTGTTGGTGAGAGTGTAAATTGGTACAACCACTATGGAGAACAGTAATCCCACTCCTGGGCATTTATCTGGAGAAAACTCCAATTCAAAAAGATACATGCATCCTTATGTTCATAACAGCACTACTTACAATAGTCAAAACATGGAAGCAACCTAAATGACCATCAGCAGAGGAATGGATAAAGAAGATGTGGTACATATATACAATGGAATATGACTCAGCCAAAAAAAGAATGAAATAGTGCCACTTGTAGCAACATGGATGCACCTAGATATTATCTTACTAACTGAAGTCAGACAGAGAAAGACAAATATCATATGATATCACTTCCATGCAGAATCTAAAAAAAAATGATACAAATGAACTTATTTACAAAACAGAAACAGACTCACAAATATCACAAACAAATTTATGGTTACCAAAGGGGAAACAAATTTATGGAGGGGAGGGATAAATTAGGAGCTTGGGATTAACATACACACACTACTATATATAAAATAGATAACCAACTGTAACTATTACTGTAGAACTCTACTCAATATTCTGTAATAACCTATATGGGTAAAGAATCTGAAAAAGAATATATGTGTGTGTGTGTGTGTGTGTGTGTGTGTGTGTGTATATACATATATTTGTATGTATAACTGAATCAATTTCCTGTACACCTGAAAACTAACACAACACTGTAAATCGACTATACTCCAATAAAATTTTTTAAAAAAAGATATTTTCATTTTCACAGGTTTCACGTATTTCTGCTGTTTGGATATATGTGAAATTATAAATTAAGGAAAAATGAACACTATTATAACAGTGAAACTTCCCATCAAAGAAAAAAAAAAGAATTGGCTTTTCCTTTACACATGCAATTCAGAACATATAGAAATGGGTTTTGAATTCAGCTAAATATATATCCTCCCATTTGTAACCTCTGTGTTACACAGGGAGGTTGTTGCTAAATGAACAGCTATTGAAAGAAAACATTTCCTGATGGTCTAAACATGATATAGTCCAAAGGGGAAAGTGATTTTTTAGTCTTATAAAAAAAGTTCTTTGTGGTAATGGTTAGCTTTACATCCTTAAAATGTAGTAAATGGAATCTCTCACCCGATACTAAAGAAACAGTTGCTACCTCACAATACAGAAACGGTTCCCTTGTATTTCCAAACACTTTAGAGTAATTTGCCCCAAACATGACATTCTATATAGAATAGGCATTTGCCCTCCTAACACAGTTTGCTTTTGTCTAAAATTGTTCTGAGCTCACAGCCCTAAACAGCAGAAATTTTGCTTATGGCTGATCACACAGGCAGTTTCCACCCCCATCAAGGAAGAAACCAGTATCTGCCAGAACAACATTAAAGCACTTCCACATTTCTAAGAGCATTTCTGACTCAAAGAAGGAAAACTGTGATACTGTCGTGTGGATACATGACCATTGGACTATAAACTCTGTTCAAAGCTAGGTCTTCACCTTATTTTTCTTTATATCCCTCAGAGCCTAATGTAAAGCCTTGCCAGGAGATAATGCTATGCACTTGTCAAAACTCACAGAACTGTGCACCTTGAAAGGTAAACTTTATGTGTGTGTAAATTAAGAAATGAATAAATTAATTAACTTAAAAACAACAGAGATTCTGAGAGGGCCATGTGGATCATGAGAGGGCCATGTGAGATCATGCAAGTATCTTCAGCTCTTAGTGCCCCAGTTTCCTTATCTCTAGGCAAGAGATAATAATAATAATAGTACAGATCTCTTCCTAAGATTGATAAAATATGGAATGTGATATTGTGGGTGAAGTGTGTAATGCTGTGGACAGTCCATGATGGAGATTAATATTCTTACTCAAGGAGAATCTAGAAATACAAATCAAAACTACAATGAGGTACCACCTCACACCAGTCAGAATGGCCATCATCAAAAAGTCTACAAATAACAAGTGCTGGAGACGGTGTGGAGAAAAGGGAACCCTCCTACACAGTTGGTGGGAATGTAAATTGGTACAGTCATCATGGAGAACAGTATGGAGGTTCCTTAAAAAATGAAAAATAGAGCTACCATTTGATCCAGCAATACTACTACTGGCCATATATCCAGATAAAACTGTAATTCAAAAAGATACATGCACCCCTATGTTCACAGCAGCACTATTCACAATACCCAAGACATGCAAGCAACCTAAGATGAATGGATAAAGATGAATGGATAAAGAAGATGTGACATATATACAATGGAATACTACTCAGCCATAAAAAAGAACAAAATAATGCCATTTGCAGCAACAATGGATGCAATTAGATATTATCATAATAAGTGAAGTAAGTCAGACAAAGACAAATATCATATGATATCACTTATATGTAGAATCTAAAATATGACACAAATGAACCTATATATGAAACAGAAACAGAATCATGGACATGGAGAACAGACTGGTCATTGCCAATGGGGAGAGGGTTGGAGGAGGGATGGAGTGAGAGGTTAGGGTTAGCAGATATAAGCTTTTATGATAAACCATAATGGAAAAGAATATATAAAAAAAAAGTGTGTGTGTATATATATATATATATGTACACATATGTATAACTGAATCACTTTGCTGTACAGCAGAAATTAACACAGCATTGTAAATCAACTATACTTCAATAAAAAATATTAAAACTGAAAAAAAAGAAGAGTCTAGAGAACAAAATCTGGAAAGGAAATGGAGCATGAATTGCAATGTTTCCTTCTAGTTCTACCACTCATTGCATGTCCTTTAGCAAATCACTTGAGTTCTCTGTAGGTCTGAAAATGAGAAGGGTCATGTTGACCGCTCTTAGATGCAAAGGATAAAGGTATTTTGGACATGGTGGCACTTGAAGCTTTTCTTCATGGTGGGCAGTGGAGACTAATGGAAACTGTATGGTCTGAGGTTTTTTGGAGGCTTTGCAGCACATAAGATCAAATATACTGGGGCTTCCCTGGTGGCGCAGTGGTTAAGAATCCGCCTGCTAATGCAGGGGACACGGGTTCAATCCCTGGGCCAGAAAGATCCCACATGTCGCAAAGCAACTAAGCCCATGCACCACAACTACTGAGCCTGAGCTCTACAGCCCGCTAGCCACAACTACTAAAGCCCACGTGCCACAACTACCGAAGCCCATGTGCCTAGAGCCCGTGCTCCACAACAAGAGAAGCCATGGCAATGAGAAGCCTGCGCACCGCAATTAAGAGTAGCCCCCACTCGCCACAACTAGAGAAAGCCTGTGCGCGGCAGTGAAGACCCAATGCAGCCAAAAATAAACAAACATATTTAAAAAAAAAGATCATGTATACTGTAATAGGGAAAAACAAATCTGACTTTATATTAGATCTGTTCCTTTTGCTTTAACCTTTGTGCTCCGTTGCCTGTGCTTAGTAATGCTGGCTCTGCACCTTTTGTAAAAGAATGTTGCATATAGCCTGAAATATACAGGATAGCCCATTCTCAAGTCTCTGACCTTTAAGAGTCCATTCATATAAAGGTAAAAAGTTGCAGAACAGAGAATAACATGTGTTTTGTTGGAGGTTTACAGGAGCATCATGACCTATGTGGACAGCTCCAAGAATGAAGGATTCTGGCACCAAGAAGTTTGCAACTAACCATGCCCCCCCTCCCTCTAGTTTGCCTTTAAAAGTGCTTTGCTGAAACCCTTTGGGGAGTTTGGGGTTTTTTCGGCACGACCCACCCATCGCCTAGCATGGCCCTGCAATAAACATTTTCTCTGCTCCAAACTCCGACGTTTTGGTTGTTTGGCCTCACTGTGTGTCGGGCACGGGAACTTGCATTCAGTAACAATATCACCGTACTTATTAAATAGAATTCAACCATAATTATAGAAGATTTCAGTTGAGTTGTGATTGACTAAGTTAACATAAGGTTCATTATCTGTGATTTTGCAGTTTTCCTTTTGTATTTTGGAGCCATCTTTCAAAGTTAGCAAGTATTTTTATATGCCCCAATTCAATTTTTATACCCCACCCCATGCTTATTTTGCCTGATGACTAAATAAACTAGCTCTATGCACATATGAGTGGCCAAATATCCACTGTCCTCAGGACAGACTCAACTTATACCTGTAATTATCACAGCACTCCTTTTCACTGTTATAAGTGTCCCAATTCAGAGGCAAGGTTATATGGTTTACACTAACCATAAATGGACCAAGACACTAGTTTACTGACTAGGGACACAATTCCTGAGATTCTGTGACTCTGGACAAGAACTTTGGACTTAGGACTATGACTCCTGTGGGACTCATAGTCCTCTCTTATGAAAAACTGATAATCCCTTGTAGGACTGTCATGTGGACTAAATGAAATAATATAAAAACACCAAGCATAGGGGCTTCCCTGGTGGCACAGTGGTTAAGAATCTGCCTGCCAGTGCAGGGGACACGGGTTTGAGCCCTGGTCCGGGAAGATCCCACATGCTGCCAAGAAAGTAAGCCCGCAAGTTGTGGCTCTAAAGCCCACGAGCCACAACTACTGAGCCCGCGTGCCACGAGTACTGAAGCCTGAGCGCCTAGAGCCCATGCTCTGCAACAAGAGAAGCCATCGCAACGAGAAGTCCGCACACTGCAATGAAGAATAGCCCCTGCTTGCCGCAACTAGAGAAAGCCCGCATGCAGCTACGAAGACCCAATGCAGCCAAAAATAACTAAATAAAATAAATAAATTTATTTTAAAAAAACAAGCATAGCGTTGGCATCTGCTAGGCACTCAATAATACGAACTAGTATTATTAATTTCTTAAAATGAATTGGCTTTTAATCAACTTACATTCACACCTGGTCTTTTATTACTCTATTTCATTATCTCTTGAGACACAAGCGTGTGAAAGTGTTGTGAAAACATGACTTGTAATTTATTCTTTCTCCCCAAAGCATCTAAACTGTATTAAATAATTCTGAGAGGTTGTGAGTTAGCAGTTTTAGAAATTAAATCTTACACCTCATGTATGCTGCTTCTATATTAATCTTCTATTTATGTTCTAGGTTTTTTCCAAATCAGACAAAAATTAACAAAGCAAACTTTTCCTTTCTTTAAAAAGTAAAACAGTTGTTGATTATCTTGGCCGTTTGATGGTGGGGAGAGAAGTTTCCTTGAAATGTACTGTGGGCAGGGATGAGCTTCTATTGTATTCTAGAAATTTCTATGTGTTGTGTAATTTTGCAGCATACAGAAATATTTTCTAAGTAATGAAGTTACTTCTTCTTTGGACATGTGAAAAGTTCACATATAATGAAAAGGTCATTTGTCCCCATATTCGTGAGCTTGTATCCAAAACTTTAGTCTCTGTGTTGTCCTGCCACGTACATTTTTATCAAAGGAAGATCAAAGAGCTGTGTTAGGTGCTTCCCAAATGTGCCTGACAATACACGGCACCTGGTTCCAGACCCAAATCCACAGCAGCTGAATCTGAACTTCGATGGGACAGGCCATTGGTCTGTATGTTTACTGACCAGGCACTCAAGTTCTTGCTATCACGATGCAAGTTTGGGAACCTGGACCACGGCAGTCCTTTAACTAGGACGTTGGAGACATATGGTGTGGTAGGAGGTGAGAGGTGTTGGATAGGAAAAAACAATTTTGAGAGAGGAAGGAGGTGAGATTGGGAATTTCCCCTTCCTGAATTGCTTATGTTGATTTCATAATAAACGAGTGACCTTCAAAGAAGCTGTTAGCCAACTTTTCTGTTAATCATAAAACATGAAAAAGTATTCAAAACACTTAATTACGGCCCAGGAAACAATGAAACTCTTCATACTGAATGCTTAAAGAATCAATTTTCCTCTCTCGATATATCTCCTGCCATTCCTTACCTGCTCAATTCTTCTCCTACTCCTTTGCCCTCACTCTTTTCCCCTGATGTCTCCCCTCTACAATTTAGAGGTGAGCTGCACTGGTGTGCCTCCCAAGCTTACATTATGTAAAATCGGTGGTCCAGAGCCCGTGATCATTTGCGTCTAAGAGATCATTTCAGCTTGGCAGACATGGAGAAACAGGCCACACTCGGGGCATACCTTTTTTTCAAATATGGATTTTTACCCTTATTTTCCTCTGGAGTATATCTCAAAATCAGCACAACATTAAAAAGTGCTCCATTTTAAAAGCACTGCCCTGTCTATATGCCTCCCAATACAAATGAGCAAAGCCACAGAAACAAAGAGGTCAGACCTCCAGGAAGAATGAAAAACACAGCTTCACATGCGGTGTTTGTAACATAGAAATGACAATGACGGCAATTCCAGTAAACTTAATGTCAGTCATACATTCAAGGCAGCCAGAATGAACAGTCATAAAAGGAAACCAAACTGAACTGAAAGCTTTAGCTGGAGAATGGACACAATAAATGTTCTACACACTCTATGAAGTAAAACCTTAATACTCAGTGGTGTCACATGAGCTCACAGCTCCTCAGTAACTGTTGTGGGCCAACCCCCAAACGTTAGCCCATGCTGCGAGACCCCTATATTGTTCTTTAAGATGGCAAGTTATTCCGTAATGCTCGGCCAAGGCTGGCACCACCTCTCGGGAGCATTTGGAAAGGAGTCCAGGCATTTTGGGTTATTGCAATGACAGCTGCGTGTTTCCTGCACTTGATGTGTGAGGTCAAGGGTGACAAATGCTTCACAATAGTTAGACACAACTTGCCCAAGGAAGAATGATGTTGCCCCAAATGCCAGTGATGCCCCTGCTGAGAAATGCTGATCAGGAGCCCTGTGGGCTCCAGGAACACCTTCTACACTTTGTCTTGACACCTCTGGGTCCTTTCAGTTCCTCCCACAAGTTACTGACCTTGCTTTGAGTCAGAACAGATGACTCAATTGATGGGTCAGCGAAGTAAATGGGACCCTTGAGAGCAAAAAATAGTATTTTGTTGTTTCCCTTAGATTCTTTTTTTTTTTTTTTGTGGTACGTGGACCTCTCACTGTTGAGGCCTCTCCCGTTGCGGAGCACAGGCTCCGGATGCGCAGGCTAAGCGGGCATGGCTCACGGGCCCAGCCGCTCCACGGCATGTGGGATCTTCCCGGACCGGGGCACGAACCCGCGTCCCCTGCATCGGCAGGCGGACTCTCAACCACTGCACCACCAGGGAAGCCCTAGATTCTTTCTTTAATGTTTCATTTTAATTTCATTTTTTTCTAGCTTTATGAGATCTATTTGAGAAATAAGAATAGTATATATTTATAGTGTCCAGTGTGATGTTTTGATATACACTTAACAAAATGCTTTAGCTTTGCACATACTGAGCAAATTAACAAAAGTGATTATACTTTCTTCCTTATGGAGCTCCCTCAACACTGTTGAACCCAGTACTTAAAATTAGAAGTTGCTTTTGAAGCCACATACAAGCCCCTGTGTCCCTGACTTTTGAAGTAAAATGCTGACTCAAGAGTTATGATTGGGAATTGTGAAGAGGTAGAAACAGAGAACAGCTGTTGGGCTGGGGAAATGATGACAATTTAGACTATAAATCCATCACATAGCAGAATCACCTAACTCCCAGTTCCCTGAAAGATACAGATAAAGGCCTGACACACTCCTGAGTTGTTTGTACAGGAAGCAGACCCCCTGCAGGTGAAAACTGCTGACCGCAAGCACATAGACCCTAGACTGGCTGAAACCAGAAGGTTGAAGATGCTGACTCCCAATTACCTCACCACCAGCCAATCAGAAGAATGTCCATCAGCTGATCACGTCCTCTTTGAACCATTACTATAAAACTCCTCACTACCCCCTCCAGGGGTACACAGTTTTGAGGGCATTAGCCCGCTGTGGCCCCCCTTTGCCTGGCAAAGCAATAAATCTATTCTTTTCTACTTCACCCAAAACTCTGTCTCCAAGATTTAATCCAGTGCTGGTGTACACCGGCCGAATGTCAGCAACACTTCTTCCTTAAAGTCATGGAAAAAGTGTTGGCTGCAGGGTCCTGCCCCTGGAAAGAGGGGCTGCCACAGAGGCAAGGAGGAGGCAAAGCAGACAGGGCCCTTCTTGGCCTCAACCAAGCTCCTCTTTACCTGTCTTACATGTTGGAGTTCTATGTAAGAATTTGTGTGACAAAAAGGGATCTGCCACTTAAAAAGACCAACTTTGAATTTGATTGGCAATGTATGTATTATTCAAGAGCTATCATTTTAGAATATCTGCAAAATAGCCCTCTAGATGTTGGCCAAGGGAATGCTCCCTAGATGCTGAGTCTAAGGGCTGAGAGTGGACCCTGGGGTCTGACATTCTTGACCGGGTTGGGGCAGCTAAGAAAATTCACAGGGAAATATGTCTCCTTGCTAAAACTAAGCTTCTTTTATTTAAGAGTTAAGGATAAGGGGCCTCCCTTATCCGCAGTGGTTAAGAATCCGCCTGCCAATGCAGGGGACACAGGTTCAAGCCCTGGTCCGGGAAGATCCCACATGCCGCGGAGCAACTAAGGCCGTGTGCCACAACTACTGAGCCTGCTCTCTAGAGCCCGGGAGCCACAACTACTGAGCCCATGTGCCACAACTACTGAAGCCCGTGCGCCTAGAGCCTGCGCTCTGCAACAAGAGAAGCCACTGCAATGAGAAGCCTGCACACCGCAAGGAAGAGTAGCCCCTGCTCGCCGCAACTAGAGAAAGCCGGCGTGCAGCAACGAAGACCCAAACGCAGTCAAAACTAAATAAATTAATTAAAAAAAAAAGTTAGGATAATCCATATGTTGCCAAGTTACGTTCCAGTAGAGTAATAATAAATAACCAACAATAAAAAATGACCATTTCACATAATTGAACTTAAGTATGTCCCAAGCGCAACTATGTAACAAAGCCATATCACATTCCAGGGGCTCTGTTGCCTCTGGCAGGTAATCATCATTCCATTCCCATGCTCTCACTCTCCTGTAAGTGCCCCAGGGTTTCAACTCATCCGCTGGCCACTTGAATGTCCTCTTTTTAAGAACTGCTTGTTCACGTTCTTTGCCCATTTTGGGTAATCATCTTTTTCTTACTAATTTAGAAGAACTCTATGTTGGTAAGAACACTATCTGATGGCTTTACGTGTTGCAAGTGATTTATCTGCTTTTAACTTGGTTGTCAGTAGCTTTAATTACATATTACAATTTTTAACCCTTAAAATCCTTAAGAAAACCAAGAAACAAGTAATTGAACTGTTACTCCAGCGTTTACTGATTGGCAAACTTAAGAACATATTCCATAACCTCTAAAAACTTACATTTTTCTTATAGCATAATTTCTCCTTAATGTCGTACAAGATGCGTGTTTAATAAACCCAAACATCTTCTGAAGTTCTACTAATGAACCCAAGGCTGAAGTCTCAGGCAAAGTGGGCTGTGTTTGTATTTCAAGGACGTGATGAGAGCTAACTTCAAGTATTCTCCAAAGTATATTTTTGTTCTCTCAGGGTCAGAATTCTGAAAACAGTATTTAATCAAGCTAGCTTTCTCTAACTGCATATGCAAACAGAACCAGTTTGGAGTTTCAAAAGAGTTTCATCTTAACCAGTTTTTTCCAGAGTCTAAAGAATACCATTGTCATATATTGTTAAAAAAATTATCTTTCTTTTTCTTTAGTCATAATATCATAGCTAAGGTTTTTCCAATGAATTGAACCTTAATTTCCCATTTTACAAAAGACAACAAAGATACCAATCACACAAATGGAATATACACTCATACACCAGAAAACACAACTGTCACAAAAACTCCGAGAGATGACTGATAAGTCCCAAACACTTCCCAACACAAACAGGCCTCGACGTCAGTCACACATCAGAACCAACTAGCAAAACACCCAAATGACGCTTCGTGCTCAAAAGAGAAGTTTGCCGGGTGCACACCGGTGGACTTACTCGGTCTTGGAGCTCGTCAGCTCTTCCAGCAGCATCTTTCCATTCTAGCAAGGGAAAGCGTACATTGGCAGCCAGGGCTGAGCAGGGGAGAAACAGGGAGAAGCCCCGAAACAAATGGTTTGGGCAGCTGCTAGGAATGTCCACGCCAGACTCCTCTCAGGGCAGGTCCAGTGAGCCACGACCAGGAGGCTCCTCGCAGCCACCCCAACGTATCCTCATGGCGGCTGCCCTGCTCAGGAAAACCCGGGAGCCAGATATCGCGAGAGCCCAGCCTCACGCTGGGAACCAAATACTTACCTAAAGTGGGTCCAGCTGCTCACCGCTCAAAAGTCAATAAAGAGACAAGCCTGGTGGAAGGGAAAGTTTGCTTTATTTTGGAGGCCAGCAACCAGGTTGGGGGGCAGGCTGCTGTCCAAAGGCCGACTCCTCCCACTGACAATCAGTCGTCAAAAGCTTTTATAGACAAAGGGAGGGGGCTACATGCAGAAACAGCCCAGTCAGCTCTGACAGTCATCTTGAAACTGGTCATCGGTGGTCTGACCACCGTCATCTTGATTGTTTTAAATACAGTTAATCTTCAGTTCCAGGGTGGGTTTGTTCCCATTTCTTTGAGGCCAGTTCTCAGAATTGTGGCAGCTTATGTCATGGCGACAGTCTGGCCATCATGTATTAACCTCTTCCACCTGGTGGGGGTTTCAGTATCTATAAGACAGCTCGCAGGACACGGCTTAGAATATTATATATAGCACTTGAGGAGGAACTAAAGGTCCTTTATTTTGCTTCATGACTAAACTATTATTATTTAGTGTTGTTGGACTGTTTTGCTTTGTTTCTGCATTTTCTCACTTCTCTGATGGAACTTATTCTTCGGCTAAAGTTTTCCCCCAGACAAAAGTCAGGCTGAGAACATGGAGGGGCAAGGACCATAGGGTCCTGCTCCATTTCAGATGGACCTAGCGATGATCATACTAAGTGAAGTAAGTCAGAGAAAGACAAGTATCACATGATACCACTTATATGTGGAATCTAAAAAATGATACAAATCATCTTATTGACAAAACAGAAACAAATTCACAGACATAAAGAACAAACTTATGGGGCTCTTCCCTGGTGGCACAGTGGTTGAGAGTCCGCCTGCCGATGCAGGGGATATGGGTTCGTGCCCCGGTCCAGGAAGATCCCACATGCGGCGGAGCAGCTGGGCCCGTGAGCCATGGCCGCTGAGTCTGCGCGTCTGGAGCCTGTTGCTCCGTAACGGGAGAGGCCACAACAGTGAGAGGCCCGCGCACCGCAAAAACAAAAAAACAAAAAACCCCACAAACTTATGGTTGCCAAAGGGGAAAGGGAGTGACAGGGGGAAAGGGAGTGACAGATAAATTAGGAGTTTAGGAGTAACAGATATACACTATTTATAAAATAGGTAAACAACAAAGACCTACTATAGCACAGGGAATTATATTCAATATCTGGTAATAACCAAAATAGAAGAGAATCTGAAAAAGGCATATATACACACACACACACACACACACACACACACACACACACACACACACACACATATATATCTGAATCACTTTGCTGTTCACCTGAAACTAATATGATATTGTAAATCAACTATACTTCAGTTAAAAAAAAAGAAGGGATACAAAGAGGAAAAAAAAACTTCTATTGATATGATTAAAATTATATTAGGCCTAAATATTAATGAGGGAAAATTAATCTTCTCATCTAGAATTATGGTGTTTTCCAGTTTCTTTTTTTTTTAATTATACAAATGGTTTATTTGCTTCATCTTATTATGAATATTATACATACTCAGTATAAAACACATACATGTGCATGCATGCATACACATACAAATCACCATCACCACCATTAAAAATATTATAAATTAGAAAATAAAGATTATCCAAAATATTATGACCCAGTGATAATACCCATCTCTATTTAACAAGAAAATTCTTAATTCGCAGATGTCCATAAATAGGGTATACAAGGGCTATTCTGGATCGCATTCTCTTCTTTCTTCACTTTATCATTCTTCATAAGTCTTCAATTTTTTTTGAATTTTATTTTTCTATACAGCAGGTTCTTATTAGTCATCCATTTTATACACATCAGTGTATACAGGTCAGTTCTAATTTCCCAATTCATCCCACCCCCACCCCCACCCCCACCCCCCACTGCTTTCCCCCCTTGGTGTCTGTACGTTTGTTCTCTACATCTGTGTCTCAATTTCTGCAGTGCAAACGGGTTCATCTGTACCATTTCTAGGTTCCATATATATGTGTTAATATATGATATTTGTTTTTCTCTTTCTGACTTCACTCTGTATGACTGTCTCTAGATCAATCCACATCTTTACAAATGACCCAATATCATTCCTTTTTATGGCTGAGTAATATTCCATTGTATATATGTACCATGACTTCTTTATCCATTCGTCTGTCGATGGGCATTTAGGTTGCTTCCATTACCTGGCTATTGTAAATAGTGCTGCAATGAACATTGGTGTGCATGTGTCTTTCTGAATTACGGTTTTTTCTGGGTACACGCCCAGTAGTGGGATTGCTGGGTCATACAGTAATTCTATTTTTAGTTATTTAACGAACCTGTATACTGTTCTCCATAGTGGCTGTATCATTTACATTCCCACCAACAGTGTAAGAGGGTTCCCTTTTCTCTAGACCCTCTCCAGCATTTGTTGTTTGTAGATTTTCTGATGATGCCCATTCTAACTGGTGTGAGGTGATAACTCATGGTTGTTTTGATTTGCATTTCTCTAATAATTAGTGATGTTGAGCAGCTTTTCATGTGCTTCTTGGCCATCTGTATGTCTTCTTTGGAGAAATGTCTATTTAGGTCTTCTGCCAAATTTTGGATTGGGTTGTTTGTTTTTTTAATATTGAGCTGCATGACCTGTTTGTATATTTTGGAGATTAATCCTTTGTCCGTTGATTTGTTTGCAAATATTTTCTTCCATTCTGAGGGATGTCTTTTCGTCGTGTTTATGGTTTCCTTTGCTGTGCAAAAGCTTTTAAGTTTCATTAGGTCCCATTTGTTTATCTTTGTTTTTATTTTCATTACTCTAGGAGGTGGATCAAAAAAGATCTTGCTGTGATTTATGTCAAAGAGTGTTCTTCCTATGTTTTCCTCTAAGAGTTTTATAGTGTCCAGTCTTACATTTACGTCTCTAATCCATTTTGAGTTTATTTTTGTGTATGGTGTTAGGAAGTGTTCTAATTTCATTCTTTTACATGTAGCTGTCCACTTTTCCCAGCACCACTTATTGAAGAGACTGTCTCCTCTCCATTGTATATCCTTGCCTCCTTTGTCATAGATTAATTGACCATAGGTGCGTGGGTTTATCTCTGGGCTTTCTACCATGTTCCATTGATCTATATTTCTGTTTTTGTGCCAGTACCATATTGTCTTGATTACTATAGCTTTGTAGTATAGTCTGAAGTCAGGTAGCCTGATTCCTCCAGCTCCGTTTTTTTCCCCAAGACTGCTTTGGCTATTTGGGGTCTTTTGTGTCTCCATACAAATTTTAAGATTTTTTTGTTCCAGTTCTGTAAAAAATGCCATTGATAATTTGATAGGGACTGCATTGCATCTGTAGATTGCTTTGGGTAGAATAGTCATTTTCACAATATTGATTCTTCCAATCCAAGAACATGGTATATCTCTCCATTTATTGGTATCATCTTTAATTTCTTTCTTCAGTATCTTATAGTTTTCTGCATACAGGTCTTTTGCCTCCCTAGGTAGGTTTATTCCTAGGTATTTTATTCTATTTGTTGCAGTGGTAAATGGGAGTGTTTCCTTAATTTCTCTTTCAGATTTTTCATCATTGGTGTATAGGAATGCAAGAGTTTTCTGTGCATTAATTTTGCATCGTGCTACTTTACCAAATTCATTGATTAGCTCTAGTTTTCTTGTAGCGTCTTTAGGATGCTCTATGTATAGTATCATGTCATCTGCAGACAATGACAGTTTTACTTCTTCTTTCCCAATTTGGATTCCTTTTATTTCTTTTTCTTCTCTGACTGCAGTGGCTAGAACTTCCAAAACTACGTTGAATAATAGTGGTGAGAGTGGACATCCTTGTCTTATTCCTGATCTTAGAGGAAATGCTTTCAGTTTTTCACCATTGAGAATAATGTTTCCTGTGGGTTTGTCATATATGGCCTTTATTATGTTGAGGTAGGTTCCCTCTATACCCACTTTCTGGAGAGCTTTTCTCATAAATGGGTGTTGAATTTTGCCAAAAGCTTTTTCTGCATCTACTGAGATCATCGTATGTGTTTTCTCCTTCAATTTGTTAATAAGGTTTACCACATTCACTGATTTGCATATATTGAAGAATCCTTGCATCCCTGGGATAAATCCCAATCCATCATGGTGTATGATCCTTTTAATGTGTTGTTGGATTCTGTTTGCTAGTATTTGGTTGAGGATTTTTGCATCTATATTCATCAGTGATATTGGTCTGTAATTTCCTTTTTTTGTAGTATGTTTGTCTGGTTTTGGTAGCAGGGTGATGGTGGCCTCATAGAATCAGTTTGGGAGTGTTCCTTCCTCTGCAATTTTTTGGAAGAGTTTGAGAAGGATGGGTGTTAGGTCTTCTCTAAATGTTTGATAGAATTCACTTGTGAAGCCATCTGATCCTGGACTTTTGTTTGTTGGAAGATTTTTAATCACAGTTTCAATTTCTTTACTTGTGATTAGTATGTTCATATTTTCTATTTCTTCCTGATTCAGTCTTTGAAGGTTATACCTTGCTAAGAATTTGTCCATTTCTTCCAGGTTGTCCATTTTATTGGCATAGAGTTGCTTGTAGTAGTCTCCTACAATGCTTTGTGTTTCTGTGGTGTCTGTTGTAACTTCTCCTTTTTCATTTCTAATTTTATTGATTTGAGTCCTCTCCCTCATTTTCTTGATGAGTCTGGCTAATGGTTTATCAATTTTGTTTATCTTCTCAAAGAACCAGCTTCTAGTTTGACTGATCTTTGCTATTGTTTTCCTTGTTTCTATTTCATTTATTTCTGCTCTGATCTGTATGTTTTCTTTCCCTCTGCTAACTTTGGGTTTGTTTGTTCTTCTTTCTCTAGTTCCTTTAGGTGTAAGGTTAGATTGTTCATTTGAGGTTTTTCTTGTTTCTTGAGGTAGGCTTGTATAGCTATAAACTTCCCTTTTAGAACTGCTTTTGCCGCATCCCATAGGTTTTGGATTGTGGTGTTTTCATTGTCATTTGTCTCTAAGTATTTTTTGATTTCCTCTTTGATTTCTTCAGTCATCTCTTGGTTATTTAGTAATGTATTGTTTAGCCTCCATGTGTTTGTGGTTTTCTCCCTGTCATTGATTCCTAATCTCATAGCGTTGTGGTCAGAAAAGATGTTTGATACGAGTTCAAATTTCTTAAATTTACTGAGGCTTGGTTTGTGACCCAAGATGTGATCTATCCTGGAGAATGTTCCGTGCGCACTTGAGAAGAAAGGGTAATCTGCTCTTTTGGGACGGAATGTCCTATAAATATCAATTAAATCTATCTGGTCTATTGTGTCATTTAAAGCTTGTGCTTCCTTATTAATTTTCTGTTTGGATGATCTGTTCATTGGTGTAAGTGAGGTGTTAAAGTCCCCCACTATTATTGTGTTACTGTCGATTACCTCTTTTAGAGCTGTTAGCAGTTGCCTTACGTATTGAGGTGCTCCTATGTTGGGTGCATATATATTTATAATTGTTATATCTTCTTCTTGGATTGATCCCTTGATCATTATGTAGTGTTCTTCCTTGTCTCTTGTAACATTCTTTATTTTAAAGTCTATTTTATCTGATATGAGTATTGCTACTCCAGCTTTCTTTTGATTCCCATTTGCATGGAATATCTTTTTCCATCCCCTCACTTTCAGTGTGTATGTGTCCCTAGGTCTGAGGTGGGTCTCTTGTAGATGGCATATATATGGGTCTTGTTTTTGTATCCATTCAGCAAGCCTGTGTCTTTTGGTTGGAGCATTTAATCCATTCACGTTTAAGGTAATTATCAATATGTATGTTTCTATGACCATTTTCTTAATTTTGGGGGGTTCGTTTTTGTAGGTCCTTTTCTTCTCTTGTGTTTCCCACTTAGAGAAGTTCCTTTAGCATTTGTTGTAGAGCTGGTTTGGTGGTGCTGAATTCTCTTAGCTTTTGCCTGTCTGTAAAGCTTTTAATTTCTCCATCAAATCTGAATGAGATCCTTGCTGTGTAGAGTTATCTTGGTTGTAGGTTCTTCCCTTTCATCACTTGAAGTATATCATGCCACTCCCTTCTGGCTTGTAGAGTTTCTGCTGAGAAATCAGCTGTTAACCTTATGGGAGTTCCCTTGTATGTTATTTGTTCTTTTTCCCTTGCTGCTTTCAATAATTTTCCTTTGTCTTTAATTTTTGCCAATTTGATTACTATGTGTCTCAGCATGTTTCTCTTTGAGTTTGTCCTGTATGGGACTCTGCGCTTCCTGGACTTGGGTGGCTGTTTCCTTTCCCATGTTAGGGAAATTTTCGACTATAATCTCTTCAAATATTTTCTCAGGTCCTTTTTCTCTCTCTTCTCCTTCTGGGACCCCTATAATGTGAATGTTGCTGCGTTTAATGTTGTCCCAGAGGTCTCTTAAGCTGTCTTCATTTCTTTTCATTCTCTTTTCTTTATTCTGTTGCACAGCAGTGAATTCCACTATTCTGTCTTCCAGGTCAGTTATCCGTTCTTCTGCCTCAGTTATTCTCCTATTGTTTCCTTCTAGTGTATTTTTCTTTTCAGTTATTATATTGTTCATCTCTGTTTGTTTGTTCTTTAATTCTGCTAGATCTTTGTTAAACATTTCTTTCATCTCCTCGATCTTTGCCTCCATTCTTTTTCCAAGGTCCTGGATCACCTTCACTATCATTATTCTGAATTCTTTGTCTGGAAGGTTGCCTATCTCCACTTCATTTAGTTGTTTTTCTGGGGTTTTATCTTGTTCCTCCATCTGGTACATAGCCCTCTGCCTTTTCATCTTGCCTCTCTCTCTGTGAATGTGGTTTTTGTCCTGTTTTCCAGTTTCTTAATGAAGTGGTTTTTAAAATACGGCTGCAAATTCTTTGGCACTGCTCTCGGAAATTTCCTGAATTGGAGATGATTTGTGGCAGGTTAGTTACCAGTAGAAAGCAACAGACACTGCGTGGCCCCCAAGATGAGGTCAGGAGAGGTATTAGGGCAGAGTCCAGCTAGTTCTCAGGGACACTCATCTTTTGACGTCCAACTATCCTGAGCCTCCCAGCTCTGCTGAATCCCAGGCCACCTGGAGAGGCCTCTAGCAGGTGCTCTGGTTGACAGTCCCCAGTGAGTTTCCTGCCCAGGGCCAGCACCAACCATCAGACATAAGACTGAAGATGCTTCCAGAATATTCCAGCCCCAGCCACTGCATCACCCTCAGCTATATCAGTCTCCCAGATGTGGCTTCAGACATCCCGTTCCCTCTGTGCTGTCTGAATGCCTTACCCACAAAATCTGGGTGTATAATAAAATGGCTGTTTAAAGCTGCTATACTTCAAATAATTTATAAAGCAGAAATTGTTCCTGGAACATTAAGGATATTGTTTTGGTCCTTAAAATTTTATAGTTTTCTTCTGAAGGTACTATACTTCATTAAATTCAGTTATTTCAAGTATTTTTTGCTATTGTGGTGATGAAATTATTCTGACTAAAAATCTGCCTTCTGACTAAAAATTGATATAAATTTCAATCTGACTAAAAATTGATATAAATTTCAATTTTCAAGCTCCTAGTTTCTCCTTCTGTATGTAAGAAAAAACTTTCTAGGTATTCAACTTTGTACATCTACTATGGAAAATTTCTAAGTTTTTTATTTGATGCCCTTGGGTCTTATAGGTATATAATCATATAATCTAAAATGAATGTATTTAGATCTTCTCCTTTTAAATATTTTAAAGCCCATGTCTTCTTCTGGCTATTAAGCTGGTAGCACTCTTTGAATAACATTAATACACAGCGGGGAGGGCAGATGCTCGTAATTTGTTCCTGAGTTTAATGGGAAGGCTTTTTGCGTTTAATATAATTTAATCTAAGACGTCATATAAGCAAACAAAATGATATAACCATGAGATAACCTCTAAACCTTAACATTATTTTTTTAATTGAAGTATAGTGAATTTACAATGTTGTGTTAGTTTCAAGTGTACAGCAAAGTGATTCAATTATACATGTACATATAAATACATTTTCAGATTCTTTTCCATTATAGGTTATTACAAGATATTGAGTATTGTTCCCTGTGCTATACAGTAGGTCCTTGTTGTTTACCTATTTTATATATAGTAGTGTGTATATGTTAATCCCAAACTCCTAATTTATCTCTCTTAACATTAATTATTTTATTTTTTTTTTGACTGCTTTGGGTCTTCATTGCTGTGCATGGGCTTTCTCTAGTTGTGGTGCATGGGGGCTACTCTTCACTGCAGTGGGCAGGCACACATTATGCGGAGCATGGGTCCTAGGTGCATGGGCTTCAGTAGTTGCAGCACACGGGCTCAGTAGTTGTGGCACGTGGGCTCTAGGGTTCATGGGCTTCAGTAGTTGTGGTGGGTGGGCTCAGTAGTTGTGGCTCATGGGTTCTAGAGCACAGGCTCAGTAGTTGTGGCACACAGGCTTAGTTGCTCCGTGGCATGTGGGATCTTCCCCAACCAGAGATCGAACCTGTGTCCCCTGCATTAGCAGGCAGATTCTTAACCACTGTGCCACCAGGGAAGTCCCTTAACATTAATTTTGAAGCTCATTCAACATGTGTATTTTTTTTCAATTTCTAAGGATTTTGTCTTTCTTGCTTCATTTTAAGTGGGAGAAATACTTTGGGACTACTTTCCTGATTTACTTGTTCAGCAATAGGTATAAAATGATGAAGTTGCTTTTTCAAACCTGCTTTGGCTGAGCATTGGAAATAATGGAGTTTGGCAGGATGGAGCACAGAAAATGGAACCTTGGGCACTGGGCTGACTAATCCATCTCCTCAGTTTTGGGGAATCCAAAAATAAATTAAGTTTGTCTTAATTCAAACAACTTTCATCTTCAGGCTCACAAAAGGGTCAGCTTTCTTTAAAAAGGACATGGAAACTTAAACCATAGGGTATCTTCTTAGGCGATTTGACTTTCTTTGTTGTAACCCTGACAAACAGAAGACAGAGATCTGGAATAACTGAAATGCCTCAGAATGGCGCCCACCTGCTGATGGAAGTAAGTCGAAAGCTGTTGAGTGGACCTGCTTTACCTCACCACTGATTGTTTAGGAAGTCATGGGCACTCGCCCCAGAAAGAAAAATAGAAACACGTGCATGGAAGGTGAGGTAAGGCTGGGTGGTTAGAACAAAACACAGAACAATAACCCACCTGGAAGAGGAGGGGGATCGTGAAGTGTTTACAGGAAGCAGTAACTCTGAGATTTCACAACACACCCTGGTTACCTAAGGATGGTTAGGAGGATGGAGGTTCTCTAGTTGGCAGATGGGGGACTGATTGTTCTGGCCTGCAGTAGGTTTTATTGCTGTCCTCAATTATCCACATGTCCTGCTCACTGTAAGAGTGTGCATCCTTGCCCTTGCCTCACAGCCTGTGGGGCCTCCTTACAGCAGGAGTATGTATCATCCTTTCATCAGCATGTGACCAAGTACCTGCTGAAACTATAAGAGCCCTTGTGTATTTCCGTCAACCCTTTCCTCCTTTCCCTTTGTTGTGAGGACGGCATGTCCCAGACAGGGGTCCTCCTTCAGCCTGGATGTGAGGATGAGGTCCCTGTGTCAGAGCAGAGCAGCTACTGACCTGCAGCAGACATAAAATGCAATCAAGAAATAAACCTGAGGGCTTCCCTGGTGGCGCAGTGGTTGAGAGTCTGCCTGCTGATGCAGGGGACATGGGTTTGTGCCCTGGTCCAGGAAGATCCCACATGCCGCAGAGCGGCTAGGCCTGTGAGCCATAACTGCTGAGCCTGCGCGTCCGGAGCCTGTGCTCCGCAACAGGAGAGGCCACAACAGTGAGAGGCCCGCGTACCACAAAAAAAAAAAGAAATAAACCTGAGATTGGGGAGGGGGAGCTCACTTGTTCTGTAGTATAACTAAGTGAACCCTAATGAATGTGACTCAAACTAAGTTATAGGTTAAATCTAGGCTGAGTCCCACTTTAGAGGAAACTAGGTAACTCGTGCTTGTTTGGAAGTTTGGATCTAACTAATTCTTCCCACATTAGACAAGGGAGACTAAAGCCCTCAAGCCCTGTTGACACCACACACTTAGATTTCCACAATGTCAAGGCAACAATCTGGTGATTCTAAGTTATTATTCGATGAATATCTGCCATCGTGAAAGTGGTTTAGTCATATAGAGAGAGCATCAATGTGTAGCACAGGGGTTGGCAAACTTTTTCTATAAAGGACCAGGTAGTAAAAACTTTAGGCTTTGAAGGCCATACAATTTCTGTTGCAACTACTCGGGTTGTAAGTGAAAGCAACTGTAGATAATACAGAACACAGACTGTGGCTGTGTTCCAATATAATTTATTTACAAAAACGAACACTGGGCTGGATTTGGTCTGGGGGCTGACCCTGCTATAGCATAAGAAAACTTAAAAAACACACAAAGAAACAAAAAAGAAATCTTAAAACCAGTCTAATGTTTTACAACCACGTTTCTATTGTTTTAACATTAAGAGCCCCACCTAGCAGCCACGGAAGGACATGCATAATTCCTCGGTTTTGCCACAGAGATAATAAAAGCCACTTCATAAGGCTTTTGGAGGAATTAATTAAGATGAAACATAAAGTGCCAATGAGTAAGCACTCAATGAATTTCAGCTCCTTGCATCCTTCTTCATTCTGCTCTACAGACTCAGAGTGGATTCTCACTTTAGACCTATTTAATGCACGCTGAGTTAACGCATGAGGTCAAACAGTAATGAGGTGAAGCAGAGAATCCTTTAAGTCAACATTTGCTGAGCAATTGGTTTGATATGACAAACAGGATAACTAAGAATAAATATTAATATCTGTCATGATTTACATGACCATTAATTAGATTCTTAATTATATTGACCTGACCTGGAAGTGCCTTATTTTCAATTCAGGGGTGTATTTTGAATGATAGATAATAACTCTGTGTTCTATAGCAAAGTCATGAAATTCCCAAAGTCTTGCATTAGAGCTTGTTCTGCATGGACAAGGAATAGAAAAAAGATCTTAGTGCTATCTGCTCAATTACACAGAACTCAATTATGTGACTTACTGAACTCAAGTTTTCTTTTAAAAGACAATGAATCTCAATACTACGTTGCTCTATGTTGTGTTAAATGTCTTCTGACATAAATCGTTAGGGTCAGATGTGCTTAGGACCCCATGGCCGATATACAGCATCTTTGGTGCATGAGCCATAGAGACAACTGTTGAGATAAGTGAACCAACTTTTTTCTTCCTCTAAATGTACATGCCACCAGAGAAAAGTATATATTTTTTTCAATACATTTTTTTGGGCTGATTTAGCATATTAAATTTATCTTCCAGTCCTCCTCTTGGACTCACCATATCCCCGAATTTTAAAATCCCCTCCCCTCCATTCTTTCCATTTCTTCTACTGCCAAAATAATGACCAACATCATTAACAACCACACAGTGTCTTTTCTGCCTAGGAGATGGATGATCTGACATGCATCTTATCTATCACTGTTGCCTTGCAGGACACCAAGGCAGGTATGAACACCTTCCTCTTGGAATAGTGTACAAAGGAAGGGAGGAATATTCTCCTGTAAAACTGGTTATATACTTAAGGAAACTTCTACTTTTTCACAGGGTAGGGGAGATTTTTAAGGTAAGTGAAATTGCTCTGAGGTGATGGTATGGTTGTGTGTTTAAATAAACATATGGAGAAGGGAGTACAGAAAAGGGAGATGAGTTAATATTCATTTAATCCTGATGTTAACGTACTTCAAGTATAGTGGTGAGTGGAGACAGTATCATTTACACGAGCCCTGAAGCACCCTGTCTAGTGTTTCGGAATGTGGACACATTGCCTTGGAATCATCTGGAGATGCTTGTTAAAAATACAGATTTTAGGGTACCACCTAATGCAGACCTACAGAACCTTCATTCTCTAAGAAGTTGAGCCTGGAAATATGATTTTTACCAAAATTTCCCTGTGATTCCAATGTTAAGTCAAGTACAGGAACCTCCTTATGAAGATCATGAGCGAGGCAAACAGACATGACCATGAGTGTTTTCACATCGGCACGAAAAATGGCACCGGGGCCCATTCCACTGGGCAGCAGGGTGACAGGTGAGCTAACATTTCTGTGAGAAGCTTCTTTCTCTTTCTACTTTGTACTTTTCTCTAGGCCATCAGGCATCTCACACTCTCAGCAACATCAACAAATAAAAATGAAGTATAATTTGGGGACTCAAGAAAAAAATTATTAAAATAATTGTCAGTAAAAAATGCCATTTAAATGTTTGAAAAAATGAACCAGATCGATCACATGTACAAAAATCATTCATTTTCTATGAATTCAGTGCTGTCTTTAAGCGTTCTTGAGGGCTGGCCACGGAGGAGAGTGAAAATGAACTAGTGCGAGTTTGAGCATTAAAGGGCAGAAGGCCACTGAAAGATCCCTCCATGAAAGAATGCAGTTGAGGCCAGAAACATCCATCCTTCATCTTCACAGGCTCTTTTGGGTACCCTGTAAAATCACAGCAGTTATATAGGGATGTCTCTAAAACATAGCACCTTTCAGGGTCTTGCACTTTTCTCTTTGCCACTCAGATGATTTTCATCATCACAGGCCCAGACTAAGCCTTGCACACGAAGCATATCCTCAGATCAGTCCATTAGAACTGGGCTCTGCTCTGTTTATGGTAACAGCAGAATCATCACAAGTGGAACCAGGCCATTGTTCCCTCCCAGAGATTTTAGACCCAGGCCACTGGGTTGTCTAAAAGTTCTTTTTTCCCATGGAGCTGCCTCCAGACACAAACATGTCATGAAAAATTTCAGTTTCCTTGGCTACTGACAATAAGGAATCAACTGCATATACAGCTGTCAGAGTGATGGTGTGTTTAGCTATCTGAATAATGGAGCACAGCCTGGGGAGGAGAGCATGAGGAACTGTGGAACTAAGTAGGATAAGTTCATATCTATTCATATATCTCACTGGACTGTCATTTTTTTTATATCTTCATTGGAGTATAATTGCTTTACAATGTTGTGTTAGTTTCTGCTGTACAACAAAGTGAATCAGCTATACATACACATATATCCCTATATCTCCTCCTTCTTGAGCCTCCCTCCCACCCTCCCTATCCCACCCTCCCTATCCCACCCCTCTAGAGTGTCACAAAGCATCAAGCTGATCTACCTGTAATGTGCAGCTGCTTCCCACTAGCCATCCATTTTACATTTGGTAGTGTATATATGTCAGTGCTACTCTGTCACTTCATCCCAGCTTCCCCTTCCCCTGCTGTGTCTTCAAGTCCGTTCTCTACCCGTTCTCTACGTCTGCGTTTTTATTCCTGCCCTGCCACTAAGTTCATTAGTACTGTTTTTTTAGATTCCATATACATGCGTTAGCATATGGCATTTGTTTTTCTCTTTCTGACTTACTTCACTCTGTATGACAGACTCTAGGTCCATCCACCCCATTACAAAGAATTCAGTTCTGTTCCTTTTTATGGCTGAGTAATATTCCATCGTATATATGGGCCACATCTTCTTTATTCATTCATTTGTTGGTGGACATTTAGGTTGCTTCCACGTCCTGGCTATTGTAAATAGTGCTGCAATGAACATGGTGGTACATGTATCTTTTTGAATTATGGTATTCTCAGGGTATATGCCCAGTAGTGGGATTGCTGGGTCATATGGTAGTTCTATTTTCAGTTTTTTAAGGAACCTCCATACTGCTCTCCATAGTGGCTGTATCAGTTTACATTCCCACCAACAGTGCAGGAGGGTTCCCTTTTCTCCACACCCTCTCCAGCATTTATTGTTTGTAGATTTTTTGATGATGGCCATTCTGACCGGTGTGAGGTGATACCTCATTGTAGTTTTGATTTGCATTTCTCTAATGATTCGTGATGTTGAACATCTTTTCATGTGTTCGTTGGCAATCTGTATGGCTACTTTGGAGAAATGTCTATTTAGGTATTCCACCCATTTTTGGATTGGGTTGTTTGTTTTTAAAAATTTTTTTTAATTGAAGTGCAGTTGATTTACAATGTTGTGCCAATCTCTGCTGTACAGCAAAGTGACTCAGTTATACATACATACACATTCTTTTTTATATTCTTTTCCATTGTGGTTTATCACAGGTTATTATATATAGTTCGGGTTGCTTGTTTTTTTGATATTGAGCTCCATGAGCTGCTTGTATATTTTGGAGATTAATCCTTTGTCAGTTGCTTCATTTGCAAATATTTTCTCTCATTCTGAGGGTTGTCTTTTTGTCTTGTTTATGGTTTCCTTTGCTGTGCAAAACCTTTTAAGTTTAATTAGGTCCCATTTGTTTATTTTTGTTTTTATATCCATTACTCTAGGAGGTGGGTCAAAAAGGATCTTGCTGTGATTATGTCATAGAGTGTTCTTCCTATGTTTTCCTCTTAGAGTTTTATAGTGTCTGGCCTTATATTTAGGTCCTTAATCCATTTTGAGTTTATTTTTGTGTATGGTGTTAGGAAGTGTTCTAATTTCATTCTTTTACATGTAGCTGTCCAGTTTTCCCAGCACCACTTATTGAAGAGACTGTCTTTTCTCCATTGTATATTCTTACCTCCTTTGTCAAAGGTAAGGTGACCATATGTGCATGGGTTTGTCTCTGGGTTTTCTATCATGTACCATTGATCTATAGTTCTGTTTTTGTGCCAGTACCATACTTGGACCATCATTTTTATAGCATCCTCAAATCCAGTTTGTTTTTGAAAGATAGTCTCCAATATCATTTATGAATCAAATGAATTTTTCAGTATTTGAGAAAAGCAACATTAATTCATCATTTCCTTTGAAATGAAGACCCTAGACACAGCCTTGTCTCACAAACACAGATCCAAGATTTACATATATGGGCACAGATCTGTACATTTCCCAGGTCTATCACCTTCTGTAAATATTTCTATTCATTATTCATCTGTTGGCCCCACTCAGGGGCCACACCCAGGTTTCAGTTCCTGTCAGGATAGTGGCTTGTGGTTTGAATTGACCATCTTCACCAGGGGGTTAAAACGAATTTGCTTGTGATTCCCAGCACCAGCGAGAGTCATGGGGGCTGCTGATGATGAGTCTAGCAAAGCTTCCTGCCAATCACACAGAAATGTCTCCTGTCAGAACCACTCCCATATACTGACACATATGGCCCTGCAACACAGGTCAACAATATGCAGAACTACTCACTGGGTAGCAGGGAAAAGTCCAGCCATTCTTGAAGGCAGAGGGAGGGACCACGGTCAGTTACAGAGGGATGGCTGTGTGTTTCCCCCATTTTCCTGGACCAAAGCAACCATGTAGAGATCACGGATTGATTTGGAACACCATCTAGCGAAGGATTTGAGGAAGTACATGAACAGAGAGAAAATCCCAAGCCCAATCCTGATTCAACTCTTTCAGAATATTTTAAATGGTTCTGAAATGATGATGGTATGATTTTTTTTTTTTTAAATTTAGGGCAAAAGCAAAACAGGATGACCTGTGTGCATTCCAGCAAAGACCAGATTCAGCTAGTTATCCCACCTGCTTCTTAGGATAGAATGGGCACTGCTCCCCTAGCACTTTCTCATGGACTATAGTAGGAATGGAAGCAACACACAAGTCAGCCCAACCTGCCAGAAAGTCTCTTCTGGGAATGACAACAAAGGGCTTGGGAAGTATGATGCGAGGGCACCAGATTTTCAAACACGCCATCTACAAACTGCCATGTTTTTCTTCTAAACAGTATATGTGTCAGAGGCCTTAGCTATGGAAAAATTTTTTAAAATTTCTAGAACTCAATAGCTTTTATTGCCAGAAAATGAGTACCAACATTACCTATTTCACAGCGGGCTGCACACCAAAAGCACTCAATAAATACAAGATTGTTCAATAACTAGAGGCGGGAGAGAGAATTTTTTGTTCGTTTTTTTTTGTTCGTACGCGGGCCTCTCACTGCTGCCGTCTCTCCCGTTGCGGAGCACAGGCTCCGGGCACACAGTCTTAGCAGCCATGGCTCACAGGCCCAGGCGCTCCGCGGCATGTGGGGTCCTCCCGGACCGGGGCACGAACCTGTGTCCCCTGCATCGGCAGGTGGACTCTCAACCACCGCGCCACCAGGGAAGCCCACGGGAGAGAGAATTTTTAACTGGGGAGGAAAGCTGAATACAACTCAACCATTACATTTTGAATTCTTCTATGTAAAGCTGTGTCCTTTATTTATTTACGTATTCATTCATTCATCTATAACTTAGCTCCACATTTCAATGTCACACTCCTCCATACATTGATCTACGTGCTCTTGGCGTTGAATAAATGTCATGTGACTGCCTCTGAACTTCAGGGGGAAGAAATAAAGCAAACAACAACAACCCCGTACCCCCCAAGCTCAATCTTGTGGTACTTTGACCATACTTAACTATCAGTAGTTTCTAACAAATCTTCATTCATCTTATTCTGACTTTCAAAAAACCTCACTTCACATTCTTGATCAGAAGCTTGCTTTGTCATTTCTAGCTGTTGCTCAGAAGTTACACCCTCCGTTTGCCATTTGGAGCATCACAGTTCCTAGGAGTAACTGATTCTAGCTACTCTAAATGAAAGCAAATGCTGTATTTGTGTTTCTAATGTTGCTGAGTTTTCCTTTTCAGGTGAAGAAAAAAAGCCTCCATCAGGCCTCCCAGCCTCGATCAGAGGTCCCTGGGGAGATGGTGGCCTTCCATCAGGCCCTTGGTCTCTTTCTAATTAGAAGGAAAGAAGGCCAGCCAGAATGGTGGGTGGCTCTTTTACTTCTTCCTTGAACTCTTCCACTGACAAATGGCATATTACTGATCATTATCTTAATCCAGCCCTGCACTGACTAAGCCACACTTATTTTTTAGCAACAAGTGACTCTCGGGATATTTCTTCAAGAAGTCAACACTTTAAACCAATTGGACTTACTTTGAACTTAGAGAATATAGCAGTTTTCAAACATTTCAACTATGCTTTCCTTACATTTATTGGTGGTCCTTTAACTAATAAGGAGGGAGGGTTGTTACCTGGCAAAACATTCTCAGTCTGCTAGACACTCCGTGAAGAGCACCTGTAGGCAGGCAAGGTGGTCAGATGCTGCTGTTAGTGGTTTGAGCCCCACTGCCTGTGTCACTTGCCCTAGTTCAGCACCTCACACAAACGAGCCACCAGGGCTGCTAACAAGGAATAAGTAGGAAAAACACATCATCTCTCGGGGAGGGGTGAGAAAACATGAAAATGACTATTGCATGAAATGAAATGGATTAAATATCAGAACTGAAGAGTGAAATGTGATGGAGATTTAAGACACAGTGTTCTATAGGCAGAGATAAGGGGTGACGGAAAAGAATACTTTGGGCAGGAGAGTTTATACTCTAGACAAGGGTCCAGAGATACTGCTGGCGCTCAATCAGGTGTGCAGTGCGTAGGCAACTTATTATTACTCAGGTTACAGCATAGGAATTTGCAAGTAACTCTTCCTCTTTCTCCTCCTTCTTCAAAGTAAGTTAAAAGCATTTCAGATTATCCCAATATAACACATCTCTCACTCCTCTGACATGCTTTCATGAAAGAAAGAGAAGGGGTTAAAATTACAATCAAAAAAGTGTATACCAGAGCATTCACCTCTGTTATTTATAATGTTAAAAATGTAGAGGGGAGGGATAAATTAGGAGGTTGGGATTAACATATACACACAACAATATATAAAATAGATGATAAACAAGGACCTACTGTATAGCACAGGGAACTCTACTAAATACTCTGTAATAACCAATATGGGAAAAGAAACTGAAAAAGAATAGGTATATGTATATACCTGAAACTAACGCAACATTGTAAAACAACTATACTATAATATAAAATAAAAATTAAACTACAAAAAAATGTAGAAGCAAATGTCAATAATGCAAGACTGAATTATGTAAAACAATGGTATAATACATGCATTCTCTTGTGTGTATAACCATTGAAAATGGTGCAGACCTATATCAGACACCATGGAAAGATGTCTAAGTGTTTACCAAAGAAAAGAAAACTGTAGAACATTATATATAATATGATCCCATTTGTGTAAAAGTATATTCATGTATCTGTGTACATATGCCCATATGTAGAGAAGACCAGAAGAATGTTTACCAAACTGTTAACCCTAGTTATCTCCTGATTCTGACACAATGGATTTTTACTTGTCTTGCACTTTCTGTATTGTTGGGTTTTCCAATTTGTTTTTACAATGAGTGTGTATCATTTTCACTAAAACAAAGGTCTCTTCTAAGATGATGCTTGTTTCATCAAACACATATATCAAAATTGAATAAAAATATGCTTTCTGCTTTTGGACCTCATCAGAGAAAGAATCGTGAACTAAAAAAAAGAGCCTATAACTAGGATGCTGGTTTGCTCTGAGATCCACTTCACTTTCAAAAGTGTCCTGAGTTAAGCAATACATTCTCTGGTCACCAGACACAAACTGACAGTCTATCTTATGGATGCTATGTAAGTGGACGGAGCTGCCCAAGTGGGCGGGATGCATTAGCAGCACACACTGCCCCAGGAGCCTGTGGGTCTCCCTCTGCTAAGGTTTCCAAAATGCGATGTCTCCCAAGACATCCAAACAACATTCCAAAGGTGAGGCTGTAAGAAATGTCATAGTCCATTGAGAGGGTACCATTTTATGCTTTCATATGTTGGAAAGCGCACTGGATACAAGTTCCCATCTCTCCCTTCCTTCCCCGGACACCAACCTTTTGCCATAACTGCTACAACTAACTGCCAATATTGGCAACACACACACACACACCCCATACACACAGTCTCTCTCTCTCTCTCTCACACACACACCTGTGTATGTAATTTGTTCTCTGGTTTCATACTGCTTGATTTAAATAAGTATCTTTGTCAAACTAATTTACTTTCAGCTCAACTCAAAATAAGTGCTAATTGTCTTTGGTGGGGCTAATGGTGGACTGTGGGAGGGCTCACGCCAAGGAGTACTTCCTGGAACTTCTGCTACCAGTGTCCTTGTCCCCACAGTGAGCCACAGCCACCCACCACCTCTGCAGGAGACCCTCCAACACCAGCAGCCTGTGGAACAAAAACCACATTCACAGAAAGATAGACAAGATAAAAAGGCAGAGGGCTATGTACCAGATGAAGGAACAAGATAAAACCTCAGAAAAACAACTAAATGAAACGGAGATAGGCAACCTTCCAGACAAAGAATTCAGGATAATGATAGTGAAGATATTCCAGGACCTCAGAAAAAGAATGGAGGCAAAGATTGAGAAGATGAAAGAAATGTTTAACAAAGATCTAGCAGAATTAAAGAACAAACAAACAGAGATGAACAATATAATAACTGAAATGAAAAATACACTAGAAGGAATCAATAGCAGAATAACTGAGTCAGAAAAATGGGTGAGTGACCTGGAAGACAGAATGCTGGAATTCACTGCTGTGGAACAGAATAAAGAAAAAAGAATGAAAAGAAATTAAGACAGGCTAAGAGACCTCTGGGACAACATTAAACGCAACAACATTTGCGTTATAGGGGTCCCAGAAGGAGAAGAGAGAGACAAAGGACCCGAGAAAATATCTAAAGAGATTATAGTCAAAAACTTCTCTAACTTGGGAAAGGAAATAGCCACCCAAGTCCAGGAAGCGCACAGAGTCCCATACAGAATAAACCCAAGGAGAAACACACCAAGACACATAGTAATCAAATTAGCAAAAATTAAGACAAAGAAAAATTATTGAAAGCAGCAAGGGAAAAAGGACAAATAACATACAAGGGAACTCCCATAAGGTTAACAGCTGATTTCTCAGCAGAAACCCTACAAGCCACAAGGGAGTGGCATGGTAACCTTAAAGTGATGAAAGAGAAGAACCTACAACCAAGATAACTCTACCCAGCAAGGATCTCATTCAGATTTGATGGAGAAATTAAAAGCTTTACAGACAAGCAAAAGCTAAGAGAATTCAGCACCACCAAACCAGCTCTACAACAAATGCTAAAGGAACTTCTCTAAGTGGGAAACACAAGAGAAGAAAAGGACCTACAAAAACAAACCCCCCAAAATTAAGAAAATGGTCAT
The DNA here is from genome assembly GCF_951394435.1 of Stenella coeruleoalba. NCBI lineage: Eukaryota > Metazoa > Chordata > Mammalia > Artiodactyla > Delphinidae > Stenella > Stenella coeruleoalba. The sequence continues at coordinate 51,354,255 of NC_137156.1, forward strand.
AGGAACATACATATTGATAATTACCTTAAACGTGAACGGATTAAATGCTCCAACCAAAAGACACAGGTTTGCTGAATAGATACAAAAACAAAACCCATATATATGCCGTCTACAAGAGACCCACCTTAGACCTAGGGACACATACACGCTGAAAGTGAGGGGATGGAAAAAGATATTCCATGCAAATGAAATCAAAAGAAAGCTGGAAGAGTAATACTCATATCAGATAAAATAGACTTTAAAATAAAGAATGTTACAAGAGACAAGGAAGGACACTACATAATGATCAAGGGATCAATCCAAGAAGAACATATAACAATTATAAATATATAGGCACCCAACATAGGAGCACCTCAATACATAAGGCAACTGCTAACAGCTCTAAAAGAGGTAATCGACAGTAACACAATAAAAGTGGGGGACTTTAACACCTCACTTACACCAATGGACAGATCATCCAAACAGAAAATTAATAGGAAACAGAACCTTTAAATGACACAATAGACCAGATAGATTTAATTGATATTTATAGGACATTCCATCCAAAAACAGCAGATTACACTTTCTTCTCAAGTGCGCATGGAACATTCCCCAGGATAGATCACATCTTGGGTCACAAACCAAGCCTCAGTAAATTTAAGAAAATTGAAATCATATCAAGCATCTTTCCTGATCACAACACTATGAGATTAGAAATTACTGGGAAATTAGGAATTACTGGGAAAAAAACATAAAAAACAAACACATGGAGGCTAAACAACACGTTCCTAAATAACCAAGAGATCACTGAGGAAATCAAAGAGGAAATCAAAACGTACTTAGAGACAAATGACAATGTAAACACAATACAAAACCTATGGGATGCAGCAAAAGCAGTTCTAAGAGGAAAGTTTATAGCTATACAAACCTACCTCAAGAAACAAGAAAAATCTCAAATAAACAATCTAACCTTATACCTAAAGGAACTAGAGAAAGAAGAACAAACAAAACCCAAAGTTAGCAGAAGGAAAGAAATCATAAAGATCAGAGCAGAAATAAATGAAATAGAAACAAAGAAAACAATAGCAAAGATCAGTCAAACTAAAAGCTGGTTCTTTGAGAAGATAAACAAAATTGATAAACCATTAGCCAAACTCATCAAGAAAAAGAGGGAGAGGACTCAAATCAATAAAATTAGAAATGAAAAAGGAGAACTAACAACTGACACCGCAGAAATACAAACCATCCTAAGAAACTGCTACAAGCAACTCTATGCCAATAAAATGGACAACCTGGAAGAAATGGACAAATCCTTAGAGAGGTATAACCTTCCAAGACTGTAGCAGGAAGAAATAGAAAATATGAACAGACTAATCACAAGTAAAGAAATTGAAACTGTGATTAAAAATCTTACAACAAACAAAAGTCCAGGACCAGATGGCTTCACAGGTGAATTCTATCAAACATTTAGAGAAGAGCTAACACCCATCCTTCTCAAACTCTTCCAAAAAATTGCAGAGGAAGGAACACTCCCGAACTCATTCTATGAGGCCACCATTATCACCTTGATACCAAAACCAGACAAACATACTACAAAAAAAGAAAATTAGAGACCAATATCACTGATGAATATAGTTGCAAAAATCCTCAACAAAATACTAGCAAACAGAATGCAGCAACACATTAAAAGGATCATACACCGTGATCAAGTGGGATTTAGCCCAAGGATACAAGGATTCTTCAACATATGCAAATCAATGAAAGTGATACACCATATTAACAAATTGAAGAATAAAAACCATATGATGATCTCAGTAGATGCAGAAAAAGCTTTTCACAAAATTCAACACCCATTTATGATAAAGACTCTCCAGAAAGTGGGCATAGAGGGAACATACCACAACATAATAAAGGCCATATATGACATATCCACAGCAAACATCATTCTCAATGGTGAAAAACTGAAAGCATTTCCTCTAAGATCAGGAACAGGACAAGGATGTCCACTCTCACCACTATTATTCAACATAGTTTTGGAAGTTCTAGCCTTGGCAATCAGAGAAGAAAAAGATATAAAAGGAATCCAAATTGGAAAAGAAGAAGTAAAACTGTCATTGTTTGCAGATGACATGATAGAGGATCTTAAAGACACTACAAGAAAACTACTAGAGCTAATCAATGAATATGGTAAAGTAGCAGGATACAAAGTTAATACACAGAAATCTCTTGCATTCCTATACACTAATGATGAAAAATATGGAAGAGAAATTAAGGAAACTCTCCCATTTACCATTGCAACAAAAAGAATAAAATACCTAGGAATAAACCTACCTAGGGAGACAAAAGACCTGTATGCAGAAAACTATAAGACACTGATGGAAGAAATTAAATATGATACCAACAGATGGAGAGATATACCATGTTCTTGGATTGGAAGAATCAATATTGTGAAAATGACTATACTACCCAAAGCAATCTACAGATTCAATGCAATCCCTATCAAATTACCAATGGCATTTTTTACAGAACTAGAACAGAAAATCTTAAAATTTGTATGGAGACACAAAAGACCCTGAATTTCCACAGCAGTCTTGAGGGAAAAAAACGGAGCTGGAGGAATCATATTCCCTGACTTCAGACTATACTACAAAGCTACAGTAATCAAGATAATATGGTACTGGCACAAAAACAGAAATATAGATCAATGGAACAGGGTAGAATGCCCAGAGATAAACCCACACACCTATGGTCAACTAATCTATGACAAAGGAGGCAAGGATGTACAATGGAGAAGAGACAGTCCTTCAGTAAGTGGTGCTGGGAACACTGGACAACTACATGTAAAAGAATGAAATTAGAACACTTCCTAACACCATACACAAAAATAAACTCAGAATGGATTAAAGACCTAAATGTAAGACCAGGCACTATAAAACTCTTCGAGGAAAACATAGGAAGAACACCCTTCGACATAAATCACAGCAAGATGTTTTCTGATCCATCTTCTAGAATAATGGAAATAAAAACAAAAATAAACAAATGGGACCTAATGAAACTTAAAACTTTTGCATAGCAAAGGGAACCATAAACAAGACGAGAAGACAACCCTCAGAATGGGAGAAAATATTTGCAAACGAATCAATGGACAAAGGATCAATCTCCAAAATATATAAACAGCTCATGCAGCTCAATATTAAAAAACAAACAATCTAATCTAAAAATGGGCAGAAGACCTAAATAGACATTTCTCCAAAGAAGACATACAGATAGCCAAGAAGCACATGAACAGCTGCTCAACATCCCTAACTGTTAGAGAAACGCAAATGAAAACTACAATGAGGTATCACCTCACACCAGTTAGAATGGGCATCATCAGAAAATCTACAAATAGCAAATGCTGGAGAGGGTGTGGAGAAAAGGGAACCCTCTTGCACTGTTGGTGGGAATGTAAATTGATATAGCCACTATGGAGAACAGTATGGAGGTTCCTTAAAAAACTAAAAATAGAATTACCATATGACCCAGCAATCCCACTACTGGGCATATACCCTGAGAAAACCATAATTCAAAAAGATACATGTACCACCATGTTCATTGCAGCACTATTTACAATAGCCAGGTCATGGAAGCAACCTAAATGCCCATCGACAGACGAATGGATAAAGAAGATGTGGTACATATATACAATGGAATATTACTCAGCCATAAAAGGGAATGAAATTGGGTCATTTGTAGAGATGTGGATGCATCTAGAGACTGTCATACAGAGTGAAGTAAGTCAGAAATAGAAAACCAAATATCGTATATTAACACATATATGTGGAACCTAGAAAATGATACAGATGAACCGGTTTGCAGGGCAGAAATTGAGACAGAGATGTAGAGAACAAACGTATGGACACCAAGGGGGGATAGCGGGGGGGGGGGGGGGTGATGAATTGGGAGATTGGGATTGACATGTATACACTGATGTGTATAAAATGGATGACTAATAAGAACCTGCTGTATAAAAAAATAACTAAAATCACATTAAAAAGAAAAGTGCTGGGCTTCCCTGGTGGTGCAGTGGTTGAGAGTCCATCTGACAATGCAGAGGACACGGGTTCGTACCCCGGTCCGGGAAGATCCCACATGCCACAGAGCGGCTGGGCCTGTGAGGCATGGCCGCTGAGCCTGCGCGTCCGGAGCCTGTGCTCCGCAACGGGAGAGGCCACAACAGTGAGAGGCCCGCGTACCGCAAAAAAAAAAAAAAAAAAAAAAAAAAAGAAAAGTGCTAATTCATTTGCCTAACTTAGCTTATTTTTTATTTACAATGAAAACCAGGCCCTGGTAGAGCGTATAATAAATAGAACATGATATATTTTACATAGTTTTGGAAGACACAGGACCTCATCTGCAGCTCAAGATCAACTTTTGTTGCAAATGTGAAAGGGCATATTTGGTAGAGAAAGAAGTAAAGAGCTATTTCTTAGGCAAACTGAATATACCAAGCAGAGCAGAAGAAAGCCCTCCAAGGTTTTGAATGGCAGTATCTGGGGAAAATAGGCTAATACACAATTTCAAAGACAAATGATTTAAGGGATGATCTTCCCCTCCCCCAGTATTTGTACTACAGCTGTGTCCCAGAGACATCAATAGAGGGACTGAGAAACTCAATTAGATTTCTGCTGCACTGACGCCCCCCACTGGTCTCACCATCTCACAGTTTCAGAGGAAAGCCCTTTAGAAAATTTTTCACAGGTTTTTGTCACATGCAGGATTTAATTCAGCTTCCCTCTTCGCCCCAGGCCAATTTCATTCCCCTCTCTTTCCAACAAGTGAATGGCAAAGGGTAATGAGGCCAAGGATGAAAAGGACAAAAAAAGAAAGAAAGAAAGAAAGAAAGACGTGTGATGGCTGGCTGTCTGAATAAAACAGGCCAAGGTTCTGAAATTAAACCCAGCAGGCAGAATTTTCCAAAGGCTGCCTGACCTGACGGCTGAAACCTCTTTCATCCAAGTTCCAAGTGCTGGTGTGGGTTCTCAGTACACACACACAAAGGGACCTTCACTGACACACCTGAGCTGTCGTCCTGCTCTCCGGGCTTCCTCAGTTAATTTCAGGGTCATTTCCAAGGGATGCAGAATCACAAACTGAGCACTAGCCCAGACTGGCATGAGACAAAGCGTACCGTTCTCTCGTTTCAGACACTGTAGGGCCTGCCTTTCCTGTCTGACAGTTTAAGTCAGGGTACAGTTTAAACATAAAATTCATGTAAGTGGTGTGCTGTGCATGAAGGTGAAGGAATTTATGGTACAAGAGGATGGGAATAACAGTGGAGTCTGTGCCATGCTGACCTCAGCTTTAGCTAATGCCCTGCATCTCACAGTTACCATAATTACTGTGCATTTACTGTGCATCTCCATAGCCCTGGGATGAGGATCACATGGAACTCTGTTTGCTTCTTTAAATCACCAGAACCACTCTGAGACCCAGTCTCAAGGAGCTCTAAGTGACTCTTTCCTCGTTCCTTGTCTCTTCACCTCTCTCCCTTAACACATCTTATAGCTGCAAGAAAATGGTGGCTGGAACACACTCCACAGCAGATGGCAGGAGCAGAAGGGCACCATAGATTGTTCTAGAAGAAACTTCCACCATCTCCTAGTTCTCTTGTGGGTTTCTAGAAAAGGTTTGTTAACATTTGAAAGATGTCAATCACCTGTTAAAACAACCCAACTGTTGGGAGACTAGTGCTTGCTTTATTTAAATTAATAGGATAATTATTTCTTAAAGTCTCAAAAAATAAATGCTAAAAAAGGTGGTTGGAAGTCAAGCCAGTATAAGTGGATGACAGCAAAAAGGTAAGTCCCTTGAAGTCAGCTAAGAATGTAGACTCTCATCCTCACCAACTTCAATCAGTGTAGGACACTCTATCATCGGAGCAGATGAAGTCTGTCTTTTTAAAAAATTTTTCGTTTTGAAGCATAGTTTTACAATGTTGTGTTAATTTCTGCTGTACAGGAAAGTGATTCATTTATACATATATATATATATATTCTTTTATATATTCTTTTCCATTATGGTTTATCACAGGATATTGAATATAGTCCCGTGTTATACAGAAGGACCTTGTCGTTTGTCCATCCTATATATAATAGTTTGCATCTGCCAATGCCAAACTCCCACTCCATCCCTCCCCTGATGAAGTCTTAAATTAAATTTCAAGTATATTCAAATTCATAGAGGAGAGTCATAATAGGCATCTTTGTAAACCAGCTTCTCTTTAAAACAAAACACTGTCACTGCCAAAAAAAATGCAATGTTTTCTCTTATTGATGAGGCAGCAATTCACAGCCTCTGTGATGTCAATCTGCTAAATAGGCTTGTGAAATATTAACCACACTACAGAGACCCCACCCATGATTGCACGCAAACAGGGGGACCTGACTTCAGATCGTGTGCGTGGGGATGGTTCCAGTTGACATTACATGCTGTGTCCATAACAGCATTTTTTCAGAAGTCTTTCCTCAAAAGCAGCTTTCCTAGGTCCAAATACATCTTTAAAGATGCCAGGGAGAGATGTGCATACAATATGCATTTTGCTTATTTATCTTGGTTAATTGGGGTTCTTGCTTATTGTCTATTTTTAAGTTTTCTTAATTTTAATATTTAGGGAAAACAGAATATAATACTCCCTCAAGTAGTGATTTTTTTCCATTTAAAAAGAAATTAGACAGCAGAAATTAAACACAACATTGAAAATCAACTCTACTTCAATAAAATTTTTTAAAAAAAGAAAGCAAACTACTTCTGTTAAGGAAGGGTGGTTTCTTATTGAAGGTGATTAATGAGAAACCCTTTTCCCCACCCACCACCACGGAGCTCATCCAACAAAACCAAAGACCACAGACGTTAAAAGGATAACTGGTTAGTCCTCCTGCTGAGCAATACTTAAACTCACCCTCTTAACCCCATGTTTACCTGTGGGTCGGGACCTACAGGAGGTCCCGCTGACATGTGGGTAATCATATGAGGAAACCAACGTACCACGAAAAATAAACAATGACAGTCTCATTTGCTTCTTAACTATTAAACCTGGAAGGCATGTGTTTCTAGGTAAGATTTAGCTGATTCATAAACTGCAAGAAAACAGGCAAGTTTCTTTGATGCCTTAACCCACTTATGAGGTTCCCGACTCAGTACTTAGTTTTAGTGGTCTCTGCAAAAATAGGTAACTAGAACCTTGACTAATCAGAGAAGAGGAAGCAATTGCTTAAATGACATCACTAGCTGCTAGAAGCACGCTGAAAGTCACGGAGATGCACACAATTTCCCCAGGGGCGATGAGGGCCATTTGCATTACCAATTTCATTTTCTGTCTTGACTTTCAAGTGATAAACTCAATTACTGACACAGGCTCTTATAAAAAAGTAGCTGATTGATATGTGGTTTCTAAATGATTAAAACCCCTTTCAATAAAAAGAGAAAAGAAGGTGTATTAATTTGCCTTTGAAGTGTGACTCCATCCTTTTCACTTTCTCCACGGGTTACAAGTCCAGTGTAGTGTAAGGGGCAGGAAGTCCACCATTTATTTTTAACAAGATGTATAAAAAGGGTCCTACATGCAAGCCTTTTGGGACACCAACTATAATTTTATCCAACTAATGAAATAAAAGTTATCAAGTAATATTACCTTCTGGATTCCTTCAGGAAAGAAAAAGGGAGTATGTTGTGACTGCATTTTGAGAGTCATGATGCAGTGACGATGATAAACATTATAAAGCCTAAATCCTAAAGGGATAGGGAAAGAGAGAGCTCCACAGGGTTGCTATTGACAAACATTTGAAGCTACAGGAGACTGGGAGCATCAGGAGTATGGAGTCCAGCTTCTACGGCTAAGCTGACAGATGATAAAGTATATTACCTCAATGGGTAAATATTTAAGCTTCATGGAGTGTTAGATATTTGACTGTAAATGAGCCAAGAATATAAAATTAGAAGGAAAAAAACTGCCTGTGAAATTATACTGCAGACACAAACCCTCAACTGCCTGAGAGCCCCAGTTTTTTAAAAGCTGTGGTTGACAGAACAATTTAAGCAGTGAGATGTTTACTATGGTTAACAGAGATAAACCAGCACATGTAAAAGGTGTAATTACCCAGCATGTTTTCCTAACAATGGATCTTAACTCTGGGCCATGGGAGCACTGGTTTCTTTTCCTTTCTGAAAAATCATCTCAGGTGCTTGGGAAAAATTTTTTAAGTTTTCTTTAGAAACTAATAAGATGGTTAAATATTGAAAAACTGAGACTTTCATTGAGAAAGCATTATAGCATCTCTGAAGAGGATTTCCTGGATGAAGAATACTATTTAAGCTAGCAAGAAATCCAGAGAATTTGCATTTCTATCAAGGACTTACCTTTCCCTTAATGTAAATTACATCCCAACTAGATATGTCTTGTATTATAATAGGAGATAATAATTATTTATTGACTTGAAGGTATACATACAGAGATGTTTACATTATGAAACCATAAACCTGACTTATTAAAGAACCTGGGTGGTTTTTTCTTGTTTTTAAATAGCAACAATAAAAGAGGACAGTTCCAATCTAGCTCTTGGAAGAAGAGAACCACTATAAATAAAATTTTCTACATAATGAAACTTTTAATAAGTCAAAAATTTCTCTAAGCCAACACTGGAGTAAATACAAAGATAATTAGTCACACATTAAAAAATATATTAAGTTAAAGTCTTGATGAAGATTCTACCTCTCCATTGGGCATTTCTTGAGCCTGTCCTAGGGTGGGGTTATCTCCTCTGCAATACTGGTAAGACAGGAAATTGTCAGGGGGCTTTTGTTAGGGTGTGACTTTGGAGAGAATATAAACTTTCTGAATGACGGTAAAGTTATAGTTATTTATATGTTTATCTGTATATTTATATGTATTAATGTTTATATTGCATATATACACACACATGTATATATGGTATGTATTTATATACACTAATGTAATGTTATTTATTTGTCTGTTCACCTGTATATTTATACACATATAATATATGCACATATGTACATGTATGTATATACACATGTATATACACATGTAAATATATATGTATATATAGTATATTTATATGTTTGTCTGCATCCTCTATTAGACCTTAAGCTCATCGAGGACACAGAACCCTCCGAGAACAGAGCCTGACATATTGGAAACACTCAATAAATATTTATTAAATGAGTGAGTGAATAAGATAAAGGCTAAATGTCCAGAAACATATGTTATGATAGAAAATGATTTAAACATGTGCCAAAGCACTCCCTTTACCTACTAAAAGAAAGTGTGAGGCACTCGTCTGTATACCCAACATCCACACAGGTAACCCCAAGTGAGCCTTAAGGGGCTAGTTCCTCTGGGAGAGCCATGCTGCCTCACAGGTAGACCTCCGGCAGCCCTCTCCTATGTGATATGAAGAGCCCCCCATCCAGACCACCCATAAAGGCACCATGCCCAGGCCTGGCAGCAGAGACCTAGCATGGGTCAGGAGACACTCACAGCCAGAGGGAGCTTCCCAAGATGCCTCAGCAGCGTGGAGCCAGCAGCAGCAGAGACAAAATGACTCACCACTCTTTGGGCACACATGATCTAGCTACATCAAGAGCATTTCTTTTCCCTTCATCCTTTGATGTAATCATCTTCTCATGTGCCATGAAAACCACATGGGGCATGGTTACAATAAGAACTGTATTTAAGTCTTGGCTCCACCTCAACTCTACCTAATTAAATACCTAATGAACTGATCTGGGCCTCAGTTTCTTCATATGTAAGATGGGAATGATCATAAGAATGAAACTGACTTTACAGGATTCTTAGGCAAGTCAAGTGAGATTGTGGATGTGGAAACACTTGTCAAGCCACAGAACACTCTGAAATATACAAAGTTATAAAGAAAGGGGTCTGTGTGGTAGAATGCTAATTTCTATCCCTCTGCCATGCTTTGCAATGTGACTTTTAAGTTCCCCCCATCAGCAGTCGTGGCGTCTATTCATCCACCAAACCTCTTCTCCAATCTGTCTGGCTTCGCAGTTTGCTCTGATCTATAAAAAACAGCAGAGGGCTTCCCTGGTGGTGCAGTGGTTGAGAGTCCGCATGCCGATGCAGGGGACGCGGGTTCGTGCCCCGGTCCGGGAAGATCCCACATGCCGCGGAGCGGCTAGGCCCGTGAGCCATGTCCGCTGAGCCTGCGCGTCCGGAGCCTGTGCTCCGCAACGGGAGAGGCCACAACAGTGAGAGGCCCGCGTACCGCAAAAAACAAAACAAAACAAAAAAACAGCAGAGGTGATGGTGTGAGAGTACTGAGCCCAAGAAGTCCTGCAAACTTTCATTTTCTCTCTTGGAACGCTACCACTGCCAGGACAACGCACCCAGAATAGCCTGGTGAGGATTAGAGTCATTTGGAGGACGGCTCGGTTGTCCCAGCCGAGGTCATCCTAGTGCAGCATCCAGCAGCAAACAGAGCCACGATGAGCAGAGCTGCCTGCCTGACCCATAGCTGACTGTAGGCGTAAAGGGAGCCCAGCCAAGACCAGCAGAACCGCCAGACCATCCGTAAATTCATCAGGACTGGTGACAGCTTATTGTTTGAGACCACTGGGTTTGGGGGTGGTGCGCTACGTGGCAATGGCTCACTGACCTGGCATCATAGCTGCCTACCAGAGCCCTTGGGGACACCTCCAGAGAAGAGGGCTCACGTGGTCGGAAAATGTGTAAGTCAACGACAACTGCATGGTACAGCTTTTCCCTTCAGCTTCCTTCAGCATTTCCAGGGTGGTTTTAACCACAATTTCTGGCTGACCTCAGGACTAAGGCTGAGAGCTTCTGATCTCAGCAGAAAGCCTGCCCTGAGTTCACAGGATACCATGTGAACAGCTGTGCTTCTGCTTCCAAGATGCGATCTAAAAAGAAAATAAGAAATGGCCTCCTGGATCTCATCCCTCTTTAAGTATGCTGTCCCGGCAAAGAGCCAAAGATGCAGGCAGGTCTCTTTTTAAATATAGCTTCTGAAATCAACCTACCCAGACTGACATTTAAAAATTGGCTGATACAGGAAAGCAGGAAGGGATTAGTCAGCAGAAGTGGAAAAGGGAATAGATCAGAGGCTAGATCATCAGAAGCCTATAAAAACCATAACTGTTCAGGATGATTTGTGTGGCAAGTGGAAAGGTAATTAAGAAAGAAATGAAAGGGTAAAAGCCATCAAAGTCTTCTTTATGACCAACTATGTCTTTGCTCACAGAGCTTTGGCCACCATAGCCAAGGCTAATGTGATGCCCTTCGTGAATATTCTGAGGATAATCACAGGCCCATGGATTAATGTTTCCCTATATTTTTGCCTTGTTCATGGGAGTTTTGTTTATTTCCTAGGGCTTAACTCTCCCACAGAGTGTGCATAAGCATGGGATGAGGGCCCAGGACTCCAATCATCCAAATATGTCTCATGATTAATAGATCAGGTTCACTAAGTTATGAGGACTTGAAGGAATTCTACAACTCCTACAAATATATCCTCACCCTTGCTTAAAGGGTTCTCTTTCTATACTGTAACTTCGTGATACCCAGCCTTCTCTCTTTCTCCTTTATTATCAAAATACACCAGCAGCAAAGCTGTTTAAACAACTAACAAATCAGCAAAAACTAAGAAAAGCATATGAGCTTAAGATCAGAAGGCCAAGTACCCATAAACAATGACTGCAGATACCATTCACGGAGTACTTTACAATGTACTAAGCACCATGGTGTTCATACATTACCTCAAATTTATCTCTCAACAATTCCATGAGTCAGGTATTGTTAAGCCCATTTACAGATGAGAATTGGCAAGATGCAGTGGCTTGTCCCAAAAGTCTCATAGCTACTTACTGGCAGAGCTGAGAGCAAAACTAAGTCTGGATGAGACCAAAGTACTTCTCTCCCAACAACCACTTGAATCTCAAGCTTTGACTCCAGCCAAAATTCTTTGCATTTGAAAATAATGCTTATTCAACATGTTACAAACTGCCAAGCATTTTGTCAGCTGCCTGAACCAAATGTTTCACCTTCCTGAGTGCATCCCCTTCCTTAGCAGAGCTTGGTCCAGCTCCCTGCAGAGCCCCTCCTGGCTGACAATTTTTCTTGGGGCCACTTTTTGCAGCCTCTCCCAGCTCTGCCTTTTGCCCGAGATCCATTCTCTACACTTTGCTTTTCATCCTTTTTGCTCCCTTCCCTTTACCAAGAGCCACGGTGCCTGGGTTTAAGAACTTTAGTGTTAGACTAGCTCTGTCATTAACTAACTAATTGATTAACATGAGATGTTTGACAAGTAACTTACCTTCTCTGAGGGTAATAACAGAACCTACTTCATAGAAAAGACTAAATGAGTAGAACAGAAAACTAGCCTCAACAAATTTAAGAGGTTATTTCAAGCATCTTTTCTGACCACAATGGCATGAAACTAGAAATTAGCCATGGAAATAAAAATGAGACAAAAATGATGACATGGAGACTAAAAAACATGCCACTAAAACACCAATGGGTCACTGATGAAATTAAAGAGGAAATTTAACGATAATTTGAGACAAATGACAATGAAAACACAACCATACAAAATCTAGGGGATGCAGCAAAAGCAGTCCGAAGAGGGAAATTCACAGCAATACAGGTCTTCCTCAAAAAACAAGAAAAATCTCAAATAAACAACCTAACCTACCACCTAAAAGAATTGGAAAAAGAGGAACAAACAAAACCTAAAGTCAGCAGAAGGAAGGATATAAAGATCAGAGAGAAAATAAATAAGATAGAGATTTTAAAAAATTAGAAAAAATAAGTAAAACCAAGAGCTGGTTTTTTGAAAGGATAAACAAAATTGACAAACCTCTGCTCAGGCTCACCATGAAGAAAAGAGAGAGGACCCAAATGAACAAAATAAGAAAAGGCTAAATGAAATTATATATGTACTGGGCTTAGCACAGTGTAAGGTAATATAGTAAAAGCTCAAAAATTGTTATGGAAAAATAAATATACGCCTTCCAGGAACATATAGATTTGGTGGAAGGAGAAAGCCAAAACTATTCCTAGATTCTTGTTACTGAGAAAAAGGTCTCCATGGTGACCCCATTCAAGAGGAATCATTGGAAGTGCATAAAGCAAGTCTTCTTTATATTTGTTTGCTGCTTTACAATTTATAAAGTACTTCCATAAACAGAATCTCATGTCACCCTTGACATGAGGCAGCACTTTCCAAGACGTGGTACCAATGCCACACTCTCGATGACATCTTCCCTGAACTTCCTGTAGAAAACATTAGGGATTGATTCAGCATCATCCAACCTCCTTCTAAAAAAGTCTCTTTTGCAGCTAGGGTGTCTGATGTGATTGAAGGTTAGCCAACTATTGGAACGTGTATAAGCCATCATTTCAGAATCGACTGGGAGAAGGGGCATAATGGCAGGGATCCGTTTTTGCCAGGAAGGTCATGGTGGGGTAGCTGGTTCTGGTGCTGGCATCTCTTATGGCAGATTCACAATTCAACAGGCCACTTCAGACTCGGGAAGGAGCAGCAGTCCCCTGCATGGCCCAGTTCTGGGGTAGGACTTTGAAACATGTCTTTTCAGCCCTTCAGTGATTATGTAAGACTTTAATTTTCTATAAATCCCTTTCTTCTTAAATTAACCAGAGTATGTTTTATTTTCTGAACTTGATCTCTAAGCAGTCACTTAGAAGAGGAATTCTTCTTGACCTCCTTTCTGTACCCACAGTCCTTTGTTCCTGCCCATAATTCTTGTGACATTTGACTTTTCATTATAGTAACTTTTATACATGACTGTCTCTTTTTCCAATTGAAGGCAGCTTGATAGAAGACATCATTTTCATCTTTGATTTTCCCCACAGCACTCAGCACAATGCATGTGCTGAATGGAACTGGGACTTCCCCACAGCAGCACCGTGGCTGGCAAAAGACTGATTTTGAAATATCACTAGGTTTTATTATTCCATGTTTGATCTCTTGTTAAATTACGCCTAAATGTAAGTTTTCACAGTGGCCATCTTTATTTGTGGTAGACTAGGTAGCTCTTCAGAAATATTTCTTCCCACTGACTCACTTCCAAGGGAGTACTATATTGATTTTGATCACATGGCTTGATTTGGCCTCACACTGGGGTAGAGCATATCTCCACCATCTTTTCATGTTGGGTTCAGTTACATGATTTGCTTTGGTCAATCATCTGTTAGCAGACATGCTATGACAGAGACTCTTGAAATGCTCTTACGCAGTAGGTTTGTGCTCTTGGGTCTCTTGTCATTGTCATAACAACATGCCCCAGAGGGTCCACTGGCTCAAGGAGGAGGATAAGGGATCCATGGATCACAGCGCCCCCTCCAAGAGTCCAGCCTAAATTAGCACCCCCACCTCTCCTTCCCCTCTCATCTGCAGATGCATGAGTAATACATGCTTACTGTTTTCTATCACTGAGGTTTATGACACAGTGTTGTTGTAGCAATAAGTCATGTTTCTGGAGAGGCAAAGAGGGAAATTCCCCTTTTCAAAGAAGACTGGATGTATTAGAAAGAGAAGGTGCCTCTTGTATGAAGTTTAATACTTTCCTCCACAACCCCCTTCCTCCTGGAGACTAATCTCCTTCATTTCCACCCAACACACATTGTGGGGTTGGAGTTACTTTCTGCCCTTCCCACCCCACCCTCCTTGTGTTTTTCAGTAGATGTTGGCTTCTCTTCATTGAGTCCTCTTCTCTCCTCTCAGTATCATTTTTGAGGACTTGTATCACTCTCTGTGGAAAATTCCCAAACTCTAGCCCCAGTCCCTAAGTTGTTCTCAAGTCATAGCCATTGAGTTCCAGCTGCCAAGAGCCTGTCTCCAGCTGGCACTCCTCACGGGATCTCTGACACGGAACTCCCAGACCACAGCCAGCAACTTCTTCTAATTCACTCTTCTGTCTCCTCTTCCTTTGACCATCTCCCAGGTCATCCATACACAAAAATTGCAGGAATAAATAGTTCTCTTCCTGTCACCAAATACCTGCCAGATACCTTGTAGGTGAACTGATGTGGCTTTCAAAAGCACTCAGAGGGAGTTATTTAGGTTCATGGAGCTTTTAAGTTAAAGGAGCACTCTCTGGAATAATTCTGTAAAGCAGAGAGACTTTGGCAATGAGGCTTTGCCCTGAATGTGTTCTCTAATTTCAGGATTTTTACTGTATACATTATCCTTGAATTAGGGGCAGGGTGGTGAGGGACAGAAGATGGAGCCTCACGTATAAAAAGACTGTGGGAACCAGTAAGGGTTTTGGTGGGACACAAAGGGCATAGGGAAACTGTGGCCACGCGCACTTCAATTATCAAAATTAAAGGCTGATATCCTGTACTGTCCTATTCAAAAATCAATGGCTAATAAAAATGTAAGCAATATTAATTCAGGCTGGCAAAACAGGGATTAAAATTTACCATGCAGAACACAGACCATAAAAATTTTGCAACTAGATTTTTTTTGCCATTCAAAAAGGATATCACACTCACAGCTTATAGACAGGCATTTAACGAAAGACTTCTGAAGAGACCCTTGGCGTAAATCTCATGTTGGATGCTTTTTTTTAAAACTCATTTTGTATAATTCCAGCTTTTCTTCCAGTCTGGCTGGCTT
Organism: Stenella coeruleoalba; assembly: GCF_951394435.1. Lineage (NCBI taxonomy): Eukaryota > Metazoa > Chordata > Mammalia > Artiodactyla > Delphinidae > Stenella > Stenella coeruleoalba. Next base: position 51,369,911 of record NC_137156.1, read on the forward strand.
TCTACCACACTGTCTGTTACTGAGATCTGTCGGGCAGGGACAGTAATGAGAATTCTGGGCACAGCCTCTAGGGAGGAGACAACGAGAGCCTGTCAGAGCCCCTTACCACGTTGCTGAGTTAAAACCGATTCAGAGAATATTTGTTTGGTGGATTCCAGGAACGAATGACAACTGTTTACTAAGTGTGTGTGTGTGGGCTTATTGACAAAACAAGTGGCTACGTCTTCTTCCAGGCACCCAGTGTCTGTAGCAAACACATTTTCACATCCCATTAACTGCAGGACTTGAAGTTTTATATGTTTATTTTTATTGCATGGTATATTTTAGCTCCTGTGCTGGCCAAGTGTTTTAGTGCAGATGGAAATTGGGCAAGCTTCCTTCCCTGACTCTGTAGTTGATCCTTGTTCTTTACCCCCCAAAAAGTCTTTGAGTCTAGATTAAACTTTGTCCCATTGAAAATATCAATATTTAGCAGACTGCAGTGATCAAAAAGGGGACTGGGATGAGATTTTCAGAGGTGTGTAGGGGGAGAGAGGAACAGACAGAGAGAAAATGACTTTACTGTACCAGCATTAAGTCAAAAAATCATACTGGAACTCTTATTCTACACCATACCCACAATCGAGCATGCAGACATGCACCAACTGGGGCCAGACGTAAGGTTAATATTTTTAACACAGTGTTGAAATAGTACAGCACATCAGTATGCTGTCTTTGGCCTTATATATAATAAGAAATGTTTACACGTGTGTACACATACACATACGTATATACGTATGTGATATTTCAGGAAGATGGGATGATGAGTGCAGTGAGATTCTAAGAAAAGGGGGCAACTGGGACTAAGGTACAGAATGGAGAGATGAGACTTTGAGCTTGGAGCTCTGGGATCTGAAAGAAACTCGTGCAGCCAGGACAGGTGGGAGGTGTAGCTGCAGGAGGAGGCAAAGCCACACCCCCAAATGCCTCGACGGCCCTGCTCAGGAACCCACATTTTCTAGAGAAGGTGGCGGGAAGGTCTTTAAGCAGTGGAGCACAGTGATTCATGGCCATTTATGCATGGCCCTTTGACAGTGTGAGGACAGGGGCTTGGAGCAGAGGCAGTGCCGGAAGCAGGTGAGTCAGGTGGAGACATCTGTGGCAATATTCTACGTAGGAAAAGTGAGAACATAGGTTTAAAATAGCTTCCAGTTCACCCAGTACCTCAATATAATGTCCCTTTGGAAGGCTATAGTCAAAGTTTCCATGTGATTTTTCAGAACTGCCATTACTTGAAAAAATACACAAAACATATCTGAGTTCTCCAGTACAACAAACTGACCTCCAAAATCAGAGATTAGAAATTTAACAAAAATATTTTTATTAGCTTGTAAACTGTTTTTTATTCAACATACTTTCCACCCTTTGACTTCCATTAAAAATATGTGTGTGGCCGGTCAGGATGGCTGTTATCAAAAAATCTAGAAACAATAAATGCTGGAGAGGGTGTGGTGAAAAGGGAACCCTCCTGCACTATTGGTGGGAATGTAAATTGATACAACCACTATGGAAAACAGTAAGGAGGTTCCTTAAAAAACTAAAAATAGAACTACCATATGACCCAGCAATCCCACTACTGGGCATATACCCTGAGAAAACCATAATTCAAAAAGAGTCATGTACCAAAATTCATTGCAGCTCTATTTAAAATAGCCAGGGCATGGAAGTAACCTAAGTGTCCATCAACAGATGAATGGATAAAGAAGATATGGCACATATATACAATGGAATATTACTCAGCCATAAAAAGAAATGAAATTGAGTTATTTGTAGTGAGGTGGATGGACCTAGAGTCTGTCATACAGAGTGAAGTAAGTCAGAAAGAGAAAAACAAATACCATATGCTAACACATATATATGGAATCTAAGAAAAAAAAAAGTCATGAAGAACCTAGGTGTAAGATGGGAATAAAGACACAGACCTACTAGAGAATGGACTTGAAGATATGGGAGGGGGAAGGGTAAGCTGTGACAAAGCGTGAGAGTGGCATGGACATATATACACTACCAAACGTAAAATAGATAGCTAGTGGGAAGCAGCCACATAGCATAGGGAGATCAGCTCGGTGCTTTGTGACCACCTAGAGGGGTGGGATAGGGAGGGTGGGAGGGAGGGAGACACAAGAGGGAAGAGATGTGGGAACATATGTATATGTACAACTGATTCACTTTGTTATGAAGCAGAAACTAACACACCATTGTAAAGCAATTATACTCCAATAAAGATGTTAAAAAAAAATTGCAAGAGGACTACAGAGCTTCCATATGCCCTTCTCCCAGTTTGCCTAATACTAACATTTTACACTACTGTAGTATAATGATCAAAACCAGGACATTAACATTGGGAACAATATTATCAATCAAATGACAGGTTTGATTGAATTTCATCAAGTTTTCTCTGCTAATGTTGCAAAAATTGAATCCACCACCCGGTATTGTATTTAGTTCCCTTGCCTTTTATGACCTAGAAAAGTTATGAACTTTGGAGTATTGGGCAAGTTATTTTACAAAAGGGTATTCATTTTGGGTCTGCCTGCAGTTCCTTCATTATTAGAACATAGTTACACATGTTTTGGTGAGAATACTACCCAAGTGTTTGCCCTTCTTAGTGCATCACTTTGATGCCAATGTCTCACTGTTGGTGATTATTTGGTTAAAGGGGTGTGTGCAATGTTTTATCTTTGTAATTAAATACTTGAGAGAGATACTTTGAGACAATTCTAATATCCCATTTTTTCCTTATACTTTCACCTTCAACTCTTACCATCCATCAATGGATTTTGTATATAATTACCACTATTATGGTGATTTCCTATTTCCCTCATTCCCTTTACATTTATTAATTAGAATTCTTCACCATTAAATTGAACCAGAATCCAAAAAAAAAATTAATTTTATGATAATAGCATAGAAAAATTTAATACAAGTATTTTACAAAGATGTAAATTGATATTTCATATATATATTTATATATTTATATTTGACATATTCACATTTATCTTTAATAATGTAATTACTGAAGCTATTTTATACTTAAACTTCATACCAAAAAATAAAATAAATTGCTTTAAGAAATTTCAAAATTTAGTTCTCTTAAATAATAACTGAGGATATGAAAGGGGAAAAAATCTCAGTGGAATTAAGAGTGTAAGATTTTAGATCCAAGACATTTTCTCTGTTCAGACTATAAGAAGTAGAAAAGAAGTACACAGTAGAAACTAGTTTCTAAGACATGATCTGATAGATTCTGGTGTTCAGAGTATAAAAGAAATCATAACTCAGTTTTGCAACATTTATGTTAGATTACACTTACAATGTAATGTATGCCTATAAGAACAACAGAGCTGCAGGACCATTGCATTATAAACTAAAAACCAAGCTGAACCTTCATTTGTAAAAACTGAGGAGTAATTCAGTTTTAATTTTTTAAACCTTTCCTGTCATCCTTCATAAAACCTCAGTCTCTGTAAGTTTTCTAAGCTTTGATCACATTTTATTAGAGAAACTACTCAACAAAAGAGATGTACCCCAAGCACCTAGAAAAGAGTCTGGTGCATGGTAGGTGCTAGATACGTATTTTTTGAATGAATAGGCAGATTCAAATGAGAATTCTGAGTCCCTGATTGTCTTTTTACCCTGAAGCATTATTAACCCATATGAAAGACATGATTAAGACCCAATTCATTACCAACAAGATTCTAACCCAGGCGTCCCCAAACCCTGGGCCACAGACTGGTAATGGTCTGCAGCCTGTTAGGAACCAGGCCACACAGCAGGAGGTGAGCAGCCTGCAAGCAAGTGAAGCTTCATCTGCCACTCCCCATCGCTCCCCATTGCTCGCATTACCTCCTGAACCATACTCCACACCCCCGCCCTCCGGTCCATGGAAAAATTGTCTTCCACAAAACCGGCTCCTGGTGCCAAAAAGGTTGGGGACCGCTGTTCTAGCCCATTGTAGTACCACCTGGAAAAGCAGCTCCCCCCGGGTTGTAGACTGAAAGACAGTCTCAATTCTGAGTCAGACAGGTGGCATTACAATCAACTAAAGCAAGCTCTGCGGCTGTATTTCTAACATTTGAATTATCCCTGCCCCCTAAAACAGTGGAGTGCTATTCTTTCTAGGACCTCCTAGATAGGGGGATATTTTCATAAGAAGCGGAGCATGATTCAAAGATAGGTAGTATGAAAAGTCTGAACTAAAATCGAGAGAGCTATCTGAAGTCAGACTTTAAAAATTTTGACCTTCAAAAATTTTTTTTTGCATTCTGAACTAATGATGATTTGGTGAACAAAACACAACTAACTAGACAGCAAACTACACCACCAACCCTGCTAGATTCACATAGAGACAGAGGAGGTGGCCTCCTCCAATTTATCTCCTCACGATATCTTCATTATTAAGCTGCCCTCATCCTGAGAATCCCTTACACAGATCATTCATAAGATGTGATGGTTCCCAGTCCTTCCTGCATATCAGAAACCGGATAAAAAAGATGATCCCAGCGCTTCACTCCAGACCAACTCAATCACACTCTGAGAATGAGCACTCTTAGTTTTTAAAACTTCTATGGGTGAGTTGATGGGCAAGAACGGTAAGAACAACTAATGTCTCTAGGAAACCACTATAAGCACGAGAGTCAGTCACCCAAAGGGTAATCCATCAGGCCATGTCTTTACTCACTGATTCGTTCATTTAGCAAACATTTATTGTGCATCTACCGTGTGAGACCAGCGTGAGAAAATGCAAAGAAATAGTAACACTAGCAACTTTCCCCTTATTAAACACTCACACCACATGAGTATACAACCAGGCTGACCTCGTAAGTGGGCAACCAGTGTAGCTGCATAGGGCCCTGGGTGTGGAAGAGCCCCGTGCTGTCACCATCTTGAAATTCTTGATAATTTTGGAACAAAGGGCTCTGCATTTTCATTTTGCTCCAGTATAGAGCTTCAAGGGCTCTATGCTAGCCTGGCTTGGGATACTGAAGCTCAAATATGGCCAACCCCAGTGGGACATGCTGCCCACTTTCTTCATCTCCCCTCCATCAACAGTGTCATCAGTACAAATAAGTGAATCTTTGTTGATAACAGGGGTTATCAATGCATCTTCCTTGGCTAAAATCCATCAGCTATTTCCTGCAATGGGTGACTTCTCACCGCCTACTCCCCTCCTCCCTGGCTTGCCACCATCTTTTCCATTCCCCACCCCAAATGCTGCTATCTTACAATAACAGCCAAGACAGGGTAGCGAAGATGTCACAGGAGTATATGGAAAGGGTACTCATATTCAAGTGTCAGGAAATGCCTTCTGGGCAAGTTGAGGTGTTGCCAGCCTAATTGAAGGTCGACTCAGACCCCCAGATTCCCTATACTATATTAGGTTGAAAGCTATAAGAGGTTTCGAGAAGGCTAGGTCATAATCATAATACTTCAGAGGAGGAAACAAGTACGTATCTCTGGGGCCTCCAGGAGAAAACTGTACATGAAGAGGGTTAGCAGGAGACAGGACGTGGAGGCTGAGTTAAATCATATCTCCGCAGTCCCTGAATGTTTGCGGACTCTTTCCTTTGGGACAAAGGGAAACATAAGGAGTGACATGATCAGGATTGTATTTTAGAAAGTTTACTGTTGTAATAGTATTTAAGGTAATTTGAAGGGGGATAAGCAAAAAGGCATGAAGAAGACATTTAAGGCTCATACAGTCCTTCAAAAATGAGGAAACAGGATTAATAATAATGCAAGATAATATTTAATGAACTTACTCTGTGCCAGACACTGTACCTGGATTATGCCATTCAACCCTATCAAAACCCTTTAAGATAGGTGCTTTTTATTATCCCCACGCTATTGAGGAAAAAGAGGAGGTAAAGGGACTTTAAGTAACTTGTCCATGGTTACACAGCCAGTGGCAGCAAAGGTATTATTTATTTAACTCCAGATTCAATGATTTTAAACTCTGATAAAAATCCTAACAAGATGTCTTTAGCTAAAAAAAAGTTCTACAATCCGTACAAAAAATTTTAAATGTAATGTTAAAGAATGCTCTTTTAAAAAAGAACCAGAAGGGTGATATTTTAGCAGCCTTGAGAACTCATTATAAAGCAACACCATTTAAAACCTTTTGTTCCTGACACAAAAACAGAAACACAGATCAATAGAACAGATTGGAAAATCCAGAAATAGACTAAAGTGTTTTAAAAAGTGTAACACGTGATAACACAAGCTTCCCATAATAAAAAGAGTTAGGAAGAATTATTAAATAAATCAAATTGGAATAACTGGATAATAATTTGGGTGAACTGAGCAGGTTAGATACATATTTTACACTGTACACAAAAATAGCCTCCACATGAATTGAGTTAAATACAAAAAAAAAAAAAAAATGGAATGACAGAAAAACCAGCAGGAGATGGAACAGAATATTTACCAGATTTGTGAAAGAACAATAACTTCAGCTTTGAAGCAGTGGAATAAATCATGAAGGAAAGGACTGACAGATCTGAATACATAAAAAATTTAAAACTTCTGTACAATGAAAAAACAGCAAGACTAAAATAAAAAGCACATTATACTAAGGGCATTATTTGCATTCCATCTGACAAAAAGGGCTTTAAAACTCAAACTATATATATCCTCATTCAAATTTATAAGGAAACCATCAGATCTCAAAATACAAACATGTAAGATAAGAAAAAACAATGGGTACACAGAGAAGCACCATCAGTAAAGAAAAAAATAGAAAATGGTTCAAACCACCAACAACTAATACAATAAAAGCAAAACAAACTTAAGATAGTATTTTTTCCCCTTTCTAAATAAATTTCCCCCCAAGCAGGCAACACCCAGTGTTGCCGCAGTTAGATGGAAGGCTGTGTACTGGTTGCTTACTGGTGGAATGCAACCTTCTTAAAAATCAGTATCCCAATACACAGCCAGAGTCAGGCTCCAAACCACAATGATTTCTATAATCAGCAATTACATACCGAGCACTTTATCTTCTGGAAATAATAAAAGCAAAAGTGGATTGGGGATGGAGATGGTCATTTGTTACTGCTCACAAAGGGGAAATGTTGGAAACAACCCGAACACCCCAAATTATGGGAATGGTTTTATAAACTATGACACAGACTATTATTCAGGGTGAGACACTTTAAGCTATTATTTTCATAAGTTTAGTCCAAAGGGATGGAGAAAGAGACAGGGATGTATCTTGAGGGGACAACAGTATTAAGAGAAAAATCATAAAATTATTTCCTTTAAGGTTGTCAGAGCCTGGATGTGTTTATCATTGGAGGGGAGCAATATATTAGAGAAAAAAGAAGAAGGAAAATGTGAGAAGGAGTGAGAGAGAGAAGTAAGGAGAAGAGAGGGTGGGAGGGCAGAGAAGGAGAGGGAAGTGAGTGGTAAGATTGCAGGTGGGATGAAGTCCAGACAGCAGACGCAAAGGTAAACACAGAGGAGTTTGCCGTGGAAACGAGGAGTGAAGACGAAGGAAGAGCAACAAGAAACACGTTTGAAGTGAAGACACACAGGTCAATTTTATCCTTTGAGAATTCCTCACTCAGGTGAGCTGCTCTTGGTTTGGCAGAATCCAGAAGCCCTGAACCCAGTGATGCTGTAATTCTGTAACATTTTATAACCGCATTTATTCAGTCAGCATTTAGTGTCACTTCCCAGCAAGGAAAGGAAAAATGAGCAAAAGTGCCACCAGGGGGCAGGTTTGGTACTGGCAAAGGGACTTCAAAGACAGCATGCAAAAAAATATATATATATTTTTTCTTTCAGCACAGGATCCATTCTTTGTTTTGCAACAATAAATATTGCATCAAGTCCAGAGAAATTCCTTAATGGATATGAATTTCGCTCAGGTGTGTAAGAAATGTCACAGTACTTTATATCCTTTAAATAAAATTAAACCAACCTCAAGCCGCTATCCTACTAGGTCAGGTTAAAAGTCAATTTCAGTCATTATTATGGCTCCCACAGCCTCATTGGGTCCTGCAGAGGTTCTTGGGGGTCTCATCCAGGGCTAACATTTAGGTCATTGGTTCAATATGTGAAATGCTTATGGTCTGAACCAACATGATCCCTTGATAGTCTGTAACTTGTTAGGAATGGGCAGACATTCCATCACCTGGAACACACACACACAAACACACACGCACGCGCGCACACACACACACACCTCCTTAGGGCACTCAGAGAAGAGAAGCTGGGATTCATCCTTATCTTTAGAGCTCTTGTCTCCAGCACGCCCCTTTCTGCTCCTCTCTCCTGTGCCTGCCTCTCCGCCTCCATACTCCTCGCCTTCCTCTATGGGTTTCATCTCTGGCCAGCTGAGGCTTTCAGAAAATCTAGGAAGACAGATGTCTTCAAGGCTACAGAAGCCTCAAGAGAAGCATGGAGCCCAGAGGCCAGGTCCAGTGCTCAGTACAGGGAAAGGAGAAAACACAAGAACAGCAAACACCCGTATATCCTAATTGTATTGCCGCACTGACCACAAGACCACAGTTCTTAAAACCCCATTTACAAGTCTGACAGCATGCAACAGCGAGTTTTCTTTTTCTGGTAGATGACACAGAACTTGGACATCTCTCAAAGTTGATGGCGGGCCGGGACTGGCCATCAGATTAGCTGCCCTGGGGGAACAAAGACAAAGACGGGGCACACCCTCATCTCAAGGAGCTTCTGGTGACACATAAAGAGAAACAGGTGATAGGGCATTAATGGATTTAGGTAAGAGTTGCAAACTAAAAGCCTGAAGGCCAGAACCCGTCAACCTTAGTAATTTTTCACTTGCCAACATTTAAAACATTAAAAGCAAAGGACGGTTTACATAAATTTCTATAAATCTAGCATCTCTTTAAAAATAAGAAGACCTGGCAACCCAGACCTGCATTTCCACATGGCAGCCATCATTAGGAGCTGAGTAGAGGCTGCCCCCTTTAGCTGGGGCCACTGCTTTCCAGTTGTCCACAGTCCCCACCACTCCCTATTGTGTTATGCCCCGTCTACTTCCCTCATGTATGCTACTGGCCTAGCTTCTATAGGTTTTGAGTCTGTAACTCCTGACTGAGTGAACTAAATAAAATTATACTCAGGGTACAGTGGTAAGTGTTCCATGAAACTGATTAAGCTTCTGCATTTCTTCAATTCGCACTCTGATAGATCTGGAAATTCAGAATTATTTCAGATGGGCCTGAAGATTTGAGCAGAGACTGAAGAAACTGTTGTACTTAAGTGATTAACTTGGTTCTTATGCAAATGTTACAGACAAGGCCAGCCATACTCCTGGCATCAAGCAGACTTGTTGCTTGTGTGCTAAAGAGTAAACCCAAGGCACAAAGAGATACTTGTGAAATGCAGCTTTAGCTATGTTCTTTGGCCTCATTTCCCATTACTGCTATCTTGAGTGCCCCATGGAGTGTGCGCTGGTGTGAGTGAGCTACAGGAAGCCACACCCATGGACATTCCTCTCAGACCCAGTCCTGTCCTGACCTCAGGTCCAGGACAGTTCAGCCCCAGCCTGCAGAGACACCCAGCTTCATTTTGCTCAATTTTAACTTTCAAGAGATCATTCCAAGTTTAGAACTTCTTGCACAGTCAATAAACTTAGGGGAGAAAAATAAAGGAAAGAAAAAATAACTCTTTGTTGAGGACATCTGGACTTGTCTGGCTTCCCTGGGGATTCAAGTAACTATCCATGGAAATTCCTCTCTATGTGTCTGAAAATAATGTTTAAAAGACTAAAAGGCAACATATGAAATAAATTAACAACACCAATTTGGCAAATGTATTCTACATGTTGAAAGGTGTTGTTGAATACAAAGGTCAACTCATGTGAACTTCCCCATAGTACACGCATATGCAACAAGGATGCTGTTGGAATCTTAATGCTTGAAATTTTATTGATCCAATGGAGTAGAGCTATTTAGAAAGCTCTACTTTCTAAAGTAGTAAACAACTGGGGAAGAGAGATGGGCATAAAAGCTATAAGACAGAGTATCCCATGTCCTTCAACAGAAGGGACACCCAGCTTCCCCAGCTGATTTCTGAAGAAGGCCAGACACACAGGACTTACTTAAGTAGCTCCTTGACCCTTAATGACACAGAAGAAACTGATTACAGCTAGTAGAATATCTGACAGATTGTAGAAAATAACACCTCTCCCTGAGAGAATAGTTAAAAGAACAGCATTTTATCTCAGGTCTTAATAATCTGGGGAAAGAGAATATAGTATCTGCAAGAAATAGTACCTTAAGTATTTAGTACATTAAGCATTTTCAAAATCGACATCCCAGCCATCATCAGAAGGAGAGAGTCTCAAGTCACACTCAGAAATATTTTAAGATACTTCTATATTACATTCTCCTTAAATATAATTTTTTTAAAGTAGAGCTTTAAAATGAGGGATATCCACTAGCAAACAGGATTTTTGAAGATGTTATCATTTCTATATTACAGGGTTAAAAAAGAAACTCATCTTTGAAAATTAAAAAAACAAAACAAAACACTGTCACACCTTTAAAGAAACGGGGTTTTTTTCCACAATCCAAAAACGAGTGCTTGCTAAGCAAATGTTACAGATGATGAGGGAAAGAAAATCAGAATCAAAGTCCTCAAAATACATAGAAGACCTCAAAATGTGTATGGACTCATATGCACTCATGTGAACACACATGCACATACACACACACAGCGGAAACAAGTGAAGCACAGCCAGGGGCACTGAGGCCCTCCCTGATCCAAAGCCAGAAAGTGGGCATCCTTGAAAGCACACAACCCTACCCAGTCTACGCTGTCTCATCTTCAAGTGCTGTTCATCAGAAACCCGCCAGGGAGAACACTAGATTCTCTCCAAAGACATTTGGAATACCATATCAAGTTATATCACCAAATAAGCAAAACAACAAACCCATCTAGTAGTTTCTAAAAGATTTATTCTTTGCCTACTGTTGAGGAGAAATGAGCCTATTATAAATGTCTAACATTAGTCACAAATCTGCAGGCCAGTGAATGAAAAAAAAGTTGAAATGGCCATGCTTAAGTACAAAGAGACACCTTGGTAATTACTTTTAAGAATGTAAATTATGTTGGTGGAATGCAGGACTGTTTATGAAATGTCGACAAAAGAGGAAATCTTCTGCATCAGAACATTGAGTAATGATGAAATAAAACAAACTGATGAGATTTTCAATTACATTCTCTGGGTCTTATGCTTTCAGCTTTATCTTTGCCCTCTCTCCCCGACTCCCTCGCCCTTCATACCTGATCACCAAGGGAGAAGAAACAAATATACATAATCTTATTTGGGGCAGCCACCTTAGCGAGTGAAGTCTGCCTCGACCACAGAGCAGGCAGCTTTCAGGAAGCCCTGGGAAGCCTGCTGAAGTTCTCACTGTGGACCCCAGGGGCAACGTCTCTGAACTTGAAATCAGTGCAGATAGTGTAGGTGTTTCAGTAAGGAGATAAGGAAAGAGAAAAAGAGAAATAGGAAGGGAAGACAAATTATATACTATGTCTGGGAGCAAGTCATGAGAGAAATTAGTTTGCAAACTAATTGATTTGACTATGGTATAAACATGGTCTCCAAACAAGACAATCCCTTTGGTATAAGAAGAAAAGATTAGAGCATCTCTGAATAATTAAATATTTTAAATCCATCCTTAAAAAAACTTATTTTGTGCATTTTTAAAATGTACATACTATATTTAAAAATGAATACATGTAGATAATTTAAAACAATAAACATATTGGGGTAAATACTCAATTAAAAAAATTTTTTTTAACTATTAGGAGATTGTGGTCAAAACCTGGGTAACCTTTGCCTGGATAAACACTCAAGGAACTCTAAGGCTTCGTTGGGTCAATTATTCTATACTTTGTTTTATTATTATTATTATTGTTGCTGCTGTTATTATTATTTTCACAAAAGCAATATATATTAATTGTAGAAAATTAAGAAATTGCAGAGGAATACAAAAGAAAGGAAAAATCATCTGTAACTCTATTTCTAAAATAGTTTGGTGCCCCTTATCTAACCACATATACAATATTGTATATGTATATAAATCTCTATGTATATACAATATAGTGACTGTTCTATAACTTATTTTTTCAATTAATAATAAATTATGACTACATTATTTTGGAAGAAAATTTTGATTGTCTATACACTACAAATTTGCATATAAATTATGTACCACATTTTAATCAACTCCGTATAGTTGAATATTTAAGTTTTTAAAATTTTCTTGCTCTTTTAATGCCTGAGGAACAGACATGGAGGCCTTTGGATGCCAAGCAGAATGAACTAGATTTTATACTGTGGACCAGTCATTCTCAAGGAAATGGTATTATACCTCCAGGCAATATCTTCAAAATTTGGGCAGATGTTTTTGGTTTTCATGATGTTTGGGGGTTGCTCCTTGTGTTGAGAAGGTGGGGAACAGGGATGCCAGCTGCCTTGCACTGTGGAGAGCAGTCCTGAGCCAGGAAGAGCTGCCCCATGTCCTGTACAACTTTGAAATGTCCTGCTGGAAATGCAGGAGGCCAGGAGCCTGATTACAATTATCCAAGCCCAGAATTTAACTCTGGTTTACAGGCAAATGCAAACTATTCTGTGCCCATTTTAAATAAACATTAAGTTTTCTACTACCATGTAAATCAAGGGGAAAATGTTTTCTTCAATGCTTTACCAAGAATTGTGCACCTTTTTTGAAAATTATGTCACTAACATCACCCCATTCCTATTATTGGCATCAGCAACATCACCTACTTCTAAGAGTCTGCGTTTGAAGATGGCTCACATTCACAGTGATTCTAAGAGGATGTGTGAGCATCTTATCACTTCCTTGTGTCTTCTAATATTGTCATGCCAAACGTTTATGTAATGAAATACATATCTTTATTATAAAGATTATTTTTCCTTCATATGACATGTAAGGCCTTCTATTGCCTTTTACAAAATTCCGTGTAGGTAGGTCCTATTTTCTATTGGTTTCATCTTAGGAGAATAAAGAGAACATTTAACAGCATTTATTATAAACAGTGGTCATTTGTCGACTGGGTTGAAAGCTGTGAGTGTAAAGCATTTGGAAGCTTCCAGCAGGAAAATGACAAGATAAAACAGGGCTGCAGGTACGACTGTGCGGAGAGGAAGGAAAATAAACAGGAGGCAGAGACCAGAAAAGAAGCGAGTACAACCTGGGCAGGGAACTAATGAAGACCCAGAATGCTGCAATGCCTGAAAAAACCAAAAAGAAGAACTTTCATGGAGGACATTTTAAAAAGAGGAGTTGCTGGAACTCGGTGGTTGAACACTGTGTCAGAGAGGGGCTGTCACAGCATCAGTAGACAGCAGAGTGACTGTGTTCTCAAAAACAGTCTCACGTGTGTGGGCGCACGCATACACACACACACACACACACACACACACACAAACTCCAGGCTCTTTATGAAATAATCCTGCTCCCCTCCTGCTGCCAAAGGGAAGACTTATCACACCACTGATTCTGAAATCTGACAGCTCCGCCTGACATGAGTCTGAATTGGAGGGGCGAAGCCTTACTCGGTTTATTTATTTGTTTGTGATTCTCCATCCAAGATAAATCCTAAAACAAATTTCAAGTGTGCTTTAGATACACTCCAGGTTATAAATCATATACTTGCATTCTCATACTACAGTAAGCATGAAACCACATAGATCAACAACAGATATATATGCCTCCCTTCCTTGCCAAATTCATGCACACACACCCATGCCAAGAGAGAGGATAAAAGGAAACTAAGACAGAACCAATGATGATTCATCTGCAGCATACATGTTTAGGAATCAGAAGCAACCAGAACAATTAAAATAATATGATATTAGACTGGGCAAGGGCCCCATGGTTCTAAATGGCAGAAAAGTGTTTCCAAAATGAAGGGATGGAGAATCATGTATGTCAATCATGAGAGAACCGATGCTGGAGAATACTGGGGAGAGAAGAGACTGTCCTGATTCATATTTGATCTCCAGTTAAGATTAAAAGTGTATTATATGCTGATTTATCTGATTTTAGCTTATATACCCATCCTCAATTTCAAATTTTCTGAGTGAGATCAAAGAATTCAGCTGGCATCAGCGATATTAGAACAGTTCTTTTCTCTTCTTCCACTCCACTATCTTGTTCTCTACCGGAGGACATCCTTCCTGCCTTGTGTCAGAAGTATCAGGAAATTCTTGATACTTTTAACCAACAGATTCTGAAATTCTGATCTCGGTTTCCTAGGCTCGTTCTGCTAGCCTCTTAAGCAATTCACTTTGTGTTACAAGAAAAATAAGTTCAAATCAGCAAGGGAAAGAACTTTCTGTGGATGCCCCGCTCCTCGTGAGGACAAGCAAATGGATGGTGTGTCGTCTATATGCCCAGCACCCAGCACAGGGAGTCAAAAAACTAGCAGTGAATGTGATACTGGGAAGTACAGAAAAGCTACCCTCCCCATGCCATGTTTCTTTCACTCCCAACAGCACTGCTTTTTTTCTCTAGTCTCTGGCCAAGTATTAGCCTTAAACAAATCCAAACTTAGACTAGATAATGTAAATGTTTCTTTAAACAATGGAAGAGTAAGTCCATAGTATCCCCAAACATAAAGAGACTATTTACTTATCCTGATCCGTGTCCATGCAACAGTATTGAGTCCATAAAACACAAATATCACCTTCTCGGTTGCTTTTCTTAACAATCAGAAAGTGAGAAGGATGGCAGCCATATCCTTCTCAACATCACCAAACAATGCCTGATGCATTGCATCAAAGTGCAAAATGTCCCTGGAAACATCACCATTAAATTCTCACATTGTTTCTTTTTGAGTCACTTACCCTCTGAAATGTATTCTTTAGCACTTTCTCATTTACATTGTGTGACAAAAAGACAAACCAGATCCAAGGACCATGCTAACTGCCTGATATGGCCAATGGAGGGTTTGTCTAGGCAAAGGCACAGGTAACTCTGTCCATCTCTGCTGCCTGACCTCAGGTTTAACAAGAGGTAAGACATTTATATATTGAGTATGTATTGTGCTACCTTGAAGGAGGCTAAATGAGCCATGAATAAACAGAAACTGGCCTAAGGCTAAAGAAGATGCTGCAGGTGAGGATCCAGGTGGCTATGACTTAAAGGCCATGGTCTTCCCACCTCTACCTAACTAGGCACAAATTCCAAGCACCTGTCATGGAAGATGAGGCCTCTGTGCGCTCCCGTGCCTGCTGCTCTTGTCCTACTCCTAGCACTGTCCCCTGCCCCACTGTGGTCTTCGATCACACCCTCCCCTCTTAGCCTCTGGGCCATGATGTTGTGATTCTTCCTGGAACCCACTTCTTCACAGTTGTCACCGACTCACACCTACTTATTGTCCAAGACTCCAATCTAGTGTCACACTTTGGGGTAGATATCCTTTCTCTCTGCCTTTACAGGGTTTCTCTTCATCTAGGCACCTACTAGTTACCTGGTGATGATCTCTTTACTCATTTGTCTCCTAGAATACGAGTTGCCCAGGGCAGGGACCAAGTCTCTTTGATGTTTATATCTCCAGTGCCCGGCACAGTGAGTGCTAAATGTCTGTCCCTTGCATGACTGGCAAGTTTTTCCTTTTCTTCTAGAGGGCAATTAGAAGGGCTATCACCTATCAAAGCTGTTAAAACTATCATTGATTTCCACACTGAGGGTAAGGAGGGGTTTGCAAGTCACATTTAGCTCAATGATCAATTGAAATTCATTGCTGACATTTCTATTCTTTTTTATCACATAAGCCCCTTGGTGGAAAGAAGAGAAAGTCTCACACTCACAAAGGGTACCAGATTTAGACTTTAACACTATCTGCTAGTGAAGTGATGCAAGCAGTCACAGACATGCACCAGCAGAGTTTAAGGAAGAAGCCATTCATCATACAACATTAACCATTACCAGATCATGTGCTCTGAAGTGCACTGTGAATTAGAACTTCTGATAAATTCTACCACTCTCTTGCAAACAGCACAATTATTTTGAATATGTGTGTGTCAAGTATCTTGATTTATTTTAACAAATGCTCACAACTGTTTGGCATGTCATTAACTTTTAATATACTAAGAACAACCTCTCTAGATCCTCAAGAAGTTCTTGCAAGTACCAAATCATTTATAGGATCAATAGACAATGGGCATTGAATCTATTTCATCCAAAGGAAAAAATGCAATATGCTTATCACTCACCAAATGAAGTTTTGCCCAGAATTCAGGTCCTTCCTCCATCTCTCTGAGGCTCGGTGGAATGTACCAAAAGCAAACATTGGCATATTCAGGCTGAAGATGAAGAAAGTTTGAAAGTTTTTAATTAATCTTAGAATGCAATTCAACTCTTAGCTAGTTTCTTTGAGTCATCATGTGTGTCTTACGTTGATAACATCAGAATCTGATAGATTAGACATCTGTTCAGCCTTACTTTTGATAACAGCTTATTGAGAAATTTTCTTCTCAGTTGGGTGCAGCCAGAGAGTGCTCTCCCCTCTGGGTAAGGAATGTGCACAAGATCAAAAATAAACATAATGAAGTTTGAAGCTAACTCATCCCAGCTCTAACTAACCATTAGTTAGCATCTGATACATATATACCTAGAGATACCGTGGTTCATCCCTCTTCAACCCTAATCCTTAAGTTATATCTCACACCACCATATCGTTCCAATAATTTCTTCTCTACTTAAGCTGGCCAAAGTTGTCTTCTATTACCTGCTACACTTGACAAATACAAAATCCCCAATTACCTGTGAGTCGGTAACATATGATGTACTTGGGCTCCACTTAACCAGCCCTGCTGTGACCCTGGCCAATACAGCATCAGAAGGAAAAAAAAGGCCATCAGTTTGACTACTGGCTTTCAAGTATCAGTATCAGGAAGGGTGTGAGTCTGCTAGATGGCTTGCTCAAAATGAAGACTCTCAGCACCTGGGCTCAGAACACCCAGACCTGAATAAGTCCATCATAGAAATGGCTGAAGAACTGGGTCATGCTGGGTCATGCCCACCCACTCAGCACCTTCCTCATCTGATTTTTCATGCTGACAGTTTTTGAAATGACTGCCATTTTCCCACCACAAACAGTTTGTAGGTAATACTTGGTGTTATAATAGTTCTCAATAACCAAGTTATGCTCCATTGTCAGTATAAAGTTTCAAAGTATTTCACAGAGAAGAAACAGCTATCACCTCACATCTTAAAATCAAAACTGGTACTATAAAGAGTTTTGATTTTAGTGGATTTTAAATTACAACTGATAGCCCAAAACATTCAAGCTCAACAAGGTAAGCTCTTGATCTGATCATCCCTTCACATTTGAAGTTTGTAACAGGCTTATTGAATTTGACTAAAAGAAAGAAAAGGAGCTACAGAAAGAACAAACAAACAGATGAGGAACCAAGATGGCGGACCAGAAGGATGTGCTCTCACTCCCTCTTGTGAAAACACCAGAATCACAACTAGCTGCTGGACAATCATCGACAGGAAAACACTGGAACTCACCAAAAAAGATACCCCACATCCAAAGACAAAGGAGAAGCCACAGTGAGACGGTAGGAGGGGTGCAATCACAGTACAATCAAATCCCATAACTGCTGGGTGGGTGACTCACAGACTAGAGAACACTTATACCACAGAAGTCCACCAACTGGAGTGAAGGTTCTGAGCCCCACGTCAGGCTTCCCAACCTGGGGGTCCGGCAACAGGAGGAGGAATTCCTAGAGAATTAGACTTTAAAGCTAAGTGGGATTTGATTGCAGGACTTCGACAGGATGGGGGAAAACAGAGACTCCACTCTTGGAGGGCACACACAAAGTAGTGTGCACATTGGGACCCAGGGGAAGGAGCAGTGACTCCATAGGAGACTGAACCAGACCTACCTGCTAGTGTTGGAGGGTCTCCTGCAGAGGCGGGCAGTGGATGTGGTTCACCGTAGGGACAAGGACACTGGCAGCAGAAGTTCTGGGAAGTACTCCTTGGCGTGAGCCCTCCCAGGGTCTGTCATTAGCCCCACCAAAGAGCCCAGGTAGGCTCCCGCGTTGGGTTGCCTCAGGTCAAACAACCAACAGGGAGGGAACTCAGCCCCACCCACCAGCAGTCAAGCAGATTAAAGTTTTACTGAGCTCTGCCCACCTGGAGCAACACCCAGCCCTACCCACCACCAGTCCCTCCCATCAGGAAACTTACACAAGCCTATTAGATAGCCTTATCCACCAGAGGGCAGACAGCAGAAGCAAGAACTACAATCCTGCAGCCTGCAGAACAAAAACCACATTCACAGAAAGATAGACAAGATGAAAGGGCAGAGGGCTATGTACCAGATGAAGGAACAAGAAAAAACCCCCAAAAAACAACTAAATGAAGTGGATATAGGCAACCTTCCAGAAAAAGAATTCAGAAAAATGATAGTGAAGATGATCCAGGACCTCGGAAAAAGAATGGAGGCAAAGATCAAGAAGATGCAAGAAATGTTTAACAAAGATCTAGAAGAATTAAAGAACAAACAAACAGAGATGAACCATACAATAACCGAAATGAAACTACACTAGAAGGAATCAATAGCAGAATAACTGAGGCAGAAGAACGGATAAGTGACCTGGAAGACAGAATGGTGGAATTCACTGCCACGGAACAGAATAAGGAAAAAAGAATGAAAAGAAATGAAGACACCCTAAGAGACATCTGCGACAACCTTAAATGCAACAACATTCGCTTTATAGGGGTCCCAGAGGAGAAGAGAGAAAGGACCCGAGAAAATATTTGAAGAGATTATAGTCGAAAACTTCCCTAACATGGGAAAGGAAATAGCCACCCAAGTCCAGGAAGCACAGCGAGTCCCATACAGGACAAACCCAAGGAAAAACATGCTGAGACACATAGTAATCAAATTGGCAAAAATTAAAGAAAAAGAAAAATTCTTCAAAGCAGCAAGGGAAAAAGGACAAATAGCATACAAGGGAACTCCCATAAGGTTAACAGCTGGTTTCTCAGCAGAAACCCTACAAGCCACAAGGGAGTGGCATGATATACTTAAAGTGATGAAAGGGAAGAACCTACAACCAAGATAACTCTACCCAGCAAGGATCTCATTCAGATTTGATGGAGAAATCAAAAGCTTTACTAACAAGCAACAGCTAAAAGGATTCAGCACCACCAAACCACCTCTACAACAAATGCTAAAGGAACTTCTCTAAGTGGGAAACACAAGAGAAGAAAAGGACCTACAAAAACAAACCCAAAACAATTAAGAAAATGGTCATAGGAACATACATATTGATAATTACCTTAAACATGAATGGATTAAATGCTCCAACCAAAGGATGCAGGCTTGCTGAATGGATACAAAAACAAGACCCATAAATATGCCATCTACAAGAGACCCACTTCAGACCTAGGGACACATACACACTGAAAGTGAGGGGATGGAAAAAGATATTCCATGCAAATGGGAATCAAAAGAAAGTTGGAGTAGCAATACTCATATCAGATTAAACAGACTTTAAAGAATGTTACAAGAGACAAGGAAAGACACTACATAATGATCAAGGGATCAATCCAAGAAGAACATATAACAATTATAAATATATATGCACCCAACATAGGAACACCTCAATACATAAGGCAACTGCTAACAGCTCTAAAAGAGGTAATCGACAGTAACATAATAATAGTGGCGGACTTTAACACCTCACTTACACCAATGGACAGATGATCCAAAATGAAAATAAATAGGGGAACAGAAACTTTAAATGACACAATAGACATGAGAGATTTAATTGATATTTATAGGACATTCCATCCAAAAACAGCAGATTACCCTTTCTTCTCAAGTGCACAAGGAACATTCTCCAGGATACATCACATCTTGGGTCACAAACCAAGCCTCAGTAAATTTAAGAAAACTGCAATCATATCAAGCGTCTTTCCTGACCACAACGCTATGAGATTAGAAATGAATTACTGGGAAAAAAATGTAAAAAACACAAACACGTGGAGGCTAAACAATACGTTACTAAATAACCAAGAGATCACTGATGAAATCAATGAGGAACTCAAAAAATACCTAGAGACAAATGACAATGAAAACACGACTATCCAAAACCTATGGGATGCAGCAAAAGCAGTACTAAGAGGGAAGTTTATAGCTATGCAAGCCTACCTCAAAATACAAGAAAAATCTCAAATAAATAATCTAAGCTTACACCTAAAGGAACTAGAGAAAGAAGAAAAAACAAAACCCAAAGTGAGCAGAATGAAAGAAATCATCAAGATCAGAGCAGAAATAAATGAATCAGAAACAAAGAAAACAATAGCAAAGATCAATAAAACTAAAAGCTGGTTCTATCAGAAGATAAACAAAATTGATAAACCATTAGCCAAACTCATCAAGAAAAAGAGGGAGAGGACTCAAATCAATAAAATTAGAAATGAAAAAGGAGAACTAACAACTGACACCGCAGAAATACAAACCATCCTAAGAAACTGCTACAAGCAATTCTATGCCAATAAAATGGACAACCTGGAAGAAATGGACAAATTCATAGAAGGGTATAACCTTCCAAGACTGAACCAGGAAGAAATAGAAAATATGAACAGACCAATCACAAGTAATGAAATTGAAACTGAGATTAAAAATCCTCCAACAAACAAAAGTCCAGGACCAGATGGCTTCACAGGTGAATTCTATCAAACATTTAGAGAAGAGCTAACACCCATCCTTCTCAAACTCTTCCAAAAAACTGCAGAGGAAGGAACACTCCCAAACTCATTCTGTGAGGCCACCATCACCCTGATACCAAAATCAGACAAAGATATTACAAAAAACGAAAATTATAGACCAATATCACTGATGAATATAGATGCAAAAATCCTCAACAAAATACTAGCAAAGAGAATCCAACAACAAATTAAAAGGATCACACACCATGACCAAGTGGGATTTATCCCAGGGATGCAAGGATTCTTCAATATATGCAAATCAATCAATGTGATACACCATATTAACAAATTGAATAAAAAACATATGATCATCTCATTAGATGCAGAAAAAGCTTTTGACAAAATTCAACACCCAGTTATGATAAAAACTCTACAGAAAATGGGCATAGAGAAAACATACTTCAACATAATAAAGGTCATACATGACAAACCCATTGCAAACATCATTCTCAATCGTGAAAAACTGAAAGCATTTCCTCTGAGATCAGGAACAAGACAAGGATGTCCACTCTCTCCACTACTATTCAATATAGTTTTGGAAGTCCTAGCTACAGCAATCAGAGAAGAAAAAGAAATAAAAGGAATCCAAATCGGAAAAGAAGAAGTGAAACTGTCATTGTTTGAAGATGACATGATACTACACATAGAGAATCCTAAAGATGCCACCAGAAAACTACTAGAGCTAATCAATGATTTTGGTAAAGTAGCAGGATACAAAATTAATGCACAGAAATCTCTTGCATTCCTATACACGAATGATGAAAAATCTGAAAGAGAAATTAAGGAAACACTCCCATTTACCAATGCAACAAAAAGAATAAAATACCTAGGAATAAACCTACCTAGGGAGACAAACGACCTGTATGCAGAAAACTATAAGACACTGAGAAAGAAATTAAAGATGATACCAATAAATGGAGAGATATACCATGTTCTTGGATTGGAAGAAAGAATATTGTGAGAATGACTATACTACCCAAAGCAATCTACAGATTCAATGCAATGCCTATCAAATTACCAGTGGCATTTTTTACAGAACTAGAACAAAAAATCTTAAAATTTGTAGGGAAACACAAAAGATTCCAAATAGTCAAAGCAATCTTGAGGGAAAAAAGTGGAGCTGGAGGAATCAGACTCCCTGACTTCAGACTATACTACAAAGCTACAGTAATCTAGACAATATGGTACTGGTACAAAAACAAGAATATAGATCAATGGAACAGGACAGAAAGCCCAGCGATAAACCCACGCATCTATGGTCAGGTAATCTATGACAAAGGAGGCAAGGATATACAGTGGAGAAAGACAGTCTCTTCAATAAGTGGTGCTGGGAAAACTGGACAACTACATGTAAAAGAATGAAATTAGAACACTCTCTAACACCATACACAAAAATAAACTCAAAATGGATTAAAGACCTAAATGTAAGGCCAGAAGCTATAAAACTCTCAGAGGAAAATGTAGGAAGAACACTCTTTGACATAAATCACAGCAAGATCTTTTTTGACCCACCTCCTAGAGCAATGGAAATAAAAACAAAAATAACCAATTGGGACCTAAGGAAACTTAAAAGCTTTTGCACAGCAACGGAAACTAGAAACAAAACGAAAAGGCAACCTTCAGAATGGGAGGAAATATTTGCAAACGAATCAACAGATAAAGGATTAATCTCCAAAATATATAAACAGTTCAAGCAGCTCAATATTAAAAAAACAAACAACCCAGTCAAAAAATGGGCAGAAGACCTAAATAGACATTTCTCCAAAGAAGATATATAGATGGTCAAGAGGCAAATGAAAAGCTGCTCAACATCACTAATTACTAGATAATGTAAATCAAAACTACAATGTGGTATCACCTCACACTGGTTAGAATAGCATCATCAGAAAGTCTACAAACAACAAATGCTAGAGAGGGTATGGAGAAAAGAGAATTCTCTTGCACTGTTGGTGGGAATGTAAATTGATACAGCCACTATGGAGAACATTATGGAGGTTCCTTAAGAAACGAAAAATAGAACTACCATAAGACCCAGCAATCCCACTACTGGGCATATACCCTGAGAAAACCATAATTCAAAAAGACACATGCACCCCAATGTTCACTGCAACACTATTTACAATAGCCAGGTCATGGAAGCAACCTAAATGCCCATCAACAAACAAATGGATAAAGAAGATGTGGTACAAATATACAATGGAATATTATTCAGCCATAAAAAGGAACGAAACTGGGTCATTTGTAGAGACATGGATGGACCTAGAGACTGTTATACAGAGTGAAGTAAGTCAGAAAGAGAAAAACAAATATCGTATATTAACACATATATGTGGAACCTAGAAAAATGGTACAGATGAACCGGGTGGCAAGGCAGAAATAGAGACACAGATGTAGAGAACAAACGTATGGACACCAAGGGGGGAAGGTGGGGTGTGGTGGTGGTGGTGTGATGAATTGGGAGATTGGAATTGACATGTATACACTGATGTGTATAAGATAGATAACTAATATTGAACATGGGAAAAATAAAGAAATGATTAAAAAATAAAAAAACAAATAAGGTACTTTGTAATTCAAGTCAATTCCATAAACATTTATCATGAAACTACAATAGTCTTTACAGATCTACACAATTTATACTTGGTTTTCTAATTTATGATTAATTTGGTTTCTCTAGAATAGAATGTCCTGGCCTTCAAATTGTTTAAAATGTGAATAAATCTTTTTGTGAATAAATAAAGTCACTATTGTTGATTAGAAAGTAGAAAAAACCAGTTATTATCTGTCACTAGATTCTAGGAATTTCCGTCTTTATATCAACGAAGATTTTTTTCCAGGTGCCATTTATGTCAGTTATCAATTTATTGCTTCTCAGCTCCGAATCCACCCGTTCTTTATGTTCTCCAATAATGGAGGTGGACTCTATAAATATTTCTCCTTGCCATCTGGTCCAATCGGAGACTTTATCACCAGAGGGTGCTGGAGGGACACGGAGAAGGAAGAGGTGTCTCCTCCTGGTCACGTGCACTCATCTCATGGGGCTCCTGCAGTAGGAGGGGCTCTTTTCAGCAGTTTTGGTGACCAGCAGCAAGTGGCCCCTGACAGCTTCCCCCAGCACCACGCCCTGTGGCGGCTTCACAGCAGCCTGGTCACAGGAGGATGACCATAAATGGTTTTTCTTGCACACTCTCCTCCGGGGACTTCATAGGGAGGGCTGCCAGTGATGCACCCTGCCTTGGATGGCTTGAGTGAGTTCTAAAATATGGCAGTGCCCTGATATCAGTGTCCTCCAGCACTCCAGGAGGTGGACTCCTAGAGACCCCACCTGTGTGACACCTTGGGGGACTTCCCTGTCATCTTGGGAGCCACACTGCACCCTCTCCAACCTAGTCTGGATCTCAGCCCTGGGTGGGGCTGGCCTCTTGCTCAGTGCTCCATCTCCATTCTAGGAGTGATGTCTGTTCTTTACAGTATCTGCTATTTCTGTATTTTTTAGGGTCTCTTGCGAGGCAATCTCCCATGACTCCAATCAACTGTTAATAATTCTTTTTTTAAAATATGGAACTCTTCACAGATCTGCATGTCATCCTTGCACAGGGACCATCCTAATCTTTTCTGTATTGTTCTAATTTTAATGTATGTGCTGCTAAAGCAAGCACGATAATTCTTTACATTGCACTTTCCCACTTCAGATTACTGTGCATTTTTTGTCTTTTTATTGGACCCTAATACATCATTAAATAAGCCATTCTTTTTCATTTGCATGGCAACATTATGAATCATTTTGTAATAGTTTCTATCAGCTACCAGATCTGCTCTATATATTATGTTAGGACCTAGTCCTTTTGAACCACCTTTTATATTTTCTTCCTTGAATAAGTTTCGGTTTATATATATATATATATAATTTTTTTTTTTTTTTGCGGTACACGGGCCTCTCATTGTGGCCTCTCCCGTTGCGGAGCACAGGCTCTGGACGCGCAGGCTCAGCGGCCATGGCTCACGGGCCCAGCCGCTCCGTGGCATGTGGGATCTTTCCAGACCAGGGCACAAACCCGCGTCCCCTGCATCAGCAGGCAGACTCTCAACCACTGCGCCACCAGGGAAGCCCGATTTAGATATTTTGGAAGTGACAAATCTGTGATATCTTTGCCCAGTCTCTTTTAGAATGGTATGGCTCTAGTGCTATGATATTTGAAAACTGGTGAAGCCTTTTTGACATTTCATTTCGTTGGAGGAAATTTGATGCTCCCTTTGGTGGAATACCTTTACTATAGGCATTCCCCAAATTATTAAAACTTGGAAAAAACATCCCTTGAATATCCACTAGGAACATATTTGAGTTTTCCTGTCTCTTTGCCTCTGTAGCTTTTATTTTATATAGACTCTCTTCAAGTAGCTTCAAAGCAGTAAAGTGTATTTTCAGAGTAGAACCATTCACATGCCACTTAATTCCATACATATATAAAAGTCTGACCTCTTGGGTGTCTTAGGACCACAATTAGTCCATATTGTCTAACACCACCACATTGAGAAGGCATAATAGGGAATCCAAGTGTCTAGACCAGATGGATGATAGAGAAGGGTACAAAAAACCTGTAGCAGTCATTGTCATCATCTTTAAAAATTCATGGAGAAGTAGAGAAGTGTCACCAAAGAAAAGATGGGTTCATTCTATCCTGATTTTCAAAGAGAAAGAAAGGAGATATATTCCAAGAAATAAAGCCAGTGCTTTGATGTCAATTCCAGCAAGGATTATTGAGTAAATAATATGAGACCCTTGGGGGAAAAAAAGTCAGTGGTCACCAAGATACAGTACCTTGTATTCTCTAAAACTGAGCTTTGTCAAAAGAAATTCATCTCTGTTGCTGAAATATCATTAGATCACAACGATGATGATGATTAATAATAATAAAAACTAGCAGTATGCTTTTTAATAAGTATAAATGTAGACTCTAGCACATAGACTGAAATGATCAATCATGCAAATATAGAATGGAGAAGGGGGTCATGATGGATTTTACCTGACTTCAAGCTCACAAGTTTTAAGTAACTGATTAGACTACTGAAAAATTCCAAAGGCAGCACTTAGTAACACAAAAAGCCTGGGTTTTGGAGTCACATGGATGCAGTTTGAATCCCAACTTCACCAGGTCTTTGCTTGGACAAGTGTCAAACTCTCTAAGCTTCAGCTTCCTAATCTATAAAACGGAGATTATATTGTCTACCCCACAGAGTTGGTTTGATGAGTAAAGAGATTATTTCCAACATTTACCACCACATCTGGCACACAGAAGGCACTCTACTAGTGTAGTGACTATTATTTGGAACTATATTGGTAGAAAGATGTGCTTTTCAAGTGGATAAACAGTCCCACTTGAAAATCTTCACTGGGTGAGACACATCACTGTGTTAATTTCTGCCTACAAATTAGAAGGGGAACATAAAAAAGTTATAGCATGTCCAAAGAAGGGCAACTGAAATGTTCAATTCCATATGATTTAAACACAGAATATAACTCAAAATTTTTATATGTTCTAGATATTGGACCAGGCATTGGGATGAGAAACATGACTTACATTTTATGCTTATCTCCAGGAACTCAGAGAGCAGTGATAAAGCTAGGTACAGGCAATCAAGCTGCAATGGTATGGGTATTTTAAAAGAAGAAATTTCTCATAATCCGAGAAATATTCCTGGCAAAGCGAATAGTACACAGGTAGAAGCTGGTGTATTCAGGGTGATGGCAAGTACTTGGAATGACTAGATGGCAGGGTGTGCTGAAGAGGGGTTATGCTGGAAACAGAGATGGGCATCCTTTCACAAAGGACTTCCTCACTGGCCATGCTGGGGAGTCTGGGCTTGATTCCAGAGGCAACTGGAGAGTTTCAGTCTAGGGGACAGATTTCATTTTATTAGAAAGCCCACAGGGTGGCTGCAGTGTGGAGATGGGATAAAGGGGTCTAAGACTGGAAGCAGCAGATGAGTTGGGAGACAGCACCAACCTGAGTGGTAAGGGGAGCCTGAACTAAGGTGGTGGCTTTAGGAGTAGAGAAGGGAAATAGGTGAAGACAACATCGAGACTTTGGTTTAGATAAATCATAGTTCTAATGAAAAAGAAGAAGATGGATCACAGTTCTAATGGAAAAGAGTTCCAAAAATTCATCTGGAAAATGAATTTATCAAAATTTTGGTAAAGAAAATGGCTACACTTCAGCTTTAGAAATGATGAATTTGAGGTGACTGTGGGAGTCTGGAAAATTCCAGGACATACCTATATACAAAGGACTGAAGCTGAGGAGACAAGTCAGGGATGGAGACATTATTGAGACTATTGATGACAAAGCTCTAGACATGGATAAAACATTTCAGGGAAATGGACACAGGAAAGGGCCAAGACAAAAGAATGGAGAGCATTTAAGCAGTCCCCAGATGAAGAGACCTTCACACAGAGACTTAGAAGAGAAAGTCACATGGAAAGGAGAAAAACTGGGAAAGAAAGTTAAAGGAACCAAGACAGGAAAGAAGTGGATAATGGTGCAAAATGCTGCAGAAGTCCAAGAAGAAAATTAAAGGATGTGCACTGTATTTAGCAAATAGAAGGTTGTTATGATCTAATAAAACTATATAAAAACTATATTTAAAAAACTGTAAGTTGCAATGTGCTTGATACATATCAAATCCTAATAGTAGGATTCAGTAAGTATTAGAATATGAATATTTAGAGCTCCCTGGAAGAGGAATAAACTGTGAATTCTCTTACACAGGAAGTGTTCTGGCAGAAGTTGACTTCCTGTTACAAGAACTATCAAGAGAGGTTTCCTGCACTGAGCAGGAAGTTGACTAGATGTCCTTGAAGATCCTTTGTAACTCAGAAAGTCTATGAAACGTAAATAACTCTTTCTAAGGCAGAACTCAGGAAGAGAAAAACAAAAAGTTGAATAATTAGGACTCTCCCAAGAGATCAAAATAAACATGTGAATGATAGTATATACCGCTAAGAAAACATATTAGATCTTAGATCCAACATGGAAAAATAAAGATAGGATTTTCAGGGGCCTATGAATAATGCAGAATTCCTTTGAAATGATAAGTTTCAATCATCTTCAAGAAGATATGCATTACTTTTGTTCTTTTCAGGGAAAGATATTCAAGTACTAGATACTCTGTGTGGTTGTGTTCATTTACTGTTTGTAATGTTCCACTTAACACTCTCACTGCCATCTGCTTCACAGTGAAATATACGTATATATCATTACAGACTTTGTTTTTTCCTAAATTGAAAACCTTGCAGTTTTACAGACCTGGGCTCTCATCAAACCTGTGTATCTCTTCTCTTAAGTATGCATTAGGGTTATATTTAATCAGTGCAAGGAAGGCATTTGTTAACAAAAAGAGGCTAATCAATTTGACACTTATATGTGAAATTCAAGGTCTAAATTTACTTTATTTCTCTAAATGGATACAGAGAAAGAGGCAAATGCAGATCACATACAAAATCCCTTATAAGTAGGAATTCTGGAGGACCATTGAAGGAGCCACCTTCCCTGCTTTGGGGCCATCTGGCTCCCACAGATAAAATATCCAGGGCAGAAGGCTGCCTAATACTTAAAATCCACCTTAACTTTCATTACAAGGATGTGAATGTTTGCATTTCCCTAAAGATGATGGCAAGAGGTTCCTCCCTCAATTTTTAAGCCTTTAGGAAGGTATATAAATAACTTTTAAATCAGTTCATTTTTCTCGTCACTTTTTTCTCAGCTCTATCAAAAGACTGTGCAGTTCTGAGGTGTACAGCACTTTTCTTAAGACCTATACCTCCCACAGCTAGAGAAATAAAAAAGGCAATTCAAACTTGAGAAAATAAAGAGGTAATTCAACCTCAAGAAAATAAAAAAGGTGATTCAAACTCAAATTCAATCCAGTCAGATAGCTCTTGTTTCATCCTTACATGGTAAGTATGCATCTCTAGAAAATACAGACATTTTCTTCTGTAGTTATAATGCCATTGTCATGTCTAACAAAATCAGTGATAACTCCTACCAGTTCATATTAGAAATTCCCCAACTGTTTCAAAATTTACTTTTTACAATTGGCTCCCTCAAACTAGGGTTCCAACAGGTGCATATGTTGCCTTTGGCTGTTCTGCCTCTTAGGTTTCTTTGACCCCGGAAGTGATCATCATCACACTCTCCTTTATTTTTCCTCATGCCACTGACCTGTTGAAGAAACCAGGTCAGCTGTACTGTGGAATGTTCCACAATCTAAACTGGTCTTCTTGCTTTTTAGTGGTGTTACCAGAAAGTCGTTTAAATATGGACTCTTCTGCTCTTTTTGCAAGTTCCTTTATATCCCTAGTTTTTAGGGAGTCTGGACTCTTAGAACCTTCTGATCAGATGCCCCCTTTGCAGACAGTGGGAGAATCCACAGCCAGGAGTCTCCGGAGCAGTGTTTCCCGAAGTCATCTGAGGACCACCATCACATCTCACCCAAGTTACTGCAACAGTCTCCACCTTCTCTCGCTTATTCTTTTCTTGTCCTCCCCTCACCACCACCCCCTCCCTCTCTTCTCATGACATCCAGCACCATCTTTCAAAATGGAAGTCAGACTCCTCTCTGCTGAAAACTTCTCCAAAGATTACACTTGGAATAAAAGGCAAAGGTCTTTACCATGACCCGCCTGGCTCCAGCAGATCTGGTCTCTGCCAACCTCTCCACACTATCACCGACTATCTCTCCCCCTTGCTTAATGCACCTTCTTTTGGCTTCTCAAACACACAAAACTCTTCCTCTCACTGTTGTGGCCTCTCCCGTCGCAGAGCACCGGCTCCGGACGCACAGGCTCAGCGGCCATGGCTCACGGGCCCAGCCGCTCCGCGGCATGTGGGATCTTCCGGGACCGGGGCATGAACCCATGTCCCCTGCATCGGCAGGTGGACTCTCTACCACTGTGTCACCAGGGAAGCCCGCACACAGAACTCTTTTCAGCTTCAAGCCTTGGCAGTTGTTTGTTGATTCTATCTAGAATGCCTTTCCCTCAAGCATCTGTGTGGCACGCTTCTTACCATCATTCAGCAGGCCTCAGCGCAGAGGTAACCCCAGAGGGCCCTACCTGCATCCCAACCAAAAAGGCCACCACCATCCACACCCCCCATTTCAGCATTTTACCCTATTTATTTCCATTATAGTACTTCCCATATCTGGAACTGTCTAATGAGTTATTTGTAATTACTTATTATCTTTCATGAATCTGTTCTACTGTTTTCTTAAGACTTCCCCCAACTTGATGTTTCCCATGTAATAATTTGCTTGTTTATTGCCTGTCACTTTCCTTTTGAATGTAAGCACCATGAGAGTTGGGAACTTCCCTGTCTTATATCTCCAGCACGTAGCAATTGCTCAGTAAATCTTGTCAAATAAATGAATACCAAAAACTAGCCAGATTGCTTATATACAGGATACACTCCTAGGCTGCAGTCTCTAAGTGATTTTTATTATGTTAAAAATTGCTATAAAGTATATGCTATAAGAAGAGCTAAGCAAACCTCACACGTTATATTTCTTAAAAATCAGAATTAAATAATATTCTTCATATTTTCTAACCATATATTTTAGAAAAAAACCCCAATAATCTCTATCTTTGTAACCACCATATTTCTTATATATAGCAAACAATCCAACAACAAAATGACTTATTTTGCCATTGCTCCAAAGCTAATATTCTCTCATTATTTTATAAAAAGAGAAAACTATATGCATTATTGTACATTCACTTAATTGATTTTTCACAGAAGCACCACTATAGCACAGTTGAATATTTGCAGTACAAGCATTATGCAATTTATATATCAAGATACAGGTCATAATTTATTCAGTATTATCCTTGGTAATTATTATTGAGCACTGTAATTTTCAATACTTAAAGGCAAGTGTGTTCTCTGAATCCAACAAAGGAAAAATACTCACTAATAGAGTAAATTAACATAATGGACTCTATGAATTAAGCTAATGGCTTGTTTCTAAGTCTGCAACACAAAAACCAATGAAATATAATAGATTAGAAAATTACCACCTTCATCACTGTTGACTGACAAAATCACAAGCACAATTCTGTAATCACTTACTTCCATCAGTAACTTGAATCCTTCTCTTTTCTTGATTTCTTCTACTAGGTACCTAAAAAAAAGTCACAATAATATTTATAATCTGCAATCTAAAAAATCCATGAACATGGCTGACATACAATAAAACTATAATTTCTGATGCAGAGACAAGGCTTAAAAATAAGTAAGGGTACATGTACAGGCACAGGTCTATATTTAGATGGATACACCTGAGCCTACTGCAATCCACTGGGGCCTGAGTAAAAAGGTACATCTCTTTGATGAGATGATGTCTATCTTACCTGTTAGCATCAGACTTCAACCCAAGTGTGAAAGCCATACAAAGTAGATTGGATATATGTCTCATTCATATTCTAGATGGGAATTTAGCATAGGTACTTAAATTATCTAGCTGGCTTGGTGGTAAAAGTTTTTGGTGTTTAGTCTTGCTTGTGTGTTCTTTTAAGATCAAGGAAGTGCAACACCATCCTTCCCCAGGCCAGGCCAGAGGGAAGAAAGACTGATCACTGGTATCATGCTAAAAGTAAGTGGGTTGTAGCCACTGATAGAATGTCTATGAAGTTATCTTGAATGTCAGGGAAAAAAGAATTATCATGCCATAAGCAAAGGGCACAGCTACATGAGATACGGAATGTGATGGAGAAAAGACTAAAATGACATTGAGAATGAGAGTAAATGAACACTGACTCTGCCCCACTGGGCTTGGTTATTGTCTAAATAAAAAGATAAACCTTCTGAACAATTGGCCTTGAAAACTAGTGATTTGTTCATGAGCTTTGAAAAGTTCATAACACTTGACCCAGTATTTCAAACTTGGGGGTCAAATGTAAGGAAATGATCGGAGGTGCTGACAAAAAATTACTTTCCAGGGTATTTTGCAATTTTATATGTTATAGCCAAAAAGAAAGGAAGGAAGGAAGGAAGCAGGCAAGCAAGCAAGCACTGGCTTTGAAAATCCTGTCCGGTCATATAGAATTATGGTACAATCATATGGAATTGATTGTGTAACTAAATTACATATATTCAATTAATACTTAAGGACAACAAAGAAATGCTCCTCTTTGGACCTCAATTCCCTTACCTGTAAAACTGGAATAACACATTCTGATTTTCCAATCTCAAAAGGACGTTGTAAAAAATTAAATAAAATCATATGTAAAAAATTGTATAGAATATAAACTGTGGAAATGGGGGATTATTATTACTATGTTTATTTACTAAAGGATATTCTAGAATGTGGATATGAAATACACCAGTTAATGGGATGAAGTTCTTTTTTCCCAAACAATTTTTTTAGCTTTTTGCATAAGGTTAAGTATTGGTGCTTAGCATACAGATTATATCATCTTTAAATTATAAAATATCTTAAAAAATCCTATCGGTATTAACTGGATAATATGAAACTTTTATTTTGAGCAATAATGTTGTGACACCACACATGTGCGTGCGTGCACGCGCGCGTGCACACACACACACACACATATTCACAAAGTATTTGATGTTCTTTCTATATACTCCTTTCCCTGAACGTGTTTTCAGGAGATGTCATGTAGCTGTAAAGTTTTTACACCGTTAGCACACAGCCTAACTTTCGATAAAAGCAATTCCAATGGTCAATGAACATTAGAAAAGATGTTCAAGATCACTGGTAATCAAAGAAATGCAAATCAAAATAACAATACTAAACCTGCTGCCCAGAGGACACTGGAAACAAATTTAAAGAGGGACAACATCC
This sequence comes from Stenella coeruleoalba, assembly GCF_951394435.1. Classification (NCBI taxonomy): domain Eukaryota; kingdom Metazoa; phylum Chordata; class Mammalia; order Artiodactyla; family Delphinidae; genus Stenella; species Stenella coeruleoalba. The sequence goes on from NC_137156.1 coordinate 51,402,562, forward strand.
AGTGCTAGTGAATGTGATAGAAAGCTGCTATAACCTTTCAAAATTAATAATACTCGTAGCTTCTGATCCAGCAAACCACTTATGAGATGCTGGTCAACCAGGAAAACCTCATCAACACTAAGACAGATAGATAGAGAGATAGATAGATAGAGATAGACAGAGAGAAAGAGAGAGAGAGAGAGAGAGATGCATACACAAATGTTGCTGCATCTAAATCTACATGTGCATGTGTATGTGTGTGCATTCCATACGGAATAATTAGAAACAAGATTAATATCCAGAAATTGGCAAAGGGTAAAATAAAATGTATTATAGCAACACATGTACTACGATGCAGCTATTAAAGAGGATGGATTATATCCACTTCAATTAAACCACAGGGATGCTCATGATGTATTAGTAAGAGATGAAAGCAAGGGACTGAGAAATGTAGATAATATGATTCTGCTTTTTAAGAAAATGTAAAAAGAAGAAAAAGCATAAGTGATCCCTCTCCACATGTATATATGACCATGGAATGAAGACCACATCCTAAAGACATCCTTGATGTCTACCTGAGGAAGCAAGAAACAGGATGCAGTGGGGAGGTAGAGACTGTTTACTCTCTTTTTATATCTCTGCAAAGCTTCATAGGTGTGGTGACTCATAATTTTTGAAAAGGAAATTAATAAAAGAAAAAAATACAAATCACAAAACAAAATAAATAGACATATACAACCTTTATCTATACAAGGAAAGCTTCATGAACCCTATTTTTTCTTACCTTTTCAGGCACAAATATAACGACAATCTGCTAACTCGGTGCCATGATTCCATTCTGAGGGGGCCTGCACTAATCCTGGATACCCCCAGGTTATGAAATCCAGGCAACGACTCTAGAAAATTCTAGTTGTTCAGTTGATCAACTTTGTGATTCTAGGCAAACTCCTCAGACTCCCTGAGCCCTCCTCAGTTTCCTCATGCACGTAATGGAAATGTGGAACTAGATTTGTAAACTCCTTCCCCAACAGATAAGACCGTTAAGATGAAACTTCGACACACTGCCCATAGTCTCAGTTTAAAATATCTGTCAAGGGCTTCCCTGGTGGCGCAGTGGTTGAGAGTCCGCCTGCTGATGCAGGGGACACGGGTTCCTGCCCCGGTCCGGGAAGATCCCACATGCCGCGGAACGGCTGGGCCCGTGAGCCATGGCCGCTGAGCCTGCGCATCCGGAGACTGTGCTCCGCAACGGGAGAGGCCACAACAGTGAGAGGCCCACGTACCGCAAAAAAAAAAAAAAAAAAAATCTGTCAAACTGGCTAACATTGCTCCTGGGAGAAAGGCATCCTAAGGCAGAGCTGAATCATTTCAGTTAAAACTCTGCCTTTTGCAAACCACGTGGATCAATGCCTCCATGCAGTCACTCTCAGAACCTGTAAAGCCCAGTGTAACGAACAACTGAGGGTGGAGGTGATTTGGATAAAGAATTATAACAATAATAAAAGGTTTACACCAGAGTTCCCAAACTATGTTCCTTGGTACACCACGTTAATAGGTTTCCCACATGAAAGTGTTCCATTTAAATAAATTTGAGCAATGCTAGGCATATCCATTAGATTGCTTTTGCTTAAAATTAGAAGTGTACTTGGCTGAATTCATGAGAACATTTATTGAGCTGGTTGGAAAGTTCAGTAACGTCACCAAGAAACAGGCATTTTCTATTATTTCAGCCTGCCATGTTCAGAGTGTTAGTGAATTCACTGGTGTTCACAAGATGGCAGCCACAGCTCCACACATCACATCCATATGTGACAGTGTCCCAGGAAGAAAGAGAGGAGGCTGGAGCAAAATGCATTTTCTCTTAATTTCTATTTAGGTAAGAATATTTTCCTCAGAAGACTTCATAGAATTCTTCCTGTATCTTATTGACTGAACCTAAGTCATATATCCATCCCTAAGCTAATGACTGGCAAAGGGGATACGCTTAGGTCAATGTTCCCAGCTGGAATATTGCTATCTATATAAAATTGAGGTTCTGTTGGCAAGGAAAAAGGAAGAATGGTTTTTGGATGAACAGTCAACAGTGTCTGCCTACTGGCTAAAGTTTAAAATGTTCCTATATTACAAGCCCCTCAGAGCCTTTAATGTGCTAATGAACACTTTGAATCTCCAAGAGAGGACCAATGTATTGGTTAGCATTGTCAAAACATATTTGACCGTGGAAACATTTTTTGGAAGAACATCTATTAAGATCTCCTGGAAGTCTATTATCCCATGGAGTGTAGGTTCAGAAATGCTAGCATAAAGTGCCTCTTCTATAGGGTACCTACCCTCTTCTTAAATAAATGCTTAGGGACTTTCCTGGTGGTCCAGTGGTTAAGAATCTGCCTTCCAATGCAGGGGACTCAGGTTCAGTCCCTGGTCAGGGAACTAAGATCCCACATGCCGCAGGGCAACTAAGCCTGCACGCTGCAATTTCTGAGCCCGTGCCACAACTAGAGAGAAGTCCATGCGCCACAACAAAGATCTCGCATGCTGCAACTAAGACCCAACACAGCCAAAAATAAAAATAAATTAATTAAATTAAATAAATGTTTAAATGAAATGAGTTTTGGGGGAGGGGATCCAAATAAGGTTTAAGTTACTTCTGCCTACATTCATAGGATGATTTATTCCTCGCAACTTTTCAGTATATGGACACAGTCTAAAGATAAAATACATTAAAAAAAACAACAACTCTATTCTTATCTGATACAAGCCAGAAAAAAAAGATATACATTGAGTTTTTTGATAAAACTCAGGAACCATAAAACACTTCTACCAAAAGGCATCCAGGTAAATGGGTTCAAAAAGCAACAATAGTGTCATAAAATTCACAGTCCTTCCCACTAAGCTTAGCAAAAAGAGAGAAGAGAGAAAAAAATACACATTAGTAAGTTTTCACCAATCCTACTGGGTAAAAAACTCATTTTATTAAGATCCTGGCTTAGTTTTGAAATGTACATTAATGAAATCTTGCTCTGAAACATTTCCCTCCTTAGTTCCATGAGTCCATTTAACAGTTGTGCATTTCACTTGCCCTTTTGCAGGACATACAGTCCTTTCCAGAAATAGCCTTTCCAGTCCCTTTCTCAATTCACCAGCCACTTGGAGTCTCCCTGGAGCGCTCTGGACCAAGTGCCTCTCCCAGTCTCATCTCATTTGAAATTTCTTCTGATGCAATGGAACCTCCCAGAACTCCTGGGATTTTTTTCCATATGCTTTCTGTATGCTCTGCATATATGAGAACATATTGCATGGCATGTGTGATTCATCACAGACACCTACATGCTACATTTTACAGCATTGTGATGTTTTTAAAATTACAAATATAAAGAAAAAAATGAAAACGTTGGCCCTTCTATAGTCTTCTAGACTCTCTCCCTCTCCTCACCTAGAGAAATACACTAGCACAAAATTGCCTTGTGTTACTGCTTACCTTTTCCATACTGGTACCAATAAATCCCTCAGTGTTCATGCAAGTCAGAGAAATGAATTCCATCTGAGAGATTACAGAGATTGTGTGTCAGAGGAATAGATAAATGATACACTGGAGACCTAGCAACATAGCAGAATGGGAGTTCCTGACCTGTTTCTTGTTCTTGAAAAGACTTACGCACATGACTCTTCTAGATTTGCTTTAAAAATTACCCCTTAGTGAATATCCATTTAACTTGAGTGTTGTAACAAAGGCCTACAAGGTGCCCTCAGCAACCAGTAGCCCTGGGTACTGTAACACGTTTTCAACTTTTCTAACTAGATATCAGAGATCACAATCACCTTGTGCCCGAAATGGTGGTTTTAATAAACCTCAGCCTTCTGGGTTTCAATTATGCTTAATAATCACATGCTGCTTTAGGTTCCCAATGTCACTGGTTTTCCAACAACCAAAGGAGAAAGCAAGTTTTTTGTCATTAATATTTCTTGAGAGAAATGTTATCTCATCCATTGGAATGACAAGGGTCAAATGGAAATTAGGGAAAGCCTCAGAGATCTTCTAGGAACTAATTAGTTCCTTCTTGCTGGATTTCTGACAACTCATAAAATAGGAATCATTGTCCTCTCGAAAAGGTCTGCTCTTGCTTTCCCAAGGGAAGAGGGAACATCTGATCAGGGTGATGGCTGTCCATTGGTCCATCAAAATCTGGTCATTAAATCTTAAGGTCAATATACAAATTTTAAAACTAAGTTCCATTCAGATTCAGGAACATGGAAATGTTGTTTCTATGGAATCAGTGCAATCCTTACTGCAATATGCCAGGGGAAAAGACTTGCACAGCCTTCTCTGTGTTTAAGAGACCTGACCTAGGTAGGGCCTGTGGGAATGGGCATCTTATCTCCCTTAGGCTGCTGATGACAGATGTGTACCACAAATAGTAACACAATTGTCATCTGCAGCTTTACTTTGCTAGAGTTGTTATCTACTGGAGAAAATCATACTTCTTGGAAACAAAACAGTGTTGGTCTGACCTAGAAATTAAGCCAAATATAGTCTTTTGACAGTGGATGAGAATCATTTTTATTAGGTAAACTGTAAAACAAGTGGCTGCAGGTCAGTAGGCTTGATGAGAAATGGTATTTTAACTCCCACCAGCCAGTGGTTTGAATCGATTATGCTGGCTCATATAGAGTATGGTAGTATAGAGTTAGTTTGTACTGGCTAGTGAGAGCCACTTGTTAAATAATCAGAAATTTACCAGCCGCGACTGTTGGTAGCTTGCAGTTTTCCACAGTGGGAATATTTACACCATGGAAATTGGCAGACATTACAAATTGGGGCCTTTTTCCCCTCCTGAGAAACAGTTTATCAGTGCACAACTGCACATAGGCTCCAACTAATAGAACAGACCTCAGAATTCAGAAAATGCTTCCTCTTTCCTAAAAAGCAGAACCACATTCAATTTGAAAAGACATAAAATCATGAAAATAAAGCACTTGTGTTGCTAATATGAAATAATTCTTAATCCCAGAGAAATGTTCTCCAAGTTTATAATTTCACATTCATTCCAAGTGACATGCCTAAAAGGACTCTTCCTTGGCACCTGTCACTGGGGATGGGGGAAGATGATGGCTTTTGCCCACCCCAGGAATGGACTGTTGGATATCAAGAATGTGGAAAGTTAAGGCAAGAAAACCATTATGACTAGTGGCATGACAGAAAAGGGATTATTTTAAATATAGGTCACAGAGTCTGCAGTGATGCTCGCTGAAATGTTAATTCAATTCAATTCAACTTGACAAACATTTACAAACAATGTGCTGTTGAACTGAATTGAAATGTTTACACTTATCCTCTTGTGATATTTCTCTGCAAAATTAGGAAGTAACCTTAGACTATAAATTAAATTCCACCCTGAGATGAATGTTAACTTTGTAATAAATACGGTCATCAAATATTTACATCTAGCCTTGTTTCAAGACACCTGTCATCGAATTACTTAGCAGCTTTGATAAAATAATGCAGAGTCTAGCATACTTAAATAGTATGAGAAAAATACAAACAAGGGAACAGAGCTTCCTGAACTTTTAGTTTAATGGGCAACTATGGATATTTGTGGTAGACAGTTTCATGTTTTCACCACTGTGTAGCTATCTCCCCACTTCTGACGAAGGCACTTTATCCCTGCTTCTAACAGAGGTACACTCCTCACTCAGTGTCAGTATATTCTATATACGTAGGAGGAGTCGACAGTCTTCCCAGTGCCAAGGGAGAGCATGTGACTCAATATCACATTTCCCTGGCAACAGTGATTGATTCAGATATGGACATTTGCCTCATTCAGAAGGAATTAAAACTTTCCTTGGGATTGTTGAGAAAGGAGCACTCTTTCCTTTTGACCTTGAAGTTGAACCTGGGAGGCTATAGATCTGACCCTCCTGGCAGCTACCTTCCTACAGAGGAATAAACTGAACATGGAGGAGAGCAGACCTGATTGATGAACAGAGATTAAGGCCTGGTGATCTTGTTTAAGCCCCTAGAATAAGCCATTCCATAGTCATCACTACGCTGGCTTATCAGTAACATGAGCAAATAAATTACCTTTCTTTGTTTATAATGTCTTGAATGAAGGTTTATGTTGCTTACCAACAGACACAGTATTTACAGATTTTTCAAACTACTTTTTAAACCAAAATCAGCAGAACTGCTGACTTCTAATAGTCCTCTGAAAGTGCCAAAGCCGTCTTTTTCCCTGTCCTTATATCTAAGCCCTTCGCCATGTAACCTTGCAGTTCTTTCTGCCTCTTGACATTGAGTTTGGCCATCTGACATTGAGTTAGGCCATCTGATCTCCTTTGGTCACTGGAATGCTAATAGACATGATGCAATCAGGAGCTTAAAGTATGCTTGCCTTCTTGGGCTTCTGTTACCACCATTACAAAACCAGGCTCTGGCAGGCCTGTTGGTCCAAGGAAGATGCAAGACATGCAGGCAGGAGACCCAGACCCTCCTCCTACCCCCACAGCCACCGCAGGATGAGATGAAGCCACTCCAGCCAACTTGCAGACCTCTTAGAATAAACGATTGCTGCTTTAAGATACTGGGTTTTTAGACAGTCCTCAGTGATGCTCAGAGCATCACTGTCACACAGAGAGGCACACAGGGCACCCATACCTCTTCCCTATAGAGAGAGGAAATTGTTTAAGTCTCTTAAGGAGACACTGCAGGTTTCTGCAACTGAAACATGAACAGGGAGTAAAGAAGGAGAGATTATCCAAACCAGAGATCACAAACTCTGATGCTTCTAGTGGCCAAGCAAGAAAATAATAACTAATAAAACTCATATAGCATGTGGCATATGCCAGGCACCATCCCGGGTGTTTTACAAATATCAATTAATTTAATTCTACTAACAGTTGTTTGAGTTCGAAGCTGTTGTTACTTCCATCTTACTGGGATGCAATGGAGGTAAAGAAAGTTTTTGCAACTTGTCCAAGTCACAAAGCTTGTAAATGGTGGAGCTAACTTTTGAGTCCCGGCTATTAGCATTCTGTGCCACAGTAAAACAGGCTCAACAAAAACCAGGGGGTGTGGGGGGCGCTGTGGGTCTCCAGAGTCAGGCATCACCATGTTCAGTGCCTTGTCATCAGGTGGGACTGAGAACACTCTGATCTTTTGAGAAAAACCACAAATCTAGATTTTTGACGGTCTCCCTATTAAAAAATATTTGGAATGTTTGATATTTTAAAACACAATCCAGGTTAACCCAATGGATCTCAGGCCCAACAAATCACATTCAAAACTACATTTGGCCATGGGCTGCCATCCACACACACTGGTCCAAGCTTACCAGCAGAGTCCTGCTCTGGTGGCAAGCACCCAGCACCTGTATCTCAAGAGCTTTCCTAGTGTCATTGAAAGTGGTTTCAAAAGCTTTGTCCTTACGTTACAAGAAGGCAGCAATGACGGTGCTTCCACATCACCCTTACCTGTATGTCTTTCCACCAGCCCCACATTCTCACAGACCATCTTTTCGGGTCCTTGAAGTCACCAGGATCTCTCCCACACCCAGAGATTTGGGCCTGGTGCTCCCTCCTCCTGAACCAATCTTCTCCCCTTTCTTCATTGGGTCTTAGTTGAATGCCACTTCCTCCAGGAAACCTCTGACAACGTCCCTCAAGAACATACTAGGGAACCCTCCCAAGTGCTTCTGGAGCACCGTGTACCTCCCTTTACCAAAAACTAGGTGCACCTGTATTTTATCTGCTTTGTTACTTGGATGTATCTCTCACTAGGTTGGCATACTGGAGGGCAGAGGGTAGAACTGCTTTGTTGGCAATTCCTAACACATACTAGGTACTGAGAAGATGGTTATTAGATGAAAGAAGGAATACATATATGGAAGAACATCTTTCTATTAGACACCCATGGACACACACACATACACACAGAGCAAGTACCTAGATAAAGCAAGAGCGCGGTTAACTTTTTCCTCAAGGCCTAATGTGCCCAGGGCCTTCCAGGTCATCCAGAACTTGAATGCGTCCGGTCTTCTGCTACATTGGATAGACTTGTCTCCTGTATCATAGCTGACATCATAGAATTTATCCTGTTGGAAGAGGTAAGATGCCTTGGCAGAGTAGCATTTCTTAAGTAGGTCCTTTCGGGAAAAAAAAAAAAAAGGAAGAAAGACAAACTGTAAGACTGTCCATTTTAGAATGCAGTTGATTTCAAAAACACATGCCCACCAACAAAATCTGTATAATATTCTACCACTTTGTGCACAAAGTATTTGGTCTCGCTCTGTGACTGCCCTATGTCAGGAACATTAGGTGTGTATTAACTTTGAGACACAGATGACCCGTTGTGTTTTCAAAAAAACCAAAAACCCCTCAGAGTTGAGAATGCTAAGTCCATCTTCACAGTTGTATTGATGAGTATTAAGAAGCTTTGAAATGATCATATCATCATCTGTATAACATATGACATCAAGATGGGCCAATTTCTCAAGATGAAAAAAAAATTGTCTGTAACTCACTCAAGGCTCTGTATTAGAAAAAAAATACCCAATATAGTGTACATACTTTATACAATTTCACAGGCAAAAAACTAGGCTTTTAAATCCAAATCCTTTTTTCAATTCATATCCATATTGAAAAGGCCAGAATTGACAGTAACCCAGAGATTAAAAAAAAAAAACCTGAGGAAAGAGCTTATGGAAGAGTCAAACAAGAGTCAACACGTTTTAACCACCACTAAACAGCACCTACAATTCCATAGAATTGTGGGGGGGGGGGGGTTGGTCTCACACAGGTTTTATTTGCAACCAAATTCAATTTGCATTTACTGACTGGTTACTTCTCTCTATGATTTACCCTGGGTGACAATTTGCCCTGTTTATTATCATTCTAGAGTCTTTACTTTGACCTCAAATTATTAGAGTTTAAGTCCTATTTCCTTCAATGTCATGTGGGATCTAAGAAATCCCAGGTATCCTAGCCCATCCTTCACAGCCCCACAATCCCCTGAGCATCTTCACTCCTAGAGAATACCCATTAGAACCTTCTGCTTTCCTAGCATAACCAAACTGCTCAACGCCCCTTAATCACTAGATCATGCCCCATTTGTATCTCTGTTCACACAATTTGCTTCTCTTTGTCTCTGTTTTAATGTATTTGACACACCTGAAAGAATAAATGCAGCATATTTATAAGTTGTGAAGTTTCCTAACACTGAACACAGTCGCCTCTCTTTCTCTAGGTCTGCCTTTCCTTTGGGTTCCATCTCAAGTTCTGCTTCCCCTCCAGCTTCTTTATCTGCCCATCACGTTGGACTATCTTCTTTTTTTCACATTTGACTGCATTTGTTGCCTTTGCTCCTGTGCTGCCCCTACTAAGTGAGCAGCCCCACATATTTTCTCCTCGTGAGGCCAAGCAGCTTCTTGAGGGCAGGAATCATTTCCTGTCCATGTCCACATCCACAGAACTTAACACTATTGGGCACAAAGACCCTCACTAAGCAGTTAGGGTCAGGACACCACCCCCCATATTCTGTACTTCTCTCACATCCCCCTGACGTTTAGTATGAACAGAATAAACACAGATACAAGAACTTCTCATTTGGTGCATCTTCCAAACTTTAACAATGCAGAACCATCAGTGTTGTACAGGAAGCTACGGAGAAACTCCCCACGAGTCACGGAAGTCCTAGAAAATGATTCCTCCTGAAGAAAGAATGTATTACATGCCTCATTTGAGTGATCATCATGTACTTAAAGAATAAGGAGAAAATCTCAAGGTATCACATTCCAAACAAAAGCACACATTCGTTGTCTTAATAACAATACTGCCTTGCGTGGACACTAATCTGGGTATTATATGCTCCAATACCAAAAAGTATGATTCTATAATATGTAAAAAATGATACACCAACTATAGTCAAGAACTCCAAAATCTGGCTCATCCAGTATCCAAAAGTAAACTGATTTTAAACTAATAAAGGAATACTAGTAAGCCTTCAGCCTGGCTCTGATGGGTAATATTGGTAGACACAGGGGAAGAGGAGATTGCCCCGACCTGATCAGTAAGGTAGAAAAAGCCCTTATTCTTTAATCTTTGCTATAATTCTATCATCAATCTCTCAACTCTGATCACAGCTGTAACTACTGCATCTCCCTACCCTCAAAGGTCAGGAAATTTGGTTACTGTTTCCATAGCAACTACAGCCTGACCATATAACATTAAAAGACCACTGTAGTTTAAGGACAAACCACACGCGCGCGTGTGCGCGCGCGCACACACACACACACACACACACCACACACTTATACTTGCATCATGATTATAAATTTACTTTCATCAACCATGAAAGATTCAAAAATTCCCAAAGCAGATGAACTTTGGACATGTCTTGGGCAAGTTTCAGTGCCTTCTGTTAGTGACTGAAAGGGAGAGGAAGCCCATCCATTAGAGGAAGACAAATGGCATCATCACAGACAAATGGAGAAGCAAAGAGCCCGGAAAGCATATCACAGAATGAGTGATTACCCTGTAGTCATGACACTGTTGATCTCGCTGCACTGAAAAATCCTCCTGTCTTGGGAAGGTTTCATAAAGAACAACTAAAAGTATTTCGATATTTACTTTATCAAAATAAATGAAAACTTTCCTCCCAAAGTCCCTGCTTTGCATTTTAGTTTCTATCTTTGTATTAAAATGGATGAGCTGTCTTTAGTTTTAAGATAGACATCAACTAAGAGAAGATGTTCAGATCTCCAGAGAAAACATTTTAGAATAAGTATGGTAAAAGTTAACATTTTTGAAAACATTTAATTAGTCACTGCTGTGCTATCAAAGAGAAGGACCATGCTCATCTTTATATTCTTAATCCTAGCAGGACAGTAAATACTAGTTATCCGAATTCTAGAAACAAGTATTCAATGAGAATGCCAATTGCTCCATATTGTGATAGCGTCTCAAACAGTTCTCAGGAATTAGGAGACATTGGGTTAGGATACACACAGTGACAAGTGAAAGAAATGCAGTCAAAGTAACTTAAGCAAAAAGGAGAATTTTTATAGGCGCATATATTTAACAATCCAGTCATATATAACCTTCAGGCATAGTTGGATCCAGGATTAAATCTACAATCTGTCTTTTTCCTCTTGTTCCGTTTTCTTCTGTATTGGCCTCACTCCTAAAGCAGAAGGCTGGGAGGAAGCCTTGGAACAGTGTCTTCCAGTAGGACCTGTGAGCCCAGGGGGAGGCTCTGTTTAGAGAGTGATGAGAAACGTAAAAGAGGCAGCCTTGGCTGGTGACGCTACCCAAGCCGAGAGACCACTGGCCTCCCAGCCTCAATCTCTTCTGAAGCCAGTGGGCAAGGGAGCCCAGGAAATGTGGTTCCCAGCAGTCAGGTCCCTTGCAGAGCAAAGCTGAGGAAAACTGGAGAATGAATTATACAGTAAAGAGAAATGACAAATGACAAGCACACTACATGAGTGCAGAAGCCACAACACTCCTTTTCACCAAGCATGTAACAATCATGACCAGAGCTAACATTTATGGAGTCCTTACTGTGTGTCAGGCACTGTGCGTGGATGAATTCATAAATCTCATAACAACCCAATGAGGTAGTTCTATTATTTTTCAGTGCCATTGCACAATGTGTGGAAACTGCAACCCAGGGAGGTTCAGTTAATGACGTAAGATCATGTAGCTACTGAGTGGCAGAGCTGGGTTTCAAACCGAGGCTGCTAGGATTCAGGGCGTGAACTCTTCACCCATTATATTCTACTCTCTCTGCACTGGAGCTTAAATATTTGTGGAGGAGAGGGACCTGTAAAAGCTCATGAAGAGTTCTTGAACATGGCAGCAGAGAATATACCACAACAGAGGTCAAAGCAACCCACATTCTGTTTCAGATTCTTTTTTTTTTTTTTTTTGATGGTACGCGGGCCTCTGACTATTGTGGCCTCTCCTGTTGCGGAGCACAGGCTCCAGACACGCAGGCTCAGCGGCCATGGCTCACGGGCCCAGCCGCTCCGCGGCACGTGGGATCCTCCCGGACTGGGGCACGAAACCGTGTCCCCTGCATCAGCAGGCGGACTCTCAACCACTGCGCCACCAGGGAAGCCCCTGTTTCAGATTCTTACTTTGTTCCTGTAAATACGACTTCTAGTCTTACTAGTGTAATATCTTCTCTGTAAAGCATTTTGAGATTTTTTCTAAGTACTTGTGACTGGTGATACTTAATTTATCACCAAAAATACATCCTGGATTATGAGGTTACATATTTTCATTGTCAAAATGCGCTAAGCCATCTTTGATTTCCACAGGCCAGACCAGATCTGCAGGCTCTTTCCAAGGAGTCAGTGAACACTCCCAGTCCTCACTTCTCGCAATCATGTTTTTCAGCTTAACAAAATCTCCTAAAAACTCTTCCCGTATGGCTTTTCACATAATCTGTCCCATATCACCATTATTTACATGGAAGAAATTGCCTAGATGCCTTAGGAAGTGGGTATATTAATCATCTTTGTACTAATTAAGTCATTCCAAAATTAGGTATTGAGGACTTTTATAACAAGCACTATGATGCCAGGAGCTTAGATATATAACCCCATGGAGGTACAACACATCTAGGCTCACACTTGTTGATCGAATGTGCAAAACTAAATTTAGACTGTGAATAGCAGCAAGGCTTGGTTGCAATCTAGAATACAAAAGTGAATTTTAAAAATGATTATAGGGCTTCCCTGGTGGCGCAGTGGTTGAGAGTCCGCCTGCCGATGCAGGGAACACGGGTTCGTGCCCTGGTCTGGGAAGATCCCACATGCCGCGGAGCGGCTGGGCCCGTGAGCCATGGCCGCTGAGCCTGCACGTCTGGAGCCTGTGCTCCGCAACGGGAGAGGCCACAGCAGTGAGAGGAAAAGATTATAGCTTCTGATGTTGTCTTTGTTTATTTATTGAGGAAACATTTTGAGAGCCTGAATATACGCCAAAAGCTGTGCTAGGCACTGGGGCTGTAGTGGTAAATGAGAACGCCACTATTCTTAAGAACTTTAATGTGGAAATGGGAACGGAAACACAGTCAGTTACAGTACAGAGCAAGAAGGAGCAAGAAGGAAGGTCATCTTTCACTAACTTAGAGGCATTAGCACACACCACTCCCATATTTTCTTCTGAAATGTAAATCTTCCTTAAATTCGCCCAAACTATGGGTTAGAATGAGTGGATTTGGAAATGAGGAGGCTGAACTAAGAGACAGTTTTAAGAAATGCAACTTAATACTTTTAAGCAGTGATGGTACCTACAGGAGAGGGTAAAGTCAGGCTCAGTGTCTCAAAGAATGTGTAAGGGCTTCTATAAATAGGCAAGAAACATTTGATAGCACAGAGAACACTTGGCAATACTTCTGCGTGCCCTACACGCATTTAAAAATAGTTCTATCAGGCTTCTCTCCTAGGACAGATGGAGATTTTCTGATCTTCCCCAGGCAACTATCAACATACCTTCTCTGTTAAAGATTATCTAAAACAGTGTTTTTCAGTCTCTGACTACAACCCACAGTAAGAAATTATTTTTCAATAGTGACAGCATCCACTCTAAAATACATGAAACTGAAACAGAAGTTTCTTGATAGAGTATCCATCACTTCTACATGAAATGCATACTGATATTTTCTATTCCATTTTATTCTCACTGTTCATTAAAAGGGAAAATAAAACCCTGATGTGACTCATAGTTGACTATATAACTTAAGACCAATTAGTATGGTGGTTCTTAACCCAAGTTAATATTAGAATTATCCGAAGAGTTTTTTGAAAAATAGCAATGCAGGGTCCTTACTCCAGATCAAAAAATCATAATCTTTGATGTGGGGTAAGGGCAATGCTATTTATTTTAAAAGCTTCCCAGGTGACCCCATTGTGCAGCCATGACTGCAAAGCACTGCTCTGATGGGTCTTCACCTTATGTTGAAAATCCTGATCTAGAAGTTTTGCTCGGCATTACATTCACATTGAATCTAGAAAACTCTCGAGGGTTGAGTTTTCACCAGAGCATATAAACCAGCCTGATTATCTGCCTTCTTTTTGTGCTGTGACTTCCAATCATCCAAGTTTTATTTGTGTGTGAATACAAGTGAAGAATGACTTTAGTCCATGCAACTAAATAAAGAGCATACAGGTTCGATATGAATAATGCTGGAGTCTTCATCGGGGGAAAATGCTCCGAGCTATGAAACATATGTCCAAGGGTTTGGTGTGGATGTGATGTGAAAAAAACCCCCCACAACCTTAATCTATTACACTTTTCGATTTGCTAGGTGTTTGTGATGGGGGACAAAGATTCACTTGTTTTTGGAAGCTTAATCATATCAACATGGATACGAGTAAACCTCACTCACTCAACTGAGATCTTGCATTACTCCCATCTCTGAGTTTCTACAATTCTACCTGATACATATCTATTGTCACCCTTCTTGTTGCAAAAGGGAGTTAAGGCAGCTTACAAAAATACGATATGGTGGATTAGAAGAGAAAAGGAGGAAGGGGAGGCAAGACAGCAGGGAAGGTAGGAGGATGAAGGAGGTGGGGACGAGGGGGAGGAGGGGAGGACACGGGGTCCATTCCGACAGAAAAGGTGATGCGGAAACACGATGAAATGTGGAGTGACATCTGTGCACAAAAGTTACGCCAGAAGGAGAATGAAAGGGGACAGATATTTGCCAAGGTCTCAGCACACCCGGTCCCACAGGCACAGCAAAAGCGTCCAGGTGTCACTTGCTGCTTCTGAGCACTGAGTCTTGACTGTGAACTGTCAACTACATCATGCTGCCCCATGCCTCACTCATCATTCATCTGTAATTTGAGGATAATGACATTGCGTTGCATCCCACCTCCCGGGGATGGATATTCATGGCACAATGTTTAGGTGAATGTCTGGAAGAAAACATTTATTAACTCAAGACATATTTCTTCAGTCTAGATGGCTTAGTTGCCTCTCTCCAAAATAGGTGGACAGACATAGATGGAAATGAGGTCTTTCAAATTGGACAAAATGGACACCGAGCAAGTGTGCTGCTTTGGACGGGGGCTATGACAGCGATTCTACGGCAGGAGCACAATATTTAACAAAATCAATCTATGTCTCCAGCTTATTGCAATGCTGTTCACAGGGGCACCTTCAGCAGCAAGGCTGCTGGCCTACATTTCTGGGAGTTTTAGCATCCTTGAGAGGTCTGGCCTCTGAGGCCTGGAGCACAGGTAAGAGATTGATTTTGCACAGGGAAATGCTACCCAGGAGGGCCATTTCTGAAACACAGTTCCCTGATTTTTGTAAAAATCCCATGAAAGGGTTGTTGGAAATTGTTGATATTACCATAACCATGGGCAATCCCACAGAAAACTGGCTTAAATAATAGTTTGAAATGAACTAGGAAGCACTTGGTAAAAACCTCTGAATAGAACCTGGGATGTAGTGAACAAAAGCATTCTTTTCCCAAAGACTCATAAAATACAGAAATGTGCTAAAACGACAAAGAATTTTCCCACTGTACACATGGACATTTGTCCACACAGAAGAATCTGTGCATTCACATGTGCCCTCAATCTGGAGAGAACAAGGAAACAAGAAATGGCATGCACAGGGTGCCCAGCACATGGCTGGCAGCATACTGTGCACTTTTGGACATTCTCTCACTCAAGGTCATAGCACTTCGTCAAAATGGGAAGTGTCTCCATTTTACAGATAAAATAATGGAATTTCAGAGAAATTATGTGACTTGTCAAAGTCACACAGGGCAGAAGCAGAGGCAGAATCTGAACACAAGTCTTGCTGGGCATCAAGGGCCCTAGGTGGAGGGAGGTATGCATTGAGAAATCGTATTTAATCCCAGAATTTCCTAGTCAAACTGTGGTCCCAGAGCGTGGGGAAGACAAAGTCCTCTCTTCTGGAGGTTCTAAATCAGGGATGGGCGAGTCTGTAAACGAGCTCTGTAAACAGCCAGAGAGTAAATATTTTCAGCTTTAGAAGCCATGGGATCACTGTCACGGCTATTCAACTCTGGGAGTATAACATGAAAGTAGCCATATGGGATCCTTAAATGACCAGATCACACATTCTCCATTTCGGACTGTTTAGAACAGGTCAGAAATCAGGCAGTAACTGGGGTGAAGGCTTCACTCCGACGCTTACCCCATATCCTCAAGCCCTCGAGCAGACCTCTGCTCAGAACCTCTAGGAAGGCCCTGTGCGCTGACAGGTCCAGTGCCCAGAGGCACAGGAACTGCAAATGAACCACAGCTATCTTTCTTCTCCCGGCCTCCCCAAATCTATGAAATTGGTACAGTGATGAGGGACAGCATATCTTCTCTATGATTTTATGTAGCCTGGAACCGATGAATGACATTTTTGGTCCTAAACAATTATGATAAATGCCCTGAATGTAAGTGATGCCCTGTCTCAAGGATGCCTAAAGCAATGGTGGCTTTGGGGGACATCCCCATGTGGGGAACGTTAACCCCCGCGGGTCCCCATCACTTCATTGTTAAACTCTACAGCCAAAATCAGACTCTACAGTACACTGAAGATTGCTGGCTCCATGAAGTTCACCTCCCCACCCATCAAGAGTGAGTCAATCCCACAGCACAATCTTTTTAAATTAAAGAGACATATAAAGAACTTCACTCCCCTGGAGGTTTTCCTCTTGGATTTCAACTGAACCCTTTAAGTGGAAGGCATCCTATAACTCTCATAATGGGAAAATAAAATCTGTTAAAGTGACTAACCTTCTAACACTTGCTGTTGCTACCTCACTGGTAGAAAACAATCTTTTTCTTATTATATATAAATTCCTGATTCTCAGTAGTTCTGAAAAAAGCGATGTATTTCATTGAATTTCACTACATCTCTGGCAAGTTGGATATTGAAATGGCACAAAGACGCTGACAATACTCTAAATGAATGCATTGGTATTTCTGTGACTGGGTGTCGAGGGTTTAATCCGCACTATGGTGCTGTCTAAAACTGGTAATAAAACAGAGGAATAATATGCCAAGATAAGATCCAAAGGACATATAATAGTGACATGTGCTACTCCGTGACAAGGGCATAATGAAATGTACTGGGGAGAGAGTAGCCTTATGAAACAGAAGCCGTAAACTTCTTTCTGACAACTGCTGTGAGCTAGAAACAGGCAAGATGCAATCCATCTACCTTGCTCCATTTCAGTTTCTGGACCAGGTTTAAAACTCAGCAATCCATTAGTAAGATGTCACAGCAAGAGATGGAAAACATTTATAGTACACAATTTAGGCTCTCTGCCTGGTTCCCAGGGACTCCTTACTTCCCTTCTCTCCCACAGAGATGGTCACATCACACCGTTCCCCTGCCACATCCCCGTGGTCCCAGCTTACTGGACCAGAGGTGGAGAAGACAAGGAATTTGGAATGAACACTGCGAGATCCTAATTTAGCTTGTGTTCGTCTTTTGGGTAAAGATGTAAACATCATACTGTGAAGTGCCAACTTTTACCTGTCACATGAACTTAAAAACAAATAAAATTGTTATGAATTTCAAAATGATATCACTTTGGATATGCAAAAATGATACTTCACTTTTCTTTCACTGAAATCATTTCTGATTTTGAGCTATGTTTATTTCCAATGCAAACTATTTAATCGGGTCACTTCCAGAAAAACTCAAAGCTCAAACTGAGTGATTTCTCAGACCATGCAGACATAAAACATGGGCAATCGAGATTTTTCCTCTGAGAGGTTTCCTCCTCTTACTTTTTGTTTAACGTCGTTGGGACATTCACAAATGCCGCTAAGGAGGGTTATCAGATAAAATACAAAACCACCTATTAAACTTGAATTATATACAAATTTCATATAAATTCCTAAAACCCAAAATTTTTAGTAAAAGTATTATGCCATGCAATATTTAGGATATACTTATACTAAAATATGACATGTCATTTATCTGAAATTCAAATTTCTCTGTGCATCTTATGTTTTCAATTGCTAAATCTGCCGACTGAAGATAAGGAGGGGACATCTGTTTCTGCAGTGTGGTCACCGCTGTCCTTGTGCTGACCACCTGACCATCTCTAGCTCTTTCCAGATGCTCTTTCCTGCTTATGTCTAAAAACCTGCCTTGGGCTGTGGTTGTCAGATCACGAGTCATGCTCCTTGCTTCTTGACCCTATTTCCAGTCTCCCTTGTGCCCCCCATTCATTTTCAGTCACTTTTGGTTGCTCTTCCCACCAGCCACTGTGAAGTCTACAGGAGAACTGGGGGTATTCTCAGGCACTCTCATGCCTTGGATATACCCGCTTCCCATCTCTATTTAATTTCTGCTTTCCAGATTGACATGAGAGGTGGGGGAGAAGGGAGCCTTCCCAAATCTCTGAGCCTCACCTAGAACTTGGGCCAAGAAAGGAAAGAACCCACATATTCTATTTACAGGGAAGTTCTGTTTTTTCTTGAACCCCCTGGGTTTGCTTATTCATGTTTAATACTTGGTTCTTCTTCACTCTTCTCCCCGCCCCTCCCCCTCAAACTTGAGGACTGTTTATCTGCTTGGGAAAGAAAATGCAAACTAAAAGTGGATTCTGGATGATAAGATGTCCTTTCAACTTTTGAGTTTAAAAGGTAAAACTTCATCACTCTTGATCTCTGCTTTCATTTTGATTATCTGACTACAATAAAACAAACCAGAATTTCATAACACATCTTAAGCACTTGGAAAGTTAAAATTACTTTTATAAATCACCATTGGCTCGAAGAGTAAATCAACACTGTGATTATAGATTAATTGGGAAATAATTTAAATGAGAATACTCCAAAACAAAATTTAAGGAGCGGAGCCAAAACTGCCCTCAAATGTAAAATAACATTTTTACAGAACAAAAACATAAAGAAGCAGGAGTAAATGAATAACAATTAAATAAACAATAAAGATGTGACTTGAAAAAATAAATGCAAGAAGTGATTTTTATGGAGAGAAGATAAGGTAAGCAAACTAAGAAAAAATATTTTAAAAATTAAGACTTCAGGCAAGGATATAAGGTAAAAATTAGATGAAAATGATGAAATGATATAGATTCTACTAATATACTTGAAAATCTCAATAAAATGTATTAAATATTTGAGAAAATGTTCTTGAAATTGATCAAGCAGAGCATGAAATTCTTATCAGCTGAATAAAAATGGGAAAATAATTATCTCCCTCCAAATTTCTGAACAAGAGTTTTTTGGTTTTTGTTTTTTTTGTGTGGTACGCAGGCCTCTCACTGTTGTGGCCTCTCCCGTTGCGGAGCACAGGCTCCGGACACGCAGGCTCAGCGGCCATGGCTCACAGGCCCAGCCGCTCCGCGGCATGTGGGATCTTCCCGGACCGGGGCACGAACCCCTGTCCCCTGCATCGGCAGGTGGACTCTCAACAACTGCGCCACCAGGGAAGCCCTGAACAAGAGTTTTATGATTGACTTTTCTCACCATTTCTAAAAGCTGATGATCTCTATGCTCTCATAATTATTCTAAAACAAATAAGACAGTTGAAAGCTGACAGTCAAAATAATCCAACCAAGATAACATGCACACATACTCGCATGCATACACACACACAGAGTAGATTAATTGTATGTATATAGAGGCCAAAATCTAAGTATACAAATCCATTAATACATTAAAGCAATTTACTGCAACTAAATGAGGTTAATCAGTAATGTAGAGAATCAATGAACACACATCTAACTTTGTTCAGGAGTAAAATGATAGAACTACCTTATCAGATATTTAAAAGGGATATGGTAAAATTCAATACTCATTCCTAGATCATTTCTCAGGAGGATTTATACAGAATGTATATCTTAAGGCAACTTTAATAAAATCACAAAGAAGATAAAAATGCCTTCTATTTACTATTATTACTGAACATATTTTTGGAAATTTTATCAGTGCATTATAATTGCAACTGATATGAAGCAAACAAAATATATTAGAATATTAGACAGCAAACAAAATTACAGTTATATACTAATAGTATTATATATTTATAAAATCCAAGAATAATTTGAAATCTCTCAGAACTAATATGAAATCTGGTAAGATAGCGGTGGTCATAGTTAAACAAATGAATAATTTTAAATGAAGATTTTATAAGCCCAAGTGCCTTTGTTTTTTAGATAATGAGGGGGGTAGGAATGGGTAAAGAAAGGAGATGCTAGTTATAGAAGCAAAATACACAAATCTATATCAACACAGATACAGTAACATATTAATATTCATCTATCAAGAAAATTTTAAATGATTTAACTTTGACTGGTGGGTGCGAGTAATTTTTATGTTCCTCATTATGCCTGACACTATGCTATTTTGATCCTATATTGCTTTAAAAATGGAAAGAAAATACCAATAACTGATATGTTAAAGGTCACCTCTGTTTCAATTTAGTTTTCTAGACCAGCTTCTTCAGCAGCGTTGTTCTTTCACTTGATCTACATTTCCAAAACACCTGCTTTTTACCCTATTACATAAATACGGGTATTATATTTTAATCATTTGCTTAAAATTTGTTTCTTACTATCCCCTGAGTTTACTTATGATAGGGAGCATGTCTTACTCGAGTAACACATAAGAGGCTGCACACATTTGCAAGTGGAATGAAAGGGTGAGTAAATTAACGAATGCTCATCCCCACTGGCAGCACTGAACAGCAGCTGATTATTAAAATGCCAAAGCCTGACATAGCTCAATTCTGGTAATAAAAGACTAGATGAACTCGAAATGCTCCTACGGAAAATAACAAGAAAGGCTGGAAAAAAACATAAAAACTGCATCTAATAAAAAGTGTAGCAGACCTATACAAGGCAGAAGTAAACTTCTGGAAGGTACAGGAGAGGAGTGGAGCTCAGAGGTGAGCCAGAGATGCTTCCACCCCAGGGGCATGTTCAGACTCAGAAGGGCAGCTGCGACAAGAGCTAGAGTGGGGAGATGTGAGGGAAGCGGGACTGTGGCCTCCACGTGCGGGGACCTGGAGTATCACCATCACTTTTCCTCCTAGCAGGCATTTCATGGGCTTCAGGAAACAGAATTCAAAGGTGGTCAATGTAACGAGAGCACTAAAGCAATCTTTTCTCTTGTTTAGGACCCAAAGGTCTCCACTGGAAAGAGAGGTCAAGTTTATACTCTGAAGATCCAGAGAATCTTTAAGCGTTGGTCCTGGACTGTTAATCCCCCCCTAGATGCCCAGAAAATGAAAATAAAATCCTCTGTAAAGAAAGAGAGCTTCATTTCTAGTTTCAAATTATTCCTGAAGGTAAATTTTTAAATAAAATATTCAGTAAACCCTCAAAGATTGTAAGGTACCTCTCTAGACAATGAGAGCCAGGACTCACAGACTTAAGAAACAATAGGCATAGCACTTGTGGGAATCCAGAAACTAGAGTTAGCAGAGGCAGGCTGTGAATCTATGTTCAGAATGTTCATAGAGATAAAAGCTGATCTTAAAAATGTCGACAAGAACGTAGAGACCTTCTATATGTAAAAAAGATTCAATTTGATGCTACGAAACCAGAAAGACAATAATAAGGTAAGAACCCAAGGGCTAGTGTTAATAGCGGATTAAACATAGCTGAAGAGAGAATCAGTGAATTCCAAATAGGCCCTAAAAATTATCTGCAAGGAGACAAGGAAAGACAAAGTTATGAAACTTACAAACTAGAGTAAGAGAAGAAACAGTAAGAAGGTTTAATATGCATTTAATTGGAGTGCCAGAAAAAAAAGGAGACAAGGTCGACAATTAAATGGAGAATTTTTAAAACTTATGAAACATGTCAATCTTCAGATTCAAGAAGCACAATGGAGTCTAAGCAAGAAAAACCAAACAAAATATATATTAATAACATTATAGATAAATGGCAGAAAATTAAAGAAAGCTAGAAAATCTTAAAGGAAGCCAAAGAAAGAAGTTATTTTGCCACCAAAGGAATGACAGTTAAGTAGTTAACTTTCTAATACACAATGCCAAAAGACAACAACAAAAGTCATTTAAGTTCTAAAGGAAAATTCCTGACATAATTCTATTCCCAGAAAAAATGAAATAAAGACATTTTCAAAGAAGCAAAGTCAAATAGAGTATGCCACCTTTTGATTCATTAAGAAATTCCTAAATATGATCTTCAAGAAAAAGGAAAATTATACCAGATGGCACCTCTGGGACATAGCAAGCAATGAAGACATGTACACAAAAATGTTCGTAGCAAAATTTTGTAAAAGCCCTGAATTAGAATAACTCAAATGTTCATCAACAGCAAAATGGATAATCAAATGGCGATTTCCTCATATGGAATAGTATAAAGCAGAAAATGAATAACCCTGTGATTGTGCAACTCGTGAATGAATCTTACAGACGTAAGGTAAGTTTGAGTAGCAACAAAGCCAACCCAAAAAATACATACTGCGTGATTCCATTTACATAAATTTCAAAAAGGCAAAAGTAAACTAATTATTTGAGAATGCATAACTACAAAGCAAAACTAAAGAGAAAAGTTAAAAAGTCAGTAACAGGAAGGAGCACATAGGGGATTTCTGGGTTTCTGTTCTTTGTTTTAATGTGTGGGAATCACCTGATTATTCTTTTTATAAAAATAAATTAAATAAATGCATTTCATGCATATTTTATATTTTCCTTATATTTCATAATAATTAATTGAAAAAATATCAATATCATCTAAACTCCCAAATAGCCCTTAGAATGAACTACCAGAGAAGATTCTAATTCCTTTTGCAATTAACAAAACTTCCTAAATTATGATTTTCCATCAGCATCATAGTGACCTAAAGGCAAGTATGTTTGCTGAGTAAATGCACGTGTGCTTGCATGCATGAGTTGTATGTAACTTCAATATATAAAATATGCCAATTATTTTACAGTTTCTGTTTTTCTACTCAGTCCACAATTAATTCCTTTATTATATGACAGTAACAATTTCTGTTCAAATTAGTGTCTAAGTACAACAGCTAAAAATCTATATAAGATGAATCTATATTTACCACCTCTGAGTCATCTATAAAATTAAAATACTTCTCTTATTCACATGCACTTGTATCTGCATTTTGAATTGCCATGGAAGAAAAACCCACAAAAAAATGGACTCCCTGAAATTATTTGGCCTTGAAACAGCAAAGCTAGAAAGCCTAATTAGGAGTGTCAGATATGTTTTTAGATATCTTCCTTGGAAAACAACAAATATGACAGCTAGAAATGTGCAAAGGAAAACAAATGGAACGATTTATGCCAAGAAGTCAAAAGGGCCTCAAGCATCACACCAGAGAGTAGAAATAGAAGAGAAAGCCTTGCTGTAGTGAGTTAATAGTAAAAAATAAAATAAAGGCAAAAGGCAGATGCTTAGAATATTTAAAAAATGCTAAAATCGAATTTTAGCCTACCCACTGAGGCAGGTGTAGCTTGCTACTTATGGCATGCATTTTTCCATTAGCTTCTTTCCAGGTTTTCTTTTATGCCCTAATCCTCATGTTTCTTGTTTTTTTTTTAGACTTTAACTTATGTAATCTTCCTATATTATGGGACCCTAATCAGTTTTGTTATAAGGTAAGATAGAGAAAATTCCATCTGTAAGTAGGATCTTCTCTCTGGGATATTTTTCAACTGCTAGTTTTTGTGGAATCAGAGATGACAAAAGGACACAAAGGTAGAATTTCCTATTTCTTCCCTCTTGGTCATTTCTTAGCAAATCTGAAGTTTTCTGTGATGAATGGCAGAGAAGCAAATGTTGCAGTCCCATAGACATGGGACGGCTGTTATGAAGAACGAATTCTTCACCTGGAAGGATATCAGAGAAATTCCCATATTCTTTGGGTTCTCCAGAAATAGACCAGGCAGATGATATTAAATGCAACCATGGGCAGCACCCCAACTCATTCAAGTCAAACTGATGAAATAAATGTAGCTCAATCAGTAGGACCAGGTGGAAGCCACCCAAAGGTTTGAGGGAACTCAGGGATGAAATTGGAAAACTGTTGGCCAAGATGCTTGATCTAGCATTACAAACAGCCACCACCGTTACCCTGGCAGATTGTGAATGTCATTCTGTTGATTAGAAGGGGTCAAGAGAGGACCCGGGAGCCCTGGAAAAGCAAGCTTCTCTTCCGCTTGTCCAGTATCCAATAAAGCACAGCATCATTAGACACTGAAACAAAAATAACTTTCTAGGGGAAAGACAATATGGTTTCTGCAAAAAGGAAAGCATGAGTCACTGATTTATTATTGGTCTCTGAGGCATGTAGATAAAAGGCCAAACGTTGGCACAGTTTAGGGTAGACTTTTTCTAATCACCAACATGAAATGGGATGTAAGGAGATAATGGACATCTCAAACCATATGGATAAGACAAGCAATTTCTACACCCCCTCAAAAAAAAAAAAACCTCTATGAACTAGCAAGAAGGGACGCTCTGAGACTTGAAAGAGATCAGGTTGTGATGATAAAGGATCTACTGCAGGTAACAAATTTAAAATATTACCATTTGATAGTATTGAAAAAAGATACAAAGTAAGTTCACTCCAGGAAACCTTTTTATTGAGCATGAATCGAGTGTTAGGCTTTGTACTAAGTTAGTGGGAGTACAGCAATGAATAGACCCCTTCTGCTCTCCAGTAACTCACAGTCTACCATATAGATGATTCCAAGAACCAAGGGATAGGTTCTCTGCTGGGACTTGTGCCCATTTATGACATGATGGCAACTATTGACTGGAATCACATAGTACAATCATGATCATGCAATAACACATCCCTCAGAGCTGCAGTTCACCAAGGAATTAATATACTAGGCTATATGATGCATGGTTCTAAAACAAAGTTACTAGGCTATATGATGCATGGTTCTAAAACAAAGTACAAATCCCCTTGTTAAAATTAATGACAATTGCAATATGAACCCAGTAAATACTAAAACCCAATTTATTGGTTTGTTCAGTGGAGAAAGATATGATGGGTTCTGAACACAAGCAATTCTAACATTAATTATTATCACTCTTTACCTCATGGGGAAGGAAAGCAGAAACTATATCATGTGAAGTTTTTAAAATGTGATGCATTTTATATATGCACAAATTTCCAAAAGCCTCATGAAAAAATTAACTTTTTTCATTATAATTTTAAAAAAACAGCAGTTAAAAAGAAAATGGGCTATTTACCAACCACGAATTTGTTGAGCTCTGCCAGTGTCATGAAATTCTCAACCTTGCTGAAAAGCTGAAGAATTTTCTGAGCTCAGGCAAGAGTCTCCAAGATCTGGAGAATAATTTTGGCAGCCTCAAGCCCAGGAGACTGATGTCTCTCCTTCAAGTCAAATGCTTCTTTTTTTCTAATCAGTTTTAAACACTGACCTTCCCCCTTTTCTGTTCCATTAGTTAGGAGGCTGTCATTCCAAAGAAATATATAATGTACGTGTGTAGGGGAAGTGTGAGTGTTCTCTGGAATGAGAGAAAATAAGTTTTTGATGATCAAATTGTTCAGTATTTTCAAACCATCTAACAGCACTTCCATAGGAACTCCATGAAGAAAAATGAGAGCTGAAAAAGACATCCTCACCAAAGCAGACATAGTTTGTCCTAGTTTCTCTGATAAGCCATGTTCTCTCCCTTTTTTATTTTCTTGCACATTTTTTTAATGGCATATAATAGTTTTCCTTCGCAATATCAATGATCATTCAGGATAGAAATTTAAGTGGGTCTGAGAGAGAACACATTTCTCAGGTGTGGTATCCCAGTGAAAAATTCCTGCCTTCTGTTGGCGAACCACACTGGGAGATGGTATGAGTCTCCTTTTCTATTTTTTCTCCATGCATAGCAGTGCCAGGCCCACAGTATACCTTCAATGAGTGTATACTGAATGAACTCCCTGCTCCTCTTCTCCCTGCTACTTCTTCAAAAGAAAAACTGGGGGCTTCCTTGGTGGCGCAGTGGTTGAGAGTCCGCCTGACGATGCAGGGGACACGGGTTCGTGCCCCGGTCCAGGAAGATCCCCCATGCCGCAGAACGGCTGGGCCCGTGAGCCATGGCCGCTGAGCCTGCGCGTCCGGAGCCTGTGCTCTGCAATGGGAGAGGCCACAACAGCGAGGGGCCCGCGTACCGCAAAAAAAAAGAAGAAGAACTGGGACCATCCTGAGCCTCCTCTAGACTGAAGATGAAAGGGAAAGAATTCCAAGTCTATCTCCAAAGCCTCACATTTGAAACCTAGGTAGCCCAGAATTGCATGTCAATACCTCCAGCTAAAGAAGATCCCTGAGTAGGAGGAGATACAGTACATCACTGGATAAAATGAGAAGGAAAATGGTTACATGTCTGTAAGTATGGGTGTATAAATGCCTTGCCTGTCAAATCAACAAAGCTAAAAACCCTTGCTATGTCAAAAGCTAACACACACACACACACATACACATACTCTGCTAGTGAGAAGGCAAGCAATTTTTTAGAAGGGAAATTAGGAAACAAGTATAAAAAAGCATCATGAAAGGTGATCATGGCTCTTCGACTTCTAAGAATTTATTCTAAGGGAAAAATAAAGGATATGCCCAAAGATTTAGCCTCAAAGGTGGCAGCCATATCTATATTGGCCCCAAATCAAAACAATCCAGTTGGTCAGTGGTAAGGAGGTAGTCTAGTTAATTATCAAATATCAAAATGATAGAACACCATGCGGCTATGGAAAATGTATACAATGCATATTGACGTGGAGCAATGTTCACAATTCTGTGAAACAGAAAAAGCATGCTAAAATCAAAATATGTTTTTACGTTAGATAAATACATATGTGTACATTTAAATATATAAATATGCCTAAGGAAATATGCATCTTCAGATATTTGTAAAGGGCAATTTTTTCTTCATCCTTCTCCTTATCTGAATTTTCTGATTCTGGTCTATGATGTAGGTGAATTACTTCTGAAATAAACATATAAAAATGGACATAATAAAAAAAAATCTTTAGTATCTACATAGTTTTTCTAAGAAAAAAATGTCCCTTTAATTATCTATAGCTGCTAGGTTAAACAGGAAATCCTTGTGAGTTAATATTGGATGATGATGATAAGTAGAAATAGAGAGGAATTATTTATTCTCAAAAAGTCATCTGATTAGCATTTTTCATGTTCTCATATATCTGTTAGATTTTTTTTTAACTAAATAGTTCTTCCAATAAACACTAAAAGTCAAAAAGCCAATACTGAGATTTTTCTCCATCTATGCATCTGATTCTTAGACGTATTGCCTTTTATTTTAGATCAAAGCATCAAAATTGTCTTTGATCCAAAGCAACCATGTAGCCCCAGCATTTACATCTGAAGTCAACCTATTTATAATCACAGATTTTTTTAAATCCCTGATTTTCTTTTTATCCCTATCATGCAGAGTGTCAGTGACAGTATGACTTGGAGAGCAACAGCTCTTTGTTTTGGAAGCAGTCTTCTTTATGGATACAGGAAATTGAAAATGTGAACAAACACCACCAGCTAGTCAGTCAGCATTGTGAAGGCTGGGGCTTTGAAGGTACAATTAGGGAACTGGTTTTTCCCTTAACAGAAGTATGTTCACTAAGTAATTTGCTTTCTTTTAACTAGAGTTACCCCCTTCCATTAACTGGAGAAGTAAGTCCAGATTAAAATCACTATTCATCAATTGCCTGCTGGAGGCACACTCAAGCCTTGTGTTAGGACTAAGGCAATAAAGCTCATCAACTAGCATTTTAATCATTGTTACCTCAGAGCTCTCAGAAGGAATAATTTGGGGTAGGGGAGAAAGTGGAAACTCCTAGTTACTGCTGATATGAAATCAGATATTTCTGAGGATTTTAAATTTACTGAATCATTCATTTTTTCAGTGGATTTCTATTTTTTCCTCGTTCAGTGAGTACTTGCTAGGCACGCGGGATACAGTGGTGAATATAATGACATGGTCTCTATCTATATACAGCTTACATTCTAAGGGAGGGAACATTAATACATGAGAAATCATAATTAAAAATTGTGATGAGCACTTTAGAGGAAGGGAATGGGCTCTGAGAAGGAATCATGGAGAGATGACAGTTACTTGGGTGAGTCAGGAAACTTCTCCTTAAGGAAGTGATACTCAAGCTTTGACACTAAGACAGAGTCACACTCCTCCTAATATGTTTCTATCTATTTCATTAGCATCACCCTGTCCTGGTCCTTCTACTGTCTCCCTGGCCATTCCAACTCAGCTTTCTCACTGCTGGTTCCTCCTTTTCTAAACTCAGACTCTGAAGTTTTTCAGGCCTAAGATCTCCAACCTCTTCTCACTACAAAGTTCCTCCCAAGGCAAGCCATTCCACTTTATGACCTCAAGCATCATCTGCATTCAACAATCCCCTAATATATTTTTCCAGCCCAGAACCCTTTTCCTAGCTTTGGATCCATATGTCAACTGCCTGCATGACACCTTCACTTGCATACTGCACAGGAGTCTCAAATTTAACATAGCCCATGCTAAATCAAGATATTTCCCTGTGGAATCTTCTCTTCCTTCAGCAATCTCCATCTCCCTACACAGGACCATTCACTCAGTTGCTGTATCACTACTCAGGGAGTCAACCATGATACCTGCTTCCTCCTCATGTCCCATGTATAACTGGGAATTCAGCCTGGTCTAGTTGATAGCTAAAATATATCTTGAATTTTATCACACTTTTTCCATACCCTACCATTATCTTGTTTGGATACTGCAAGTCTTTTCTCATCCTGTACCCATTTTGTCCCCCTTTCAATTCATTGTCTTAAATGAAAATCTTTTCTGATTATTCCTTGCTTTTAAAATTCTTCCATTGTTCTGAACATCGAATCATTAAAATGGTTTCTAAGACCCTGCATGATCCATCCACTGCTTAATCTTTTAATCTCATCTCATACTGCTCTTAGCATTACTCTCTGTACTTCAGCAACTATGAACCTCTTTCAGTTCCTAAAATTTAAAAAAGGACCCTCCTTTCTTAAAGACTTTGCACATGCTGCCCCTTCCATCTGGAACTTCTCAGGTGTCCCTGCTTTGTAGTCTGAGTAACACACTGTTCTCTGTCTCAGATAAGAGTGCATCTGGCTTCAAGTAACAGATTACCCAGTAGAAGTAGTTTTAGCAATAAAGACACTTATCATACATATCACAAAAATCTGGAAGTGGGCACTTCCATACTAAGTGCAATATTTCAAAACTCTTATCCAAGACTATGCTCTGCCATTCTGTGAATGTTCACTTTTTAATTTAGGGTCATTGCCTTATGGCTACAAAGTGGCTGTCAGAGCTCCCTATATCATGGTCTGACACAACAATGGTTCTGCATTCATGGTAGAAAAGGGAGCAGAAAGCTCTCCTCTTGGGTATAGCACCTCTACCAGAAACTAAAACCTTTGTTTCACATTTCTCCCTCATCATAGTGGCCATATTTGTGTCATATAGTGACTCTTAGCTGCAAGGGGGGGGCTCGTTAGATGAGCATCAGGAAAGAGAAGGAAGTAAGTCAGGACGGCTGGTGAATATATAATCAACAGTGTTCAACACGGTCTTCAGAGCACTTACCAAAATAGTAATCAAACAATTCAATATGCACACTTTGTTCACTGTCTCCTCCGTGAGATTATAAGCTCTTTGACTACGGGGAACGTGTCTGTTTCTAAGCCCAGCATCAGTACTGCGCCCAGCCTATGTAGGAGTCAGTTGGCAGTGGTAGAATGAATAAAAGTACGAAAGAAAACAACAGAGGCAGAAAATAGGTACAAAAGGGACAGAAAACTGCCTACACAGAACTTAAGCCGATGATCATATCTCATACCTCACGGTTCAATTCTGCATTCCAGGTAATTTGAAAACAGTCTTTCATAAAAAAAAGGCCCACAACAGTGAGAGGCCCACGTAACCAAAAAAAAAAAAAAAAAAAAAAAAAAAAGGCAACTTTTGAAAGTGCTCCATTCTTTGCACCATGAATGCAATTTTCCTAATCTGTTAATTCCTGCCATGTGAGTAGACATGGGTGCTATAGTTTGCATTGAGATCCAGGAAAGAATTCTTCAAAAAAATTATTTTAACCACTGTTATATAGCGTTAGATGATCCAGAAAATTTTAAATTGCCTCAAGGACATGAATGTAAATCAATTCTTAGCTAAATCACTCCAAATATCATTCAACAAGAAAAATTTATAAAAGCTAGAAAGTTATTTAAAAGAATAGTCATAAAATTTGGGGTCTAAATTTTCCACTCCTGAGAGCATCACACTAACAGATAAAGATGTCATTCAGATTATCCGATTAGGGAGAAAGCAGATGTAAAATGTCTGGCACATAAAGGATGCTTGGCATGTTTTTGTTCTTATATCTAGACCACAGGAAAAGCTGGGTTTACTCCTAACTCTTTCATGTCCTATATATGTAACTGTGGGCAAGTTGAATATGTTCTTTGATTCATAAATGATATAGTAATCTTTAACCACCTTTCAGTCATAACATGCTGTCACTCTACTATTGAAAAACTTAGATGAATAGAAGTTAAATGGCATTGAATGCAGTCCATAGTAGCCTACCTAATAAAACATGAAGGAATAGATTCCTATTTCCAAGAGTCTCTCTATCTACAGATGCAGAATCTGTTCATAGTTTCTGACGGACATCCTGTTTGGTCATCTCAAAACACAAAGGGCATCAACATGTAAATATCACAAAATTTTTTTAAAGAAAGTTGTAACCATCCACACATACGAGACTAGATTTCAGGTTTTAAATATGGTTGTCATTTGAAATAAAATTCCTTAAAAAGAGAAAATGACTTTAGCATTGGCAAAGGGAGTCCCCTAAGAAAAAAATGTAAACAGATGGCTGAGAAAGATCACCCACATGCTGCACACAGATCTTGAGGAGGCATTTCTAAGAATGAAGTGGCACTTCCCAGCCTGGGCCACGTCCCACAAGGATCCTTATTTAACCCAGAGAAAGCATAGGGTTTCTACCTCTAACCAAGAGGAACTGCAGCCTGCTTGCCTCACAGCAATCCAGACTAGTTTCCAGCTCTCCCCAGTGTTCCAACAGAAGCTAAGTACCAATCACTTGAGAGAGGCAATCCCCTAATAAATCAGGGTTTGATGATCAGCCCTGAACCAACATCTTCCCATATAAAGGGGATGTTAAGCCCCAGCTAAGCATATTAAGCATTCAATTTAATGTATGACACACATCTGCTCTCCTTTCTCAGGGAGGAGAAGTTTCAAGATAACTTAAATCCCGGACTTAATCAAGGGGAAAAAATATCTTGGCAATGTTTAAAAC
This sequence comes from Stenella coeruleoalba, assembly GCF_951394435.1. Lineage (NCBI taxonomy): Eukaryota > Metazoa > Chordata > Mammalia > Artiodactyla > Delphinidae > Stenella > Stenella coeruleoalba. The sequence goes on from NC_137156.1 coordinate 51,433,872, forward strand.
TGAGTTTAAAAATATAATCCAAATGAGGGCGAGAGAGACCATTTTGCTGTAAGTAGTGAGATTATATAATACCTAAATCAAATACACAACATTACCTGAGCAGAAGCACTTGTTTCTTTTACCTGGGTCTATTCAACTTTCCTTTCGATTCCATCAACATTTACCAAAGACCGTCATCTACCTCTGGCCCAAGGTATAAAATACAAGCAAAAATGGGTCCTCTGAAAATATGGTAATCTGCCCCCCTCCATGCCTGATGAAGGCCATAAGAGGAAAACTCACAGATTTGTCTTTTACAAGGAAAGCACAGCACTGAATCCCAGCCATCAGCATCTTGTGTGGATTCCATGCCACAGAATCAGCCCTGTTATGTTAAACAAAGAAAAAAACAGGGTAGGGAGGGGAGACTCAATTAGTTTCTACTGGTGGGAAGAATGCTGGTACATTCAGTATTCACGTCCAAGTTAGTGCTCCAAAGGATTCCTTGTGTGAGCGGTTTAAGGAGTTTGGGATTTTTTTAAACCAAAACAATTCCTTAGTTTTTTGCCTGTTTTCAAAATGTCACTTAACTGGGCAAAAGCCAAAGAGAGTCCCTAGCCTAAATAAAAGGCACTGTGACTGGGGAAACTACATTTACCTGTGGATGCCGTGCAGAAGCTTGCGGTGCTTCCTTGACATCAAGGCTGAGCCACCCCAGGAAGCCTGTTGAGATATTTATATAACCAAAATGATGTTATTTCAATGGTACTTGTTTACCAGCCAGTTGTTATTTGATGCTTTAAGTCGATGTTAACCAACGTGGACTCTAGGAAATTTTGATCACTGGCTCTACCCAGGCGATCAGAACCTCATCACAATAGATGGTCCCCCACTGACGCTTAGGAGTTAAATTCCCACACTATAAGGAAATTGGTGTAGTACTCATTGAGTTGCCTGTGGACAAAGAGAAGTGTAAAAGACACAGTCCATATCCTCTCAAATCTTAGAATCTAAAATAGACAATAGCCCTTCAGTGTTGACATTCTACCATACACGATGTACAAGTGCTGATCATGAGACATGGCTTCAGGAAAGGAAATCCCAGAGTCAATAAGTCTGGAGGAGAGGGAGGAAGAATCAGTGTGAGAAATAAGAAAGTCAGTTTGGTACTTGAAATCGAGCAGACTTGTTGTGAGGGAATATGAGGGGACCAGCATGGGAGATGTTGAAAGCTCTCCATGGTTATTTAAACTGCACAACATTGTACTGAGAACAGAGTTATCATCATGTCAATTTTTTAATAGAAAAACTAAGGTTTGGAGGTTATAAAATTTCCAAGGTCTCATAGGTAATAAAAATCAGGTCTGAGAGACAAAAGTCCATTCTTTTTTTACACTAACATCATATCTTAGGGAAGGTGACCAATTGGCCCGATGGTAGAACTCAGCATGGAGAATTGAGGTAGGAGGGGAGTTGCCTAGCAGAATTTTAAAAGGTAACCCCAATGAACATGTACCCCAACGTTCATTGCAGAGCTATTTACAACAGCCAAGACATGGAAGAAACCTAAATATCCATCGACAGATGAATGGATAAAGAAGATGTGGTTCATATATATTGGGTTGGCCAAAAAGTTCGAACTTTTTGGCCAACACGCTACAATGGAATATTACTCAACCATAAAAAAGAATGAAATAATGCCATTTGCAGCAACATGGATGGACCTAGAGATGATTATACTAAGTGAAGTAAGTCAGACAGAGAAAGACAAATATCATATGATACCACTTAATATGTGGAATTGGAAAAAAAATAATACAAATGAACTTACATAACAAAACAGAAATAGACTCACAGATATAGAAGACAAACTTATGGTCACCAAAGGGGAAAGGAGGGGAAGGCTAAATTAGGATGTTGAGATTAGCAGATACACACTACTATATATAAAACAAGTAAGCGACAAGGACCTACTGTATAGCACAGGAAACTATACTCAATATTTTGTAATAACTTATAATGGAAAAGAATCTGAAAAGAATATATATATATATAATATGTATGTATAACTGAATCACTTTGCTGTACACCTGAAACTAACACAACATTGTAAATCAACTATATTGCAATTTTAAAAAAAGATCTTTCTAAAAACTTTATGCCCCAAACTTTGACCTTGAGCATTCTAATATGACTATAGTGAGTATAATAATTTAATTCAAGAAATATTTATTACATATCTAAATAGACTGACACTGAGATAAGTGCTAGAAATACAACAGTAAATAAAACACTGAAATAATAACTCCAAAAGAAAGGTAAGGAAGAGCCCAATATCATGCAGAAAGAAATGGCAAGATTGTGTGCACCATGGATGTGAAAGAGGAAGTAAGTGAGAGGTCTCCACGATCCTCAGAGTATTAAAAAGCTGAGCCCAATGGTGGACAGTAAAGAGTGGCCTTAAGAACAGCTCTCTCATTCAGGGCTGTGCCCAGGGGCCAGTGAGCGAGTCACCCAGGGTGCACCCTTCAGCTCACTCGCAGAGTTGGACTCTTGCATGGCCCTGGGCGTGAATGCCTCCTTAAATTTTCAAATACCAAACTGACTTTCTTATTTCTCACATTGATTCTTCCTCCCTCCCCTCCAGACTTACTGACAATGGGATTTCTTTTCCTCTCCTTATTCTCAGCTCTCCTCTCCTTTGCTCATAACACCTACCTGTCCAATGAACCCTAGGAACCTCACTTGCCTCACCTTAGTCCCAGCCCTGTTTCCAGGGACTAGACTCTCCAGTGACCCCATAGGGTTCCCAAAGGTTTGTGGGCCGAAGGTGGTGTGCAGGCGAGTTCCAAAGACGCCCAGATAAAGGACTGATGATCAGGATTGTCAGTCAAGTCCCCTTGCTGCTGCCCTCTCTGTCCCACCAGAGTTCATGATGGACCATGTGTGACCAAAGCTGAGCTATGGAGGCAGCTGCCCTCAGCCTCTGGGAAAACGTGATCTGAACCTGCTAACTGAGGCTCCCCAGACCTGGGGTTTGAGAACTTGACCCTCAGGAACATGAAGATGACTTACATATTAGGTTCTTTTACTTCTCTTATATCCCTAAACTCTAAGTTGCCTGCTTTTCTCAATCTTTTTAACCCCCAACCGCATTAAGAACCTACCAGGGGCAACTAGGGGAAGGATTAATCAGTAAAGCTCAGCCACGCCCATTCACTCTCACCCTTTCCACCTGCCCACTCACACACCTGCCCTCATTGGTGCCTCCTGCACTGGCCTCTGCCTCTTCTTCCTCCTCAAAAAGTAGACAACATTCTGCCAATCTTAGTGAGCTGGATTGAAGTTTTAAAATCACATGAACTCTTTCAAGGCATTAGTTCACTGGTTTACAGGGTGGCAGGCAGAGTTAGAAGCAGCTCATCCACATATGTATTCCACAAAAGAGCTGAAAGGGGAAAGACGACGTGCCTGATGCCAGTGCCCTACTTGTATTGGCTTCGCTCCATAACCCCCTCACTCCAGAGCTCGCAACAACATCGAACCAACGGATGTCATTATTGAGCTATGAGCCAGACACCATGAGTACCATTTTACTACGTTTTTCTCTTCAAGTAATTAGTTAATAATTTAATTGTAGAGCCAATCTTGAATGGGAAGTGGAGGCAGGGTGGAATGTAGAGATGGCAGCCCCTAAAGCCCATGATTTTAAATACAGTGTTTGTCACCTCTCCCGGGACTTGGGATGGAGTGTGGGTGAGACACCGTAGGAAGGGTTGCTGGGAGGGTGAGATTTTGCAGTGGCCGCAGCCTCTGCTTCAGAGAAGAGCTGGACCAGCCCTGAAATCCTGGTCTCAGGCAGAGGCTGGGATAACATTGACTCTCGCAGATACAGAATAATCCTGGAGGCAAAATATTCTAACACAGCTGAAATTTTTCTCATTCTGTTGTTCAAAAATACATTGTAATTAACCAAATTTCAGACACTATCGGAGGTAAGAGTACCATTTTTTTGTGGATTGCTAAGAAAGAAAAAAAAATGACATCAACATACCAATTAGGTATATTAAAAATGTAAACAAAATATGTGTATCTTAGAAATAATAAGATATGGTATATATGCCGGGCAACCTGGTTTTATGGAAAACGCAGAAGACCAAGCAATTCTAATTACATTTTTAAAAAGAAATCAAGTAAATGCCAGTTTTTAATATTTTAAAGGATCTTTAAAATACCCTTTAGAAAATTTCAGGACTTCCCTGGTGGCACAGTGGTTAAGAATCCGCCTGCCAATGTAGGGGAGACGGGTTCGAGCCCTGGTCCGGGAAGATCCCACATGCCGTGGAGCAACTAAGCCCATGCGCCACAATTACTGAGCCTGCGTGCCACAACTACTGAAGCCCATGCGTCTAGGGCCCGTGCTCCGTGGCAAGAGAAACCACTGCAATGAGAAGCCTGCACACCACAAGGAAGAGTAGCCCCCGCCCACTGCAACTAGAGAAAGCCAGTGTGCAGCAATGAAGACCCAATGCAGCCAAAAAAATTCGAACAGGCCAAAGTAATCACTGTAATTTTACTAATTTTTACCTGTAAAATTAATAAACTACCCTTGGTATATGAAGTTTCTTCAAGAGAAGTTATATGCTCCTGCATAAAATTTTATCAACAGAATGATGTCTGCAATATTAGAGGATGAGTGAGTACTGTCTCAATGTTAGAGCTAATTTCTTTAATAAGTCATATAAACAGTTGTCAAATGTAATCTAATACTACAGACATTCAACTTGAAGCTTATTATATGCAAATAGAACAGTTTGCGTGGCTTAAATATTCCCTTATAAAAGTGTTTTCTTCAAAAATTCAACCTTTGATTTTTAGAAAATCTAGAGAGGTTTTCATTCACATCTTACAAATCACAATTCTTTCTAAGCCCCATAAATCTCTTAATATCATTCCCAATTTGGAAACTGCTGTAGTTACTCTGTTTTACATAAACCATATAATCTATATTTGATGTTTCTTTTATGAGAGTAGAATTTTTAAGTATAACTGCTCATATATTTGATTTTGCCCCTATCTCCACAGTCACAAAAGTACTCACTTCATATTATCTTTCAGGACATACTGTATTATTATGGTTCTAAGTCTATAAAAATCAATAAGATATAAGTTGAAATGTGAACAGATACAGATACTATAATCCCACTTAAAGAAGTCACAAATAATCTACCTGATGTATTGCCATTGGCTTACTAATCAAGCCTATAACTCTAGTGAGCTTTATATTACTACTTCTGCTTTTACCAAATATTAGCATACATTTAATGAAAGCTTTGAGTTGCTGAAAAATTCTTTTGATATTATATCATAGAAACTTTACCTTGAAAGCATAAAGTCATCCAAACTATAAAATTATGTGCAGGCATATCCCCCAAAGAAATGCTCAGTTACCTAATGTTCAGTAAGTCAAAAAAATTGTCCTTTCTTTTTCTGATAAGGAGGACACAAAACCACTCACTTACTGGAGGAAAGTTCCTCTCAACTGCAGGTTCAACAGTTCCTTCTACTGGGTTGAATCAAACTAATTAACTGCTATTTTCACACACACACAAAGAAAACCAAAATGCTCAACAAGCATTCATAACTGGCTGAATTCAACTTTTTAACCTTAAATAAGTAGAATTGTTAAGAGTTACTTTTAATTTAGGACAACAATTATTATGAACAACCCTAGGACCTACAAAACTAATTAGAAAAAAAAAAAGGCCAACCCTTTAAGTTAGAAAATTGTGAAGAATATAAGTTATCTCAATCCCTCTCCAATAGTTATCTATGATAGATCCAGATAAAACCTGTTTTAATTATGGCATGCAATGAAGTCATGCAGCCTTTTGCATTTTCCAGCTGACTGGAAGCACAGAATGTTAGAGCTAGAAGATCCTTTATTGACCACATCAGTCATTTCCCTCTTTACAGATGAAACCAAAACCCAAACAGCTGGGGTCACAATGAAGAGGAGGCAGATTCGAATCCAAAACCAGCCTCTCGACTGCACAGTAGGAAATGTGTCCCCCACACAGTGTTGCCTCAATGACAGTAGATCCAAGGAACCAAAGAAATGATTCAGGACAGAAGAGGAAATCTGGAAAACTAAGACAAAATGCGCATCAATGCAGGATCTTCTTCTTTATTACCTAACAGGAAACAACACATTTATTTCCCCTAATTAGAAATATACATTTAAATACAACTAGCTGGAGACCTCACATTTAGTTACTGGGAATATGAAAAACTTCCCACCAAAGCTGCAAAAAGGCTAGAAAGTTTAACAGATATGCACACCCAGATGAACTTACATCCACGTGGAGCCAGAGGCCATGCCTCTCGCAGATGTCCGCTATCTCATCCAGAGGATCGAAGGCCCCCAGTACGGTGGTACCAGATGTGGCACAGACAAGGAATGGAGCTGCACCCTGTGAGAAGGACCCACACGTGAGAATTATAAGAATCATCATCGTCACCATTAAATCTGTGCTGCAGTAGGTTGGTAAACACAAGGGTTATACACCCAGACATTTATCTGGTTTCTTTGGAGATAAACATTCATTGAGTGAGTGTTGTTTACACTTCTCCATCACATGGCCTCTAGTCACTATAAATAGGCTAAAGAAACAGAAAATGCCATGACAATAGTATCCTTTGTCCCAACTCCACATGCATCCTTATTTCTCTTTACTCTCATTTTCTTTATTAGTCTTTTCTGTTCTCTAGCTTTTCTGGATAGAAGTGAATAAACTCAACCTCCACAGCAAACTGGCATCCTGTGTGACTCCTAACTCCTTCCCAGGGAGACTCATCGGGGCCTCCCTAACACCTCCAAAATAAGAAGGAACAGGACTGGAAGACAAACAGCCAGCTCCAGGAGCAGACCATGCAGCCTGTCTGCTTGTCACCTGGTAAAGTAAGAGCAGCTACAAGGCAAGGGATGTAATCAGGTATAAATTTGGCGTCAGAGGGGATATGGTAACCTCATTGGGATACACTCCCCCAAACGGGTGCTGCCACAGAGAAAGTCATTAGAATGTGCTGGAAAAGAGAACCTGCGTCTTTCTGCCGTAATTTTCCCTCCTCATCCAGTCCATGGCTGCGTCTTGCGGAGAGAGCAGGTACCCGTGAGAAATGGGAGGAAAGGGAGAATGTGGGAACAAGTGCAGAGATGAATGGTAATTCCAGCCGAGCGAGCCAGGCACCCTGGTCCCATGAGGGATTTTGTGGCAGCCATGTAGAAGACAGTACACGAGGTTGTTTCCAGATAGATCCATCCCAACATGTTGGCAGAGGTGTGTTGCTCTCTTTGGAAGTGCCATGAGGGGAAAATTTGCAGACAAAGGTGGTGATCAGGAGAGCAAGTAGAATCCTGATTCTAGAGCACAAGAAGTCAGTGGCAAGAATACTTACTTGCAGAGAAAGGGTCAAAGTCATTTTAGGATGGAGTCATTTTTCCCTCAGTTTTATCGTGAAATACACTTGTTCTTGTAAAATAATTTAATGTCAGGGGTGTTCAGCTTGAACCAGATTCATTCCAATTTAGCTGACCTTTGACAGAAAGAAGTTATTTCTCGATGGAAAGCGGGGCAGAGCAAGGACGCTTGGTCCACATCTCTAGGCTGAGATGCACAGGAATCAAAGTGATGGTACACAATGGAAACATCTGCCACATGGGGAGACAGCTGTGACACATGGACTACAGTCCACCATGCCTCCTAGAGCACGGCCAGTAGGTGACAGAGCCCCTGGGACCATAGGCTTTGGGACTTCTTCCCTGTAATCAACTACCAACAGATTATGTCTTTATCATGCCCATGACCTAAATGAAATGTGACCAGATTTACATCCATCAGTAAAAGCAATAGAAAAAGTAATTTACTAAAACCACTGAAGGTGTCTTTAATGGTTGAGCTTTCCTTATAAAGTCTATGACATCCTGACAATTGTGAGACAATATCTATGCTAGCTATTACAGACCATTAATGAGTTTTCCTCACCTGTTTAATCTAGCTACAAATATAAGTCCCAGAAATTCAACTTTCATAATCTGGATTTAACCTTCCAGGTTTTTTTTCCCTTTCTCATATCTCACACTGTTAATGAGAAAAGTCAGTGGAAACAGTATTGACTGTGTGTTGCCAATGAGTTGTATTCTCTAAGAAAGTTTGTCATTTCAAATACTCATACACAAAAATACTTCCAATTATTCAGTGTTTATACTAGTTTTATCTTTTTATAAGCACTTTAGAACTTCTGATGCTTCTGTGGTTTTTACCATCTTTGTAATGGCATCAAGGTAAAGGTCACTGCTCAACAGATTTTTAATGGATCGTGGTTGGCCAGGGAATTGAACCCCAGCAGCAAAAAAAAAAAGTTGATAACTATTTCCTACCTCTGTAACAATATGAGTTAAAAACTTGAAACAAACAACAACAAAAAGTAGGTCTGAAGCTACTGAGAAAAAGAAACTAGTCATCAGGTATTAAAATGTCAGAATGGATGCAAGATTTGTCCTTAGTGAATCCAAGCTCAAGTTTTAACTGACTTGAGAGAAAACTGAGGAGGCATGCCAACACTAACCCTGTTGCCCTACTTTCAAATGTGCCTAAAGCAATTTTTACTTTTTAAAAACTTCCCTTTCAAGTTCTCAACTTCAGGATATGTCACTTTCATGGACTTTCATTGTCAAAACAAACAGAAATTTGAACAATGAAAATAATAATGACTGCCGTGGAGTAAAATCCATCCAATATGTTAGAAGATGAGTTCTTCATGATACTTTAAAAAGAAAAAAAGGTTTGGCTAGCTTGCAGGATGCCTGGCAACTTACTCACTATTCTGAAAATTGGTAAATAAGGGAAAAGAATAAAATATTGGTTCTGTCTTGCTTGTCCAAACTGTTTCCTTAGGGAAACCAAATACGGATGAAGAAACAAAAATGTTTAGGGTAGTAGGCCTGCCACTAAATGAAGAAGGAATGAGAGAATGAATTAGAACATCACTAATGAAATAACGGGTCTAGACAATGATGACAAATGGCAGCAAAATCCATGAGGTGAGAGGCTGATGCAGAGTTCTGTGACAGATGGACCGATAACAAAAGGAGGTCCAAGACATCTCCTGATTGAAAGGCAAAATGCCACACATGAAGTCGTCCTGGTAAAAATTCCAACCTGAATCTTCCCAAGTCTCAGTATCTAACAGCCAAATTACAGGAAATATAGAAAACAGATGGGGAGGTACAGGGGAGGGGAGCGCTTAGAGTCTCAAATTCTTGATGGAATCAACAAAATCCATAATGTGAAAACTCTACAGGGCAAAGGACTTGGTTTCTCCAACAGATCAGTTGCAGGGGAAAAAAGGAGGGGAGACTGTAGGTTAGAAAAGATTTATGTGATAAATCAACCAAATGCCACACATGGACTTTATATGACTCCTTATTCAGACCACCAGCTATTTTTTTAAAAAGGCAATGGAAGAAAGTTTAATCAGAGTGAATACTGGATAATATTAAGAACTTATTCTTGCTTATAATTGCGTTATGGGCTTTTTTGAAAGAGAGAGTGCATATCTTTTACAGATATACTGAACTATTTATAGATCAAATGACATAATGTGTAGGATACACTTCAAACTGATCTAGAGGTACTGGGAGGGGATGTGGGCATAAGCTAATGATTGTGAAAGTTGCATGACTGGTATATGGAATCTCATTATATTAGTTTTACATATATTTACAATTTTCCATAATGAAAAGTTTAAAATTGAAAGAAAGAAAGAAAGAAAGAAAGGAGGGAGGGAGGGAGGAAGGAAGGAAAGAGAAAGAGAGGAAGGGAAGGAAGGAAGGAGGAAGGGGTGTTGGTGGGTGTTCCCCACCAACAAGCATTAATAACATAAAGTTCTTTTTGATAGGAACTTCTGTAGAAAAAGATAAAACTAGATTTTAAAAAATAGATAAAACTAGAAGGTGATATCTGTAGTTCACAGCAGAATAAACAGGTTGCAATATAGAATTTTACCCAAGAGATAAAGAAATCTGATAACCTGTACCACCAGACAACTATCAAATCCACTTGTCAATGGAATGTTTTAAAAAATATCGTGCTAAGGACACACACCAGAAGCCAATACATGTGCAATAAAGGCAGAACTTTTAAGTACAGAATTTCACACCAAATACAGTGATCTAGCATGCTCCAGACAAGTTGAATTTCATGAAAAATTTTTAAAAATATGAAGAGTGAAAGAAAAGAAATATAATACTAAATCTTAAAAAATAAAAATTAAAGAACCCATCTTTCCTAAAGTGTGAAGCCCTCTGAGGAGAGGTAAACTTATATCCCAGCTCAAAAGCTGGGCTTTTAATTTTCCAGCAGTCACACCCCACGTTGTTGCGGTCTATTGGAAAGTGGCGGGAGAACGGTCTGAAGCTCCACTGGCATGGGGGCTGCGGGAAGATGGCTGGCCCCAAGACAATGCCACACCCAAAAAGCAGATGCCAGGCTTAGCTGGAGTACAGCAGGTGACCAGGGCCATGCCTTGTCTTCCCCAGCAATGGAGGTGCAAGCTTTAATACATCCTGGCAGCTAAGGAAGAGAGGATAGTCTGCCAGAGCTGAAATACTAGACCCACACCCAACAGGGGGTGATGGTTATGGATGGGCTTTGGGTGGAAGCAACCCAGGAGGACAGTTTGATCAAGAAATCAGAAATCATCCTGAATGCAGCCCAGAGACAACTGGTTTAGCCTGTAGCATCCTCAGAGTCAAGAGCTACGTAGGAGTGTGGATGCTGGGACCCTGCTAGAGAGGCTGGGCTCATCTTTTGAGGCTAATTCTAGGCAAGAATCCGGAATCCAGTGATGTCAGTGTTTTAATAAGCTCCAGCCATCTGGGAATGAGAACATCTGAGAAACTCCGCAGAACGTGTAGAGCAAGCACCCGGAAATAGCACATCTGTAAATGAGCTTCCTCCTTTAATTCTAAGGGGCCCTCTTCTCTCTCCCACACATACAGACGTGGGCCTGGCTGCTGGCCCTGCATGCTCCCCCAATGCCCAGACACACAAACGTTTTCTCTCCCTCCCTCTCCTTCCCCCTCTCACCTCTTTCTTGGCTTGCCACACTTGCCTCTCCAGCTCCTCAGGTATCATCTTACCTCTAAGAGACACAGGTTTGAGACATTGTTATGTTCAGCTGTGAACAGACCTTGGTACTGCTTTTTAAATAGTTATCGGTTTCCCCCTCCACCCACCTGGCTTCTGGATCCTGTCCCCATTACCTTCCATCTGTTTCCACAAAGCAAACATTCTCAGTACCAATCCCAAGAAAGGAGGCCGCCTTCTTCATAGAGTAATGACACTACATTCAAAAAGGCAAGGGGGAGAGAGAGACACAAATACATAGCATGAAAAAAGCACTGTTTATTTATCTAAATGTGTGTACATTATACGGCTAAGCCCAATCTTTGGAATTGTATTGCCATAAAAAAAAAGAAAGTCATTTAACTGAGCTCTTTAGTATAGTGGTTGAAAACACTGATTTTGGTTGGGGTCAGAGAAACCAGGATTTAATCCAAGTTTTCCCAGTTACAGCTATAGACCCTTGAGCAAAGAACACATACTCTCCAAGCCTCCATTTGCTAATCTATAAAGCGGACCTGTGGATGCCTCCTCCACCTGCTCGTCATGGAGTTAAATGGGTTAATGTATGTAATGAGCTAGCACAGAGCCTGGCATACGGAAAAAACTTGGTCACTGGAGGCTGTTGTTTTACGTAACATTGAAAAAGTTTCTCTTGATGCTACTAATAAAACTCAGTATTAATGGAAACAGAATTTAGTCCACTGCTGACTCAAAAGCCCTCTAAGGAGTGAGCAGGACTGTCTCAAAAATTGTAGTCACAGACCACAGGAGGATCTGTTTTCAAGAGCAAACAATGGGTTATAAATGCTGATCAGACACTTGACCAATCTTGTTTAATAGTGAATATAAGACTGAAATTAGACACACGGGAGTGTGGCTAAATCATAACAACAAAAGTAATAATAATTTATAGACACACTACTGATGCAGCCCTGGCATGAATGAGGCTAAGAGCTGGCTTTGGAATTAGGTCTTGTCTATTTCTTATCGGCAAATAGTAGTATAGACTTTGGAGTGTTGGGTCTTTTTGCCCTACGTAAATCCTATCAAATAATTAGCATTCAAACATTGGAGATGTCGCTCTTTGTACATTACTGTGGACAGGTGGTCAATTAATTCCTTTTCATGCCAGAAAAAATGAAGGTGCTAAAGGACATTATTGTACCAAAAAACCTTAGTAATTTAATTTGTAGGTATGAATACATTAAAAGAGTAGTCAAGCCTTCACACTTAATTTGATATATTTCCCTCAAATGTGGTAATTTTTTTCCTCTTTTGTCAAGAGAGTTTTATGGGGAGCTCTTTTTGAATTCTGTAAAAATAAATGCAGAAGTAACACCATCAGGAAAAATGAAACCATCCTAAATAATTAATTTCCAAATATCAAACAGGACACATTCAAAATGCCTATAGGATGCATTCATTTCGAGTTGTTACAAGAACATGTGCATAGTGAAGAGTAATAATGTACATGAAAATATAGTTAATTCCCTACTTGCTACATCAGCCCACCATAGCTAAGGTGACATAGCTAATGTGAATTATTTCTCACCAGAGATTGGGGCTCTGGCACCAAACAGCTATTGGTTTCATAATGATAAATAGTAGCCTACCCCCACTGACATCTGCCAATAAGGAAAATCACATTGCTTTGCCCTGAGAAACAGCAAAATACCCCCAACCAATGGATCTGCTGAATAAAAAACCTGTCATCAGAATAAGAATAGCTTCGGTGGAGCTATTTTTGGGTATCTCAGGGCAAAGTAGAGTCCACTGTCAATCTCAAATGGATAGAGACAGCTTTTCACAAGTCTGAAAAACTGAAGCCTAGACATCTGAAAGCATCAGAGGAGGAAAAGAGCCCTGGAAGGGGAAAAAAAAGAGAGAGCAACGCTTCAGACATACTGAGTAGTTTCAAGAGAAGAAAAAACCTAGAAGGCCGGAGTTCAGAAGTAACAGCTGCATTTAGAAACAAGAGGCGCCTACTCCCTTCACTGGCAGAAGAGAAGTTAGTCCTTCTAAGACCCAATCTCCCCCTGAGTTTCACTCGTCCACAGAAGACACACAAATCTCAGTGGGCATTCATTTCTATAAAAGTAAGACGGCCAGTGTCCACAGGAAAGACAGAATTGCACTGAAGTTTTCCTTCCTGGTTCCAGCAAGGATTTCATCTGTGACCTTGGGTTTCTCAGTGAACCGCTGCTTTCCCCTCCTGTGGATTGTGTTCTGGACACTTGAAGTCCTATGATGCTGACTAGTTTGAAGTTCAAATTAGCTTCAGGTGGTGGGGAGAGCGGGGTTATGAATGTTATGCCTTAGGAAATAAAGAAAAGGAATGTACAGGGACTTTTCCAAGAGCACGCAGCTGGTTCAATTCCTAAAGAGGCAGAGTCGGAATCCAGATGGACTACCTTACACCCTGCACAACATCCTGAAAAGCACCTGCTGGCCCGTGAATGCCTGCGATGCCATCCAAACTCAGGGCAGCCTCACCTAGAGAGCAGGGCCGTGATGGAGGGAGTCAGGCACCTCAAGTGCAAAATTTAAGGAGGCGTGACCTTGAAACGTGGACTCTACACGTCTCACTTGCCTCATCCCAGCCTCGATCCTGTTAGTGAGGAACTATGACAACTGATCACTGGCCTGGGAGTGAAAAGGGTTTCTTTTCTCCCTCACTTTTTAGTGGCAGACAATAATCACTACTTCATGCTAATTCCCAAAATGATTTGAATGACAACCCTAAGATTTCTATAAATGTAAGTAATTCATATCTAACTGCTAATCAGGCCACAATCTGTTCCTTTTATTACTTTTCTCCAAAAGTCCCCTTCTCTTTGGTTCCCGCTTGGCCTGGAGAGGCTACCTTAGATATGCTGACAGTCTAGGGGTCTCTGCTGTGATCTTCCTGGTCTTCACCAACAGCTGAATTACCGTGGACACCTGAAGTGTATGCAAAAACCCCTTTAGTGGCGAGTGCACATATTCTGCATTTGATGGTGCAAGGCAGAGATGGAGTAACTTACCCTGGTTCATCTGGGGCTGCAATAAAAACTGGAAAAGTAAGGCCACCTGATAAAACAATCTGGGAAAATAACCAGGGGGCCATGGGCCAACGCCTGAAAAAAAACAAGGGGGCTATAACAAAAAGATTAGCATAGGGTTTAGGATCTTTTAGGAAACGCAGCTTTCTTTAATTCTTTTTTTTTCCACTAAGTAATGAATTGATTTGTTGTAAATAGTGGTACAGAGGTCCCTAAAATATGAATTAAAGTAATGCCAATGCTATGACTTGGGTCTCTTTGGCAGAGCAGGGAAAAGAAGGAGCTACAAAGAAGCGTATGGTGGCTGGGGTAAAATTCATATATTCAAGGCTACAGTGTGTTCAAAGTCATGGAATTTTTCTATGGAGTTCACTTTGTTGTGGACTGAATGTTTGAGTCCCCTCAAAATTCATGTGTGTTTAATCCCTGCCCCCCAATGTGATGGTCTCCAGGGCGAGACTCTGATGGGATGAGTGCCCTTGTAAGAAGAGGAAGGCAGGCCTCACTTTGACCACGAGCCTGGACGGAGGCAAGGCCATGTGAGCACAGAGGTTCACTCGCCAGGAAGCAGCTTCTCTCCAGACACCAGCACCTTGATCATGGACATCCCAGCCTCCAGAACTGTGAGAAATAGACGTCTGTTGTTTAGGCCGCCCACTCTATAGTTTGCTAGAGCAGTCTGAGCAAACTAAGACACACATCTAGCTTGGTTTTATGGCTCCATCCTCTGCTGGTCTGTTAGCCAAGGCATATATTTTACCTCTTTTCGCACCTATATCTCCACCGGAGATTTTAAAAAATACTTAGTTCTGGGTTCACAACTTTTCAATTTCTTTTCATTCCCAACTTGCCAGCTACACCTGTTACTGATCTTTCCCAGGCATAATCTTTATTTTAGGCTTCCATAGAAATTCTTCCCTCTTTCTGGAGCAATTATCCCAGAAAAGAACTCTGGTACATTTTAAACCAAATGAAGAACGAAAAAGGCAAAAGTAAAAGCACTGCACTGATAGGAGGGCCCCTATTTAATCAGCTTTCCAAGGCATGGAAATAGCAATTCTAATGCAGAGGGGCTCTGCATTTCTGATACACTAGGGTTCCTCCAACTGAAATACCAAGGATTGGAACCCGAGGGTTGGAACCAAAGTTTCCCAGGGCAGGAAAATTCTACTCCATAATCATTCCAAATAACCAAGCATTTTCCACAGATGTCCACATTCCCAAGCATTCTCCTCTTGCTACAGAATGAACATCTCATGAGGAAGGGCCTGGGGAGCTGAGGTCAGAATCTCAGACTAGATGACTCCTCCCAGCTGCCCCCAACTCAATGCCCACTTCGCCCTTAGCGCTGAACTAACCAGAACTCAGGCAGGGCAGGGGGAACACGCGGGGGTGGTCAGGTTCCTGCACCATTTATACTTTTGCCATAATAAAGTAACTTGCTCTTGAAAGAAAGTAACAGACACAGGAAAGTCCAGCTGGAATTAACAGAGAATTTTCAGAGTTTGCCCACCTCACGTGTTTGACAGGAGACCTAGGATTATTGCAGAAGGTACAGGAGGGGACATGGGGAAGAAGCAGTGGTGGGATGGACCCCCAGAGGCCCCCACTGGAATCACAAAAATAAAAACAAAAAAAGCATCCCTTCTAAGTAAGACTGCATATGAGCTGTGCTCTGCATTATTATTGCTGGGTCATTCTCCTCCTCCTATTACTACTAATAGCTAACGTTTTTGTCTATCTAGCATGTGCCAGATGCTACTTTACATGCTCTAACTCATTCAATCTTTGCAATAACCCACTAATCAATCAGTGCCTTCTAAGCTCATGTCGCCACTGGGCTGCTTTAATGGCCCCGGACTGTTCACTGCTCCCTGCATCCAATCCCTTTTCCTGGTGGCTTTGCAGAGTCCCCTTAAGATGTGAAGTCTATTTTCCCATTTCTTGGATCTAGGTTCCTATATACAACTTATTTTACCAAGAAAATGAGGGAGAAATGACAATGTGCCAGTTCTGAGCCCAGGACTCAGGAGGCCCAGTGTGTGTCCGTGCTGTTTTTTACCTGCAGCACTGTCATGACAACACACCTGGACTAGCCTGCTGGCGGATGAGAGACAAGTGGAGCATCACTGGGGTCAGTCCAGCCCAGCCACTCCCAGATCAGCCACTCGCCAGCCAAGCCCAGCAAAGAACAGCAGCACTGCCCAGCTATCTCCAAACTCGAGGGTAACAATATCTGGCTATAGTTCTATGCCACTGGGTTTTGGAGTAATTTGTTAGATATTAGAGCTAACTGATACACTCATTTTTATAAATTAGGAAACTGAGCCACAGAGGAATTAGCCAACTTACCCAAGGTCACTCAGATAGTAAGTAGTGGAGACAGGAATTGAATCCAGGCAGCCTAGCTGAAAGCCAATGCGCTCATCCACAATTGGACCTCCTACTTCAGTGGGGAGCACAGTGAGATAGGGGATCGTGGCAACATCCAACTGTGCGTGTGTGTGCGCGCGTGCGTGCACGTGATGTTCATTGTTACTGAATATCTCCCTTTCCTCTTGAAGAGCCCTTGTGTTAGCCATTCAAAGCAATCAATTTCACAAGGAAATGGGAGTAGAAGACATACCTGATATCAGTAGCAATCATCTAAGTTCTCAAAAATAAGACACTCAGAGATTCAAAGAAAGAGGTGGCACTTTCAAATTAAGTGTTATCTTTTCTCTAAGAAAATGTTACAGGCTATAAATTTTAAATAAAGGTGATGTACAAAATTGGGTGGCCAGGGCTTACAATATCAAACCGATCAGAATTTCTTTTGGAATGAATACAACGTTGTACATAGGCACGTGACTCACACATGGATGGGATAAGAGCACATCGGGAGCACCCAAACAAAAAAGCCCTCTTCATGATGTATTCATTCTCAGAAAATCTATATCTCATATCAAAAATAATTTGTTTTTTACCTCTGCCGATGTGAAAAAGATTAATCTTGGCAAGCCAGACAGCCCCTTTTCTTTAATATCAGGACAGTACTTGTATCTGGCTAAATTCATGGCATACATATTGGACACTGAACCACCTGCAAAAACAAAAACAGAAATATGTATAGCGTGACGTCCTTGTTCCCCAAGTGCCGGCTACGGTAGGAGGCATGGATGGCTGCCGGTGCACCAGCCTAATGACAAATTACTGTCAAAATCAAGGGAGCACCCCCCCCAATCCCATTACTCTTACACACTTCCTCATCTCCAGTTCCAGAAGTTTTGGTCTATTCTCTCATTCCAGAGCTTTTCTAAACTAAGAGTTTCCATCTCTGGACTTAGGACGAGTACCCAAGTCTCCATAGTTAATAATATTCTTTCTGTCTGTCTCTAATCAATAAAATGACAATACACGCTCCTCCCTGGTTCCAAAGAAGGACTGTAGGAGAAATAAAATATGATTCAGGAAACTTCTCAAGTAAAATTAATTGATAAACTTGAAAAACGTATGATAGCCCTTCCTAACTTCCAGCAACAGATAAATTCGTGTTGGATATAAATCCAAAATTGTAGACATCTCATTTGTTAGCATGTATGTCACTTCTGTAGCATTTATGCAAAATATCGTCACTCTGGAGAAAGGCACAAGCTCGATTCTCCCCAAGTGGCATGATTAATATCCAAGTTTTTGTAATGTGGAAGTCTGTGGGGAGTTGTTCCTCAAATAAGGCATGAATAAAATTGTAGATGCTTTAATGGAGGCAATAACTAATTGTACTTACCTGGGTTAAATATTCCATCCCCTTCTTTCCAGCCAATAAATTCAATCATTTTCTTCAGAACCGCTTCTTCCACTAACAGAAACACTGGGGACACCTCATACGTATAACTAGATAGATATAAAAAACACTTCACTTCTATGACTAGAGTCAAACCATCCCTTTGGAGTCCCAAGAAATGCACACAGAGTTTTATTAAACCAAGTGGCTGCTGAAGTGTGGGTAGAGTCTTTGGAAATGAATCCATCGGAAACAGAGAATACACAGTCTATGACAGCGCTGGTCATGGTTAGATAAATGTCAGTAGCTGGTGGCTTTAAGGATACTAGCTACTTTGCAGTCTTAATTTAGAGCAAACCTTCAATTTCATTGGGAGGATCAAAGCAGTGCACCTGGATTCTTTGTATTAGTCATGAACAGCGGCCGTTTAGCTCTTTGGTTGCTGGTTAAAGAAAAACCATTGTCATGGTAGCCAGGTTTATTAGGTTACTACCATGAATACCCTAGCAGTCAGCTCTAGAACTTGGGATTCCTCCACCACACTCCTGGGTTTGTACAAATGGCAAGAGCACTGTGGACATCTCTTATGATGCGATGATTTTACTACACAGTGCTACCTGGATCCCTGTCATGAAGGTTTGAGGCTCTGGGCTGGAATGCTGTCATTAGAGAGCATTGCTAAGTTAGCCCCTTTAGGAATGTCCTGTGGTGGTTCACACCTGATGACTGGTCCAGTTGGAGGTACAACTGGGCCTGGCCTTGGGGGCCCAGCTCCGGACCACACTGAAGGGCCAGGGTAGCTCCAGAGATGTCTGTGGGGTCAGCCGAGGTGGTCTTAGCGCCTACACAGTGGCTTGACTCCTATCTCTGCCCACTCCTGCTTCCTTCCCCTCCCTTCCCCTCCCTCAAACCCTGTTGACCCCAAGGGTTTCCCTTAATAAACATCCTACTCACTAAGCTCCATCTAGGGCAGCTGCCCAGGAATCCAGCCTGAAACAGTTACCATGTAATTTTATAACGTTTCTTTCTTTCTCCAGATAACTGGAGG
This sequence comes from Stenella coeruleoalba, assembly GCF_951394435.1. Taxonomy (NCBI): domain Eukaryota; kingdom Metazoa; phylum Chordata; class Mammalia; order Artiodactyla; family Delphinidae; genus Stenella; species Stenella coeruleoalba. The sequence continues at coordinate 51,452,892 of NC_137156.1, forward strand.
GTGACTAATATGTATAATCTCCTTCTTGAACAATTAGGTGATTACCTTAAATTGAATCTGAATAAATATGTACTCTAAATATGTAAGCTAAGCAGACACATTTAAATTCATAGTCACGGAATTTAATGCAATTATGTTAACATCAGAAGGAAAAAAACTTTAGTAAAGAGGCAAAAAAAAAAAAAAAGGAAAAGAGAACACCTACTGTGTTATCACCTCCCTACCTGCCAAGCACTCTAAAGTTACATCATTTTTCAAACAATTTAGCTTCTATTTTCAACCATGCTAGGAAACCACTTTACACATATCAAAAGTGTGAAAAAAAAGTATATATATGTACGTGTACCTACAAATAAAAGTGAAATAATCATTCACTTTTTAGTAAGAAGAAAATACTATTAAACTTGTCTTTGAAAACTAGCTCAACTGTAAACCTAGAAATTGGCCTGGAGGTAGAGGAGAGGACAATACAGAATGCGCTCGTGGCTTCGTGAGATTTTGAGTGGACTCCTCAGCTTAGCAGCAATTTAATACTTCAAAAGCCTCTAAATATGTCAGTAAAAGAACCCAGATGAGGAGTTAGAAAGATCCCAGGACTTAAAAGGAGAGGTTCATGGGCTTCCCTGGTGGCTCAGTAGTTGAGAGTCCGCCTGCCAACGTAGGGGACACGGGTTCATGCCCCAGTCCGGGAAGATCCCACATGCCGCAGAGCGGCTGGGCCCGTGAGCCATGGCCACTGAGCCTGCGCGTCCGGAACCTGTGCTCCGCAACGGGAGAGGCCACAACAGTGAGAGGCCCGCGTACCGCAAAAAAAAAAAGAGGTTCACAGAATTGTGTAATTTCACTATCTTTTCTACCACTTAACTCTTCTACCCATTGTAACCTGGTATCTGGTATTGTCTTGAATTATTCCACGAAAAATTCTGTAACTGAAGTCACCAATGACATCCATGTTGTTAATCCAAGGGACATTTTTAGTCTTTGTCTTAGTTAAACACTCTGCTCAACAATATATGACTCCGGACACACTCTCCTCCATGGCTCCCAGGTCTTCCCAGTGGATTTTCTCCTTCTTCTCTCTCCACTGTAGGCTTATTCTCCTCCTCCCAACCATGAACTATCAGATGCCCTCAAGGCCCAGGCCCGAGTCGTCTTCTCTCCTCACTCTATGCTGTCCTGCAGAAAGCGCTTCTCCATCTCCTGGTTTGTTTTTATTTAAAATATCTCCATCCTGCTCATTAAAATCACTTGCTGGGCTATGAAAATATATCAGTGCCTGGGACACATAGACAGAAATTCAGATTTAATTGGTCTGGGCTGGGACCCAGGTCTTAATATTAACCAAGTTCCTAGGTTGATTCTAAACAGCAGAAGGAGTTGAGAATCCCTGACTTTAGGAATCTCATCCATGCCCGCTACTCAAATTACCATCATTTGCCAGTAACACCTAAATTTATAACTTCCATATAAATATCAGAATTTCAGGCCCATATATATCTCAACTCACCAAGAGTATACTCTTAAATATTTCAAAGTTACTGCAAATGCAAATGTTCACAATTGAAAACTGAATTACTGCTCTTGCCTTTTCAACCATATACTTGAAAATTGGTCCCTCTTCCAGTGCTTCTTATCTCAGTGAGTGACATGACCAACAACCCAGCTATTAAAGCCAGAAACCCAGGCATCATCTTATAAACCTCGCTCTTGTTCCCATTTCCAAGATCCAGTATATTATCCAGTTCTTTCTGTTTTATCTTCCAAAGACATTTTTCCCCCTCTATTCCTACCACTTCTGTCTAAATCCAAGCAACTATCATCTCTTACCTGACCAAGGTAATGCCATCCTAATGGGTCTCCTCCAATCCATTCTCCATATTTCCAGTGATCTTTTTACTAAGCAAATGTCACCTAGTGATGTGGAAACCTTCAATGGCTTTTCATTGTACTTAGAATAACTCATAAATGTGGCCCACTGGGCCCTGCATGTCTGGCTCCAATCTTGTCCTCCATGACACCCCCCATAACTTTCTCAGCTACACCCACCCTGACTTTTCGGTTCATAGCACATGCCATGCTGTCTCTTGTCATAGAGTCTTTGAACATGCTGTTCCCTCTGGAACCCATCCCTCCTCTTTTCACCTAGTTAACTTTCATTCTTTCTTCAGCACTTAGCCGTCACTTCCTCAGAGAAGACTTCCCTCAGTGCCCAATAAGGAAAACTTGTCCCATTTATATTTATAGCATCATGCACCTCTCCTTCATTTGAAAATAATACATTAATTTGTGTAGATCATTTTGATTAATTTTTTTTTTTTTTTTTTTTGCGGTATGCGGGCCTCTCACTGCTGTGGCCTCTCCCCTTGCGGAGCACAGGTTCCAGACGCGCAGGCTCAGCGGCCATGGCTCACGGGCCCAGCCGCTCCGCGGCATGTGGGATCTTCCCGGACCAGGGCACGAACCCGTGTCCCCTGCATTGGCAGGCGGACTCTCAATCACTGCGCCACCAGGGAAGTCCCATTTTGATTAATTTGCATGCATCTCTTATATCACTAGATTATTTGCTTCATGGAGGCAAAGCGGAGGTTTGTTTTTACACAAAGTATCTCTCCAGCACCTTAGCACAGACATGGCTTTTCATGCAGGAATGAGTTCCTAATCAATTTTCTCATCTGTTAAGTGGAGATAATTCCTGCCTTACGCATCTCACAGTACCACTATCGATCAAACTGTTCTTTGAATACTGCAAAGTGTCATAAGACTATTCCATTATTTATGATGACACTGCACAAATGAAACCATTAAATAGAAGTTCATGAAATAAAATTTCACCTACTTAACAAAATCTCTAATCCATATTCCTTGTAAAATTCCATTTAAAGGTACTCACACACTTGGGTTTAATGCTTCTGTCATAAATCTGGCCACCAAAGAGTAATAATCAAGTCCAGCATATAACTGGTTGAAAAATCTTGGATGGTCTGTAAATTGAAACAGAATATTAATCTACACAGCAGTAAAAAAGAAAGAAAACTATCGACAGAATAACATAAGTGACTCCTTCAGACAATGTAAGCAGCTGGATACAAGGAGTATACAATGCATGATTCCACTTATATGACGTTCAATATGGGGCAAAGCTGATCTGTGGAGACAGAGATTAGAATCCTGGGTACCTTTGGCAAGGAGATATTGATTAGGAAGGGGCTTGAGGGAGCCTCTGGAGTCCCAGGAATGGTGTATATCTTGCTCTGGGTGATGGTCACTTACACGCAGATATGTACAAATTCACTGAGCTGAGCACCTGAGGTTTTCCACTTTCCTGAATGTAAATTATACCTCAATTAAAAAAAAGCATTTAAAATATTGTCATGTACAAGGGAAACAAATGTTGAAGACCCATTTCATAGCCCTGTCTACTGAACAATATGTTTCTAAGCAGAACTTGAGTACTCTTTTGAGAGCTTTGCTTTACCTGTTTCTTTTTAAATACAACCCAGACCCAAACCAGAACCTTGAGAGATGGATTATTTGAGCAGTTTGTCCACATATCAAAGCCTGCTGCTACCTTTACCTTCTAAAAATATCGATGTTAATTTCCCTAATTTAAACACATTTCACTCACCAACAGGGTTCACTTCAGGCAGTGAGTGGCCTTTTAATTTTTCAGATTGGGCCATTTTTTATAGTGCAACTGGCATCGTGTTGATGGAGTACGACGTGACTCATCATGCAGCTTACATAAACTTTCTGATTCAATGCACTTCAAAGGCAGTTGCCTTTAAGGCTCGAAAAACTTCAGTTCCAACTTTCTATTTTTTTCCCTCCTATAAAAGGTCTCATAAAGGTTCTTGGCTTTACACAGTGTGAATATTCACACCAAACCCCCGGCTAACGGCTGGCTTGACATTCTCAATCATAGGAAGCCCAGTGTGACAAAGAATAAAGAGGCAGGAGGCCTATTTCTAAATTTGGGTATTTGGGAATCATTTTAGTTAGTGACCTCTCATTGCAACTCACCACATTTGGTTTTGGGGTTTTTTTCTCTTGAAACCAGTTCAATGAAAAACAAAAGTCTCAGAAGAAAATGCCTTTTCGTATAAAACGTGGCAAACTTCCTCTATTCTGGCAAAGGAAACCAGACATCGCTACAAGTAATTTTAATAAGATTTTTTTTTAGTTCCGCGTTAATTTATGATTGATTTCCATGGTAACTTTATGGAAAGTATCCAGTAAACTGAAAAATCTACTGCATTAAATGTCATTCTACACTTCCGACATGCACTGTAATAATGAGATATGTATCTCTGCTTTTGAAATGCTAACTGGTTTTTTGATACATACACCAGACTTTCCCAAGGGAATATAAACCAATTATTTTTAGCCAGGATTTTATTATGTTCTTTCCACTAAATTTAGTTCGGTGTCAGAACTCACAAGGCATAACGCCTGTATGGTCTTAAGCACTAGATTACCTTTATATCACACTGAGAAATGCATATTTTGGAAAGTTATTCTTCTACTTCTGACACTTATTCACTGGGTATACAGGATATTAACAGTCAATTGGAACAGGACTTAAGCACAAGACAAATATCATGTTACTGCATTTACAAAAGATCACAGTGGTTAAGCATTATTGTGAAACTATCAGAGCAAAAACTCCCCATGCATTCATTTTCTTATACCTTCCGAAAGGTTTTTATCTTTTGATCCTGCTAGATTTGATCAAATAATTTGGTACTTGCCAACTGCCAAGAGTACTTTACAAATAAATCTATCCCTGTTTATAGTAAAGACACCCTCTTGAACATTTTGGGGGGCCATATTCTGGGTGATCAAGATTTAAAATCCCTTAACAACTTCTAAAATCAAAATACTGTTTATCAGTTTGGACCAACAAAAGAAATGATAAGTAGCAGTCATGATACTGCTACTTATCAGGAGGATGAGGATTGCTGAAGAGGAGATAATATTTACATATGACCACTAACCATCAGTTTTTCTATCAACCTACCTTTGGCCTTGACAAATCTATTTTACGGATTAGATGGACCATTGTCAAAACAGAACCACTATTTTTGATCCAGCTTTCTCATCCCATAAACAGTGCCCTAGTCGCCTTTACTATGAGGTAAATACAGGCTTAAGAAAATGGAAGAACGTGTTAGAGGCACGGATCAAGGGAGTCAGTGAAGTTCTTACTGGTCTTGACGCTGTAGCGTATGACGTCCTGGCAGAGTTCCAACAGCCGGTGGTGTGGCTCTCCTGTGTCCCTCAGCTCCAAGTCGAGGAGCTGTTTCAGCTGTTCAGGGGGCCGCCACTCACAGACCTAGAGATTCGGCAATGGCACAGTTAACTGGGCACCTGCTAGAGCCAGGTGTGGAGAGGATGTCAGAAGCGTGGCCCCTACCCTTGTGAAGCTTCCAGACAAGTGGGAGAGAGAGAGATTTAACCTGCAGCCATAGTTCCCTGTGACCAGAGCTATGATGGTAAAGCAGATGTGTTGGAACAAAGGAGGGACCCCATCTTACATTTGGGAAGATGTCCTGGAGGAAGTGACATCTAAGTTGTGACATAAAATAAGAGTGGGATGAACCAAGCAAAGATTAAGGGATGGGGTCATGCAAGGGGCCCTCTAGGTGGGAGGAACAGCACAGGCAAAGCTGAGATATAAGGGCACCCACAGCCCTTCTGAAGAGTGAAGTCCGTTGGTGTGGCTTGAACACAGAGCCTGGGGGAGGGAGGGAGAACTGAAGCTTGGCTCCCGGCATAACTCCTAACTTGTCTCTCTGCTTGTCCCCTGGCCCCATACAATCTACTCTCAACCAGGCAGCCAGAATCCAGAATGCTCCTCTTGTATATGAGCCACGGTCACCCCTCCGCTCAAACACCTCTGATGGCTCCTCATTCTTTCAAAGTAAAAGCCTACGTCCTTATAATGACCTAAAACGATCCTGTACAACCTCCTTTCCTGGTGGCACTGCTTTCCTCCCAGCTGACTCTGCTCCCACAACCTGGCCTCCTTTCTGTTTCTTAAAAGACCGGGCACATTCCCACCTTTGGGTCTTTGCCCTCAGCCTGGAATGACCCCCTCTCCAAATATCCTCATCACTAACTTCCTCACTTCATCCAAAACCCTTCTCAAATGTCACTTTCTCAACGACAGCAATCCTGAGTCCTTATTTAAAATCCCAGGCTGCACATTACCCCATCTCTAGCAATTCCCCCCAACTGTTTCTTCTTTTCCTTCTTCCATAGCACCTGTCACCTTCCAGTGTGCTGCGTAATTCATTTATGATATCCTACACAATCTCCATGAGAGCAGACATATCAGTCACTTTGCTCACCGATCCCAAGTAACTAACATGGCCTGCCGTAACAAGAGGTTATCAACAAAGATGTGTTGAATGAATGAATGAATGAAGAGATAAACAAGGCTCAGATTGTGACAGGCTTTGTGTGGCATGTTACAGAGTTTGAACATGGCTCTAGAAAAACTGTTATGTTTTGGACAGGGGGATTATATGATCATATTTGTGTTTTAGACAATAGCTTTGGTTGCTATATGGAGATTCCAAATAAAATTGGAAATAAGAGGTTACTCTAATAAACCAGGCAAGAGAAGGTAGTAGTCTGGATGAGGCTAGCTGCTTTGGGAATGAAGCATATCTGGAGATTTTGAAAATGCACCATCAATAGAACTGAGAAAGCTGTAGCACATCAAGGATGAGGGAGAGCAATGAGCCAAAGGCCATCCTGAGGTTTCCAGCTTGCACACGGGTTGATGGTGGATGGGGTGGGGTGGGGATGATGATTTTGGGGCACATTTAGTCCAAGGCACCTTCAGGACACCCAAAAGGGGTGTAGCAGTTGGACTGAAGCTCTTGTAAAAGATCAGGAACAGAGTTCCAGGCATCCATTATAATATGACACAGGTGACACAGCTCAGTGGGAACCTACAGGAAGAGGGGAAGGCGCAGGGTCTCACCTGGGCGGCGCCAACGCATGAGAAATGGTCAAAGGGAGAGGAGCTCAGTTGTGAGTTGGAGGACAAGCCAGGGAGGCAGGGAGAATCCCAGGAGAGTTTTGTGCTACTAAACAAAGGAAGAAGGATGCTTGAAGGAGGAGACGGTCATCACTGTCAAATCCTGCTGAGAAGCCGACTTAGACAAAGCCTGAGAAGTGCTCCTGTGATTTATCGACAAGGAGGTGTCCTTGGCAAGAGCATTTGACTAAGGGAGGTGGGAGTGGAGGCCAGATTGTGTGAAGTGAGGATGTAGGAGGTGAGGAAGTAGAGGGAGGGGGGCAGTGTTGACAATCTTTAAAAAGTTTCGCTGTGGAGGGGAGGAGAGAGACAGGGGGGCCTCCAGGGAATAAAGACCAGCATGTGGGAGGCTGGGGAAAGCAAGAGGAAATACCAAGTCATGCGAGAGGTATGAAATCAAACTCTCAGCTTAGAACCAAAATGGGCAGAAGTAAATCAAATGGGCTGAGCCCATCAAAGGGAAGGACTATGGGTTCATGTAACGTGGATGAATCTCCAGCACATTTTGCTGAGAGAAAATAGCAAGACTCCAAAGGCTACTTGTGATATGATTCCATCTACCTTACCTTCGGAAAAGGCAAAAACCACAAGGACAAAAACAAAAAACAAAAAACCCACAGATCAGTGATTACCAGGGGCTAGAGGTGAGGGGAGCGGTTGACTATGGAGGGGCACGGGGAAATAAGGGGGGTGATGGACCTTAATCTGTATCTTAATTCTGTTCATGGTTACAAGACTTGTCAAAACTCATAGAACTGTACACCAAAAGGAATACATTTGACTGAATGTAAATTACAGCCCAATTAAAAAACAAACAAACAAACAAACAAAAGTGGCTGATAAAAAGTGTCTATCAAAGAGGGTGCTAGTAATAATCATCTATGTGTGGGGACCCATCCTATCCTCAGGTCACCTTTGAAAGGGGACTTGTTGAATCTCTGACCAAGTAGGCTAAGTCAGCAGCATAAAATCCTCACCTCCCTCTCCCAACCTCAACATAACTTTCAAGCCAGCTTCATATGGATACATGTCTACTATACTGCAATGGGCTTGGGGTTGCTTAATGGACAACTTAGGGTCTTAAGCCTACCCTTCTCATCCTACCTCCCATTAGGGCCCTGTATGAGCCCTTCTTTCTAGATGAAGGGTCCTCTTAGTGTATTAAATACCTTATCCTATTACAACTCTCTCTCTATCATTTACCTCCCGCTTTCTTCAGCACACCTGTGCTGACTTCTCTCTGTCCATCAAAACCTTACTTCACCTTCAGACTCTGCATCAAAGTTCAAGGTGCCCACTCCTCAGTGAAATCCCCAAACTCTGCCCAAATCACGCAGCATTTATCACATTCTTATTGGGATCCCCTGTTCTCTATCCCAACAAAAACTTGTTCTCCCAATGAGATTAAAATTCTGTTCAAAGCTGAACCTTTTTCTTACTTTTCTTAATATCCCCCAGGCCCAAATGTAATGCTTTACCCTTAGCTAACACTCAGTTAATATTTAATGACTGAATAAAGGCCGATATAAACAAAGTTCCAGGGGAGTAGTTTACTCCAAAGTAAAGCAGGTCCAAAATATTCCCCAAGTACAAAGAAGACAGGAAAATATGCAATTATAAGTACATATCAGGAAACACTTCCAGTGACTTTGCCTTGAATTTAACCATTCCAAGATCATGGGTCATTTCTATTTTCCTATTAGTTTTCCCAAACGCATGTTACCAAAAATTCAGCATACCACTTCACATTCAAAATTATTTTTTTAAATGACATTTATTTCTCCTGATAAAATTGAAATGAAAATCTCTCCCTCCATTTCCTGATAATCTGATTCCAGTATGAAAGGTGATCAATGTGAGAGAGGTTAATTTTGAGATTTTAAGAGACGTATGGAGGAATCATTAAAAGCACAAACTCTGGGCTTCCCCGGTGGCGCAGTGGTTGAGAGTCTGCCTGCTGATGCAGGGGACACGGGCTCTTGCCCCAGTCCGGGAAGACCCCACATGCCACGGAGCGGCTGGGCCCGTGAGCCATGGCTGCTGAGCCTGCGCGTCCGGAGCCTGTGCTCCGCAATGGGAGAGGCCACAGCAGTGAGAGGCCCGAGTACCGCAAAAAAAAAAAAAAAAGCACAAACTCTGAAGCCAGCCTGCCTGGAGTTTAGTATCAGCTCTGAGACTTGCTAGCATGTACTTTGGGGCAACGTACTTGACCTCTTGTGCCACATTTTTTCCCTTGTCTCTAAAATGGAGTTAATAAATAGCACCTGCATCTTAGGGGTCTTTAATGATTAACTACACAAACACATGGATTAAATACACAAATGCGTATGGAATAGTTCTTAGAATATCACCTGGCACGTAGTAAGTACTGTTAAGAATAGATGTTATTAGTGGTAATTCCAATATCAATTTGCATCTGAATTTGGGTCTGAATCTGAAACCTAGAACCAGTCATTGGTACCAGTCAGAAGTCAGACTTCACAACCCAAGATTTCTAGTCTGAGCTCAGACAAGGTCCTGGTAAAGACCCTCAGATAAATTTTTAAACTTTTCACACTTTTTCTACCTTCTGCTTGGTTTTCCCTAGTAACATAAAGAATATGCGCAAGAAAATGGAAAGCAGAGTGTGCTTTGGAGAGTGTAGAAAGCAGATCATTGGGTGGTTTATAACCTATATTGTTATCTGGGGTGAAAGCTTCATCCTGTGCTTCACAGCCTTACCTGGTTAAACTCTGGGTCTCAGCCAATTTCCTGACGCATGCTGGGTGGCAAAGTAAAAGTCAACCCTCCCAGGAAAACAGAGACTGGGTGGGGTTCTGGAGGCGGGGATGGGGTGGGGAGTAGATACAAACTTTGGTATCTGGGCATCCCCTTGAAACAAAGGTATAGAGGAAATGAAAGCATGATTCCCATTTCCCTTACGTCTAGCCAGCCAGGTTTGGTTAAAACCTATCTTTCGCATTCTTAGCGTTCCTTATAGGTTTTTATATTTACCTTCTCATTGATGTCTGTAGCCTTCAAAACCACCTTTTCCATTATTAGTCTACAGGCCTCTTCGACAAATTTTTCTCCTGCTTTTGCATCTGTTGTGGGGCCATTCAGTATGACTCCATCCACGAAAACAGTGTTCTTCCTGCTGGGAACCATCTCTTGTGGATCGATATCTCCTGGAAGCACACAATCAAACCATGTTTGAGAGATAATCTAATTCGAGCACAGAACAAAACACAGGGGAAATGGCTCACCGTCCCACCTTCAAAGGGCATACCTTCTTTTAATACATTTGAGGCATTGAAGCTGACAGCTTCTTATGGTGCCCAATGGCATGACAGAGTTAAAGAAAGAAAGTTCCATTTTCCATTCCTGCAGCATCTTGTTTAGCATCAGGGAGCGTGGAGGAGCTCAAGCAACATAAATTCAACCCATTTTACTCACTCATACAAACATCTTTCAGACACATGTACAAAAAGATCTTTGTAAACATAAGCCCATGTCTAGTTCGTGGGCACACACTCTCTTGTAATTTAAGGATGACCATACCTTTCCTTTTCATAAGTCATTCCTAAAGAAGAAGAAGTAATGTCAACATGCCTTTTCTCTTAACTTTACGTTTTAAGCCTGTGATTAAATGCCCTTCTGCCTTGTCTATGAAACCCCTCGTTAAACCCACTCGGCCATTTCCTACTGAGAGAAGGAGAAAAGAATGTGAGCAGTGTCGCAATTCCTGTAAACCCGTATTTATAACACCTTTAAACTTTTCAAACTTGCAATTTAGGCAGAAGGATGGAGCAGGACATTTTCAGGACTGGACAGTTGCCAGTCAGTGACTAAAGGTTAAAAGTCAACATGGAAATCTATATCTGAGAATAAAGGTTACTGCCTACCCAAAATAGCCCTCCTCCAAAATAATTCTGGCAACTTAATCCAGATATTCAACCAATATCTGCCTCAAGCTCTGACTCGACTGTGTTCTCTTTTTCTGATCACTATCTCTTTCCTCCTTATAATGTATATGTTCACTGAGTTGTGGAAATTTACAGAAACAATTTTTAAAAGTATTTTTCAGCACCTCAGCTAGCACAGCACCTCACTTATTCTTTGTAAATACACCTTAGATATGCTGACGGTCTGTATTTCAAACATTTTTATACTTATTGAGGGTTCTAACTGTATTAACTGTTATTATACCCTGGAGCCCATCTTCTCCTCGCAGTTAAATGTTTGGTACAATTCCGTGGTTTCCTAAACCCTTTAATTCTATGACTGGCAAACTCAAATGGTGTCCACGAAGACAGATAAAAATGTCACCAGAAGATTCCCCAATTTGAGAAAGATAGAATCTGTAGCAAAGGATCGATCTTTTATCCTCACACCCAAGGGTAAACCATCCAGAGCTCCCACGATGAATTTCAGTTCCATCCTTCACTTTCACTTATCTTTCACTTGAAAAGATGTATTTGACTTGGTTTAGGACAAATGGTGAAGCCCTGGACTCGAGCTTTTGGATGGAAATGCTCTACACCTAAAGGCATTTTCCTCCCCCCAAATTTTAGGTCGTAAAAATAAATTGGAAAAGAGGGCAATTATTCAGGGAACCCTGGTTATGTAAGTGGGCAGTGCTATTATTAAGCACATGGAAAAAGTTCAATTTTTTTCTAACCTCATTAGTAGGATTTCAGGTTTTTATTGCCCAGAGAATAGCAACCACTCTGTAGGCCTCTCAGAGTTTCTCTCTCTCTCTCTCTCTCTCTCGCTCTCTCTAACACACACACAAATGTCAAACACCCACTTGAAACCAGAATAGCAGAGAAATTGAAATTAAAATTGTCTGTTTCTCCACAGCCATCAATTACAGAAATCGCCCATAATTCAAACAATTATATAGGAGAAAATACTACTTAAAAAAAACTAAATAGAATTGGGTATAAAGTATGCATCTTTTCTTGATAGATATGTTTTATTTCTATTACCAGAGGTGATCATGTCGCTCTTTCCCCACTACATTTGCCCAACTGGAAAAGACCCTCCGGAGATTGAACAGTCAGTCAAGCTGTGATCTTCTGGGGATGCACACCCAGGACCTCCCATCTAACTGCTAGAGTTGATAGCGGTAAATAATGAAATTGTTCAATGGGAGGAGTGTTCCATGAAGAATATACCCAGAATCTGTCTGCTCTTCATTCCCCACTCCCTTATCACCATCAAACGCTTGGGTTAGCCTTTCAACTAACCCCCGGCTGCCACCCTGCCCTATGTACCGTGTAGACAATTCTCAACATAGTAGCTCCTATGTGTCTTTGAAAAGATGGCACATCACATGATGACTCCTCTATTCAAACTATTCAATGACCCCTTATCTCATCAAATTAAAAGTCAAAGTCCTAATAATGACCTCTAAGGCTTTAAATGAACTCCTCCCCCATTATCTCTTGGAACTCAAACCTCATCTCTTATTCCTGCCCTCAAAGCTCACCATGTTTCACCCACCTTCTCCTCTTCACTCTTCCTCGACTCTTTTCTTAAACACCAGCTTCTCAGCGAGGTGTCCCCGACGACCCCATTTCACACTGCACCACTCCCCTCCCCCACCTTCTTTCTCTGCTTTATTTGACTCAAGAGCAGTGACATACAATTCTTATTAATTTACTTGTTTAAATATTGTCTCTGCAACAGAGGTTTTGCTCTATGGGAACATGAGCTTGTGTCTGTTCCACAGCACCCAGAATGTGCCTGGCAGTTTGTAGGAGTTCCATAAACATTTGTTGGCTATTAAATTTAAAAAGCCCGGGACCCTGGTTCCCTCCACCATTCAGTGATCATGTCCCTTCCTCTGAGGTGCCGTCGCAGGTTGCCAGCCCTAACCGAGGAGGAAACACCTTCGCTGGAATAGGGCAGACATGGAACTCCATTCATGGACTAGAGAAGGGGCAGCAGGGGCTGCAAGAAGGGTCAACAAGGCAAAACTGAGTTTGCAGTCTGGGTTATCAAAAGAAACAGTTGGTGAGAGGCTCTCACTTTCCTCCCTGAGCCGTTCTTTTTACCAAGGCCACTCCTACTCTCTCTTTTCCCTCCTTCCCTTTTTTGTAGTCATATGACTTCTGAAAGTCAGTCCATAACAAATCTCATTCCAGGAACCACAATTCCAAGCATGGAAGCCAGTCAATCCTGAAACACTCCAACTTCTAAATTTCCACCAATTCCTCAACTCCATACTTTCCAAACCCCTATCTACATAAGCTCAACTTCTGTTTTGTTTAAAGAGATGCCCAGCTCTGCCTTGCTGAACAAACAATAAATTCAGCTTCAAATATTGTTTCAGAGATTCAGTCATGGCCTCTTTCATTGACATAGGAGTAAATGAATTAATACAGACGAAGACCTAAAACAATGCCTGGTGTGTAGTGGCCACTCAATAAATGTTAGAAATATTAGCTAACTCAGTAAGTGTAAGTTAACAGTAGTAGGCAGTCAAGACTATTTATTTATTTCTTTTATTTTTTTTCGCGGTATGCGGGCCTCTCACTGACGCGGCCCCACCCCCACCCCCACCCCCACCCCCACCGCGGAGCACAGGCTCCAGACGCGCAGGCCCAGCGGCCATGGCTCACGGGCCTAGCTGCTCCGCAGCACGTGGGATCCTCCCGGACCGGGGCACGAACCCGCGCCCCCCGCATCGGCAGGCGGAATCCCAACCACTGCGCCACCAGGGAAGCCCAAGACTATTTATTAAATACATAAACAAACAGGAGTAAATTACATGTGACAGTAAGCAATGACAGTAGAAAGGGAGATCTCAGAGTAATCAGATGCCCAGGGTAATGAACTCTAAAGTGGCTGGTGAGTTATCCCCTGGAAGAATGGGAAGACGAAGGCTCAGTGGGAAGGGACTGTCCTTATGAAGAGAGTTGAACTTCTGGCAACAGCCAAGCAGTTCAGCCCACATGGGGTGGGCAGCTGTCCAGACTTCCCACCTTGTCACTTTCCACCTTGCACCGTGGTTATCTGTGTAGAGGTTTTATTTCTTGCACCAGATTGTAAACGCCTACAGAAGGGATCCATGTCTCAATTTTCTGGACATTCCAGAAAACCGTTCAGCCGTTGGCATTTGTAGGCACTCAGCAACTCTCTGAGGACTGGCTGAATGTTTTGTTATCCTGGAGGTCATCTTATCTAACCCTTTCATACAGTCCCCCAAATCCCCTCCCCAACCCAGTGGCTGATACAACAGGAGAGCTGAGTTCTAGTCTCTCAGGTTCTTTGATCCTGGAATAATACATCCTCTCTGTGCTTCAGTTTCCTCATCTATAAACTAGGAGATAACCCGAGGAAAGTGCTGGGCTGGCTGCACTCTCACTTACACTAACAGTACTGAAAGATACTAACATTGCAGGTGGGTTTAGGGACCACTGTTCTGGTTGACCTCTAAGATGCTTCCAGAATCTTAACATCTTCGTTTGCCTGGCTTCCTTCTTATCCTTTAATAATTATGTTTTTCATTTCAACAAACGTGTTATTCACCTACCATGTGCCACACAGCAGGTGGGGGCTAAAGACAGGAATTGGATCATCTCCTTGAGGATCTCAAAGTCTCTTTGGGGAGTTAGGTGCTGGAAATTTACAAGAATAAAAGACATGTGGGGTAGGCTCTGTTCTAAAAATTTTATAGATTTAGCAAATTTAGTTGTCACAAAATTTCCAGTTAGTTACTCAGTTTTATAGTTGAGGAAGCTGAGACACAGAGGGTTTAATTGGCTTGCCCAGGGTCACAGAGCTGGTAAGTAGTGAAACTGGGGTAAATAATATAATATATTGAAGTTCTACAAAGGAGCAATGAGATACTGCTCTATGGGCATCTACAGTTTGCAAGGCAGTGTTAGAGAGTTAGTAATGACAGCAAGATGAATTAGACTCGGTGCCTGTCCTCAGTAATTGAGAGCCTCAGAGTTTGAATAATGCAATAGAAGATAAAGGGTGTCAAGTGCCATGAGAAGGATACCAATAAAATGTTTTGAATGTAAGCAATGTAGACATTTAGGGTTAAGGCTTAGGGTTATAGGAGAAGTTGAGGTATCAGAGAAGGCTTCTGAATTGGAAGACCTGTCTTCTCTTTAAATATCTGCAGTAAGAAATAATAATAATAATTTTAAAACCTCATTACAAAGTTATACTTTTAAAACCTCATCTTAGAGTAGCAAGTCCATGAAAACAGCTGTGAGTGGTCACAAAACTTCTCCTACAGTGACTCAATATGCATTTGTGTCATTTCTTCAGGCTTTTACACTAGATGGGTAGACAAAGCAAGTCTAATTTCTCTTCCACGGGACTCTAATCCAAACACATGAAGACCTTTATCAACTCTCATCTAAATCTCTTATTTTGCCAGTTAAAACTGTTCCAGTTTCTTCCATGGATCTGATAGACCATGGTTGTTAGTCTGGGTCAGTTTATTTCTATCTTACAAAATGAGGCATACCCCAGGTGTGGTCTCACCAACTCAAAATACAGTGAATTGGTATTTCCCCTTCTCTGGTCTTCATGATTCCATTAGTAAGGCTTCTATTAGCATCCTAGTTGATTCCAAAGCTTAAGCTTTGAAACCAGGCAGATCCTGGCCCCAATTCTAACCATGTTGCTGTGATCTTACCCATATCACTTAACTTCCATGTGATCCAGATTTCTTATCTGGCCAACAGAGAAAATAGCCATGCCTATTGCACTGAGTCATTGGGAGGGTTGAATGTGGCCGTACGTGCAAGCTGCAGAGCCAACTGCCACGAGTAGAGTACAGGACACAGAGTATGGGGACCTTTACTGTGGCTAAGTCTACATGAACTCTTCCAGCACCCACATTACACTGCTGGCCCAGGTAAAGTTTAGAATCAATAGCCTTAGGTCTTTGTCAGAAGGTCTGCCAATAAGAGCCAAGCTTCCCATATGAGATTCTTCAATTGTTAAGAGCAAAACAGCACTAGGAAAATAACTCTTGCTTCCAAAGGATGGAAAGAGGAACAATGGATCAAAAGTGAATCCAGGCATCTGGTGGGGAGGCCAAGGAACTCTTCAGAAAACTTGTGCCAAAGACATTGGGGCCCCAGGGAGAGGGTCAGGATCTGGAGAGCCCAGTAGGCCAGTCCAAGATAGGAATGAAAAGCAAAACCTGGGAAAAGAGGATAGTATTAATTAATAAATTAATAAGGGCCTACCGTGTACCAAGCACCAGCCTGGTGCCTGGGAATACAGAAATTAAAAAACACAGAATCTCTGCTCTCAAGTTGCTAAAAGTCTTGAAAGACAATATCCAGGGGGCCAGGGAGAAGAAAAATAGAGCTGAACAAAAGTTGAAGAGACATTCTTCTGTTCTGGAGTTTTCCAAGTCAGGTGTCTCTTCTAAGCTCAAAAAAGTGCACACCTAATTTAGTCAATGTACCTGGTCCTGTAAGACTTATACATTGTTTGCATCCCTTTTGAATTTCACAACCATTTTAAGTCATTTTTGTTGTCTTAGAAACAACACGCCAATGCCAGGGTAACTACGAGCAGTCTACAAGGAAGAAGGTTATAGGAAATAAACAAATATTAAGAAATAACAATAATACAAAGCAGTGGCCACAGAAGCTCTGAAGGTGTGGGTAGTAGCAACAAGTACAGGGACTGAGTGTCTGAATCTAGCTCTGTGATTGGTAGAATCATAGACCTGACTTAGAGACCAAACCATGTCCACAGTACAGCCCCCAAATATGAAGTCACAGGAGAAAACGGCAAAACTATGCTCACAACTTTAGTCAGCTAGAGATGGGCACCCAAAGGCAAAAGAAAAGAAAAGAAAAAAAGAAAATTTAAATCACTCAGTCTCATTTTGGGGGTTAAACTCTCTTTAGTTGAAATATACAGTGAGTTAATACTTCTTTCATTTATACTTCCCAAAATATTTACTGAATACCTGCTATGCATAAGACACTGGGGTAGGCACTGTGGGAGACTCAAAGATGGATCAGACACACAGACAGTGACTTCAAAGTCCAATAAGGAAAATTAGACACGTTTATGAATACCTAGAATCCCATCCAGAAGATATAAAGCATGATACTTGAGGTCAGACAAAGCACACACTGAAATTCCAGAGGAGGGCTTCTGACTGTAAGAAGCAGAAAGTCCTCTTAGATGATATTTAAGATGGTCCTTCATTCAACCATTCAGCAAATACTTACTTAGTGCCTGTTATGTTCAGAACACTGTGTGAGGCACTGGAAGCCGAGCCATGAACAAGAAGACACAAATTTACATTTACTTGGGATGGATGGGAGAGATAGTTAATAAAAATGCAAACAGATAAATAATTAAAATAACTGCAGACTCTAATAAATGCTCTGAAGGAAATTACCTGAATGACTTGATAGGATGAAAATAAGGAGGTATTTCAGATCTGATCAGGGGAAAGTATTTCTGAAGAAGAAACATTTGGATTGAGATGCAAATGAGGAGAAGGTTCCAGATGTAAAAAGACATGAAAAGAGAATAGTCCAGAAAGAAGGAACAAAAAATGCAAATAATCTATAAATTGTCCTTCTAAAGGAATAGAAAGACATCAGTGTAGCCCAGTGTGAGGACGAGGGGAAGGAGGAATAGAGTGAGCTTTGGAAAGACAGACGGGGAGCAGGTTAGGTAAGGTGTTTTATTCTAAAAGCAATAGGTAGCCACTTAAAGATTTTAAACAAAGGAGTAACATGATCTGGTTTACATTTCTAACAGATTTCTCTGGTACCTTGTAGAGGATGGACTGTCTGAGTGCAGATGTGGAAACAGGGAGATTGCTTAGGAGGCTACTACAGAAGTCTGGGCAACAGAGAATGGTGGCTTTGATCCAGAAGACCTAGGAAAAGCATTGCAATCTGGGAAATTTTGGTGGTAAAGCCAAGAGGACTTGCTGATGAAGTGGGTACAGGGGGTCAAGAAAACAAAAGACTCTTAGATGACAGGGCCTTATGCTGATACAGGGACCACTGGAAAAGGGCAGTCGGGTCAATGTGTGGTAAGGTGGGGATGGAGAATCAAGATTTTTGACTGATTTGTAGAAATTGGTTATGATGGGGTAGAAACAAAGATTATGGCAAGGACATTCATAACCAAAAAGGAAACTGAACTAGGCAAAAAAATGTGTGTGTGTGTGTGTGTGTGTGTGTCTGTGTGTCTGTGTCCAGGAAACCTCAGTACTTCTGTTTGTCCAAGGGGCAGGGTCTGTAAATGGCAGAAGTGACTGACTGCTGAGAGGTGACATGGGCACCAATCTTGCAGGAACCTCACTGGAGACTGAGGAATGCGTATGTTACTTGGTAGGCAACAGGGAGCCATTGAGAACTTCTGATGGGATAAGAGGAGTGCTTTAGAAAGATGAAGTGGGTACCAGTGTCGAGTTTAGGTGGGAAATCAAGAGTTCAAGTTGGGGAGACATGATGGCAATAATCCAGGCCAGGGAGAGGGAGGACATGGACTGGATAATAGACAGGTTGGGGGGTTATATTTATTTTGACTTCTCGCCTACAATATTATTACTGCAAACCTGAAGGCAGGAATCCCGTGTCTTTCTAATGAGCCCTACAACTGTACATGGATAGTACAGTTTTCTATCCTCCAGTAAGTCTATGTTCTAAAATGATCTTTGGATGAAAGCTGACAGAATAAGATAGGAAAAGGTAATTTTGTGTATCCATACATCAGCTCCTCTCTTGCAAAGCATGGATGAACACAGAACATTTCGGAACATGTTCCCATTACCCTGGGTTTTATTTTATGAGACCCTGTTGTGTTAGCATCTGGGATGTCAGTCAAAGGACTCCAATTCTGTGGAAACACCAAGGCATGCCCTTTAACAAAAGAGCTGGGTCCATCAACACCATCCATTCTCTGAGAGGACAAGCTTCTTAGAAGGGAATCTCTAAGGAGCTCCTTAACATAGCTGTCAGTGCCCTACCAATGGCCAATAAGTGCATGGTCACCATATACCCTATTTATTTATTTTTAATTTCAAAAATGTTTTCCTTTCACTGGGCACCAGGCCAGAAATTGGGTAACCTTCTGATGTTTTCAGGAGAGTAGGATTCCCCGAGACACCTACTCCTATGGCTTGAGTAAACATTACTTGACGGGATCTACATGCTGGTATTATAAGTCTTAGCTTGTCATATTGATGGCCAGCCCGTGAAACCACCCCCAGCCATCATCCCCCCTCTACACCTTATGAACTGATGGGACGTGAATACAGCCAGGCTCTATGAGAAAACTGGACTGGCATACACATATAGTGAATTCCAGCCCAGGCTGGAGAACGTGGCTATGCATGGTGTCCTTTCATCTCGCTTATCAGCACCGTGCTCCCCAGAAGCTGCTCTCACCATGTCTGCCCCCTCCTTCACTGGCCACTGCCCCCCAGTGTCACCATTTCTGCTGGCACTTCCCCCTCTGCCATCTTGGCTCTGTACCCTCTCTGACTCTTCATCTAGTTTCTTGCCTACATATAGGCAAGAAACATTACATTTGACTTGTTGCTTTATCAGTGACTCCTGTGTTTTCTGAGATTTGAGGATGAGTAGGGAGAACGTCCATTTTGAGTTTGCTTGTTTGCTTGGGGAATTTTTGGCCTAATCGGCATCCCAATTGGAACCACTCTTCCCCCCAAGACACAGTCTGGGCAGCACTGTCAGTTAAGGTTTTCCCCTTTCATGCTATCTCCAAGTCTCAAGTATTCCAGATCTCCAGAGTTGCCTTGGCTCCTGTCTTTTCCAAGGCCTCATTATTTAGCTCTCTCTCCAATTCTGTGAGTTCTCCCAAATCCTTCCAGTCAACTCCCCCTTCTAGTGAGCAAGAGTCTTTCTGTGTTCTGTGAAAACAGAGAACCATAACTAATATTCTGAAAAACTTGACTTCTGTAGAAATTCCCAACTAAGGAAAGTTAAAGACAACTACACACAGCTTAATAAGTATATTCTCTGTACCTTCAGAGTTTCCCACCTATTTTAATTGTTCTGCAAAACTTAGAGGTCATCCAGTTCCTGTCAAAAAATAAATATTGCATTTTTTCTCTTTTTTAAAATATTCCACTTATGTACAAGTCAGGATGTTTGTGGCCAGTGGGTAGAGGCACTGTCTTAGCAAAAAAGAGTCTAGACAGCCCTGCCAAAAAGAAATACAATTCCAGCCACCTGTGTGATTTTACCTTTTCTAGCAGCTCTTCTAGTAGTAGTATGGCAGAAAGGGAACAAAAATATACTTGCATTTAGAAAATAACAATAGCTAACATTTATTGGATACTTGCAATGGATCAGGTACTGAGCTAGGTAGCTTATATGTGTTACTTCATTTAATTCTCATAATAATTATCTTCATTAACTCAATTTTACAGGTAGGAAAACTGAGGCCAGAGAGATGAAGAGAATTATAAGTGACAGAGCCAGAATTCAAAGCCAGGCAGCCTGAGTTCGGATATCATGTTCGTAATGACTATATTCTACCTTTTTCCAAAAAAAGGTGAATAAAGAGATATTGTTTCTCATGTCTTATCAACCACTCTAAACTATTTGGACACATATTTTATACTCCTAAAGCAATAAGCAATTATCTGGGAACTATGTGTTAA
Organism: Stenella coeruleoalba; assembly: GCF_951394435.1. Lineage (NCBI taxonomy): Eukaryota > Metazoa > Chordata > Mammalia > Artiodactyla > Delphinidae > Stenella > Stenella coeruleoalba. The sequence continues at coordinate 51,473,570 of NC_137156.1, forward strand.
ATTGCAATGTGCTGCAATGTAATATATAGTTTTAAAACCAATTTGCTCAAGTGTTGACTGCAGGATTTTAAATGATTCCACTTAACCTGCAATTTAAGTGAAAATTTAAATACATGCTATAAATGGGTACCTCATTTACATTATCCATTGATTAACTCTGATGTAATGCTCATTTGTGCCCGGGGTACTGCCTCCTAGCCTAGGCTTTTGGAAGGTCATCTTCTAGGTCAGTAGTGGGCAATTACTCTCAGCTCAGTATTTCAACACCCATGCTATGACATTCACACGTGGCCACCCTCAAATGCAGAGAACATCACTTACCAAAACCTCTTTATGGAGTGCATTACATGAGACTGGAAAGAATATACTGAGAAGCTGCTTGGGATGGCAATAAGGCCTCTCCAAGAAGCATCTTTAAGTGAAAATAGATGGTCTAAACTGCCTTCTTACTTGCAGGGCAAATGCATTGCTAAATGGGGTATGCAAATTTGGGTTCGGAGATGAATTGCTCAGTAGAGAAGAGGGTGAGGCAACTACCAGCATCTTTCTCCTCATCCTTTATGCTACACAGACTCAGCCTCACCTCCATATAAAATCAGAGCAAATATTCCAAAATTTTAACCTACCTGGGAGCCAACACAGTCACATAAACTGCATTATAGGTGGTGCCCCTGAAATGGCAAACGTGGCACCTCTGGGGGATGCCCACACATCTCATTGCTACTCTTATGTTGATAAGTGAGGCACTCACAGAACACTGCATAAAAGACCATAAAGGCATTGGTCTGGGCTAGTCTACAGCTGAGACCCAATGAGGCATGAGTTTAGAGCCATCTAGAATATGTGCCAAGGTGGGGTTTTGGCCAATTTTGTGTAGGATCATGGGATCTTAGAGCTTGAAAAGCACTTACAGGTAATTTGGGAAATGTCCTCATTTTGAATTTGAGAGAACTGTGATTCAGTGGCACACAGACTGTTTGATGTTTACGTATCCCCTTCTGTAAGTCTATTGGATCCTCTAAGGGCTGTCCACACTATACCTCTCAGAAGTATTTAGAACCTATTTCACATAATAATAGCTACTATTTATTCAGCCCTTCTATGTGCCAGGTTTTGATAAGTCCTTTACAAACAGTAGCACCTTTATCTTACACAACAACCCTGTGAAGATACAAACAACTAAAACCCACTCTGGTTAAGTTAAGCAGAAAAATAATTTATTGGGAGGGTGTGTAAGTTATCTATAGTTGTGTAACAAATGACCCCAAAACTTAGTGGATTAAGTCAACAAGGATGTATTATTTCCTGGGATCCTGTGGCTTGGCTAGGTCTGGGTAGTTTTTCTGGTCTTCCCTGTGCTAACTCACACACCTGCAGCAACTTGTATGTTGGCTTGGAGCCGAGTTCACAGCTGGGAAGACTGAGATAGCTGGACCTCTCTCTCCTTGTGGGCTTTCATTATCCAAGAGATTTGTTGGGTCTTCCTCAGAAGGTGATGGCAGGTCTGAAAACAGTGAAGGAAAAAGCTGACAAGCTTCTTGAGATCTCAGATTGGATGTCACACAACTTTTTTTTTCTTTTGTTACTTTTGACACACTCTGTTGGTGAAAGCAAGTCACGAGGAAAATTGTACTCAAAGGTACAGGAAAAAGCTCACCTCTTGGTGACAGAAGGCAACATCACATTGCCAAGTGTATGCATTCTAGGAAGAAAGGAATTTGAAGCCATCTTTGCAATCCATCAGAGCCTACCCCCCGACCACAAATTATTCACATTCCTCCCATCTACAAAATACGCTCATTTCCATCCCAGGACCAACCCAAATCTTATCTCATTATAGAAACAGACTTCAATTCTGGGATCTCATGAGTTGTATCAAGTCTACAGACAGACAAGGCTGTTAAATTGCAGCTGCTCTTGATCCAGGGACCCATAAACGAAAACACAAGTTATCAGACACCACACACAAACAGTGAGAAGAACAGGATAACTGCCACAGACACACCCAGGAAAGAATGAAAGGCCCAGGTCCAGGCACTGACCCATAGCAGTTCTGAAATCTAGCAAGGCGTATATTGCATAGATTGAATGTGGTCTGATTCTGCCCTCTGGGATGGTTTCCTAACCCATTATTCTTTGTGACTCTTGGCTCTGCAATCTGGCAGAAGCGAAGAAACATCCCAGCCTCTGTGATATTCTTTGAGGTCGCATACAATGATGGGTAGTCGCAGACATGCAGCAGTGAGCTTGGCCTCACTCTCTTCTTCTCTCATCTGGACGCTTGGTTCTGGTTCTCCCGAGATGGCAACTACACAGAGAAACAACTTTCTTCCTCCAGCTCCTTTGACAGTCACACTTTGGCAACTGTGTATGCCAGCATTCACGGATTCCCACACAAACTCTAACCTGTCCATTCTTGACGGTGCTTCAGGAAGGCTGGTTAGTGACTTTTCTGTGACTTCCAACTTGCCCTTGTGGAATTTTCCTTTCACGGCTCCTCCTACATTTGTGTAAGGTTTAATTCCAATAATAAAGTCCTTATTCCACAATGCGTCTTACATACAACCTGTTACTGCATTTAATCTTCATCACAGCTGTACAAGTTATAGACATCCCCATTTTACAGACAAGGACACTGAGGCTCAGAGAAGTTAGGACACTTTCCCATGATTTCACAGCTAAAATATGTCAGAGCTCAGATTTTACCTCAGATTTATCTGATTCCCAAGCCTATACACGTAATTCCTATTCTCCATCTACTGGGAGAAAAGGGATGGGAACAGTGGTGTGCTGCTAAAATTGTTTCTGAAGAAAAATAGATCCTGATAGATCTATTTCAATGTTATGGTATTCCCATCAAGCTAATTTCAAGGTACCAATAGTTTACAAACTGGCTTACAACATTTCTGAATATCTGACACTCATGAGCTGGTATGAAGTGGCTTCTGCCCACCACGGTATAGGGATCTAGGAAAACAAAAAAGGTCTTCAATAAGGAAATGTAATCATAGTTAACAAAAGTTGGGTAAGGTGGTTCTTTGGGTGTCTCATTCATGTGCAAGCTACCTGATTTCCAAGTGCTAGCACTTTCATCTCTTTGCCTGTGGCCTTTCTAATCTGCCCACTTACATAGCAAATCAGAAGCTCTGAAAAATTAATACCCATATCAGCATCCCTCAATCAACAAGCCATAAAAATTAATGTGTAAACATCCAGCTCTCTTGTCCTTCATATGGGATAACTCTGAGAGGTGTATTCTTCACTAACACTCCTAGTTACCCAGTGGAAGTAAGCTGTAGTTAACCTCAGTGATAACTTGCTTTATAAGGTATTCTCTGTTGGCCTCCCTGGGACCACCTTCCAAAGGTACTACTTATGCTCCAATCCTTGACTGCTTCTGGAAAATCCAAATCAAAACAAATGACTACTGTTTTTTGAATGCCTGCGGACCAGACAAACACTGTACTAGGTACTTATGTTACATGTCTTTATAGGAATCTTCATAGCACCTTATGAGGCAAGTGTTACACCCAATTCTACAAATATGAAAATGTGGATCCAAGAGTTTAATTAACTTTATGCAGGTCACATAGCTGGCAGGGCAAAGAGCAGAGCTGATATTTAAACTATGATTGATTGCAATGTCTCTTTTCTTTCCACTAAACCATGCAGCCACTGTTGCCAGGGAGGTTGGACTAACGCAGGTGAAACAATAAAAGAACAATTAACTGCTAAGCTGACATATTGTATTGAACACTTCTGGGAAAAAGTGTCATCATATGTATGTTCCACAATTACTTTCTAAAATTCTCCTTTGTTGTGCCATCAACTTGAAAAATAAGGCCATGGACAAATATTAGGAAATTCAATTTTTCATAGATTTTCTTTCTCCTCTATCACTGCTTCATACAAATTAGGTACTGAAATAAAACTGAGCGGATAGCATAGCAGAATATACCATAAGGAAAATGCATATGAGGAAAATATGTTCCATGGATGTATTTTTTGGCCCACATAGCATCTGAAAGAACAGATATGTCATAAAATACCAACTAAGTCTCTATTGATTTTGTAAGTCGATACAAAGTATTAGAAGATCAAACAACACAGCATCCAGAGTGCTGAATTGGGAATAGGCTTATTGGCTAGGAAACTTAAACAAAGGGAAGATTCAGCAATACATTTAAGAGGCAAAAAATTGAGTGTGGGAATTTAAGATTTGTCAATGCTACAGCTAAATCACCAAAACAGATTTTAATATTTAACAACGGCTTGCAGACCTCAAGTAATTTAGATAGTTGCTCTACAATATTTCCCACTAAGAAGCTCCTGGATGCTGAAATTCTTAGCACTGCACCAAGACATGGCAGATGCTGGTGGAAAGAAATATAAATCCAACTCTGATTTACTCAGTATTTTGCAGAGTTGATTTCTTACATTTAATTATCTGCTGGACAATATGCACAGAAAGAACACTCTGGAATTTGGAATGGGGTAGGGGTTCTTGCCCCAAGTCTGGCTCTATATAGTTCTGTGGCTGCCAAGTAGTACTTTAACCTCTCTGGTTAAATGATGCTCTCAGTTAAATGGTGCTCTACAAGATGACTTGCCACCCTAACAGTCAGTGATTCTATGGCTAAAGCCCTTTTTTCAATTAAATTCCTATTCATGTAATTAACATAAATCACATTCCAGCATTTCTAAAAGCAATCCTCATCAATGCTCTGCAGAACTGTGAATTCCTATAATGTTTCAGGACCTCCAAGGTAGTGGCTCAGGGGAGGAACTGATGGAGATGATGAGCAGGTGAGCCTGTTTTATCTCAAAAGCCTCTCTATACTGTTTTGCTTAAATAGAGTTCATAGGCATGAATGAATGAAGGAACACTTTGGCTTCAAATTACAATATGACTGATTGACTTTTGGCAGCCATTACTTTCCCTTCTTTAAAAAGTGGAGAACTTATCTACTAAGCCTCTTGCCATGGGACACTTCATCAGCAGACCTGAGACCCAGCTTTACACACATCTGTCTTTGGCAACTGCACTCCCCCAAGACAGTGCCAGTGTCAAGGGCAGTCACTAAAGCAGCCAATTTCATTTGTTTCAAGGCTATTTGTAGCACGATTACATGTATGACCCTCAGGTATACTGAGAAAATATTAGTACTGACATACCTCGGAGATATTGCTGGTTCAGTTCCAAACAACCACAATGAAGCGAATATCAAATAAAGCGAGTCATGTGAATTTTTTGGTTTCCCAGTGTGTATAAAAGTCGTGTTTACCCTATACTCTAAACAAAGGGAGGATTTAGCAATATATTTGAGGCAACAAATGAATTGTGAAAATTTAAGATTTGTCAGTGCTACAGCTACAGTTAAGTGTGAATTAGCATTACCTCTAAAACAAACAAACAAAAACCCACTTAACTAAAAATACCTTGTTGCTAAAAAATGCTACCCATCACCTGAGCCTTCAGTGAGTCCTAATCTTTTCGCTGGTGGAGGGTCTTGCCTGGTTGTTGATGCTGCTGACTGATCAGGGCGGTGGCTGCTGAAGGTTGGGGAGGCTGCGGCAGTTTCTTAAAACAAGACAGCAGTGAAGTCTGCCACATCAATTGACTCTTCCTTTCATGAATGATTTCTCTACAGCATGCAGTGCTGTTTGATAGCATTTGACCCACAGTAGAACTTCTTTCAAAACTGGAGTCAAACCTCTCAAACCCTCAACTAAAGTTATTCTAAATCCTTTGTTGTCATTTCAGCAAGCTTCAAAGCATCTTCACCAGGAGTAGATTCCATCTCAAGAAACCAATTTCTTTGCTCAACCATAGGAAGCAACTCCTCACCTGTTTAAGTTTTATCATGAGATGCAATAATTCAGTTCCATCTTCAGGCTCCACTTCTAATTCTAGTTCTCTTGCTGTTTCCACCACATTTGCAGTGACTTCCTCCACTGAAGTCTTGAACCCCTAAAAGTCACCCATGAGGGTGGGAATCAACTTCTTTCAAACTCCTGTTAATGCTGATATTTTGACCTCTTCCCATGAATCATGAATGTTCTTCATGGAATCTAGAATGGTGAATCCTTTCCAGAAGGTTTTTAATTGACTTTGCCCAGATCCATCAGAGGAATTCCTATCTATAGCCTTACTAAATGTATTTCTTAAGTAATAAGACTTGAAAGTTGAAATGACTCCTTGATCCATGGGCTGCAGAATGGATGTCGTGTTAGCAGGCCTGAAAACATCATTAATCTCTTTGTACATCTCCATCAGAGCTCTTGGGTAACTGGGTGGCTTGTCAATGAGCCGTAATATTTTGAAAGGAATCTTTTTTTCTGAGCAATAGGTCTCAATCATGGGCTTAAAACATTCAGTAAACCATGTTGCCAACAGATGTGCTGCATCCAGGCTTTCCTGTTCCATTCATAGAGCACAGGCAGGGTAGATTCAGCATAATTCCTAAGGGCCCTTTTTCAAAATGGTAAATTTCAAACTGGTAAACGAGCATTGGTTTCAATGTAAAGTCACCAGCTGCATTAGCCCCAAACAAGAGAGTCAGCCTGTCCTTTGAAGCTCAGAAGTCAGGCATTGACTTTTCGTCTCTAGCAATAAAAGTCCTTCCAATAGAAGACTGCTTCATCTACATTGAAAATCTGTTATTTAGTGTAGCCACTTTTATTAATTATCTTATCTAGACTTTCAGGAGAACTTGCTGCAGCTTCTACATCAGTACTTGCTGCTTCACTTTGCACTTTGATGTTATGGAGACACTTCTTTCCTTAAACCTCATGAACCAACCTCTGCTAGCTTCAAACTTTCCTTCTGCAGCTTCCTTACCTCTCTCAGCCTTCCTAGAATTCAGGAGAGTTAGGTCCTGGCTCTGGATGTGGCTTTGGCTTAAGGGAATGTTGTGTCTGGCTTGATCTCTATCCAGTCCACTAACACTTTCTCCATATGAGCAAGAAGGCTGTTTCTCTTTCTTGTCATCCATGTGTTGACTGAGTAGCACTTTTAATTTCCTTCAAGAACTTTTCCTTTGCATTCAGAACTTGGCTAACTGTTTGGCACAAGAGGCCTAGCTTTTAGTCTGTCTAGGCTTTTCACATGCCTTCTTAAGCTTAATCATTTCTATCTTTTGATTTAAAGTGAAAGACGTAGGGGGAGACCTTCAAGATGGTGGAAGAGTAAGACCTGGAGATCAACTTCCTTCCCACAAATACATCAGAAATACATCTACATGTGGAACAACTCCTACAGAACACCTACTGAATGCTGGCAGAAGATCTCAGACTTCCCAAAAGGCAAGAAACCCCCCACGTACCTGGGTAGGACAAAAGAAAAAACAGAGACAAAGGAATAGGGATGGGACCTGCACAACTGGGAGGGAGCTGTGAAGGAGGAAAGGTTTCCACACACTAAGAAGCCCCTTCACTGACGGAGACAGTGCGTGGGGGACAGGAAGCTTCGGAGCCATGGAGGACAGCACAGCAACAGGGGTGCAGAGGGCAAAGCAGAGAGATTCCCTCACAGAGAATCAGTGCCTACCAGCACTCACCAGCCTGAGAAGCTTGTCTGCTCACATGCCAGGGCGGGTGGGGGCTGGGAGCTGAGGCTTGGGCCTTGGAGGTCAGATCCCAGGGAGAGGACTCGGGTTGGCGGCGTGAACACAGCCTGAAGGGGGCTAGTGCGCCACAGCTAGTGGGGAGGAGGTCCGGGAAAAAGTCTGGAACTGCCTAAGAGGGAAGAGACCATTGTTTTGGAGTGCACGAGGAGAGCGGATTCAGAGCACTGCCTAAACGAGCTCCAGAGACGGGCGCGAGCCGCGGCTATCAGTGCGGACACCAGAGACGGGTATTAAATGCTAAGGCTGCTGCTGCAGCCACCAAGAAGCCCTTGTGCAAGCACAGGTCACTATCCACACATCCCCTCCCGGGAAACTGCAGCCCACCACTGCCAGGGTCCTGTGATCCAGGGACAACTTCCCCTGGAGAGCACATGGCACACCTCAGGCTGTTGCTATGACACGCCGGCCTCTGCAGCCACAGAGGACCTACAAAATACGGCTTGCCCCGTATTCCGTACCTCTCCCTCCCCCGGGCCTGAGTGAGCCAGAGCCCACTTTCCAGCTGCTACTTTAACCGCGTCAAGTCTGAGCAAAGAACAGACACCCTCAGGTGACCTACACACAGAGGCGGGGCCAAATCCAAAGCTGAAGCCCAGGACTTGTGCTAACAAAGAAGAGAAAGGGAAATCTCTCCCAGCAGCCTCAGGAGCAGTGGATTAAATGTCCACAATCAACTTGATGTACCCTGCATCTGTGGAATACCTGAGTAGACAATGAATCACCCCAAAATTGAGACGGTAGACTTTGGGAGCAACAATATATATATTTTTCCTTTTTCTCTTTTTATGAGTGTGTATGTGTATGCTTCTTTGTGTGATTTTGTCTGTATAGCTTCGCTTTTACCATTTGTCCTAAGTTTCTGTCTGTCCCTTTTTTTGCTTTTGTTTTTTTATTGTTTTTTTGTTTCTTGTTTTTAGTATAGCTTTAGTGCTTGTTATCATTGGTGGATTTGTTTCTTGGTTTGGTTGCTCTCTTCTTTCTATCTTTTTTTATTACTTTAAAATTTTTTATTTAAAAAAATTATTTTTATTTTTTTATTTCAAGAACTTCATTTTATTTTATTTTTCTCTTTCTTTCTTTCTTTTTTCTCCCTTTTCTTCTGAGCCGTGCTTGGTGCTCTGGGCGGGTGTCAGACCTGTGCCTCTGAGGTGTGAGAGCTGACTTCAGGACATTGGTCCACCAGAGACCTTCTGGCTCCATGTAATACCAAAGAGCAAAAGCTCTCCCAAAGATCTCCATCTCAACGCTAAGACCCAGCTCCACTGAACAACCAGCAAGCTACACTGCAGGACACCCTATGCAAAACAACTAGTAAGACAGGAACACAACCCCAACCATTAGCAGAAAGGCTGCCTAAAATCATAATAAGGTCACAGCCACCCCAAAACACACCAAGGGATGCAGTCCTGCACACCAGAAAGACAAGATCCAGCCTCATCCACCAGAACACAGGCACTAGTCCCCTCCACCAGGAAGCCTACACAACCCACTGAACCAACCTCAGCCACTGGCGGCAGACACCAAAAACAAAGGGAACTACGAACTTGCAGCCTGCAAAAAGAAGACCCCAAACACAGTAAGTTAAGCAAAATGAGAAGACAGAGAAACACACAGCAGATGAAGGAGCAAGGTTAAAACGCACTAGACCAAACAAATGAAGAGGAAACAGGCAGTCTACCTGAAAAAGAATTCACAGTAATGATAGTAAGAATGATCCAACACCATGGAAAAAGAATGGACAAAATAAAACAAGTGTTTAACAAAGACCTAGAAGAACTAAAGAGCAAACAAACAATGATGAGCAACACAATAAATGAAATTAAAATATACTCTAGAAGGAATCAAGAGCAGAATAACTGAGGCAGAAGAACAGATAAGTGACCTGGAATATAAAATAGTGGAAATAACTACTGCAGAGCAGAATAAAGAAAAAAGAATGAAAAGATTTGAGCACAGTCTCAGAGACCTCTGGGACAACATTAAACACACCAACGTTCGAATTATAGGGGTCCCAGAAGGAAAAGAGAAAAAGAAAGGGACTGAGAAAACTTTTGAAGAGATTATAGTCGAAAATTTCCCTAACATGGGAAAGGAAATAGCCACCTAAGTCCAGGAAGTGCAGAGAGTCCCATACAGGATAAACCCCAAGAGAAACATGCCGAGACACATAGCAATCAAATTGGCAAAAATTAAAGATTGAAAGCAGCAAGGGAAAAACAACAAATAACATACAAGGGAACTCCCGTAAGGTTAACAGCTGATTTCTCAGCAGAAGCTCTACAAGCCAGAAGGGAGTGGCATGATATACTTCAAGTGATGAAAGGGAAGAACCTACAACCAAGATTACTCTACCCAGCAAGGATCTCATTCAGATTTGATGGAGAAATCAAAAGCTTTACAGACAAGTAAAAGCTAAGAGAATTCAGCGCCACCAAACCAGCTTTACAACAAATGCTAAAGGAAATTCTCTAAGTGGGAAATACAAGAGAAGAAAAGGACCTACAAAAACAAACCCAAAACAATTAAGAAAATGGTAATAGGAACATATATATCGATAATTACATTAAATGTGAATGGATTAAATGCTCCAACTAAAAGACACAGGCTGGCTGAATGGATACAAAAACAAGACCCATACATATGCCGTCTACAAGAGACCTACTTCAGACCTAGGTCCACATACAGACTGAAAGTGAGGGGATGGAAAAAGATACTCCATGCAAATGGAAATCAAAAGAAGCTGGAGTAGCAATACTCATATCAGATAAGATAAACTTTAAAATAAAGAATGTTACAAGAGACAAGGAAGGACACTACATAATGATCAAGGGATCAATCCAGAAGAAGATATAACAATTGTAAATATATATGCACCCAACATAGGAGCACATCAACACATAATGTAACTGCTACAGGAATAAAAGAGGAAATCGACAGTAACACAATAACAGTGGGGGACATTAACACCTCACTTACACCAATGGACAGATCATCCAAACAGAAAATCAATAAGGAAACACAAGCTTTAAATGACACTGTAGACCAGGTAGATTTAATTCATATTTATAGGACATTCCATCCCAAAACAGCAGATTACACTTTTTTCTCAAGTGCACACGGAACATTCTCCAGGATAGATCACATCTTGGGTCACAAACCAAGCCTCATAAATTTAGGAAAATTAAAATCATATCAAGCATCTTTTCTGACCACAATGCTGTGAGATTACAAATCAATGACAGGGAAAAAAACATAAAAAACACAAACACATGGAGGCTAAACAATACATTACTAAATAACCGAGAGATGACTGAAGAAATCAGAGAGGAAATTAAAAAATACCTACAAACAAATAACAATGAAAACACGACTATCCAAAACCTATAGGATGCAGCAAAAACAGTTCTAAGAGGGAAGTTTATAGCTATACAAGCCTACTTCAAGAAACAAGAAAAATCTCAAATAAACAATCTAACATTACACCTAAAAGAACTAGAGAAAGAAGAACAAACAAAACCCAAAGTTACCAGAAGGAAAGAAATCATACAGATCAGAGAAGAAATAAATGAATTAGAAATAAGGAAAACAATAGCATAGATCAATAAAACTAAAATCTGCTTTTTCCAGAAGATAAACAAAACTGATAAACCATTAGCCAGACTCATCAAGAAAAAGAGGGAGAGGACTCAAATCAATAAAATTAGAAATAAAAAAGGAGAAGTTACAATAGACACCACAGAAACACAAAGCATCCTAAGAGACTACTGCAAGCAACTCTATGCCAATAAAATGGACAACCTGGAAGAAAAGGACAAATTCTTAGAAAGGTATATGCTTCCAAGACTGAACCAGGAAGAAATAGAAAATAAGAACAGACCAATCACAAGTAACGAAATTGAAACTGTGATTAAAAATCTTCCAACAAACAAAAGCCTAGGACCAGATGGCTTCACAGGTGAATTCTATCAAACATTTAGAGAAGGGCTAACATTCATCCTTTTCAAACTCTTCCAAAAAATTGCAGAGGAAGGAAATCTCCCAAACTTATTCTATGAGGCCACTATCATCCTGATACCAAAACCAGACAAAGATACTACAAAAAAAGAAAATTACAGACCAATATCACTAATGAATATACATGCAAAAATCCTCAACAAGATACTAGCAAACAGAATCCAACAACACATTAAAAGGATCATACACCATGATCAAGTGGGATTTATCCCAGGGATGCAAGAATTCAATATATGCGAATCAATCAATGTGATACACCATGTTAACAAATTGAAGAATAAAAACCATATGATCATCTCAATAGCTGCAGAAAAAGTTTTTTAAAAAATTCAACACCGATTTATGATAAAAACTCTGTAGAAAGTGGGCATAGAGGGAACCTACCTCAACATAATAAAGGCCATATATAACAAACCCACAGCAGACACCATTCTCAATGGTGAAAAACTGAAAGCATTTCCTCTAAGATCAGTAACAAGACAAGGATATCCACTCTCTCCACTATTATTCCACACTTTTGGAAGTACTAGCCACAGCAATCAGAGAAGAAAAAGAAATACAAATTGGAAAAGAAGAAGTCAAGCTGTCACTGTTTCCAGATGACATGCTACTATACAGATAGAGTCCTAAAGATGCTACAGAAAACTACTAGAGCTAATCAATGAATTTGGTTAAGTAGCAGGATACAAAATTAATGCACAGAAATCTCTTGCATTCCTATACAGTAATGATGAAAAATCTTAAAGAGAAATTAAGGAAACACACCCATTTACCATTGCACCAAAAAGGTTAAAATACCTAGGAATAAACTTACCTAAGGAGACAAAAGACCTGTATGCAGAAAACTATGACACTGATGAAAGAATTTAAAAATGATACAAACAGATGGAAAGACATACCATGTTCTTGGATCAGAAGCATCAACATTGTGAAAATGACTATACTACCCAAAGCAATCTACAGATTCAATGCAATCCCTATCAAACTACAAGTGGCATTTTTCACAAAATTAGAACAAAAAATTTCACAATTTGTATGGAAACACAAAAGACCCCGAATAGACAAAGCAATCTTGAGAAAGAAAAATGGAGCTGGAGGAATCAGGCTCCCAGACTTCAGGCTATACTACAAACCTGCAGTAATCAAGACAGTATGGTACTGGCACAAAAACAGAAATATAGATCAATGGACCAGGATAGAAAGCCCAGAGATAAACCCATGCACCTATGGTCAACTAATCTATGACAAAGGAGGTAAGGATATACAATGGAGAAAAGACAGTCTCTTCAGTAAGTGACGCTGGGGAAACCGGACAGCTACATGTAAAAGAATGAAATTAGAACACTCCCTAACACCCTACACAAAAATAAACTCAAAATGGATTAAAGACCTAAATATAAGGCCAGACACTATAAAACTCTTAGAGGAAAACATAGGCAGAACACTCTATGACATAAATCACAGCAAGATCCTTTTTGACCTACCTCCTAGACAAATAGAAACAAAAACAAAAATAAACAAATGGGACTTAATGAAACTTTAAAGCTTTTGCACAGCAAAGGTAACCATAAACAAGATGAAAAGAAAACCCTCAGAATGGGAGAAAATATTTGCAAATGAAGCAACTGACAAAGGATTAATCTACAAAATTTACAAGCAGCTCATGCAGCACAATATCAAAAAAAACAAACAACCCAATCCAAAAATGGGCAGAAGACCTAAATAGACATTTCTCCAAAGAAGATATACAGATTGCCAACAAACACATGAAAGAATGCTCAACATCATTAATCATCAGAGAAATGTAAATCAAAACTACAGTGAGATATCATCTCACACTGGTCAGAATGGCCATCATCAAAAAATCTACAAACAATAAATGCTGGAGAGGGTGTGGAGAAAAGGGAACCCTCTTGCACTGTTGGTGGGAATGTAAATTGATACAGCCACTATGGAGAACAGTATGGAAGTTCCTTAAAAAACTACAAATAGAACTACCATATGACCCAGCAATCCCACTGCTGGGCATATACCCTGAGAAAACCATAACTCAAAAGGAGTCATGTACCACAATGTTCACTGCACCTCTATTTGCAATAGGCAGGATATGGAAGCAACCTAAGTGTCCATCGATAGATGAATGGATAAAGAAGATGTGGCACATATACAATGGAATATTCCTCAGCCATAAAAAGAAACGAAATTGAGTTATTTGTTGTGAGATGAATGGACCTAGAGTGTGTCATACAGAGTGAAGTAAGTCAGAAAGAGAAAAACAAATACTCTATGCTAACCCATATATGTGGAATCTAAAAAAAAGGGGGGGGGGAGGTCATGAAGAACCTAGGGGCAAGACGGGAATAAAGATGCAGACCTACTAGAGAATGGACTTGAGCATACGGGGAGGGGGAAGGGTAGACTGGTACAAAGTGAGAGAGTGGCATGGACATATATACACTACCAAACATAAAATAGATAGCTGTTGGGAAGCAGCCGCATAGCACAGGGAGATCAGCTTGTTGCTTTGTGACTACCTAGAGGGGTGCCATAGCGAGGGTGGGAGGGAGACGCAAGAGGGAGTGGATATGGGGATATATGTATATGTATAGCTGATTCGCTTTGTTATAAAGCAGAAACTGACACACCATTGTAAAGGAATTATACTCCAATAAAAATGTTAAAAAACATAAAATAAAGTGATAGACTTGGGACTCTTCCTTTTACTTGAACACTTACAGGCCACTGCAGGGTTATTAATGGCAGAAGTTCAGTATTGCTGTGTCTCAGGGAATAGGGAGGCCCAAGGATAGGGAGAGAGATGGGGAAGAGCAGTCAGTGGAGCAGTCAGAACTCACACATTTATCAATTAAATTCACCATTTTAGGGCTTCCCTGGTGGCACAGTGGTTGAGAGTCCGCCTGCCGATGCAGGGGACACGGGTTTGTGCCCTGGTCCGGGAGGATCCCACATGCCGCGGAGCGGCTGGGCCCGTGAGCCATGGCCGCTGAGCCTGCGCGTCGGGAGCCTGTGCTCCGCAACGGGAGAGGCCACAACAGTGAGAGGCCCGTGTACGGCCAAAATAAAAATTCACCATTTTATATGGGCATGGTTCCTGGCGCTGAAAAACAATTACAATAGTAACTTCAAGGCCCATTAATCACAGATCACCATAAAATATATAATAATAATAATAGAAAAGTTTTAAATATTGTGAGAGTTGCCAAAATGTATATAGAGACATGACATGAGAAAATACTGTTGGAAAAATGGCGCCAATATACTTGCTCAACACAGGGTTGCCACAAACCTTCAATTTGTAAAAAAACACAGTATCTGGGAAGTGCAATAAAGCAAAGTATAATAAAACAAGGTCATCTTGTATCTTTATTTTGTTCTCTAACTGATCTTATCTTCCCCATGAGTCTCCACTGATGGAAGGAGTTGACAAAATTTCCTCTATTTAACCCAATCTTGTTAAAATGTGGTCAGCTATGATAAATTAAACAGTCCCTTTAGGCAATGCTCAGTTTTACAATGCTCAATAAAAATGCTTGCTCTCTCAGATTTTCACTCCCCTGTCTCCATTTGCTCTTTCTGGTGGCTTCTAGGTACATGGGGAGGAAAGCGTTATGTTACTCAACTTCAGGATGGTGGAAGAGTGGTGGGGTCCTTGGATCCGTGTAGGCTCCCAGGCACCTTTGTCTCTAGCAATCTCACTTATCTACATCTTTACTTCTCTCCCACCTGGCAGTCATGGCTGAGGCATACTTGTGGTCTCTTCTCTCTCATCGTGGTCAGATACTGGGGGTGCTCCCTGCCTAAGACGGACTCACTTTGGCTGTTGGTAATGATACAGACCCCTCTGGGCTTATGACACATTCTTCATCAGCTCCCTAATAGAGGAGGTTTATCTTACTGTTTCTACCTTCATCCTCATCAGAGACCCTTGGGAGGATCAAGGGTACTCTATCCAGCTACCTTCCTCTGAGGAAAAGAGGGTCTTTCTGAGTTACCTCCACCTCCTGAAGAGCTAAGTCCAGCCTCTCTCTCTCTATCCACCTCAGTGAGCCATCACTTTTTGCTCTGAAGAGGTTGCAAGGTGGTCTCCTCCAAGAGAAGTTGGTAAAGATCTCTGTTGTTCAGTGTTTCCAGTAAATTACCATGTAAATGATCTACTGCCCCTCACTGTCCCTTGGCTTTGATCTCAAGTAATATGAAATAGAGACAAGTCTTTCAGCACTAACCTATCTTGCTTCAATCTCTTTTTTTGTACCCATTATCTCTTCAGGTCTTAAGTAGAGATTTTTTCATTGAAGTTTTTTACATTAAAAATTCTCTTTTTTGACCCTAGCTTTATGGATAACCTTTAAAGGTGCACAAGGGGATCTCCTCTGTACTATGGACAAAACTCCATGATTTTTGCCTCCTAGGTTTATTAGATCATGTTCAAGGGGAAATAAAAGAATTTAGAGGGGACTTCCCTGGTGGTCCAGGGGTTAAGACTCTGTGCTTCCACTGCAGGGGGCACAATTTCCATCCCTGGTCGGGGAACTAAGATCCACATGCTGTGCAGCGTGGCCAAAAAAAATTAAAAGAATTTAGAAAGTCCTATCTGAAGGCAATAGTCTGTCTTGCAAAACTATTGTTTTGCTTTAAAACTCTTATTTTGGCCATAGTAATCTAAACAGTAATTGTCTTTCTCTTTGCATTCTACCCGCAAAGGTCACAATCTCTCTCAGGCAGACATCTACTTGCAGAGAAGAGCAGGTACTCAGAAACAGCAGACGAAAAGCACAGTAATATATTTTTGAAATATCATACACATAGAAATGCCCTAAAATTGGATTCTGGTGAAGGCTGCACAACTCTGTACATTTACTAAAAATTGAATTGCACAAACAGGTGAATTATATGATATGTAAAGACCTAAAGACCTATGTAAATCATACCTCAATAAAGCTCTTAAAAAATCATGTGCAATGTAAGGAGGAGTGAAGCACAGTTTGCCCAGCCTCCTGTAAGCTGTACTACAGACCTCTTAGTAGTGAAACCAAGCAGGACCCTGTGGTGCTCCTGGACATGGAAGCCTTTCTGTGTCCCCCGTTCCTTGTTTATAGGGTAGAGACTCCAGCCTCCTTGACCCTCCCTGAGTTCCAAAGGGCAGATTCGAATAGTTGTCATCCCCTTCGAAGGGGATGGAGAGATAAGAGAGGAACAGCCAAGAAACAACAGTGCAGCCTTGGTGCAGGGTCCTGGTTCCACCTCAAGGGATACACAGAACAGTATCTTTGAGCTCTTTATGGAACGAAAAAACCCAACAAATGGAAGATGGTAGCCTTCTTCATTCCAGAGAAGATCACCTGAGGCCAGATTAAAGGAACCAGAGAACCTCATCAAGAGACCACTTGAGGCCAGATTAAAGGAGTGCAGGCCCTGCACGCACCCTAATCTTATCAGCAACCCCATACCCTTGAACTACTGCTATAAAACTCCTCACCAAATCCTCCCACGTTGGGACACACAGTTTTCAAGGGTAAAACTTTGCCCGCTGTGTCCCCCTTCGCCTGGCAAAGCAATAAAGTTATTCTTTTCTACTTCACCCAAAACTCTGTCTCTGAGATTCAATTCAGCACCAGTGCACAGAGGCCAAGTTTTCAGCATTAGTAGGGCAGCTGATGGGAGTGGTGTAAATAAAGCAAATAAGGCAAGAACATGCAGGAACTGACCTTTTCATAAGGGTTAGAGACCAATCATACTCCCAGTGCAGTTCAGTGAGTAGAAAGCTATAATTTTCCCTTAAACTGGGACTTACCAACTATGTTTACATGTGTATCTCTTAAGCAATAAAATATTATCCGTTTCTTCAAATTGTAAGCATGAACTGTAATTATTCATGCGTATGTTTACATAAAAATATATTTTCATCTACAAATACTCTATACGGAAGCTTCTTATCTGGCAACACCGAAATCCAGAACTACACAAGAATACAAGATATGCAAAATAAATAAATAGAACAATGTCAACGTGACAGGTACTTATAAACTCTTCTCATAGACCTCTTCACACCTCATTCAGAGGCAATCTGCTTTCTATCATGGACAATTCCAACCTTTTGTAAGCTAAAAAAACCAAGATAAATAATTGCCAAACTTGTTAAAAACAATAAACTGGAGTAAGTGCAGCAAATGGTGATTAAAAATGCTACTAGGATTTATTAGGAGAAAGAAAATATAGCTGACACTCATGGGAAACCGTGATGAGGGAGACAGCAGCAGGATAAAAGAAGATGCTAGAATTCAAGAACAGCAATCTGACATCGTCCAACGAAGGGACAAAGAAACAGGTGGACACATCTCAGCTCCTGAGAATGTTATAATATTATTCAGTGCTCACAATGGCAATGTCAAAATACACAAAGAAGGTTAAATTGTTCAGGGAGGCAAGTGAGCTCTTAAATTATTTTATAAATTTTTCTATGCTTAAAAGTATTTTTGTTTGGTTGTCTTTAAATTTGGTATTCCTTTTTTGTTGTGGTAACAAAACACATTGCATAAAATTTACCATCTTAATCATTTTTAATTATACAGCTCACTATGTTAAGTATATTCACATTCTTGTGAAACAGATCTCCAGAATTTTTCATCTTGAAAAACTGACACTCTAAGCCCATTAAATACTTCCCATTCCCTCTATTCCCCCAGCCATTGGTAACCACCATCCTACTTTCCTTTTCATATAAGTGGAATTATACAGTATTTGTCTGTTCGTGCCCGGCTTCTTTCACTTAGCATAATGTCCTTAAGGTTCATACACGTTGGAGCATGTGACAGGATTTCTATCATTTTTAAGGCTAAATAATATTCTCTTGAATGTATATTGCATATTTTGTATATCCATTCATCCGTTGATGGATATTTGGGTTGCTTCCACCTGTTGGCTGTTGTGAATAGTGCTGCTATAAACATGGGCATCTCTTTAAGACCCTGTTTTCAATTATTTGGGATATTTATCCAGAAGTGGAATTACTGGTAGTTTCATTTTTCATTTTTTGAGAAACCTCCCTACTGTTTTTCACAGCAGTTACACCATTTTACAATCCAACCAACAGTGTACAAGAGTTTATAAAAAACTGCCCCATAATGCTCTCAAATTACTAATATTTGAAATAATTAGTAAATGAGAGCATCAACTTTCAACCAATTCATTATAATGCCTAATGAAGTTAACGCAAGAATGGAGGAGTTGAATAGGAGAAACTTAATAAAATGTTTTATTGTCTAATAATAAAAAGCCTTATAGATAAAATGATTTCATGGTTGTTTCTAGAATTTAAGGATCAGACCAATAAATGTAATTTAGCCAAAAGGACTGAGAAAGAGGAAGGGCTAGGGTGGTATAAACCAGAGTTCAAAAGAAGGCAATCTTCAAGAAAAATGTTAAACCATAAGCACAAAAGCAGCAAAATCCAGATTGTGGGGGATTCTATAGACCAAATGGCCCACGTTCTTCAACAGATAAATTATTTGAATAGAAAAGGACAGTACATCTATAAATTAAGAGATCTACCACAATTTTTTAAATGGGTAGGACTAAATTATTAGGTCTAGAAATGCATATTTGGTTGGTTAAACTATGAAAAATGCAAAAATCAGGGTAATTGTTCCTTACAGGGGAGGGAAAGGGCTATGTCTTAGTATGTGTGACCCCAGCACACTGGTAAAATTATACTTCTTCATTTAGGTGGTGGTTCCAAGTGTACAAAATGACAGCTAGGTGTTGTATATAATCAGTCCCTCATAATCCAAAAGGAAGTCTAATGAACACAGTGTGGAGACCAATCATCGTGGAGTTCCAGTCTCTCAGGGACCATCAGAAGCTCAAGGTGAAAAGAAAGTGGGAGGGGCCAGAAGGACTGAGATGGATCCATGAGTGTTAGAGCAAATTTAATGGGAGGGATTCTGTGTCTGAGACATTATTTCCTTTCAGGTATTTTTCCCTTTCCATATCCCTTCTACCACAATGCGGTGGAATAGGGGTACCATCTTCAAATGAAGAGGTCAGGACCTCTAGAGAAGGAGTGTAGCAGAGCTGGATAACAGGGAAGGGATGGGGCCCCCATACTCAGCAAGGTTATAAGAGTGTTTGGGAGGGAAAACCTCAAAAATGAGGTAGGGATTTCCTTCAAGACTGAAAGAGTTCTCCACATGGAAGAGAAAAGAGATGCTGCTGACAGAACCTGGAAAAAGAGGCCCAGGACCTACCTCTCAGTCAGAAACCTGAAGAAGCAATGAGAATTAGAAAGGAAACAATATCATGATGTCACCAGGGATGCTGTAGAAGTGGCACTGTGATTTCTGTGAAGTACATATTGATAAACATGAAAGGTTAAGAATACCAATTCTTCCAATCCATGAACACGGTGTATCTTTCCATCTGTTTCTGTCATCTTCAATTTCTTTCATCAATGTCTTATAGTTTCCCAAGCACAGGTGTTTTGGCTCCTTAGGTAGGTGTATTCCTAGGTACTTTATCCATTTTGATGTGACTGTAAATGGGATTGTTTCCTTAATTTCTCTTTCTGATGGTTCATTATTAGTGTATAGAAATGTAACAGATTTCTACATATTAATTTTGTGTTCTGCATCTTTACTGAATTCACTGATGAGCTCTAGTAGTTTTCTAGTGGCATCTTTAGGATTTCTATGTATAGCGTCATGTCATCTACAAACAGTGATAGTTTTACCTCTTCCTTTTTGTTTTGTTTTTTTTTTGCGGTACGCGGGCCTCTCACTGCTGTGGCCTCTCCCGTTGCGGAGCACAGGCTACGGACACGCAGGCTCAGCGGCCATGGCTCACGGGCCTAGCCGCTCCACAGCATGTGGGATCTTCCTGGACCGGGGCACGAACCTGTGTCCCCTGCATTGGCAGGCGGACTCTCAACCACTGCGCCACCAGGGAAGCCCTACCTCTTCCTTTTTAATCTGGATTCCTTTTTCTGCTTGCTGTGGCTAGGACTTCCAATACTAAGTGAAAATGACAGTACTACCCAAGGCAGTCTACAGATTCAATGCAATCCCTATCAAAATATCAGAGGCATTTTTCACAGAAATAGAACAAATAATTTTAAAATAGAAACACAAAAGACTCTGAATAGCCAAAACAATCTTGAGAACTGGAGGAACCACACTCCCTGACTTCAGACTATACCAAAAAGTTACAGTAATCAAAACAGTATGGTCCTGGCACAAAAACAGACACAGATCAATAGAACAGAATAGAGAGCTCAGAAATAAACCCATGCACCTATGGTCAACTAATCTATGACAAAGGAGGCAAGAATATCAAATGGGGAAAAGATAGTCTCTTCAATAAGTGGTGCTGAGAAAACTGGACAGCTACAGGTAAAAGAATGAAATTAGAACATTCTCTAACACCATATACAAAAATAAGCTCAAAATGAATTAAAGACTTAAATGTAAGACTGGAAACCATAAAACTTAAAAAAAATGGGAGGAACACTCTTTGACTTAAATCACAGGAATATTTTTTTGGATCTGTCTCCTAAAGCAAAGGAAATAAAAACAAAAATAAACAAATGGGACCTAATTAAACTTAACAGCTTTTGCACACCAAGGGAAACTATTGACAAAATGAAAAGACAATCTACTGAGTGGAAAAAAATGTTTGCAAATGATATGAATGATAAGAGGTTAATATGCAAAATATATAAATAACTCATATAACTCAACATCAAAAAACCAAACAACCCAATTAAAAAATGGGCAGAGCACCTGAATAGACATTTTTTTTCCAAAGAAGACATACAGATGACCAACAGGCACATGAGAAGATGCTCAACCTCGTTAATCATCAGAGAAATGCAAATTAAAACCAAAATGAGATATCACCTCACACCTGTCAAAATGGCTTTCATCAAAAAGAACACAAATAATAAGTGTTGGTAAGCATGTGCAGAAAAGAGAACCCTAACATTTAGAGAAGAGCTAACACCCAACCTTGTCAAACTCTTCCAAAAAATTGCAGAGGAAGGAACACTTCCAAACTCATTCTATGAGGCCACCATCACCCAGATACCAAAACCAGACAAAGATACTACAAAAAAAGAAAATTACAGACCAATATCACTGATGAATATAGATGCAAAAATCCTCAACAAAATACTAGCAAACAGAATCCAACAACACATTAAAAAGATGATACACCATGATCAAGTGGGATTTACCCAAGGGATGCAAGGATTCTTCAATATAAGCAAATCAATCAATGTGATACACCGTATTAACAAATTGAAGAATAAAAACTATATGATCATCTCAATAGATGAAGAAAAAGCTTTTGACAAAATCCAACACCCATTTATGATAAAAACTCTGCAGAAAGTGGGCATAGAGGGAACCTACCACATCATAATAAAGGCCATATATGACAAACCCAAATCAAATATCATTCTCAAGGGTGAAAAACTGAAAGCATTTCCTCTAAGATCAGGAACAAGACAAGGATGTCCACTCTCGCCACTATTATTCAACATAGTTTTGAAAGTCCTAGCCACAGCAATCAGAGAAGAAAAAGAAATAAAAGGAATACAAACTGGAAAAGAAGAAGTAAAACTGTCACTGTTGCAGATGACATGATACTATACATAGAGAATCCTAAAAAATGCCACTAGAAAACTACTAGAGCTAAACAATGAACTTGGTAAAGCTGCAGGATACAAAATTAATGCCCAGAAATCTCTTGCATTCCTATACACTAACGATGAAAAATTTGAAAGAGAGATTAAGGAACCAAGCCCACTCACCACTGCAACAAAAGAATAAAATACCTAGGAATAAACCTACCTAAGGAAGTAAAAGACCTGTACTCAGAAAACTATAAGACACTGATGAAAGAAATCAAAGATGACAAACGGATGGAGAGATATATCATGTTCTTGGATTGGAAGAATCAATATTGTGAAAATGACTATACTACCCAAGGCAATCTACAGCTTCAATGCCACCCCTATCAAATTACCAATGGCATTTTTACAGAACCAGAAAAAAAATCTTAAAATCTGTATGGAGACACAAAAGACCCTGAATAGCCAAAGCAATCTTGAGGGAAAAAAACAGAGCTGGAGGAATCAGGCTACCTTACTTCAGACTATACTACAAAGCTCCAGTAATCAAGACAATATGGTACTGGCACAAAAACAGAAATATAGATCAATGGAACAGAATAGAAAGCCCAGAAATAAACCCATGCACCTATGGTCAACTAATCTATGAAAAAAGGAGGAAAGGATATACAATGGAGAAAAGACAGTCTCTTCAGTAAGTGCTAGGAAAACTGGACAGCTACATGTAAAAGAATGGAATTAGAACACTTCCTAACACCATATACAGAAGTAAACTCAAAATGGATTAAAGATCTAAATGTAAGACCAAACACTATAAAACTCTTAGAGGAAAACATAGGAAGAACACTGACATAAATCACAACAAGATCTTTTTTAACCCACCTCCGAGAGTAATGGAAATAAAAACAAAAATAAATAAATGGGGCCTAATGAAACTTAAAAGCTTTTGCACAGCAAAGGAAACTATAAACAAGATGAAAAGACAACCCTCAGAATGGGAGAAAATATTTGCAAGCAAATCAATGGACAAAGGATTATTCTCTAAAATATATAAACAGCTCAATATTTAAAAAACAAATAACCCAATCAAAAAATGGGCAGAAGACCTATATAGACATTTCTCCAAAGAAGACATACAGATGGCCAAGAGGCACATGAAAAGCTGCTCAACATAACTAATTATTAGAGAAATGCAAATCAAAACTACAATGAGGTATCACCTCACACTTGTCAGAATAGCCATCATCAGAAAATCTACAAACAACAAATGCTGGAGAGGGTGTGGAGAAAAGGGAACCCTCTTGCACTGTTGGTGGGAATGTGAATTGAGACAGCCACAATGGAGAACAGTATGCAGGTTCCTTAAAAAACTAAAAATAGAATTACCATATGACCCAGCAATCCCACTACTGGGCATATACCCAGAGAAAACCATAATTCAAAAAGACACATGCAATCCAATGTTCACTGCAGCACTATTTACAATAACCAGGTCATGGAAGCAACCTAAATGCCCATTGACAGACAAATGGATAAAGAAGTTGTGGTACATATATGCAATGGAATATTACTCAGCCATAAAAAGGAACGAAACTGGGTCATTTGTAGAGACATGGATGGACCTAGAGACTGTCATACAGAGTAAAGTAAGTCAGAAAGAGAAAAACAAATGTCGTTTATTAACACATATATGTGGAATCTGGAAAAACGGTACAGATGAACCGGTTTGCAAGGCAGAAATAGAGACACAGATGTAGAGAACAAACATATGGGCACCAAGGCAAGAAAGCAGGGGGTGGTGGTGGTGGTGGTGGTGTGATGAATTGGGAGATTGGGATTGACATGTATACACTAATATGTATAAAATAACTAATAACAACCTGCTGTATTAAAAAAATGAAATTAAAAAAAAGAGAGAGAACCCTTTTTACACTGTTGGTGGGAATGTAAATTGGTGGAGCCACTGTGGAAAACAGAATGGAGGTTTCTCTAAAAACTAAAAATAGAACTACCACATGACCCAGCAATTCCACTCCTGGGTATATAGTAAAAAATAATGAAAACACTAATTTGGAAAGATACATGCACCCCAATGTTCACAGCAGCATTGTTTACAAGTGCCAATTATGGAAACAACCTAAGTGTCCATCAACAGATGGATAGATAAAGGAAATGTAATATATATATATGGATATATGTGCGTATATATATGGGTATATATACATGGGGGTAGAGGATTAAGAGATACAACCTACTATATATAAAATAAATAAGCTAAAACGATATGCTGTACAACATGGGGAGTATAGCCAATGTTTTATAATAACTATAAATGGAATATAACCTTAAGAATTGTGTATCACTATTTTATACATCTGAAACTTATTTAGTATTGTACAGCAACTATATCTCAATGAAAAAATTTAAAAATATGTAAGGTTAAAAGTTACTCATTCACAACTTTATTCCCAAAGAATGGTGACTTTAAAAAAAAAAAAAAAAGGGAAGAGACCACCCTGCTTTACAAAGTTCTTGTTCCTGGAACTAACTCTGCAAACAAAGAAAGTATACAACTGGTAGCCACCATGAAAGCACCTCAAGTACATACACAGAATAATTAGGGAACACTCACTAACTAGTTATTCATGAACTCTCCTAACATCTTTACACAACAAAGGAAGGAAAGCCTAGGGCAGAGGGGAGATGAAAAGTTAACTATGATTTGCCACAAAGCAATGTATTCAAGAAGAAGACATGTTGGAAAATTAGTGTCTTTTGTCCTTGGCATTGAGTCATTGGCATTCTTTTTCCTACTTTGGGTTTCTTTTTCAATTGCTCATCTCTTTAAAATCAATTATGCTACTTTGTAACCCTGAGATGCTGAAACTTATTTAAATGTTCAAAACAGTTAGGCAGACAAATTTGGAAAATCAGTTGAGAAGACAACTTAAGTGTCCAGTGACAGGGGATTAGGTGATTCAGTGTAAGTGATCTATGATATTGTTTTATAGTACATAGTTCTTGTATTGTGTTTCTTCCTTAAAAAAGAAAGCAAGTTTATTACATAAGAATCAGAAACATAAACAAGCAAAAAAAAAAAAAAAGAATATCCATCATCCCATCTACCCAGAGGCAACACCTATTAATCCTTTGTTATCTCTCCATCTAGATCCTCTTGCAACATATAATCATTTTCCAAAAGCAGAATGCCTTCACATAGCATTTGATAGCCTTCCACAATTTATTTAAGTCATCCAGAGAAGGATATTTATATGTTTTAACTAACACCCTATTGTTTGGCATGTAAATGCTTATAAATTTTCACTATTGTAAACAATTTGGAGAAGGAAAAAGTGAATATGAATTCAAAACTTAACGCAGAAAACAACAAGGACTAAAGTATTTCAGGAATCACACATTTTTACCTCCCATCACTTTCTTATTCATTCACGCATTTCTTTATTCAAGAAACATATGTTGAATATATGTACCTACGCTGTGCCAGGCACTTAGCTACGTGCTGGGGATCCAGTAAATAGAAAGATGTGGCCCATGCCCTATGGATTTTATGTAAGAAACAGAGATATAAACAAACAATTAGAAAACACTTTGAAAAGTGTTAAGATATGGACAAAACAGGGTTTACCAAATTACACTAGAAAAATCAGTGAGCAAGAATCAAAGTCTTTAAAGTCGATTGTGAGGGTAACTCCATGGTGCCATGGACCAAACTGCTTTCTGAAAATCACTCTCCCACAATTCACCTGGACTCCTAACGCATCTTTCTGTTTTAATATATAAATTAACTTCTCCTCAGTCTTTCTCCAAAATGAAAGTCCCAGTTGCAGACACAGCAGCCAAAGCACATACACACGCACACACCGTGTGTGGCTGATCACACACCTGGCAGGCTTCCTGCATCAGTAGGTAGACTGTGCCCGGTAGTGTCATATAGTTGAATGGATGTCACGTTAGCCCTATCTTTCTGGGGAGCTGTGTGTTGCTAACACATTCCAATTACCTCATTAAACTCTACATCCAATTTTCTGGATATAATAAGTTTATGGGGAGTCTGCTACTTGCATAGTAGAGTATATTATTAGAGTAGCAGAGTATATTAATATACTCTGTATATTAGTGCTAATGTTCACAATAATTCTAAATAGTGGATTTTTTATCTCTATTTTACAGATGAAGAAACTGAGACTCACGCAGTTTTAATCATGTATCGAGAGATACACATCAGAGCAGGCTGAAGCCAGAGTATTCGCTGTGCATCCTTCTTCTTTTGTTCCCACAGTTCACCACAGAACACAGCTCTCCTCCACTGTGGGTCAGCCTGCTCCCAGCCTTCTTTTTTTATTTTATTTTATATTGGGGTATAGTTGATTGACAGTGTTGTGTTAGTTTCAGGTGTACAGCAGAGTGGTTCTGTTACACATATACATGTATCCATTCTTTTTCAAATTCTTTTCCCATTTAGGTTGTTGAATAACACTGAGCAGAGTTCAGGGCACTGCCTGCTAATGTGGACCCATCTGCTGCAGCCTGAGAAAGAAGGGACCCCTGGTCCACCTGCTCCAGAGAAGGGCTTTAGAGAGTGTCCCATGGAGCACTGCCTTCTCCCTCAGAAAGGCCAAGCTGCACTTCATTCCTAGCAACCAGAGGGTTCCTGCCCCAGGGGCAAAGCACAGGTTCCTACCCTGGGCAGAGGGGCAGAGGAGCTTCCACTTCCAGCCCTTTGAATACTGATGGCCTTTACTCCCATTTTCCCACCCAAAGGAAGTGGGAAGAATGCTGCTCTCACTTCAATGAGCTTAGAGACACCTTCCAGGGGCCTCTCCAGCATTCTACCTGTGGTCCCCGAATAGGATGGTGGAGGATGCTGTGGGCCACCTGTGGACATTCAGCATTGTGGTCCAGCAGGAGGCAGCACAGGCTCTGGGTTAGGTGTTAGGGGCATGTGAACACTCAAAGCTGACAGTCACCCTCTCAGAGCCTCGGTTTTATAAAAAAATATTAATAATAATAATAAAAGCAGATAGCAATAGTTCTCCTAGCTAGTGAGGGTTAGAGAAGCTGGTGCTTGTAGCTCAGCATAGCAGGTAAGTGAGTGTTCAATAAATGTGAACACTTCTTATCCTAAACGAGGGATCAGCCACTGGGTGATAAATTTTACCTACAGTGGGTTTCATTTAAATTATGATCAAAAGGAGTAAATAAAAAGTGAAAAGTTTACAGACAGAAAGAAAACGAAGTGATATAGAGGAGGCCAAAAAAATTACGCAGAAATTTTGTTCCTGAATATCATGGTTTCAATTTTATTCCAACATCAGACTTACAACAGGCTATAAAAGTCAGATTTTCAACAGAAAAAGTTTCTGTCCCCTGCTATTAAAACTTAAAATTTTCTTCCATTTTAAAAGTGTTTCAACAAGAAACAAAGCTGCATAAAATAAAAACGATGACTTTGCAGGCCAAAATTATATGGAAAGTTTGTGTTATGATTTCAAACCAAAAGGAAAAATATGATTTGAGTCCAAATAATTCTTTATTTCTAATGGTATTAAAATTTGAATCTGGTATAATTAATTGCCTAAATTTCTCTGGGATGTACTATGGGCAGATTATAAACTGGATCAAAACATGAGGAGTAGAATAAGAATTCTTTATCTGCAACAGGATTCCCTATGACATTCTTCCATAATGTATAGTCTGTAACAGATACTCAAACCAGAGAGCTTGTTTAACACAGGCGTGTCATTTAACATACTCATTCACATGTCACTTTCACAATCTTGTCAAACATACTTGGAAATTTACTAAGTCTGACAGATACATATCCAGTCCTCTTTTAAGATGTCATAGCAAACATTTGGCACAATTGGGTGTTATTGAGCATGTTATCGCCTTGTCACCTGCTCAAGGATAACCAGACTGACAGCAGCCTAAGCCTTTTGGTATCCTCCGAAATTCAGATTTAAGGTTAAACTTTGCACTTTGCTATTCACATATAGTAATTACTGAAGTCCTCACAAGTTACAGACATGCCTGGTTACAAGGACATATGCTTAATTTAGGAAGACTAGATACTTTTTTAAAGAAAGCTTTCTATCAGAGTTCTGAAGGGTTTGTGGCTTTAAAACAGGAATTAAGATTCCAAACAAAACAAAACAAACAAAAGAGTGCAGGGCTAAGGTAGTCAGATACAATTATCCTGACCATCCCTGCCTCATATAAAGAAGCCTGCCATATTATCAGGAATTTTAAAAAAATTAGTCTTATGTATCAATCAGTTTTCAAATAACCATTTGTCTTAGATTACACTGTGTGCTGACCTTAGAAACACAAAAGTAATCATTTTACAAAAAGTTCCAGCAGAGTGCCAGTTTATTATGTTATTGTAAACAATAACCATGCAACTTAAAAATATATATTTTCAAAAGAGGATCCAGGACAGTGATGCTGAGAACTCTGCTTGGGACTGTGAAAGGAAGGAATGAAATATTTTTTGCAGCACAGTGATTCTTGCCTTACCAATTACTGTGCAAAATTCCTGGTCCGCAGGGAACCCTGGCCTGTGCACCTGCCTCACAAGCCCCCAGAGTTTCAACTTAAAAAGCAACTTCATTAAGTCGTGTTCAGTACAATCCGAAAGGGTTATTGATGCAAAGACGAGTTTATTCCTGGAGGAGCGATCCTCCTAAAAGGTCAACAACTAAGTAGCTAATAGCAATAATGATGACCTTTCAGGGCAGGGCTTTTGAACCACAGGTAACCGGAGGCAGTTAAGGGGTCAAGTTTGAAATCTTTAGCAAACATGCAAATAGGTGAATAGGTGAATTTTGATGGGAAAAAAACGTTCAGAATATTTCATCACCCGTTCAAAGCAACCTGAGACGCTTCCCTCGCAGAATCGTACAACCATTATTTCCCAGTAGAACTAAATGACACCCGAGTTCTGAAGTCAGTTTGGGGAATTCTGCTGCACGATTCCTTCTTTAAACGAGTAACGTCCCGGGTCCCCCACCCCACAGGCTCCAATCCGAAGAACACGAGGGCATCACTCACTCTGTAACATGAGGTAGCCTTTTTTAACGCCTGTTTGTGGAGGTGGGGGTGGAGGGGTGTCGCTGGGTACATCCCAAAGTAGAAGCAAAATCATTCCTTAAACGGAAGGAACTCCCACCGTGCCTAGAGAAACCCGCGGCAGCGCACTGGTCAGTGAAATCAGCTCCGCATTTGATTTGACAAACCCGCACAACGTGGCACTGCGTTCCAAGAGCGGTTCTCTGCGCTTTAGAAAAGTTAACTTGTTTCATTCTAAAAAGAACCCCAAAAAGAGCAGAAAAGGAGCAAAATTGCAGGAAGACGAGGACTTCCTACCCACACCAGCCGCCTAACGGGGAAATAAATAACCCTCCTTCTGGTCCCCCTGATCCACCGGCACCGGGAAGTTATACCCCGCGTGGGGCCAGTTAAGGACTAAGAGGCCGCGGCGCCTGCGAGTCGTTACCGTCCAGCGGGCGCTCGCGGTCCGGGTGGCAGCTCATCTCTGCTCCGGCTCCGGGCGGCCCGGGCGCGGCTCCCGCAGTCAGGCGGCGGCTGCAGTTGCCGAGGCAGCGCCCGCCGTGGGGATCCGCAGGTGCGCGCGGCAGCCGCTGGGCGCTCGCCACCGCGTGGGGACGGATAGGGACGCGCTCGCGCTGCCTGCGCTCCGCAGCCCGAGGCCCCGGCGCCAGCCTTCTGCGGCCCGCGCCTCTCTATTAATACTTGGCGAGCTGCTGGCGGCCTGCCACCCGCTTGACCCGGGGCCAGGGTCCCTCTGCCAGAGCTGCGAAGGGCTGGGGCACGGTGTGCGGGGGCGCGGGGCATTTGCCCAGGTGGGAACGGACAGGGCGCACCCCCAGCAGCCCTTCAGGGTAGAGACTGGACACGAGGTTGGGTGAGTGAGCCTTGGCCTGTGACCTTCCCAGCATCCAGTTTTTTGTAGTCACCACCTCGCTGGGTCTGATCTGGCCAGAGGAGCCCTAAGCTAAATCTGATGCCCGCTCCAGGCCACCAGCGCAGGGAACCTATTTTAGGGCAGCCGCGGTGAATAGGATCCGCTACCCATTCATTCAGGCCTGCCTTGACATTTAAGAGCTCCACAAGCGAATGTCTTGCCCCAGATCCCATTTCACCCTTTTGCCTCTGCAACATTACAAGTTTGGAGAAGGGAAGGCGTCGGCACCTTGTTGTCCGGTGGTAAAGAACAAAACGAGGCGGCGAATTCGAAAGGGCCTCTATCTGTTTGGTCTTTAGACTCAAATGTTCACAACACTGTAATTGCTCCAGCAAGCCCCTGCAAGTTAGGCTTCAGCCATGTTCCTATTGTAAATTTAAATTTAATCAGCGAGGGCTGCTTTTTTGTCATCCCTCCAACACGTTTCATGTTTAAATTCCCTTAGGAGCTTTTAACTGAGGCCGTTGAGATGACAGGAGCAATCGGTGAATACCATTTCACAGCACACTGATGACAACTACCTTATAGAACTGCATTTGTAATCCACATCCTTCAAGGGGCTAAAAAAAAAAATCCTCGTTTACTTTCTTAGCAGGTGAACTATTTCCTCTGGCTGCATAATTAAAGTCCATATCAGTGAAGACAGTGCAGCCCTTTTTCCTCAAATAAGAATTGATTATTCCTAATATACATAAGACTAGAGTTATTAAAAATATTAAAGTTAAGACCCTGCAGACAAATTTTATGAAGTTTCTGAGACCACCCTCCCTCCATCTACTCTTCTGTAGGCAGTTTCACCAGATAAAGGACTGAGATCTAGTGATGGAAGCATAAATAAGAACTTCAGGAGTTAAACTTTGGTGACTCTATTAAAAAAAATTTAAAGGAGTATACACTCTGGCAAGTTTTTCATTTAATTAATTTTTTTAGCTTTGTAGTAAGTGGACCCTCTCTACCCCAGCTCAGAACAGTGACCAGTGTCAGCCTCTGCTAAATTAAATACCTCTCTGTGTGAGGCAAACCAGGACCAACTGGGCCACAGTGGACTCTAGAAATGTCAATTTAAAGACCTGTTCCCTCTCCACTCCTGCACCAACCAGGGAACATGCCATTTAAAATTTCTTAGATTGAAAGCCAGAAACTGGTCTATAAGCTCACCTCTTACTGGCTTATCTCAACTCTCATATTTACTCCTATGACAAAGGCATTGTGTTATATTCCTTCTTGCTTTCATTTCTCAATTACTTGGCACTTCCTCTGTGCCAGTTACTAGGGATTTCAAGAAAAATCCTGCCCTCAGAATGCTGTAGTGTAGTTGAGAGAGATGGCATAGAACCAGCTACTTTTTCATCATCTGTTTCATGTTCCATGAAAGATATGGGGCACTGAGGAGCCACAGCTGAGGGGATGGCTAATTCTACTTGAAGGATTAAGAAATGTTTCTAACCAGTACTGACCATTTTCACTAATGATAGTAGCTATTATTTTTAAACATGTACTGTGAGCTAGGCACTCTGCTAAATGCTTTTCATACATTCCCTTCTATAATCCTTATATGGGATTGGGAATTGTTATTACCCCCTTTTTACAGATGGACAAACAGAGGCTCAGCTTTAGTAATTTGCCCAGAAACACAGAGGGGAAGCATTTCAGAACCATGATTAGAAGGCAGCTTTCTGTAATTACAAAGCCTGTGCCCAGTGTCTACACTGGGTTGCACTGATTAGCAAAGATACTTTCCACAGTCTATGATAAGAGCTTTTCACCAAAACCTTTCAGGAAAATGGGTCCTTGGAAGGTACACAGACAGGCCGGCTGGCGTTGCAGGAAACTGGACTGCGCCCTGGCAGTCTTGGCTCCCTCACAGAGTAGCATCCACATTTCATAACAGGGTGGGACCCAAAAATTGTTCTTAAGAAAAAAGTTGGGAATTGTTGTCCCAGGCAGGACTGCTGTGAGAACACCATTCATTCATTCATAAATCCATTCAACATCTGTTGAGCACTTACTCTATTACACACACTTTGCTGGAAGCTGATTTCATCTCAGCAACAGATCCCCCTAGGAATGCTCCAAGGAATTAGGAATTTACATTGAGAGAAAGGAAAGAAAAAGTATCTTTAGACTCAGAGTTGGTTGGCCATTGGGCCAATTTACTGGAGGCTGAAAAACATCCCTTTTGCTGGACAGGAAGTGAGAGAGAAGAAAGAAGATCCTAAGCATCTATTCCAATGAGAAAACTTCCAACTTAGTCACACCTGCTCAAGGAGGCCCACAGTTGTATTGGTCTAAAATTCTGGAGGCATGTTCAGCTCTGGGACGGTAAAATGTAATGATTAGGAATCCAGCCTTTTTGTCAGACAAACACTACATTCAGATGCTGACCTGTCAGATCTTGGGTCAATGATGATCCAGTATGGTCAATCCAATACTGTCCAGTGAATGAGTAGTAACTTGGGCAAGTTTTACAAATAGCCTAAGGCTCCATTTTGTAAAATGGGATTAATAGTATAAACCCTATAGGGTTTTTGCATGATAATCTTTGTATTGGTAAAGATGTATTAACAGTTTCTAGTAGCAGAGAACCAAATTAGCAGTGATTTTAAAAAATTAGATTATTTTTCTCCCTTAACATGAAGGTAGTAGAGTTAGATGGTCTATACTTGGTACTGAAGCACCATGACTTCATCAAGGACCTAGAAGCCTTGTCATTTTCTGCTCCAGCATCCTTAATACAAGCTTCAGCCTCAGGACTTCCTCATGGTCACAAAATGGCTGCCAGAACTCCAGACTGACTCATGTTCAAACAAGGAGAAGGAAGGGGGAAAGGGCAAAAATAACACCTGACAGCTGAGTCGGGTCCCTTAAAATAACTTTCTTGGAAGCCTTATCCAACAACTTCCGTGTAAAATTCAATATATATTTCCTCTGCAAGAGAAGCTTGGAAGTGTGTGTGTGTGTGTGTGTGTGTTAACCTGGGCATTTTACAGATTCTGTTATCCAGGGAAAGGCAGCTAGCAATCTGTGCCATAGTTGGAAAACCATTTGACACAGTGCCTGGCACAAAATAAGTTTAAAGAGAGATAGACAGAGGCAGAAAGAGACAAAGAGAGACAGTAGCTGTGTTAGGGAATCAAGAAGTTCCCCCAAAAAACAGATGATAACAGGACTGGTCTGAATGTATGTGCATGTTGGGCAGGGCAGCAGGGAGTTTGGGTCAGGTGGGTATTTTTCATGAAAGAACATTCATTCATTTTATCAGTTTCAAGCAGAGTTCAAAACTGCCAGGAAACATCACTTAGATTATAATCAGCACACTTTGGTGTTAAATACCTAAGGAACACAACTTAGAGAAATCAAAGAACTCAGGACAAGAGGAAGAAAGACTACAGCAAATTCATAGAAACAAAAATGGAGAGAAAAAATGAGAAAGTTATCCACCATTTACTGTTTTGAAACAACCTAAGTGACATCTGGCTACCTTAAGAAATTTTTTTTAACAAGCACTTTATTAGGATATCAAGGGCATCAGACTTGACTGGAGGTTAGAAAATCAGACTTAGAAGTCAAGCAAGAACCAAGCCAGGTCTGAAAGTTCAGTAAGGAGGCAGCACAGCAGCATCTTTTTGAAGGGACAGGTCTAGCCAAGGATGCCCCCCCACCCTGAAAGCCCCATTGCCACCCTCAGACCCTACCTCAAGTACCCAGAAAGAACGGAACTTCTTATTTTGGGATCACTTGATCAAATCAATCAGATGAGTGCACCGGATTGGCCAGCCTGGATCCAATGGTGGATACAGGATGGATCTCTTCCCTTTGGATCTCTTCCCCAGGTGCTGAAGTGCCCCCACTATTACCATACTCAAATAGAGGACACACACACACATAGGAAGGAAGGATAGATGCAGGACAGCCAAAAAAGACAAATGTCACTACAATATCCCCGTAAGCCAAGCTGCGTTGTGAGCACATGTGATCTTCACAAGAATCCTGAGAAGCAATTGTAGGGGTTAAGAGCGAGCCTTCCCCAAATGTGCCACTTTTGCAAGGGGATTGTTTTGAGCTAAAGGCAATCAAGAGTCTGTGGGTTCAAGAGAAATTACTGCCCCTCCCTTAACTACTTAGGAGAACGTAAATTGGGAATTTTTCCCAGAAAAGAGTTACTACTGAAGATAAACGTTATCTAAGTGGCCCCATCTATATGCCAGGACAAACATCTAATTACCAAATATCTGTTCTCCTTCTGATCATCCTGTGAATTGCCCTCCTGTCCTTGGAAGCCCCAGGCCCCTATTCCACTCCTTAGATCAGAATGGCATATATACCTCATTTTACCTTTCTGTCTCTGAAACTCTCATGTATGTAGGGTTCCTGTACATTTGAAATTAAAATTGACATTCTTCTGTTCCTGTGTCTCATGTCAATTTAATTCTTAGACCAGCTAGAAGAACCTACAAGGGTAAAGTTTTCTTCCTCCTCAACATAATTATTATGACCTCCATTTTATAAATTTTATTAGGCCTTTGTCTAAGGCTACATACTTAGTAAGCAATAGAGCTGGGATTCAAACTCATGGATTTTAAGAGTTCTTCCTTTTTCTA
The DNA here is from genome assembly GCF_951394435.1 of Stenella coeruleoalba. Lineage (NCBI taxonomy): Eukaryota > Metazoa > Chordata > Mammalia > Artiodactyla > Delphinidae > Stenella > Stenella coeruleoalba. The sequence continues at coordinate 51,508,463 of NC_137156.1, forward strand.
ATCTGTGACATACTTCCATCTTTTGTTTTATTTGGATTTGGCATCATAAGAAAACACCTGCCTCACTGGGGCTAGGGTCAAGGGATTTGGAAGCTGACATTGGGATATTAAAACTCACTTGACATTGAACACAGTTCTTGCAGCTAACAGATGACGAAGACACAACAGTTATGCTTTGATGATGTGACAGGCACTGAGTTAAATGTGGTACACAAGTAAGACATGGTCCCTCAGAGAACACTGTCTGGTAGGGGAAATAGATGTGTGAACAGTTAACTCAAAATGTGTTGTGTTAGATGTAACAATAAAAGTAGGTACAAAAGTATGTACAAAAGTAGTGATGAGCAGGCAGCAACTGTGTCAGAATGACCTGGTTTTGCTTGGTAACAAATAAGCCATCAAATCCCTGTGGTTGATGACAACTAAGATTTATTTCTCATTCCTGCTAAATGTCCATCATGCATCTGGTGCAGCTTTCTTCATCACCCAGCCAGGACCCAGGATGCTGGACCATTGCTTCCTCTGGACCATTAACAGGCAAATCATGCTCTATCTCTGTTACAGGAATAACAGCCATTATTTCTGGTGATGGTTAATTAGGCAAAGAAAGTCACATGGCCAAGCCTGACATCAATAGTACAGGAACATAACAGTCTTCCCTCCGAGAGGGACAGTAAATGTTTGTAAACAAGGATATAGCCACCTGGGAGAGGGTAGCAATGGGAAAAGCTTCCCCAGAGAGGAGAAATAAGAAGTGACTGGGATCAAGATAGACTCTGGAATCAGCCTGGTTTGAATTTCACATCTACCACTTGCTTCATAACCATTGGAAAGTCACAAAAATTAGCTAAGCCTCCTTTCCCTCAACAGTTACTATAAAGAGTAAATAAAACAAACATTTAGCACAATGCCTATAATACTTGGATATTATAGTACATAGTAAGCACTTCATAAATGTTAGCAATTATTGGTGTAAAGAGCTGGCTTTTGAGAAATGAACACAAGTGTATCATATTAGGAAATGAGGTGGAATGCCAGTTTTCCAGGCAGAGGGACCAACATAGGCAAAGTGTTGGCATCAATAATTGGGTTGGTGTTTCTCAGAAAGGCTAAAGTGGGGAGATGGGGGTGCCCGGAGATAAGGTCCTAAAGAACCTGTAGTCCATGTTTAGAAGCTTAGACTTTCTCCTGGAGGCAGCGGAGATCCAGTGAAGAGTTTTAATCTGGGGCAGATGGAGAGAGGCAGTGGCATTATGGAAGATGGATGGAGGGTGAAACCAGAGGTGAGGGGACCAGTCATTCTAATAATCCAGGTGAGAGATGGAGAAGTGCTGCCACCAGGGAGGGACAGTAAGAATGGGGAGGAGAGACAGGAAGGAAAGAGTAAGAAATGTGTACAATCTGTATGTGATGGGGGCCTCTGTCTGCCTTCTCCACTACTGAAGCCCCAAACCCAGCACATCATCATGCATGAACCAGGCCCTGAGTAAGGAGCTATTAAGTGAACACATCGGCAGGACTTGTGCTGTGACTAGATTCTGGTCTCCCTTCTCTCAGTGTTTTCCAGATTCCAGAGCTTTCCAATTAGACTCACCTCCGCGCCCATTCCTATGTCTTGGATGGGAACCTGAAATCTATATTTTTAACAAGCAATATTGATTAGAGGTAAGAAACTAATGATCAACATGAGAAACCCTGCTAAATTGATTAAAATATTATTAGCTGAGAAGAACAAGGGAGCTGTGTATGTCAGTGAGGTACCATTAGGTGATCTAGGACTTTGCATTCCTTTTTCTGTTCTGGGAACTCACGTTTGTATTCTAGAGGAGTTACATTATGGTTAGTTATGTCATTTAAAAAATAAATGTCTTTGTTGTAAGCAGTGTGGCTTCCACCCACTATTAGGAACCCTGGCTAATATACTAAGTTTCCTAGAAATCCTGCCACCCCATTGGCTCACGCTTTGGGTTTGATCAGAAAGGCAATGGCAATACCTCTAGAATGTTCCTTCTTGGAGTGTAATCTGCAGAACAGCGCCAGTCTGGGAAGTGCTCATAACTGGTCCATGAATAAGTTCAGACAGAAAATGAGGGAGTCATTTAGAAACTGTAATAGAAACAAGCTCAGCACCACTGACATCTTGGACCTGGAGGTGGTTGAATGCTCCGTGCATTCTAGGCTGTGTGGCAGCATCTCTGGCATCTACCCACTAGATGCCAGTAGCACCTTCCTCTCGATGAGGACAACCAACGTCTCTAGACATTGACAAATGTCCCCATGGGACAAAATGTTCCTGGTTGAGAGCCACTGCTTTATAGCAATTTGACAGACTAATTTTATGTCTGATGTATCAAATAATATAAACATCAAATTGGGATTTGCATTATGTATATCTTTTTATTTCATTTTTCTAGTAATTTGTTATTATCATATTTTACTATTAATTTAAGGCAGATTTAAAACATGGTCCTTCCCACAGATAGTTTAGAACACACTAATACGAAAGGTCACTCTTAAAATACAGAAGTGTTCCTTAGAGGAAAGGGTACACCTGGATTATCCTTCATCTCTCTGCTGTAATAACCAGACGTTACAAGGTGACTTATGAAGAAATTAACTAGCCTTTATGTTTTATGGTTTTGCTCCTGTAGCCACCATGGAAAGTCTCCAGCCCTCCATTGCTACAGAAAAAGAAGTGTCTTCTGGTGAGAGTAAGCAGTTCTCTTGTCTTTCCCAGGACAGAGGAAATTTTGCTGGGGAGGGCATAGGCCAAGACAGAGACAGACCCTAAAATTCTTATGACAGAAAGGCCTAGGTCAGAGGTCACAAACTACCCAGCCACCAGCTGAATCTGGCCTACAAACAGGTTGTTTTTGGCTTCTACCTTGAGTTTTTTAAAAAATCAATTGCCAAACTATTTCTCATGAAAATCTCATTCTCAGCATCTCTTGAAAACTCAGAACCTTTTGGCCACAGTGGGCTTGGCTTCCCTCATGGTGTCAGTCAGCAGAAACTGAAAAGCAGCCACTGTCCTTAGTGCTCTTCTGCTGTCCCCTGACAGGCCCACCTCCCGGTGCATGTGAGCATGTGAGTTGGCAGAGCCTGGGATAAGCCTCCAGAACAACTAATTGGAAAATTGGAGAAACCTAGATGGCAGAGAATTTGACCTTTGGTGTGGAAGGAAATGGGGCCGACGACTCCCCAAGCCTGGGGGAGGCAGGTCAGAGGTTCAAACAATTGCAGTAAGTTACACAGGTCTTGGCCTGGACCCTGGGGGCTGGAGGTAGGCAGGCTTCAGAAGGGGCTGGCGATACAGGCACCTCTGGAGGGGGAGGCAGATGGTGTCAGCCTGATCTTCCCGACTGTTCCTTTGGAATTTGAGCCACGATTCTGGTCTGCCTGGTAGGTGATGACCCCCACCAGCTGGTGTGCAGGCCCCTCTCACAACACCAATTACTTGGTATTGTCAGACTCAAGATTCCCCTGCTACAGAATGCCTAACCAACCCAGCAAGTGAGTGCTTGAGCCAAACTTAATGGACCTTAGGAAAATAAGTAACTGTGACACTGATTGCACCCTGGGTGCCAGACAGCAATTGCCATCTGTTAGAGAAATACTTCATGAGTATCTACCATGTACGGGCTGAGGCTACAAAGACAGGTCAGACCAACAGTAGTCTCTTCCCTGTGATGCTCTCAGCTCAGGAGTGGAGGCAGATGTGTAGAAAGATAATTAGGACACACTGGGTGAATCGAATCCTGCAGCAGAGAGAGCATAAGTAACAGCTCTCTGCTTGGAGAAACACGGGCTTCTCAGAGGAGATGGCATTCAGCTGGGCTTAGAAAATAAGGGAGTGTTTACAAAATGAAGAAAAGAAAAAGAGTCATTAGCCACAGGAATCAGCTTGTGCAAAGCCAGAGGTTTGCAGGTTTGCTGAAATGAGCAGCAGGTCAGAGTGGCAAGCACAGGGGTGGGGTGGGGTGGGGGAGTAAACAAAGTGGTGGGGATCTGAGAAGGGGGTTGGGGTAAAGTGGTATCTTCAAGTCAAGGTGTTCAGACCTGAGCTTGTACATTGAATGTCAACTCAACGGGGTATATTACCAACTTTGTTTCTTTGAAAGTCAAATCTGGTGACACATTAAAGATAGACTAGACAAGAAGAGCTGGAGATGGACAGAGCAATTCTGAGGCCATTGGTAAACCTGAACTAACGAATAAGGAGGTAAGGAGGAATTTTCTAGAAAGCTCAACACTTGCATTAAAAGGGGAGGTGAGGAAATCTTCAAGATGGCGGAGGAGGGAGACATGGAGATCACCTTCCTCCACACAAATACATCAGAAATACATCCACATGTGGAACAACTCCTACAGAACACCTACAGAACGCTGGCAGAAGACCTCAGACCTCCCAAAAGGCAAGAAACTCCCCACGTACCTGGGTAGGGCAAAAGGAAAAAGAAAAAACAGAGACAAAAGAATAGGGATGGGACCTGCACCAGTGGGAGGGAGCTGTGAAGGAGGAAAGGTTTCCATACACTAGAAGCTCCTTCACTGGCAGAGACGGGAGTAGCTGAGGGGAAGCTTCAGAGCCACGGAGGAGAGCGCAGCAACAGTGCAGAGAGCAGAGAGCAAAGCGGAGAGATTCCCGCACAGGGTATCGGTGCCAACCAGCACTCACCAGCCTGAGAAACTTGTCTGCTCACCCGCCAGGGTGGGCGGGCCTGGGAGCTGAGGCTCAGGCCTTTGCGGTCAGATCCCAGGGAGAGGACTGGGCTTGGCGGTGAGAACACAGCCTGAAGCAGGCTAGTGCGCCACAGCTAGACGGGAGGGAGTCTGGGGGAAAACCTGGACCTGCCTAAGAGTCAAGAGACAACTGTTACGGGGTGCGCGAGGAGAGGGGATTCAGAACACCGCCTAAACGAGCTCCAGAGACAGGCACGAGCTGCGGCTACCAGCACGGACACCAGAGATGGGCGTGGGACGTGAAGGATGCTGCTGCTGCCACCAAGAAGCCTGTGTGGAAGCACAGGTCACCATCCACACCTGCCCTCCTGTGAACCTGTGCTGCCCGCCACTGCCAGGGTCCCATGATCCAGGGACAATTTACTCAGGAGAACGCACGGCGTGCCTCAGGCTATTGCAACTTCACGTGCCTCAGGCTATTGCAACTTCACACCACCCTCTGCCACCGCAGGCTCACCTCCCTCCTCCCGGCCTGAGTGAGCCAGAGTCCCCGAATCAGCTGCTACTTTAACCCCGTCCTGTCTGAGCAAAGAACAGCTGCCCTCAGGCGACCTACACACAGAGGCAGGGCCAAATCCAAAGCTGAGCCCCAGGAGCTGTCCGAACAAAGAAGAGAAAGGGAAATCTCTCCCAGAAGCCTCAGGAGCAGTGGATTAAAACTCCACAATCAACTTGATGTACCCTGCATCTGTGGAATACATGAGTAGACAACGAATCATCCCAAGATTGAGGTGGTGGACTTTGGGAGCAACAATATATATTTTTTTCCTTTTTCTCTTTTTGTGAGTGTGTATGTGTACGCTTCTTTGGGTAATTTTGCCTGTATAGCTTTGCTTTTACCATTTGCACTTGTCCTAGGGTTCTCTCTGTCCATTTTTTTTTTTTTAGTATAGTTTTTAGCACTTGTTATCATTGGTGGATTTGTTTTTTAGTTTGGTTGCTCTGTTCTATCTTTATTTTATTACTTAAAATTTTTTTTAATATTATTTTTTATTTTAAGAACTTTATTTTAGTTTACTTTTTTCTTTCTTTCTTTTTTTCTCCCTTTTCTTCTGAGCCATGAGGCTGACAGGGTTGTGGTGCTCTGGGTGGGTGTCAGGCCTGTGCCTCAGAGGTGGGAGAGCCGAGTTCAGGACACTGGTCCACCAGAGACCTCCGGGCTCCACGTAATATCAAATGGCAAAATCTCTCCCAGAGATCTCCATGCCAACGCTAAGACCCATTTCCACTGAAGAACCAGCAAGCTACACTGCAGAACACCCTATGCAAAACAACTAGCAAGACAGGAACACAACCCCTCCCATTAGCAGAGAGGCTGCCTAAAATCTTAATAAGGTCAAAGACAGCCCAAAACATTCCACCGGATGCTGTCCTGCCCACCAGAAAAACAAGATCCAGCCTCATCCACCAGAACACAGGGACCAGTCCCCTCCACCAGGAAGCCTACACAACCCACTGAACCAACCTTAGCCACTGGGGGCAGACACCAAAAACAATGGAAAGTACGAACCTGCAGCCTGCGAAAAGGAGACCCCAAACACAGTAAGTTAAGCAAAATGAGATGAGTAAGAAACACACAGCAGATGAAAGAGCAAGGTAAAAATGCACCAGACCAAACAGATGAAGAGGAAACAGGCAGTCTACCTGAAAAAGAATTCAGAATAATGATAGTAAGAATGATCCAACACCTTGGAAAAAGAATGGACAAAAAACAAGAAGTGTTTAACAAGGACCTAGAAGAACTAAAGAGCAAACAAACAATGATGAACAACACAATAAATGAAATTAAAAATTCTCTAGAAAGAATCAATAGCAGAATAACTGAGGCAGAAGAAAAGATAAGTGACCTGGAAGATAAAATAGTGGAAATAATTACCGCAGCACAGAATAAAGAAAAAAGAATGAAAAGAATTGAGGACAGTCACAGAGACCTCTGAGACAACATTCAATGTAACAACATTCAAACTATAGGGGTCCCAGAAGAAGAAGAGAAAAAGAAAGGGAATGAGAAAATATTTAAAGAGATTATAGTGGAAAACTTCCCTAATCGGGAAAAGGACATAGTCAATCAAGTCCAGGAACTGCAGAGAGTCCCATATAGGATAAATCCAAGGAGGAACACACCAAGACACATATTACTCAAACTATCAAAACTAAATAAAAAGAAAAAATATTAAAAGCAACAGGGGAAAAACAACAAATAACATATAAGGGAATCCTCATAAGTTTAGAGCTGATCTTTCAGCAGAAACTCTGCAAGCCAGAAGGGAGTAGCAGGACATCTTTAAAGTGATGAGAGGGAAGAAACTACAACCAAGATTACTCCACCCAGCAAGGATCTCATTCAGATTCGATGGAGAAATTTCAACCTTTACAGACAAGCAAAAGCTAAGAGAATTCAGCACCAGCAAACCAGCTTTACCACAAATGCTAAAGGAACTTCTCTAAGTGGGAAACACAAGAGAAGAAAAGGACCTACAAAAACAAACCCAAAACAATTAAGAAAATGATAATAGGAACATACATATCGATAATTACCTTAAATGTAAATGGATTAAATGCTCCAACCAAAAGACACAGACTAGCTGAATGGATACAAAAACAAGACCGGTATATATGCTGTCTACAAGAGACCCATTTCAGACCTAGGGACACATACAGACTGAAAGTGAGGGGATGGAAAAAGATATTCCATGCAAATGGAAATCAAAAGAAAGCTGGAATACCAATTCTCATATCAGACAAAATAGACTTTAAAATAAAGACTATTACAAGAGACAAAAAAGGACAGTACATAATGATCAAGGGATCAATCCAAGAAGAAGATACAACAATTGTAAACATTTATGCACCCAACAAGGAGCACCTCAATACATAAGGCAAATGCTAACAGCCATAAAAGGGGAAATTGGCAGTAACACATCATAGTAGGGGACTTTAACACTCCACTTTCACCAATGGACAGATTATCCAAAATGAAAATAAATAAGGAAACAAATGAAAATAAATAAGGAAACAAATGAAAATAAATAAGGAAACAAAACATCTTGTTTAAATGACACATTAAACAAGATGGACTTTATTGATATTTATAGGACATTCCATCCAAAACAACAGAATACACTTTCTTCTCAAGTACTCATGGAACATTCTCCAGGATAGATAGTATTTTGGGTCACAAATCAAGCCTTGGTAAATCTAAGAAGACTGAAATCGTATCTAGTTTCTATTCTGATCACACTGCTATGAGACTAGATATCAATTGCAGGGAAAAAATCTGGAAAAAATACAAATACATGGAGGCTAAAAAATACACTACTTAATAACCAAGAAATCACTGAAGAAATCAAAGAGGAAATCAAAAAATACGTAGAACAAATGACAATGAAAACACAACGACCCAAAACCTATGGGATGCAGCAAAAGCAGTTCTAAGAAGGAAGTTTATAGCAATACAATCCTACCTCAAGAAAAAAGAAACACCTCAAATAAACAACCTAACCTTATACCTAAATCAATTAGAGAAAGAAGAACCAAAAAAACCCCAAAGTTAGCAGAAGGAAAGAAATCATAAAGATCAGATCAGAAATATATTAAAAAGAAATGAAGGAAATGATAGCAAAGATCAATAAAACTAAAAGCTGCTTCTTTGAGAAGATAAACAAAATTGATAAACCATTAGCCAGACTCATCAAGAAAAAAAGGGAGAAGAGTCAATTCAATAGAATCAGAAATGAAAAAGGAGAAGTAACAACTGACACTGCAGAAATACAGAGGATCATGAGAGGTTACTACAAGCAACTATATGCCAATAAAATGGACACATTTTATTTCATTTTATGAAATGGACACATTCTTAAAAAAGCACAACCTACCGAGACTGAACCAGGAAGAAACAGAAAATATAATCAGACCAATCACAAGCACTAAAATTGAAACTGTGATTAAAAATCTTCCAACAAACAAAAGCCCAGGACCAGATGGCTTCACAGGCGAATTCTCTCAAACATTTAGAGAAGAGCTAGCACCTATCCTTCTCAAACTCTTCCCAAATATAGCAGAGGGAGGAACACTCCCAAACACATTCTATGAGGCCACCATTACCCTGATAACAAAATAAGACAAAGATGTCACAAAGAAAGAAAACTACAGGCCAATATCACTGATGAACATAGATGCAAAAATCCTCAACAAAATACTAGCAAACAGAATCCAACAGCACATTAAAAGGATCATACACCACGACCAAGTGGGGTTTATCCAGGAATGCAAGGATTCCTCAATATACGTAAATCAATCAATGTGATACACCATATTAACAAACTGAAGGATAAAAACGATATGATCATCTCAATAGATGCAAAAAAAGCGTTAGACAAAATTCAACACCCATTTATGATAAAAACCCTCCAGAAAGTAGGCACAGAGGGAACTTACCTCAACATAATAAAGGCCATATATGACAAACCCACAGCCAACATCGTTCTCAATGGTGAAAAACTGAAACCATTTCCGTTAAGATCAGGAAAAAGACAAGGTTGCCCACTCTCACCACTCTTATTCAACATAGTTTTGGAAGTTTTAGCCACAGCAATCAGAGAAGAAAAAGAAATAAAAGGAATCCAAATCACAAAAGAAGAAGTAAAGCTGTCACTGTTTGCAGATGACATGATACTATACATAGAGAATCCTAAAGATGCCACCAGAAAACTACTAGAGCTAATCAATGAATTTGGTAAAGTAGCAGGATACAAAGTTAATGTACAGAAATCTCTTTCATTCCTATACACCAATGATGAAAAATCTGAAAGAGAATTTAAGGAAACACTCCCATTTACCACTGCAACAAAAAGAATAAAATATCTAGGAATAAACCTACCTAAGGAGACAAAAGACCTGTATGTAGAAAGCTGTAAGACACTGATGGAAGAAATTAAATATGATACAAACAGATGGAGAGATATAGCATGTTCTTGGATTGGAAGAATCAACATTGTGAAAATGACTATACTCCCCAAAGCAAACTACAGTTTCAATGCAATCCCTATCAAACTCCCACTGGCATTTTTCACAGAACTAGAACAAAAAAATTCACAATTTGTATGGAAACACAAAAGACCCCAAATAGCCAAACCATTCTTGAGAAAGCAAAACGGAGCTGGAGGAATCAGGCGCCCGGACTTCAGACTATACTACAAAGCTATAGTAATCAAGACAGTATGGTACTGGCACAAAAACAGAAATACAGATCAACTGAACAGGATAGAAAGCCCAGAGATAAACCCACGCACATATGGTCACCTTATTTTTGACAAAGGAGGCAAGAACATACAGTGGAGAAAAGACAGCCTTTTCAATAAGTGGTGCTGGGAAAAGTGGACAGCTACATGTAAAAGAATGAAATCAGAACACTCCCTAACACCATACACAAAAATAAACTCAAAATAGATTAAAGACCTGAATGTAAGGCCAGACACTATAAAACTCTTAGAGGAAAACATAGGCAGAACACTCTATGACATAAATCACAGCAAGATCCTTTTTGACCCACCTCCTAGAAAAATGGAAACAAAAATAAACAAATGGGACTTAATGAAACTTCAAAGCTTTTGCACAGCAAAGGAAACCATAAACAAGATAAAAAGACAACCCTCAGAATGGGAGAAACTTTTGCAAATGGAGCAACTGACAAAGGATTATCTCCAAAATTTACAAGCAGCTCATGCAGCTCAATATCAAAAAAACAAACAACCCAAGAATGGGCAGAAGACCTAAATAGACATTTCTCCAAGGAAGGTATACAGACAGCCAACAAACACATGAAAGAATGTTCAACATCACTAATCATTAGAGAAATGCAAATCCAAACTACAATGATGTATCACCTCACACCAGTCAGAATGGCCATCATTCAAAAAATCTAGGAACAATAAATGCTGGAGAGGGTGTGGAGAAAAGGGAACCCTCTTGCACTGTTGGTGGGAATGTAAATTGATACAACCACTATGGAAAACAGTAAGGAGGTTCCTTAAAAAACTAAAAATAGAACTACCATATGACCCAGCAATCGCACTACTGTGCATATACCCTGAGAAAACCATAATTCAAAAAGACTCATGTACCACAATGTTCATTGCAGCTCTATTTACAATAGCCATGACATGGAATCAACCTAATTGTCCATAGGCAGCTGAATGGATAAAGAAGATGTGGCACATATATACAATGGAATATTACTCAGCCATAAAAAGAAACGAAATTGAGTTATTTATAGTAAGGTGGATGGACCCAGAGTCTGTCATACAGAGTGAAGTAACTCAGAAAGAGAAAAACAAATACCGTATGCTAACACATATATATGGAATCTAAAAAAAAAAAAAATGGTTATGAAGAACCTAGGGGTAGGACAGGAATAAGGATGCAGATGTAGAGAATGGACTTGAGGACACGGGGAGGGGGAAGGGTTAGCTGGGATGAAGTGAGAGAGTGGCATGGACATATGTACACTACCAAATGTAAAACAAATAGCTAGTGGGAAGCAGCCGCACAGCACAGGGAGATCAGCTCGTTGCTTTGTGGCCACCTAGAGGGGTGGGATAGGGAGGGTGGGAGGGAGATGCAAGAGGGATGAGATATGGGGATATATGTATATGTATAGCTGATTCACTTTGTTATAAAGCAGAAACTAACACACCATTGTAAAACAATTACACTCCAATAAAGATGTTTAAAAAAAAAAAAGTGGGGGTGGGAGAGAGAGAACTGCCTCAGCTTTCTGCCTAGGGAGACTGGGTAGATGATGAACCTATCAACAGAAAGTAAAAAAACGAATAAAGTACTAAAATCGTGTTTGGGGAAGATGCATCAATAATGAATTGTTTGGGATCAATTTGAAAGAACTGTGGGGCCTCCAAATGATGCTTTAAAATAGGGTACTAGAGATTCCAAGTCCAAGAGAATGAGAAGGAGATACTAGGACAGAGATTTCACGGATGGTGGATGAAGCCACGTGCAAGGCTGACATTGCCAGAAAGAGGAGAAAAGAAAGGCCAGGAAAGAACCTCAGGGAGCCCCAAATGTAAGAAGCAAACAGAGGAGAGGATGCAGCAACAGGAGAGAGAAAAGACAGTTGGAGAAGCAGGAAAGTAAAGTCTAGACAACAGAAGCAAGATCAAGGGGGGTGTTGGGATGGTCACCCTGACGTGCTCACAGAAGCCAGGCCAGAAGAGATGCACATGGGACAGAGTGATGCAGAGGCCACCACTCAGAGCCACTTCAAGGGGTGGTGGTGGCCAGAGCCAGAATGCAGTGGGCTGAGGAGCGACCCGAGGGTTTGTGGAAGTAGAGATGGCCAAGGTGAACTATTAATTCAAAAAGCTTGATGTTAAAGATGAGGAGAGAGTCAGAGGCATGATGTGGCCTGTGGTGGTGGTGTCTCAGCTTTGTCTTGCTTTTCAGACTTCGGGGTGGGGGGGCGAGTTGGGGGGCAGGACTTGAGAATATTTTCAGGGAGCGGGAAGGACCTGGTGAAAAGAGTCTCGCTGACAGTGCAGCGGAGGGGGCTCTGGACCGTGCTCCAGTGAGGCCATCATCTGGGACTGAGGGAGGAACCACAGGCCGTCTGGTTTCGCAGGTGTCATGGGAGGGAAGGTGACTTGAGGGAATGTCTCTGGAAAACCTCACATCCTCCCGAGACTTGTTATGCCCCAGCAGATGGGTGGCATTCCCCCAAGACCCACCAAATCAGAATATCTGGGAGACAGGCCCATAACCTGCATTTAAAACCAGCATCCTGGGGCCACCGTATGAGAAAGGCCATGGAGTGACAGTGGAAAGAGTGGCCTCTGAACCAAAGTGCCTGTATCCAGCTCTCATCTCTGCCTCTAACCAGCTGTGTGATCTTGGAAAACTTATGAAGGGTCTCTACGCCCCTTCTGGTTAGTGAGGATGATAGCGCCTACTCCACAGGAGGACTGATGGGGAGTAAATGAGTTGGCCTATGGAACACATTTACAGTCGTGTCTAACACGTAAGAAATGCATGCGGACTGAAAAAAAAAGCACAACCTAAAAGCTGAGACATATTTCATTTGGTGGACTTGCTGAAGACTTAATCCTGGGATGCAGCCTCTCAGACAGCTCTGAGGGACAGCTCCGAAGAGGTAAGGGAGGAGCCAGGATATACAAGGGGTTTTGCAGCAAAAACCAGGTAGTTGGAACATCAAAAGTTTACTGTTAATTAAAGAAAACCAGGCATCTCAAGTTAAGGAATTTAATGCTTTTCTATGTGTGGGAAGATGCAAGAATATGGGCTTACTGAAATCACTCCTCTGATATGCACCTTAGCTATCCAGGGCCAGGATTCTGTTTTTCTCCACCCTGAGTCCCCTCAGGATGCACAGTCGGGGGCAGCTGCAGAGGCTGCTGGCTTGATGGCCCCAACATCCTTTGTTTACTGATATGGCAGGCAACATTCTTGGTCCACATGCACAAGACTGTGAACATTTATTGTTTTTCCCACACCGTCTGCCATAATAATTCTGCTTACAGTTTGCCCACAAATCACCTGGGGTAGCTTGTTAAAATGCCAAATTCCACTGCTGAGACTCCAGAGATTATGATGGAGTTGGTCTTGGTCTAAGGTCAGAGCTTGAAATTCTACAGTTTGTTTTTTTACTTTTTCAATATTTATTTTTTTACTTTGGCTGTGCTGGGTCTTAGTTGCGGCACGCAGGATCTTTGTTGCGGCATGCGGGCTTCTTAGTTGCAGCATTTGAACTCTTTAGTTGCAGCATGTGGGATCTAGTTCCCTGACCAGGGATCAAACTCGAGCCCCCTGTATTGGGAGCACGGAGTCTTACCCACTGGACCACCAGGGAAGTCCCAAAAATCTGCATTTTAAGCAAGTTCCTCCTCTTCCCAGATGATTCTGGTGCAAGTGGGCACAAGGACCACACTTGTAGAATCACTGTTCTGTAGGATTGGCCAACAGGCTGGCTGTGCCTCATTCCCAGCTCTGCCCACACATGGGAGGGTCAAGATGGCCACAAGGTCTTGCGGGGGCCTCACAAGAGTCCACAAAAAGGAAGGGCTGCCAATTAGAGCTAATTGTGACAATTCTAAAAACAACTTTCACTCTTAAAAACCCTTGACTCTCAAACTACTCTCACCCAAATTAGTCATTTAATTGCTACTGGTGTTTTATTTGGGGGCAAAGAAACTTTGAAAAGAGACACCTGTGATTATGTAGGAACTAAGTTTCAGGGACATGAGGTCATTTTTTGGTGAATTTATAGCACAGCTGTCCCTGTATATGTTGGTTTCAAACCTGACATTTTAAAAAAACAAGAACTGTAAGAATGTAAATGGGCACAGCAAACCAAACATTTTCTTCCAATTGGGTAGTGGTTCCACAATTTCAGCTTGAGTACTCAGTAAAGGGATGGTTATTTATTTTCCTAAATAAAAGTAATGGAAAAAATGATTGGAGGTGAAATTAGATTCCTCCTGGCAACTCTATGTAATGAAGGGTAATTGAAAAGGAGAGGCCAGGTGTCTGGCCTCCTGTGTGCAATGCAAATGAGGCTCCTTGTTTGCTAGGGTTTTTTCTGGGCAACTTTTAGTTAACTTACCTTGAGACCTGGCTTCTCCTGCTGAGGAAAGGGGGTGGTCTAGTGGGTCAGCTTCTACTCTGCCCCAACCACAGTGGATTCGTATTAATTTACCAGGGTTCTCTGTATTTTGGATTAAAAACATTTGAGTTTTGCTGGCTTAACGAGGCTTCTAGAATCATTGACCTGAGGTTGCAAACAGGCTGTCTGAAGCCATCGCTGGCCCACAGAGGTGCTTTCCTTGTGTTGCCTAGTGTTTTTAACATTTCTAAATAGTCGATAGGTTTTTTTCTTAACTGAGAGACTTCACATTAAATTCAGATTTCAAGCTCTTAAAAAAATATAGGGTCATGACCCAGATTCCTGCATGTTTACAATGAGTACCCATTGCTCCCTTTATACAGGAAAGGTAGTCTATGAACTAACTGCCCTGTGTCTCAGTTTCCTCATCTGAGAAATAGGGTTAATAATTCTGCTGCCCCATAGAACTGTGGTGAGCAAGGAGCTGACATATGTAAAACACTTAGTGCCTGGCTTGTAACAAGTGTCACAGTCTCCACCCAGCCCGGTTTATTTAAATTCCTATCAGGCCCTTATATGCATTTGCATTTGTGACTGTTACTATAAGCCATGCAAAAGATAACTGATACAGAAATTTCTGGAAAGCAAAGGAAATTGTGGGGAGTTAGTACCTTTTTTCCAAAAAATGTTGGCCGTAGGGAATTTAAGATCTGAGGAGAGCAAGACTAATCTGCTGAGGAAAACAAGTAAAGAGGCCAAATCTGTAATGCATTCTACACCTCAGAACACTTTTCTTGTTAAACTCTGCAGTGTAATTTTGAAGCTTTGGGATTTTTTCCCTTTTGTTTATCTCTTCTCCTGTGTTTGCAAGTAGTAAAAATCATTAAAAAACCTCACACAATCTCGGACGTGTTCAAGAGGAAGTAAATAAAAGATTCAAGACAAGACTCTGATCCTGACAAATTCCTAGTATGAACAGTCATATGGCATCAATAACGTGAAAGCATTGCCTCCAGGAGAGAAAGTCCGGTGAGAGATTCACAGCAGCTGGGGTGACCCTGCCTTGTCACCAAAGACTGACCTATCTTACCATGCTGTACATTTTCATTCATCTTCCCATATCCTCTCTCCCCACTCCCCCACCCTGCTCTATGCCCAGGAGGCTGACCTGGATCCCACTGGGCTGCCCCGCCTTCTGGTGTACAGTTGGATTCAGCCAATGAGGGGCTTTGGCAGGAGATTGGGTGAGGGGGAGTGTGAGTTTCCTGTGCTTCCTCCTCACTGGTTCGCTACAGGTTGGTTGTGTCTCCCCACTGATGACCCATGTGGCTCCTGCCACATGGCCCCTTCCAAGCAGCTAGTCTCTCTGAGTTCCAGTAACTGCTCTCCCCACTTTGCCTCTTCAGGCAGGTCAAGGATGACAAAGGATCCCACTGCTGCCAGCCCAAGGATACTACTCCATCCTTCACTGCTTCCCTAATGCCTGCTGGCACCATAGAGAGCAATCCCTCTAGTAAAAACTCAATTGTTCCAGTGCAGACGGAGGTGGTTTTGGTTTCTCACCAGGACCCTGACTGATAAACTTGTCTGCTTTATAATATCCATCACCACTTACGTCTTGCTTGTGTTTAAGAACAGGCCTTTCACATTTTTCTGAACCATGTCCTTACGGGTAAATTACTGGATCTGATTCCATCATCATCTGGTAAGCAATGCTCAGTCAGTTATAAGGGGTAAATTAAGTAATGTGCTAATCAAAATATTTAACATTAGTGAATGGTGACATTTTAAAAAGTAATAATATTAATCTACAGGAACATTTCTCTACCATTACCTTGAAATAATGAGGAAAAAAAATGCTTCATCAAGGGAAAAATGGATAAAGGTGATGTGATATATATACACCATGGAATAGTACTCAACCATAAAAAAGAATGCAGTCTTGCCATGTGACAACATGGATGGACCTTAAGGGCATTGTGCTTTGTGAAATAAGTCAGACAGAGAAAGATAAATACCGTATGATCTCACTTATATGTGGAATCTTAAAAAACAAACAAATAAACAAACAAAAAATACCAAGCTCATGAATATAGAAAATAGATTGGTGGCTGCCTGAGATGACTACAATAATACTGTATTGCACATTTGGGGGTGGCTGGCAGGGTGGATCTAGAAGGTTCTCGTCATAAAAAAAAAAACCCATTTTTTAACCATATGTGGTGACAAATGTTGACTGGATTATTACGATCACTTTGCAATATACACAAATATTGAATCATTATGCTCTATATCTGAAACTAATATATGTCCATTCTCTCTCAATTAAAAGAAAATGCTTCAGTACAGGTGCCCCCCTTACTGCCTTGGGCCAGGAGCACACCCCTGTCCTCCCCTCCCCCAACCACAGAGCTCACACATTTGGGTTTTAAAATAGAGAGTGTCTACATCACTGAAAGTGAAGGAAAGTCTCTACAGCAGGTAAAGGAGTAGGGTTGTACTGTCCACTGCAGTAGCCACAGGCTACATGTGGCTTTGAGCAGCTGAAATGTGGCTGACCAGAAGTGAGAAGTGCTGGAAACATAAAATGTGTGCTAGATTTCAAAGACTGATTGGGAAAAAATGTAAAATAGCTCATTAATAATGTTTTAATAATTGCATGTTGAAATTATAAACTCTTGAACAGACTGAGTTAAATACAATATGTTATTAACAGGGCCTCCTGTCGTTTGAGATTTGCATAAAATTCTATCCAACATTATATTCCCATTGAGAAGGAAATCACGCATCTCTCTTCCTAAGATCACTTCTAATTCTCTCTCTTTTCTTATTTCCACAAGTCTTTCCCCTTGTGTTTCAAACTGACCCAGGAGTGGTCAATATGTCCTTTTTCTTGATGTTTCCTCTAGCCTCTCATGCAATATAGCAAAGGTTTACTGGAGGTTTAAGGAAGGGGAGAGGTTCCTATAACACCACGGTGCTGGGATTTCTCACTGGTAAGGCAAGCAAGCCAGAGAAATCCTGTGCTTTAGACATGGAGGGTCAACATGCAGTAGGGACATTGGCTCCCTTTTGGGTTTCAGCTGTGTTTTATCAGCCAGAAGTCCAAGCAGGAGAACAGGGGGAGGTGGTGCCATCAGGGTGTTTATTCTCCAGGCTTGACAGGTCACCTTCAGAGGTTGTTCCTTCATAAAAGGTCACTGCTTTTCTCAAGGTGTCTGACTACAGAAATCTCTTTCACCTTGTGCCATTGGCCTAGGATTTGTATGACCTGTGTTTTTATACTATCCCTTGTGGTTCCCCTAAACCCTGGCTACATCTTTATAATTAGTCCTTTTGTAAATTCACCCTCCTAGAATTGTCCTTATTTGAATGTATCACCTATTTCTTGTTGGGATCTTAACTGATAGAGGTTGCAAATGGAGATTACATTCATTTCAGGGACAGTGGGCCTCCGTCCCAGGGGATGAATCCTGATTGGTCTAAACCATTCCTGGTGATCTCAATCTTGGTTACTAATGATTGGTCTAGGCCCTAGATTCTAGGGGGTTCCAATTGCCTCTACTGAATATAAAGACAGAGCTTCATGATAGAAAAAAAATGTCCCTGCTGATTCCCTCTTCCTGTGGATGCTGCTGTGAGTACCTGATGCCTGGGGCTGCAACAGCCACCTTGTGGCCAAAAGGTGACAAAACAAACAAACAAAAAACAAATATACACACACACACACACACACACACACACACACACAAATCCCTAGCATGTCCAGACTGTCAGAAAAAATATATATACACATAGAAAGAAAGTGGATCCTCAATAACATTTCAGAGCCACTACATAAAACCTAAAGCTGTCTACTTTGTATTACAATTTGGGTGAGATGATTAAATGCCCTTATTGCTTAAGCCACTACCCGATAGAGAAAGGGTAGGAATTTGATTATAACAATTTTCCATTCTCCAGCTCAGGCTGAGATGAAGTAGGTGGCCACAGAATACTGAGTCTAAGATGAAAGAGGCTGTGCAATGACTTGCCCGCACCCTTCCAGCTCCAGAAGGTAGCAAGACAGGCTCCTCCCCCCCCCTTCGGACCTGCGCGATTCCTGATGTAACATCAGAGTCCACTGCCTCAGAAACTTCGCTATGTTCAGGATCTGACCTCCACTGCCAGTTCACCCTAGAAGAGTCCTCACTCATGTTTCTAAATCTTTTATTCTAGATTCTTGATTGTGTCTCCTTAGAGTCTTCCAGAATCTGGCCTGAACTGAACTAAGTGCATTTGCTGAGCTCTCAGACTCTCACCCTGAGCCTGTCCACTTGGAGGCTCTGCTTACCAATTACCTCTGAAAAAAATAGTCCTTCTCTATGTAGGAGGAGAGTAACCAACATTTCTTGAGTACTGACTCAAACCAGGCATTGTCCTAGTGTTTTACGTATAGCATTTCTAATCCTAACAATCCTGCAAGGTAGGAACTATAATTATCCCTATTTTATAGGGGAAGAAACGGAAGTTTACATATGATAAATCACTCAAGCTTGTCTTAGACCTAAGTCCATTTGTTTCTGCCATGTATCCCCTAAGAAATAGGCAAGCCCCAATGGATAAGTGTGTACCTGAGTCACATTTGCTATTGTTCCATTGGCCAAAGCAAGCCACATGACCAAGCCTGTGTGTGTGGAATGACTATCCTAGGGAGTGGCTATAGGGAGGCATGAACAAAGAGGAGGTCACCACAATAATCTACCATATGACATAAATCTAAAGACATATACACTTTTTAAGAGGGATAAGCAATTCTAAAATAAAAAGAGATTTGGATTATGTAAAAAATTTTAAATAATTATAAAGGACTAAATCATGTAAGAAAACCAATGTTTCCCTACAGGGAACCATCTAATAAGTTCAAATTTTAAAAGGTAGGTACACATTAAGGGATATCATTATCATAAATAAATGAAATAATGAGACACCTGTGAGAATGGGTTCAGAAAGTTAAAAAATAAATTGAGGTTTGAAAAATGCATCAAGACAATGAAAACCACTGGACAGACTGTTTTTGTATTGCTTTGTTCTTCTTCACATACATTCTTTTTCTTTTTCCTTTATTTTTTTTGGCTGCCTCAGGTCTTAGTTGTGGCATGCAGGGTCTTCGTTGAGGTGTGCAGGATCTTTTGTTGTGGTACAGGCTCTTCGCTGTGGGACAGGCTCTTCATTATGGAGCGTGGGCTTCTCTCTAGTTGTGGCATGTGGATTTTTTTGTTTGGTTGTTTGTTTCTTTTTTTGCAATACGCGGGCCTCTCATTGTTGTGGCCTCTCCTGTTGCGGAGCACAGGCTCCGGACGCACAGGCTCAGCGGCCATGGCTCACGGGCCCAGCCACTCTGCAGCATGTGGGATCTTCCCGGACCGGGGCACGAACCCGTGTCCCCTGCATCGGCAGGCGAACTCTCAACCACTGCACCACCAGGGAAGCCCACATGCGGATTTTTTTTTCTCTCTCTCTCTAGTTGTAGCTCTAGGGCTCCAGGGCGCATGGGCTCTGTAGTTTGCAGCACAAGGGCTCTCTAGTTGAGGCGCATGAGCTCAGTAGTTGTGGCACAGCATGTGGGATCTTAGTTTCCTGACCAGGGATCGAACCTGTGCCCCCTGCATTGGAAGGTAAATTCTTTACCACTGGACCACTAGGGAAGTCCCTCACATACGTTCTGAGCAGGGGAGGGGAAGTGACGGGCCGTGGCCTGGGGCAGTGGTGTTAGGTGAGGGTAGCGGGGGAAAGGCAGAACCATTCCCTTCCTGATGTCCTTCTGCCTCATCCACTCAAATAAAAGATTTCAAGCTGGGAAGGTTGGAGTCAGTTTGGTTAAGTAAAAAGGGAACCCCCAATTGCTCAGGAGTTAAATGAATTTGGGGCTCAGAGAACCAGATGGGATGGTGACAGCAACTGCAGATGTGATTGTAGAATTTTCACTTGAAAATATATGTATGGAGCAGAAATACAAAGGATCATGAGAGATTACTACAAGCAGCTATATACCAATAAAATGGACAACCTGGAAGAAATGGACACATTCTTAAAAAAGCACAACCTACCGAGACTGAACCAGGAAGAAAGAGAAAATATAATCAGACCAATCACAAGCACTGAAATTGAAACTGTGATTAAAAATCTTCCCCAACAAACAAAAGCCCAGGACCAGATGGCTTCACAAGCGAATTCTATCAAACATTTAGAGAAGAGCTAACACCTATCCTTCTCAAACTCTTCCAAAATATAGCAGAGGGAGGAACACTCCCAACTCATTCTATGAGGCCACCATCACCCTGATACCAAAACCAGAGAAAGATGTCACAAAGAAAGAAAACTATAGACCAATATCACTGATGAACATAGATGCAAAAATCCTCAACAAAATACTAGCAAACAGAATCCAACTGCACATTATAAGGATCATACACCATGATGAAGTGGGGTTTATCCCAGGAATGCAAGGATTCTTCAATATATGCAAATCAATCAATGTGATACACCATATTAACAAATTGAAGGACAAAAACCATATGATCATCTCAATAGATGCAGAGAAGGCTTTCGATAAAATTCAATACCCATTTATGATAAAAACCCTCCAGAAAGTAGGCACAGAGGGAACTTACCTCAACATAATAAAGGCCATATATGACAAACCCACAGCAAACATCGTCCCCAATGGTGAAAAACTGAAACCACTTCCACTAAGAAAAGGTAGCCCACTCTCACCATTATAATTCAACATAGTTTTGGAAGTTTTAGCCACAGCAATCAGAGAAGAAAAAGAAATAAAAGGAATCCAAATCACAAAAGAAGGAGTAAAGCTGACACTGTTTGCAGATGACATGATACTATACATAGAGAATCCTAAAGACGCTACCAGAAAACTACTAGAGCTAATCAATGAATTTGGTAAAGTAGCAGGATACAAAATTAATGCACAGAAATCTCTAGCATTCCTATACACTAATGATGAAAAATCTGAAAGTGAAATTAAGAAAACACTCCCATTTACCACTGCAACAAAAAGAATAAAATATTTAGGAATAAACCTACCGAAGGAGACAAAAGACCTGTATGCAGAAAATTATAAGACACTGATGAAAGGAATTAAATATGATACAAATAGATGGAGAGATATACTATGGTCTTGGATTGGAAGAATCAACAATGTGAAAATGACTCTACTACCTAAAGCAATCTACAGATTCAATGCAGTCCCTATCAAACTACCAATGGCATTTTTCTCAGAACTAGAACAAAAAATTTCACAATTTGTATGGAAACACAAAAGACCCCGAACAGCCAAAGCAATCTTGAGAAAGAAAAACGGAGCTGGAGGTATCAGGCTCCCTGACTTCAGACTATACTACAAAGCTACAGTAATCAAGATAGTATGGTACTGGCACAAAAACAGAAATATAGATCAATGGAACAGGACAGAAAGCCCAGAGATAAACCCATGCACATATGGTCACCTTATCTTTGATAAAGGAGGCAAAAATATACAGTGGAGAAAAGACAGCCTTTTCAATAAGTGGTGCTGGGAAAACTGGACAGCTACATGTAAAAGAATGAAATTAGAACACTCCCTAACACCATATACAAAAATAAACTCAAAATGGATTAAAGACCTAAATGTAAGGCCAGACACCATTAAACTCTTAGAGGAAAACATAGGCAGAACACTCTATGACATAAATCACAGCAAGATCCTTTTAGACCCACCTCCTAGAGAAATGGAAATATAAACAAGAATAAACAAATGGGACCTAGTGAAACTTAAAAGCTTTTGTACAGCAAAGGAAACCATAAACAAGATGAAAAGAGAACCCTCAGAATGGGAGAAAATATTTGCAAATGAAGCAACTGACAAAGGATTAATCTACAAAATTTACAAGCAGCTCATGCAGCTCTATCAAAAAAACAAACAACCAAAATCCATTCCAAAAATGGGCAGAAGACCTAAACAGACATTTCTCCAAAGAAGATATACAGATTGCCAACAAACACATGAAAGAATGCTCAACATCATTAATCATTAGAGAAATGCAAATCAAAACTACAATGAGGGCTTCCCTGGTGGCGCAGTGGTTGAGAGTCCGCCTTATGATGCAGGGGACACGGGTTCGTGCCCCGGTCCGGGATGATCCCACATGCCGCGGAGCGGCTAGGCCCGTGAGCTATGGCCGTTGAGCCTGGGCGTCAGGAGCCTGTGCTCCGCAACGGCAGAGGCCACAACAGTGAGAGGCCCGCGTACCGCAAAAAAAAAAAAAAAAAAAAAAAAAAACTTCAATGGGATACCATCTCACACCGGTCAGAATGGCCATCATCAAAAAACCTAGAAACAATAAATGCTGGAGAGGGTGTGGAGAAAAGGGAACCCTCTTGCACTGCTGGTGGGAATATAAATTGATACAGCAACTATGGAGAACAGTATTAAGGTTACTTAAAAAACTAAAAATAGAACTACCATATGACCCAGCAATCCCACTAGTGGGCATATACCCTAAGAAAACCATAATTCAAAAAGAGTCATGTACCAAAATGTTCATTGCAGCTCTATTTACAATAACCAGGACACGGAAGCAACCTAAGTGTCCATCAACAGATGAATGGATAAAGAAGATGTGGCACATATATACAATGGAATATTCCTCAGCCATAAAAAGAAATGAAATTGAGTTATTTGTAGTGAGTTGGATGGACCTAGAGTCTGTCATACAGAGTGAAGTAAGTCAGAAAGAGAAAAACAAATACCGTATGCTAACACATATATATGGAATCTAAAATACCAAATAAAAAAAAATGGTCATGAAGAACCTAGGGGCAAGACGGTAATAAAGACGCAGACCTACTAGAGAATGCACTTGAGGATACGGGGAGGGGGAAGGGTAAGTTGGGACAAAGTGAGAGAGTGGCATGGACATATATACACTACCAAACGTAAAACACATAGTTAATGGGAAGCAGCCGCATAGCACAGGGATATCAGCTCGGTGCTTTGTGACCACCCAGAGGGGTGGGAGGGAGGCAGACGCAAGAGGGAAGAGATATGGGCACATGTGTATATGTATAACTGATTCACTTTGTTATAAAGCAGCAACTAACACACCATTGTAAAGCAATTATACTCCAATAAAGATATTAAGAAAATAAGAATTAAAAAAATAAATGAAAACACTAAGGCTCAAAAAGATTAAAACAAAAAACTGCCCCCTATTAAACAACTAGTGAGCAGGAGTAGTAAGACAGAAACCCAGGGTAAGATTCTAAGACTTGTGCTCTCCTCATTCTGACAGGGCTCCAGGCCCACCGGTATCAGCTTTAACCAATCTAACTTTAACTGCTGACTTCACACACTCATGTGCCCCCAAGAAATCTAGTGGTGTCCTTGCAAGACTTCACTTCAGCTAGAAGAAAACACACTACTTGGTCAACATTGCTAATTATCAGAGAAATGCAATTCAAAACTACAGTGAGGTACCACCTCACACCGGTCAGAATGGCCATCATTAAAAAGTCTACAATTTACAATGCTTGGTGTCAGTTTATTTATCTCTTGTAAAAAAAAAAAAAAGTCTACAAATAACAAATGTTGGAAAGGGTGTGGAGAAGAGGGAACCCTCCTACACTGTTGGTGGGAATGTAAGTTGGTGCAGCCACTATGGAAAACATTATTGAGGTTCCTCAGAAAACTAAAAATAGAGATAAAGTTGCCATATGATCCAGCAATCCCACTCCTGGGCATATATCCACACGAAACTCTAATTCAAAAAGATACATGCACCCCTACGTTCATAGCAGCACTATTCACAATAGCCAAGACATGGAAATAACCTAAATGTCCATCGACAGATGAATGGATGAAGAAGATGTGGTACAAATATACAATGGAATACTACTCAGCCATAAGAAAGAACGAAATAATGCCATTTGTAGCAACATGGATGCAACTAGAGATTATCATACTAAGTGAAGTAAGTCAGAAAGAGAAAGACAAATACCATATGATATCACCTATTTGTAGAATCTAAAATACAGCACAGGGCTTCCCTGGTGGTGCAGTGGTTAAGAATCCGCCTGCCAATGCAGGGGACACAGGTTCGAGCCCTGGTCTGAGAATATCCCACATGCCGTGGAGCAACTAAGCCCATGTGCCACAACTACTGAGCCTGTGCTCTAGAGCCCATGAGCCACAACTACTGAAGCCCATGCGCCTAGAGCCCACACTCCACAAGAGAAGCCACCGCAATGAGAAGCCCACGCACCACAACAAAGAGTAGCCCCCTCTCGCTGCAACTAGAGCAAGCCTGCGCACAGCAATGAAGACCCAATGTACCCAAAAGTAAATTTAAAAAAAAATGGGGCACAAATGAACCTATCTATGAAACAGAAACAGGCTCACAGACAGAGAGAACAGACTTGTGGTTGCTAAGGTGGGAGTTGGGGGAGGGATGGACTG
This sequence comes from Stenella coeruleoalba, assembly GCF_951394435.1. Classification (NCBI taxonomy): domain Eukaryota; kingdom Metazoa; phylum Chordata; class Mammalia; order Artiodactyla; family Delphinidae; genus Stenella; species Stenella coeruleoalba. The sequence goes on from NC_137156.1 coordinate 51,533,329, forward strand.
GGAGTTTGGGGTTAGCAGATGCAAACTATTATATTGATATGTAGAAAGGATAAACAACAAGGTCCTACTGTATAGCGCAGGGAACTATATTCAATATCCTGGGATAAACCATAATGGAAAAGAATATGAAAAAGAATGTATATATGTGTGTAACTGAGTCACTTTGCTGTACAGCAGAAATTAATACAATATTATAAATCAACTATATTTCAATTAAAAAATAAATTTAAGAAAACACACACACAAAAAAAGAAAATATATGCAGGGGAAAAGACATGGAACAACAAATTTCCAGGAAATCAATGATGACCCTTCATAAAACTGATATACCAAAGTGTGTGTGTGTGTGTGTGTGTGTGTGTGTGTGGTGGTGATGGGGAGGGGACGTGGTTTCAAGTTCAGAAATGTCACACTATGAGCTTGAAATCCTTCCTAGGTTTTAGGAAGGATTCTTCCACTCACTGATTCTCATTCATTTATTTTAATCAACACATAATGTATTGAGGGTCATTCTGTGCTAAATAGCCAACATAACAAGGAATGCCTGTCCCTGTTTAGCTTGGGAGACAGAAAAGTAAACAAGCACTATATCCCCTGTGAAAGAATGCTAAAGAGAAGAGAGAAGGTCTTGAAGGATGAGTGGGATTTGACCAGGTGGGAGGAGGTGGGTTGGGGGTAGAGGAAATACAGAACTGCAGTGTATACAGAGAAAGACACATATAAAGGGATTTAGATCACAGACAGAAGACTCACATGGCTCAGGGCAGCTGGACAGTAGGGATGGGTGAGGAACTGGGGGAAGTAAAGCAAAGGCGTAATTCATTCAGAGGTAGCAGGGGTGTAGAATGGAAAGCATTATTTGCTAGTTTTACATTTACCCCAAGGAGAAAGGGGAATTATATGTTATAATTAGATCTATTTATAGATCTATTTATAGATCTATAAATAGATCTATTTCTGGATTTTCAGTGTGTGTCCATGTGTTCATATCTAAACAGATGATTGAACACATCCCTAGAAAAGAAAATGGGACTCACCAAAACCCATCATGGTTCTTAAGACATGTTCATGATTATTTTCTGCTAAAATTTCAGGTACAGAAATTGGAAGCATGACCCCAAATGCCTACTTGCTTCTGGTGATAAATTCTACAAAGATTTCCAAAATATCCTAGTAGCCAAGATGAAGGATAGGTTAATAGTATAATTAGGTAGATCTATTGTGATTGGACAATTCAGGTATTAGGATCAGCCTAGGCAGATTCATATTTGGTCCTTTTCCTTTCATTTACTTTTCAATCAATAACTTGGATGAAGATATATGATTTCACAATGTTTCAGTAACAAAAGCAATAGCTAATAATTTTGACAACGAAATCCAGTTTCAAAGGAACCTTGATATACTCTAAATAATGAAATCTGAGATAAAAGTCCTACATTTTGGTTAAAATTTTTGACGCGTCAACCAAATGCAATATGAGAGCCTTGTTTGGATCACGAGCTAAATAAACCAATTTTGAAAAAAATATTTGAGACAATTTGGAAAAACTGAATATGGACTTAGTATTAAATAATATTAACAAAATATTATCAGTTTTTTCTTTTAGGTATGATAATGACTTTCTGGTTACTTTTTAAAAGAGTTTTTAAATTTGAACAATACATGAATGTTTACAGGTAAAATTATATAACTGTGGGATTTACTTTAAGATAGTTCAGGAAAAAAAGATGGGATGTGGATAGATGAAATACATATATCAGAAAACTACAATGTTGAAGCTTGGTGATAGGTTCCTGCTCTGGGGGCTGATTATTACCTACCCCTCTGATTAAGGTTGGTAGACAGGCTTTCGATTGTCAAAAATTAAAGTCTTGCCTCCTCTTTAGTTGGCAAGGAAATACTCGCCGTGGATGGTATCCACCCAGAAGGGTGGTTTGTATTTATTTAGAAGGCCATCAGGTGAATAGACCACTTGGTTCTCCAAGCTCCATCACCCTCTTCAATGGGGGTGAGGCCAACCTTCTGTCTACTCTGCCCTCCACAAGCCAATGGTTTTCAGTTCTAATGTGTGATGTAAGTGCGGGCATGTGTTGAGGGAGGGGAGGGTGAGGCAGGGATTAGAACAGGGAGAGACCAACTTCTCTCTCAGTCTTTCTAGAAAGGTAACTACGTCAGGCGACATCTACTTGGTTTCCCTGAAGACTAATCACTACTTCAGTCCTGCCGTGCAGGACACCTCCTTTTATAGTTTGGTCAATGTCCACTTGAGAAAACTGTAAAACAAGGTTCTCCCATCCAATATTCTCATCGTGTGGTGTGCGCTGTGGGAAGTTGCAAACTCTCGGAGACTACTTTATAGAAGGGCTTAAGCTTAAGCCGGGTGGTTAATTACCAAGGAGCTTATCACCTGGCTGAATGCCTCTTCTAACCCTAACATTTCATAATCTATGACACTAAGTTGTTCAAAGGTCTTTAGGTGAAAGGAACCAAGTCCTCCTGTTTTCAAGTACTGAGGCATCTAATTTTATAAATAGATGGCTCTGCTTCAGAAAAGTCAGCTGGAGCTTTCAACCTGTAAAATTGTTAACTGAAGGACAAGAACCATCATGGTATTAGATGAAGAGGCAGAAATGCAGGGGAGGCCAGTGCAAATAATATGCTAAGAAATTAAACACGTCAAGGGGAGAGAAACCAAACGGGAGGGTGGAGGATTCTGAAAATTATGGCTGAGAAACAGCTTAATAATTAAATCAACACTTAGTCAACCTACCTAATTATTGTGACGTATAGAAGGTACCTAATATTCAGAATTTTTAAAAAATCGAGTTGTACATTTTGTAAATTCCTCTTAAAATGAGCAGGTAGGATCATACAAGTGAAAGCAGATCTAATCCAGCAAAAGGGAAACTGAAGATTAGGGAGGTGAAGTGACAAAGTCACATAGTTACTTAGAGTCAGCACACAAATTAGCATCCAGATCTTTGAACTCTTGATTACATTTTTTTCTCTAACAGATTAAGACAGACAAAGAGCCAGGAACAGGCCTCCACCTACAGAACCACCAAGCTCTAGAAACCCAATATGGCTCGCCCTTGGCTATAGAGTTTGGAGTTCCATTTTAATTTTTGCTGTTATCAAGTACCTTATAAATACAAATTAGTGGAATCAGGTTCTCCATCAGGTAAGAGCATATCCCCAGAGTAATTAGGCATTAGAGCCAGTTCCTGTGGGCAGGATAGTGGTGGCGATGGAGGGCTGTGGGAAAGGTCGCGAGCTGCACTCACCTGCTGGGTTAGACATGCCCCACAGGTATCATCAGAGCAGTGCCTGTCTCGGGCTCAGCTCCAGCTGGGCAAACGCATGTACCAGGAGGAGCTCTCCCCTGTTCCCCAAGCTGTGAAAGTCTTTTGCACATAGCCAGGTATCTTCCTGTTGCACTTCCCGCCAACTTTTCTCTGTGCTTCTCCCTGATTGCTAAGTCTACAATCACACAAAATCACAAAACCATGCAGAGCAATGCAGCTCTTTGCAATCACAGTGCTGTTGTATTTTTACAGTTTGGGATGTGACCCTTTGATTAAAGCCTAGCTCCCCACTAGCCTCTAAGCTAAAAAATAAGAGAGAAGAATTAACTCACCCGACAGATCCTCCTCACTTTCCAGCTGTCAGCCTCCAAGCTTGCCTAAATCTTTTCCCACCCAGCCTTCTCCCTTCCCACCTGTTACAGTAGAAGAGATGTGGGTCCTGGCTCTGGCTAATCCCTCTACTTATATTCTAGGTTAGAGCCTTTCCTACCTGCTCATAACGCTTGTATTGGCTCCTCTCAATCCTGTCTACATCTTGCAACTGTCCCACCCTGTTGGCCCCTCCCCATTAGAACGTAAAGACTCTCAGGGCCTTTTCCAGCTGCCACCCTTTCTCACTCTCCTTTCACTAGTGAGCTTGACACTTGTCCACACTCACCACTTCTCCCACTTATCATTCACTCCTCAGCCTCCTAACACCTCACTGAACATCACTTTTCCAACCTCCTTATCACCAAACCCAACAGCTACTTTTAAGTGCTTGTTTTACTTCATCTCTCAACAACAGTTGACAGTGTTGACTGTTATCTGCTATTGAAACTTGTTTCCTCTTACGAGACACCCCAACCCTGTATCTCCCCCCATCTATTTAGCTGTGTTCAGTCTCTTTTGCAGGTTCGTTCAATTAACAACTATCTATTGACCACTTAATATGTGCTGGGCAATGTCCTAGGTGCTGAGGATAGAAAGGAGAATGAGACAGGAAGCTTATATTCTAGTGAGGGAGGAGCCAAATAAGTAGGTAAATAAACTAACAAGACGACATCAAAAAGTAAACTTGGCCTTAGGTAGGGTTGGCCAATAGCTTCTTCCTAGGTTTAACTTTTAGTTATGCAGTGAACTTGATATCTTCTCTGTGCCTCCCTATTTCCCTATTTGGGGAAGATAATTAGAAAAAGATGACAAGGATGGGAGCAGAGTGGCAACTAGCATCCTGCATCTTCACTACTTAGAAAAGAAAGTCATGAACAGAAAAAAAATAAGTATAAGAGAAATGGGACACACCACAGGCCTCCCCTAGAGATGCCACCTATTAAAGAAAATGCACTTCCCTGCCCCGACAGTAGAGGGTACTCTTAAACTAAGAAAGCTATGGAACCATCCAAACCTGTCTGCTACATTTTCTAATGATCATCCAGTTAAATCTAAGACATTTAAAAACAGAACACAGGCAAGATCCATATGAAGTTATTATATAAGAACAATAAAGATGGGAAATAATTGATATAAATACTCTAAGGAAAGGAAAAGCAGAATAAAACTGTACACAACATTTCAACACAAATCGTATGCCATTAACAACCATTTGCAGATACAGGAGGACACCTCAAATAAGAAATCCAGTAGAGAATGGGTAGAAAATAGGAATATGTGAAATAGACACCCAAACTCAGGAAATAATTTGAATATAAAGAAAAACTATATCAGAAATAGACTAAATTGCAAAGTCGCCAAGGGAAAATCAACTTGATTAAAAATAAATTAAGAAACATTGAGGAAATGAATAAAAAGTTAACATAAAGAAAGTGAAACAACAGATCTGAGAAAAACTATAAGTATTCTTGGAATAAGGATAACTGAAATCCATGAAGGAGGGAAACAGAACAGTGGTATCTAACTAATGTTTAAGAGTCTAATCCAAGAAAATACTCCAGGAGAAAAACATTCTGGAATGCACATATTGAAAAGGACCACCACACGCTCAGGGCTGTCAACTCCAAACCACAATTTAGAAAAAGTTTAGACTTTAAGAGATAAAGAAAAAATGACATGAGCCTCTCAGTAAAATGATGGAGTCACTGGCAAAGGATAAAAATTCAGGTTTGTGTCAGCAATGTGTAAAGCCAAAGAAATTGGACCAACATTTTCTTAAAACTGAAAGTAAGAAATTGTGAACCAAGGATTTTTTTTTTAATTCAGGCAAATTTCTAGAATCAAAGCCATCGAAAAACAAATTTAAACACGTAGGAACTTAAGGAATACTGTATTCCTAAATTCTTGAAAAACCTACTAGAGGATGGCCAAGAGAAGATTGGAAAAATGTCACGATTTTGAATGTACGTATGTAAATATGTGTGTGTTATATCTATAAGCACACATAGACATATACTACATATTTATTTGTAGATCTGAGACAAAAACAAAGGTAGTTGTAAAGATGGGAGATAGTTTGTAAATGTTTTGTTCTGATAAAGTTGAAACAGCACAACTAAAAAATTAGAGAAGAAGGGAAGAAAAAAAGAAAGTAGAATAAGCACATCGATTGTCACTTAGGTAACAGGTGAGGTACAAAGGATATCATTTAAAGATGACAAATCAGGGCTTCCCTGGTGGCGCAGTGGTTGGGAGTCCGCCTGCTGATGCAGGGGACGTGGGTTCATGCCCCAGTCCGGGAGGATCCCACATGCCGCAGAGTGGCTGGGACCGTGAGCCATGGCCGCTGAGCCTGCGTGTCCGGAGCCTGTGCTCTGCGGCAGGAGAGGCCACAGCAGTGAGAGGCCCGCGTACCGCAAAAAAATAAATAAATAAAGATGACAAATCAAATAGTAGACAACTAAGTAAGAAAAATGGAAAATAACAATGAAAGGTATGATACTTAGGTAATACTACAACAAAAATACAAACCCTTTCTAAATACCAAAAAGAAAAATAAGAAAGAAAATTTTAAAGCAAAAACAGGCTACCTAGAGAAAAAAAACCCCACAGGAATATGTAACAAAATACACAGCAGATCTAAGCACTTTTCAGTGCGGTATTTTCTTTCTCCCTTTTTGTTAATTCCCTACTCCATTTTTTCCTTACCACATCCTCACAGAGCTCTTCCTCTCCCAAGGTAGTCCATGCATGTGTATTTCCATTCCCATGTGTGTTTCCACACTTAAATCAAGTATAAACACACACACATTAATACACATGCATACATACATACATATTGGGAGGGCTTTTAAAATGTACAAAATGACATGTATTAGTCACCCCTTTTTGTATTTTATTTTTTGTCTTCAAGCAAACCTCATGACAGTATCTCCATGAAAAATTCTCACTCACTCATCCTGAGGCTACACAAAATACCAGGATGTAGATGTTCCAACTCATTCATCTGTTCCCCTGATAGTTTTGTGGCCACTGGAAATTATGCTGTAAAAACATATGAGTACACACATCCTTTTATTTCTATAGGATAAATTCCAGAAGTGGGGTTTCTGGTTTGAAGGATACTCATATTTTTTATTTCAATAAATGTTTCCAGATTGGTTTCCAAAACAACTCTAACACATCGTATCCCCATGAGGCAAGAATATTATCTCCCTTTTAAATCTTAAGAAACTGAAGTGCACCTGCCTGCCTTCCAAACCGGTGCTTTCTCCACCCCGTACTCAGCCTCCCACGTGACCCGCACCTGTCCTTCAGCGGCCAAGTGTGGGTGGTTCAGGGAGAAGAGCTCGTTTTTCTTAAACCTCCTGTGCACACAGCTGGCAGTGCCCTCATTGTAGCCGCGGGGCCACCGCTGCTGGGCTTGTGCTATTTACAACATATAATGGCCCTCTCATAAAAGTACAGTGATGTAAACTTTGTAAGAATAATGATATTCCAGGAGCAAAAGTGGCTACTAGAGCTTGATGGTACTAAATTTTACCTGAGAGGTCACAAGAGATTGCTAGTACAATGAAAAATAAAGGGACTCTTCTGCCCAATTAAACACATTATCCCAGTAAAGGCAGTGGGAAAGCAGAAGGGGAAAGAGAGGCAGGCAGGTCCTGGGGTCAGTTTGGTTACTACATCTCTGCTCTTTGAGTTATTATGTTCTGTAAATAACTAAAGAATGTGCCACTCACTAAATCCTACTTACTTAGTGGGGAGAGAGAGAGAGAGACAGAGAATGAAAACAGAAAGCAGCATTAATTTTAAGAATAAACAAGCTGAAGCATCCTTCTGTAGCTGTTGTCGATGGAGCTAATTTTGGGAATTCGGTTATGCCTCTGGACATGTACACTGGAGAAGGTTAGCTATAATAATTCAAAGAGCATTGCTGTAACAACATCCTTTCCAAATAAATTTGAGAAAAAACAAACAAGTTTCTGTTTTGACCATGGGGGAAAACTCGGCATGGCATTTGAGTCCTTTCACAGTGTACAGGAAAGAAGTTCTGCTAATGTGTGAGTTCTGGCAGGAGAGACATAATAATGAATAATATTATGAATAACAACGTTTCACTTTCTTCTTGGAAAAATCTAGTAGAGAGTGGTAAAGTTGATGTGGGAATGGTCAAGTAGGGCCAAACCATAAGCTTCAACAAGTCTGATTTACACTTGACCATGAGCTCATGAGCAATGGGACAGGAGTTCCTGGGTCTCTGTGGCAGACAGGAAACTTACAGAAAAAAACAAAAAGCAGGAAATATCAGAGTGATCCAGTTCTGCATGATGGGGCAATATTGTGTAATCCCTCTAACCTTCAACTTTCTTTTAAACAGTTCTTTAAATAATTGAGCTTCTGTTTTGTTTCTCTCTTAATCACTTTTAAACAGTCACTTTGAATGAATGCTTTAGCTTGAACTGAAAAATATCCAGGAAGTAGAGATTAGAAAAAAATAACATAGAATGTACCCTTGTATTTTGAGTCCATGGGCAATCTTCTATTAGTTCCATATTGGCTCCATTTTATGTTACTACTTGTATCTTTCTACATGGCTAATGATATCACTGATAAATATTTGTATAGCATTTTTGACTTTTTCTAAGAGCAGTCTTTTCACAACTTCCCAGTGGGGTAAACACAGTAGGTGTAATTACCCCCGCTTACAAGTGTACAAATCAGTTAAGTCACCTACACAGGGCCACTTAGCCATAAATAGACTCAGGAAGTACCCAAACCTCCAGATGCCTAGTCCAGGCACTTTCATTATAACACACTTTGTACAAACAGCAACACGGAGTCCAAATCAGTGTTTATCACCTTCTGTATGAAATACCCAAGTTCTGGGCTGATGACACACCAAGTACAGAGGTGTTTCAGAAGGATCATGAAGCTATCAGTTCCTGTGATGGGTTGGAAATGTCTGCCATGGGTGAGGAGAAGGGAGTGTTAACATGCACAGCATGCCAGCCCTGGGTCCCTATTCTCCATTTGGACTACAGTCTTTACTGGCACCCAATCCCATCAACTTAATCTCATGGTCACTTCCTGGACCATATTTCCCAGGATTGAACCATCCCTAACATCCCCTGTTTTTTCATTTGTGTCTATAGCCTCCTCTTCCTCCACCTTCCTCAGTTCCCACCCCCACCTTTGTTCTTTCACCTCAGAAACATCTTCAATTCCTTGACCACTTTCTTACCAGTCTGTGTAACTCCACAATCCATTAATTCAATTCTTCTTCTAAGATGCTAAACTATTTTCCTCCTTTGTCTTTTTACTAAACTTTGTTTGAACATGTCTTACCATGAATTAATCTAACCAGCCTGATTTTAAACTGTAACCCCACTGCAGTAAATGTCTCCACATATAAATCTAGTGCCACTAAAAATTTTGGATGTTCAACTTCAACAGGCCCATCTGTGTCCTTTTCAAACCATTTCCTCCTCATTGGTCAGCAGATTGTTGTACTGCACAGCACCTGTGAATGGTGCCCAGGGCTATACAACGCAGCGGTGCTGGTGGTCAGCATCCCTTCTCGTTCCCCTCACTGGTCATTTCAAGCCTTCAGAACTAGGCTCAAATTCCCTCACTCATTAAAAAAGATGACTTCATGGTGCATTAATGTTCAAAATCATGACATAAAGTAGACCTCAGTCTCCCCACCCTCAACCTAAAGAATTGTCTGTATCCACATCCATCCTTCTCTCCTTCCTTCCCTCCTCTAAACATGGGCCATCTGTTCTACAGTTGTTCCATCCTCCCATTGAAGTTCAAGAAAGCACCCCTCCTCTGACACTCTGCCACATGAATTAGTTCCTCTCTTTTCTAAATCCTAAACCTCTCCCTCTCTGTGGACCTCTTCACCTGGACTTATAAACATGGTCAGGTCTCTCATGCTCAAACCAAAACAGAACACACCCTTGTGTAACAGCTACTGTGAGAACAACGCCCATACATCCTTAATTCCTTCCATTTCAGGGAATACCAGCCTGACTTCAAACTGCTGACACCTGCCTCTACTTGTCCAAGGGCTACTTTGGCCACCAGAGCCCATTCTCCTTTCATTCAGCAAGCTGAAAAGTTCCGTGGAATGAATGAACTGCCCCCTACCTCCAGAGCAACCTTCCACCTGTGATTAATGGTAACTGCTGCATAAATATCCCAGCTCCCTAACTCATCAGGTGGGATAAACTCCAAGGCATATGTTCCATATTTTCACCGAGTCCCCTGATAGGATTAAGTGCCAGTTGCCCCAAAGTAACTTGCTTAAAAATACATGCTTTTTTTTCTTTTTTTTTTTGCGGTACGTGGGCCTCTCACTGTTGTGACCTCTCCCGTTGCGGAGCACAGGCTCCGGACGCACAGGCCCAGCGGCCATGGCTCATGGGCCCAGTCGCTCCGCAGCACGTGGGATCTTCCCGGACCGGGGCATGAACCTGCATCCCCTGCATCGGCAGGCGGACTCCCAACCACCGCGCCACCAGGGAAGCCCAAAAATACATTCTTTTTTAATGCTTCCTTCTCTCCCCATCTGTCTCATTATAGTACTGCTCTATTTCTTGGGACTCCCTCCCGAATAAACTACTTGCACTTGAATCTATGTTTCAAAGTCAGCTTCTAGGAAAACCCAAATCAAGACACCCTCCTTTGACCCTCTGCTTACACCTAGTGACCACATACCCTTTCACTCCTTCACTGCTAAGGTTCTTGAAAAATAATCATATCATGAAGAAATTGCATTTTACTACTAGTACAGAGAACCCAAAATGGCTTTAACAAATTCAGGGTTATCTTTTTCTCATGGAACAATAAATTTGAAGCTATGAATTCCTGGGCAGATACAGCAGCCCCAGGACATCCTGAGGAACTCAGGGTCCTTCTGTCTTCCCACTCAGGCATCCTTCACATCTCCTGAGCACCTCTTCATCTTCAAATGGCTGAATCTCCTCCAGTATCACCTCCAGATTTGAGGACGGAAGGTGGCAATGGATGGGCAAGAGACAGAAGGTCCCTGCCAGCTGGGTCAGCCCTTTCATCAAGGAACTTTTTCAGAAGCACTATTCAACAGCCCCTTCTTACATCTTATTGGCCAGAATTTAGACCCCACTTAACTTCAAAGACTAAAAACCTTTTTTTTTTTAATCTGGGCTTTCTGTTTCCTCTAAAAATATTGGGATCGTCTTATAAAAAGGAAGACGGGATATTGGGTAGATAAACAGCCATCTCTGCTGTAAAAGTCTATATAACCAGTTACAATTTCTCAACTGCTTTTGTCTGCTTTAACCACTGTATGGAAAATCTCTCTCTTAAGTTAACAATTACCACCTACCTCTGATACACAATAGGCAATTTTCAGTCCATTTCTTACTGACTTCCCTGATTTCTCATCAACTCCCCCTATTTTATTTACCACATTTGTACCCATTTCCCTATATTGAATTGAATTAAAAGTCCTTATCAAACCCTTCAGCTTTTCAAGGTCAACAGTCTTATGCTAAACTGGTTAGGAAGGAATGGAGAGCAAAGACAAAATGGTGGAGAGCATGTCACAGTCTGCCCAATCCACTTAAATACCCCTTTAGCATTTATTTATTTACAGGAAGACCTTGCTTTATTGCACTAAGCTTCCTTGCACTTCACAGATATTGTGTTTTTTACAAATTGAAGGTTTGTGGCAACCCTGTATTGTCAGATGATGGTTAGCATTTTTCAGCAATAAAGTAATTTTTAATTAAGGTATGTACATTTTTTTAGACATAATGCTATTTATTGCACACTTAATAGACTACAGTATAATGTAAACATAATTCTATACACGCTAGGAAACTAAAAACTTCATGTCTCGCTTTATTGCACTATTCAACTTATTGCAGTGGTCTGGAACCAAACCAGCACTACCGCCAAGGTATGTGTGTATTTTGTATGTGTGTGCACATACCACCCCACCACCACCCTGGGACATTGATGTGCTTTTGCCTCCAATAGTTTTGTTTCTGAGGACTCCTGTCAACCCACTGGAACCCACTTTGCCTGTGTGAACAGAGCTATAAGTCCCAGAATAATGAAGAACTCGCCTCCCACTATGGGTGCAGGGGTATAAGAGCCCCGGCTCCCTTGCCTAAGAAAGTGACAACTTTGAGGTGTGACTAATAGCCCAGAGCTAAAGCTACCCTCTGCTGGACTCCCCTGAGCTCACACCTCTGCTTGGCTGCCTCCCCTTCCCCCTCTTCCTTCCCCACTCCCTTACTGGTCTTCACTGAGAGCCCTTCCTCAATAAATCACTTGCACACATCTGGGGAATCAATGTTAATACAATCAGGTAATAAATATCTGTTGGAATGGAATGAAACCAAACAAGCTTTTCAAGATATGCTGCTGCATTAAGATAACTTTTGAGGTTTTCATATCACCTCTCTAAAAATTAGACTGTTGCTTCTGAAAAGTAGTATTTTGCTACTGTAGTTCATAAAGTCTAAAATATCCAATTGCAATTATTTGTTTAAATGCACAGCTTATCTAATACCCATAAATCATAGGTAAAATCATATAAATAATTTAATATAATATTGCCTACACAGTTTGAATTGCGCTCTGTACTAGCATTCTTAATTTTATTGTTTCATAAGAATTATTCATTAAAGTTATAGAAATTTTATAAGCAGTGTCTGAGAAATCTTTTTGGAGATATAGGAAGATACAGATATATTATCTTTGTATAGACTCATCCTTTCTTTTTTGAAGAAGAAAACTAATGGTGCTGAATTCTCCTATTATCTCTTCTCCCACCCATGTGGATGAGCGAGTTATCAGTAGATAACTAGCTCCAAGGTCACCCTTTTTTCCTGCTCCGTGGTAGGGAGGTGGACCTGGTGGATACTTTGTTAGCCGGGATGATGTTGAGTTAGCAGAGTGCACTGAGAGAACACTGGAGAAGGAAGGGTTGTTTGCTTCCACATTCTGGTGGGCCCCTCTTGTTGTCCTGGTTGTACTCCTGCAAAGTGAGTGGCTTTCTGTGGTCGTGTCCCCATAGCTGGCAGCAAGAGTCACCTGCTCATGGGGTGTTTAGCAGTGTTCCCAAGGGCAGCTAATAAGTTCCCTGGGCACCCAGCTCATTTCCCAGTCATTTCCCAATGACAGCTTCTTCCCAAGGAGTAAACAGCATCCCACCACAATTTTAGAAGCTTCTCAGAACTTTCCTAGTGAATCCATTGGCTGGCTTTCTAGAAAGTCAATGACACCCACCCCTCACCCTCCTTGGAAGCTTCCTGGTGAGTTTCCTTGGCATCCCCAGTGGTTCTCTGCCTGCCAGCCTCAGCCCCAGCCTCAGCCCACTGACTCTGGACATGACAATGTAGTGAACTCCACCATCCAGTGGGCTTCAACCACATCCTTGCCAAGGTCTGAATCCCAGCCTTGGGAAGAACACTACCCTCCCAAGAATTTTGTTCCTTCCTTGGGTACCTTCCCTCAGACCTAGGGTACCCTTAATAGTTCTTTTATTCCCCTCCTCTTAGCCATTCCTTTATTAATAATTTTTCATATTAAACTTTCCTTGTCTGTCTTCTGATAGGATACTAGCTAACAGAGCGACTAAGGAATACAAAGTACCTAAATCTTAAAAATGGAAAATTCTCTAAATGTGTGAGTTCTTTGAAGATTTTTCCTAAAGATATTTAAATAGGTCGTGCCCTTTAAATCTCTTTTTCTAAAGTTGTTCTTGAAGTCTGCAAATGGTTTTCAATTTGAGGCAAAAGAAGTTGCTGCCCCCAAGAGTGAGAGCTCTGATTTTTATATTAACGATATGGCTATATGGCCGTATGACTATATACAGAAATCCGGGCTGTCACTCTTGGACTATCTACATAGTGCTCAGCACTCTACAAACAAGCATGACACTTAATTCTCAGAAGAGCTCTGCAGATCAGCATCATCTGTGTCTTAGAGATAAGGAAACTGAGGCTAAGAGGTGTGAAATTATTTTCCTGGTGTCACCCACCTAATATGTGGTCTAGCTGAGATTCAAACCTGTATGTGTGGATCCAAAGCCTTTTCCCTCTTTTCCATGGCATCTTCTATAGGCATAGAATAAAACTTTCCAGATTCTTGTTAATTAGTTCCTTCATTCTTTCCCCAACATTAGTTGGGTACCTGCTATGTTTCAGGTACTATACCTCATGCTAGGTTAAAAATAAAAGACCCAGAGCCCTTGCCCTCAAGGAGTTTTCATTTTAAGCATTTTTCTCAGCTACGTGATCTTGACCATTCATTGTACCCTGACCCTTTTACAGGATCTAAATTCCCATCCAAGCTTGCGGCACTTTTCCAAAGTTGCTGTGGGTACCTCCTGCTTGGCAACACTCTCTATTTGACTTGCCTAGTTTTTCTGCCCCCTTTTGGGTCCCTATGCCTCAGAATTCGGTCTCAGCCTATTTTGTTGGCTGTTGACCTATCTGGCGGCTGCTTATCCCTCCTCTGACCTTCACCTCTTCCCCTTCTCCATCTTTGCATCTAAGACCAATCTCTAGGCTCTCCCAGAGTCCACATTCCATGACCCGTCACCACCTCTCCCGGGCTTGCCTCCCCAGTCAAGCAGTGGTATGCACTTTCTCTACGTGGAGAACGTCTGTTTCACCAGGACTCAGATTTGGGGGCCGCTCTGATCTGCTTGGGGTCATGAGCAGGCAACACTTTCTCAGAGGCAGCTCCTCTGGCCTCCTCCTATTGCCTTAAACAGGGCATGTTGTATGTCTTTCCTGAATGCCCTTCTTTTCCTTTCTTGTGTCTTCTGCTCTTGCCCATAAAGCCGCTGTTCACTCCAGCTACCTGGATAGATGCTACTCACCTTGCACCTTCCACTTTAGCATTAATTCTTCCTGACAACCCCTCCCTGTCCAGCTCAAGGACATGGGCCACCCTGTATCACTGTGTTGTAGTGGCTGATTCTTTCCAACAGGAATCAGGAGTATCTGGAGTGCAGGGACTTGTTGAAGGGCCCAGCACTGTGCTATATGGTAGGCACTTAATAAATATTTGGGGAGGGAGAGTGGGAGGGAAGAGAGAAAAGAGAGAGTGGGAGGGAAAAGAGAGAAATATTTGAGGAGGGAAGAGAGTGGGAGAAAAGAGAGAAGAAAAGAAATGTATGGCATTTTATCATCTGAATTAAACAAAGTTAATCATCTGACATTTAGGATATCTCTAAAAACACTGTTTAGGTGGGCCCTGGCTGAGCCTCAGTTCCAGCCAGTGACCTCACTCAACGACAGAAGGAATAACGACACCACCATCAGTACCACCACAACAGAAATGACATCAAACGATGCACCAGGCCCCATGCTGAGCATCTTCTGTGCATTATCTTATTCATCACCAATGTCAGCCAATGAGTAGATGCTATCCCTGTTCCTATATTAGGAAACTGAAGCTTAGAGATGTGAAGGGCCTTGACAAGGTCACACAGCTTGTAAATAGCAGGGCAGGGATTCTAAATCAGGCCTTTAAACAGCCAAACTTCTAACCATCAAAACAAGCTGTGTCTCTAAGTAAAGTCTATACATTCTCATGCCCAGAAGGCACACAGGACAGCAGCCTGGTTCCTAAAGAGAGACACCTATCAACTCTGATCAATAAAAGGCATTTAAAAATCCACAAAATGAGTCAACATGTGATGACATCTTCTTATGTAAGCAAAGTAAAAGTCACCCCCAGAATGGCATCTGCCTGCTTATTTGAGTGGGGGTGGAAGGGTAACAGGAAAGAAGGAAGAAGTGAGCAGCATCATTTGCACAATTTCCCAGCAAATTGAAATAAAAAATAATAAAATGATCATTGCACTCAATCAGGAATGGAGGCATCAAATAGACTATTGTAAAGAAAACATTGCCGTAGTGAGGCTCTTGGGCAGAATCAATTCCCCAACAGCCTGATAAGATTCTGTCTCAGGTCATAGCGCATGTGAGAGTCCCCCATGCACTTGGTGGGGAAAAACATTAGCTGCAGAAGGCACTTTCAAAAGGAGGATGACAATTTTTCACAGTGATGAAACAAGCTTCACAGAGTTGGTTTCAAAATTAAATGGCTTATATGATGTTCACTTTGACTCCTGACACATCAAAATATAAAATGCTCTTTTGCATGCATTCTCACAGCCATTTCTCTGTAATACTGCACTGCCTTGACAAGCGTGTTATGTTAGGAGGAAATAACACACAAAGGGAGGTGGGCTGCCTGGGGACCTATCCTATGGAGTCCCTGTGACTTGCTTAAAATTATTCAAAGATCAATACAAAGAGATGGGTCTTGGATCTCTCCCCTCAACCTCATCTGGTCTCTTGGAAAGGCAAGGATGAGAATTTTCAGCTTTGAACCCTCAACTTCAGAAACTCGCTAGCTTGGTTCTGCATATACGAAATTTCAGACTGGTTTCCACTCTCAAGTGATTCATTCTCAGAATGATTGGTCACTTGTTGGTTGACAGGTTATTTACTTAGATGCAGGCAGAAGGCAGTAGGACATCATAAGAAGAGTTTACTCCCAGCCCCTGGTCCTCAGATAGGAATCCACATAAGCCATTTGTGGTACATTGTTTGCCAAAGTGGCCACAACCCTTTGCTGCTTCTTGGCTTGTGGCTTTGCAGCTCCTCCCATCAAGAGATAGTTTATTTCACCTCCTGTTGAGTTTTGTGTCTGGCTTTGACCAATAAAATGTGGAAGAAGTGATACTCTGCTGGTCTGGCCCGCAAGAACCTTGCACACTTCCATTCACTTCCATGGCCCCTGACTCCACCATGTGAACATGCCCAAGCTGACCTGCTGGAGCATCAGAGAACACATGGACCAGAGCCACATGAGCCCAGTTGTCCCAACCAACATCAGCAAACCATCCACCTGGCCACCATTCATCACAGGGACATGAAGGAACCCTGCCAAGACCAGAAATACCCAGCTGAGCCTCAATTAAATTGTCCACCCATTAGAATCATGAGTTAAACAAACGATTGTTGTGTCGAGCCTCTAAGTTTTTTTTTTTTTTAATGCACAATAGGTAACTGACATACCATCTCAGAATTAATTCTGTTATTGGTAGGAAGCCTCATAACTGTCCCTGCCCAGCACTGAGAGCTAGGGGAGTCCAGGCCGTGTGACAGTTGAGTGATCCTGGGCTCAAAATCAGTGCCTTTGGAGCAAAACTTGGAGCTTCTACAGGACAGAGCTCAGAATGCTCTATAAACCAGATCACATGCAGGTGCAAAACATAAGTCATAAGCATGGTATCTAAACACCAGATACCAGTGAATATTCCTGAGGGCACACAGGGGTCATGAGTGGGAAACAGGCAGAAGGTGGAAGACAAGGGGTAGCAAACTCCTCGGCAGTTGTGTCGTGTGCTGGGTGTGCTCCCCAAGCACAGACGCCCTTACTCAGTATGCTCACCAGGACCTCACACCCAGAAGCTGTTCAATCAATGTTTGTAGAGTGAATAAGTGACCTGACAGCCCATACTTGGGACTTGCCTCTTTGCATCTATGGCTGAGTAGACAGGAAACATGGGGCTTTCTTCCCAGAGGGAACATATCCAAATGATCAAAGAATCCACTACTTTAAAACAAATTAAGAAGTATTTATATAGCCCTTCCTATGGGTTGGTAGGGTTCCAATCACTCAATAAATAATAATCCACTTAATTCTCTTAATAGCCATATGAGGTAGGCACGCACTTTATCCGTATCTCCCCTATGAAAAGCAGAGGCATGCAGCCCAAAGACATGTAGCCAGCAAGCAGCAGAACCAGGAGCCTGGCTCTCGAGTCTGCTGCTGGCATCTCCTCATGCTGCCCCTCCTAAAGTCATCACGATGAACACAGAGGCTTTAAAAAGTGCTTAGGTCAACCCCTCTTTCTATATTGTAAACACATGAGCCCAAGACTTACATGACTATCTCAAAATCCCACCATTAATGATCCAGCAGAGGCTGGACCAGAATACACATCTCCTGACACATAGTTTGGTATTTTCTCTTTGATACCACACTGAGGATGTGAAAAGCTATTTTATGGGCATCTTTATTTCTGAAAGGGTTCAGAATTTTGAGACATCTTGAACTCTGAATCTCAAACCCAAGAAGCAGTAACAACTAACAGGATGAGTATTAGGGAGGAGAGAGGAAACATGAAGGAGACAAGTGACAAAACCTCTAGTCCTTAGATAGCCAAGTTATGTCACAATGGACCATGGGTTCCACTTACAGACTGAAATCTACTGGGGATTCCAGAAGCCAAGTTTTTGTTTAGGGCTCAAGTTTTTGTTTAGCTCAAGTTTTTGTTTAGCATGCTTGTGGAGGGGTCTGATGGACTAGTACAGAGCTTCTCAAATGCTGTAAGTCACCTGAGGATCTGATTAAAATGCAGATTCTGATTAATAAGTGCTGGGCGGGGCTGGAGATTCTGCAGTTCTAACAAACTCCTAGGTGATGCCAGTGCTGCTCATGTGTGGACCACACTTGGAGTAGCAAAGGAAATACAGCCCTTAGCTGGGTTCTTCAAATACCATCTAAGGTCCTGATGCAGACACATTCTACTCAGGGACCTGAGACAGCATGAAAGTAAAACCCTAAATTTTGGTCAGTGGTCATTCAGAGATCTAGGTGCATGAGATATATTCATATAAATATTAACACAAATATGCACATATAAGATACAGTTCCGTTTTTCAAAAAGGAGAAAATACACTTAGAGATCGCTAACATTACATGAAGAAAGACAGCCAGGTTTTATGTGCCATGTGATGTGACACAGTAGGAAGTACCCAACACCGTCTATAGAATATTCTCGCCAAAAATCGTTGAATTAGAGCAGACCTTTAACTCTAACTACCAGTTTAGAGGAAATATGGGGGAACAGAGGAACATGTTAAACACCCATGAGGTACCAAAAAATCCAGAATGTAAGAAATTTTACAGAACAAATGAACTGATATCTTCAACAAAATTCATGCAAAATAAAAACAAGAATAGAGACTTACAAGTCTCTTAAGAGACACCTGGGCCCAGTATAATGTAAGGACCTTGATTTAAACAAAGTGTAAAAAAAAAAGTTTAAAAGACAATCTAGAGGAATTATTTTTTTTAGCTACAAAAATTTTTTTTAAAACCTGTTTTGGGGCACATCCTGAATTATTTACAATGAAACAATCTGATATTATTCAGAGGAATCCAGTGGCGGCTGGGGGAGGATTGTACCAGGGCACAGAAAAAACAGGTTGGCAGAGAACTAAGCCTTGAAGCTGGTGACGGGAAGGTTGGGGGATGTTATACTAGTTTCTCTGTTTTTCTATTTGTTTAAAGATTTCCAAATTCAAGGTTGTAAGTAAATAAATAAGCAAGGAAAGAAAGAGAGAGAAGAAGTGAGCAAGAGGAGGGAGGGAGGAAGAGAGAGAACAAAAGGAAGAAAGGATGAGGGGGGAGACAGAGGGGAGAAGAGAGAGGGCTCAGAGAGGGCCACCTCGCACCCAATTACTCTTCAAAATAAGTAGATTCGGTGAACTTGTGATTCCAATTTCAATACCAAGTAAGAGTCTAGGACATATTATTGAAATGGTGAAAGTTAAATTTGAAAAAAAAAAAGAAGAACAAAAAGAAAAAGAAAGCTGAGATTGCCAGGCCCCACTAAGGGCAGGTTGCTGAAGACCCTTCCCTTTATATTATGGCTTCTTGACAGGCCTGTCAGAGATCCCGTAGACATAAGGCCTCTGGATCCAGCAGAGCATCTGTCAAAGTCTCTCGCGATCTTTGTAAAGAAGGCAGAGATCACGGCTCAGGTGAGAGCTCAGCAAGGTGGATTGATGACTGGCTGAACATCCAATCCCCAGGAGAAGCCCTCGGGAGGCTGGGGGCAGCTCTTCAGCAGAGGCTGAAGGACTCCTGTTCAACACGCTCTTGTTCTTTGTTGATGACACATGAAGATATACAAGCTGTGTTGGTCAAAGTGACAGGGGACATAAAGTCCAAAGGACTACCTTTGAATACGTTTGATGACAGAATTATTATCTAAAGACACCTCAACATGCTACAACAGAAGCTACGTTAGCAGGCTGAAATGTAATAGTGTTTATTATCAAACAACTAACCAGGAAAGTCAAGGTGAGGAAAAGCCCAAAGCCTGTGGCTGATGCAAAAGTATGTGAGTGAAAGCCTGACCGTGGACCAGGTACACTTAGGGCTCTTGTAAGACACAGATGAAGGGACACTTCCTTCCCAATGTTGTCATCCTCCTCTCTTGGCTGGAGAAACACTGACTTAAAGATTTTCTCTTGGGCTTCCCTGGTGGCGCAGTAGTTGAGAGTCCACCTGCCGATACAGGGGACACGGGTTTGTGCCCCGGTCCGGGAAGATCCCACGTGCCGCGGAGCGGCTAGACCCGTGAGCCATGGCCGCTGAGCCTGCGCGTCCGGAGCCTGTGCTCCGCAACGGGAGAGGCCACAACAGTGAGAGGCCCACGTATCGCAAAAAAAAAAAAAAAAAAAAATATTTTCTCTTACCGTAAATTCCATGGGAGTCAACAGTCTAAGTAGCTGCCAAAGCTAATTTGATCTGCTAATTTGATTTTAATGTACATTAAAACAATTATTTTCCAGAATTGGGGATGAAAATAGTAACCGTGTCTACCATTTAGTAAGCGTTTACTATGTGAGGCATCACGCCAGGTACTGTACATACGTTATCTTATCTAATAGCCATACTACCCCTTCTATGTGAGCGCTAATAATCTCACCTCCTAGATGGGGAAACTGGGGTCCAGAGTGCTTCAGTGACTTGGCTGGAGTCACACAGCTGGCAAGGATCAGAGCTGGGATGCAAAGGAAACCCCACTGTGTGGGTGTGGCTTAGGAACACAAACTGTCTGGGATGGTCCAACAAAGTGCTGAGTATGGGATTGAGTTCTAGTTGCCACACTTTAGGAGAGCACTGGCACAACTTCACCTGTGTCTAAAACCTGGTGTTTTTGGTCAGGCCAGTGAGAGGACCAGCAGATCCTAAGAGGCCCAATTAGAGCAACAGGTGATTTCTCCTGTCACAGTAGGTGCTTAGTGAATGTTTGCTGAATGGCTGACTTTAGCTGGAAAGAAGTTTCATGCTGTCTGCTGTTTGGTGTCTAATGCTGTATAACAAACCGTCCCAAAGCACTGGCTTAGAACAGTAAGAGTCATTTACTACTG
The DNA here is from genome assembly GCF_951394435.1 of Stenella coeruleoalba. NCBI lineage: Eukaryota > Metazoa > Chordata > Mammalia > Artiodactyla > Delphinidae > Stenella > Stenella coeruleoalba. The sequence goes on from NC_137156.1 coordinate 51,554,261, forward strand.
TTCTCTCTCATGGTTCTGGGAGCCGGCTGGACTTAGCTGAGGGATTCTCACTCAGGGCCTCTCAGGTGGTTGCAGTCATGTGGCGGCAGGGGCTGGCATCATCTCTGAAGCTTCTTTGCCCCCTTGTCTGGGGCCTGAGTTGGGAAGACAGTTAGCTAGGTTCCTCAGCATCTTCCTCTCTCTACATGGTTTCTCATGTGGTTTCTCCAGCATGGCGGCTTCTGAGTAGTTGAACTCCTTATAAGGTGGTTCAGTGTTTCAAAGATTCAAGTCCCAAGTGAGAAGAGAGTTCAGTGGTAGCTGTATTGCCAGCAAGCCACACGGTGTGACTTCTGCTACATCCTTACTATCAAGTCCACCACAAAGGCCTGCCCAGTTTCAAGGGGAGGGTACACAGAATGCAACTCTTGAAAAGCCAGGGGAGAGATTCTGGAAGAGCTTCTTGGACCAGACATGCTGTTGCAGCCATTTTTGTAAAATCCGCCACTTGGGGTGGGGTGAATATTGGGGGTGAAGGTGAGGGGCTAGAATTGTTCTATAAGGAGTGAACTTAGGCCAGGTTATGGAAGAAAAGTAAAATGGAGACAGATTTTCCTTCAATAAGGAAGATGTTTTAAAGGTGATGGTTTCTCTTAAGGTGGAATGAATTTTCTGCCACTGAAGGATTAAGCATGGACTGTCAGAGCCCTTCTAGGGATTGATAGAGTAAGGTATCTGCTCCCTCTGGCTGAGTGTATCCAGACATCTGCTAAGGGGACCAATTTAAGGGCCAGTATCTAGAGCAAGAAGTCTTCACGAGAACCAGAAAGGCCAGAGTAGTGGGCAAAGCTAAAATTTTAAACTTTTTAAAAATGTAAAGAGCATAAGACCCAGGCTGCCAGTGGTGGGACATTCAAGTTGGGGGGTGGAAACAAGAGTTTGAAGCCAGAGAAGAGCAAACAAGTATAAACAACGTGCAGCTGGATCTAAAGATTTGGAAAGTGGGTAAAGGATGCCAGAAGAGGCCTGAGCCTCTTCCCACCCTGGAGTGATGAGAGTGTGTTTCACATGCCAGCTGGGGTACCGGGCGTGCTGAAGGGGGAGGAGGTATGCTGGAAAGAGGTCAGCCCGGCCTTGAACACTATGTAGCCAGGAACACTTAAGCATCAAGTAGAGGACTTGAATTAGTGTGAACAATGAGGCGCCTTCTGAAGCTAAGACTGTTAATTCTCATGTCAAGAATTATGTGGTAAATGATGGTCAGTCTCTAGGTATTTATAAATCAAAACTGCTACCATGCTCCTCCGGGTGCTATATGAGTCCTGACAGAGTAAGGATTTTTCTGCCCTCTGATTGTTGTTCTAATGAACAACAATCCCTGCGTGCCAGCTTCAGGCTGTGATGACACTCAGGCAGGGAATCACAGCTTCATGACCTTACACATCAGCTCACTGCATGGTTTTGAGAAGGTTAATTTCATAATTAAAATCCATGTCTGATGAACAACACCAAGGAGCCATAGCAAGTCTCTTGCAGTCCTGGTAAAGATCTTTGTAAAACTGGGTCTGATACACAGAAGAGAAATCACAATGTATTACATTTATCTACCTACCTATCTATCTATCTATCTATCTATCTATCTATCTATCTATCTATCTATCTATACAGGCTACTGGGAAAGCTAAGTACCTTAAGATAAAATAATACAGACAAGAAGTTGAGATAAAATGAGTGACGGGCAAATACACATCTGAATCAATAAGGAAACTTCATCCTGGATCACCAAAAGGACAAGGGCACTGGCTGGCTTTTGTGGTAAGTCAATGAGTCAGGTGAGTCACTGGCCTCGTGTGAGGATGAAAAAATGGGTGGAACAGATGGAACAGTAGTGATGTTCCAGAGACACAGAATGACCCAGTTTGGCTAATACGCCAGCAGTTCCATATCGTACTCAAAGAGACGGGCCGCACTAAATCATCACGCCTGGGACGTCCACCATAAACCATAAGGTGCTGGCCCTTCCCCACTGTTCATAAAGTGGCCAGTGAGCCAGACCTCTCAGTTATAGAGTACATCAACCTAGGAGCAGATACATGAATTTAAATCCATATTGAGATACAGTTCAGTCGGTGGGGAGTATGATTCATGACTTTAGTTTAAAACCTCTCTGGAGCAACGTAGCTAGAATGGAATCTGTTATCCTTCACCCCTTGATGTTCACCTTCCCATGATACAGGTGGGTGGGCAAAACTGAACAGAGTCCCAAGTTGAAAAGTGGCCCAAAGGTTCAAAGAGGAGATGTAGATTGAGACCAAAACTCCCATGCCTACTTTGAATTATAGAATTTTGAAGTTGGAAGAGGCCTTAGAAATTATCTAAACCAATTTCTCATCTTATAGTTGGAAAAACTGATTCCATAAAGGAAAATGTACATATCTCCTGGCCATTTCTTTCTGAGAGAGCATTTAGCCAATGCACACAGTGAAAAAGAATGGGAAAAATAGAATTTGGGCTTGCAGAATTTTATTTTAGAAACCCTGCCATAGAATAATTGCTGTATCACTTGCCACCCTTGGGTCATGACCTGGTGGGAAGGAAGAAACACTGTGGGTCAGGAATTCTGTGATCTGGTCTCACCAGCATCTTAACTAGCTCTGGAACGTTCTCTCAGGTCCCTTTCTGATTTTCTTTCTTTATCCCCAAACCTATCAGAGTTCAGAGCACATGGCTGATGCTAAAGAAATGTTTGATGAATGAATAAATGCACTTAAGCTCTAAACTTCCATGCTTCTCTGCATAGTAATAAGAAAAAAAGTAAGTCCTCTTGAAAAGGGAAGGCTTCATCTATCAGAATGTGGATATATTCAAATTTCTGGATATTTGCTAAGATAAATGCACAGTAATTTTGCTAAAAATACTTTTAAAAAAAGCAATTAATTTAAGGGCACCCTGACGCCCCAGAGCTGTCCATTCATATCATTCAATTTAGGAAGAGGAGCACTTCATTTTTATTCACTGGAGAATCAAGACCTCTGGGGACAGCTTTAAAAATTGATCTCCCTTTAAGCTTCCTTTATCCTTGCTTCTCAAAGCAAGGTCCCTGGACCAGCAGCAGCAGCAGCAGTATTATCTGGGTGCTTGTTAGACTTGCAGAATTTCAAGCCCAACCCTAGAGTTTGAATCTGCATTTTTTTATTTTTATTTTTTTTTTGCGGTACGCGGGCCTCTCACTGTTGTGGCCTCTCCCGTTGCGGAGCACAGGCTCCGGACGCGCAGGCTCAGCGGCCATGTCTCACGGGTCCAGCCGCTCTGCGGCACGTGGGATCCTCCCAGACCAGGGCACGAACCCGTCTCCCCTGCATCAGCAGGCGGACCCTCAACCACTGCGCCGCCAGGGAAGCCCTGAATCTGCATTTTAACAAGAGATTCAGGTGATTTGTGTGCGAGCTAAAGTTAGGGCAGTGCTGTCATAGATCAGTCCAGCAGGCTGAGATGGTTAGAAGTGCCATCCACTTTGCAGTTTATAGTTCCCTCTGCCTCTATCAAAAAACCCGCCATTTGCACCGCCTACTTAAACACTTAAGGATAAATTCCCAGTGGAACAAACTTCAAGAAGCCTTCAGAATATTTCCTTCTTAATTATTAGATTGAACCATATGAAATCACTGGTACTCAATGGTTTTGAGCTACAAACATGGCCATTTCATATATTTCAACTGCTTACAATGCACCAAGCTTTGTGTTAAGTACTTTTAACTATGGTCATTCTAATCCATAGAACACTCTATAAGATAAATATTAAGTCAATTTTGTAGTTGAGGAAGTTAAGGACTAGAAAAGTTAGGGACTAGAAAAGTTTCACAGCCAGTAATGAAAAGGCTCACATCCACACCCAACTCTGACCCTGAGGCCCAGCCTTTCTCAAGGCATGAACCTCAGACCATCACGTGGGAAGTCTGCTAAAATGCATATTCTAGGTACCATCCCAGACATATTGAATCTAGATCTCTGGTGTTGGGGATTAAGACTCTCTATATTTTATTAGCTTCCCTGGGAATTAGGCATGTTTTATTCGAGAACAAATTGAACCCCCTTCTTTTTATACCCTGCTTCCTTTCCAAGTAGGTGGTGAAGGCCACTGGCATAAAAATCTAACTCACCCCAGGGCAGACTAACCATATACCCAATTTCCCCAGGACAGTCGTGGTTTATGACACTGTTTATGTTCACATTACAATTTCTAAGAGTTCCTCCTTTGATTCTCAAAAGAGTTCTGGTTTGGATGATAAATTATATGGTGGCCTTGTGCTAGGGGGAAAATTGGGTTGGGTTTCTCCCAAGAGAGCACCAGGGCTCTCTCCCCATCAGGCAGCTCTCTTGAGCTTCCCAGTGAGCTGGGCAGGGCTGGGTCTGCCCCGGTACGTCCAGTGTCCTGAGTCTCACTCTCCCCCTCCTCCAACCCTGGCCTCCCAAGCCTGCAGCTCCAGGCCAGCAGTGGCAGGCAGGCTAAGGCATTCACACAGGGATGCCCACGCTGCCATTCCCTGGAAACCTGTTAGAAACCTTTGAGCTGTTTTGATCTATGCTCCACTGAGAACATTGTCTCTTTTCCATGTATCATCCTCTGTGCCATCGGGGCAGCCTTGCCTGAGACCCCTTCTCCATGACTATATAGGCATGTCCCCACTAGGCCACTAGGGCTAATGAGGTCTGACTCTTCTCTGGGACACAGGACCAGGCACTGAGTGAAATCCCAATGGGTGTTTGCTGATAGTCCAAATGATCAAATTAATGCAGTTATCAGATTATTGTCCCAGAAGCAGGTTTTGACAATTGAGGAGAAAGGAGAACCAGAAAACTAGTGGGCAGAGAATGTGATTACATCAAGGCCTTGAGGGAGTTGAGAAAAAAAAAAGCCCAAAGGGTGTCTGAAATGTCAGGATACAAAAAATATAAACTTATCTTTAAAGAATATGTTAGCTTCACTGTCAAATAATATAATCAATATATTCTCCTTCAACCTCTAGACATCTTTTTAGGTAAAGTGTCCCTACATTTAAAAGAATGGGTCTAATTATGAATGTACTACAGAGCATCCAGAAAGTCTGGAAACACAAAGAAAATAATCTATTCATTATATCTTTTTCATATTAACATGTTGGCCCATTTCATTAAATTTACAGGAATTTTATCTGCAAACATGTCTGGAGGTTGAAGAAAATGTAACTTACATACCACTTACAAATAAGTTTATCTTATGCGTGATGGTTAATTTTATGTGTCAACTTGACTGGGCTATGTGGCACCCAGACATTTGGTCAAACGCTATTCTTGGTGTGTCTGTGAGGGTGTTTCTGGATGAGAAACATTTGGATGTTTCTCATCTCTGGATGAGATTAACATTTGAATCTATAGACTGAGTAAAGTAGACTGCCCTTCCCAGTGTAGGTGGGCCTCATCTAATCAGATGAAGACCTGAATAGAAAAAAAAGGCTGAGTAAGCAGGAACTCCTCCTGCCTGACTGCTTGAGCTGTGACAGCAATCTTCTCCTCCCCTGAGGCTGGAACTTACACCATCACTTTTCCTGGTTCTCAGGTCTTTGGACTTGACCTGGACCTACACCTATACCACTGGCTCTCCTGGGTCTTCAGCTTGCCAGCTACAGATCTTGGGAGTCTCAGTCTCCATAATCATGTGACCCAATTCTTTACAATAAAGCCTGTGGCTCATATGATTACAGAGGCTGAGACATCCCAAGATCTGTAGTCAGCAAGCTGGAGACCCAAGAGAGCCAGTGGTCCAGAAGTTCCAGGCCGAGTACTAAGGCCTAAAAATATATATTCCTGAACATCTGCCTACCCTCAGGTCCAGGGCAAAATTCAGAAATGCTATAATTCAGCCTTTTCCAATAGCAGTTCAACCAATCAATATATTACCCACCCACTCCCAATAAGTTTTAGTGGTCAAATAAATGAGAGAAACACTAGATAAGGGGAAAAGATGGAACCAGAACCTTTAAGATGATTGCATGTACATGAGCCTCAAAGAGAGGAATATAACATGTTAGTTCTTCTCTAATGCTTTTGACCACTTATTCCCCATTCCTCCATCACCCACTTTTTATTCTTGCAAGACTGATATTCCAAGAAACACACTGGGGAAAAGCTGTGCCCAATCCATTCAGAATGGCCAGCTCTGATCATAAAGAAGCCAGTGGCGGGTTGGGCCTCTGAGATGTCTTCTGTGGATGGTACCCTAGGATCTACAAGGTCCTTTCCATTCAAATTCCAAAGAGCTTGTACATATCTGTTGGCTACACTTTTGTCATCATAAAGCAAGATTGTGTCTCTTCCTGTAGAATCTGCTTCATTTAGGACTAAAGATCAATATGAAGCATAAGGACTATGATTCCTGGCTCTGATGTTTACCAGCTCTATGACCTCAGGCAAGGTGCTAACTTCTTTGTGCCTACTTCCCTATCTACAAAATGGAGATGATAATAGTCGTTGTGAGGATTAAAGGAATGAATGCACATATAGTCTTAATATAGAGTTGTGCTGTCTCATAGGGTAGCCGCCAGCCACATGCGGCTATTTCCACTAAAATTAATTAAAAATAAAATTAAAATTCAGTACTTTGGTTGCACTAGTCACATTTCAAGAGCTTAATAGCCATGTATGATGGGTGGCCACCATATTGGATAGTATAGAAGAGCCATTTCCATTGTCACAGAATGTTATAGAGCCTGGGCAGCAAGCAAGTGCTGAATAAGGGTTAGGTTTTATTTTCCCAAGGCCCCAAAATAGGTCAGGTTGGTTGATTAGATCCTTAACTCTTCAGTCAGATCTCCCTCTAGGGGACAAATACAAATTGTATGTTCTCAGTCACTCTTTGCCCTCTCTTCACTCTATCTGTTTCCACTTCCCTCCCACCTCCCTCCCACCTCCCTCCCTCCCTCCCTCCCTCCCTTCCTTCCCTCCTTTTCTCCCTCCCTCCCTCCTTCTCTCTCCTTCCTTCCTTCTCCCTCTTCCTTCCCTCCTTTCCTTCTTTCTTTTCCTTTCTTCCTGCCTCTGTCTTTCTCCCAAATAGAAGTATCACCAGAGAGTTTCCTGGTCCTTTATCATAATTTGATACCTGAACCTTTGCTGTTGTGTTTTCCTAGCAAAATACCCTGCTCTCCGGGTTCACTGTTCCAGGGTCACTGTTGCATGGGCCCAAGGGCTTGCACTGCTCTCACACCACCTCTGGGAGGTCCAGGCTTTGTGAGTCAGAGAGCTAAGACTGTCTTTCCACCAACTCCATCCTTTCTCTCTATCAAAGTGAAAGACTTTGACATACATAAATGTGCACCTATTAAATTATTTGTAGAAGCAAATGTCGCTGTAATGAGCTCAGCCAAACACTATTGCCATGGGCTGCTGCCTAGGCCTTAGAGAAACAGGCTAAAGGAAACTTTCTGTTGATAATACTCATCGTGATAAGATGTGACCACCATTCCTTTCTAAAAGGATCATAATGGATATTGATTCTTAGTTTTGGAGTTTGGCTCATTAAAATACCAAACAGAATTCTTTGGGGAATGAGCTATATTGATTGGTTCATTTTGCTTTTATGGGTTTGTTTCCTATGTAACATGTAATTGTATTTTATAGTTGCTATAATATGCAAGAATTAAAGACCTAATTTGGCTAAACAAGAATTGACTTATAAATTATGAAACATTCTCTCCCATCAAACTCCTGGATAATTAAACGAAACGTTAGCAAGTGCTATCTTTGCAGATTGTTTTGTATTTGGGGTGGGAGCTGGAAGAGTGGGAACTTTTTTTTTCTCCTGTCACTTTTTAACTTTCTTAGCACTTAAGCCACTAGTAATGAGTTTAGGGATTTCAGACAAGGCTGTTAAATTTTTGCTGAGGTATATTAAGCTGTCTTTTCTTTCACATTAGTTTGCTTCTAAAATCTCAAAGTGAACTGCCCTGAGTGGTATGGTGTCAAGGGCGCAGGTTCTGGCGGTAATTAGACTTAAGTTCAAATTAGACTCTGCCTCTCCCTCCTCATTTCAGTAGGTAGGTTGTACTTTCCTGCACCTTGTTTCTGCACTTGACCATGTAACATGCCTTTGCTGGTGGAAAGTGAGCATACATGATGCACAGAATAACTTGAAAAGCACTTGCATTATTGGGCTTGCCGTTTTGTTCTATCACAGCCATGAGAAGAACGTGCTTATATTAGCAGCTGGTCTCAGGAGAAGGAGAAAAAGCACCTGCGGGAGAGCCACCTCCAGCCAAGCTCAACCTAGACAGCCGACTCTCAGCCCATAGGTGTATTTCTGGGCTGAGGAAGTGATTATCGCTGCATGGTGCTGCAGTTGTATCACAGCTAACTGACATACCCTGTCGAGCATTATTTACCCATCATCTTCTCCCACTGTCAAGGGGGATGGCTCTCTCTCTCAGCACTGCCCTTAGAGATGAAGAAAGTCACCAACAAGAATAAAGAAATTAAAAAAAAAAAGAATAAAGAGATTAGTCCATGTGCTGAATGGATATGTACACATCCAGTGCAGAACAGGTCTTCCTATCTGCAAGAGTCAAGTTTATAGAGACAGGAAAGCATTTGTGGTGTCTAAGGAGTAACTGCCTGGAAGACTAAGAATATAGCCTTTACACCATGAAACATATATTAGAGAACAGAGCTGCTAAACAGGATAAACCATTAGAAGACAAGATAATAGACAGAAGGAGGAAAAATATGAGGGGAGATGACTAAAACCTAGATGCAAGAGATATTTAAGGGCCCAGCTGAATCCAAAAAGGAAAGATGAGGAGAAAGCCTAAATAAGATTACTTTATGTGGGGTTTTTTTTTCCCTTTGTTTAAATCAGAGTCTACAACTCTCACAGGGAATCAAGCATCTAAGCACGACTCCCTTAATGGTAGATTCACAGTGGCTGAGGGATTTATCAAGGTAAATGAGCTTCATAAACCTATCCACTTCAGCGATGGGTGGTAAAACAGGAAGTGACTCTGCACCCCATCCCAGGGAATCCTTGCACTTCAGCACAAAGAAGCACTGAGTGAGAAAGAAGAGCAGAAGAGACCAGGGGGACTGGAAAAGGGGTACACAGAGATGTGGACCTCAGGACCAGATGCTCGGGCTAAGCAATGAGAACACGGCTTAAGCAAAGAAATGGGATCTTTTCTGGACTGAAGAGTGTTAGCCATTAAGTTCCAGAGTCCCTGTCTTATTTGACACTTTCCGGTGAGCGAGTATTGCACAAGGAAATCTTTGCATCCGGGGATAACACTAAGGTCTTTTGAGCAATACATATAAGGCAGTTCAAGAAAGATCCCACAGGACTGATGGCTAAAAGGTGGCAGATGAGACTCAGTGTTGACAAATGTCTGATAAAATGTTTCAAGAAAATGGTGTTCTTCCATAAAATATCAGTAGTGTCTGTATGGCCAGTAACTTTAGGTGATTAGAAAGAGGGGTATACCCACAAAGACAAAAAAATAGGAAAGATGATGTTAGAAGAAGATGGAAAATGATAGACAAGTGGGAAGTGACTCAGTAGAAAAGAGAAACAAGAATGCTAAAGGCCTATAGAGGAGGGTGCCAGTAATATGCAAAGGGATTCAGACTGCAGAACCCAGAAACACTCAGAAATGGAAGCTATCAGGGGAAGGGTGGGGCACAAAGCAGAAGGGTTGGTATAAAGTCTGTATAAGGAGTAGTTAGACACCCAGATCCCCTCTCCTACACCCTCAGCCACTAAATGACAATTATTCTCCTACCCAACAAAGAGATGGAAAATTTTTTTTTCTAAAAAAATTGAACAAGGGTGGCTCCACTTCCTGTATGGTGAAGCACTATGTTAAAAAGACAATTAAGGAAATAGCTACATAAGTAACAGGCAGGTCCCTATCCTCTTTCCTCTACTTGCTTACTAAACACTAGGCAGGTGACTGGAAATACTTCCTACAAAAATAAACAAGCCTAAGAGAAAGATTTCCCCATTGAAAAGGCCAGCTTACTCCCTGATTTTGCTTTAGTGAAACACAAAGATTTGACAAGCCTTACTCATATATACAGAGCTTTCACCAGTTTTTTTAATACTTCATATAAAATATGATTAGATCTCCAAGGATCACCTGATATGTGTGAAAGCTCTCAACATCAAAGACTGAAACTGGATTGGCTGCATCTAACAGTTGGCCAAAAATAATAATGTTTTAAATATAAGAGGAATTAATATCATTTTTGTGTAAAACAAGTCTGAAAGTAGGCATTCCATGATGTGTATGGTGGTACAGAGTCATTAGGGACACAAGCTGCTTCTTTCAAGATAACAGAAAGCTGTTTCATCAAGCTAGCATCTAGATTCTGACCTCAACTAACCTCACAGTCCAAGATGGCCATTAGAGCTCCAGCCATCATGTCCAATTCCAAACAGCAGGGAGGAAAAGAGCAGAAAGATAAAAAAGCAAACCCTCCAGTTGAGTCATCTCTCTCTAGGCAGCTTCCATAGTAGCCCTCCAAATACTTCTACTTACCTTTCACTGGCCAGAACACCCTTCTTCTCTAGCTACCATGGAAGCTGGTAAATGCAGTCTTTCAGCAGGGTACATATCTGTCCTGAATAAAATTGTTTTATGGAAAAAGGAGAGGATAGATTTCTGATAGACTCAGCAATCTCAGACACATAAACACACACATGCGCATTCACACATACACACACACTGAATAAAGCAATTGGAAAGAAACATGGTTGATATGCCAGGAACAGAAGAAAACCTCAAAAAATATTTTCAGGGCTTCCCGGGTGGCGCAGTGGTTGAGAGTCCACCTGCCGATGCAAAGGACAGGGGCTCATGCCCCGGTCCGGGAATATCCCACATGCCACGGAGTGGCTGGGCCTGTGAGCCGTGGTCGCTGAGCCTGCATGTCCAGAGCCTGTGCTCCGCAACGGGAGAGGCTACAACAGTGAGAGGCCTGCGTACCGCAAAATAAATAAATAAATAAATAAATAAATAAATAAATAAATAAATAAATAAATAAATTTTCAGAGAGTTAGGAGATGTTTCACCCCAAGAATAAAAAACATATTTCTATTTAAAAGAAATGAACAAAAAATAAGAGCTGTATGAAATTTAAAATATGGTAGCCACCAAAAAAAGGAGAGTGAATTGAAAGATACAGTTGAAGAAATCTCACATAAAATAAAAGCAAAAAGACTAAGAGATAGTAGAAAAGACCAGAAAACTAGAAAATTAGTCCAGAAAGCTTAATATCCTAATAATGTTTGAGAAAGAGATTTTAGAGAAAATTGAAGGAGGTTAAAAAAATAGTTTTCTCTCTTTTGAAGGATATGTTCCCATTTGAAAGTGCTCACTGAATATCCTATAAAATAAAGGAGAAAAATTCACAAAAGGTACATTATTATGAAATATAAGAACACCAGAAAGACAAAATTTCCAGAAAGGAAAAAAAAAAAAAAAAAAGATTCCCAAAGCAACAATAAAAGATGGAAGATAGAACTCAAAGGAAAAATGCCTTATACAATCTCAGGGGTAATTATATTCAATCTAGAATCCTATACCCAGCCAAACTATCTATCAAATGTGAGGATAGAATAGCCATTTTCAAACATGAAGTGACTCAAAATGTTTATTTCCCATGCATTCTTTCTTGGAAAACCATTAGAAGATTTTCCCTGTTGAAATGATGCAGTAAACATAGAAAAGGGAAGATGTGAGACCCAAGAAACACAGGCTCCAACACAGAAGGTAAGTAAAGGAAATTCTCAGGATAACGACAAGGAAGTTCTCTGGACATCAGTTTTGCAACAGGCCTGGGGAACAACCAGTCAAGATTGTAGGAGGTGGATAGACTGGTCCAGGACAGGTGGAAGTAAGCAAAAGCATTAGAACTGATTAATATGACCATCCTGAGAGAGCCTTTATGTTTCTAGCAGAGAAAATTGGTTCACATTCATAATGCTTTACAAGTAACAAAACTGTAACAGGCTATTATCTCCTTTAAAAAAAAAAAAACCGAGGGACTTCCCTGGTAGTCCAGTGGCTAAGACTCCATACTCCCAATGCAGGGGCCCTAGGTTCAATCCCTGGTCAGGGAACTAGATCCCGCATGCCGCAACCAAGGATCCCGCATGCCGCAACTAAGACCCAGCGCAGCCCAATAAATAAATAAATAAATAAATGTTTTTTAAATTAAAATTAAAAAAAATATTAAAAAACTGAAAATTTGTATCAAAGGGATATATAATATAGGATAATTCATAGCTCATTTATGAACAATATTTACAAAGCTATAATAATGCAAAATGTTAATATAACCAGAAATTATGATGTAACAATATTAGAAAGATGGGGGAGGGAAGTTTAGGAAGTATATGTGGAATATAAAATTAATGAAGTTAAACATAGCAGTTTAAGCATATGATTTAGGAAAGTAGTGGTAAATAGGAGAAGAAAGAGTAAAAAAAGAATTAAGACCAGTTGCCTTTGGGGAGTGGGACTCCTGGCTGGAGAGCGGTAACGTAAGTTACTGCTGTTTTTCATGATAAACATTATGGAAGCACCACTTGACTTTTAGAACTATGACACCTATTGTTATGATGAAAGAAATTAATCATCTATGCAGAAGCAAACAAAACAAACTGGTTCTATAATGACAATTTCTGGGCAGCACTTGAAAATATTTGGGAAAAAAGGAGAAAAAAAAGAAATGTCAAACTGTTTGAGCACAGCTCTGCATTCTTCTGCTCAGACCCCCACATGCATTTCTGTCATCCCTGCTCAGAAAAGCTTTGCCAAAGCAGGAAAATACCCAAGAAGAGATTTGTATTAACCCAGCAGTAAAGCTGTTTCACCCTAAAGTGACCGCCTTCTGTCAAGACGCTGGCCCTCCCATTATTCTAAAAAACAAGACTAGTAATAAGGTCCTCTGTCTTAGAAGGTGAAGATTGAGGAGGACATTATCTACGTTTAATGTCATGAACATTCTGCCAAGAAGTATAAACTTAGTGTCATAGGAGTAGAAAAAGGCACAGGGGACAAGAGTGTCCCTATGCCCTTTCCTCATCGTCACAAATATAAAAAGTATTAACTGAGAGACATAAGTCATTAAAAATGCATTCAATCAGCTCTACCAATTATAAAGCTAAATCAATGTAAATATCTGAAACATTTCATCAAGGAACACTCAACTGCTGAATTGAGTGAACCACTCAAGACATGCAATAATATGGGTCAACATAAAAAAAGTCATGTTGGGACTTCCCTGGTGATTAGTGGTTAAGACTTCGCCTTCCAATGCAGGGGGTGTGGGTTCAATCTCTGGTCAGAGAGCTAAGATCCCACATGCCTTGCAGCCAAAAAAAACAAAACATAAAACAGAAGCCATATTGTAACAAATTCAATAAAGACTTTAAAAATGGTCCATATCAAAAAAAATCTTAAAAAAAAAATGTTGAGTGAAAGAAGCCAGACACAAGAGTACATACTGCATTTGTTCATTTTGCCATTGTTCTCTAAACTGTACATGTGTGATTCACATACTCTTCTAGGATGATATGATATGTTTCCTAATTTGAACCATTCTGAGGTTTACTCTTGCAAAAAGGTTTACTCTTGCAATATTTCTGGAATATAATACTTCTACCTAAAAATACTATCTATGGAGGTCATTAATGTTTGCTGAAAACCTACTGTCCTGTAGCTACATTATATATATCATCATCTTTATACTCAGAGTAGCACTTTATTAGTTATCATGATTCTAAATTAAAGATTAGACAACTGAGGCTCAGAAAGGCGAAGTAACCTTGCTCAAGATCTAGACACGCATGCAGATCTACTTGACTCCAGGGTCACCGCTCTTTTGACAGCATCAGATTGTGGTAATTTCATTCTTTTAAGAGGAAACAAAGGATTATTTGGAGTTGTATGCCGAACATGATCAGGAAAGGCAGTTGAAGCTCTCATCTCTCAGAAGCCTGGAGTAGATGGTGGTGGTCTAGCCTCCCTGGAGGGTGCCCCAGAAACGACTTTAGCATTGTTCTCTTTCTTCCATCATCTTTCACTCTTCTGGATAATTATGTGCCCTGATGCTTAGAGAAGTTCCATCCTTGACATTAACTTCAGCAATGATACAGAAACATTTGTCCTTCCCAGTGGGAAGCTAACTGAGAAAACAACTATCAATGATGAGCAGAAGCCAAAAATGAACAAAACTGGAAAGTGATGATTCAAACTGCTGGGAGCCTTAGATGAATTATGTAGGATATTCCAAATGCACTAGGATTTGACTGTTGCCAAAGAAAGTAAGTAGAACCTTGGTGATTTATTTAAGAGATTGTTTAAATTCACTTGATCCATGGCTAAGGCTCCAGAGGTGATATGACCCAGCCAGAATTGCTCCTCTTTCTGGAGTAAAAAGAAATGAATAAAAGGAGAGGTAGGTAACTAAAGTTCCCTTCTGATCACAAAAGAATGCCTAGTGATTGTTTTAGGAATCTCTTTAGGTTGGATAAATGGCAGAATACAGAATCTGCCCTCTCCCCAGCCAGTTTCATTTTTAAAAGCATCACAGTGAAGCCTCCAGAAGGGAGTTAAGTGCTGCAGAAGACAGCCACAAACAGCAACTTCTTAAAAATAAAACTGAAAAACAGACTACTTAATTTACAAAGTGTAGGGCATGCTAAGAGTGCAATAAAAATCCTGCCCATTTAGTGTCCACTCGTGTTTCAGCAAAACAGAGCACTTGCAAAGTGCTGTAAATTAAATTATAAGGCACAGCTATGGTGCATAATTCTCAGATACTCAGATATATATATATATATATATATATATATATATATATATATATACACACACACACATACAATTGAACTGAAACCATTCTTAATGCAAAAAATCTCTTAATATCTAATTGGTAAGCATCTCTATTGGCCATGTTTCCAGGACTGTATCTCTGAAATTTTTAGTAGTTAGGCTGTCTAGGTGACTCCGACCAGGGCGGTAGCAGTTAATGTTGTTGAGGAGGTTAAATTCTGGATCTATTTGAAGGATTTTCTGACAAATTGATGTGGGTTACGAGAGAGAGAGGGAAGCATAGAGAATGACTCAAGGTTTTTCACTTTGAGCAAATGAAAGATGGAGTCATGATAAAGCAAGATGAAGAAACCCAGGAGTGGAGCAAATTTGTAGGGAGAGGGAAGCTCAGTTTCGACGTGTTGGGTTTGAAATAACCACTAGACTTCCAAGTATAGGACTAGAGCAGGCAGGTGAATATATGAAGAGAGAGGGGAAAGACCTGATATTTTTTGTGTGCCTACATGGTTGCCAGACCTTATATTCGTTACCTCATTTAATTCCACAGAAACCTACGTGTTGGATATTTTACCTCTGTTTTGTTTTATGCTGTTTACATACAAATGTTGAGTATCAAAGCATTTAAATGACACTGTCAAGGTCATACAGCTGGTAGATGGGGAGGCT
This sequence comes from Stenella coeruleoalba, assembly GCF_951394435.1. Classification (NCBI taxonomy): domain Eukaryota; kingdom Metazoa; phylum Chordata; class Mammalia; order Artiodactyla; family Delphinidae; genus Stenella; species Stenella coeruleoalba. Next base: position 51,569,767 of record NC_137156.1, read on the forward strand.
GGAATTCAAATCCAGGTTGCCTGATGCTAAAGTCCATGCTCTTTCTTTTTGCTGCGCCATGCTGCCTCAGGCCCGTGCCCTTTGTATCTTTTCACTCTTTGAGGAAGTGAATATTTCATTAGTGACAACATAGGTTGCATGTTCTAGAGACCCCAAATAGTAGTGGTTTAAACAAAACCATTGAAGTTATTTCTCTTTTCTGTAACGGATTGAGGTAGGTACTCCAGGCATCATCATGGGACCCAGGCTGCCCCCATCTTCCTGCTCCACCATCCCCATGATATTTCCTTTTCCTGAATGGATCAAAATAGCTGAATTCCATGGCCATGATCCAAACAACAAGATGGAAGAAGGGAGAATGATGGTGCCTATCTGAAAATTGTGCACATCATTACTATTCACATATCATTGGCCAAAACTTAGTCCTAAGCCACCTCTAGCTGCAAGGCAGGCTGGGAAATATTGCCTTTATTTTCAGCAATCAAATGTCAAGCTAAAAAACCAGGCCTTCTAATATTATACTTTGAGAGAAAAGGGGAGAATAGGGATCAGAGGATAGCAAGATCTGCTCTAAAAGTTGGACTAAATTTCTTCTTAATGTCTTCAGGTGAATGCTATGAAACAAGTTCATTTTATATAGGTTTGAATTTTAAAATATCATTAAAATCTCAATGTATGTGTATTTTTAAAAATGCTAATTCCTTCATATAAAATGCAAGGAAACAATATTTCAAAGGATGGTGTGAAATCATAGAAAATATATGTATTGGTCTTTGTGCCTGGTTCCTAACACGGAGCTCCTGAAAACCTTGTAATTTTCTAAGTGATAAGGGCAGTAGGAGCATCTTTTGTTCTACTATTTGGTCTTTGACCCTAGGTCCTAAATCCCTTGGAATTTCCTGGGTGATAGGAGTCTTTTGTCCAAAGGAGGAGACTCTTGGAGGACTCCTGGATGGCTTCGGGATGGGGGCTGATCACCAGAAAGACCAAGCCATGATTAGAAGCTTGGAACTTTCAGCCCCACCCTCCATCCTCCAGGAAGGGGAGAGGGATTGGAGATTGATCCAATGATCGTGCCTACCTGATGAAGCCCCCATAAAAATCCCAAAAGAATTAACTGTGGCATGAACACATCCATGTGCCAGGAGGCTGATGCACCCCAACTCCAAGGGGACAAAAGCTCCTGTGCTCAGGACCCCTCCAGACCTCGCCCCATGTATCTCTTCATCTGGCTGATCATCTGTATCCTTCATCACATTCTTTATTATATAAAAAACCAGTAAAAATAAGTATGTGTTTCCCGGAATTCTGTGAGCTGTTCTAGCAAACAACAGAACCTGTGGAAGGAATCGTGGGAACCTGCAATTTATAGCTAGTCGGTCAGAAGCCCAGGTGACAACCTGGGACACACAACTGGCATCTGAGGTGAGAGAGCAGTCCTGTGGGACTGAGCCCTTAACCTGTGGGGTCGACACTAACTCCAATTAGTGTCAGAATTGAACTGAATTGCAGGATGCCCAGCTGGTGTTGCAGAGGACTGCTTGGTGTGGGGGAAAAACCTACATAGCTGGTGTCAGAAGTGTGAGTGTGGCAGCAGTGTGTGCATAAGGGAGAAACACAGGAGAGCTCCTTCCCATACAGATGGGGACAATGTGGGTCGTAAACTATGCTGACACTATTGCCATATGGAACCACCAATTTAGCTGGTATATCAAAATTCCTGTCATCCTTGGCCAGGATGAGTCTTGAAAGACATGAGTTTTTAATTATCAGATTCTCTCAGTAATGCATCTGTCACATAAACTGTGGCCGCCCAATAATTTTAACTTCCCTTTCCATGATCCAACAAGACAGTTCTTTTTTTTTTTTTTTGCGGTACGCGGCCTCTCACTGTTGTGGCCTCTCCCGTTGCGGAGCACAGGCTCCGGACGCGCAGGCTCAGCGGCCATGGCTCATGGGCCCAGCCGCTCTGCGGCATGTGGGATCCTCCCGGACCGGGGCACGAACCCGTGTCCCCTGCATTGGCAGGCCGACTCTCAACCACTGTGCCACCAGGGAAGCCCAAGACAGTTCTTTTATAACAGAGCAACTCTTGTCAAAATAGTGTTACTTTTCAAATCAAACTGCCAATTTTAGGAAATTGAGGTCAAAAACACCAAGATTGTTCCTCTACTTCTCTCTGCTCCTATTATTAGGTAGAATAACAATGACGGTAATAATCATGAGGAATGAGAGAAAAAAACTTTTTAATGTAAACCCCAAATTTACATTTCTATTTCAGACTTCTAGCTGGTTTGTATATATCACTGTCTCCACCTGGAAGTCTGATAGACACAGCAATCTCAGAATGTCCAAACTGAACCCTTAAAATATTTACACCCTGCATAGCCTACTCATCTCAGTTGTTGGAAACCTAACCCTTCCAGTTATCCAATCCTTCCACAGGACAACAATTTGGGATGCTTCTCATGTTCTCATACTCACATCCAATCCATCAGAAGATCCTTTTGGTTCCATCATAATCTGATGACTTCTCACCACATCCACCTCTGCTATCATAGTACTGGCCACCATCTTCCTTTTCCTGGGCTATTGCAATATCCCCCCATTCTTCCTGTAACCCTACAGTCAACACTCAACGAAGCAGCCAGGGTGATGCTTTTAAAACATGACTCAGATCATGCTCTTCCTCTGCTCAAAGGCCTGCAAGTGGTTTCCCATGTGCCTCATAGTAATGGCCACAGGGGTCTCCAAAGCCCTGTGACCTTCCTGCCTGCTCCTCTCTCCCTGCTCACTTGGCTGAAGCTCCTGGGACATGACAGGCATTTCCACCTGAGGGACGTTGCTCTCGTCATTCCCCTGCCTAAAGTGCCCTTTCGGCCAGTCATCCCCTGGCTCCAGCCCTCACCTCCTTTATGTCTTTGCTCCTCAGTGAAGCTGACCTTCATCCCTACTTAACACCTCAGCTACTCTCCACCTCAGCATGCTAGATTCTCCTTGATTCTACTCTACTTTTTCTTTTATTTTTTTCCCACAGTGTTCAACACCTTTACTTATTTGGCAGTGTTAATTCTCTCTCTCCACTCAGAATGCCATCTCCTCGTGGGCAGGGATCCATGTCTGTCTTGTTCATTGCTTGCAGGCCCCAGCCTAGAACAATGATGGGCACATAGGAGCCCAGCCCAGAATGATGATGGGCCCACAGGAGCCCCAGCCCAGAACAGTGATAGGCACACAGGAGGGAACTCTGCTCTGTACAACTGCAAGTTACACCTACTAACCATGTCACTGTGCACTTATCAAAGAACTATTACATTTAATAACAATTGTATTAAATTGTTTTATGGATAAAGACATTCTCAGAAAAACATGGCATCCTATTGTTGGGATTTTTTCTCAGATTTTGTATAATTTCATTAGAAAACACTGCGTTTATGGCTCAGAAAGCTTAACCAAATAACTTCTAACTAGTCGAGTGGTTGAAAAAGAGGTAAAAGAGGTCAAAAAGAGGTAAAAAGAAAACCAGCTATTTGCTTTCAGGAAAGGCATGAAAGTTGGCAAGACTTCAGATTACTAAGGGAAGAAATTCTCGAGGGTTTCATTTCGGTAACTGTACCTAGTATTAATGATCCGCCAACCTGTTGTTTAAACACGCACAGTCAACACATTATGCAAACAACGCCCTGGCCAACAGCATGCGGGGGCTTTTCACGCACGCCACACTTAAGACCCAAAGTCATAGCTAATTTATGGCCAAGGACACAACTAATGTGAGCAGTAAATAAAGTCGTGCCCCGAGAGTCGGCAGATCAAGAAAGATGTCACTACACTGGAATTACTCAAGGTCATAAACTAGGGCCTCTTTATTTGTTCTGCTTCTGGACCGAGGCCTAGACCTAGCTCAGTGTGGACAGTCAGTGTTGTGGAATGAATGAATGAATAAATGAACAAATGAATGACAGGGCTGCTAAAGAGGACGGAGTCCTTTACAGAGACTTCTTAAAGTTGTTCTCATTGCTTTCACTTTTTCATTTCTCCTTCTATTTCATTAAGATGATTGAAGAGGAGGATGAGAAATAATCTCATGAGAGGAATCTGAATAATGATCTGTTTCATGGCAAAGCAATTAAAGGCCAGAGATACAAAATTATTGGGCCAAGACCGCACACCTTTTGGTAAAGACTTTACAAATAAATAAAATTTACAGACGTTTTCTCACATTTTTATAGTAGTTTTTCAAAACCCACACTCATGGGACTTCCCTGGTGGTCCAGTGGTTAAGACTCCACACTCCCAATGCAGAGGGCCCAGGTTAGATCCCTGGTCAGGGAACTAGATCCCACATGCCACAACTAAGATCCCTTATGCCGCAGCGAAGATCCCACACGTGGCAATGAAGTTCCCGTGTGCTAAGACCTGGTGCAAACAGGGAGGTCAGCTCTGTGGTTTGTGACCACCTAGAGGGGTGGGATAGGGAGGGTGGGAGGGAGGGAGACGTAAGAGGGAAGGGATATGGGAACATATGTGTATGTATAACTGATTCACTTTGTTATAAAGCAGAAACTAACACACCATTGTAAAGCAATTATATTCCAATAAAGATGTTAAAAAAAAAAGACCTGGTGCAGCCAAATAAATAAATAAATATTTAGAAAAAACACACTCATGATTCTAACAATACGTCCAGATTACTGAAGATTTTCAGATTTACTCTATCTTTAAAACCAAAACTATAGGGCTTTTCTTTGTAATTATACATCAATTTCCAAGGGGATAGGGAAATAAAATTCATGAATGACTCATTCCCAAAGAGCTCACAGACATTCCTGCTAGGGTACCCCATTCTCACTCTTGTGTGACCTTAAAAAACTCTACAATGAGAACAGATTTTGAGTGGGTGAGACGAGGAAAGACTCCCGGTTCCCTATCCCCAATCCTTCGATGTAAGCAGTTTCGTAAAATTCCTTTTAACCAAGGACCACAATTGTTATTCCATAAAAATACTTAAAATGCAAATATCTCTGGAAGAGAAAAAAACAAAACTGTTGACTTAGATTCACACTAGGGGGTAAATAGCTTATCAGATCTTTTCCAGGGAGTAGGTTCTGAGGGCTTCAGACTCCAAGGAGAGAAACAAAGCACTGGAGAAAAGTAAAACAAATGTTGCCTCACTTACATCTTTGCTTGAGGCTACCCTGCCTCTGAATTTAGCAGTGTCTCTAGCAGATCAATTCCCAGGAATTTGGTCTGAGCACTTACAACTCCAGTGTCCAGTTCTATTCTCACTGCCTCAGCCTTCCTCTACCTGCCTGCTTTGGTCCTCCCAGCAGTCCCTCTGCCAAAGGCAATTCCAGTTTTGTCCCCGTCTGTCTCAATGTAGCTGCTCTCATGGGATAAAATACTAAACGAGAATCTTTTGAGATAACTGTAACCCAGGTGACTAGTAAAGGACTCAGGTTTTCTTCCTAAGGACAGTATTACTTGTCAGATCCCATGGGAGTAGGCCCTGAGATAGATCTGTAGCAGGAAGTTTATTGCAGACTATTCTCAGAATCAACACTCCTGGGGAACTGAGGGGAGCAGGGCTGGTAAGGAGAGAAGCTGAGCGGCGATGCAGTTGAAGCAAAGGTCTCGGCCAATCCAATGGAGAGACCATAGCCAAGATGGCCCTTCGGAGGTATCCTGAATGAAGGCAGGAGGGCTGCCACACTTACAGCCCAGCATTGACCAGACATCAAATGCCATCTATGCCTGAGTAGCGGGCATGATCTTGGAGAGATCTCGGGCAAGGCAGCCCCTATAGCTGAGGGCAAGACCCAAAGAGGACCATCAGCTGAAGGCCATCAGCCAACAGCACTGCCAGCAGCTGGGGAAATAGGTGCTTCAGTCCTGGAGGAGCAGCCTAGCAAGGTACCACAGCATCCGCTACCATAAATCACTGCTCCTTTTAAGTGCAAGCTTTGAACAAGGGCTCAGAGAAAGAGAAAACGGATGGTTATTTTGTTAGAAACTTTACCAAGATCTGTTCTGTTCAGAAACCCATGCCCCCACCCCCCGCCAACGCAGCAGTAATGTCGCCCACGGTTTAGTTTTGAGTTGCCGGTTCAACACTTCTGGATCAATCTGCATTTGCAACTGTCACACTGATAATAACTCAATGCGAGCATCTGCTTGCTTCACTGTAAGTGTAGTCAGACTCACAAATTAAAATGTTCGAAATTCATATTATAATAAATTAATTTTCTGTCATTTCTCCTTTATATTCAGTTAAAAATATGTGCATAAGTAATAATATTCATATAAATTTCATTTCAGGATAGTAAAGGAAGCATTATAAAATATTTGATGTGAAAAAGAGAGAATTAAATCTGAAAAAGTAATTTAGGATTGGAACTTGCCCTAGAGTAATTCTCCTGGCTGCCCATTAAAATCATCTAGAAAGCTGTAAGACATCCTGATGTCCAGGCCGTACCCCAGGCCAACTAAATCAAACCTCTGGGGTAAAACCCAGGCATCGTTATTCTGGAAACTCCCCAAGGAATTGCAGTGTACAGATAAGGTTGAAAAGTCTGGGCCCTAGTGCAATAGATTTCAAACTTGAGTGTTTCACAATCAGCAGGAAAGCTTGTCCAACCACATTTTCCTAGGCCCCACCCCCAGAGTTTCAATAGCTCTGGGATGGGGCTCATAATGTGCATTTCTAATCAGTTCCTGGGTGATGCTGATGCTGCTGGTCCCAGGACCATACTTTGAGAAACAGGGTTCTAGGGGCTTTGCCTAACCAGAGTCTCCCACCACATTTAACAAATCCCCACCCTTACTTCCTGGTTCCCCTACCCTCCATCCCCCAATCAAACACCTTGGAAAATCTTGGAAATTTTTTCTTTAAATCAGCCTTTGCAAAGACACTTTCCCCTCTACACAGCTATTTCCAAACGCTACATTTTCCCATCCCCCTAAGCAGCAACCACCAGCCACCAGCTAAGACAACCTCTAACTTCTTCCATGGTTTTTCATCTCCTTTTGTCTTGAATTTCTCTGTCACTTAGGCATGATTCTGCAGATTATAGGACTAGAAATACTCTCTTGAAACAGCAAACTAATTGCTTCTATTGCATACTTCAAGCCCAGCATTTATGCTGTTGGAAAGCAAATCCACTCACCTATGTCTTTTCACACTTGCTGTTTTGTATCCTGACATGGGCCACATGCAGTTGTTCATCTACACAGCATTTTGCTGGCAGGATCTAGAAATGCATTACACTGTTATGACTCAAATCAAGCAATGTCTGTAAATAACACAAAGATGGAAAGCAGTAATTTGGCTACAGTGCTCTCTTAGTTTCCCCTAAAATCAAGGTATTTCACAGGAGGGTTTAAAATAAGATTTAACCCTCGCTTTCTCACAGTGCTTTCAATGGGAAAGAGACCTTTCTGAAAGGTCTTCTCATATTAAGACTCATACCCTCAAATCCAAACACTAAATCTGAAAAGGTGTTTGAAGATGCAGATAAAAATGAACTTTCCCATTTAAGAGAGGCTGAAGAAAAAGGAGACCAAAAAAGTCCTCATTTTCTCTAGCCAAAGAAGAATATTCAGACAATTTTTCAGTTTGGCCAAGATTAGTAACTCATAATCTGAAGATACTGGCTTCTGTTGAAGTGAATATCAAGATTTATTGACCTGCGGAGTAAATGTTAACGGAGGTGAAGCTGAGGTTAATAACAAAGTTCAAGGGATAATATACATCCTTATATTTGCTGAAATAAAAACTCAGCCATATATCGCTCATACATACATTCAGAAACCTCTTTTACCAAAAAGCTCTGGAAATCTCTTTGCTGTGACAGATTGCTTAAACATATGGCCGAATTTCCATTTGTATTAACATTCTCCAGGTACCCAGCCAGCCAGAAAAGCAAAGCATTAATCACTTCCTCTGAGGATCATCAGTAGCCAATCAAAGGGTGGCCACTTATTTACATATGAGATCTGATTGGAAGATCCTAACCAGCAACTCATTCTCATCAATCCTACTAATGTAAGCAGAGTATTGAAGTGACCCACACTTTTTATCACATACAAAATAAAAATATTCTAAACTTTTAACTTCATACAAATCCAAATAAATATGCTCATTGTCCACAACAAATTTTATAAACTAATGTTTGTTAAGGAGACATTTTTAAAAATAGAAAATAGAAGTTTACCTGAATAAAGGAAGAGATTTCTGGCTCTGGTGCAGAGGACCATTGCTGGAATTCCGGCTCTACAACTTATTTGCTCTGTGACATTAGGCAAGTCACTCAACTGCTCTGTGCCTCAGTTCCTCATCTGTAAAATGAAGATGATAGCACCAACTTCATAAAGTTGTTTTGAGATTAAATGACTTAGGATATGTAAAGTACTTTAAGTGTGCCCAGAGTGTAGCAAGGGGTATAAAAATATTTGTTTTTAAAAAAAGTTCTAGGGGAAAAAGAACTTAAAGGTCACATGGCCCAAAAGCCTCAAAGCTTTGTGGGCATCAGATTCATAGTTTTCTCATGCTTGGACTGAGCCATTGACCATTAAGTATTGCTACTACTGATGTTTATTTAAATTTAAATTTTGTTGTCAACATCTAAAACTCAGGAGAATTCCATGTAAAATAATCAGGATATACAGCTCTTCTTGAAAAACTTTTCACACACACAAATCCATACTGGACTCATTCTCAGAGGCCAACAATCGAATGGTGCTGAGGGGCAGTTGCCTGCTACACAGAGGTAAGGAAGGTCCCAGAGGACATGCTCTCCTTCGGCCACAGTTCCCACACCCCCCATTACTCCCCTTCCTGAGGCTGAGGGTCAACTGACAGGTATTACCCCAGTGACATCATTGCTTTTATTATAGAATAAAAAAAAAAGAAAAATCACATCCATGTCTTTTACAAAAATAGAAAAAAGAAACAACAAGCTACGTGTCTCCAAAAACAAAAAAAAATGTGAGCCAGACAGACTTTTCTAGAACATAAAGATTTCTGGGCTTAATACGCCAACAAAGCGTGTCTGCAGCAAAAGAATACAACTTAATCTTCCATTAGGAAAACAAACCATGAGAAGAGCCATGGCTGGTGTGTGGAAAGGATGCCAATGAAAAGATTAACGATCTGTGAAAGGGACTGGAATTTCAACACAGTTGTTTTTGTGAGTGTGAAGAAAACAAGTAGCAATGCTGTGATATACAGTAATGTACACGTTTACGGTTCTGCCACTTGTCCTGCCCATGTAGGTGTTTGTATTTCTGACCCCTGACCCAAGCCAACCTTATCATTGTATAAATGAAGGAATTGAAGCCAGAGAAGTAAAGGGATTTGAGGTGGATATGAAACCACAACCTGGGTCTCTTGGGTACAGTTCAAGTAGGAACAGCAGTGTGACCTCACAATGATGCTCAGAGTGAATATACACCCTCATGTGAGCTGAATCCCAACCTTCTCATCTTATCAGACCATAGACACAGATACTCTCTGAGTGTTAAGCTCTCCAGTTAGAAAACACGAATCTCAGTCTTGGAATTCCATTTGCCCAAAGTGTTTACAAGATGGAATCAAATGTTTGATCTACTGGTGTTTGGGTCAACAGACCACATAAATGAATTTAACACTTACCCGAGGTCATAATTGGCAAAATGTCAATGTTGAGTGAAAATATAAAACAGACACTTAAACAGTAAACACACATTTGGTGACATGACATCTCATCACTTGCCAGAAATGTCTCTATTTTCCTATCTCAAACAGTATAAACAGCCTTCATTTCTTTTTGAGAAAGTGCACCATCACTTGACATCTCTTACTTAACCTTAGTTGACTCTCTGATTCACTCTAATTTTATTATCTCATTTTCTCCCAATTCTATGAGCCCACTCGTCAGATACCTTTAGAAAGATTGCAAGATACATGCCTGAAACTATAAAACCAAGGACTGGATAAAAACAAAAACAAAAAACTTACCCTCTCTCAAACAGACATGCAAATTATTAAAGTCAAAGGTTACAATATTAATTAATATTTACGATTATTCACTCCAAGTATGTTTTGTTTTCTATGCCTTTGCTGTTCCTTTTTTGGCCAATGGCTTTCCCAAAATAGGAAATGAAAATTCTTATTCCATTGCTTATTTTATTTTTGATGGTGTTTTCTTTTAGTTTTATTTTTTAAGGTATTAACTGATCTTTTTTCCTTTAGTATTGCCCCTTCTTTCCCTTCCTGTTCAAGGGGAGGGGGCTTTCTAGAATTGCCTCAAGGGAGGGGTCTAATGCCTCAAGGGTGGAAACCCCTTAAAGGGTGGAAATGGGCTTTCAGGCTTTGGTTTACAAAATTCTAACCCAATTAAAACTAGTGGTGATCATATGTCAAGAGAAAGAGTCTGAGGGAAAATATAGAAGAGAGAGGGATCCTCTTGAGAGAGTTAAGAAGGGGAGGTGTGAGATGGGATCCCAAGAAACTGAGACTCTGCACCTGTTTCCTGGGCAGAGCTCGGTGCCAGGCAGGTGATTCCAGGCTTCCCTGGGAATCCCATGCTCCTCATCTGAGGCCACGTGCAGCAAAGACCTCCAGACCCGAGAGGCCAACAGCGTCAGGAAGAAGGACATCCCAGCACGCCTGTGTGGCCTGATGCCCAAGATGCAGCTGCGCGGCCCCACTCACCCCACTAAGCAACCTCCCCTGGGATCACAACTGCTTACGGAGGTTCAAACCCTAGGGGAGGGGAGGGGAAGCTCCAAATAGACTGAGCAGAAAGAATGGGTGGATCAAAAAGAAAAAGACAGTTGTGAGGTTCTCACAACTTTTTTGTGAGGTTCTCACAAAAGACAGTTGTGAGGTTCTATAATTGGCTTTTCTTGTATATCTGAGCTTATTACCTGAGTTTGTGAACTCATTTAAGGACAAAATTCAAGCACCAGGATTATTCTGAATGAAGATAAGATAAACAGCCCCCATTGGGTTGTCAGCAATGAGCTTATCCCCCCTTTCAACAACTCTGTCCAAAATCCCCTTAAGAAACCCTGTTTCCCCATCACTAACCTAGGCATCCAAACCAGAAACAAGGCTTCATCTTCGCTTTCCTCCACCTCTCAACCCATTTATCATTTCCTTCTGTTGGGGGAGGCCATCGAGAGGACATGACTACTGGCTGACTCTGAGCTGGACCTGGGCAATCAGCAGCCCCTCCTGCATCCTTGGAATGTACATTCCACCTGCCCTGCTCACACTGGAAGCTGCCCCAAGGACGCAGCCTTGAGATAGGATAGTGCTGTTGAGACCATCTGGATAGACAGTATACGTGACTAAACCCACTTAAAGCCTCTGTGTAAACTTTTAAGATTCTGGCAGTGGATGTAGGGATCCACCTACATCCACCTCCACTTGCGACGTCCGAGACAAGCCTCCTATGTTACACCTGCCTCTTACCTATCTGGAGTGTTCTGCCACTTTCTTCAGTCTCTCCTTGCCCTCTGTGTACAGGGGTCAGTTTGGGAACCAACAACAGGCAAGCCAGGCAGGAGACCAAAGAAATGGGTCTTGGGAAAGAGCCATCTGCCACGGGGGAATCCCAGGTTGGTCATCAACCTCTGTGTGGGGAGGGATGACCCATACAGTAGATACTTTTGGACCACTGTGTGAGTACAGGGATGCCTCCGAAGTCAGCTTGTCTAATGCGCTTGTTTGAGGAACTGCACAGAGCACACTGAGGAAAAGAAGTGATGACATACTTTAAGATCATTTAAAAATCAAAATGGATGGGTGGCCCTGGTGGAAGTGCTTTCAGACAGGATCCTGCATCCCTAAGAACTTGAATCTTCTAAATGGTGTCAAACTCAAAAGATACCATCAGCCATTTTCAAAACAATATGCACTAGTTTCAAAGATCCTCCCCCTTTGCAACTATGTAATCATTTCAAACCCCAACCAATCCTTTCTTAGCAAGAGCCCTTACTTCTTGCCAGCTCCAATCCTAATTCTTGATAAACAATTTATGTAACCTTGTGGGTTTTGCCTTTATAAGCCTCCCCCATTTTTGTGTCCAGCGGAACACAATTCAGGTGCTTCTTGGATCTGTGTCTCCTGGGCTGCAGTCCTAACAAATCCCAAATAATCGCTTTTTTTCTTTTCTTTTTTTTTTTTTAACCTCAACCGGGTCTCCATTCTTAGAATTCTTGGCTAACAGAAGAGGATGGAGGGCTGCTGTGGTGGGCTGACCTCTAGGGTGGGCAGGGTGGCTGGACACTGATGTCCAGCTAGAGGTTGAAGCTAGCTGTTCAGGGAGTGGGAAGAAGAGCAGAGGTTAGAGGACGTGCAGACAAGGCGCAAGACCAGGGTGGTAAGTCCCCGTTTTGCAAAGTGAGGCAGGTGCAGGATACTGTGCATTAAGGTCTGAGCCCTCATAGCAAAGCCTGATGGGGACGCTAAGAGGTGGGATCCTGGGAAAGTGAGGAGGGAAAGAGAAGGATGTTGTGTAATGACTGTGAAATGGACATAACGCCCTAATGCAGAGGAAAGAAAGCAGAGGCACAGTGACAGCATCCCAGCCCATGGGGCAGCCTCCAATTCAGGAAACACTCGTGACGAGAGAATACATGCCTGCTAAGTTTACTCATATAGCTGCTAAGTTCCAGCAAAAGGCCAGGGAAGGTACCCAGGTGTGGTGAGTGGGGATATGGGATACCGGGTGGAGGGTGGCTTTTCTCTAACGGGCAGGAGGCAGAGGAAATGAGCCCCATCAGCACATACCCAACCCTCCGGCAGCACCTGCGTGGTGCTTGGGGGATTCCAGGGCCTCACTCCCTTGTTAATTGGATTATTCTAGCTGCAGGGAGGCTTGGCCCAGTGAGGGCGTCTCCCTGGACATGTGGGGCCTTGGGAATCTACAGAGGAGGTGCCACAAATCCATAGGGAGTGGGGAATGAGACAGGCCATCTACCCCCTGTGTTTGAAGGCCCTGATTGGGCCACATTCACTGCAGGAATATAAACCAAGACAATCAGTCTGCCCCCAGCACCCGGTGTGGGACCTGACATCCACGCTCAGCCCAGTCGTGGGACAGGACATTTATGACGTTGGGTGGTCCACTGTCCATTGCTGATCTGGGGGGGACTGGCAAATCCCGGGAATGGGTACAGGCTGTGGGAAAGAGCCAAGACAGAGAGGAAGCTGGCAAAGCCAGAAGGCTATCCCAAGGCTGTAAAGGGTCCAGTGAAAGGGTCCAGCAGAGGCCTCAGGGATACAGTCCTATTCTAGGTGGGATGCAGGCCGCTGGAGGTGATCCAAGGCCTTGTGTTGGGCTCACTATTCACTGGTCCTCAGAAATAGACAAAAGGTGACAGCTCTGGTGGATACTAGCGCTGAACATACTCTAATACGTGGTCACCCTCAGGGGGTTTCCTGCCCCCCTCAGCACCATCGATGGTTACTGATGGCAAACGGTTACAGAAGGTTCTGTCAAGGAAAGTCACCTTGACACAGCAAACTGGGCACTCTCCCTCCCAAGAATACAAGGTTTTTATCTCTCCAATACCAGAGAACACACTGGTCACCAACAACTTACAAGGTCAGATGCTACAAACCTCTATCAGTGAATCCACCTCCGGGTGACAGTGGGCAAACCAGTGCTGAGGGGAAACCCCAACTGGGAACCAGGAAGTTTACCTTCCCCATACAGAGTGGTAACTGTCAATGTAAGCTGCCTGAGGGGGCTGGAGCAGAAGGAAATAGGAGAAACTACCCAAGAACAACATCGAATGGGTACTGCACGTCCTGCCCACAGTGCTCTTAACCAAAATTACATAGATGGAGACCTGACTGAAATGAAATATTTGGGGTTTGTTAGGACTGCTGCCTGGGAGACACAGATTCAAGAAGCACTTGAATTTTGTTCCACCCAACTACAAAATGGCGTTATAAAGGCAAAAACTGAAGGTTATATTTACATGAATTGTTTATCAAGGATTGAAATTAGAGCTGGCCAGAAGTATGGGTGATTGTTAAGTTAGGCTTATTTGGGGTCTGAAATGGTTGCATAGTTACAAGAGGAGAACTTGAGACCATAAGGTTGCAGCTGGCAGGTGCTGTTCTGAATACAGCTGGTGGTGTCCTTGAGTCTGGTACAGTTCAAAGAAAGTTCAAGTTCTCAGTGGGGCAGAGACCTGTCTGAGACCAGATCCTCAATGGCTGCCTAATTCCATTTTTGTAAGCATGAACTGTGAGCCAGTTCTGTAACAAGTCTCCCCATGTATGTATGTGATATACATATACACTACTGGTTCTGTTTCCTAGAGAACCCTGATAACACACCCCCTTCTCTGTCCTTCCCAGCCCTTCCCTGATCAATGCGTTCATCATCTCTTGACTCACCTGTTCTCCTACCCTTCCAGCTTGTCTGACTTGTCTCTGGGATTTCAGTCTTGTCTCCCATCGAGTCTAATATCAAGGGAGCCTCTGAGAATTCTACAATTCAAATCTGGCGAGATCTTTCTGATTAAATTCCTATATTGTGGCTTCACAGGTACAGTTTTAGCTCCTGTCCCCCGATCTCTCTACAGGCTCAGGTCTTCTCTCACCTCCAGTCCATGGTCACCATGCTGCCACGAAGCTATGTCTCTCCTCGGTGCTTGGTTCCTGCTGACCCCTCTGCCCCAACTCCCCACCTCACCTTGTTCTTTCTCCCCTCTCCCACTGGGCTAACTCTAGCATACCCTGCAAGTCTCGGGGAGCCCCACTTTCTCTAAAGATTTGACCACCTGCTCTGACAGATGGATGAGCAGTCCCTCCCTAATGCTGCCTGCACACCCTTCATACTCACCGTATTACCTTCCAAGTACCTGTTTATGTGTCTCTTTCCCCCATTAGAATTTAAGAATTTTGCCAAGCTAGGGACCAGGCCTAGGTTCTGGCTTTAGTTCCCAGAAACTAGCACTGTTTCAGTGTAATGGTGAGACCTCGGTGAGTTTCGGTTGAATGCATAGATAGATGAAACACACACACACCACACACATGTGCATACACACACCACACACATGCACACACACACATTACACACATGCACACACACATACACACCCCACAGAGTTTCCTCCTCTCTCTCCCGCTCTCTTGGAGGGATTAAGGGATCACTGCTGGAAGTTCTAACTTCTAGAGTAGCTAATGCCCCAGTTGAATTGATACAGATGCTGGCCCAGAAAAGGGCAGGAATTCAAAGAGCTGGATGAAGGATGAGTAAGTTTACAGAGGAAAAGGAAACTGAAGAGTGATGAAAGTTTATCTGCAGAAGAAAACCAAGATGAATCATGGAATGTGACTGTGAGGACAGAAAGGGAGGAAAGTGACCTTTGTTGACCATTTCGACCAACTAGCCAGATAAGTGCTATATACTTTACTAATTACTTTATTAACAAATGTAATATCCCTCAAGTCCTTCTGAGGTAGATACTATCGTTCCCTACAAAGAAGGAGACTGAAGTTGAGAGGGCATAAATGATACACTCTTGATTAACAGCTAATAATCACACAGCCTCGGTCTATGTGATTCCAACACACTGGTGTCTTTTCAGCCACACCATGTTGCTTCTAAAGATATGGATGAAAAATGTTGCTTTTTTCCCTCAGTTCTTCCTGGGGGCAGATGGAAGGGAATAGACGGGCCTAGTCACCATCTCCTGCCTTTTATAATAGTAACAAACACAGAGCACTTAGCATATGGTTTGCACTGTTATCGGTTAATCCACACCCACCCCTGGGGGGAGATGCAGTGGTCGGCCTCCGGACAGATAAGCAACCAGAGACCCAGAGGGTTTACAAAGCCAAGCAAAGCGTCACTGGCAGATATGGATTCAGAACCAGGCAATGTGGTCACCGGATTGATGGCTTTAGCCTCCAGTGGTCCCCACATGGGACACAGAGAGACCAACAGAGCCTGGAAGAAAGGATACCCAGAAGGCACAGACTTTTCCTAGTCACCCAAGGGTTTTCATCGTAACTTTATGAAGAAAACAGTAGAGGTGTATATCAGCACCCATTACGCAGGCAACCTTCACCAGACCTTCAATTTGCAGCTAAATTTGATCTTGGAACAAGGCTACAAGTCATATCATTATAATTTAAACTACTATTTCCCACAGGTAAATGCGATAAGGTTTCATTTCTGGAAAACTATTATACTCCATAAAAATACCAAGATAATCAGAAGGAAAAGAACACAAATGGAAGCTTTTGTAAACATTTCTTATGTTAAAAAACATTTAACATAAGTTTGGTTCCTGCAGGTACTATTCTTGTTGAAGTTGGCTAAAAATATGAATCAGTGAAGTTTGGATTGAAGATAAATGACTTTTCCTAGCAGATTTACCGGTGGCAAGCACAGGCATATGTCACTGCTCTAGGCATCTTAGACTTGAATTCAAACTTAGAGTCATTTGTCTCAAAAAATTTATTCTCCTTCGGTGTGAATGAATGGAAAATTTTTGCACAGTAAAAGCTGGGGAAAGAGTTCCCACAATGTCATTTTTTTCCCATGATCTCTTGCTCTTCTATTTCAGTAAGTCTGTTGACAATGACCTCTGCCCGATGTCAATATTGCTAATCATTACGGTCATTATTGGTTTTGGTATTTGGGTGTTCTGGTATATGCTACTAAAAAATCACGCATTTTTTACTAATGTAACACCATTGTTTTACAATTTAAATAAATCTGAAAATTATTTGCATATTGATTGCATATTTAAAGAGTTCTCTGTTGCATTCAAATTTTGTGTTGAACAAAGCTTTCTTGTTTAGAACGCATTTTTCTAAATCCCCAGAATCCTCAAGAAGAGGAAGAAAATGACAATTGATAAAGTAAAGCCTCATCCACAAGAATAATTCTTATCTAGTTCAAAGGTTTTTCCAACTAGTGGTGTATAAATCTGACAGTTTTGAAATTGGAACAGGTAACTCTGCTTAAAGGATCAGGAGTACAAGATAAAACCAAAGACATAGATAAATCTGAAATGCTCTCTTTGAGACAAAACATACAGCTCTCTCTCTCCCTCTTCTCTCTCTCTCTCTCTCTCTCTATATATATATATGTGTGTGTGTAAATAAATAGATGTATTTATTTACACATATATATATTTATATGACTTTGTTTCCTGAAAGTTGTCCAAAGAGTGTCCCTCAAACAGGAGATACAATTATAAAGTTATCTGAAGATGAAGAGTCTTCTCACATTCCCTGGTAAGAACACACAGGAGCCATTTCAGCAGCTAGAAGAATTTGTTCAAAGGTGTGCTCACAATTCCCCAATCATGGTATCAACACACATGGCCTTTATTTTGTTTTATTTTCAGATTTAGCTCTTTAATTTGTTTACAAAGGGCAAATTACATTTTCAAATTTTTCGTGATTAATTATCATTTCTTCTTTCTCATGTAATGTGCTATGGATAATACTGTGTTTATTCATTTTAATCTGTTAATGTGTATTTAGCATTTATATTTTCAATATATTTATAATTTTCTAAACATTTTATAATGGGTTTAAATGTTTTTGTGTTGCAAATGTATTTCTATTTAGTTGCTGGTTTTAAAATTTATTTTATGAATCCTGAGCATGTTTTAAAAAGGTAGTAATAATGCCAGTATTACTCAAATTAACTACCAAAATGCTGTAATTGTCAGTCAGAAAAAAACCGAAAAACTTTATTAGTACAAGTTTGGGGGTTTTTTAAATTTAACAAAAGAAAAGTGAGCAATGTGATGCTATCTTACAAATAAATCTAATATAAACTACCTGTGTGACATTTAGAATTTAATTCTACTTACACTATCTCTTTAGAACATTTTTAAAAGTTTAATTTGCACAAGAATCACCTGAGGGTCTTGTTGGACTTCAAGTCTCATTCAGTAGGTCTGGGCTGGGGACTAGGATTTTGCAATTTTTAACAAACTCCCTGGTGATACTGATGCTACTGGTCCAGGGACCACACTTTAAATAGCAAGCCTCTTTTCATGAACTTCACATCCCACCTCATGGATTTAGTCATCTCCAGATGAATGTTAGAGATAGGTACCAGGTAGGATCATTTTAACACCTACGATTTGAATGAATGGAAAGGGCCTGCTGGGAGCTGTGAGGTAACAGAGCTGGATGACCTTGGCCTTAAACGTCAGCACAGGGTTGGATTTATATGGAAGAAAACTGAGAGTTACAGACTCCTGTGAAGGGAGAGCTAGGAAGCCTTCTGGTCATGGTGTAGAATTGAAATATTAGAAGAAACTGGCTGAGACTGTTTCCAGCAGCTTCCGTCTTTCTTTTTTTTTTAAGGGTTTTTTTTTTTAATTATGTGTAACATAGACAAAGTTATTTAAGTCAATAAATTTTTAAGGAATTTCGCATATTCTGATTCTTTCCACTGCCAATCACCTTAGTTCCTCCAAACTCATAATCTTCAAGATAAAATAGCCCTTTCAAAAAGAATTTGTCATGTGAGTGAGCCCACAATTCTTTTGGTTTTCAATCAATGCCCCTGAAAGAACGTGGAGCTTCTCCTTGGTTCTCCTGCTGCTCACTCACTGCTGCGGAGCAGTGAGCCCCTGGCCCCAAACTTCCTCCCAAGCTTTGGGCAGTGAGGCCAGCACAGAAACAGAACAAGACCCCTGCATTCACTGTGGAATTTGCCAGCCTGTCCTCTAGGGAGCTCCCTCTGACTGCCCGGCTATGTAATGAGACCCTCCCGTGTGCCCCTCCTCTCAGGACACTGATGTCACTTCATCGTTACCATCTGTTTGCTCGCTTCTATCTACCTCTTACACCCTGAGCTCCCTGAGGGCTCATGACTGTTGTGTATCTGGTACACAGCAGAGTCTCCAGACTTTAGTGGACACTGATCCCTAAATATTTATTCAGTAAACGTGTGAGATCTTGAACAAGTCACCCTCTCTGAATCCTCTTTTCCCAGTATTAAATTAGAGGATGATCTACAAGAGGGTGAACCTGCAGCTTCCCACCTGGTTTCCTTTGTGCTTTGACCTCTGTGGTGAAAGAGTGTGTTTTAATGCCTGCCCAAGGCTCTTCTTAACCCCTGTGGCTCACACTGGGCTGTCCGGCTCAATGCAGGTCTTGTTCCTGAATTTGGGAGACTTCTACCTTTTCTATCAGTCTTCATTAATCTACTAGCTCAGGTGGTGCTCAGATTGCCTCAGGGAATAGAGTTTGTTGTAAGGAAGCACAGGGAGGCGAGGAAGTCAGGAACCTTCCTCCGCAAGTGGCACAAGCACTCCGGTCCCTGAGCTTTCCCACTTGGAACAGCCTGCAGGCAACATGACGATGTTCATCATCACCCAGGATGCACCAGGAACCCCAGTCTCCCAACCCGCTTGCTGGACCCTCTGGGCAGGAGCTCAAGGCTCTCTGGGTTTTCACTATGTTCTGTCGGTGGTTTGCGTAGCACAAGGGGCATCATCAATGTTGTAATGAGATATGGGGCCAAGGGCACATCCAGTGGCCTTGCAGACTGTCAGTGGTTCACTCTTCACTGCTGACCTTCCTCATCTCCATCCTCTTGTCCCAACCAGCAGGAGCCAGAATGGTGCTTTCTTGGGTATCCCAAGTGCCATCACAGGGGCGAACTCACCATATACATGTTCCCTTGTCATAGGAAAGAGCTGCTGTTTCATATCAAATGATGTGCAAACAGTCTCTGGGGGCCCCAAGTGCTCTAAAAGAGTTTTTTAAATGACTTTTAAAATATTATACTTTCATTATGATAAAGTTGTGTAAGTACGTCGTGGATGACTGACTAACTGAGGATGGCCATGGCATTTAAATGCCTGTGTTTGCATTTGGGTTTGTGATCACACTGGTGCCAAGATGTATGCCTTTAATGACCATGGGCTGAGGACAAGAGTAGAGACCAACTACATGGCAACGCTGAATAATGCCTTCTCTTCAAGGAAAGGTCAGAGAACTTCACCATTTCTGTAACTGCGAGTTTTGCAGAAATTCTGCTACAGAAGAGTGTTGGAAAGTGGGCCCTTCACCCAGCGTCCTGTAACAGAGGCCATGTGAAACGTGAGACCATCTGTGCCATTGCACAGTCACAAATTTATCTTGAAACAGCAATTTAGTTTCAGCAAAACAGCATCATCCATCTCATTGGATTTATATTGTCAACTTGATTTTTCATGGTCATATACTTTAAAAAATTTTGTAATTTCTTTTTATTTCATGTCTTTTTAAGAAATGTAAGCAGAGGAAGCTTACTGAAACCATTAGGTTTTATATATTTAAGTAAAGTTGTAATAAAAACAATTAAAGCCAATGCTGGAAGCTCAGAAAATGTTCCCCTCTTAGGAGAGCGTCCATGTATTAGTCAAGCTTGAGAATGAACATCCTCTTTAGAGGTGTTAACCCCCCTGTTCCAAATAAATCCTCAGTCAAAGCAGCAGGAAGAGGTACATAGCTGACTTCAAATGAGACACTGTCTGTGGGAGACTATGCTGGGGCCTCTCTCAGATCCCCTAACCAGCTGCTGGGAATGATGCTGTTAATGGCTCAGAGGTGCCCCCTTCTCTGGAGAAGTGCCCTCAGACAGAAGGGAGCACATGTGAGAGATTACACCTTCCCCTACCAACTGGGGACACCCCACAGCCATTGACTTGCTGACTTGGGGGTTCAAGAGGCCAGTCCTCTTGCCTCAAGATGAGATCTACTCAGGGGTAGACACCATGCTCCAGAGCTCCCCGTGGGATCAGGCAGAAGCCAGACTCCAGATGAGACCACATCCTTGCGTAGCATCTTTTCCTTCTTTATCCTGCTTCCCTCACTTCACTCTTTCTCTCCTGAAAGTGCACCCCTAACATGCAGCCAAATTCCTGTCTTGCTCTCTGTTTTCAGGGAGCCACACGTAAGATACCCTCCAATCCATGGAAAACATATGTGGCACTAAGGCAGGCCTGCTATCCGGACACACATGGGGTCTCTTTGGACATGGTTCCTATTCTCCCTGTTACCATGAATGGGAGATATGCATCTCATTCCCCAGAACATGTTGGAAAATATCCCCAAGTGAGATTTAATAACCAAAGAACTCTGGCATATTGAATTTGAGCATTTCTGATTCATAGTCTGTGTGAGACTCTCAAAACCAAAATAACTTTGTTTAAATATTTCTATTTTATTATTTCTTTTAGGTGGACCATTCTTTTAAGTCTTTATTGAATTTGTTACAATATTGCTTCTGTTTTATGTTTTGGTTTTTTGGCCGCGAGGCATGTGGGATCTTAGCCCCCCAACCAGGGATTGAACCCGCACCCCCTGCATTGGAAGGTGAAGTCTCAACTGCTTGACTGCCAGGGAAGTCCCCCTAAATATTTCTAAATCTCCAAACTAAATGATTTCTTTTCAGGATCCAGTAATAAGAAATTCCCCTCTGATCTGAGAAGTTAGCATCTCCCCAGGCACTCAGCACTATAGCAAACTGACTAACCTTGGACCCTGGAACAGATGTACCTGCAGCCAGTTATCCATCTTTATCCCTAAGGACCACCTCTATTTGGTAGAATCAACCTAGTCTCCGAGTATGGACAGAGTCCTGATTGTCAACCCACACTCTATAACGTGTCATTTCATGAAGCTTATGGAATAGGACATTTTTTTATTTTTTGTGGTTCTATAGCCTTCCCCACTTACCACCCAGCCTAGAAGAAAAACAAAGAAAACACAAATTAAAACTGAGTTAATGATAACAACAGCAACACTGCTACTAAGCACTTATGTCAATTACTGTACAGAAGACTTTATAATTACTATCTTATTTAACTCTCACAACTGCCCTGTGAGGTGACTGCTATCTCCATTCCACAAAGGAGTAAACTGGGACCTTACAGGGCTTAAATCGGGTGTCTAGGATCACATGACTAGTAATGACCTCGAGGCTTTCCAGGGCTCTGCTTATTCTCCCATCCATAGGGTAGATCATGCCAAAGTGTTTACTTGCATGTGTGTTTTCAGCAGAGATTCACATGGCCCAGCATAACCCAGAGTCAACAATCTGTGAATCAACTTCCCTCTGAGAGAGTTCCTCGTTACCTTGGCAAATTATTGAAAAATTTCCCTTCCATTTCTCCAGTTGTGGATAACTTCATTACTTGCTTTAAAAAACACCTACAATAATAAAACAATAATTGTTGAAGTTCAGTTATAGATATTTGGGGGCTCGTCCGACTGTTACATCTACTTTTGTGTGTGTTTGAAAATGTCCAAAATTTAATAAAACACAACCACAAAGGAAGATTTAGATGGTCTTCTCAGCTAACGTATAGTTCCTTTACAACAGAAAAGGCATTAATGCGTTTGCCACATAAACCTCCTTACCTTATTGCTCCATCTTATTGTAATCTGACATTAAAAACAAACCCTACCAGTCCATGTATCAGCAGAACTGCGTTGGGTATGAGATACAGAAATCATACTGGACTGGCTTAAATAAGTAAGAGTTAATTTTTTCCTAGTACAGGAAGTCTGGAGGTGAGTAGGACGGGCCTGTGCAGCTGGTCCATGAAATCACCAATACCCATATCCTCCCATCTTCGTCTTTACCATCCTGGCACTTGGCTTTCATCCTAATGCTCATGCAATGACTATGCCTCTCGGAGCACCATGTGTATAGTCCAAGCAGGAGGAAGGGGACAGAGGCCATAGTTTCCCCTAGTGCTCCTTCACTTACGGAGGCAGGTCCTCTTCAGGGATTTCTGCCTCTTCTCATGGGCCAGAACCGTGAGACTTGACCATGCTAGGTGCACAGGAGCCTGGGAGTCAGTGCACCTCACTTTTCAGTATTACAGCATCATTCCTAAGTAAAACTGTATATCAAATATTGGGATAAATCATATCTTAGTTCATCTGGGATAGTCCTGGTTTACACTGGTAGTACTGGCATAATCACTAAAATGGTCCCCTTTCAGCCTCAAGCGTCCTGTTTGGATGATAAGTGATATGGTTAACCTTTCTGTAATAGAGAATGGCAGAAGAAGTGCTAAGCAAACCAACCTTGAGTATCTGCTGTACTCCAGCAACCAAAATAATTGAAAATCAATGTAAATCTTAACTTACAGCCTTTTGTGGAAATACCAAAAAAGTGTATATTTACAACACAAAGCTAAACTTCTTTCAGATGTTCCTTCCCATTTCTCTTGCTGTCAGTATCTTATGTGTGCATGGCTGATGTTCCAAAGGGCTTTCCTCTTCCTTCTAAGTCCAGAAAAATTCTCCTAATTCAGTCTGCACAGCTCCCTCCCCCTCAAGTCTTTATTATGCCCTCCTCACCTCCCCACTACTGTCTCCTTCCTTCCTCAGCTCTGAGGCATCTCCCCGGTCTTCCCTCCAAGAAACCAAACAGTATGAAATTTATATCTACCATACTAGTAACCTCTTGAGGCTCATTCTCCATTCAAGGGCCGAGACCCACTGATGAAGCCCAGTGTCCTCATTTCACAGCTGAAGAAACAAAGGCATACATGGGGTCGGCGATTTGCTGAGGATCCCACAGCCAGACAATGTCAGAGCAAGGACAGATCCGAGGTCTCTGAGCCACAGATTAGTTCTCTTTCTAGTGTCTTCCCCACCAGTTTTCCCACTGACCTTCACATGCTCATTTCTCAAGCAGAGCTGGGTGGGCAACAACGCGTGGAGTGCTTGCTCTTGTTACCTAGTGGTGGTGGTGGCCATGTGCATCAGACACGGAACAGAAGGAAACACCACAAGGTTTCCCAGATGTGAGGAGGACAAGGACGTCCGCCAGCAATGATGCTCTGAGCACAGCAGGGGACCCACCCATCAGGACACACAGCCATAAACAACTACTAGAGGTACCAGCGCCTTCCGACTGGATATTACCCTTGCCGCCTCGCTGATCCAAGTTAAGAAGACATTTTCCTCTGTTTAAATCTAACACCACAGCCCAAGCATTCATAGCTTTGGGCTAGAAACTTCAAGTTTAAAATCCATTTGTTCGCAGGAAAAGTAAAATGTGATTTTCTATTTGCTGGCAGGAAAGAATGTTCAAGTTACCCCTTAAATACTTTTTGGAAGTTAAATCACTTCTGCTGAGGAAAAATGATGAGTCAATAGAAACTAAATCATGATCAGATGCATTAAATTTTTCTCAATAAAGTAATTTTTTAAAGGAAGGGCAAAGTGTTTAGAAGAATGGGTTTCCAGTAGATTTTATATTAAGGATCATCACTTTTCTGTACTTAAGGCTTATCCAGCCTGTTGTTATGGAAATACGGGATGTGGTCCCGAATGCAACCGTAGTATAATTTCACTGCAAGATTAACCAAGAGTGCAGTAAAACCCCTAGTTAAAATGTAGAGCTTTGGTGTTCTATTAAGTACAAGAAGGAAAACAGGACCCAGGAAGGAATTTACATTGACATCTTACATTTCTAAAGCTTTGGTTCCAGTGGGGAAATTCCTTTTGACTGCCTCTCCCTTCTGGATGGGCATTCAATTGAATACAGACTTTCAGGGAATCCCAGCATATTAGAGCTGGAAAAGGTCTTAGGGAAGACTGTGTCCAGATGCTTCATTTGCTTGGTGATGATGCTGAGGCTCTGGGAGGAGGGGTACCTCGCTCAGTCACACAGCTGGGAGAGACAGGACTCGACCCCCGGGCTCCTGATTCCAACACCAATGCAGGGTCCACACTACCACCCATCTAAAACTCTTAGAAACAGTTCAGCAAAAGCATGAGCCAGCACTACAAACCAGAGACCCCCAGAGGAAGAAGGGATTTGCAGAGACGCCTGCTCTTTGCCTCTCCAGCCTCCATCCCCTTCTGGCCACAGTCTCTGTTTTTGTTTGAAGACCCCTGGGTCCCCCACTTCAGTCCTCAAGGTTAGGTAGGGTCATGCCACTAGCCTAAGGGGTGCAGCATGTGACCCAGGTCAAGCCAATCCCCACAGGACAACCAATTCCACTGTGATGGGTTCGTGGATGCGCACATCACTCAGTCCAAACCAACAGAAAACAACCAGATTCTTTTTCTTTTTGCCACTAAGTAAACAAAATTTTTATTTGCAAAGTAATTTTAACCACTCTTCTGTATAGAAAGGATTCTACTTCTTTTTTTTAACATTATTTTATATTGGAGTATAGTTGATTAACAATGTTGTGTTAGTTTCAGGTGTACAACAAAGTGATTCAGTTATATATACATGTATCTATTCTTTTTCAAATTCTTTTCCCAATTGGGTTGTAACAGAATATTGAGCAGAGTTCCCTGTACTATACAGTAGGTCCTTGTTGGTTATCCATTTTAAATACAGCAGTGTGTACATTAACTTGAGAAATTATTTCATTCTTTTCCTCTTTCAACTTTTAAGGGAGAAAATATTAGGCTTGAAGCCACTGCAGCCCTCTTTCTACAATTTGGCTATTGAGAATAAAGTGAGTATATCAGCCAACAGAGCCAAGAGATGACAGAAACCACATACAAGAGACATTGTTTGAACCCTGAATCCAGTCATGTCTGAAACCAGCTCAAACCATGTAACTTTTGTTTACATGAGCCAGTGAAGTCCACTTAATCACTCAAGCCAGTTTGGACTGGGTTTTCTATCACTTGCAATTATAAGAGTCCTAAATAACACAAAGCCCTTGAGATAATTAGACCTATTTCCTACATTATAAATTTTTTGCAAAACTGTTTTTAATAAAACTGAATCCAGACAACTGAAGCATCTTGTGCAATATCCCTGAATTCTATCAGCAAAGCCAGGCCAGAACTTGACTCTAAGTCCCAGGTCAACTTCTGGAGTTCTGAATTATTCAGTAGGGGTGCAGCTTGGGTCAGGTGACGGATGCCTCAAGGAACCGACGTGGGTAGGCTCCCCCAGTCACCCAAAGTAGGATGAGGAGGGTAGAGATCTAAAGCCAGGGACAAGCCTGGATAAGCATAACAAATAACAGAAGAGAAAACTAAGACTGAAGATGAGAGATGGAGACGTGAATCATGATCTGATCGAAAGCAAGACAGAAGCACATGGAATGGAATCAGGATTTGGAAGAGCAATGGAATCAGGATCTCAGGCGCCTGGGGCCTTCTGAGGCTCCTCACTAGCAGTCACCTATTTGTCAAGCCTTTTGAAGGTTAGCACACAAAAGCATGTAATTCCCATTATGTACGGCTGGCTTGTCTTTCCCCAGTGAGCTAACCCAAGGGTCAATATGGAGGCAGATGTGATTGTGTTGGATGTTCAGAGGCCAGTGGTCCAGTCCCAGCTCTGTCACAGACCAGCTGTTGGCCTGGGGCAATGCCAACACTGGGCTCAAGTAGACCACTGGAATTTTTGTGATTTAACTGAAATTCACTCATGTGAAACGTCACATGGGGGGTTCGATATAAAATCTATATCATGATGTATGTCTTCATACATACTTATGATTGTGTATTTTCCTTAAACTTTAAACACTTAATCGTACAAGTTCCTTAATGGCTCTCCTGGTGCCTGGTGGTTAAAGTTCACTGTCACTGGCTTGTCACACAAGGCCCTTCATGACTGACCCCTGCCTCTGTCACCAGCCTCCTGGCTCATTTCCTCCCCACATTCCCAATATTCTTAGTACACTTCACCACCACCTGTCTCTCCCTTGGGAGAGAGATTCAGGAGGTGGTCCTGGCAGTTGGAGGTTGGACTGGCAGGCACTGAAATGGACGGGACCAAAGGGATACGGGCGGGCTCTGAGGATGCCCTTCTACCCTCCCGTGCAGCACCTCCTTCCTGCCCCATGGCTGAATGAAGGCCTTATAGGAGGCAGAACCACAGAACTGAAGGAGCCTGGATCCTGATCTGACCACTGGGAAGGCCGCTCACTGGCCAGGAACATCCAATTGGACTTTACAAATAAACAATTTTGCTAAGCCACCAAAATGTGGGGATTGTTTGTTACAGCAGTTAGCCTACCCTGACTAATACAGGGAGAAAGCAGATGTTTGGACAGCCAGCCACAGTCATGGCTTAAATCTTGGAATCCGTGGTTGACAGGAGATGCAGCCGGGTTACTACTTTGTTAATAAAAATCAGTGAGATGCCAGCTGGAAAGCCATTGAGGTTACAAAGGCATGATAGGCAGGTGGACCCAAGAAAGAGCCTCTTGTTTGTAAGCAAGAAAAGCCCTGGCTCAGAAATGCAGAGGGTTCTTGAGCTTTGGCCTTTGGCTGCATTGTTTCAACTTTCTTTCCAGGAGGAGGACAGACCTGAGTAAGTCTTCCAGGCACACTGCCCTTTAGGCACTGCAGACCCATCTAAGGTTGCGGAATGAACTCCCCAGGGGAAATAAACCAGCACTGAATTTGTGCCTAAGCTCCAAGCTCAGTGACAAGGAAAGGACACTGTCCTCCATGGCTCCTGCTCAAAAAGAAAGTCAGCTTCGTGGTTACTGCCCCAGTGGGGCCAGTGATGACAAGGGTGTCGGGAGCTCCAAGGAGGGAAGGATGGAAGGGGGCCAATGTAGTTAAGGGCTGGCCTCCTGCAGTGACAAGCCACCAGCCTTCACAATACAGGGTGTTACACAAGGCAGAACTGCAATCCCACTTAATCTAATTAATTTAAATTTAAATTACTTGAGTATATTGGGAACTTGTGGAGTTGGCAAACTTAAAATCACGTATTTATCTTTTTTCTAAGTATTCATCTATATATTTTATCTAAATAATTTATGTGAACAATTATATCAATATTTTCTTCCAATAACTTGTGTGCTGTGCACAGCATAGGCATCTGAAAGCATTCTGTTGATGGAACATGTGAATGACACATGCTTTAATACCCTTTTCATGTATTCACAAAGTTTTTATTTCCATTCTCATATACAATACGATTAGTAAGATTTCACTTTGTTTCACTTTGTTAATAGCTTTGCTTTTTCATTTCTGGTCCATCATTCCACCCCACTATCCCTCCCCGTCCCCCCAACAATGACAGCAACAAAAAACACATCTCAAAACCCTTTCTCAACAGCCTCGATCCTCAGTATGTCACGTCCTCCTCCTTCATCTTGCATCGTCCCCTCCCTCCATGGCAGCCTGCTCCCTGAGAAAGACCACCCTGCTGTGATAAAAATCACCCATATTTGGTGAAACTTTACAATTCACAAAGCACTCTCTCCAGAGTTAAGGTGTTTGATTTTCACAGTAACCCAGAAAGGAAAGGCAAGACAGGTATCATTGACTCCTGTTTCAAATGAGAAAAACTGAGGCTCAGCGGGGCCCAGTGATTTGCTCAGGATCCTACAACGAGGAGATAGAGTAACAGAGCCTCAGGACACACTTTCCTCTCTCCAAACCCCGTGCTCTTTAAGCCTGATGAGGCTGCATCTCCCACACTACTGACTTCTGAGGCAGCTTGCCAAGCGACCCCAGCACACCTGCCCCTAGGTACCAGCTCTGTGACTGTCAGCCACCAGCATCCATGGCAGGGAGTAACGAGTGAGCTCACAAAAGGGGTCACCTCAACATCCCTCTTCTGGGCAATAAGATCGTCACAGAGACAGCTGAAGAAACGAGCGGAGCTGATGGCCAGAGAGGGGGCTGTGGGGACGGGGGCTGCACCTACAAGGACAGGACTGCTGACCTCCCCCAGCTGCTCACAGCTCAGAGATCAGAGGAAAGCTGGGCCCTCGAACACTTTCGAGTCAAGCACCTGAGCGTCTGAACACAGCTCAGCTGCTTCTATCATCTTGGGTAAATTTTAGCCTTGCTGAACCTCCAAAATGGGGAAGAGAATATTAATATCGCAACATATTTTCAGCCTCAGTGGAGGTGGGTAAATAAAGTGCTTAGGCTAAGACCTCAATAATGGAAGCTATCATCGGTATCTATAATTTGTATCACCATAATGCACCTATGACATATGATAACAAATATGAGACAACTGTGTACTGCAAATAAGACATGAATGGATCAAGGAAACAAAAAAGCTACCTAAGGAAGCTTTGCAAAGAGGTACTGTTGTCTGTATCAGTGACAAGCACCGAGCATGGGTCCTATTTCACCCTGCCTGATGGGTTTGTGCATAATGAGGCGGAGGTCGTCACCCAGCATCATTCTTGGTGTGGGAGAGGAGCAGAGTCAGAGGCACCTGTGCCCCAAGGCACTGGTAACGCCCTTCAGTCAAATTGTGCCTGCAAAACTGTGTTAGGGCATCTTGGATCTATTCTCTAATAAAGCAGCCCAAGGGAATTCTTGGGGTGTGATGGTGGCTCAGGCACCTCTCAGAGATAAGAATAAGAATCTCCCTGGTGCAGCCCTCCAGGGTAAAGAGCTAAGTGATCCGGGGAAAGACAGGCTGGGGTTCCAAAGCAGTGGAGCATCTAGACCTCCATCGCTGGGAAAGCCTGCATTCTGTTGAAATCTTAACCTTTTGAAGGGCACTGGCTACTTTCATCTGATAGCCAAAGTTCTTGAAGTTGAGGGTTCTGGCATGAAGATCCAGAGTCCTTGGAAAGACTAGGTGGGAAATATAAATTTTGTGTTTACATCGAGTACACTATACAAATTTTACAAGTTTGATTTTAATAGCTAAGGGAAAAAAAGCCTACTAAAAAAATTGGAAAATTCATTACTTTGAGAAACTAAATTATCCTTGCAGAAGTGTTCATTATCTCAATTAAAATAATACACATAAATAGGATTCTCTGAACTTGGAGAAAGAAATGGACAATTCATTGATTAATTCCAAAATACTGAGTGCCTTCTCTCTTCTAGACACTTAGCTAAATTTTGAGAACAGATAAAGATCCAACTCGTACCCTAAACAAGCTTACAGCTTAGTGAGAGAGATGGGCATGCATTAAAGTGTGGCAAGTGCCAGATTGTATTTTCCAAAGATGGTTCTAACAACATCTCCCATCTCACATGTTCTTCTAGAACCTTGAACTCCCCCATCAAAAAGTAGAGTGAACCTAGCTCTCCTTCCCTTAAAACTGAGCAGGCTAGCGACTTATTTCTAGCTGAGAGAATGCAGCAAAAGTGACACAATGGGACTTCCAAAGCTAAGTCCTAAAGGCAATGTAACCTCTGCCTTGCCTTCTGCAATACTCACTCTTCAAGCGTTTAGCTGCCAAGTAAGCAGTCTGACGGTCCTGAGGACACCATGCTGTGAGGAAGCCCAGACTAGCCCCTGCAGAGAGACCACACAGAGAGGCTTTGAGACCACAGGAAAAAAGAGATGGCTGTGGGCTGACAGATGCTCCAACACCCCCTTCCCCTGTTTTGCCAGCTGCAGCCCCCATTTAACTGTCACTCCACAGGGGCCCTAAGCTAAATGCCCCCAGCTGGATACTTCCTGCCTCCTGACCCACAGACGCTGTCAGAGGCGAGATGGCTTCACAGCATCAGGTGTTGTGGTGATTTTCTATGTGGCAGTAGTAACCAGACTGGGGGCCCTGGGAGCAGAGCCCCGTTTGCTCTGTTCACCTGTCTTTACTCTGTGGCGATCTCAGTGCCTTGCACAGTTAATATTCTAGAAGTATTTGTTAAATTTTGTCGAGTAGAGGTAACTGTTAGGTACATCGGTAGCTAAAGGAATTATTCATGACATAGAGAAAACAGAAAACTCTTTTCAGAGGAAGTGATACGTCAATTGGATCTCAAGGGATGAATCAATATGTTTCAGTCAAACAAGAAAGGTAGAAGGCAAGCAGATGCAAAGGACAAAGTCATGGAACAGCTGGGTAGATGTGGGGAAGCACAGGTACCATGACAGGGCTGAAATGGGGCACGTAAAGGTAAATGATGGGGACTGTGGCTGGAGAGGCCAGTAGGCCAGAGTGGGAGAGGCCCAGATGCCCAGCGGGTGGGTCTCAGAGCCATGAGGGAGAGCCGCTACCCTCTCCATCCCCAACAGAAGGCCTTCCACGGGGCAGCCAGGCCATCTTCTATGGTTTCATGCCTGTATCCGGCATGTGGGCCTCTTCTCTTGACCTTGTGTCCCTGAAGGGGTGACAACTCTGTGAAGAGACTCAGCTCTACCACGCACTGAAGACCCATCTTCTCCTCATCAAGCCGGTGTAGGGTTTTTCCAGAGATGGGACACAAATCCCTTCGAATCTTGAATCTCCGAGCCCCACTGAGGTTTCTAGAGGAATTTTCCACCTCACACAGACACAGACAGAGGATGAGGACTCGGGGACACAGTGGCATCTAAGCTCTTTACCTTCCCCTCAGTTCTCCACATTTTTTTTCCTCTAAGCCCAGAGGACCCTTGCTTAGTCTGGCAGAGGTTAGCCTGGACCTCCAGCTGGTCTTTCAAATTCGTTTGTGTACCTGCACCTTAGATGTTTGAAATGGAAAGCCACAACTCAAATCCTTTGCTATCTGTGTTTTAAAATGACATCCTTGAGATGCTGTACCCATCAGAGGAGGTAATGCCGTAAGAACAGTGTCCCAAAGCTCCGTGGCTAATATAACAAACGCCTGTTTTTCTCTCTTTCTCAGGTCACACGTCCAACTTGGGGGGTGCTCTGTGCATCACCTTCCTCAGGACCAAGGCAGACACAACTCCATCTCCACACATGCTTTCACAGTCAGTCATCCCCTCGGGTGAAGAGAAAGTGCTATGCACTGCACTAGCTTCTAAAGCTTCTGCCCAGAAAAGACACATGTCACAACTGGGGCTGAAGAGGAAAGCCTGCTATAGAGGCTACAGGAAACTGTCAGGGGGAAAATGCCTTCGTTATTGTCTTAGTCTGTTTGGGCTGCCACAGCAAAACCCACAGACCAGGTGGCTTAGGCAACAGAAATGTATCTTCTCATAGGTCTGGGGGTAGACGTTCCAGATCAAGGTGCCAGCCAGCACAGCTGGCCCCTGAGAGGAGTTGTCTTCCTTGCGTGTGGCCAGCTGGCTTCTTGCCGAGTCCCCAGGGTCATGTTCTGTGTGGTGCAGAGGGAGTGACGGCTTGCTCTTGGCACCTCTTCTTACAAGGTCACTAATCCTGTCAGATCAGGGCCCCTACCTTCTGACCTCACCTGACCTTAATCCATCCTTCACTCCAAATGCAGCCATGCTAGAGGTTAAGGCTTCCACATATGAACTTGGGGGACTCAAATATTCAGCCCACAGCAGCTACCATCGTTGAGAAGGGCCAGTATGAAGCTGAGCTCTGACCCTTCCTGTTAGAGGGGTTCAGCTGTCATTTAAAAGAACTATCAAACAGTGGCCTTGGATGTCAAAGTTCCTTGTATTTTTTCGATATTATGTAGTAAATCTCTTCTCTGTGTTGATTTTTAAAATAGAATTAACCACCTAGTAAATTATTTTTTTAAAAAAAGCTTTCACTTAGCTGATTAACCAACGAAGTCTTGACTTTAAGGAAAAAAACAAACAAAACACAAAGAGAAAACAGTTTTGGTTCCTCTCTGTTCTCCACCATAAGTTAGAGTTTTCTTTTCGTTCAATGTAAAGGTATAAGGGTCACATTGTTTTATTATAAGAGTCTATGTTGACCCACAAGATTGTCTTCTCTCCCAGAAGTTTTATTCTCTTGGCTCTTCCCCACAAGAGCAGAAGTGACGCATCTGGTCGGTGAGACAGGGAAAGTGTTGTAGCCACATGATCTGTCTTTGTTCTCTCTCCACGTCCTCTCCTTCCCTCTCTCCATGCAGCGAGGTCTGTACAGAGGACCCATGCCCCCAGGGAAGGGTCTGAGGATGTTCAGGGCTTCTGCCTATGACTTGATGTGGAAATTCAATTCAGAGGAGAAAGTATAGAAAACCCATTTGGCTCCTTGTCTGCATCTCACACTTTGTAATCTAGCCCTATGGCAACAACTCAGATATTTTTGACATTTGTGTGAAAGTATTAACAGCCAGTCCTTATATGATGCTTACAATGTGCCGGACTCTGTCCCAAATGGTTTACAACTATTAATTCATTTCATCATCATAAAACTCGAGGAGGCACATGGTAGGCCTCACAATGATATCCCTGTCCTAATGTCAAAAGCCTGTGAATATGTTTCATTAATGACAAAAAGGGAATTCAGGAATTAAGACTGAGAATCAACTGACCTTAAAATAAGATGATCCCAGATGACCCAGCAGGGCCCAGTGTCCTCACAAGGACACTTAAAAACTCAGAGGGGAGCTTCCCTGGTGGTACAGTGATTGAGAGTTCGCCTGCCGATGCAGGGGACACGGGTTCGTGCCCCGGTCCAGGAGGATCCCAAATGCCGCAGAGCGGCTGGGCCTGTGAGCCACAGCCACTGAGCCTGCGCGTCCGGAACCTGTGCTCCGCAAAGGGAGAGGCCACCACAGTGAGAGGCCCGCGTACCGCAAAAAAAAAAATAATAAATGCAGAGGGAGGCAGAAGGATTCGTTGCTGAGTGAAGCAACTTGAGGATTGCTTGACCAACTGCTGCTGGCTTTGAAAATGGAGGGGAGACATTGAGCCTCAGAACACAGGTGGCCTCTAGAAGCTGGACAAGGCAAGAAAATACATCTTCCCCTGGAGCCGCCAGAAAGGAACACTTTGATTTTAGCTCAGGGAGGCCCACTTCAGACTTCTGCCCTCCAGAATTGCAAGATAATCAACGTGTGCTGTTTTCAACCACTAACTCTGTGGTTATTTGCTACAGCAGCAAAAGGAAACTAATAAGAAGCAGATACTATTATTAACCCCACTAACCCGCTGATGCAACTGAGACAGGGAAGTGTGAAATAACCTGTCCAAGGTCACAGCAGGCCTCCCGCATCCAGAGTCTGCCTTCTTCATCACGGGGCCAGCTGCCTCTCCAGTGCTTTCCTCAGTTGGATTAGAAATGAGTGGGGAAAGGGATGCGATTAATTGTAACCTTCACCAGTCTCAACAGGAAGAGAAGACAATAAGAAACATGTGAGTATTTACAACTCTGGGCATCTGGCAGGTACTTTCTACTGGACCCTAATAACAATCCCATGCTGTGGACATGGTTATTATTACCGTTTAGTAGATGAGAACACTGAGTTCTTCACAGCTGAAGCAGCTAACTCACTGCCCCAGGATCGGGAAGCAGTGGCGGCAGGGGCTGTGCACTGCTGTCTCACCGGCAAGCCACACCTGTACATACGTCGCTCAACTCGAAGGATTAATTTTACAAGTGTTCTAAGACACAGACATGCAGCACTGCTTCATGCCTTGAGGACAAAATATCCTGTGGATCAGGGGGAAGGGGGAATTTCCAGCATTTCTACAGGCACAAGGCCCGGCTCTAAGGCTTATGTACTGGTAGCAGTGCCCGTTCCTGTTGGCCAGGAGGCTGTGGATATCCCAAAGACATACAGTGCAGTTTCTCTGACCTGGTTTGTGATTACACATGAGTCATGTCCAGAGGCTTTCAGAAATATCTAGGGCATGGAGCTGAGCCTCTGGGGAAAAGTGGGTGTAAGAATCAACAAAAATGATATAGCACCTTACTGTGATTCTATCTGTATCCACAGCAGGTAAGTGTAGGAAAAGACAGACACACTTGAATCACTGAGCTGTTGCCATGCTATTACTCACAACCACAAAATCTCAGTAACATACAATAATAAGCACTTACTTCTCACTCACATGCCTACAGTTGGGCTGATCCAGGCTGGGCCAAGCTGGGCCCCACCATAGCCCATGGTCGGGTCCAAGCTGGCCACACATATCTCTCATTATTCTGGGACCAGCCAGCTCTCCACGACATGTCTTTTTCGTGGTAATAGTAGAAGCACAACAGGAAAAAGGGGAACAGATAGTGGCTCTTAAGGACTACGCTTGTAACTTGACACTGCAACTTCCCCCTTTTGGGCCATGTCAAGTCACGTGGCCAAGTCCAACGCCACTGGAGCAGGGAAATATATTCTTCCCATGCATGTGGCAGGAGAAGGGGGGAGTATTTGCTGACCAGTAATTGAATCTGTCACAATCATTGCAAATCAAATGCCACAAGGAGAAACAGATACTCTTGAATTCTGCAAACATACTCCCTTTTCAAACACGCAGGCTCGGGACTTCCCTGGTGGCACAGTGGTTAAGACTCTGTGCTCCCAATGCAGGGGGCACGGGTTCAATCCCTGGTCAGGGAACTAGATCCCACATGCATGCTGCAACTAAGAGTTCACATGCCACAACTAAGGAGCCAGCGAGCTGCAACTAAGGAGCCGGTGAGCCTCAACTAAGGAGCCCACCTGCTGCAACTAAGGAGCCCGCCAACCACAACAAAGGAGCATGCCTGCCGCAACTAAGACCTGGCACAACCAAATAAATATTTTTTAAAACTTTAAAAACATATACACACAGGCTCTTGCTTCTGTTCTATGCAAGCTGGTGATCTGTGTTGTCAGAGAAATGCAGTACAGCATTCCTCATCCTAAACTTACCCGTGTGTATGTCTGCTGAGCCTCTTATACATCTGAACCCCAACGACATAATGCCCCTAAATGGGATCTAAGTTCCCAGCTGGCACAGAGTGAGAGAAAACTCTACATGGAAATGATGCTCTTGTAACACAGTCTGTGACCTTGCCATGCTGGGTGTCCTCCAGCCATCCTGGCTGCTTGCATAGCCTGTTGGAGAGGCCTGCTGTGTGCATCATGGCAGGCTTATTGCAAACTCAGTACTTTGGAAAGAACTTTTGAGGTGTGCTGAGCTCAAAAGGAAATTTGTTTTCAATTATATTCTCTCTCAACCGAAGGCTGGACAAAACAGCAGAGAAAAGATGAAGCCCTAAACCATACGATTCTCGTAAGTTATAAACATGACACAAGGGGCTTCCCTGGTGGCACAGCGGTTGAGAGTCTGCCTGCCGATGCAGGGGACACGGGTTCGTGCCCCGGTCCGGGAAGATCCCACATGCCGCGGAGCGGCTGGGCCCGTGAGCCATGGCCGCTGAGCCTGCGCGTCCGGAGCCTGTGCTCCGCAACAGGAGAGGCCACAACAGTGAGAGGCCCGCGTACCGCAAAAAAAAAAAAACATGACACAAATGTTTACAAATGTAGAGAGATCCTGCTCTTTTCTTTGAGAGAAGAAAAAAAGCAGATGACAATTTTGCAAAGCATGAATACATTAATTGTCTATGGTTAGAAACTATGCTATCAGAAATAACATGATGGATTTTCTAGTTTGTGATAAGATACTAAAGGAATCCAGGCTTCACCCTTTTGACCCCCAGGACCATCTTTTGAGGAAAGAACTGGAATTCTTTCAGGTGAATCACGTAATCCTTGCAGTTTTATGTTGCTCTCATTTTTATTTTTTCTCTCCGTGTACTTTCTTTAACCTTCATGGTTAAAAACAAATAAACAAAAGTTGTGGTAGGCCATCATCAAAAAATCTAGAAACAATAAATGCTGGAGAGGGTGTGGAGAAAAGGGAACACTCTTGCACTGCTGCTGGGAATGTGAATTGGTTCAGCCACTATGGAGAACAGTATGGAGGTTCCTTAAAAAACTACAAATAGAACTACCATATGACCCAGCAATCCCACTACTGGGCATATACCCTGAGAAAACCAAAATTCAGAAAGAGTCATGTACCAAAATGTTCATTGCAGCTCTATTTACAATAGCCCGGAGATGGAAACAACCTAAGGGCCCATCATTGAATGAATGGATAAAGAAGATGTGGCACATATATACAATGGAATATTACTCAGCCATATAAAGAAACGAAATTGAGCTATTTGTAATGAGGTGGATAGACCTAGAGTCTGTCATACAGAGTGAAGTAAGTCAGAAAGAAAAAGACAAATACCGTATGCTAACACATATATATGGATTTTTAAGAAAAAAAAATGTCATGAAGAATCTAGGGGTAAGGCAGGAATAAAGACGCAGACCTACTAGAGAACGGACTTGAAGTTATGGGGAGGGGGAAGGGTGAGCTGTGACAGGGCGAGAGAGAGTCATGGACATATACACACTAACAAACGTAGTAAGGTAGATAGCTAGTGGGAAGCAGCCGCATGGCACAGGGATATTGGCTCGGTGCTTTGTGACAGCCTGGAGGGGTGGGATAGGGAGGGTGGGAGGGAGGGAGACGCAAGAGGGAAGACATATGGGAACATATGTATATGTATAACTGATTCACTTTGTTATAAAGCAGAAACTAACACACCATTGTAAAGCAATTATACCCCAATAAAGATGTTAAAAAAAAAAAAAAGTTGTGGTAGGCTTTGCCCTGGTATCTTGTGAGAAAGAGGAAGGATGTCTCTAATGCTTTACTGATTAGTTCTGTTAATGAATGGCCTCTGTGTCCATCGAATTTCTGCTCAGGAAGGTATAATAGAAAAGAGACAGGATTGAGATGTTTATGCCTGATCCAATTCAAGAGGTTATTTTGAATATTAGCAGGTAAGTTCAAAAAGTAATATCACACTGGGAACATTTTAGACTTGAGTGATCAGGGAATTTTGCTCTTTCCCTTATTCCTATTCTGCAGGTGGACCTGAGCTAGACAGAGCTCACACCTCACCCATCTCCTCCTCACATCAATGACAGGGTTACGGCCAGTATGTATTGATATTTCCCCTGTGTTACAATTCTTAGCCCATCCCCAGGCAGCCATCTCCATGTGGGAACTCAACAACACAGTCCCCAGTCACAGACTAAGGTGAAGAGAGCAGGGATGGGGAAGGAACCACACACTGGTTTGCTGTGGAGGGGCTGACACACAACACTTGTACTCATAGTCCACTGGTCAGAACTAGCCACGTGGCCCAGACTCCCTGCAGCAGGACTGGGGGGTGTGATGGAGCAGATGGATATTCACCTAGCAGTAAATATCTCCACACAGGACTTCAAGAGAACCAAATCCAAGTCTTTGATCACCCTGACCACATGCAACTGTAGCTGGGCATCCAGGTCTCTGGGCAGGTTAACCAGGCGGACACACCCTAACCCTTCCCATCTCTCTGATGTGATCATCATTTATGAGCTCAACAACAAGACTGATGTTAGAATTCAGGGGAATGTTTTACTTATTAAGATCACAAAAGATAAAGTAGAGTGCAATGGGCTGAGATTAAGGGAGGAACCCTGTCTGGTGCCTGGGAAACATGAATCAACAGGATGCCCAGAAGAAAAGAAATAATCAATGTGGAAATTTTAAGAAAACATCCAGAGCACAGTTATGAACTGGCAGCTTCCAAGACACATCCATCCCACAGATGTGTTTTGTCTCACACAAAGTTTGAAAAAAATGTCTTAATTAACTGCCAACACTTAAAAAATGGAAAATTCAACATAATAATCTAGATTTTCTGCTACTGTTGAAAAGATTGGAAGATTGGGCAACACTGAGTCAGCAACAGTTTTTCTGCCACGCCTGGCAACAATTAGCTGGAGAGAGGGGCACCTCCTCTTTGCAGAGGCTCAGCCATTTACCCCAATCCCTATGGAACCCTCTTCACTCGTTTATAGCACCCGATGACCCCAGTAGTTGTTTGGGTTTGAAACTTCTGGTCTAAATGAGTTCATCCAAGTTCTTGCCAGCTCTGTAAGCAATCATGCTGTGAAGCACATAGAGCTTGTTTCCAATAAGAATCTCAAGCAGGCATCTCCAAGCACCACTGCAGGTCAGCACAACCCTTCTGGAAAGCAATGTGGCCAGGTATCGAGGATGTTCCAAATCTCTACACTCCTTGATCCTGTAATTTCACCCTTGAGAATTTATCTTAAAGAAATATTCCCTACACTGCTTCACATAAACGATCTTCATGACTTCATTTATAATGGAAACAAGCAGAAAGTTTATGCTGAAATCTTTACTATACAACTAGTAAGCTCTAATGCATATATACAAAAAATACCAATTAAGGATCATTCTACTAAACTACAGGCCTCTACTCTGCAAAAATGTTAATTTATACAAATCAAAAGACAACAGAGGGACCTCCCTGGTGGTCCAGTGATTAAGACTCCGTGCTCCCAATGCAGGGGGCCTGGGTTCGATCCCTGGTCAGGGAACTAGATCCTGCATGCCGCAAGTAGGACCTGGTGCAACCAAATAAATTTTAAAAATAAATAAATAAATACTAAAAAAGAATATTTATTAGATGATTGCATCAATATTAAATACTCTGAAGTGGATCATGCCATCATGATTATGTGGTTACATTACAGAGTGTCCTTGTTTTAGGAGATATTTGCTGAAATATTTAGTAATAAAGGATGATAAAGTGTTTGACCCAATCTCAAATGATTCAGAAAAAGAAAACAATATTGTGTATGGAATAGAGAGAGAGATACTGCAAATGTGGCAAAATGTTAACAACTGGTGAATCTTGGCAAAGGATAAATGTGTGTTTGTTGTGCTCTTCTTGTAATTCCTGTGGTTTAAAACTTTTTCAAATTAGAAGTTAAAGAAAAGATGCTCATCTGGAAAATGCTATGACATAATGTTAAATAAAAAATTCAAACCAGATAATCATGTTATCCAGTGTGATCTTAAGTAAGTTACAAAAATCCTTCTATACATAAAATAAGACTGGAAGAAAAACAGTGAAACATTAACAATATTTAAATTTGGTGGGTGGACTGGACTGGACTGGGGATACTTTTACACTTTTTTCTATATTTTCTCCACATTTTTAATAACCATCTGTCACTTTTATAATGAAAAACAAGTTTTTAAAAGAAGTGCCAAGCACCATAGGAAAAAACAAATTCATTTTTTCCCACCTCGCCAACTTTGAGCCTGAAGCCAGAATCCAGAGCAACAACAGAGGAAATGGGTTCAAGCTCTCAGCTATTAAGGTGTGAAAGAGTGTGTTTCAGGGGTTGCCAAGTGACCTTTAATGAACACCCGTCTGAGACAGAAAAATCATAGTCTTCCAGGCTGAGGACTCGCTGTATAATTTAGTACCATGGTGGGGCCACTGGGTATACCCCCAGATTTAAGATTTATGGCCAAGTGGAGGAGTATTTTTGAATTTCACTGAT
Source organism: Stenella coeruleoalba (assembly GCF_951394435.1). Taxonomy (NCBI): domain Eukaryota; kingdom Metazoa; phylum Chordata; class Mammalia; order Artiodactyla; family Delphinidae; genus Stenella; species Stenella coeruleoalba. The sequence continues at coordinate 51,609,734 of NC_137156.1, forward strand.
TCTTTTTGGACTTAGACCCCGGGTTCATGTGCTGCAAAGTAGCTAAACTTGACTTTGGATCATAGGCCGAGTGGGTCAGGCCTGACCAACTGGTAAGCCTGCAAGCCTTTTTCATCAGGGCAAGGCGGGCACACTCTCCATTCCCAGGAAGGATCTTGGCCAAGACTCCCCAGCAATTCTTCCCCAACTCCTTCCAATGAGCTCCTTCTAACTGCACTGACTGTCTGTTTCTGTTCTCTGGCTCCTGTTCTCAGAACCCATGTTCTCCCCCAACCTCTTCTACAGGATGTCAACCCACTCTTGTCTCTCTGAAACAATTCCATACCCTTAACAGCCCTCTTGCTTCCTCTGGCCTTGGCTCCAAGCATCCAATAAAAGCCTCCCTTCCCTCCATTCCACTGGCTCCAGGTCTCTCCAAGCTCCCTGCCTCTCGCCCACATCCATTACTCTGTCCTGCTGGAATCATACCTAGCTTGGAAATCCCAGCCAGCTCCTCGCACCCACTTAGGCTGATATTTCTGGCCACCTCAAGGCAGCCCAAGAGCTTCCATCCAGACCCTAAGACCTCTGCCGTGGCAAAGCCTAGGTCCCAGCTGGCCCAGACCAGAGCAGCAGCTGTCAACACTGCCAAGAACCCTCTTGCTTGGGGGGGCCTCCCTGGTGACTGCAATGATTCTTAGCAACCCTCTGATAGAACAGACCATTCTGACACTGCCTCTAAGCCCTCATCCTGCTGAGGTGCCAGGAACATCACCCTCAGGCATCCTAGAGGCCCCCCACTCCCCAGGGTTATGCAAAGGCACTGAGCTCCTTCCTACATGATGCCAAGGCACTGAGTTGGAAGCCTGGAGTCAGAACACCAGAGATCAAATCCTTCCTCTGTCAAATGCCAGCTGTGAGACATTATGTAAACTACAGACCCTCTCTGTGCCTCAGTCTCTTCATTTATACAGTAAGAATAATAAATATCTACCTCATAAGGTTATTGAGAGAATTAAATGACTTTCAGTATGTAAAATGCAAAGAACAGTGCCTGGCACAGAACAAGTGCTATCTAAGAGTCAGTTTTTATTACTGTTCATGAGTCGGTACCCATTATGGCCATTGTCGTGGGGCACACACTCCTTGAGACCCAAATGTTACATCACTTCCCTGACACATTTGGGATTTAGGAATACTTGGAGGGCAAGGAGCTCACAAGAGACCATTGCTACTGCCCTAATAGGTAAAGAGAAATTATCAAACTGAAACACGTGGAGAAAAAAAATCAAAAAATGGAAAGAGTATCTAAAATCTATAAAACAATATCAAGTGGTCTGACATACATGTAACTCGAGTCTCCGAAGGTGAGGAGAGAGTGATGGACCAAAGAAATATTTGAAGAGATAAAGGCTGAGAATTTTCCAAAACCGACAGAAGACATCAAACCGTATACCAAAAGCTCACAGAACCCTCAGAAGGTAAAGACAAAGACACCTTTGCACCTCCTAAGTCAAACAGCCAGAAACCAAAGATAGAGAAAATCTTGCAGGCCATCAGGAACAAAAGGCAAATTACATCAAGGGGGAAGGGGAGACTTTCTGATTTTTAATCAGAAAAAGTGAAGCCAAGAGAACAATGAAATGGCAACCTTAAAGGGGCAAAAGGGAAAAGAAACTCTTAGGACTTTGTATCCAGTTTTGCTCCCAGACATCAGCCTCGATCAGGAGGGGGTAGTACCTTTACTGCACCTCAAGCCCAGGGATGTAAGAGCCCAGCTTTTGCTTTACAATCCAAAGCCCACTGGGAAGGTCACCAGGCCCAAGGACCACCCACTCCTTCAGCAGCTCTGAGCTCAGCAGAACTCCCAAGAGAGCAGCTTGCATCAACACAGTGGTTCCCAGCCTTGATATTCACCTGGGGAATCACCTGCAGAGCTTTAACAAATTATGTACATCCAGGCCCCACACCTTGAGATTCTGATTTAATTGTTCTGGGGTTGGTCCTGGGCATTTTTTTAAATTTATCAAGATAATTGTAGTGAGCAGCCAAGTGGTTTGCAATCTATTATTTAAATAGGATTCTTTCTCCTTTTCAGACAGACGTGATTTTACATAACAACATTATTTCCTATGTCAAACATTAAGAGTTTCCTGATTATTTTAAAAAGCGGTAGCAGAACCGGCTTCAGCAAGATTGCTATTCTGCTGACTTGCTCTCAAATTTGGATGCACGATGGTATGACTGGAGAGATTTTAAATAGTCTAATGCCTGGATCCCCAGAGATTCTGATTTATTTGGAATGGGTTACAGCCCAGGAGTCTGGATTTTTATAAGCTCCACTGCTCTTGAGATTTTTAGAAGGTCCAGGTTCCCAGTACAGGTTAGGGAATTCTGGACCATCAGAGGCTACCATGGAGCGCAAGCAAAGGCATAGGAGTCACGGGAACTCCCGGCTTCGGGTCTGCTGACTTGCCCCATCTGTGCTCAGCCACCACTTCCGCTCCTCACTAGGGCATCCCCAGGCCCTCTCTGACCCACTGGATCCCGACGGCCAGCCCAGCCCACTGCCAGCTCAATGCCAAGAGCTGCTTCTTACAGACCTCACGTGCCTTCCCCTGGTCCCTAATGTCCACTCACAAACTGGAAACCTCATTACATCAAGGTTGAAGGGCTGTCAGAAAACAAATGTTTGCTGCTGTCTGGGGGTACTGGAGCAGCCAGCACAGGCCCATGGGGAGTGCTGATTCCTGAGCATCCCTACAAGGCTGTCAGAACCCTCAGCAACTGTCACCACTACAGGAAAAACTGCTCCTGACCACTGAGGCGGGCTGTCGCCCTCCCTACTCTCATGGCTGCGTGTGAAAGTGCATCTCCCAGCCCCAGTACCAGGATCACACCATTCAGCCATGGGGATGTTTCCTGGTCCAAGCTCGTTCTGCCCACCCCAAAGCACAGTGAGGCCAAACAATACTGAAACATCGTGTTTGGAGCAGAAAAAGGTTTATTGCAGGGCCAAGGAAGGAGAACGAGTGGCTCGTGCACAAAAACCCCCTGAATTCCCTCAAAGGGTTTCAGCAAAGCATTTTTAAAGGCCAGATGAGGGGGAGGGGGGTCGCAGGGTATGTGATCAGCTCACCCACAATTCTCTGACTGGTTGATGGTGAGGTAACAGGGAGTTAACCTTAACAATCTTTGGGCACCAATAGGTCTGGGGGCTCATGATCATCAACTAGTTAATTTCTTCCATTTGGTGGGGGGTTTTAGCATCTGAAAAACTTAGGAAATATGCATCAGATACTATTATCTGGGTACTTCAGAGAGGAGCTACAGCAGAGGATATGGCGGGGCGGGGGATGGGGCCCTGTCCTGGGAAGGCCCCATAGGGTCCTGCTGGGTTACAAGGAGGATTTAATTGCTGGACAGTTCAAAGGCCAAGTCCCACTGATTTCTGTTAACCCAATTTCTGTTCTCTGATGTTATTGCTTCTGAGGCTGATGATGCAGCCACAATTCTCTGAACCTGTGGATTTCCTTTAGTGCTACTTCTTCATCATTATTAAAAAGTTCAGTTTCTCAAAGAATGCTTTCAAAATCATACATTCACATCATCTGGGGTATCTGTCCAAAGCTCAAATTTCTAGACCAACCACAGCCCCACTGAATCATATCTGAGGCAGAAGCATATATCTGTAGCCTAAATAAGTGCCCTGGGTCATTGTAAAGACTGAGCTCCCCTGAGAGGAGGCAGCACCCTGTGGCCTGCTAGCCTGGCTTCCCGGGGCAAGTCCTGGTTTGGTGGCTCAATGGCTGAGGAGACTTGAGCAAACTCTCTGGGTTCTAGTCTCCTCCTCTGGAAGGTGGAACTGAAGTACGATCTACTTTCTGGGACCGCTGTGAGGAATAAATGGGTTAACATAGGTGACAACGCTTGGAAGAGTGCCAGTCTGGGATGGAAACAGACTTCACCATTAACTAACTAAGAAGATCCAATTCACCCACCCAGAGACTGGAGTCAATATACCACCTAGCTGATTGATTAAAGTATGTTTCCTTTTAAATTTAATTTCTTTATATATATAAATATTATAAATATATAATTATATAGCATATAATATATTAAGTAATATTAAATCACATGTATACATAATTGTATGTAAAAAAGTGAAATTACACAGTAGCTTTTTTCTTTTTTAGAAAAGTTAGGTTTACAGAAAACTTGAGCAGATAACACAGAGTTCCCACGTACCTCACTCCTCTGCATGCACGGTTTTCCCTTATTAACATAACTTATTAACATCTTGCATTAGTGTAGTACATTTGTTAAAATTCATTAACAAATATTGATACATGATTATTAACTAAAGTCCATAGTTTACATTAGAGTTTACTATGTGTGGTCAATTCTATGGATTCTGACAAATGTAAAATGACATGCATCTGCCATCAAAGTATCATACAGAATAGTTTCACTGCCCTAAAAACCCCTGACCCCCACCTGAATAGTTTCACTGCCCTAAAAACTCCTGACCCCCACCTACTCATCCCTTCCCCCTTCCCCTCAAATCCCTGACAACCATTGACCTTTTTACTGTCTCTGTAGTTCAGCTTTTCCCAGGATATCATATAGTTGGAATCATGAAATCTAGCTTTTTCAGACTGGTTTCTTTTACTTAGCAATATGCATTTACGTTTCCTCCTTAATGCTGAAGTTTTTCATGGCATAATAACTCATTTATTTTTATCACTGAATAATATTCCATTGTGTGAATGTATCAGTTTGTTTATTCACCTATGGAGGGACATCTTATTTGCTTCCAGTTTTTGGCAATTATTAGTAAACATTAATAAATAATAATATAATATTTTATTATAATACAACATTTATGAGCAAGTTTTTGTGTGGACATATTTTCAGTTCATTTGGGTGAGTATCAAGGAGTGGAACTGCTGAAACATATGGTAAGACTATGTTCAACTTTGTAAGAAACTGCCAAACTGTCTTCCGTTGTGGCTGTACTATTTTGCATTCCCACCAGCAGTGAATTAGAGTTTCTGTTGCTCTACATCCTCGCCAACATTTGGTGTTGTCAGTGTTCTGGATTTTTGCCATTCTAATAGGTGTGTAGTAGTATCTCACTGTTGCTTTGATTTGCAATTCCCAAATGACATATGATGTTGAGCATCTTTACGTATGCTATCTGTAAATCTTCTTTGGTGAGGTGCCTGTTCAGATACTTTTGCCTATTTTTTAACTAGGTCATTTATTCCTTATTGTTTTAAGAGTTATTTGTACATCCTTTATCAGGTACGTGTTTGGATACAAGTCCTTTATCAGGTATACATTTTGCAAATATTTTCTCCCAAATCTGTGGCTTGTCTTTTCATCCTCTTAACAGTGTCTTTCAGAGAGCAGAAATTTTAATTTACTTATCAATATTTTTTCATTCGTGGATCATGCTTTAGGTGTTGTATCTAAGAACTAACCACCAAACCCAAGAGCACTTAGATTTTCTCCTATGTTAATTTCTAAAGGTGATATCATTTTACATTTAGATTAATGATTCATTTTGAGTTAATTTTTGTGACTGGTGTAAGGTCTGTAACATCAATGTGTATTGTATATCTAGGAGTAAATTCCCAGAAATGAATTTTCAGGGTCAGAGGATTATGTAATTTTGATTGTAATAGGTATTACCAGAATGCATGTTCAGAAAATGTGTTAATACTCTATTTTTGCATCATAAAAACATGAGTAGAAAATTTTACCCATATTCCCACTATAAACTGCTATTATCACTTTTTTTCTGTCTGATGGGTTTGAAAGGATATTTCAGTGTTACTTTTATTTTTATTTCCCTGACTACTAGTTGAATTTGAAAATATATTTTATATTTGGCAGCCATTTATGTTATCTCTTTTACTAATATATTTTTGCATATATTGGGGATTTTATTCTGGTTATTTTTTATTGCCAATTTGTAAGAACTCTTTATATATTATAGATATTACCCTTTCACTGTCTTCATTATACTTGTTTTTCTCTGATCTATCTTTTTAATTAAATTTGTTCATGGGTCACTTCATCCTTGACTTTGTTTCCACCCGAAAGCATCCATCATTGGCCAAAATGTGTAGGGAATGACTGAACGGCTCTCTTAGAAAGCTGTAGACATAAGGAAATCACAGAGAAACTAAGGTCATTCTGCCTGGAGGAGAAAATACTAGGCAGGTGGTTCGCAGGTAGACGGAAATAAAAAGTTATTTCAAGTATTTGAATGACTGCCATGTGGAAAAAGGATCGCAGTAATTCTGAATGCTCACAAGTGATAGAACTACACTGAAGGAGAATTACACATAGGCAGCGTTGGGCTTGATATAAGAAAGAAATGTCAGGGCTGCCCCAGAACTAAATGGTAACTTATGGTTTAGAGAATTCCATGAAACATCTGAAGATGGCCAACATAAATATGGAGAGCTCCCAGGAGACGATATCATGGACTAGTTTCTATCATTCACGAGAACTAAAACCAGTCAAAGCATTTCAAAGGAAATGGCGTTCAATACAGATAATTTAGTCATCACAAAACTGTTGGAAGGGCTGGACAAGTTGAAGGCAGGACGCAGGCATTAGCTTTCAGCTTCACTTCTACAGTTCTAGTCTCACAAGATGGACAAATGCTGCAATCACACAGGGGTGGGTAACACAGAGAACCTCTCAGCTAACTTCCTAGCTAGTCTGTAGCTCTGAATCAGGTGAATATCAGGAAAACTCAGAGACCACTGCAAAATCCAACTGCGTATATGCAAAGCCCACATAACCATCTGCTGCCACTCTAGAAGAAGAGAAAGCGGCTTTTCACCTCTACTCCACTTTAGTATAAGTGCCTCTCGTTGACAGAGTGTAAATGGTAAATGATATCCACAGGATACCCACAGGGCTGGAAACAAGAGAGCCTGGGAAATATAGTTCATAGACTTCTAGCCCCTGAAGTGCAGAGGAGCATTAGAAGGATATGACAGGGAATAACGTTGTCAAACACGTACAGCAGGGCTCAAGCATCAGTCTGGGGGACAGATGGAGGGTTGTACTTGATGCTATATAGCCTGCTTAAGACTTTTAGAAGCAGGATTCCATAGCACTCTGCACATCTTTCCTTCTGAAATTGCTTTTAAAGGTCGTCTGTCTTTGGAAAGCATGAGCAATGCTGCCTACCTATATATAGATACGATGGAAACACACCCACTGTATCACTCTTATAGATTCTGTGCAAACTGTACTTTAAAAGATGTCATTCACTTAAGGTGGCCATCTTTGTGACTGCTAAAAACACAAGTCTGTTATTCAGTTCAATTAACGTGTATTGAGGAACACCTTCGATGAGCTGTCAGAGCAATTTTAAAGCTCAAGAGGCCCAGCTAGCCACTGGTGTTGTAGACACAACCATGCACTGCAGTGCTTCTCCTACAGCCACAGAATCACTGCAGTGCCTTCTGGATGGCAGGGAAATGAAGACCAGTGGCCTCCTTTCTTGGGTTAATTGCATCATGATAGGCAGGTGGGTCTCCCACCTCCACCCCATTTATGCTCTAAATTTCAGGACCAATTCTATAAAGTCACATAATGAAGATTAAGGAATAGATTTGACTGAGGAAATGAAAAACTCACAAGGGCAAGGTCAGCAATACAGATATTCACAGTATACTTCATCTTTCATTATCCTAATTGAAAGGCATGCCAGGGCCAGGGAGGCAGCCAGGGAGGGGCACCTCTAAGACTTCATTCAAAAGAGATCTGCCATGAGGAGCACAGTGAACAGACAGCCTCCTCTTTTAGGGCCTCTGGAGACAACAGGAAGGCCAGCTCTCCTCCAGAAGCTCCCCAATGGCTGAGCATCATACAAGTTACAGGGGCCTACTCTCACCACCATTATTCAACATACTTTTAGATGTTTTAGCCACAGCAATCAGAGAAGAAAAAGAAATAAAAGGAATCTAAATCGGAAAAGAAGAAGTAAAACTGTCACCGTTTGCAGATGACATGATACTATACATAGAGAATCCTAAAGATGCCACCAGAAAACCACTAGAGCTAATCAATGAATTTGGTAAAGTTGCAGGATACAAAATTAATGCACAGAAATCTCTTGCATTCCTATACACTAATGATGAAAAATCTGAAAGAGACATTAAGGAAACACTCCCATTTACCACTGCAACAAAAAGAATAAAATACCTAGGAATGAACCTACCTAAGGAGACAAAAAACCTGTATGCAGAAAACTATAAGACACTGAGAAAAGAAATTAAAGATGATACAAACAGATGGAGAGATATACCATGTTCTTGGATTGGAAGAATCAACACTGTGAAAATGACTATACGACGCAAAGCAAAATACAGATGCAGTGCAATTCCTATCAAACTACCAATGGCATTTTTCACAGAACTAGAACAAAAATTTTCACAATTTGTATGGAAACACAAAAGACTCTGAATAGCCAAAGCAATCTTGAGAAAGAAAAACGGAGCTGGAGGAATCAGGCGCCCGGACTTCAAACTATACTACAAAGCTACAGTAATCAAGACAGTATGGTACTGGCACAAAAACAGAAACATAGATCAATGGAACAGGATAGAAAGCCCGGAGATTAACCCACGCACATATGGTCACCTTATCTTTGATAAAGAAGGCAAGAATATACAATGGAGAAAAGACAATCTCTTCAATAAGTGGTGCTGGGAAAACTGGACAGCTACATGTAAAAGAATGAAATTAGAACACTCCCTAACACCATACACAAAAATAAACTCAAAATGGATTAAAGACTTAAATGTAAGGCCAGACACTATAAAACTCTCAGAGTAAAACATAGGCAGAACACTCCATGTAATAAATCACAGCAAGATCCTTTCTGACCCACCTCCTAGAGAAATGGAAATACAAACAAAAATAAACAAAATGGGACCTAATGAAACTTAAAAGCTTTTGCACAGCAAAGGAAACTATAAACAAGATGAAAAGACAACCCTCAGAATGGGAGAACATATTTGTAAACAAAGCAACTGACAAAGGATTAATCTCCAAAATATACAGGCAGCTCATGCAGCTCAATATCTAAAAAACAAACAACCCAATCCAAAAATGGGCAGAAGACCTAAATAGACATTTCTCCAAAGATATACAGATTGCCAACAAACACATGAAAGGATGCCCAACATCTCTAATCATTAGAGAAATGCAAATCAAAACTACAATAAGGTATCACCTCACACCAGTTAGAATGGGCATCATCAGAAAATGTACAAACAACAAATTCTGGAGAGGGTGTGAAGAAAAGGGAACCCTCTTGCACTGTTGGTGGGAATGTAAATTGATACAGTCACTATGGAGAACAGTATGGAGGTTCCTTAAAAAACGAAAACTAGAACTACCATATGACCCAACAATCCCACTACTAGGCATATACCCGGAGAAAACCATAATTCAAAAATAGTCATGTACCACAATGTTCAGTGCAGCTCTATTTACAACAGCCAGGACATGGAAGTAACTGAAGACAGATGCTTTATCCATTGACAGATGAATGGATAAAGAAGATGTGGCACATATATACAATGGAATAGTACTCAGCCATAGAAAGAAATGAAATTGAGTTATTTGTAGTGAGGTGGATGGACTTAGAGTCTGTCATACAGAGTGAAGTAAGTCAGAAAGAGAAAAACAAATACCGTATGCTAACACATATATATGGAATCTAAAAAAAAAAAAGGTTGTGAAGAACCTAGGGGCAGGACAGGAATAAAGATGCAGGCACAGAGAATGCACTTAAGGACACAGGGACGGGGGAAGGGTATGTTGTGACATACTGAGAGAGAGAGAGTGGCACTGACATATATACACTACCAAAAGTAAAATAGATAGCTAGTGGGAAGCAGCCGCATAGCACAGGGAGATCAGCTCAGTGCTCTGTGACCACCTAGAGGGGTGGGATAGGGACAGTGGCAAGGAGACGCAAGAGGGAGGAGATATGGTGATATAAGTATACGTAGAGCTGATTCACTTTGTTATACAGCAGAAACTAACACAACAATGTCAAGCAATTTATACTCCTATAAAGATGTAAAAAAAAAAAAAAGTTACAGGGGCCTGGCCATTTTTGCCCAGTAGGGTATTCCTCTGTGGGCAGTCTTAGTGCTGGCCTTCCCTGCTGGGCTGACCAAAACTATCCCAGAGCTGCATCAGGGAATGCCAGGAGCAGTCTCCTTGTGCACAAGTGAGGGATTCCCTGGAGTACCTTCCTATGTATGAAATTGCTGGATCGAAAGGAATTTCTTCACGTGGCTTTCAAAGAAGTGACCATTACAGGTCACCTCATTCATGCATTTGAGCAATGCAATTTCAAACCCGTAGTATATTAAGGGCTTAATTTGGACCAAACTGTAAAGGAATTTACAGTATTTCTAAAGCAAGATGCCCCTTCAGGATCAGCCTACCACCACCACTCAGAAATTATAAATACGCAGGCTTCCCTGGTGGTGCAGTGGTTAAGAATCCACCTGCCAATGCAGGGGACACGGGTTCGAGCCCTGGTCCAGGAAGATCACACATGCCGCAGAGCAACTAAGCCCGTGCACCACAACTACTGAGCCTGTGCTCTACAGCCCTCGAGCCACAACTACTCAGTCTGTGTGCCACAACTACAGAAGCCCGTGCACCTAGAGCCTGCGCTCTGCGCTCTGCAATAAGAGAAGCCACCGCAGTGAGAAGCCTGCACACCACAATGAAGAGCAGCCCCCGCTCGATGCAGCTAGAGAAAACCCAAGCAGCAACGAAGACCCAACACAGCCAAAAATAAATAAATAAAATAAATTTATGTTTATAAAAGAAATTATGAATATGATAAACTAAAGATTATTCCTCAAGCATATAAACCAAAGACAAATGAACATGTGTTGCATTTGTAAGACAGCAACAGACTCCCGTTGAAAGAGGATGGCTCTCAGAGCAGCTGGAATCACCAATGAGACTGAAACAGCATCTTCTCTGAAGAAGATTATAGAACTACAAAGCTAATCCCATTTCATCTCGTGAGGACCTCCCGGGGCTTCCTTTCTGCATACCTGTATTAAGGGCTGTATCCACGAGCGAGTACAGTACACCTGCCTGAGGTTCTTCCTCCCAAATCTGCCTGCCTTTCTCCTCTCTTGACACAGGTGTCCGATCCACACTGCGGTCTGAAGTCTTCCTGCACTGGTTCCTCCCTGCTTATCTTTCATGGGCATTATCCCCAACCAATTTCTAGCACTTGTAACTGGGTTTTACACTTTCTGTATGACCTAAACGAATACAGCCGTGACAGTGGCTGGACACAACGTGGGCTTTGTTTCAGAGGAGGGAGCCCTTTCCTCTTTTTGGCCCCCCATTTTCACATTGCTGGGGTTGGGGTGGGGAGGGAGGATAAAGAATTCTTATTGCCAAGCAGCCCGGATTTGGGATGCCAGCTGTTTACAGCAGTTGTCTGAGAAAGCCAGCTGCTCTGATTCTGTGGAAAATTTGGCTCTTGAGATGATGGAAGATTCTGGCCCTATAGGAAGCTGATTTTATTTAAAATATTTTTTTTCTTTCTTTCTTTTATTTTTTTTTATTGGGGTATAGTTGCTTTACAACGTTGTGTTAGTTTCTGCTGTACAGCAAAGTGAATCAGCTGTATGTATACATATATCCCCTGTTTTTTTTTGATTTCTTTCCCATTTAGGTCATCACAGAGCATTGACTAGAGTTCTCTGTGCTACACAGTAGGTTCTCATTAGTTATCTAATTTTATACATGGTATCGATAGCGTATATATGTCATTCCCAATCTCCCAATTCATCCCACCCCCCAACTTAGGAACCTGATTTTAGGTGTAGCTTCTTCCACTGGGAGAAAGGCAGTCCTGCTCCCAGATGGCTCGTTGCCCAGGTGACCCAGGGAAACTCCCAGGGATGTTTGGGGATAGTTCTGCTCGTTGTTCAATACACAGACAACACTGCTCTTTTTTTTTTTTTTTTTTCGGTACGCGGGCCTCTCATTGTTGTGGCCTCTCCCGTTGCGGAGCACAGGCTCCGGACGCGCGGGCTCAGCGGCCATGGCTCACGGGCCCAGCCGCTCTGCGGCATGTGGGATCTTCCTGGACCAGGGCACGAACCTGTGTCCCCTGCATCGGCAGGCGGACTCCCAACCACTGCGCCACCAGGTAAGCCCAACACTGCTCTTTTTATTCACACACCATGGCAAGCCTTCAAAGCAGGAGTTACTTAGGCAATCCTGGATTCTACAGCTCTCCATTCCTAACTTAGAGCAGGGCTATACATGCATTCCCTGATCTTAAAACTTTCAATTAAAAAAAAAAAGTCCAGCTGGAGAGATGCACACTGTCACATGTGTACCACTCTGTGCTCCAACACCAAAAACTAGTTGGGCTTGTTGTTAGGTTTTGCAAGGATTTATTTTCTCTCATTTTCCCTCCAACATGCCACCCCCAATCCTTACCACCCCTAGCACCATATAACCATCCTTCTTCCCTCCCCTTCACTTCATTTGTTCTCTCTGCTGCAGGAAGAAAGAATTAGCACAATCCCTTTTTTTTGAACAATTGATTTATTCCAAGGAGCAGAGTGCAGTTCACATGTTCCTGTACCAATACCTCCTTGAAAAAGAGGTTGGAGAAATGAAGACACAAACAAGGCAAATTGTACTAAACAAAGTGATAACAGGTTTTCTAGCAAGAGAATCCAGGACTTGGGTGCCTAATTTGGGTATCTCTGCCCCTCCCCCAATGTCTAAGCACAGCCGCAAATAGACACCAACAGAGAAGCATGGCAGCATGTAGGAGAGTGGGAATCACAGGAGTGGACTAAGGTCTTATTTGGCTCATAATATGCAGAAGGCAGCCTGAAAGCTTTCTGGTCCAACACTTCCACTTACAGATGAGGAAACAGGTGCAATACCTTAACCGACTCAGAGTTTTACAACTAGTTGTGGTCCCTCTGAAGTAGGACCCCGGTCTCCAGACCCCTAATCTAGTGCTCTTTCCTCAGTGCCTGAAGTGTTTCTTGGTCATTTGACATTTTTCTGCCTCTATAGGCCCAGCTGCTTCTGTATAACCCTTACCAAGGATAAACCTAAATGGGGTGGCCCTTATTTCCTCTTTACTTGCAGCAAGGATATGGCATAGTCAGCAGGCATCGTATGAACTGGCAACAGCACTGTAACCTTCCGCCCAGGGGCCGGCTCCTTATACTCTTCTACCACCTAACTTGCCCTCTTGCGTCCAACAGCCCCACCATCAGCCACATTTATTGCATTCTCCACAGAAGAGAGAAGCACAATTTATAAAGTCGATGAAGGGCATTGAAATCTTTGGTTTCAATAAGCAAGAATGGACACTGGCAGGCAACTAGTCCTCTCCTGTACTGAGTCAGTTCCCTACAGTTATTATGTGTGGTCATTTGCATCACTGGCCCCAATATTTTATCTCTTCCTGAATTCACACCCTTTTCCATATGTGGCCACTTTGCTTTGTCAGCTTAACTAAATTGGAACTCCATTTCCCAAAATTTTCTTCTGTCTGGTCCTGGATGAAGTTGGCCACTAGAAAAATTTATGTGAGTTTTGGAAAAGAGAAGTAAAGCAGCAGCCACTGTCTGTGTTCTGGAGGTGTGTGTCAGGCCTGGCGCCGCTGCAGCCCCCGTACATTGTCACTGCCCTGCATGCTCCCCTTGTTGGCACGGAGGACAGCCAGCCCACAGGTCCTCCAGTTCCTGCTGGAAATCCTCCTTCACCTTCTGCAGCTCCTGTGCCAGCGATGTGTGCGGCCGGCCACACACACACCAGCAAGGGCACCAGCCTCCCTACAAGTCACTGTGTCTTCACGCTTGGAGACAGAGGCTGATGTAGGTTCCAGGTAGTCCTTGCTCTGACCTGCAGTCTGTCTGACTTTCCCTTCCAGCTGCTGGCCCTGACTACCTCAGGATCAATGGAGGCAACAGCTTTACACTGACTTCTTAACCAGCTCCCACAACTGCATAAGCCTCAGTCCCTACACCAAATCCCCTATTCTATGTCACTCACAGTACTTCTGCTTCTCTAATCAAACTCTCAGTGATACTCCACTGACTTTACACCTACCCCTCCCTCCACCGGCAGAGTAAATTTCCTCACCTGCTGACTTTGGGTTTGGCCAGTACTTTGCCTTGATGTGACACAAGCAGGAACCTGTCCAGTGGATGTTCTGCTGTCACCACGAGAAAAGTGTACTTTGACCAGCCCCCGGTCTTGGGAGAAAGAGGGATTCATGTGGACACAGTCACCCCCGCCACTGCAGTCTGAAGCAAAACTGCCCCAGACAACCCCAGACACACAGTGCAAAGTACAACTGTCAATCCCAGCCCAGCCTCATCAGCCAAGCACCAGCTGACTCACAAATACATGAACAACAGTTAAGACTTGTTTCATTAAAGCCACTGAGATGCAAGGTGCTTCCTTACACAGCGATAACTGACCAATATACTGACATAAAACTTTTATGTCAGAAAATGTATTCCATACCTCTCTGACTGTTGCCAAAGTTTACTTTTATGTGTTTGCAGATAATTTTATCAATACTTCATTAAAAAAAACCCTCTCTTTCCATTTCACTCTACAGAGGCAGGAGAGGGAAGTGAGGACTTGAAGAGCTGTGGTCCAGGATGGTTTCTCAGTCTCTCTCTCTGTCATCAGGCAACTAGCAGGAGGCTCAGGTAGTGACTGCCAAGCTGATGGCATGGAGGTCCCACAGGGAACTGCAGGTTTTCCTCAGGACCAGTCCCTCAAGGGGCAGTGAGGGAGTGGCAGCAGTAGCTGAGGACAGAGGTGAGATGAAGGGTCCTGCGCTTTTACCTTTAGGCTCCCAGCAGTTTCCCTCCACTCTCGTTCTTCTCGGGCAGCCAAACAGAAAGAGCAAATGAAAAGCATCCTTCAAACCAGCCCTGGAAGGAAGCCAAGTAGCAGGAGTTCAAAGGCCCTGAGTCATCACTTTCAGGCCCCTTGGACAGGTGCTTTCCCTGAAGCAGAGTGATCCTCCTTAATCACTTGGGGACTTTCTGTGAAACTATTTGCTGACACAGGTCTCTCCAGCTGGAAAGGACTGTTTCCCTCATTCAGGCCACAGGGGCCAGCCTAACTTCTGCCCTGTTGTTGGAAACAGCTCTTATTAGTTCTGTCCTGGCTTTAGCCTAACTGCCCCTCCGCGGTACTCACAAATCCTTAATGCTGATACAGTGTTTAAAGATATAAACTTCAAATTAGGAGTTTGGGATTAACATATACACATTATTATATATAAAATAGATAACCAACAAGGACCTACTGTATAGCACAGGAAACTATACTCAGTATTTTGTAATAACCTGTAAGGGAAAAGAATCTGAAAAAAAATAGATATATATGTATGTATAACTGAATCACTTTGCTGTACACCTGAAACTAACACAACATTGTAAATCAACTATACTTCAATAAAAAAATAGAATTAAAAAAAAAAGATATAAACTTCCATGGCCTCTCAGCTGGCCTCCTCCTATTTCCTCCTCTCCCCTCTCATCCATTATTGGTCCAGCAACCAGAGTGCCTTTTTAAAAACATAAATAAAATGATGTCACCCACTATCCTTGCTGAAAACCCTCTTAAGATACAGGGCAAAATAATGCACATTTTATCCACCCTCACGGAGGTACAAAGAAAGGCCCCTGTCTACCCCATTATCACTTGTCTCCCCTTGTTCTCTGTCTTCCTGACACACCAGCCTTTTTCCCAAGACACCGTTGCTGCCTCCCACTTAAGGACCTCACACATGCTGTATGGTTAGCTTAGAACTTTCTCCCTTCACAAGTTAACTCTTTCTTACCTTTTGGGTCTCTGAGCTGGACGGCCTCCATTTCCCCTCCAGACCCACTTCCACCTCCATCTCCCTGTTCTCCATCCCAGAGGGCTAATCTATATGGACTACATGAATGGTCTCCTTTGCCCTCTGACCTCTGGAAGGATATTGAAGGGAGAGATGAGAATGAAGTCAGGGCATTTATCTTCTTGGATTACTCTTTGCAAAGGTCAACTCTTTACAACTGTCAAGTAAGCTGTACTGATCAGCCATTGGCGTGTAACAACCAAAACCTCTTGGTGGCATAAAACAATAAGCATCCATTTCTCAAATATATTCGGGTCATTTGGTTGGGGGGGGCAGGTACTGCTGATCTAGGCTGCTGTAATAATAATTCTTGATTTTCTGTAATTGATGATTTGACATCTTGAAAGTATGGGCCAAACTAACAGCTAAGTTGTTACATCCATACTGTCCTTGTGTTTTTGCAGGTTGCACAGACATCATATTACAAACTCTCTAACCACAAACCCCAACACACAAACCCATGATCATGGGTGTCGCACACATTTGTGACAGGGGCTCCACTAGAGGGAGAAGCAAACTCTGGGGGGTTTTTTTGGGTTTTTTTTTTGAGCAAAATATCCAAACACCTGCCATTGTTACTAACAGTTTGGGGCATATCTATCTATCTATCCATCCACCCATTCATCCATCCACCTATCTATCATCTATCTATCTATCCATCTATTTACCTATGAGGTTTCTGTGACTTTCTCTCTCCCAGGCTCCCTATTTCCTCTTTCTCCTCTTCATAATTGAAGGGTGTGTGAAATATGGTGGGGTTTGGGATCAAGAAGACTACAGTTACTAATGATTCTCATAGTTTTAAGGAGTGAATTTATTATTCCAGCTTTTGTGTTAAGTATTTGCATTAGGGTACTAGGCTGCATCTAACACAGGCTTCCTATTTTGTCCATTCAATCAATAAATATTTATCAAGAATTTACAATGTGCCAGACACTTTATTAGGCAATGAGAATATAAAGGTGAGCGAAATACACACGGAACTAACAGTTTAGTAGGAGAGACAGACAATTAAATCATCAGAAGAGCTTAAGTGATTGGGTTTGCTCTCTTGCTGCCCAGCTGAGCATATCTGTTTTAAAATGTACCTGGGACTTAATTTGTAGGTATGACTAAGTGACAACAAGGAGAGGTCAATGTTATCAATGTTAGCGTTAAGAGAAAAGTTCATTGCTTACAATTCCCAAGAGGAGGGGATATGCCATACTGCACAGGGCCTCGCAGGAAAGCACCATGATCAGTCAGGAGCAGGAGTGAGGGGAAAGCAAGGGTGATATCACTGTCGTGGCGGGAAATTGTTGGGTGGGGACGTCCCCCATTGAGCAGGATATCCACTACCGGGCAAAACAACGATGTTGGGGATTATTATGATTTACTTCACACAAAAGCTGGAGTGATAAATTCACTCCTTAAAAGTATGAGAATTATTAGTAACTGTAGTCTTCCTGCTCCCAAACTTCACCATGTTTCACACACCCTTCAATTATTGAGGAGGAAAAAAGGAAACAGGGAGCCTGGGAGAGAGAAAGTCACAGAACCCTCATAGGTAAAGAGATGGATGGATAGATAGATAGATAGGTGGATAGATAGATGAATGGATGACAATAGACAGATAGGTAGATAGACAGGCCCCAAACTCTTAGTAACCATGGCAGGTGCTTAGATATTTTGCTTAAAAAAAATCACAGAGTTTGCTTCTCCCTCTAGTGGACCCCTGTCACAAATGTGTGCCCATGATCACACACCAACACACACATACACACACACACACACACACACACACACACACACACACACACAGTGCTTCCATGCAGGTATTCTGCTTTCCTTTTTATTCCAGGAGGCACAGCTCTGCCTGCCACCCCCATAAGAAAGTGGAACTCAACCACGTCAAGTCATTTCTTTCTTTCTAGAAAGATGCCACATAATTTCCCACCCTTACCCACCACTGCCTGTCTACTGCAATTTTCAATGCTCTGGGACAACCAGCCCAAGTCTGTTACTCTGTTATCTCCATTAAGCCATGGTGTAATGGTTGGGAGGAGCGAGCATACAATCCCCATTTGAAACTTTTCAAACCATTTGAAATAGTTCCCTGGGATCAGGTGAACCAAAAGAGGTTATTTAGCACAAAGAGGTATTTAAGAACAAAAGTAGAGGGGAAATTGCACAATATCTGTAGGGCCATGTAGATGCCCTTGTGTGTCTAGAAAGTAACAAATGATGGATTCAGAAGGGAAACATAACTTGCAACTAATAAAACAAGATTTTGTTTAGAAAGAAGAGTCTCCTTGCTTGCATGTTTAACATACATGATGATAGATGCAAAGAGAGAGAGCATAAGAGACAAAAAACAATTTTCACAATGTGGTAATTTCCTCCATTCTTTCAAGTGAATGTGTCTTAGGGTGAATTCCCACTAAGCAGACCCCAAGACAAAGACTGGATGCATGTAGTGGTTTGGAGGTGATTCCAGGAAGCATTGGTAGGGGCATGGGGAAGTGGGAAAGGGAAGAAAAGGAAAGGAACATAGGATGCATTCATGAGCAGGATGTTTCTGTGAACAAATGGGGTGCACTCCTTTGGGGCTCCTCAGGGAGACTGGGTAAGACCTTTCAGAGTGTTTCATACAAGGGATGCAGCAGTTGGGGTATTACCCGGCAACACCCATCCGTAACTGGTAGAGGGTGGCTCTATGGCATGGAACCCTTGGCACGCTCGCCTACCCCAGGACAGGCTGAGCTCGCTCCAGGAATCAGAGGAAGCCCTCAGGCTGGGAGTCACGGGTGTTTGTAGAGAGAGTGATCCTGTGTACAGCATCCTGGAAAGTGCTGGGACTGTGAACTGTGAATTGTGAGTGCACAGTGCCGACCCGAGGGTCAGTGAGAGACAGGAGATTCAAACCAACCACTCTCACCATCCTTATTCTTGTGTGGCTCCAATCAGGTGAGCATGTGATGCTCAGGTAGCTGAGTGTTATTCTGATGTTGAAGGGAGGTATTTTCCCTAAATGCAAAAACACCTACTTTATCTGAGGCTCAACTGAACAAACAGCAAACTGTCCCAACTCTTGGCATTTGGTGAGACCTTTTGCACCCAAACCTTGAAGAAAACCTTGGTAGCTGCAGCTTCCCTCTGCCGAGAGATGTGATGAAAGGAAGGGGTGGTGGGCAGATCAGAGGTGGTAGCGGATGAAAGGAAACATTATTGTCATTGTTGTTTTAAACAGATTGATAAAGGTGACCTGAGGCTTTACTTCTCTTACTCTGTAGAGTAACACAGTTTGTAAAGAAAGAAAAAATTCAAGAACTGATATTACTAGCTATATAGCACGGGGTAGTTACTTTATCTTTTTACTTTGCTTTCACCTTCTTATCATAATCCTTTCTTGTACGGTTGTGGGAATTCCATAAGCCAGGGTGTATCCAAGGCTATCATTGTGGGCACACAATGCATTTCAATTCTTGCTTTCATAATTGAGATTTGCTGGGTAAACCAACATCATCAATGTATTGTCTTGTCTTGTGTCCTAAAAGTCAAAGGCAAATCTGGTTTAGATCCCTGACACATTGCCTCCAAAATGTTCCCAAGGGGGAATCAATCCTGTAACTTCCCTTGGCCTAGGAAACACCTTTTATATCTGGGACTGGATCCCAGAGCACAAAGGTGTCTTAAACCAGGGGGAAGTTGAAAGGAGGGCTGCTTCTCAGCTGCCGTGACCTGCGTGTTCTAAAGGTACTTGATGTGAAACTATCTGTCAAAGCAGACCTACTGAACACTCGGAACTTGGCTGGGCACAAGTGTGAAACTATTTGACTTTTTCCCAAGTCATTCTCTTTGGCCATTCTTTGTTCAATTTCCCTTCCTATTGCTGATCTTGGACAGATTCTATACTTTTCAATTGTCTGACCACTTAAAAAGTCCAAACTGCTTTAAAAATTCAATCATATATTCAATTTAGCCAAAAAAAAAAAAAAAAAGAGAGAGAGGGAGAGAGAAAGGTGGACATAGAATTGTAAGGGAAGAGCAGTTGCAACGCAACTGTCTTGTGTCCCAGGCCTCTGACCAGTGCCCTGGGTTTTCTTGTCTGGCACTACGAGGGAGCACAGTGGAGGAAGGGAAGTGGGAGAGATTAGGGTCAGAGTGGCTGAGACAAGGTGGGTCGTTCCTACCTGAAGCCTGTCAGAATGGCTCGATGCTGAAAGTTAAGCCGCTCTACATCTCCTCCCTTGACCAATCCTTCTCAAAACCCCAAAACTGGATTTTACTTGCATACAGAGTCTCTTCTACTTGAGTGTTTTATAGGGATCTAGACAAATAGAAAACTAAACCCTTGGCTTTTCTTTATCTGTGTCCCTCATTCTGATTAATCCATTTCTGTCACCCTGCCACTGCCTTGCCAGTGACAGAAGCTAGAAACTATTGGATCATTAGTTTCTTTTTCTCATCTGTTCAAAGTCCCTTTCACTTGTCAGAACCCAAAGCCTCTTGCTACTAAGGTATTCTTACCTGGCTAACATTCCTCGTGGATGGGTGGCAGAAAAACAATTCAGCCACACTCATGGTAAACTCATCTCTCCTTGTCACATCAAAAGCAGAGTCACATTCTGTGCCTGCCCTCTCTTTCCACCCTGCAATTTTCAATTCTCTTTTCCACCTCCCCAAAAAGACACAGGACAGCAAAATCAGCACATGTGCTGCAGACAGATATCCAAGTCCACATCACCCTAATAAAGCCCCTGTGCGAGAGAGAACACACAGCAGCACTCCTGCGAAGCCAGGGACTCAGGACTTAACCATTCCCTCTCCCTCTCCCTGTCCCCGTTTTCTGCTTATATAGAATTAAGGAGAGGACTTGGGTGGAGAGTATGGCTGGGATATGGTTGAAGGCAGAAGAACAATTTAGGCTACCATTTAAAAATTTATTTTTCAAAGTTGAATAGAGTAAAAATCACTTCTCCAGGGAATATACAGTTTTGTGAGCTTTGACAAATACCTAGCATTGTATAACAATCACCACAACCAAGGTACCAAGGTTTCATCACCTCCAAACATTCCTCCATGCTTCCCCTCTACACTCAAACACTCTCCTCCCTTAAACCCTGGCAACTACTAATTTGCTTTCTGATCATCTAGTTTTATCTATTTTAAAATGTGATATACATGAGATCGCATAGAGTCATCACTTGGTATCCACGGGGAACTGGTCTCAGGACCCTGGCAGATATCAAACCTGTGGATGCTCATATCCCTTATGTACAATGGTGTAGTACAGTCGGTCCTTTGTATCTGCGAGGAGAATCCCCGATGTGGAGCACTGACTGCATAGTCCTGTGTCAGGCCTCTTGCACTTAGCACAATACATTTCGAGATTCATCCACACTGTCGCCTTGTTCAATGGTATGTTCCTATCTCTTGCCCAGTAGTGCTCCATGGTACAATTGTACCATAGTCTGTTACCCATTTGCCAGCTGAAGGACATCTGGGTTGTTTCCAATTTTTGACAATTACAAATAAAACTTCTGTAATCATTCACATATAGGTTTGGGGCGATAACCAGATCATATGGCAAGTATAAATTTAACTTTACACAACACTGTCAAACTACTCAAAAGATAAATATGCAGCCAGTAAAAATGTTTAAAAGAGACTTTACTGGCAAAGCCTTTGCTTCCTAATATAAAGTGAAAAGTTTATGTACGTATAATGCACTTCTCATACATATATATATATATATATATATATATATATAAAAAATGTGTGTGTGTTTGTGTGACCAGTTTGCTTATAAAACTAACTCTGGGGAATTAATTGGCAGCTTGGAGACATTTTAAGGGCTTTATGAATCAGCTACATAACTGAACCTGTCCATTCTGTTGTGATATCATAAAACACAAAAGTTAAGTGTAGGTAGCCAAAGAAAGATTATGAAATGAGTCACTTAAGCTCCTAGTGAATAACTGAGCTTGAGTATAATGGAATAAATAGCAGCCCAGAATCAGCATCCACAAGTTCACTGAAGCCAAGGGATCTGAGCGCTCAGTAAAACAGAGGGTGAGGCTGGGTGAGTCCACTTTATACCGGGGAGAGCAATTTGACCATGTGCCCAGTTACCACTAAGTATGTTGCCTGAACCTAACCCAGGAATTCATAGAAAAATATCAGCTCTGGTGAAATATCACCTTCCCTGTTTTCACTGTAAAATGAAATGAGAGGAAACGGGGGGAGAGAATTACAACAAAAAGTGGCACCAAAATTAGGTTGGTATATATCCACCAAGAGGTGAATGGATGAGAAGTGGTAAAATATTCACAGAATGGGTTCTGACTTAGCAATAAGAAAATGAACTATTGATACAGGCAACGACATGGATGAGTCTCAGTTTGCTGAGCAAAACACACCAGGCACAAAATGGTACCCACCATACACTCCTGATTGTAACCTCAGATGACAGGATCACACATGGGTTTCCTGGATGGGGCTGGAGGGGCGGGGGACTGACTGCAAAGGGGCACAAGGCAACCTTTTGGTGTGATGAAAATGGTCTGTGCGTTGATTGTGGTGGTGGTTACATGAGTGTCATATGGGAAGCAAATTTTTTTTTTTTTAAAGCTTAGTCAGTTAAACCCTACAGTGACAGCATCTGTTTTTTTCTTTTTTAAAATAAATTTATTTATTTATTTATTTATTTTTGGGTGTGTTGGGTCTTCATTTCTGTGCGAGGGCTTTCTCTAGTTGCGGCGAGCGCAGGCTACTCTTCATCGTGGTGCGCGGGCCTCTCACTGTCGCGGCCTCTCTTGTTGCAGAGCACAGGCTCCAGACGCGCAGGCTCAGTAGTTGTGGCTCACAGGCCTAGTTGCTCTGCGGCATGTGGGATCATCCCAGACCAGGGCTCGAACCCTTGTCCCCTGCATTGGCAGGCAGATTCTCAACCGCTGTGCCACCAGGGAAGCCCGGAAGCAAATTTTTAATACTACACTCCCAGGGTTTTTTGGCTGGCCCTGAGAATTGTACTGACATGAGAGACAGATTAACAGAAGAAAAGCACCCAAATGTACATAAATTTCACATGACACAAGATCCCTCATAAGGAATAAAGACCCAAAGAAATGGAAAAACCTACAGGTTTTTATAGCAGGTTGAACAAGAGAGGTAATTGTGGAAAAGTAACTGAACTATTTTGGGAAGCTCGAGGAAAATAAGAATGATGTTAACAAGGTCTATTTTACAGAAGTCTCTCAGTCTCAACTTCTCATCCTTGACAATAAGAATGTTACTTTCCTTCTGCTACAGGAAGGACATCTTTCACATGGGAATTTCATCTCCTGCTTTTGAGAAAAAGAAGAAAGATCAGAGTGTTTTTCTTGTCTATGCTGTTTTTCAAGTGCCTTTAACTCGATTCTTATGCCAAAGTGGCATATTTTGGGATAGCATCTTCTGCCACTCTTCAGTGTATGTGTATATTTGCTAAAATTCATTGAATTATACACTTAAAATAGATGCTTTTTAATTCTACGTAAACCAGTACCTCAATAAAATTTATCAGAATTTTAAAAAATAGGTTGGTAGCTCAAAAAGCAAGAAGAGTTAGCACACGTTAAATAGAATTAGAGGTTCCCTTAAAGGGCAGTGTAATTACAAAGGCATTTCCCTGCGTGTGAAGGTCTTAGTGGAGTGACCTAGGATGGTTGTTCTTGATCTTAACCACACATCCGAATCACCCAAATGTCTTTTCTAAATTCTGATATGATTGCACTGGGTGCCGCCTGGGTATTGAGATTTTCCGAAGCTCTCTGGGTGATTCCAGTGTGTAGCCGGGGGAAAGACATGAGGTGGTGCGACCCCCTTCCCCTGCCCAGGCTCCTCTAGCAGAGAACAGACACCATGATTGAGCCTCCTACCCTCCAGGCCTACAATCAGGAAGGTCCCTAAGCTCAAACCGCGTGGGGTCAGATTTGGCCGTGGCCTGAACTGTTCTCCTCCAGTAGAAGGTTCTAAGAAGAAAAAGGGATCCCTCTCACATGTTTACCTAGGCATATATGTTCACTAAGTTAATTAGCCAGACTCAGCTGGTCCTGGAAGACAAGGTGGGTCATTCAGCTCCACCACTGGGTACTGGTATACATTCATCCCTGCATAGAGGAGAATGAGGTGGAATTGAGTCAAGGGCAATCATGTATTTTGTGTCCTCAAAATGACGGAGGAGAAGGGTGAAACATTTTAAGACAAAAAAATGAGTGTAAATATGCAAAACTTGGTGTCATCCTGGCCTCTAAAAACAGAGGAAGTAGCTAACATACACTGAGGACGGCTGGGCACCAGTACTTTTACACATGTTATCTTATTCACTCCTCACTATCCTCATTGAATATTCTGTACCAAAGGCATTATTTTGCCCACTTGATGGTGCAGCAGCTGAAGCTCAGAGGGGTCCTTTACTTTGCCCAAGGCCTGGCAGTAGATGTCAGGAGCCATGACATCTTTCATGATGTCTTTCAAGACATCTTTCAAGAGCCATGCCTTGAGAATTCATTTCCTCTAAAACCTATGTGTGCTCTTTCCACTATGCAATACGGCCTCTTACTATCTTGAAAACTGATAATAATAGTAGTGGCAGTGACAGTGATAATAATATTTATTAAGAGTTTTCTACGTGCGGGACTTCCCTGGTGGTCCAGTGGCTAAGACTCTGTGCTCCCAATGCTGGGGGCCCAGGTTCGATCCCTGGTCAGGGAACTAGATCCTGCATTGCTGCAACTAAAAGATCCTGTACGCTGCAACTAAAGATACTGCATGCCGCAACTAAAATATCCCACGTGCTGCAACGAAGATCCTGCGTGCCACAACTAACACCCAGCGCAGCCAAATAAATTAATTAATTAAAAAAAAAGTTTTCTATGTGCTAGGAATAAATCTAAGGTTCTACCTATATCTATACTTCCGAATCCGTGTCTAGACCTATGTTTATACCTACATACAGATCCATAAAAAGCCACTTAATCTTCACAACAACTCTAAGAGTTAGATACTATTATTATCCTCTTTAAATATGATACGACTAAGGCGCAAAGAGGTTAAATAATTTTCTCAAGGGCACAAAGCTACAGAAGATAGAAGTTATTTAACGACAATCCTCTCCTAAAAATCACCCTACCTTACAATGCCAGGCAGGAAAAAAAGATAAGAGAATTTTGCTAACCTTGCTTTTGACCTCAATACTCAATCCAACTATGATTGTAAAATACTGGCTCTTTCCTTCAAACTTTGCAAACGTGTGATAGCCCATGTGACTTCAGTGATTATCGTAGATGGGAAGGGGCTAGTTACAGGAAGCTCTGATTTACAAGATCAATGAAAATATGATTACCCACCCTTGTAAATCATGGATTAGTAAGAAGGAAAAAGGGCTCTGACAGCTTCTGCAGCAAGAAAAGTAAAGCACTGGGGCTGAAGAAAGTGGTGCTTAGAGCCAGGACTGGAATTGACGATGGAAAAGCAGGGCCTGCTCCTTAATCAGATCCACTTCCAAGCAGCAACCATGTGTCAGGGCTCCCATTTCACCGACATTTGCAAGTTCTTAGCTCACTAAGCCCCTAAGAGCAAATGCAAGCTTGGAAATGTGAACTGGGTCCAGCCCTGCCTCATACATCACCAGCACAGCTGTCGGCTGCGTTTGCACCTTGGAACTTTAATTCATAAGAATGCAATCAGAACTGGAAGAGAATTGCAGAATCCACCTTGCTAACAGCATTTTTACGTGCAGGCATTTATATACACATATACTCATAGCCATGTTAAATATAAGCTGGAAATTTTCCAATATCAAAGAGAGATGATTTGAATGATAACTGGTGCAGTTTACCAACTTAAACTTTTATGGTTATGAGAAGCCATTTGCAATTTCATTTTAAAAGTCACCCACATTCATATAGTTGTCACTCACATACTTTCAAATCCAAATCTAGACCCCATCTCAGTCTGAGATGTGGTCTCAGGAGACCCCTCCCTTCCCTGTTCCCTTGGTGCCGGTGCCGGCTGGGCTCAGCTGTGCATCTTCAGGAAGGAGAATTCTTGAGGCTTCTCCAGAGTGGTAGGGGTGCCTCTCAGCCTCGC
Organism: Stenella coeruleoalba; assembly: GCF_951394435.1. Taxonomy (NCBI): domain Eukaryota; kingdom Metazoa; phylum Chordata; class Mammalia; order Artiodactyla; family Delphinidae; genus Stenella; species Stenella coeruleoalba. The sequence goes on from NC_137156.1 coordinate 51,635,814, forward strand.
CCTCTCACCACACTCTGTTGGCGGATGGGGGCAACCAGACCACATCCCCTCCCTGGGTGGCCAGTCTGGGACCCCAGCTGTCACATCACCAGGGAACTTCTACATTTCTTGGACTCCACTTTGCTAGATGGGATTGGTTTATTAAGTGCCTTTCCTCATCAGAGTATAGACATAAAAGTGTTCTATTTTTTCCCATCTCTGCTTTTATCCCCACTTTATCAAATCCACATTTTCTGTCTCTTAACATCTTGGGGAGAGTCCAAACTATTTAGTCAATTTTCATTGTTAAAATTGGTCTGAACCAGTCTTAAATTTCGATCTCGTGTGCACTTCAAAGCTCTCCACCCCCCACCCTCCGTTAGACTGGTGGCTGAAGGCACGGAGCACATGTATGTGGCGGGGGAAGGGGTATGCTTTACACATTCCACCTCCCTCCCTCCTAGGTTCCACCTCTTCTGAGGTTCTTGGACTGAGGAACAGAAGGAGAAGGCAGGAGGAGGAGCAGAAGGATCATCACTTCCCTGACCTCAGAGACCCACCCCGTGTTGTTGGCCGTGGCGGCTTCCTTCACCTTCTGGCCCTCAAGACCTCAAGACAATGTGTCAGGTCTCCAAGTGCTTACAAGCACAGGGGTGATGTTCTTCACAGAACCCTGAAGTTCCTCCCACAGTTCCCTGAAGTTCCCTGAAGTGGGGGTCCAGCTCCATCTCCGCCCTACTAGAGCCCCCGCTCCCAGCCTCATGGCCTCTGCTGCCAGGGTCCCCGGGGCAGTGTAGGCAGGAAACCAGCCTAAGTTCACGTAGCTTGTGCAGCATCCCCTCTACCTATTATGGGCTCATCTTTTCCAAATGGTGGAACTGCCGTCAGCTTCCCTGCCCCCCTCCCTGTGCCTCCTGGCTCTGTGCCCCCTGCTCAGTGGGTACAGGGCCTCATCAGCAAAGCCACTGCCCAAGCAGATAAGTACCTGAGAATAAAAATCTCCTCTTCTTGCAGAGCAATAACTCAATCTATACAAGTGCTCTTAAGAACTCTACACCTTCCTTCCTTTAGACAGAAAAACATCCCTCCTCCCTCCTCTGTGGGGAGGGAAGGGAAACTTCTCACTCCCCACGATGCTCTCTCCACAAGGCTGCCAACAATGACCTTCTTCTCCCTAGTGGTCTCATTATACAGACAGGAGGGGGTGGGGCTGGGTTACTAACTCGGGGAACGCAGAGTGACTTCTGCCACATTTCCATAAGCCCTGGGCTGGAGGTGCTGGGCCTGAGACTGCCAGAAAAATGCAGGACTCCCAGTTAAATTTACATTTCAGATAAAGAACAAATTGTTTTTAGTATTAGTACATCCTAAATATTGTATGAGACATGAATAATTTTTTTAGTGTAAGTATCTCGGGGTGTGCCTCCACAGAAGGAACCTAATCCCAGACATTCCCTTTAGACCAGGAGATAGAATAGTACAGAGTGGACAAAACATACTGGAGAAAGCCACTGCCCTTACCCTTACGCATTTCTGTCATGATTCCCTATCCGCGTGCTCAAGCTCCCTCCCACTGGTGTTAAATCAAACCACCCAATAAAACCCCCAAAACATGAAGTCAAAAGCTTTCATTCTTTGGAACGTTTATATGAATAGATTTTTTCTTTTTTTTGGAAAGGAAAGGGCATTCTAATCCACTTATAGAAACTATGATAATTAGCTCCAAGAGGAACTCAAGAGTTTCAAAGTCATGATGTTGGCAGAAAGAATCGAAACACAGAATGAACATCAAAGTTGTAATTTTCTAGAGTAGCTAGATCATTGTATAAGTGCGTTGTGGGGAGGAAAGTCATTTTTTAATTAGTAGGAAACTTCTAAGAATCCCATGCTGTACTGACTAAGCCTTTTTTTATTTTTATTTTTTTTCCACATCTTTATTGGAGAATAAATGCTTTACAATGCTGTGTTAGTTTCTGCTGTACAACAAAGTGAATCAGCTATACATATACATATATCCCCATATCCCCTCCCTCTTGAGCCTCCCTCCCACCCTCCCTATCCCACCCCTCTAGGTCATCACAAAGCATCAAATTGATCTCCTTGTGCTATGCAGCAGCTTCCCACATGACTAAGGCTTTTTTATGAAGAAGTCCAACTGAAATCCAGAGCACAGGCAGTGAAGAATTTTTGCTTTCAATTTTTTATGTTAAAGGATCATACTCAGCAACTAAAAGAGCCTCATTCTAGAAGGAGCGTCTATGTGCCCACAATTAAGCTGGCATCTGCTCAGAGGGCATCATTGGGGAGAGACAGGAGGGTGGCCTCTTCACACTGTCTCTGACAAAGAAGCCAACTGGCTCTCTGCTCACGTCCCAGATAAGCCAATGTCTTAGGCTGGGTTCTGCAGAAGCAGAGCCTGAGGCAAGGATTCTTGGGCATGTGATTTAGTGAGGGAGAACTCTCAGGTGAAACCTGAGGGGAATGAAGGATACAGGATGAGGCAGATGAAAAGTTTAAGCAAAGATGTGGTTTTTTTCAATCGATCCCACAGTGAGCTCTGGAAAGTAAAGCAGAGCTGTCCTGTGTGGAAGTGGGGGCTGGGCTTTTAGACCCTTGGTAACGGTCATTCCTCACCATGGGCTGCCTGGTGGGGATGGGGCAGGGGTGGGAGGTGTGATCACCCACCATCTCTGTGTGTGACAGTATCAGCCAAGGAGAGACCATCTCTGGAGAAGGGGGCAGCTGTGAGCCATTAGCAACCACCATCCACAGCAGCTGGGGGTGGGCACGCCAGCCTTGTAAAGGGATATGGGGGCACCAGTAGTAAATGCTGCACCAGGTTACCTCAAAACCTTGATGTCCAGAGCAAATGTCACTGCAAGGTGACTTCCTACGCTCCCCCGGCCAAAGTGTGCCTCTACATTCAGTAGTTTTCCAGTAATTTCTAAAGAAGGAAACCTAATTCTCAAATCATTCCATTTTATAATTACCCAGTGCTGGCACCCAAATGAAAGAAAATGATTTTTTTTTCTCTTTTGCAAATTAACATTTCAGCCTTTATTAAAAGATATATATCTCCTCCTCTCCAAACTTCCCATCCTCTGTCTGGAACCAACCCCCCTGACCCCTGGCTTCTGCATCCTCTGATGGAGTTTGCTTTTCTCTGGAGAAGCCAGACGGGATGAATTAATGAAATCCCTTGTTCCCCAGCTCAGTTGAGGGACTAAGTCCCTGAAAGCAGAGATAAGAGGTCCATTCAGACTTTCGCCATTTTGATACTGAGAAGATCTAGGAGAGGCCTTTCCAGCACTGGGGGATTTCTGTTGAGCACCAGCAGTCCTGGAGTTTGGCCTCTGGGAGACTCTAGTCACAGGAGGTCGGTTTGAGCTCCAGCACCGTGGCCACCTCTGAGGACCAGAGGTGAATGTGGGCCCGTGTGCCACGTCCAGCCTCACTAAAATCACTGCAGTGTGACAAGGAACAGCTGGGGCAATGGTGCCTTCGCAGGTGTGAGGTTGGGAGAGGTGGCCCAGTGCATGGCTGACCTTGGGAACGTTCCTGGATGAACAGAACGCCTCAGGCACACCCAGAAAGTTCAAGAAAAATGCCACATGGGGCATCCTGGTCCATCCAGAGCCCTTTCAAACTAAATAACCACTTTCTGAAGCACTGATTTGGAAGACTCAGCCAGCACTGCCTTCAGAACAGAACGGAAGGGATTGCGTTCCTTGCTCATGGTTCCCCTGTGGGACAACGTGCCTGTTTAGCTCAGGTCTGTGTTAGGAATTTTGTCGCCCCCCTCCCCACTGAGCTCTGTGTGTGCAGAGCATTTTCATGGCAAGGATGGAGGCTGGAAGGGAGGCAAGGTGGGTGGTGACTTATATTTGAAATGAATGGTGTTTGGGAGCCTTTTGAAGAACAAAAATAGACCTATTTGTTGACCTACAGCCATCCATGAAATGGGATAAAATCTCTGGCACAAAGAATAGAATAGAAACTCCCCAATATTGCAGCTATCTAGAGATGAAAAAATTGTCTGGAGCTAAGAAGACTATTTCTTCATCCACAGCCCTAATGCTGAGCTTCCCACAGAATCCGGAACAATATTATCTGTTTCCGGGCCTTAGACAGAGATGGAGATAGAGACAGAGATATTCAAGGTGAGCAGAATATAACCACCCAAATTGTGTCTCTTTGGCATGAGGATTATTTTAGGCTGGTCATTTTTAAGAAACAGCAGACACAAGTGAAGCGCTGAAAACTGCATAGATGTTGCCCTTTTATAAGAGACATTTACATCTATAAGGGAAATCTCTACTTGTGAGGGTGTCTCCCTCGCTGTTCTAGGAAGAGGATGGTTCTAAATCGCCAAAGACTCTTATCAATGGGGAAGGCAAGGACTTAAATCTGCATAACAACCTCACCCTTGTTCACTGTGCTTTTCCTGGTCACCTCCCAGAACTGGCTCTTCACCTCCCAACATGTTCTTTTGTCTTTAGCTGGAGACAGTATTTAAGGTGGTGACTTGGGCCATTTCGGGGGGAGTTACTCAGTTTTCCTGGGTCCCTCCCATGTATCAGGAGGTATAAACGTCATTAAACTTCTGCTTGTTTTTCACCTGTTAATCTGTCTTTTATTACAGGGGTGTCTCAGCCAAGAACCTAGAAGGGTAGAGGGAAAAATTATTTTTCCTCCCCTACAATATAGATAAAAATATAGATAGCTAATTAGATATAGATACAGTTTTTTTTTTTTTACTTTAATAGTCCTCTTTCTTACAGCCATTGTGAGGGTGGGAAAGTTCACTTTACCTCGATAAGAATAATTGGCATTGATCGGGTTCAGGGAAGGCCACCTAAAAATGTGCCAGTTTAGCATATTGATTATTTTAAATTAAAGTTACTTAAGAAACAGCTGATGCAAGAGAACTCTGACCATCCTTTGTCCCCCTGAAAGCAGGAAATAAATCTCCCATGTGTAAGGCACCTTCTCTGTACCAGGAGGGTAAAGGCATCCTTATCACCAGAGGCAGGGAATTCAGGGCTAAGAGGCTGTATAAACAAAGCTTGTTGCTTCTTTATCAATTTACTACCCCGAACCCAAACTTTTTTTTTTTTTATTTTTTTTATTTTTACGGTACGCGGGCCTCATTGTTGTGGCCTCTCCCGTTGCAGAGCACAGGCTCCGGACGCGCAGGCTCACGGGCCCAGCCGCTCCACGGCATGTGGGATCTTCCCGGACCGGGGCACGAACCCGTGTCCCCTGCATCAGCAGGCGGACTCCCAACCACTGCGCCGCCAGGGAAGCCCCCAAACTTTTTTATCTTGTCGATTCTTCACAGATTTACTGTGTCTTTATCTAAACAGTATAAAAGCTGCCTGGTTTGGTCACTACTTTGGGTCTTCTATCGTTGGGGTCCCTGTACATACAATATTAAATTAAATTTATTTTCTCCTTTAAATCTCCCTTTTATTGTGGGGAGGTGACTCAGCCAAGAACCTAGAGGAGTCAAGGGACAATACTTTTTCCTCCCTCACAGCATCACTTTCTGAGCACTTCCCACCCTGTGATGACTATTCTCAGGCATTATCTCATAAAGTCCTCAAAGCGCCAGCATAAAGGAAACACTCTTAAAAAGCTGAGAAAACTGAGGCTCAGGATGTTACCAAACTCACTCGAGGCCACACACCTGAGAAACAGGACTAAGAGCCCTGTTCAGTCTGACCCCAGCTTGAGCTCTTCACCACTGATTCATTTAATTAAAGAAAAGTACACTCGAGGGGCTTCCCTGGTGGCGCAGTGGTTGAGAGTCTGCCTGCTGATGCGGGGGACACCGGTTCGTGCCCCGGTCCGGGAAGATCCCACATGCCGCGGAGCGGCTGGGCCCGTGAGCCATGGCCGCTGAGCCTGCGCGTCCGGAGCCTGTGCTCCGCAACGGGAGAGGCCACAGCAGTAAGAGGCCCGCGTACCGCAAAAAAAAATAAAATAAAAAAATAAAAGTACACTCTAGATCGTAGCCACCATTCAAAGGGTGCTCAGCATGGCCTTTAGCATTTGAGGGCTTTGGGTCCCTCACTCATCAGCCTGTCACCTGTGCTGCTCGTGGCCTGAGAAGCAGGGGTGGCTTGTGGGCCCACAGAACTGTCACCATTGACTCATTCAGTGCTTTGACCTTCGTAGCTCGTCAGCCACTAATTAAAACGGATTCTCCTTCGAAGTGACTCATCACCACCCTTTTCACCACATTTTCCCTCCACTCTGGGTTCAGTGTTGCCTCCTCCTATTTGGGTCACAGCAATATTTTCCCCACTGGCTTCTCTGACTCAGCTCTCTACTTCCTCATCCTATCTGCCTGCTCACTGCCAGACTTGGCTTCCAAAAAGAGTGTGTCCTGATCAAACACCATGGGCAGCCCCCTGATTCCCACTAACTGATGCCTCATCTCATAGAACCAAAGTTCAGCCCCACTCTGCACCCTTTCCATCATCTGCCTCCCTTGCACATCTGGCCACCTTCACCTGTGTTGTCATCCCCTCCCCACACTGTTACCTAAATCACATCCAAACGTCAGGGTCAAGTTCAAGTCTCACATCACCTGTGAAGGTTGGACTTTAAATCAAACCACCCACCCAATCCTCAACGTTTCTGTAGATAACAGGGCTGCTTTAGTTTGAATTACTGTCAGAAGGATATGCTCAGACAAGAATCCGAAGGCAAATACATTATTTGAAAGCTACAGGAAAGGCTATAGGGGAGTGGAGAAGAGGGACAGGGGAGAAAGAGCAGTCAATAAAAGGTGCAGACCAAGCCAGTTACCATGAGAGCAGCTGGACCTCAATCCTGTGGGGGAGGGGGCAGCCAGGACAGGACACGCACCTCAGTTATCCTACCCAGGGCGAGGGAGTTGGTGCATTGATACACCGACTATCATCAGTTATTGTTGCAGAGCTGTTGCACCTGGAGTTGACTCCCCAGCACCTCCGGCCTATCAGCAAGGCCAGTGGCAAGAGAACGCTCCAAATGAAAGCAACGCAGGTGCTGGAAGCGGTAAGTCCAATGTGAACACCGAGATGGTGAGAGCGATAGGATGTGGATAGGGCATGGCCAGCATGTGCTACAATAACCACATATAGTTCATCACTCAAACCAGGGCAGTTAGAAGAGAGAAAGGGAGTACCATTAATAATTATTCTGGGATAAGAGACAAAATTCAAGAATATCCTGGGTAAATTACTATGTATGAGCTTGCATTTGCAACTGTGATTTTTGTATGTAGATGATATGATTCTACAGGGTAACTTCTGTGTGGTCCAGCTATGTGTTCTTCATTGAAACTAGTTGGGTGCTTAAGACAAAGTAGATGTTCAGAAAATGCTGGACTGCTGGACCTAGGATAAGGTGGCCATGAACAATTCAGAGTCGGGTGCTATTCAAAGGGCATAGGCTTTAAAGTCAGACAGTCCTGAGTTGAAACCCAAACCCCACTAATTCACTGTTAATCCCTGGTGTAGATATGACACATCTCAAGAGTCGGGACGATGAAGATGATATCTGCCTTGTAAAGTTGTTGAACATCAGAGAAGACCTATATAAAAGCCTATCAAACTACAGTAAATTGAACTTCAATTACATTATTATTAAACAAGCTGATAATAATAATATTGATACCATTTTGATTATTATCCTTCAGGCTCCTTCTCGGCACTGGTACTGTGTGGCTCATCTCAGCATTTTATTTTCTTCTGTGTAGCTATGGATCATTTTCACACAGCAGATGAATTGAGCCTTCGTGAAATGCACTTCCATTCACGGAGAGAGGAAAGCTGGAATTGACTGGACATTCTCTAAGTCAGGGGTGTATATGAATTTGAAAAGGGGAAAATTTTTACCAGCAGAGAAGTTAAGAGGATAAAATTTGACATGAGCTATTATCTGAGCTGGCCAAAATAGAATCTCCAGATTAAGCTTCACTGTTTCTTACATTTTAAAAGCCTATGAATTAAGAGAAAAGCCACAGTAGAAAGATGCTTGACTTCCCAAAAGGAGATGTCTAATACCCCGGAAGTAAACAGACCTTCCTTAAGCTTCTGAGATGTGTCCCTGGTTTACTGCCGTCACTACTGCTTTTCATGTCCACTGGGAAGATTTTCTTTGTGTTCATAGGAAAACAAGAAAATGGAGTAGGTAGAGGGAAGAACTTATAAGCCCAATTATTATCCCTCTGTAATTTGGAATCCTAATTTTTCAGTTTGTGAGGAAGCTTAAAAATACCAGGTTCACTGTGTATTTAGAAATAAGCAGGGGATAAATATGAGGCAAAAATGGAGAGATATGTCCTCTCAACCTGCATTGTCTGCTGTCATATCCACATGTCAGGGACTCTATGATTTCTTTCAACTTATTTATTCTATCAGTATAATACATGCACATAATTTTTAAAAGTTAAGAGATAGTGGTACTAAAAATTTATAACAAAATACAGCAATAACATGTACCACTCCTCCCCATCCAAAAGGCTCATTCTCCAACCAATAACTAATTTCAGTAAATTCAGACATTTCTTCTGGAATTTACTCCCACGTGTCTAAATAATATGAATAAATAAAGAAGAATGAAGAAATAGCTAGTTCCCCCATATTCATTCTCCCTATCTTCCATAGGAATACATATTCCAATTTTTAGCTGAGCTTATGATTTCCAGAATAAAAATATATACTTTCAAGCTCCCCTATGTCATTACATATAGTTGTGCAAAATCCTGGCTAAAGGGATATGAATAAACCATTATGAGTAACTTTCAAGAACCTTCCTTAAAAGACATCTGAAACAAATCCTTTGACTGCTTTCTTCTTCATTTCTTCTTCCTTCTTGATGGATGGAATGCAGACATAATGGCTGGAACCTAAGCAGCTACACTGAACCATGAGGTTAACTTGGGAATAAAAGCCTGTCCAATGAGAACAACAATACATATAAAAGGAGACTGGGTAACTGAGGATTTTAGGGAGCAAGGCTATCACCCCAAATCTGTACTGGATAGCTACATTGAGAAAGAGAGAAATAAAAACTTTTGCCTAACTCAGTAACAAAAAAACAAACAACCCAATCGACAAATAGGCAGAAGACCTAAATAGACATTTTTCCAAAGAAGAAATATAGATGGCCGATAGGCACATGAAAAGGTGCTCAACATTGCTAATTATTAGAGAAATGGAAATCAAAACTACAATGAGGTACCACCTCACACTGGTCAGCATGGCCATCATTAAAAAGTCTATGAATAAATGCTGGAGAGGGTGTGGAGAATAGGGAACCCTCCTACACTGTTGGCGGGAATGTAAGTTGATGCAGCCACTATGGAAAACAGTATGGAAGTTCCTCAGAAAACTGAAAACAGAATTACCATATGATCCAGCAATTGCACTCCTGGGCATATATCCAGGCAAAACTATAATTCAAAAAGATACATGCACCCCTATGTTCATAGCATCACTATTTACAACAGCCAAGACATGGAAACAATCTGAATAGCCATCGACAGATGAATGGATAAAGAAGATGTGGTACATATATAAATGGAATACTACTCAGCCATAAAAAAGAACGAAATAATGCCATTTCTAACAACATGGATCCAACTAGAAATTATCATACTAAGTGAAGTAGAAAGAGAAAGACAAATACCATATGATATCACTTATATGTGGAATTTAAAATATGACACAAATGAACCTACCTATGAAACAGAAACAGAATCATGGTAATAGTGAACAGACTGGTGGATGCCAAAGGGGGAGGAGTGGGAGGCTGGTGTTAGCAGATGTGAGCTTTTATATATAGAATGGATAAACAACAAGGTCCTACTCTATAGCCAGAGAACTGTATTAAATATCCTGTGATAAAACCATAATGGTGATGAATGTGATAAATGTGATAAAACCATATATATGTATAACTGAGTCACTTTACTGTACAGTATAAACTAACACAACATTGTAAATCAACTATACTTCAATAAAAAAATTCATTAAAAACAATTTTTGCCTAGTTTAATTATTATTTTGTATTTCTGTTTTTCATGGTTAACCGAAAACATATATTTTATTGCTATTTCTTCATCTGCCAGTTTAGAATTTATTTACTGATGATCTATAAAGCCAGATAAATATTTAGCTTTCTTATAACCTCCACCCCTCCACTCACACATCCTTCATCTCAATATACTTCTGTTATAATATTATAGCTATGTAATTCTTGTTTGCTGCCAAACCAAGTAGTACACTACCAACGTTTCCTTTCTTCTTTTTCCTTTCCTTCTTCTTCCTTTTCATTTTATCTGGATTTAATAACTGCCTTATTTTTTCATTTACTTCATTTTCTCTATAGTTATTGCTAGTTTTTCTACACCATAAGGAAACTTACCTGGTGATCTATCAGTTCTACTTTTATTTTTCAGACTTTCCCCTGAGTCTTTTGTCCTCCTGCCTTGCAGCTCTGAGGCACAGCTGTCAGCTCAGAGCTTCCCTGCACCCATTCCTGTGTGGGATTCTCAGTTTCCTTCCCGTCAAGTCTTCCAGCGTTTTCGTTTCTCATTTATTGTGGAGAACTCATCTGGCAGCTTCCTAATAATGTCTAAAAGGTGAATTACATTTAATGTGTCTTGTGGGATGCAGACACATGGATGGTCTTAGGACTTCTGAAGGCTTGCAGGACCCATCAGAGCCTGAAAGAAGTGATGCTGGTAGAATATCACCTCTTTTCTCACCTTCAGGTACATCTATGCTGTGCAGAAGAGCATAACCAGGCAGGGAAACACACTCCCCACAATGAGCCTTTCCAGAAAGAGAGAAAAGGCACAAATGATGCACCTGGATGCAAGAAATCTAAGAACTCCAGATGCTCTTCTTATGAATGTGCCACCTTTCAAAAATCTGACTCTAACTCACTCCCCAAGGGCAGAAGATGTTATGTGATATATGATGCTTCTTCCCGTCATCACCTGGAGTAAGAGACTCTGAAAGCAAACTCCCCAGAGCTCATTAGCTGTATAATTAACCACATAGTATTTTCAACTCAAAATCCTCCAGCAGTACACAATAAAATCGGCAGATAAAACAGCCCAGCAACAACAGGGCAGTTCTGTTAGCCCAGGAGACGGCTGGCAGAAGCCCAGACTTTGCCCTGCCCTTCCCCAGGCTCCTCCTGGGCCCTCGGTTTCAGACCACCAGTGAGCCATCACCCTGTGAAAACTCCAGCCCGGGTTTTGTGCCATTTCCCATGCAGTCTCAGATGGGTAGTTTAGAAAGTCTGTTTTGCTCCAGGTGGAAAACCAGCCATGATGAATTAATCCAATACACTTTCCTGTTTTTTAATTGAAAATTGTATCTTGAGGTGTATTCGCTGAAGGCAAACACCCAAAGATCCAGGAAGTGGAGGGAGAGCCTATTACCTACTACTTGGCTCTACGACCCAGAAAATCAGGCTCATGATAGATCATTGCAGTGTAGTCTGAGCAGCATCAGCTACTCTACTGAGAAGGCACTCCTTCCTGGTTTATCATTGTAATAGGGACTCAGTGAGCAGCTTCGTGGCTTATGTAATGGAGATTCGGTGAACCCACATGCTCCATCCCTAAGGACTGCAGAGGAGATGGTGGGAAGGTTTTATGGCCCATTTGGTAGCCTTGGTGTCATTTTCCTCTTTTCAGAGGAGGACACAGCAAATGGTTCTTCCCTTTGGCTTTCTGTCCTTTTTCTTCTATTTCTCTCGTATTCCCTTCAAATGAGACTGCCTATGTGCCAGGCTGATGTTCCCCCAAATGTATGTATTATCTTTCCTGCATAAGTTAAAGCAGTGTTTCTTGGAAATATAACATTGTGACTGTGAGATTCATGTGAAAATGGGCTTGACCTAAGTTATCTTCACTGCAGGGGATTTTTAGGTCTTCAATATGTTAATTTACGATCATGCTCTGAGACCAGGCTATGGAAAGTGGCATTTACAAAAATTATTTGACACAGAACTCTTTATTGGGGGAGGGGAAAGGGGTATGGATGTTTCCTTACATTTCACGGACCATTGGTATGGACTGTAGCCTAGGAAACCAAAGGAAATGCCAGCAGAGCTGGCCTTCAATGCCTCCAGCCCCCATGGTATATTTCTGAACCAGAGTAATGCAGGCTTTGGGGAAAATGAAGAGACCAGGATTTGAAAATTTCCTTCACCATATCCTGTCTGTTTTACATCAGTCAAATTACTTAACCTCTCTGAGATCCATTTCCCCGTCTGTAAATGGGGACAATTTCACTTACTTTTTAAAGAGATATTTAGAAGAGACTGAATGAGATACTATACATAGAGCCCCTACTGAATGCCTCACCCTCAGTGGTGTCAACAGCCTTGCTAATTTTTTTCAACTTCTTCTTTTATACCCACATCCACTTCATTTCATCGACGACCTCAGTGTTACCCGCCTGTTTGCTGATGTCTGAAACACCTTTTCAGAGTGAGTGAAATAGATATGACGGGGCATCGAGAAACCAGCAACAGGGGGTTAACTAAAGTAGTGATTCTCTAACATTGAAGCAGCAAAATTATTTGGCAAGAATGTTATTTTAAATAATACATTTTTAAAAATAGCCATACCAAAAGATTCTCACTTAGCAGATTGAGGATGAGGCTCTGACTTCTACATTTTTAACAGAATTTCTAGGGAATTAATTATGATGCAAACAACAGTTTGGTAACCACAACATTTAAAGTAAATATCTACATAGCTCTATCTATCGAGATCTAGATGTAAATAACGTCAGAGGCTTCTGTGAGAGCGAGTAAGTGGCAACAGTGAAAAGGTTAGGACCCTGGTGATTAAGAAATGGAGCCAGAGAAGGAAGGCAAAACAGGCTCAGAACTCAGAAGCTCTAACTAAGGCTCCATTTCTACTGAAAGCGTGCCCAAGGATGGTAGCCAGGAAGTGAAGAAAATATTCACGTGTCCAAGGTGAGTGCAGCCGGGAAGCTGCTGAGACTCACTGGCAGGGCCCACCAGGCAGCTGAGCACCTGGGCTTGGTAAGAGCCAAACTACTGGCCCCAAAGTCACTTCACCTCTGCTGGTGCCTTTAACCATACCAATTACAGCCTGGGGGCGTGGTCACAAGCCCCTGACAAGAATGTGCAGGGGTCTGGGAAAACCCAGATACTGACTGACCCATGACCCTACTAAGGTCCCTGAGGACGGGTGGAACAGTTCCCTCTCCTGGCGAGGCACTACAGGTTTCCTATCTCACTATCCTTTTTTGAACGGAGCCGCCAAATCGCTCTCCTATCTGGCTAATCCAAAATTGGGAAAGAAGGAGATCATCACAGAAAGAGAAGCAAAGGGATCAAAAAATAAACAAGTTCACCCCTGAATTTCAGGTTTCCTGTGAGGATTTAATAACTGACATAGTGTCCAACCAGGAGCAGCCCATCATCTGGTGTCCTCAGGGGAGGAACAAGAGGCACTATTTTTAGGTAACAGACAGTGGATGTCTTCAGTGCAAGGAGTAGGTTTTTCACTTCTGTCTCCCAAGTAGGTCCAGGGCCTAGCATCCAGTAAGGACTCAGTAAATTTTAGTCGGCTGACTGGATAGCTGATGCAGATTCTAGGACTAACCATAACATCAGCAAGTCATTATGACATATTTAGTGTGTGGCCACACCACAGTGGCCTATCTATTGGGGCAGTGGTTCAAAGAGGCAGAAGAGATCATCCCAGAGTTAAGCTTTTACTATTTTGTCTGGCAAGAAAAGCTTACTCGAGAGGAACCAAAATGGCGGAGTGGAAGGACGTGCTCTCACTCCCTCTTGCAAGAACACCAGAATCACAACTAGCTGCTAGACAATCATCGACAGGAAGACACTGGAACTCACCAAAAAAGATACCCCACATCCAAAGACAAAGGAGAAGCCACAATGAGATGGCAGGAGGGGCGCAATCACAGTAAAATCAAATCCCATAACTGCTGGGTGGGTGACTCATGGACTGGAGAACACTTATACCACAGAAGTCCACCCACTGGAGTGAAGGTTCTGAGCCCCACGTCAGGCTTCCCAACCTGGGGGGCCGGTAACAGGAGGAGGAGTTCGTAGAGAATCAGACTTTGAAGCCTAGTGTGAACTGACTGCAGGACTTTGACAGGACTGGGGGAAACAGAGGCTCCACTCTTGGAGGGCACACACAAAGTAGTGTGTGCATCGGGACCCAGGGGAAGGAGCAGGGACCCCAGGGGAGACTGAACCAGACCTATCTGCTAGTGTTGGAGGATCTCCTGCAGAGGCAGGGGTGGGGGGGTGGGGGGGTGGGGCTCACCATGGGAATAAGGACACTGGCAGCAGAACTTCTGGGAAGTACTCGTTGGCAGGAGCCCTCTCAGAGTCTGTCATTAGCCCCACCAAAGAGCCCAGGTAGGCTCCAGTGTTGGCTTGCCTCAGGCCAAACAACCAACAGGGAGGGAACCCAGCCCGACCCATCAGCAGTCAAGCAGATTAAAGTTTTAATGAGTTCTGCCCACCAGAGCAACAGCCAGCTCTACCCACCACCAGTCCCTCCCATCAAGCATCTTAGATAGCCTCATCCACCAGAGGGCAGACAGCAGAAGCAAGAAGAATTACAATCCTGCAGCCTATGGAAAAAACCACATTCACAGAAAGACAGACAAGATGAAAAGGCAGAGGGCTATGTACCAGATGAAGGAAAAAGATAAAGCCCCAGAAAAACAACTAAATGAACTGGAGATAGGCAACCTTCCAGAAAAAGAATTCAGAATAATGACAGTGAAGATGATCCAGGACCTCAGAAAAAGAATGGAGGCAAAGATCGAGAAGATGCAAGAAATGTTTAACAAAGATCTAGAAAAATTAAGGAACAAACAAACAGAGATGAACAATACAATAACTGAAATGAAAAATACACCAGAAAGAATCAATAGCAGAATAACTGAGGCAGAAGAATGGATAAGTGGCCTGGAAGACAGAATGGTGGAATTCACTGCCACAAAACAAAATAAAGTAAAAAAGAATGAAGAGAAATGAAGACAGCCTAAGAGACCTCTGGGACAACATTAAATGCACCAACGTTCGCATTCTAGGGGTCCCAAGAGGAGAAGAGAGAGAGAAAGAACCCAAGAAAATATTTGAAGAGATTATAGTTGAAAACTTCCCTAACATGGGGAAGGAAATAGCCACCCAAGTCCAGGAAGCACAGAGAGTCCCAGGCAGGATAAACCCAAGGAGAAACACGCCAAGACACATAGTAATCAAATGGACAAGAATTAAACACAAAGAAAAATTATTAAAAGTAACAAGGGAGAAATGACAAATAACATACAAGGGCACTCGCATAATGATTTCTCAGCAGAAACTCTACAAGTCAGAAGGGAGTGGCATGATATATTTAAAGTGATTAAAGGGAAGAACCTACAACCAAGGTTACTCTACCTGGCAAGGACCTCATTCAGATTTGACGGAGAAAACAAAAGCTTTACAGACAAGCAAAAGCTAAGAGAATTCAGCACAACCAAACAAGCTCTACAACAAATGCTAAAGGAACTTCTCTAAGTGGGAAACATAAGAGAAAAAAAGGACCTACAAAAAACAAACGCCAAACAATTAAGAAAATGGTCACAGGAACATATATATCAATAATTACCTTAAAGGTGAATGGATTAAATGCTCCAACCAAAGGACACAGGCTTGCTGAATGGATACAAAAACAAGACCCATATATATGCTGTCTACAAGAGACCCACTTCAGCCCTAGAGTCACATACAGACTGAAAGTGAGGGGATGGAAAAAGATATTCCATGCAAATAGAAATCAAAAGAAAGCTGGAGTAGCAATCCTCGTATCTGATAAAACAGACTTTAAAATAAAGAATGTTACAAGAGACAAGGAAGGACACTACATAATGATCAAGGGATCAATCCAAGAAGAAGATATAACAATTACAAATATATATGCACCCAACATAAGAGCACCTCAATACATAAGGCAACTGCTAACAGCTCTAAAACAGGATATCGACAGTAACACAATAAAAGTGGGGGACTTGAAAACCTCACTTACACCAACAGACAGATCATCCAAAATGAAAATAAATAAGGAAACAGGAGCTTTAAATGATACAATAGACCAGATAGATTTAATTGATATTTATAGGACATTTCATCCAAAAACAACAGATTACCCTTTCTTCTCAAGTGCGCACAGAATATTCTCCAGGATAGATCACATCTTGGGTCACAAATCAAGCCTCAGTAAATTTAAGAAAATTGAAATCATATCAAGCATCTTTTCTGACCACAACACTATGAGGATAGAAATGAATTACAGGGAAACAACAGTAAAAAACACAAACACATGGAGGCTAAACAATACGTTACTAAATAACCAAGAGATCACTGAAGAAATCAAAGAGGAAATCAAAAAATACCTAGAGACAAATCACAAAGAAAACATGACGATCCAAAACCTATGGGATGCAGCAAAAGCAGTTCTAAGAGGGAAGTTTATAGCTATACAAGCCTACCTCAAGAAACAAGAAAAATCTCAAGTAAATAAACTAACCTTACACCTAAAGGAACTAGAGAGAGAAGAACAAACAAAACCTAAAGTTAGCAGAAGGAAAGAAATCATCAAGATCACAGCAGAAATAAATGAAATAGAAACAAAGAAAACAATAGCAAAGATCAATAAAACTAAAAGCTGTTTCTTTGAGAAGGTAAACTAAATTGATAAACCATTAACCAGACTCATCAAGAAAAAGAGGGAGAGGACTCAAATCAATAAAATTAGAAATGAAAAAGGAGAAGTTACAACAGACACCGCAGAAATACAAAACATCCTAAGAGACTACTACAAGCAACTCTATTCCAACAAAATGGACAACCTGGAAGAAATGGACAAATTCCTAGAAAGGTATAACCTTCCAAGACTGAACCAGGAAGAAATAGAAAATATGAACAGACCAATCACAAGTAATGAAATTGAAACTGTGATTAAAAACCTTCCAACAAACAAAAGTCCAGGACCAGATGGCTTCACAGGCGAATTGTATCAAACATTTAGAGAAGAGCTAACACCCATCCTTCTCAAACTCTTTCAAAAAATTGCAGAGGAAGGAACACTCCCAAACTCATTCTATGAGGTCACCATCACCCTGATACCAAAACCAGAGAAAGATACTATAAAAAAAGAAAATTACAGACCAATATCACTGATGAATATAGATGAAAACATCCTCAACAAAATACTAACAAACAGAATCCAACAACACATTAAAAGGATCATACACCATGATCAAGTGGGATTTATCCCAGGGATGCAAGGATTCTTCAATATACACAAATCAATCAATGTGATACACCATATTAACAAACTGAAGAATAAAACCCATATGATCATCTCAATAGATGCAGAAAAAGCTTTTGACAAAATTCAACACCCATTTATGATAAAGATTCTCCAGAAAATGGGCATAGAGGGAAACTACCTCAACATAATAAAGGGCATATATGACAAACACACAGCAAACATCATTCTCAATGGTGAAAAACTGAAACATTTCCTCTAAGGCCAGGAAGAGACAAGGATGTCCACTCTCACCACTATTATTCAACACAGTTTTGGAAGTCCTAGCACCGGCAATCAGAGACAAAAAAGGAATACAAATTGGAAAAGAAGAAGTAAAACTGCCACTGTTTGCAGATGACATGATACTATACATAGAGAATCCTAAAAATGCCACCAGAAAACTACTAGAGCTAATCAATGAATTTGGTAAAGTTGCAGGATACAAAATTAATGCACAGAAATCTCTTGCATTCCTATACACTAATGATAAAAAACCTGAAAGAGAAATTATGGAAACACTCCCATTTATCACTGCAACAAAAAGAATAAAATACCTAGGAATAAACCTAGCTAGGGAGACAAAAGACCTGTATGCAGAAAACTATAAGACACTGATGAAAGAAATTAAAGATGATACCAACAGATGGAGAGATATACTATGTTCTTGGATTGGAAGAATCAATATTGTTAAAATGACTCTACTACCCAATGCAATCTACAGATTCAATGCAATCCCTATCAAATTACCAATGGCATTTTTTACAGAACTAGAACAAATCATCTTAAAATTTGTATGGAGAGACAAAAGACCCCGAATAGCCAAAGCAGTCTTGAGGGGAAAAAACAGAGCTGGAGGAATCAGACTCCCTGACTTCAGACTATACTACAAAGCTACAGTAATCAAGACAATATGGTACTGGCACAAAAACAGAAATATAGATCGGTGGAACAAGGTAGAAAGCCCAGAGATAAACCCACACACCTATGGTCAACTAATCTATGACAAAGGAGGCAAGGATATACAATGGAGAAGAGACAGTCTCTTCAATAAGTGGTGCTGGGAAAACAGGACAGCTACATGTAAAAGAATGAAATTAGAACACTCCCTAACACCATACACAAAAATAAACTCAAAATGGATTCGAGACCTAAATGTAAGACCGGACACTATAAAACTCTTAGAGGAAAACATAGGAAGAACACCCTTTGACATAAATCACAGCAAGATCTTTCTTGATCCACCTCCTAGAGTAATGGAAATAAAAACAAAAATAAACAAATGGGACCTAATGAAACTTAAAAGCTTTTACACAGCAAAGGAAACAAGACGAAAAGACAACCCTCAAAATGGGAGAAAATATTTGCAAACGAATCAACGGACAAAGGATTAATCTCCAAAATATATAAACAGCTCATGCAGCTCAATATTAAAGAAACAAACAACCCAATCCAAAACTGGGCAAAAGACCTAAATAGACATTTCTCCAAAGAAGACATACAGATGACCAAGAAGCACATGAAAAGCTGCTCAACATCACTAATTATTAGAGAAATGCAAATCAAGACTACAATGAGGTATCACCTCACACCAGTTAGAATGGGCATCATCAGAAAATGTACAAACAACAGATTCTGGAGAGGGTGTGGAGAAAAAGGAACCCTCTTGCACTGTTGGTGGGAATCTAAATTGATACAGCCACTATGGAGAACAGTATGGAGGTTCCTTAAAAAACTAAAAATAGAATTACCATATGATCCAACAATCCCACTACTGGGCATATACCCAGAGAAAACCATAATTCAAAAAGACACATGCACCCCAATGTTCACTGCAGCACTATTTACAATAGCCAGGCCATGGAAGCAACCTAAATGCCCATCAACAGATGAATGGAAAAGAAGATTTGGTACATATATACAATGGAATATTACTCAGTCACAAAAAGGAACGAAACTGAGTCATTTGTTGAGATGCGGATGGATCTAGAGACTGTCATACAGAGTGAAGTAAGTCAGAAAGAGAAAAACAAATATCGTTTATTAACGCATGTATGTGGAACCTAGAAAAATGGTACAGATGAACCAGTTTGCAGGGCAGAAGTTGAGACACAGATGTAGAGAACAAATGTATGGACACCAAGGGGGGAAAAACCGTGGTGGGGTGGGGATGGTGGTGTGCTGAACTGGGCGATTGGAATTGACATCTATACACTAATGTGTATAAAACTGATGACTAATAAGAACCTACAGTATAGAAAAACAAACAAACAAACAAGAAAAACAACTAATACTAAACTTTCTTTGGGTTATTTGTATGGAAATATGTTAATATAAATGTTTCAGACATTAAATGAAATTTCTAAAAATCTTACATGTTCTGGTATAATGTCATGTCATAATTCTAGTTATTACTTTAAAATGTATATCTCAGAAATAACTAAATTTCCTTGTCAATTGCATTATTATGAACTTTCATCAAATCTTTAACCATGGTCATTTTTAAGTCTTTTGTCATTTATAGACAGTTCTGGGTGTACTCTGATGCTTTTGCAAAAATGTTCCTACAAAAGGGTTTCATCTTCAAGTAATTCATGGAAGACTCTGACAAGTACAGGTTTCTGGTAACTGACTATACTGCTGAACTGAATGAATAAGCATTTTCAGAACTCTAATGGAAAACTGATGAATTCATAAAAGTGCTAACAAAAGATCAAGATAAAAAAAATTAATTACATGGGACTGAGTGAACTGATGAGGATGATTATAATTTTTGTGACTTTCTGTTTGAATAAAAAAAAAAAAAGAAGAAATCAGGGATAGTTGCTACCTTTGAGGGACTTGTGCCTAGAAAAGAAACATGAGAGGAACTTCTGTGTTCCTGGCAATGTTTTGTTTCTTGATCTAGATGTGAAATACACTGTTCATTTTATGAATCCGCAGTGAGTTGTACACCTATTTTAACTTCTCTGTTCTATATTATCTGTCATTAAAAAGCTAAAGAAATGAAAAAAAAAATCCCACCAAAAAAAAAATAAATAAATAAAAGAAAAGCTCACACACACACACATACAGAGCACTTGAATACTCCAAACAACACACAATCAAATGGAAACTCGCAACATGAAGACATGATATGGTAATTTGGATTAAAGAAAAATTTGGTGTGGGCTGGGGTAGCCTCATTAGAAAAGGACTCTACATGAAGTAGCGGAGAGGGCACTGGCTTTGGAGTCAGGCAATCATGGACCACATTTAATTTTAATTTCGTCTTCTGTTAAATTCGAATAATAGCACTTGACTCAGGATTGTTGGCAGGATTTAAGGATTGGAGTGTAGAGCAAGGTAATATTTTACAACATTTTTAATATAAATTTTTCATGTTGGGTAGTGTGGCAGGCTGAATAAATGCCCCCAAGGATGTCTACATCCTAATCCCTGAACCTGTTACTTTTTATGGTAAAAAGGGCTTTAAAGATGTGAATTAGTCAAGGATCTTGAGATGGGGAGACTGTCCTGGGTTATCCAGGTGGGCCCAATGTAATCCCAGGGGTTGTTATAAGGGGGCAGCAGGAGGATCAGAGTCAGAGAAGGAGACGGGAAGACAGAAGCAGAGTTTGGAGGGATGCAGGGTCACAAGCTAAAGAGGAAAAAGAGCCTCTAGAGGCTGTCAGGGCAAGGAAACGGATTCTCCCCTAGAGCCTCCAGAAGGAATGCAGCCCTGCCCACACCTTGATTTTAGCCTAATAAAAGCCACTTTGGACTTGTTACCTTCAGAACTGTTAAGACAATACATCTCTGTTCTTTAAGTCACTCAGTTTGTGGCAGTTTGTTACAGCAGCAACAAGAGACTGAAACAGGTTGTTTTTGCTGACCTGCTGCTCTCCAGCCTAGAGGCTGGGGCACCCAGGGCTTCAGGACAACAGAACTCAGACAAGAACAGAGTATTAAATTGTCACCTACCAACATCAAAACAGATTCCCAAAGCATGTTCAGAGACAACAGCTGTGAAAGCCATGATGTTCACTTTGTAAGAGCTGTGATTTTTTTGAGAGAGAAAGAGAAAGAAAAGTGATTGCTAGTTCCCAAAATCAAAAGCTTGTAAACTCAGAAGATCAGAGGATGGAAGAAAAGGTTTTTTTCCTGAGAGAAGTTCAGCCACCACACAGGGAGGATATAAAGCCTGGGGGTGATCTGGAGGAGCATGTAAGAGGACAAGGTCACAGGTGAGATGCAGCCCTCCTGTCCCAGAGAGAAGAGGGGGGGCAGATGTGTGTGAGATGCTGGATCACAGGTGAGATGCAGGTCTCCTGTCCTGCAAGGAAACTGGGCAGGCACATGTGTGAGATGCTACTAAAACCCAGTAGGTTGAATTCAGGCCATGCTGACGGTGAAGGGGCTTCTGCCCCAGCTCACTTCAGTGGTTCTGGTAGAAAGGCCCTGGGAGCTCCTCAGAGCATGCATCCCAGTAAAGTAGTAAGTGAATGGAGCCTGGGACAGCATGTGTGGCTCCCAATGGGATCCCTAACTCCTGCGCTCCAGTGGAGGACTCAGCAGAAGGCTGAGAGGATCCATGCCCTGAGAAAGACCTGGGGTCAGAGGAGGAGGATGTCAAGTACACAGAAATCAGGACCACAGCCTGTGATTTGGCCTATGGACGGCAGGGAGCACAGGCAGCTCACAGCAGGGATGAAGGCCTGCCCTCCCTGAACAAGAAACCATGAGCTTAGCTGAGGCTGTGAGGACAGCCAGTAGAGGACACCCTTCCCTGCAGCTATGATGCTGCGTGTGTTTTCCGTTGTACACAGGCAGCACCCTGGGAGGAAGAGGGGTGGGGGAACCCCTAAGAAGGGAGAGCAACCTTAAATTTCAGGGAATTTCAACTTTGAATTAACTAAATTTAAACCCTGAATTATGAGTATTGATTAAAAAAGAAATTGTTTTAGCCAAAATAATTTGAGTTATCTTGGCATGACAAAAAAATGTTTCCCCAACACCAAGAGCAAGTTGAGTTTGATTATAGAGAAATATGTTGAAATACACTGCTGATCCTGCAAGCAGTGGGTGGTGGGTTTTAAGCCTGGTAGCTACCTGGGTGTAAAGCACTCGTAGATGCCCAACGATATTATCACACGTAACCTTCTGTGAATGAAGGAAGGGATTTGTCTAGGGGGAAATCAAGGGGACGGACATGTTCTGTGGAAGGAGCTAGAACCCAATCTTAAAGGAAGTAGCAGATATCTATTGCTTTTGCCCATTTTAAAGACCATTCACTTATATGTGGAATCTAAAAAATGATACAAATGAACTTATTTGCAAAACAGAAACAGACTCACAGAATTTGAAAACAAACTTATGGTTACCAAAGGGGAGGCGGGGGGAGGGATAAATTAGGAGTTCAGGATTAACAGATACACACTAATACACTGGGTTGGCCAAAAAGTTCATTCAGGTTTTTGTGCAACATGTTACAAAAAACCTGAACGAACTTTTTGGCCAATCCAAACACATAAAACTAGACAACCAACAAGGACTTACTGTATAGCACAGGGAACTCTACCAATATTCTGTAATAATCTATAAAGGAAAAGAATCTGAAAAAGAATAGATATATGTATATGTATAACAATCACTTTGCTATACACCTGAAACTAACACAACATTGTAAATCAACTATACTCCGATATAAAATAAAAATTGAAAAAACTAAAGTAACTGTTGCTTGCCTAAAAAAAAGGACCGTTCTGCTGGTGACAGCAACTGATTCTTCTTTGGGGTACACCCTTCCCTGTCTTTCCATGTGATCTGGGTTGGCTAACAACACACACAGCTCTGGAACCAGGCACATTACCTCAGCCTGTTCAGCCAGAATATTCTAGCCCTGCATTCATGATAGTCAATTCAAGGAAAGAGGAACAACTCAAGCTTCATCCCAGCTGGAATTCCAAGGGCTTTTCTTGGGACCATTTGGAATGAGATTCTCTTTCTATTAGAATTGGTTAAGTTGAAAAAAATGTAAGAAAGCCTGGGTTTCTGGTATTATTTTTCCAGAATAAGGGAGAAATCAAAGGCCTGAAATTAAAGCCAGAGAAAAGAAGAATCGATAGAGTTAAAGAGAAAGATACCAGGAAGCAATATTTGTGCACTTGGAGCCATTCATGCTTGAATCCTTTTTTGCTTAAGCAAATGATGTTTCACTAGCAAATATGGAAGGCTGTCCTTTTAAGGTCGGAGATAGATGCGCCCCTGGGCCAGACAGCTGGTGTTTGTCAAATGGAGTAAAACTGAAGCTTTGTTCTCACCGTGACACTCCAAGGACAAAGCTAGTGGCAGAAACTGATCTCTGCTAAAGTAAAGAGATAAGGTGCCCACTCCTGAGGTCAAGGAAAACTTCCCTGTCTGCACATGCACAGAAAGGCTCCTTGGAGGTCAAAAGGATGGGGCACCATCCCATAATATGTGATGCTAAGGCCACCCCATAGGTCTCTGTGCTAGAATCCATCTTAGAAAAGAGTTGTTCATGCATCTTGGGGAGGGTCCTAGGACCAGTCATCTGTGAAAAAAGAAACAAGATAATTGGCCAAATGTTAACAAAGACCCAGAAGGATTGTCCTATATAAGTTATGTACATCACCTCTTTACTGTGCTCCTCATTCGGGACACCCGCACTCCTCTCCCGGTGTGTCTTTCTGCTTTAAATAAACTGTTTCTCTGTGTGCTCTCCCATAAGTTGTGCTATGTCTCTAATAATAAACTTTGTACCTGTTTTGCAGTTTTTGCCTCCTTGAAAATTTTTGCTTTCAAACGGTGTAAGAATCAGGGAACTTTGCTTCTAGCCTCTAGCTCCTGGCGGCTAGAGGTTCAATCCCTGGACAGAGAAGTAAGATCCTTCTTCAAGACTACTGTCCCTCCAAGAACACTTCCTGTGTCTCTAGACAACAAAGCTATCAGCCTGGCTAGTGAGCAGAATCCAAGATGAAGGAGGTCAGAAAAGTCAGAACAAGTAAGGTAGCAAGTCTTATAAGGGCTCTTGAAGGCCAATTCAGTAATTTGATTTTGGTCCAATAAGCAATAGGTAGCTAAAGCGGGTTGAAGAAAGAAGCTTCATAATGAAAAGATTATGTGGAGGAAATCAGCCTGGCAGCTACATGCTGGACTGAGTACCCTGAGGGCTCCATGTCCCTGGGTGGGAAAAGCTTATCAGCTTTATTTACACTAATCTTCGACTGGAAGGTGATGTTTTCCTCTATTTTGAATGCAGGCAACAGACTGAAGTAGTATCAGTAATACATCTATATTTGTCAGCATAAAAATTATGGGTATCTTCATACCCCATTACAGTTGTTGCAGATGTATAAAAATATCATTCACACTCATCACAGCTCTGGAATTATAGTTGCTACTGAACCCACCACTGGATCTGGCTGTCTGAGGTATTAATAGAGAAACACCTAGATTACTACAGCATATGTTTACATGGTGGTGGGGGGTCTATTTCAGTAACTGTGCTTTAATATATTGGGTGGGCCAAAAAGGGCCTTTGGTTTTTTTAAGTAAAAATAAAAGACACATTTTTCATTTTCACCAAGAACTTTATTGAACAACATATTCAACCTTTTGTTCCACTACCTTCTGCCATTTTGCAGGCAACTTCATAATCCCATCTTCCCAAAACATTTTATCTTTTTGAGCAAAGGTGCCTTTAACAGTCTTCCAGGGAATTGAAATTTTTTCCCTTAAGAGAATTTTGTAAAGACTGAAATAAATGGAAATCCGAAGGTGCAATGTCTGATCAATACAGGAGATGAATCAGAACTTCCCAGCCAAACTGTAACAGTTTTTGCCTGGTCATCAGAGAAACATGCAGTCTTGCATTATCCTGATGGAAGATCATGTATTTTCTGTTGACTAATTCTGGATGCTTTTCATAGAGTGCCACTTTCAGTTGGTCTAATTGGGAGCAGTACTTGTTGGAATTAATTGTTTGGTTTTCCAGAAGGAGCTCATAATTGAGGACTCCCTTCCAATCTCACCATATACACAACATCACCTTCTTTGGATGAAGACCAGCCTTTGGTGTGGTTGGCGGTGGTTCATTTCACTTGCCTCACCATCTCTTCCGTTCCACATTGTTGTACAGAATCCACTTTTCATAGTCCGTCACAATTTGTTTTAAAAATGGAACAACAACCAAAAAAAAAAACGGAACGTTTTCATTATGTTTCAGTAGAGAATCGCACGAGGAAATATGGTCAAGAAGGTTTTTTTCGCTTAACTTATGTGGAATCCAAACATCAAAGCGATTCACATAACAGAGCTGGTGCAAATGATTTTCAATGCTTGATTTGGATATTTTGAGTATGTTGGCTATCTCCCACGTTGTACAATGTTGATTGTTCTCAATTATTGTTTCTATTTGATCGCTATCAACTTCAACTGGTCTACATGACCATGGAGCATTGTCCAGCAAGAAATCTTCAGCACGAAACTTTGCAAACCACTTTTGACACATTCAGTCCATCACAGCACCTTCTCAATACACTGCACAGATCTTTTTGTGCATTTCAGCTGCATTTTACCTTTCTTGAAATAATAAAGCATAATATGCCGAAAACGTTGCTTTTTTCCTCCCATCTTCAATATTAAAATGTCACCCTCAGGGTGATGTGACAACACCAGCCGCCCCCAGTCTGACTCTCACACAGCATCAAAGTTCGCCTCTTGTCGTGCCCCCTGGGGGAAGAGAGTGCTCCTTTACCAGCAACCCAGATGCCCATTCTGCTCAAACTGGCTCAGGTCAGGTGGTCCCTGTGGACTAGGGTAACGCATGTCCAGGTCTGTCTGGACCAGTCCCCACCTGCACTGCTGTCCCAGCATCATCACTCATGGTGGCCCCTTTCACGCTCCAGTTTAGATGACAAAGCATATGGCCACTCCTTCCTGAAGGAGTAAGGTATGGCCTTACCCCCGCTGAGGCTGGGGAAGCCCGGAGCAGTTTTGCCAAGGCTATGCCCACCCTAGTCCTGGATTTGGGATTTGCCGGAACAAACTCAGGATAGGTGCCAGAAGAGACCGTGGGGGCTGGAGAGCAAAGCCACAGTTGCCACCTTAGCAGGTGTGAAGAAGCAGATGGCTGAAGCTGGAAGAGAAGCAAGGCAAAACTTAGAAAGCTGCTGAGGGGAGAATGCAGGTGAGTGATCCCACTCAAGAGAGGCGACCAGCTCTTACTAAATTGTGGACTGTAGCCGGGATCTATTTATGCTTTGTCTCCCAGCAACCTTTAGCATGGCGCCTGGCAGTTTCTGAAATGTTTTCATTGAAAACAAAACATCAGAGACTATTGGCCCTCAATTCAGAGAATGCTTTCATAACCAAGGAGGACTACATTCTTCAAAATCAATGGCTTCGCACACAGTGTGTGGGATGCAGGAAGATGCAGGAAGCTCTTTCACTTTGCCTTTATTCAGCTTCTCTGTGAGAAGGCAATGAGGATACACAGGTGAGAAAGTTATAGTCTCTGCCCCCAAATTTTGCATGTTATCAGCTATAAACTTCATAGAAGCTAGTGTCAACACCTAACTTTTTTTCCTCTATTTTTTTGTTTAATCAAGTTCTCAGGCCACCATGTTCTGACCAGGAAAAAAAAAATCTTGTTCTTTTCCCCGCAAAGGAACTCAGAATCTTCAGGATTTCCACTTAGTCTATTCATGATTTAAATTCTGTCTGTTGAAGATCTCTATTCAGGACCAGCTGTGTAATTTTTGGGCCCCGCTGCAATATTAATCATCTCAGGACAGCCAGAGCAGAGCAACACATCAAGCAGGAAGCCCTCTGGGCGTGGGACCCTGGACATGATGCCAGCCCTGCCTCTTCCCGTCTCTTCCTCCTTTTACCCCTGGAAGATGAGACCTTCCAAATGTCTTTCCTCTCCCCGTCCCAGGTTTACCAGGACAGGTGATGCTTTCACTTGCAGATCCTTACCCAGGAGAGAGGCTTCTTCCTCCTCCAGAGCCTCTATTTAGCACTTAAGTTACATATTCCCATACATCCCATCACTAGCCATTGCTTACTGCTCTGAGGTCTGTTTAGAGGTCTTTCTCAGTTACTTCACATATATGGTACTTTCTCTGACTTATTGCAAATCCATAAATTTCATTCCTCCACCCTGGGAAGTGAATAATATCTTAGCTGCAAATAAGATTCCTCAGGCAGAGACCTTTCCTCTTGGAAGTGTATGTAGACATCATTCCACTACTTCTAATTTGCATTGTTGTCAGAATACAGCTTCAATGACAATCTGATTCTTTTTTTCTACGTAACTTTATTTTCTATCTCAAAGGGTATAAAATTTTCTCTTTACCCTTTAGGTTCAGGAATTCTAGTAAATACACTTAGTTATGTGGTTTTTCTCTCCAATACTTCCTGGTTCTCAGAACACTTCACTCTTCAGGATAAGGGTTTTCTTTAGCCTCAATTCTCTCCTCAGTGCAGATAAATTTCTTTTTATCATTGGTTTACACATCAGCTCTCCTGCAGCTGTTCTTTGCTCTTCCTGGAACTGTGCTGTTCATATGTTAGGGTCTCAGGGGCCTGTGTAAAAATTTGCTAAGTCCTTTCTTCATGATTTTCTTCCCTTTGCAAATTTTCTCTGTCTTTTTGCCCTCGCTCTCCCGGTTCAAATCTCAATCGTCACCATCCTCTTCCATTCATCTGCAAAACTTTTGGATTCAAAGATCATGGTTTATATTCCAGAGAATGTTCTTTTCTTTGTGCTGCAGTCTAATCACCTTTTGTGCTCTTCTCACCCTTTCACTTCAGTTCTTGAACAGGTTTTCCAGCACCTTCACTTCTCCAAGGAGCTGCCTGGACCAGTGTCCTACTGTTCTTCTTTTTTGCTCTGGATTCAAGATCTCTTTACCCTTGGCTCAGGCCACCAGGGCTATACCAAGAGCAGGGCAGTGGCAACAGTCTGCCCTGTGTGCCAGCTGCTAAGAGCGTCTGTAGGGAAATGTAAACAAGCATAAAACCAACTAGAAGCCAGTATGCCTTTTATCTTCACTGCGGATAGCAATTCAGACAATGTCTGTGATAAAATACACCTCTCTCCCAAAAGTCCTCTGTTGGTCTAAGTTTTAAACAATGGCTGTGGTTACAGTTGAGTTTTAATTATACATATGTTAGCTTCAAATTAGCACATTTTTATCACTTATCTTGTAATAGACATTGCATTCTACATAGAAGTTAATTCACAAAACTCTCAGTTGCACAGTTGGCCCCCAACACACCCGACTCTGTTATGAGCTCCTGTGAAGAATAAGTTCACAGCAGTTTTGAAATGTTCCAGCTCACTCCATCTCTATCCCCCATGGTACCAAGTATCCCTGTGTCGGCATAGCAGGTTCTACATAAGCAATGAGAGCACAATAACTATCATGGCAAAGAAAGAGAACTTGGGTCACTTCGGTTCTACTGCTGTGGGAACACTTGGAGTTTTTGTGTTTAAAATTGTTTTTAATGAAAAGAAGTATGAACTGCAAGCCAAAATATTTCATTTGGGAAATGAAAAGTTTAGTTCATACATCTAATATTTTACTGAATTTGAATAACATTTTGAAAATTGAAATTTATTCTTCTTTGTTAATTCTTGTTTGTTTATAACTAAAGAACAAGTAAAACTATTGTTACCGAATACTACATGATTATCACTGAAAATAATGTTGTCATATAAAGGAGGAAGTATTAAAATATGACCTATGTTGGGTATAAAATACCTCGATACTCCCTGGGGTCCACCCCCTGGGGCACCTTAGCAGCCAGTAATGGTTCACAGTCTGCTGTGTGGGTCAGAAGGGACCCAGCTGGTGAGTTGCCATCCCGATGGGGTATCAAGACAAAGCATCTGGGTTCCCTGGCCGGGTCTGCAAACTCCAGTACTTCTGGGCTTCAAAAGTAGGGAGGGCTCACCCCCTATTTCAGATCCCTCACAATTTCTCAGGATCAGCATCAGGAAGAAGTCCCAGAACAACACATAGGGCCAGTACTATTCTCCCTCTCATGGGCTGCAGACCACTGCAGGCCATGTTTTCTCCAGGAACCTGCACTTGGATCCTCACCCTAGGATTCTCTGCTGGTGCCCCCCAGTTCCTATCAGCCTCAGAAATAGAAATGTCTTAACATAGCCCCTTTCATGGACTCCAGCAAAGCCCAAGGCCCACTGATGTTCTTCACATCATCCTGCCTGGATAAAAGTTGGGTTTGAGGAGGTGAGTAGGCTGCCATCTTTCTAGTGTCCCCACCACAGATCCACACAGTCACAGCTTCAGATGTACAATATGGAACTTTATTTTTTGATAACTAAACTTGAGTTCATTTGCCACTCTTTTTCTACTTGGAATTTAAATTTTTTTTTCCCAATCAATGTAAATCAGTAACTGCCAGATTTAATCATGATTGATTCAGGATTTAAATTGTCAGTTCAATATTGTCTCCTTCCCCTTGCTCTCCTCTTTGTCTCAAGGTGGACCTGAGTTCCCAAAGACTTGCATTCTCCTGGCTTGGGGGAGAGATATCTGCTATGGGTCATCAGCATCTGGGCCCCCTCTGACACATGGGCTCCTCAGCGTTCTGCGTGATCAAGCTGGGGAGATTTTAAAGCATCCCTGTGAATTTTTTGACATTCCTCCTATCAAGACATGGGGTCTGTCACCTCCCCTTGAACCTGGGCAGGCCTTTGTAACTGCGTCAAGGGGGAGAACGCAGTAGAAGTGTTGCCTCGTGAGTTTTGAGGCCAGTTTAGAAAAGGCCATGGGGTGTCTGTGAGTTGCTTTGGGGACACTGGCTCAGGGGTCCTTCAGCCACCATCTAAGACATCTAGGTGGCTGCGCTGTGTTAAGACTGCTTGGAGAAAGAGAAAGAGGCTTGAACAGCCCCACGGTGCCTGCCCTCAGCTGTCTGCGTGTTCCTGGCCCAGGGGTCAGACATGTGACTAGATATTCAAGGCAAGCCCAGCGCCAGCTACCTTCTGACCGCATCCATACGAGAGAGCCTCAGCAAGAACGTCCCACTGAGCCTGGCCACCCCGCCCCCAGATTTGTAAGCAAAACTAATGATTGTTCTGGGTTTAAACTCAAGCCAGTGGCTTAAGCTAGTGTCTGCTTTGTTCTGCAGCAATAGACAACTGCAACACATCGCCTGTGGATGCACCTCGCCACCTGTTCCCTCAGCAGAAGCAAAGCTCAGTAATTGATTTGGGAGCTCCATCTCTTCTCTCCCATGGATGACGTTTTGACTCTTGGCTAAACCCTCCATCCATTCCTGGCCTGGGATAAATAATCCACAGCTTCTCTCATGAGGTCCCCGCACCCAGTGCCACAAGGATGCCCGGCAGTCACACCAGCTTTCAACTCGCAGCCAACTTCCTGGTCCCACTCCAGCATGGGAGGCAGGGGTGCTGCCTCCCAACCCTTCTCCAGAGAAGGTCTGCAGCCCTTGCCTAGCCTACTTCAATTGTCTTTTTGGGGAATGAGGCAAAAGGTTGCCTAGTTCTAGATGAGAAATGGCATGCCAGTCCCCTCAACCCTCAGATGTACCAGGCATATTCTCTGAGATGCAACCATGTCTAAGCTCCAGTATCCTTCCTTCCCAATTTCATCCCCCTGCTGGATGGTTTTTCCTCTTATGTGAGATTCAAAGGCTCTTTTGTCATCCCATGTATTTCCATCTCTATTGTGTAAAGCACATAACTATTCTCAAAAGTCTCCAAACATTATGACTTATGCAAGGCTGCAAGGCATAGATCATCAAAGGTCTTATGGGTTGGACCAAGGAGTCTGGTCCAGAATATAAATTCCTGGATACAGCCATGAGCAGCATGTTTCAGCATCCCACCTATCTCCCAATAGAGGCTCTCAAATTATCAAAGAAATTGAATCAGAAGCTTCTGCTCCCCAGAATAAATCAGAACACCTCCCACTCCCACCACGACCCCAAATAAGGCAAAGGGCTACAGCAGTGTGAAGCCATTCAGGGGAGCAGGCAGGATTTCCTCAGAGTGAAACTCTGCCATTGAAACAACCACCTCATTGCCAAATCCCGAAAGAGCAGGAGAGAGTGAGGTCATTGCTCTCTATAGGGAAATCCAATTTCCATGTCACCATTCTCCAGAAGAATTCCCCCCTTGGGCAGAAGGTCATACAGAAACATGTGTGATGGATGCAGTCAGCAGAAGGAGAGGCTTGAAACACACACATTCCCCCTGGCACTTTTTCTCTCTCTAAGTGCCATCCTGTATCACCATGTATGCGTGCAAGGCAAAAGGACAATGAAGGAAAAGCCAAACTGGAAGAGAAGGAGAAGTTTCTCATCAGTTTTCTGATCCAAAACAAAGAAAGAGCCATGAGGGAGGAAGCAAAAGGTAAAATTTCCAGCATCTAATGGATACATCCCAAGAGCTAGGGGAAAACTAGGGCAGCAGTCCTGGAGATTTCAGAAACTCATTCTCAGGGTGGGAGTCTACCCAGCTTAAATGAGAGAGGAGAAAAACAGAAGCTCTGTTTCTGAATTCCAATACCACTGCAGCAATCTTCCCTTAAAAATGGCAAGGGCTTTAGCTCAAAATACTAATTCAGAAATTAGCATTCTTTTGTATCCAGTTCTTATGCCTCCAATATTTTGAAAAAACTTAATTAATGAAATCAATTGCAGAAGTATCAAAGCCATTATTTGGATCAGGACAGAAAAGAAGCTTATTACACACACACACACACACACACAAAACCTTCATTGTCTGGCACACAGCAGGAGCTTAAGAGGGGCGTATGGAATAATTTAGTGAGTGAGTGAATAAATGAATGAATCAATGAACGAATAGTCCCCTTAGAAGCTATGACATACCTCTTACCCTCTCTGTGCCTCAATTTCTAGGGAATCTGAAGAAATTGATGCGGTTACCTGACTCAATCCTGGTATTAAATGGATGGCACTGTCTAAGTGTATCACATCCTGTCAAGGTGTTGCCACCGTGGCCAAACTGTCACCCATCACCCATTGCGTCTTCCCAGAATCAGGGTTCTACTCTGTCCTGGCACAATGGTCAGCATGTTGGGGCGAAAGCGATTCCCCAGCTTTGTTCTCAAAGGAGCACCTGCAGAATCCTCAGAGAGCAGAAACTCCATTGGAGGACTCAGCACCATTTGATAAACGCATCTGCACCAGAGGGGCAGGATCAGGAGCTACCCTGACCCTCTTGCTCACAAAGCCATCCTCAGTTGAATCTGAAGTGAGTTGTACAGTCCCTACCACCACCTTTGGCTAAAGAAGCAAATGAAGTTGTTCCCTTCAAATCAGTCAGCCAGACTTTGCTGAGCTTTCAGCACCTGCCTGCGAGGAACTTACCATCTGTTGGAAGAGGCAAGATTTATACCCAAGAAACAATGAATGAGCAGAACTAATAATACATGGTCAAGACTAACAGACCACAATGGAGAGTCTTTACCACTTCCCTTCTTTTTGCCAGTGACGAGGAAACACTGGACCACAATAAACACATTACAGAACTGAAACTGAACAAGACTTCAGCTAAGAGGCCTCCAGACACCTCAGGAAATGGTGATTTCTGGATGGCAAAGAGACATTTCTTTCACCTCCACAGACTGCATATGGAGAGAAAACAAGGAGGGATTTTCATGATGCTCAGATGAGAGCCAAAGAAGTAAATTACCTTCCATGGGCCCAGATGTTATTTTCAGAAAATTGTGCCTCTTGAAAGTGTAGACCAGTGATTCTCAGACTTAAAACCACCTGGGAGACTGCTGGGTCTCACCCCCAGGGTTTCTGATGCAGGAGATCCAGGTGGAACCTGAGAATTTGTATTTATAATAAATTCTCAGTAGATACTGCTGATGATCGGGGGACCACACTCTGAGATCTGCTGATTTAGATGGTTATTTTGAAATGGACATTGTATGTAAATGTTTGGTCTACATACCTTCTAGGTGATGCCCAGTTCTACATAAAGCTACACTAGTTGGTAGTGAGATGCTGTGGGAGGAGAGGGGCAGGGGTAGAAAGGGAGGGAAGCGGGAAGAGAAGGAACGAAATGGTCACTATGGAAGAGGGTGCCATGATTACAGACTAACTCAGGGCTGGCAATATCTGTAGGCTCCAGGAGGTGATATAAATGAGAAAGGGGCAAGCAGGGATGAGAAATGGCCACTGACTGCTACAATGTGAGAGACAGCAAGGGGTGGGAGGGTGGGGGTGGAATGCGGGCTGGTGGCATCAGGGACCCGGAACTTCACGCAGTCTCTAAAGCAGACAGTCCCTATTCAACTCCAGAGGGTTGTCGTTATTCAAAGAATGGGGCCTGGCATTTGCAGAGTTGCTAATTTTTCAAAAGAATGAAAATTTTTGGATTTTTGTAAGATATACCTATGAATATACTGGTAACCAGATTCATAGTAAAAAAAAAAAAAAAAAGAAAGCAGTCCATTCAATACCTAGGGTGACCCTAGAACACACCAGGATTAAGCAATTCTGTAGAATTTGGCTGTGGAACAACGACTGACATCTCTTAAAGGACAGAAAATTAGCCCCTCTGGCCGGAAGGCAAGCAGGCCATCTCAAATTTGGTGTGAGGAGCTTTCATCACCTGCCAAGGACACTGAACCTCACTGAATCTGGCCTCTAAAGAGATCAAGGCCCGTGTGTGCTGGATGACAGATGCTGTTCATCTCAGGACAAGAAACCAGTGACGTTTCCCTTTCCCTAGGACTCCAGAGGGTCTCCAGACCGGTCCCAGCTAAGGACAGAGGCCTCGGTGTGGAGCTCCAGGTGGCCCCACCCCAAGCCTTCCTTCCCAGCCACATGAGCAGGGAGGCAAGCTCACCCCACTGAGAGCCACCAGGAGAGCAGGCGAGGAGCCCCCTGGGGGCAGAGCTGTGTCCCCTCATCCAAGTACCTCTGGAGCCTGGCCCAGGGCCCCACACAACGTGGGAACTCAATATTGCTGACCTAAACATACGTCCTCCCAAATGAGACCCCTTTGGAGAAGTGGCCCATTTTCTTAAAAACCTTTATTTTCCTTTCTCTTCTTTGGTCCCCACAAACCTCTTTGCTTTTCCTGTTCCCCTGCCCCCTCACTGCAGGGCCCCTGTGTAACTGTGTGTATAAAACACACAGTCATCTTAGATGTTGACGGTCACTTTTAGAACCATTAGAGCAGGGGACCCAACCTGCCCTTCACCTCTTGTCTCCAGGGGGTTCCAGAAAAAGAGAACAGGTACAAGGAACAGAAGACAACTGATAATTTAAAATTTTTAAAAGCTTTAAGCAGCACTTAACTGAGACCTGAGGCAGCTTCCAAAATCCCGAAAACAAGGTACCCTATTAATAGTTGAGCTGGGGTATGTGGGTTGAGCTGGGGTATTAGCTTAGAGGATGGAACAGGTCTAGAGTGGTCAGTTGTCTGTTTACCTGAGACTGAGGGGCTCCTGGGATGCTGGACTTTCAGTGCTACAATCCAGAATGTCCCGGGCAGAACAGGATGGGGTGGTCACCCTTGCCTCCTACTTCTCCTCCAAACCGAAGTGCTGGGGACAACACAAAAAGGAGGAAATGGAGGACTAAGAAGAATGAACACTTTGACCTCACCCACACTTAGAGACACAAGATAAAGGAAGGAGAATCCAGAAGGCTTTGCTGCCCTTTACAGCACACCATTTAATCCACAAATTAAATAGAGTCCAGTCAGACTAGTGAACTATCCTGCCTTGGAAGTGGAGGACTCTAAGGGGCATAGGATGGAGGCAGAAGGGTGCTGCAGAGCCCCTACCCCAGGGGAATTCATTCTAAAATAAGCCCCTTCCTCTTCCTCCCTAGAAGTCCTGCCCTCCTTTTAGAGGCTGGTTCCAGGACCAGCTCCACAGATTCTGTTTTGTCTTAGTGCTCTGAAACAGTAAAGAGATGGGTTTTTGCAAATCATTTCTGGAACCTGATTGCTTTGACACAGTGAACTTCAGCATTCTACCAAAGCACACTTCTCCTCCATTTAGCTTATTTCACCGTGAAATGACTCCATTCAGCAATAATGTGTTAGATACCATGCCTGGACACTGCAATTCCCATTGATTGTCGAGAAGGGAGGAAGCAAAAGAAGGCTGCCCCAAAAGGAACATAAACTGTATTTAAAACAATTTTCTGAAAAATAGTGCTTGTGGGTGTTTCCCTGGTGGCGCAGTGGTAAAAAGAAGGAAATCTTATCATTTGTAACAACATGGGTGGACCTTGAAGGCATTATACTAAGTGAGATAAGTCAGACCAAGTAAAACAAATACTGCTCAAGCTCAATGATATGTGGAATCTTTAAAAAAATAAAAATAAAAACTGAGCTCAGGGCTTCCCTGGTGGTGCAGTGGTTGAGAGTCCGCCTGCGATGCAGGGGACACAGGTTTGTGCCCCAGTCCGGGAAGATCCCACATGCCGCGGAGCGGCTGGGCCCGTGAGCCATGGCTGCTGAGCCTGTGCGTCCGGAGCCTGTGCTCTGCAACGGGAGAGGCCACAACAGTGAGAGGCCCACGTACCGCAAAAAAAAACAAAAACAAAAAAACGAAAAAAAAACTGAGCTCATAAATAGATCAAATTGGTGGTACCAAAGGCAGGGGGTTGGGGGAAATGGGTGAAGGGGGTCAAAAGGTACACACTTCCAATTAAAGATAAATAAGTCCTGGGGATGTAGGATACAGCATGGTGACTACAGTTAGTAAAACAGTGCTGCGTATCTGAAAGTGGCTAAGAAAGTAGCTCCTAAAAGGTCTCATCACGAGAAAAAATATTGTAACTGTGTGGTGACAGATGTTAACTAGACTTACAGTGTGATCATTTCTCAATACACACAAATATTGAATCATTCTGTTGCACAGTTGAAACTAAAATATTGCTATATGTCAACTACATTTCAATTTTTTAAAAAACAGTAAAGGGAATTCCCTGGTGGCACAGTGGTTAAGAATCCGCCTGCCAATGCAGAGGACACAGGTTCGAGCCCTGGTCCAGGAAGATCCCACATGCCGCAGAGCAACTAAGCCCGTGTGCCACAACTACTGAACCTGCGCTCTAGAGCCCGCGAGCCACAACTACTGAGTCCACGTGCCACAACTACTGAAGCCCATGCACTTAGAGCCTGTGCTGCACAACAAGGGAAGCTACCACAATGAGAAGCCCACGCACCGCAATGAAGAGTAGCCCCTGCTCACCGCAACTAGAGAAAGCCCGCGCGCAGCAACAAAGACCCAATGTAGCCAAAAATAAATAAATTTTTTAAAATTTAATTTAATTAAAAAAAATTTAAAAGAGTATAATCGCAAAAAAAAAAAAAAAAAAAGAATCTGCCTGCCAATCCAGGAGACACGGGTTCGAGCCCTGGTCCAGGAAGATCCCACATGCCGCGGAGCAACTAAGCCTGTGCGCCACAACTACTGAGCCTGTGCTCTAGAGCCCATGAGCCACAGCTACTGAGCCCGTGTGCCACAACTACTGAAACCGTGCACCTAGAGCCTGTTCTCCTCAGCAAGAGAAGCCACCACAATGAGAAGCCCGTGCACTGCAACGAAGAGTAGCCCCCACTCACCGCAACTAGAGAGAGCCCGCGCACAGCAACAAAGACCCAACGCAGCCAAAAATA
Source organism: Stenella coeruleoalba (assembly GCF_951394435.1). NCBI lineage: Eukaryota > Metazoa > Chordata > Mammalia > Artiodactyla > Delphinidae > Stenella > Stenella coeruleoalba. The sequence continues at coordinate 51,672,860 of NC_137156.1, forward strand.
AATAAATTAAAAAAAAAAAACAGTGATTGTGGAGGTTCCTAGCCAGGACAGCTGGGAGCAAGCCACCAGATTCCCCTTTCGAGGTACAGCTCCCTGTTGCTGTCAGCAGACCACGTATTTCTTAACATCTGAAGAAATATTAAATCGATACGCTACCTAAAGGTGGCTGAAAAATCAGGTGCAATGATTAACCCTATTGCCAGGGAGAAATTGAAGGCCTGAAGAGTTTTGAGAAGGAAAAGGCCATTTTCCACCAGCACCCCACCCTGTATTCTGACTTCTGGGGCACCTCAGCTCACATTAAAGGCACCGTCATAAGTCCTGGTTGACTCAACCAAACCTTTGAGGTTTAAGACCCCTAGGAAAGCACAAATAGAACATAGCCTTGACCAACCTGGTGCTCCATATTAATTTTGAAAATGATTTCAGACTGCAAAGTAATCCCTTGTATCTAGGCAGTGCTTTACAGTTTCCAGAGCATTTCACACCATCATGTCATTGGCTGCCACAAAAACCCTGAGTACAGTCAAGACAATATTCTTACACTTATCCCATAGCTGAAGAAAAGGAGGCTCAGAGAGCCCTTCATAACTTGTTCTAAATCACATAGCTTGAAAATGACAGTCAGATCTAAAAGCTAAGGTTTCTAATTTCTATTTTACATTCCTCTTTTCCTTACTCCTCTGGGAACTTAGTACTCCTTCAAATCCACCCAAAATTTCCTGCTATCTCCTATACTACCTGATAACAATTCGTATATTCTGCCCCAAAGAACAAAGCTCTTGGTTTCTTCAGCAACTTTGTCTACTTGTATTTCTTAATGTATCAATTTCTGTGTTAATAATTGTATAGGTTTATGTTTTATCACTCAAATTCATTCAATCACTTCAGAAATATTTATCAGACTCTTCCATGCAGTGTGTGAGAAACTGATATTGGAAACACAAAAATAAGTAAAACAGACCCTGCCCTCACAGACCCCACAACCCAGAGCAGGGGTTGGCAAACATTTTCTGTAAGGGTCGATTAGTAAATATTTTAGGTTTGGTGGCTGTATCATCTCTTTCACAACTACTCAACTCTTTCACTGTAGGGAGAAAGCAGCCATAGATGATAAATGGATATGTCTAGGTTCCAATAAAACTTTATTTACAAACAATGCAGTGGGCAGGATTTGGCCCACAGGCTGCAGTGGTCTATTCCCCATCCAGAGGGAGCCTCAAGGCAGAAAAATCCAACAAGACCATATGTTAAATGTTCTAATGTCATGTGTGGGCAATTTGGCACCAACACTCCTATCTGTGGCTGGGAAATACATTCCTAGAATCCCCTTCCATTATGGCTCTAGGTTAAAGTTGACTAAGAGGAACTCATGTGCGATCTTGAAGGCAAAAGAAAAGCAGAGGCCATTTCTTTAGGAGGTTATAATGGTCAAACACGAAGAGAAGCAAATGGAGACATTCCCAGAGGGTCCTAGCGTGCCTGCCTTCTCCTCTCATTCCACATCCAGCTCACGTTCCTGGCTAGCAGCCCTGTTGACAGACAGTTGCCCCAAGTTCACCACAAGGCACTTGATTGAACCCTGTCCAAGTGACAGATTTCTCAGAGACAGCAATTTCTACATCCATTTCCATGAGCACCTCCCTTGGAGTTTCACGTCAGCAGCCAGGCACACATAGAGTCTCGGATTTTCCTGAAACTCCAACTGTCTGCCCATGCCTCTGCTTCAGGCAAACATGATGAGGGACTATTTCTCTGATGCACTAACTTCCCCCTTCCCGACCTTCACTTCCTCAAGGCCTTCCATTTTCATGTAAGAAAAAGGTTTTCTATTAAATCCCATATCCCATGCTATGGTGTCAATATTTGCATTCTCCCAAGGAGCAGACTCTAAAATGAGGATCAGATTTAAGTACTTTATTTGGGAAGAGATCCCAGATAGCCCCAGTAGGGCAATGAAAGCGGGAAGGGAAAGCAATAAATAGAAACTGTTTTATCAAGCCACTGCCATTCTGGGTAACTGAATTTTAATCCCAAGGGGTAACTCTGGGAAACTATGCAGAACACATGCCTCAGAGTTATCCCATGTGAAAGGTGAAGGAGTGGGGGTATTTATACACGAACTCCTACCAGCCATTATTTAAGGGTTGTTGAGTGTGATGGTAAGTGAATTTCCACTGCCTTGGAGAATACCCTCAGGCAAAAAGATACAGACACTGGCAGTTGGAAACCTCACAAGTAGGCTGAAAGTTCAGGGGATGTGAGCAGGAAACTGACAGCATCTTCTGCAGTATTGTTTATTGCTGTAGGAAACACCTGGCAGATAGTGAGCACTCAAATAACTGCACGTAAGTGAATGAATAAATGTGAATCAATGAATGGGAATGAAGTACTAACGTCCCGGGAACAAGGTAAGTGGAGAACATATCTGAGGCAGAATTTCACATGGGTTCATCGCCAGGAACAGCAACTATCTGCACCCCTCCTTGGCCTGCTCCTACAGGAAAATTGTTTAATGCTTTCAAAGTGCTTTAAAAGAGTCAATCTACTATACAATTGCAACAATAACAATCATCATCATAATTCTTTGTACTTAATAACACATTGCAGTCAGTGACAATAACAATTACACCATAATGAGCTTAGCTGGCAGAGGAAATCAACTTGGGTAATACTGTATGCAGACCTATTTTTTGCTTCCATTTCCATTTCTTTATTTTTGACTAAACATGTCTTTATCACAATTTTCCCAAAGGTCATATTCAGGAGATAAGGCCTGGAGAGGAGATGTAACTGCTGTCTTGTTTACACAGCATTTATGTCGGCCCATGGCATCTCTTTGCCACTGATTTTTATGTTCCAGTGTGATTACTGTCAACCCAATGACTGTCATTTCACGTTTTTCCTCCATTCAGTGAAAATACCTAACATTCCCTTAAGCTTTTACAGTTTTCAAAGCATTGCCCCTTTACAGATGCTCATGTGATCCTTGTGACAACCCTGAGAGATAGTCATCTGTAGGTGTTGCTACAGTAAAACTCTATATATTAGGGGGATAAATGGGGCCAAAAAATTCAGTTGCATAAAACATGGGATTATTATGAAATTAATGAATATATGACTGTATAGTTGTTCTTCCAGTTACCTTATGGGAAAAAAACAAAAAGATGTCCTCATTCATTATATGTGTAGGAACTAGGCTGATTATTATAAATAACATGTGCACCAAACACTGGACTTAAAATTCCCTCCACTGGGTGGAGGAAGATAAGTCCCAATCCCAGCTGCATTATACCTAGTGTAGCCAAAAAGTCCCAGGGGCATCCATTTTACTCTCAAAAATGTATTGGTAAGGATGATAAATTTTATAGTCACTAGTTTTAACTAATTTCACTTTAACACAATTAACTTTTCATCAGAGTTTTACTGTATTGTTTTCATTTGCCAATGAGAAAACTGGGACTCAGAGAAGTTAATGATGGGCCCAAGCTGACACCACCAGTATATGCTCATAGCTAGAACCAGAAGCCCAAACTCGCTTCCTGCCTGGGAGGGTGATTTAGCTACCCTCTGGCACACTGCCTGTCTTAGTTTAGGCTGCTATAACAAAGTACCATAGACTGTGTGGCTGATAAACAACAGAAATTTATTTCTTACAGTTCTGGAGACTGGTTTGAGATCAGGGTGCCAGCATCTTCAGTGTCCAGTGAGAGGCCTCTTCTGGGTTGCAGAGTGCCGACTTACTGTATTCTCTCATGTCAGAAAGAAGGCTAGAGATCTGTTTGATGTCCCTTTTATAAGGGCACTAGTAACATTTATGAGGGCTCCACCCTCATGACCTAATTATCTCTGAAGGGCCTTATATCATCACACTGGGAGTTAGGATTTCAACATATGAATTGGGGGTGGGGTAGAATGCAAACATCCAGTACATAATACTGGTTTATTGTGTTGTTTCCATTTTGCAGATAAGAAAACTGAGGCTCTGAGAAGTTAAATTATATACCCAATATTACACGACTAGTATTTGCTCACAGGAGCCAAAACTAGTTTCCTTCCCAGAACACTGCCTTTTAACACAGGCTGACTGTAACCATTCAGCACTCAGCAAATGTCTCACCTTCACATCATCTGGCTCTAGTATCTTCTACTCTGTTCTCACCTGTTCTATTTTAATATACTTACAGGGAGAGCACAGGTAGACAATTATAGTCTACATTCTCACTCAGCATTACACTACATTATCCGTTAGGATTAGGAGTGGCCCAAACAAGATAGAAGCTTCTTATTTTCTCAAATAAGAGAAGTCTTGAGGCAGGAAATCCAGACTGTAATGTGGTTCCAGTCATCAGGGACCATTTCTTCCCTTTCTCCTCCACTATCCTAGAACTTGAATTCCCTCCAAAGGCATCTTGTGATCCAAGACAGCCTCTGAAGCTCCAGTTTTCATCTGTGAAGCTGGAAGCAGAAAGAAGAAGGGACGGACAGGGGCTAAAGGAGTGTATCTCTCAGGGGAGTCCATTCCTTTCAATCAGATTTCAGAAATCTGACTCAGCACTCTACCTTTTTGGACAGAATTTAATCACACAGACACATCTACAGTGAAGGAAGCTTAAAAATGTATTCTTTTAGCTGAGCACACTGCTACCTCAATAAAATGAGAATTTTGTTTTCAAAGAATATGGGGAGAACCAATCAGTTATTTTCACAATAATGCTGCATAAGAAACCACCCCAAAACTCAGTGACTTACAAAAACAAGCACTTTTTTTCTCATGTGTTTGTCTTGGGTGAATCTGGATTCACAGAGTAGTGCCTGATTCTGCTGGAAAAGTCAGAAAGCAGGAACCTGACTGTGGGATCTAAACTGGCAAAGTGAGAATAGAAGCTATGGTGAAAGGGGTCTGCACTGCTGGAGTTTAGTGGGAAGGGTTGCATGTCTTTAGGGTCCTGTTGGATGCTTTGGAATGGAGCCTCTCTAGAGGTTTCTTGGAAACCCACTTGGGGGCCTCCTAAGAAAGAGAAACCCCAGGGGTATATCAAAATAAAAAAGGAGATGAAGGATCTCACCGGAGGCCAGCAAAGTATGCAGCACCTGTATAGTTAATGGTGCAGTGCAGTCAACAGGGTTACTGCATAATTCCAGGGATTCCCATCACATCACAGTCGATGGAGTTAGCAGTACAAAACTTACATGGCCTTAAGCATAAGCCCTCACATTGTATATACCATATACATTTCTCTGAAATGTGTCCTCTCCTAATACAACAAAGATATCCTTCCATGAAAACAGGTATAGACCTTTTTCTTTTTATGAGTTGTCTAATATCCTATGATGTAGATTTACCACAATATGCTTCGTCACTCCCCCAGTAAAGGGCATTTAGCTGTTTCCAGTTTTTTGCTGCTATAAACACTATTGCAAGAAGCATTCTTCTCCATATATCTTTTCCCTCCGTATCTCACCCCACACAAAGATAAATTCTGGATAGATAAAAACAAACAAATGAACTTAAATGTAAGAGAAAAACAGAAAGTAGTAGAAAAATATAAGATGATGCTTTTATATTTTGAGGTGTAGATAGCCTTTATAAATATAACACAAAACCATCCCCTGGATAGTTTGATTTTATAGAACTTCTGGATAGATAAACATAATGCAAAGTTAAAGACAGACTTGAAGCTAATGTTTGCAATGCATATTACAAACTAACAGCCAAAATACATTTATTTAAAGAGCTCCTATAATTTGATTTCTAAAATGAATGATTTAATAGAATTAGAGTAAAGAAGGTGAAATGGTAATTCACGAAAGAATAGGAATACAAATGAAAAACAAGACACTTGGTCTTACTGGTGATTAAGAAAATGCAATTTAAAACAATAAAATATAACGTTTAACAACTTTTCAAAACTTAAAGTATTGGTAACATTTATTGTTGGTGAGAACTTGGAAAAATAAACATTCCCATGCTTGCTGGAAGTGGGTAGCACTAGTACAATTTTTCTGCTGAATAACTCAGCACTGTCTACCAAGATATTATTTAACAACTCAGCAATTCAGTCCCGGGAATCCATCCTAAAGAAATACACTTACATGTGCATAGAAACAGACACATACTTACATGCACAGCATAATTATTGGAACATTATTTGTAGAGGCAAAAAAAAAAAAAAAAGAAAAAGAAATGAAACAACCTAATTGGCCATTAAGAAGGTTATTAAAATGAATGGTATAGATCTATACGGTCTAACTTGGACAAATGTCCACAATATATTTCTAGAGAAAAAAAATAAGCCATAAAAAATATGTGTAGCTTCATTCCATTTATCTAAAAAAAAATTTGCTTTTATGTGTTTGCATAACTGTAGAAAAATTCTAGAAGGCTATACGCCAAAGTTAACTTCTGCAGGAGAGGGGACATTGGATTAGAAGATAGAGAACTGGTCTTTCATGTTTCATACATTCTGTTCTTTTGAATTTGTTACAACAAGCAAATATACTTTTATGATTTAAATAATAAAGATTTAAAGAAGAGAAGTGATGTGTTTTTGTGTCTTGCACTCCTTAACAGGATGAGGTTTCCCTCAGGGTAAGCAGTTGTGGCTGGTGTGGGTTGAGGGTGGATGGCGGGGAGGGAGCCTTGATGGTAGTGTTTGTTGATCTCCATTGTGTAAATATCTCTACCACGTTCAATTACAAGTGACTCACAAAAATCCTGAATATTTAACATAATAGGTGTTCAATAAATCAATTTTTAAAATCAAGTGTTAAACAGAACTGAACTGCTGAGGTCCTGAATAAATTAACAAGTTAGGTCAGAAATTCCACTCTGGTGGAATGGAAGCATCCTGCTGGCTGGGCAAGTTTCAACCTACTTTGTTCACAGCACATCCATCTCTCTCCCCCAGCTCACCACTGAGAACTCACTGATCAAGTCTTCCTAGGCTGATGTGGTCTCCTTACAGTTTTGCAAGGTCAACTGATTTCACCAATTCTCTAAATGAAGCTTCACCTTTTAGAAATAGGTCAGGTGGTGGAAAGAAGTCTGCCAGGAAAGAGTTCCTTATTCATTACCAGCCCAGGCACCTCCAGACAACTGAATTCTGCAGATGGTGCACAGAGGGAGAGAACCTGGGTGAACTTTCAGCCTTTACAAAAATATTTCTCCAGATGGGAAGATGGGAGAGCTGTAGTGTAGCCCCATTTCCAAGTGCTTTTCTACAGTGCAGCAATTAACGAGGCACCTGGCAATTCACTCAGTTGGGAATTAAGAAGAATTCCTGCCCTCAAACTGTGTTCACAGTCTAGTAGCAGGAGAATCAGAGCAACATCGTAGAGTTAGTGCTGTGATGGTGGCCCACTATCAGCCTTTGCAGGAGCTATGAAAGTTGCCTTCCTTCTCTTCTCATGCCAGGTTCTACCCTGTACTTCAAGGGGTCTCATGTGGACACCCCACCAATGTGTTCAAACTTGATCCAGTATCACTTCCACACCAAGCAACCACCCCCTTGGTCATGCAGAACCAGACGTGCACACCAGCTAAACCACCTACCCTCTGGTGAAAAGAGTCTGGAGAAGGAAACCCTGCAGCACTTAGAAATAGGCAAAGGCCATTTGGGATAAGAATTTCAGGGTCCTGGCTATTCAGAGAATGATCTAGAAGCAGGGTCAGGACTCTTCACCTCACTGGGGGAGGAACACAGCCCATAAGGGGCCTGACAGGAGTCCTCAAAAGCACGGAAAACAGAGCAGGGGCTCCAGTGATGGGAATAGTTGGGGCTAAAGGAACAACTAACCCACTCTTGGCCAGTCAGGGAAGGCTTCCTGGAAGAGATGAGCCTAAACTGAGCTTTGACATGGGCATAAAGTTTAGCCCATCAGAGAACAGGGAGGAGACTCCAGGCACAGGAACAATGTGTAACAGGACCTTAAGAGCCGAGAATTACTCACAAGAGCTGACGGTAAATTGTTCCTGAGAGTCTGTGCCTTTTTGTTTCCCCAAATCAGAGCGATGCTGCCACCCTTCACCCTCAAGCCCTGAGAAAAGGGATTGGCAATTTAGTGGGATCCACTCACAGAAGAGTGATTTCGTTCTCTAAACAGCTAGCTGGAGCCCAAATTCTGAAGCAAGGGAGGGTGATTCTCTATTTGCCACACTGACCAATCTTGCCCCTAACCCATCCCAAACTCTTGCCTCTCCTCCCTCCACCCCCTCCACAGTTCACTGCTCTCTCAGGAGATATACCAAGACAGACAGGACTGGAAAAGGAATTAACGCCAAGGTGTAAATTGGGGTAACGAGTCAGCAGATAACCTATTTGCACTGAGTGACACACATCACTTCTGCTTATAGCCCATTGTCCATATGAAGTCACATGCCCACAACTCATTGCAAGGGACTCTAGGAGATCTCAATGAGCACATGGAATGTTTGATAAGCACCACTATCTCTGCCACATGTGGCCTTGCCCATGCGTAACTGTATGACCTTGGACAAGGTACTGAAATGTTCTATGCCTTATTATACCCTCCATGGTGAAGCAGGAATAACAATAGTCTCTGACTCCAGGATTGTGGTCCTAAGAACTGATAATATGCTTTTAAATCACAATGCCAGGCACATAGTGAGCATTCAGCAGAAGTCAGTCATCGCTTTTTTTATTACTGATTATATTATCGTGAGAAAAATGCTTTGTCTTTCTGGGTCTATGCTCCCTCATCTGCAAGCCAGCCATGCCAGTAACACTGATTAGGGTAACTATTCAATTAACTGGCACAATACATAAAAAGATCATAGCACTGTGCCCAACGTACAATAAGCACTTAATAAAAGTTATTTCCCCTCAGTGTATGTAATCATGAATTGATAATTCTCTTCAGATCAGGGTGCAAATGACTTATTTGTGGATTTAATAGGTTGCAATAGTATTTAAGATGCTGGCCAATGGAAACCCAAATACAGAGTATTTCAAAACAGAAGTGATTTTAGAGATTTTCTATTTTCCAGAGGCAGTTTAGCACCCAGAGATACAGTATATAATGTGCTATATGGTTCTGCGGACAACTTAGTTATGTTTGGAACTACATTTCCCAGAATTCCTTTTCTTAGATGGTCTGGGTTAGAGTTGCCAAAAGTGAAGTTGTCTGAGATTTGGACATGGACATGGAGCAGCAGCCACTATCCTCTGAAGGTCAGTGTTGGTGGTAGGTGTGAGGGGTGGACACCGAGGTGCTGTTGGGTTCACTTTGTCCGTGACTTCCCTGCCATACATCCAATTTTCCTTTCCTACCGCTGGTCCTGGTGAGCCGTGCGGAGCCCAGGCCCACAGCCAGGAACTCATAAAGTGACAGTCATGGAGAGCTGACCCTCTGCGAACTTCTACATCAGCTCCCTTCGCGGCCCCACTGCAGCAGCTGGAGTGTGTCGTAGCTTCAGATTTTCCTGAAGGTTCTGCTCATCCACCCCCACCAGAGCTGCTTAGTGACCTGTTATGGGCTGAATTATGTCCCCACAAAATTCATTTGTGTAAATCCTAACTCCAGGACCTCAGAATGTGACTGTATTTGGAGATGGGGCCTTTAAAGAGGTGATTAAGGTAAAATGAGGTCATATGGGTGGGCCTTAATCCAATATGACCAGTGTCCTTATAAAAAGAGGAAATTAGGACACAGACACACAGACGAAAGACCATGTGAGGACACCAGGGGAAGATGGCCATCTGCAAGCCAAAGTGAGAGACCTTAGAAGAAACCAACCCAGATGACACCTTGATCTTGGACTTCTAAGCCTGAAATTGTGAGAAAATACATATATAATTTTAACCAGCAAGTCTACTTTGTTATGGCAGCCCTAACTAACAAATACATGACCTTTCTCTGATTCCTCAACTTCTATCTGTGGATCCTTATTCTTCCAGCTCTTCTCACATCTGGGTGAAGTCTAATTCTTGTAATTAATTCCTTATTCTATAGTTCTCATGGTACTTTTGCTTCCTTGATTGAACCCAGACTGATACATGTAAGGATTGAGAACATAGACTCTAGAGCCAGCCTCTTTGGACAGAAATCTCATCTAATTTTACTCTGTGTGATCTTTGGGCTATTACTTAACTTCTCTGTGTCCCAGTTGCCTTTATCTGGAAAATGGGATGATAATAGTACCTCCCCTCTGCTCCCTTGCAGAGTTGGATTAACTGAGCTACTACGAAGAGATTTAGTACATTCCTACACACAGATAACACTCAATAAATGTTGGTTAGTATTATGATTGATTATTATTTGCTGCCAACCCAAGAACTAAAAGACTGATTCACAAGTATCCCTTTCTCTGCCCTTACTCCTTATATGCATGTCTACATTCCCTCCTAGACTGTAATGTCCTGAAGAAGGATATCATAATTTGTCTTTGCTTTCCTCCTCCTGAAACTTCCATTCTCATGTAGGAAGAGGCTTATACTGTCTGGATGCTGGTCAAGTGAGAATTAGAGTTTCATTTGGTCTAAGGAAGGCTTAAGGTCTATGGAATCCAGCCTCCAAGATGGCTCTTGTGAATCTTGCCTCCTGGTACTCACACTTTGTAGAGCCCCTTCCCACATTAAGTGAGGCTGACCTGTGCAACCTATAGGACATTGGGAAAATGGTGAATGTGACTTCCAAGGCTAGGTCATAAAAGAAAGTGAGCCTTCTGCCACACTCTACTGGATCATTGTAGGGGAAGCCAGCCACCATGTCATAAGGAAACTCAGGCAGCCTTATGAAGAAGCCCATATGATGGGGAAGTGATCCCTCTTCCCAACAAGAGCCCTAACTTGCCAGGCATGTGAGGCACCATCTTGGAAGCAATCCTCCAGCCCCAGTCAAGCCTTCAGAAGACCACAGTCATGGTGGAAATTCTGATTGTAGTATCTCATGAGAGACCCCAACAGAGACTGTTCAGATAAGGCACCCCTAATTCCTAACCCAAAGAAATCATACGAGGTCATAAATATTTATCGCGATTTGTTATACAGAAATAGAAAAGTAATACACCACCTAGAAGAAAACTGGCCCCAAAATATACTTTATTTCATCAACTGCAATGGTAAGAATCATTGGTATTATATATCAAGCACTAATTATCTCTTAGGTGTTATGCTGAATACTCTGCGAGCATTACCTTGTTTAATCCTTAAAACCACCCTATCTGATGAATGATAGAATTAGGTTTGTACTATTATTGGTCTCATTTTTAATGAGGCCTAAAAAGGCAACCAAATTTGCTCAAAATCAAACAGCTAGTTGGCGATGCAGACTCACTGCACACGTCCAGATCCCCAGTGTTAGGTTCTCTTCACTGATACCCTATTACGTCTGTTTGGCAGAGCTCACCAAGATCTCATACAGGGTATTGGTTTCCTTAAAATTCAGGGGAATGAAATCTCTGGGCTGTGAACACCCCCTCCCCCTCCCTCAAGCACCTCCAGACACGGATAACGAATGCAAGCTCTCCACTTCCTACAGTCCGGTGCAGTCGTCACTGGAGGTGGGAGGGCAACTAACTAGTGCTGTTAACACATTCTCTAACATCATACACAAAAATAAACTCAAAATGGATTAAAGACCTAAATGTAAGACTGGATACTATAAAACTCTTAGAGGAAAATATAGGCAGAACACTCTTTGACATAAATCACAGCAATACCTTTTTAGATCCACCTCTTAGAGCAATGAAAATAAAAACAAAAATAAACAAATGGGACTTAATTAAACTTAAAAGCTTTTGCACAGCAAAGGAAACCATAAACAAAACGAAAAGATAACCCACAAAGTGGGAGAAAATATTTACAAAGTGACCAACAAGGGATTAATCTCCAAAATATACAAACAGCTCATATAGCTTAATATCAAAAAAACAACCCAATCAAACAATGGGCAGAAGACCTAAAAAGGCACTTCTCCAAAGAAGGCACACAGATGGCCAACAGACACATGAAAAAATGCTCAATACCAGTAATTATTAGAGAAATGCAAATCAAAACTACAATGAGGTATCACCTCCCATCAGTCAGAATGGCCATCATCAAAAACCTACAAACAATAAATGCTGGAGAGGGTGTGGAGAAAAGGGAACCCTCCTACACTGTCGGTGGGAATGTAAATTGGGACAGCCATTAAGGAGAACAGTATGGAGGTTCCTTAAAAAACTAAAAATAGAACTACCATATGATCCAGCAATCCCACTCTTGAGCATATATCTGGAGAAAACCATAATTTGAAAAGATATATGCACCCCAATGTTCACTGCAGCACTATTTACCATAGCCAAGACATGGAAACAACCTAAATGTCCATCGACAGAGGAATGGATAAAGAAGATGTGGCACATATATACAATGGAATCTCAGCCATAAAAAAGAATGAAATAGGGCTTCCCTGGTGGCGCAGTGGTTGAGAGTCCGCCTGCTGATGCAGGGGACACGGGTTCGTGCCCCGGTCCGGGAAGATACCACATGCCGCGGAGCGGCTGGGCCCATGAGCCATGGCCACTGAGCCTGCGCGTCCAGAGCCTGTGCTCCGCAACGGGAGAGGCCACAGCAGAGAGAGGCCTGCGTACCACAAAAAAAAAAAGAACGAAATAATGCCATGTGCAGCAACATGGATGGATTCAGAGATGATCATACTAAGTGAAGTAAGTCAGACAAAGACAGAGAAATATCATATGATATCACATGTGGAACCTAAAAAAAGGATACAAATAAACTTATGTATAAAACAGAAACAGACTTCGAAAACAAACTTATGGTTACCAAAGGGGAAAGGTGGGGAGAGGGATAAATTAGGAGGTTGGGATTGACATATATACACTACTATATATAAAATAGATAACCAACAAGGACCTACTGTATAGCACAGGGAACTCTACTCAGTATTCTATAATAAACTATTTAGGAAAAGAATGTATAAAAAGAATGGATATATGTATTGATATATGTATAACTGAATAACTTTATACCTGAAACTAACACAACATTGTAAATCAACTATACTCTAATATAAAATAGAAATTAAATTAAAACAAAAAACATGCCCCTAGGTAACTGCAATTGAACTGTCCACATTCCTTCCCTGCCACTGCACTCTGATTTCCCTCCTGGCTTACTCAGTTTTTTTTCTGCTGGGGGAGGGGCTAGAGGATGCTTTAACAGCAATTTCACACTTCATTGTGAAAACCTGTCCTGCTCCTCAGTGAAGGATATAGCAAAGAAAATAATTAGCTCAAAAGATTATAGATCTTATTATGAGAACCAGTTGCTTCCAGTTTTTAAAGTAACTTATATTCTCTTTGGCCCTTTCTATGTGTAAGCACTTGGTCTGGCTTGGATTTCTTGCTGGTGTAGTTTTTGCTTGCTTAAACAATTCCATTTTCCATGTATCATAAGCCAATGACTTCCTATTAGTAAACTTCCTCAAGCACAAAATGTCTACTTAATCAAGATGTGTTCTCACAGCATGGTGCTTAAGTCCTATAGTACATCATATAAAAGAGTGGAGACCTTTTTAGAATTCTACTTAATTTGCTAGGAGACCAACAAATCTTTGTTGTTTTCTCTCAAATTATAAATTCAATACAGAGTTGGTTGACATACAACTATTTCATAAGTCCTGCCAACTAAAAAATGTCACTTGATATCCAGTTCTGCAAGGATTGAGTCCTTAGCCACAGCAGACCCTGATCTACAACACACCCTGAGAGGAGTTCGGGACGGAGGTCACGATGGGGCACTCTGTGCGCTGGGAAAACTGGCAGAACAGGCCTTCAGATAGTCAGATATTTTCAGGAGAAAATGTTATGAACCCCAATTCTTGCATCTTCCCATACTGAGAAAAGCACTGAGGGGCTTCCCTGGTGGTGAAGTGGTTAAGAATCCGCCTGCCAATGCAGGGGTCACGGGTTCAAGCCCTGGTCCAGGAAGATCCCACATGCCGTGGAGCAACTAAGCCCGTGCGACACAACTACTGAGCCCGTGCTCTAGAGCCCGCGAGCCACAACTACTTAAGCCCGCGCGCCTAGAGCCCATGCTCCGCAACAAGAGAAGCCACCACAGTGAGAACCCCACGCACTGCAATGAAAAGTAGCCCCCGCTCACCGCAACTAGAGAAAGCCCAAGCACAGCAACGAAGACCCAACTCAACCAAAAATAATAAATAAATTTTACAAAAAGAAAGAAAAGCACTGAAACTACTAACTAAGACATCTGTTCCTTGTGACCAGCAGCAACCCTCCACCAAGATGTGTGGTTGGTTGCACGTACTCCTTCACCAAAACCACATATATACTGACACCTCCCCCCCACCTCACCCTCAGAACAGTTCCTCAGAGCTATCTGAGAGGCTGACTTCCAGACTATAGTCCTTAGTAAGACAATGAATAAACTTGACTCACAGTTTCTACATGGTGTTGTTGGTTTTTTTCAGTCAACAACGCTTAATACATAAAATGTAACTTCCCCAATCTCCTGCCCTACAGATTATCACTGTAAACAAATCAGAGTATATACATTCAACTTTGTTTTTCTACACATATGCTAGAATATTTTATTTTCATTTTCTTCTTTAAAAAACAAAAATTATACATACTGCTCCCCCATTCACTTTTTCTCTTGGCAGTATCCCTTGGAAGTATTACATCTTAGAAAGATGTTTTTACATTAGTATTGATGGGGTTGGGGGCAGGCCACCCCAAGATGTGCTACTCTGACAAATGGACTATTTTGAGCTGAAAACAATCAAGGCTCAAAAGACTCAGGAAGAACCTTTGAACTTCCCCCTTACTGCCTAAAAGAATTTAAAATAGGAGGCTTGTCCCAGAAGTGGCTATCATCATAGTTAGCTACAGTGAAGTATTAAGTGTTGTAGAAAGGGAGGAACCTAGCAAAGCCCATTTGACCAAAGTCCTCTCTGTGTCCCGTTTTTTGGATGGGCCAGCAACATTTGTTTACCAAACATTAACTCTTTACCTTCCTGTGAATTATCTTACTTCCCTTTGAAGTCTCAGACCCCTATTTCTCCTCTTTAGTCCAGAATAATATATATACACCTCATCTTGCCTGGCTGTCTTTGCAATTTTTCATTCTTATGTGAATTCTAAGTGCACATAATAAATCTAATTTTTTTTCCTGTTCATCTGCCTTACGTCATTTTCAATTGCCAGCCAAAAGAACTAAGAGAGGAAGGAGGGGGATATTCCCCTCCCTGGAAGTATGCATAGATTCTCATTCTTTTGAACAGTTACTGACATACCATAATATGATTAATTAGTCTCATATTCAAGGACTTTTGGGTTGCTCTCTTTCTTTTTCCAATGGCAATCTATGTGGAAATGACCATTCTTATACATGTGTCTTATACACTCATAGGAGTGTTTCTAGAGGATAAATTCCTATAAAGGAAACTTTTGAGACAGGATTTGTGAGCGGTACCAGTTTACATTGCCACCAACAGCGTCTGAAGCTGCCTGTTCCTCTATACTTCATCAATATTGGACATTATCCTTTATTCTTTCCTCTTTGCATTATGCCTGACTCATTATAATCAACACTGGTGAGAATAACAATAGTTTCTTTTCCTCCTTTACAGGTGGATTGAAAAGGAAATTCCCTAAGTGGTAAATAGGAGATTAAGTTTGCCCAGAAGTAATTAGCATTTATACAGTGCTCATTCTCAGAACTAATTCCCATTTACTCACACAAACAGGAATTCACATTGGGGAGAATTTTGCATGCCCTTCCTCGGAACTTGTGTTCTGTTCTTGGCCTAACCTGGTGACCTAGAACCAGGAAGTTCTCCTGAAGATGGATTAAATTGGGGGTGTTTAAGAATCACTTGAGAGGACTTCGGAAAAAATGGGTATTTCTAGCCCTCCTATTTCCCATTTTGATTCAAGAGGCCCTGGGTGGGACATTTTTGTGTCTTTTGGAGTGGGAAAAGCTGAGGTAATCATCCTGCTAAGTTTGGCACACTAACATTACTACTCCACATAGGGCCACTTCCTTGTTTTATTCAGTGACTCTCTTTCATCCCCATCATCATCTCCAACTGCCCTACCCTCTACAAGCAACCATTCCAATGTATTGGATATATTTTCTAGAATTTTATAGTACCTTTGGGAAATATGTAGTGTGGTTTTATGTGAATGTATATATTAATTATATATAAATACATATTAGATAAAAATAATATTTTATATATGTATAATAAAAAAAGAATTAAGTGGCTTCCCTGGTGGCGCAGTGGTTGAGAGTCTGCCTGCCGATGCAGGGGACACGGGTTCGTGCCCCGGTCTGGGAGGATCCCACATGCCACGGAGTGGCTGGGCTCGTGAGCCATGGCCGCTGAGCCTGCGTGTCCGGAGCCTGTGCTCCACAACGGGAGAGGCCACAACAGTGAGAGGCCCGCATACCACTCTCACTCCTAACTGCAGATTAAGATACCCTCCTGCACCACCATCACCTTCTGCTTAGGCATTCCCCCAGCGATGGACAGGGAGGTTGTGTCCAACTCCACCTGCTGCTACTGCAAACCAGGCTGCAGTGATCAACCATATATATAAGTCCTGAGTGGGAACTTCTCTGGGTTTTATGCCCAGGAATTTGATTGTTAGGATTAGGCAGTTGTTTTAACTTCTTATGAGAGTTTTCAAAAGTACAGAAAATGATATAATGAGCCTCCATATGCCCATCTGCCTGAATTTTGAATTATCACTATTTCACTGTACTTTAACTCTTTCTTTTATTGTAGTATTTTAGAGAAAAATCCGTGACATTGTACCATTTTACTCTAAATATTTCCATATGCACTTCTAACACTTAACATATTTTACATAACCCCAATGTCAATATCACATCTAAAATATTAAAAATATTTCCTTGATATCATCTTCTTTAAAGTTTTTAAAGCTTTATTCAGGAATAACTGACAAATAAAATTGTATGTATTTAGAGTGTAAAACGTGATGGTTTGCTATATATATATATATATATATATATATATATATATATATATATATATGCACTGTGAAATAATTATCAAATTAAATTAATTATCACAACCATCACCATATAGCTAACACTGTTGAAGTACTTCTTCCTTACCTGTAGGTTTATTTTTTTTAGCTTTATTGAGGTATAACTGATAAAGTTGTAATACATTTAAGTGTACAATGTGATGATTTGACACAAGTTTACACTAAAACGAGTCCCACCACCAAGTTAATTAACACATCTGTTACCTCACATGTTTACTTTTTTTCTTTTTGGTGAGAATACTTAAGTTCTACTTTCTTTGCAGATTTCAACTATACACTACAGTGCTATGTCAACTATGGTCACCATGTTATACATTAGATCTTCAGACCTTATTCATCTTATAACTGAAAGTTTGTAGTACAACTTACCAACTTTTCCCTATTTTCTATAACCTCCAGTCCCTAGAAACCACCATTCTACTGTTTCTGAGTTCAACTTTTTTTTTTTAATTTTTTGAGTCCACATATGATACCAAGCAGGGCCCTGTGGGGATCCTGGGCACAAAGACTTTCTGTGTCCCCCATTTCTTGGATTACAGGAAATAGCCTTCATTCAGCCTCCATAACCTTCCCTGAGTTCCAATGGGCAGATTCAAGCAGTTGTTAATTAGGGAAGGGAGGGGATTCGAGACAAGGGAGAAACAAACAGTCAAGAGAAACAATAGTGCAGCCTTGGGGCAAGGTTCTGGTTCCCCATCAATGGATACACACAACAATATCTTTGAGCTGTTTTGCAGATACTGAAACCCCCTCCAAATGGGAGAAGTCAAGGATTAAATGGTATGCTACCCACAAGCACACAGACCCCAGACCAGCTGGAACCTGAAGGTTGATGATGCTGACACCTACTTAGCTCACCACCAACCCATAAGAAGAATGTCCACGAGCTGATCACGCCCTCTTTGAACAATTACTATAAAACTTCTCACTATCCTTGCCAACTGGGGACACAGTTTTTTGAGGCAGTAGCCCACTGTGTCCCCCTTTGTCTGGCAAAGCAATAAAGCTATCCTTCTCTACTTCACCCAAAACTCTGTCTCTGAGATTCGATTAGGTACCGGTGTACAGAGAAGCTGAGCTTTCGGCATCAATTTTGGCACCCAACGTGGGCCCACATGGGACCATCCCAGGTAGGGGGGTCCCTTGGCTTGATCGGATGCTCCGAGGTTTTCTCCACACCAGCCTCTTTCAAGAGAGCAGAGGGTTGGAGAACTCCTTTAGAGGCCAGATCGCCTGGGACCCTTGCCTGGAAAGGCCAAGCCCCAGTCATACCCTGTCCGCCATCCTGGCAGCTGGAACTCTGAGGCAGGAGCATACGGCCGAAGAGGGACCACCCTAGCAGCTGCCAAGGCCATCTTTGTCTAGAGGACGTTCCTCTCTTCCTCCTGCCTGCACTGTCCTGGACTTCCTACTTCAAGGAATTATTTTGGGGAAGCAGAAAAGTAGTGTTCGGGATACCGCAAAACCTCTGCGGGCATTTTGGTGAGCACCCCGGTGTGCACACTGAGGTTGCTCAACTTGATCCGTTTGGGGAACCTCTGGTTCCCGTTCGGGGATTTTTCCATTAGGAAGGTCCCATTTGTAAGGCACCGCTTGGACCAAGGCCACTGGCTTAGTGGGAGCTGGAAGCCAGTTTGAGCCTTGGGCTGTTTGTTTTTTTGTGTGTGTGTGGCTTCTGTTTGGCTGGCAAGGATTCTGGTTTTGCTTTCCATTTTGTGCGTATGGCTGTTTAATTCAGCATCACATATAAATGATACTATGCAGTATTTGCCTTTCTCTGTCTAGACTATTTCACTTAGCATAATGCCCTCAAGGTTCATCCATGTTGTCACAAATGGCAGGATTTCCTTCTTTCTCATGGCTGAATAATACTGATTGACTATATCTACCACATTTTCTTTATTCAGTTCATCCAATGATAAACATGTTGGTTGTTTTCAACACCCTGGCTATTGTGCATAATGCTGCAATGAACATGGGAGTACAGATACTTCTTTGACCTCTGACATAGTGATTTCAATTCCTTTGGATATATACCTAGAAGTGGAATTGCTGGATCATATGGTAGTTCTATTTTTGATTTTTTGAGAGTCCTCCATACTGTTTTCCATAGAGGCTACACCAGTTTATATTCCCACCAACAGTGTACAAGGGTTCCCTTTTCTCCACATCCTTGCCAGCATTTATCTCTCATCTTTTTGATAATAGACATCTTAACAGGTGTAAGGTGATAATGAGGAAACTGAACACCCAGGTCAGGGTATTATGTGGAAGAAAGAGGAGAAAAGACCAAAAAGACAAAGAGGTGCCCAGAGATATATTCTGCTGCTTCCCAAGTTTGCCTTGATTCAGTTTCGCTGGAATATACTTTGTACCATGAACAATTAAGGTTAAAGTATATTATTATATCCAAACTGAGTGTCTGGTCTCAAAGGAGCTTTGTATTGTAAAAATAAAAATAAGATAAACAAGTACATATTGGAAACTTTCCAGTATCAGCATAGATAAGAAAAACACAGCAACAAGGAATATTTTTCTAAATCACCTCTCACAACTTTTAATAATTTGTCTTCTTTAATTTTTGAGGCTTGAAGTTAGCATAAGTACAAAGCTGAATGCTGTCTCTACTCTTTACTGTGTGATCTTGGATAAGTCACTTTAACTCTGATTCCCAGCTTCCTCATCTGTAAAATCTGAGTGATAATACCTACTTCTCATGATTGTTGTTTAGGGATTCACTTATTCCTCTAAAAACATTAATTCAGTGCTGAAGGGAATCAGAATATACCACTTCAAAATATGCCACTTTGGCATGTGGATCATTTTGAGCTCAAGACAATTGAGAACAGATGCAGAAAGAAACCTTCTCAGAGCTTCCCTTGTCTGACTAAAAGCAGAAACTTCTGAGAAATTAGAACTGCCATAAATTGCCTCTCCAGGGGAGTTGCATGGCCATAAAGAAGATGAGAAATTGAGCACCAAGATGAATCTGCTGTAACAAATGTTACTAAAATAAACCTTATCTTCCATTAGTTTCCCCATACATAAATACATTCCCATAATTTATCACTCCTAGAAGCCCAAACTTCCCCTTCCCCTTATCTTGTCACTTCTCCACAATTTATCACCTTTTGTTAAAATGGAATATAAGCTTCTAATCTAACCATTTCTTTGGCTTTTCACTTCTTTTTTGTGGAATCCTGTGCACATATTGTAAAACTGAATAAAATTTGTATGCTTTTTCTCCTGTTAAGCTGTCTTTTGTAAGTTTAATTTGCAAGCCCCAGTCACTTAACCTGAGAGAGCAGAGGAAAAGTTTTTTCCTCCTCTACAATAACTGTACTATAACTGAATGTCAGATACTGGTAGGGACTCAGGATACAGGATGAATCCGGTTATATTTCCTTCCTTTCAGGAACGGACCTGTTGAATACAGGATTGCTTGGACTGAGTCTTAAAAGATGATTCAAAATTCAGTGGACAGAAATCAGGGGCTGGGGTAGAGGGCCATCCATGTGGAGGGCTCTGCTTAACCAAAGACTGACATAAGCAGCAGACATGAGCATTAAATGAGCTAATAGTACCTGAGTACTCAATAGGTGCTCAATAAATGTTCATTTTTGTGTTTTCTGCATTCTTCTCTGGCAATAACCCAACTGATGCCATAGGTATTCATTTTAAAAATTAAAGAAGTGCTATAAGTGCTTAGCTACTCCAAGTTCAGTCTGTGGACCAGAAGCCTTGGTATCACCCGGGAGCAGGTTAAGAATGTAGCATCTCAGGTCCCAGCCCAGACCTGCTGTATCAAAATCTACCTTTTAACTAGATCCCCAGATGATCTGTATGCGCATTAAGGTTTGAGAAGCACTGACAGGGGATAAGGAAGGGAATAATTGTACTGACAGATGAAAGGGAGATTCCAGAAAGCAGAGAACTTCAAGAAAAGCTCCTCAAATGCAATGGCTGCAACAGCATCAGGTGAGGGTAGGGTCTGCAAGTGATCTGGGATGGTTGATACTTCCAGGCATCCTTCATCTTGAGCAATGACCCCTTCTACTAAGTAGCCCATTCTCACCCTTTCAGTCCTATTCTCAACCCGTCTCCCTCTTCTGACAATGTCTTCTTGCAATTTAGGAAGCACAGCTTAGATGCAAATAACAAGAGGCTCAAATAATGCCAGGCTTTCTTTAAACAAGATCGGTCAGCCCTCGCCAGCAGCTGAGAAGTGTGCAATGAAATTCCCTAGTTGAGACAGCCGGATTCCTTTTGCCACTTCTAAGCACCATGGCAGCTTAGAACAAGCAGAGCTGAGCCCCAGTTTTCATGCAAGGAAACTGCTAGGACTTACAGCCTGAGAGGGTTTGAGTGAGGCAGACGGAAACAGACAGAGGCAGACTTCACTTGCCACAGGGCTAAGGCAATGCAAGGAATTGGTGCCTACCCAGCCCTGGGCTTGGCAAATGTCCATTGGTTCTACACCAGATTTCTGTCTCTTTTTACTGTATTCCACTCTTCCCCATCCCTCATTTGTACTAGTTAACAATTAGGTAAATAATTAGATAGATAAAGTTGGCAAGAAAAAAACTTCTTTTCTCACTTATGTTTAATAATTAGGGGCATGCAAATTAAACACAAAAGACACATTAACCCAAGAAAAGACAAAGATTATTCACATAAGTACATGGGAGCTTCCAGAAAATGTGGCTCAAAGAAAAAGTTAGAATTTGGGGCTTATATACCATCTTACCAGGAGAAGAGGAGGGGGAGAAAGGGCACTTAGGAGAAAATGAATGACTTTGGGGAAAGAAAAACAGTACTCTAGGAGAGTAGATGGGGAGGTATGATGGTTTCGTAACAATGTTTGCTTTTGCAATTCCTCATCCCAATGCCAGCTTCTCATTTTCCCCAGTATAGGAAACCTCCTTAGAAGGGGGATTTATGGCAATTGAATTCTTTTGGAATATTCTACTTTTAGACAAATAAAGGGGAGTGGGGTTCAGACAGACCCTCCTCTGCATCTGTTGATTCTCAAATATCTGTCTTCAGCTCAAAGTAATTTTATGCCACATTTGGCATAATTTCCTTCAGTAATTAGGAAAATAAAGGGATATAAAGAAAAACACACATGCTATCTCTGTATCACATGCAGGTGCGCACACACGTACCACCAACTGGAAATAACTGCTAACCTTTTATTATGATTTGTTTTTTAATCTCCTTTCTTTTCACTTTTTGGCACAGGGTTGGGGTCACGCTATATACAGTATACAGTTTTGCTTGCTTTTTCTACTTCACATTTTCAGCTTAGTATTGGAGAAGTATATACAAGAAAAACTTTAAAATTTAATTTAAAAATTATGAAATCTTTCAAATGTAAAGTTCAGAAAATAATATAACAACCATCCATGAATCTACCACTAGTATTTAAGAGACATGACTATTTTGCTATATTTGCTTTGGATTACTCTGGAAAAAATGTCACAAATGCACTTAATGTCTCCTGCCAAACCCTACCACCCACACCTTTCCAGAGGTCACCACCATCCTGAGACTGGTATGTTCCATTCTCAGGCTTATTTTTTATTTTTATTTTTTTGCGATATGCGGCCCTCTCACTGTTGTGGCCTCTCCCGTTGCGGAGCACAGGCTCACGGGCCCAGCAGCTCCGCGGCATGTGGGATCTTCCCGGACCAGGGCACGAACCCGTGTCCCCTGCATCAGCAAGCGGACTCTCAACCACTGCGCCATCAGGGAAGCCCTCTCAGGCTTATTTTTAACTGTTGCCAATAAAATATATCAATGTTTCTTGGGGTTTTAAATTTCACACAAATGGTATTATGTTGCGAAAAGTTATCCTTTTGCAATTTGCTTTCTATCAGTCAATATTAGGTCACCTTGATGAAGATATTCTTTTTTCCATTTAATTGTACTAATGGAAAACAGGTACCCATTGTTCTGTTAGAAAATGTTTCAGTTTTGCAAAGGCCCAGAGCTTAGAGCTGATGGCAGATGGAGCTAGATGGTACCTCCCTTCCATTCCTTTTTTTTTTTTTTTTTTGCGGTATGCGGGCCTCTCATTGTTGTGGCCTCTCCCGCCGCGGAGCACAGGCCCCAGACGCGCAGGCCCAGCCGCCATGGCTCACAGGCCCAGCCGCTCCACGGCATGCGGGATCCTCCCAGACCGGGGCACGAACCCGTATCCCCTGCATCGGCAGGCGGACTCTCAACCACTGCGCCACCAGGGAAGCCCTCCATTCCTTTTTGAATCTATTCACTGTCGGGGGACTCAAGGAGCATTCTGGGAGAAATGTGAGCAAGCTCAAGGCCCCCTTCCTGTTAAGTGTCAAGGTGTATAGACACATTGAATGTGGCACTGGCAGAGATCAGGTGGCAGGAACTATCAACAGAGAATTCTGAAGTACTCATCATAACCATGGGGAATCTAAACTGAGACTCAGATTCCAAAGCAAGCCTGTTTCTAGGCATAGCCTAGAGAATATTTGGTTATGAACACTTTGTGTGAGAATGTGGGGCCCAAACTTCACCTGATCTAGCTGCCCTGGCTCATGGGCAGGAAAAGGAGGAAGGGCTGGGGCAGGTGGGGCTGTTTGTGTGTACACATGGCAAGAACCAGTCCTGTGAGCAAATTTGTTTGATCGCCCTGTACAGTGGTGACTCTATAATGCGGAGACCTTGTCTCCTGTGGCCAGATGCAGTGTGTGATGCGCTGCAGCAGACACCACCTCAAAGGGCAGCTGAGAGCAGTGTTAGAGGCAGATGTGCTAGAACTTCTACTTTTCCTCTGCAAGGTGGTGGTGCTGAGCTTTTGCTGTCCTTGGACTTGCCTAGGGAATGTGATCTGAGATAGTGAAGAATGGACTTTTCTTAATCAGATCCCATTGGTTCTGTGCCAATAGATTTAACATTTAATGAAACGTGACCCATCTACACATTCTCCAGAAACCACGTGCAAGCATGGTCATAGCAGCACTGTTCCCATCACCCCCAACTGAAATCACTGCCACATCCTTCAACAGTAATTAGGTGAATAAATGGTAAACAATTACAGGATAAAATTTTCTACACCCATGGGAATGAGCAATCCACAGTAAAGATGAACCTCACAAATACAATGCTGAATAAAAGAGACCACATACAAAGGAGCACAAATTGTAAGATTCCGTTTATATGAAGTTCAAAGACAGGCAAAATTAATCTGTGCTGTTACAAGTTGGATTGTGGTTGCTCTTGGCATGGGGTAATGAGTGAAAGCGAACCAAAGTGGACTTCTGGGGCCCTGGTGATGTTTTCTTTCTTGATTTGGGTACTAGTTAAAAGGGTACATTTCTGTTTGTGAAAATTCCTCAAGATTTACGCTTATGCCCAATTTTCTGTATGTATATCATAATTTCAAGGAAAGTTTTTAAAAAGCGATTTTATTTTTTTCTTTAAGCTGATGAAGTGAGGCTTACACATGATTATCAAAGCCTTAACTTTATCATTCACCTCCCATGGCCACTGGTTGAAGGTCAAGACACACTTTCATCCCTCTACCTGAAACAGCCCAGTCTAATGATCTAGCCATCTTCCAAGTGTCCTCCCAAAGACAGCGTTGTGCCCTGACTTCTCCACACCCCTTCTCTGCACTTCTATGAGAAAATGCTAGAAATCTGTGAAAAGAGAAGAGGGAAGAGTTCTCAATCCCCAGGACAGGACGATGGGGATAAATTGATGATCGGAGGGCAGATGGTGCCCACCACGCAAACATTTGCAGGAGAGGGGAGGCCCAGCTCCGACCTTGCAGCATCTATATTTACCAACCTAAGATTTGCCTCATTCAAGTTTCAGTGAGCATTTTAAGCCCTCATGTTGTCACAAGAGAGAAGCATCAAACGAGGAATCCTCTCAGTCTTAAGGCCTTGCTTGCCACTGGACACTGTGAGCTCCATGCAGGCTTTTAATTTTCTGCATTTTAACCCTGGTTCTTGCCTCTAACGTCTCTCCTTGTGTGGTTTTTTTTAGGCAGTGTCTTTATTTTTATTTTTTATTTTTTTTTCTTTTGCGGTACGCAGGCCTCTCACTGCTGCGGCCTCTCCCGTTGCGGAGCACAGGCTCCGGACACGCAGGCTCAGCGGCCATGGCTCACGGGCCCAGCCGCTCTGCGGCATGTGGGATCTTCCCGGACCGGGCACGAACCCCTGTCCCCTGCATCGGCAGGCAGACTCTCAACCACTGCGCCACCAGGGAAGCCCTAGGCAGTGTCTCTAGATCACTTAATTCTGTTTCAAACATTTGCCTCTGTCATACCAACAAGTCTGAATTTGCCTATTAGATTCCTGTTGGCTAAATCTCTTTCCTGTCAATCCCTCACTAAAAGACTGCAGTACAAGTTGAAAGGATTCCCCTGAATGTATAGGGAGATATTTCCTTCCCTGTGAGCCGTGTGTCCAGTGGCAGTGCCACCTCTTCCAGGTGGTTTGTGAACTTCGAAACTTTCTAAATGTAAAATGTACTGAGATCTGGGCTTCCCTGGTCGCGCAGTGGTTGAGAGTCCGCCTGCTGATGCAGGGGACACGGGTTCGTGCCCCGGTCCGGGGGGATCCTGCGTGCCGCGGAGCGGCTGGGCCCATGAGCCATGGCCACTGAGCCTGCGCATCCGGAGCCTGTGCTCCACAACAGGAGAGGCCACAGCAGTGAGAGGCCCGCGTACCGCAAAAAAAAAAAAAAAAAAAGTGTACTGAGATCCAAAGATGATACATTACTGGAAAAACTAAGCCCTAGTAATTCCCTTTGTTCTTTGTATGGCATCTCCATTATTACATTGTTCCCACACAGCACCTGACATATTAACACGTTCTCAATATATGAGGAGGAAGGAAGGAGAAAGATGAAAGAGGAATATGAGACGATTATCTTATTATAGTCCAGAGGTCTTTTAGTCTTTTTTCACATTTCAAAATCAACTAGTTTGGCAAGATACACTGTCAAATAATCATTCTAAGGTTTAAAAAAATTGTAAAACCCTTTAAAAAAGGGTTTTAAAAAAAGTTGTAACCTCTTCTTGGATATTCATAATGCACACAAGAATACTAAAGCTGCTGGAAGTTCTACAACAGAGAAACATGTCTGATTGGGGTTCCTGCAGAGTATTACATGGAATTCTTTTAGGATCTTCTGTTAGATCTTTTAGTATCATCCAGCCACATCCTACAGGACCAGTGTTCTTCAGAGCATCCTCTGGCAAATGCACCTTTAACTCAACCAGATATGATTCAAAGACTGTCAGCCTGAATTGTTCCCATGCAAAGAGTTTCTGAACCTGTAGTTATCACCACCATGAACTCCTGAGACTGCACCAAAGGCACTCTGATTAAACACCTGCTCGTGTGAAGGCAAGAACACATGACTCTATTGTACTACACATACTGTGCATTCTACACAGACTCTGAGCCTGAGTTGGAAGGAGGCGACTGAGTCTCAGGGGTTTCAGATAAAGTGACTGTAGGCAGTATGGCTGTAACAACCGGGTGAGAAATGGCACACTCTGGAGGTCATTACAAATGAGTCAGATGACTGAAAGACAGATTTATATGTGTCACCTAATCCTGACATTCAGTTTCATTCTGTATGGTTAATTTCAGGCAGCAAAACAAAGCAGATTACCTCTCCAAATTCAATTGCAGACAGCCATGCTTAACAAGGGGGAAGAAAGCAAGTGTCTATTGAGACCAAAGTTTGCAGATGTCAATCAGCCAATGATAAAAGCAATCTGATCCTGTCCTGTATGGAAAATAATGGAAAGTTGGTCTAGTTGTGGTATCTCTCATGCCAATAAGAGGGAGGTAGGATGTGACCTCTCATGCAGACATATTTTTTTTTTTTTGTCACCAGATGGATACTCTACCAATAATTTCAGTGTGGGGATGCACTGACATCTAGTGGACACACAGGTGGTTGACATTTTGGCCATAAATGGTACTACTGTAGGAATTAGTAAACTACATAGTAATGGTATTTGAGAAAATTTAGTTCAAATAAAATTTAAAGTAGGAATATAGATTTTCTTTTTTACCATGGTTGAAGCCAGTTAATTAAATTTGTATGTAAATTAATATTACATTTTTTTTTGACTTGTGAATTTGTTTTTATTTTTATTGGGCTATAGGGGATGGGCTGGGAAATATCTCTGTAAGTTATGCCCTACTAGGGAAATGTCCATTCTGATTTTCCTGGGACAGCTTTCGGAGCTTTTTCTTTTTCTTGGAGCTGCTGCTCTTGCTGGCAGCAGCCTCTTCAGGTCCACTGCTGAGAGGCTCCTCCTTGGAAGAGAATTTCCTCTTTTTCTTGGGGAACCTCTTGTTTCCTGACTCTTCAGGGTCACTAACTGGTTCCTCTTTGGGGAAAGATTTCTTCCTCTTGGTAAGACTTCCACTGCCAGCTGTCTCTTCAAGATCACTAACCAGCTCCTCCTTGGAAAAAGATTTCTTTTTTTTGGGTTTGGAGGAGACAGATGGGCGTCTTCCATTCCATTCTCCTGAGGAGCCTCCTGGGGCTTCTGCTTTTGCTTCTTTTTGGGTCTTGCACTTGTCTCCTCACATTCCTCTGGGGTACTACTGCTGTTTTCTGAAGACACCAGGGCAATTACAGCCAGCCTCTTCTTTTCCTTCTTCAAGCGTTTCTTCTCCTGTTTCTCCAGCTTCCTAGTAATCTCAGCAGCCGCTTCCTCTGCCTGAACCATTGCCTCCTTCATGACATCCAGATTCTTTCATGGAATCTCTCCAGTCTCATAGAAGGACAGCCACTCCTCAACTTGTTCTTGAAGCTTCTCCCCAAATACACTGGTAGGTACCTCAGAGAAGCAATCAATTTGTGAGGCAATACTGCATTTGTTTGCCAGGTATCGGGAGATGCGGCCTTTGTTCTTGGCAGCTGCTTGGCCAATGAAGGTAGAGTGGAAAATGAGTCCATATTTTGGGGTGTTACCCCTTGTCTTCAGGGCTCTGGAAAGTTGGTCCCTGTGCTGGGCCCAGGGAGTCACTCAGACACCAGGACTGAATATTACATTTTGAAGACTTTTTCTTATTAACAATACCATCCCTCTGTCTTGTGAAATACTGGTGGATGGTTGGATGACTACCAGAATTAACAAGTTTACACGTAGGTAAAGACAGATAACAGAACACCAGAGATACCCAAAAGAAGGCATGAAGTGCTGTCCCTTTTGTTTTTGGAAAAGAAATATCTTATCTAATTATCAAACACAATTGAGTTAGTAGGTTCCAGCCACCTTCCAGTAAGGAATTTGAGAATTTTAGAAGTTTGGTCAAAAAACTGCAAAGCTGAATACAATTATGCCAGATGCTACTCTGGTAGGGGGAAGAGGGCATTTCAAGTCCAAAGAAAAGGCCTGTGTGTCCAGTTTTCCTTGAATCACTGATCAAGAGAGTCTTTGAAATAAATCTTATTTAACTAGTTCACTGAATGATACATTGTGGGAAGTAATTAGTGTTAAGATGTGAGGAGAAAAATAGACAACATCTGTCTCTTTGACTCTTGGATTGTGAAACAACTGAGAAATGGACTCACGGCGTAAATCAAACCAAGATTTAAGAACATAAATCCAACAAAGATTTAAGAACATAAATCCTACTCTGGGAAAAGCAGATTGAAGAATGCTGCTCAAACTGTGCCTAACATAGATTCTTCTAATATTGCCATTTCCTCCTGTATTAAATTTATACTGATACAATTACAGTGCTTCTGTCTACTTCCTGTCTAGTTTCTACTTTTTCCAAAACTGTATGGGTTACTCACAATTTCCTGTATCTGTTCTTCCTTAATATACAATGATAAGACAAGCATTATCCAAAATTTGGAAATAAGGTAAAGAGTATGACTTTTCAATGGGATGTCTTTTCAATGTCATATTATAATTTTGTTTATTAGGCCTACACAAGGGACTTTTTAATCTCCTAAGAGAATATACCTGTATTTGACTTACAACTTATTATTTGAATAGAGCTCAACTACTGTGAAGCTACATGTTAATTTGTACAGTTCTTTACTGAGAGGCTGAATATACAAATGGGCAGTAGCCAGATCGTGTATAAAAACAGAACTCTGACCCACAACTTACAGGAACCAGCCCAGGAAACCAATCCATCATCTCTAGTAACCAGCCCTGGAAGCCATATAGCTGTAGATTGGACCTGTAAGAAGTAAGACCTCTATCTCTAGTACTAATCCAGGAAGCCAAACAATAATCTCTGTAACAATCAGTCCAAAATGGCTAAGACTGGATCAATAATTGACAGCTTTCTAATTTTTTTTTTTTTTTTTTTTTGCGGTACGCGGGCCTCTCACCGCTGTGGCCTCTCCCATTGCGGAGCACAGGCTCCAGATGCGCAGGCTCAGCGGCCATGGCTCACGGGCCCAGCCATTCCGTGGCATGTGGGATCTTCCCGGACCGGGGCACGAACCCGTGTCCCCTGCATCAGCAGGCGGACTCTCAACCACTGTGCCACCAGGGAAGCCCAACAGCTTTCTAATTTTTATCCCTGCTTCCAACTTAAGAACAACCAGAGAAAGCCAAATATAAACCCAACCAATCACACAGGATGCCCTGCTTCTATTCAGCTCACCTGTGGCTTCCCCATGCCAACAGCCTCTGTCAGGGCACACCCAAAGCTTCCCCTTTTTTCCACTAAAAAGCTTTTCTCCTCCTCTTCTGCCTGCCATTGAGTCTCTTCCAAAATGCAAGTGATAATGGCTGACTCCCTTGCTATAGCAAGCAAACAATAACCTTTGCTTGTCTGGTTGATCTTCATTCATTTCCACAGTCCAGTATAAAACAAAACCTCAAAGGTTAATGTTTCCTTTCCCTGTAGAGCATTAACCAGTTTTGTATGTAGCCTAGCAACCTTCTTTTAACAATCTTTTGCTTAATGTACAGAAATAACTGTACCTTATATGCTCTTGGAACCAGTTTTCCTATCTTATTTGTTCCCTCATTAATGAATTGACTAAACTGTTGACATGTGTTCATTCTATATTTGTATGGGAATGATGTTTTTAAGTTTTTGAAAATTACACATTGACCAGAGAAAAGAAACAGAATGCCTATAAACATCTAAGGAGAAATTCAAATCTGTATTATATTAAAGCTGTACTAAAAGAGGAAGCAGCATACTTACTAGGTCTATAGATGTCTTCAATTTATTTTAATATTGTGAAATAGCTGCCCTAGATATTTGTTGAAGAGATTTGCCAAAGTTACTCAGCTCATGGACTACTTGGAATTACACAGCTCTGAGTGACCCAACTTGAAACTTACATTAGTCAGTTTTTGCTGTGTAACAACCCTCCAAATTCTACTTTCAGAAACATTTATTTTTCTCAGTCAAAGGTGTGCAAGTTGGCTACAGTGGCTCTGCCTCAGAAGTGAGTAGGTTCAGATCTGCTCCACCTTTGGACTGAAGGCTATTTGGGACAAATTCTTCCTATAGTGATGACAAAAGAGCAAAACAACAAGCTCAACCATGCAAGCAACCTCATCTCATGTCATCCAAGTCACCTAGCAGAGCCCAAGTTAAGGGTGGGGGCAGGGCATATACTCCTCCCGCAGTAGTAAGCACTGTGAAGTCTCAGGTCAAAGATCGAGGATGTATTCACCCCTGACAGGGAGGCAGTAATCTCATCTAATCTGTGGCAAAAGCAAAGCAAACTACAGAGGAAGGAAGAGCTCGGCTGACCAGTTTTCAGAAGGACTGGCATCCGGTCGCAGACCAGATGTGGAAGATGGCAAGTGAGGAACAGTACTCACTTCCCTGAGTGACACACCCTGAGCTGGTGTAATCAGTTCTTGGAGATCTTCAGAACGCTTTGACAGAGTGAAAGTCACAATTCCAGAAGCGACCTGCAGGTAAGTATGAATCAAGCTTTTAAGCCTGTGTCAGCTCTGTGATGTGATTCTCAGGAATGATCAGGCGTTCACCCAGTTGTGCTCCAGTTCCCAGAGGCATCGACTGAACTGGAAGTAAACCATGCCCTGCAAGCAGAGCCGGAGGCTTTGGGAATAGAGGACAAATATAGTCTGAATACACAAAATAAATATTATATACTAAATAAAATTTCTGAAAATCTTATTGGGCAGCCAAATTCTGAGTAATGTTCATAAAACTGATGAAATTAAAGCTAAAGTCTAACATCATTGATATGCCTATTTGTATACATCCCAGGTTTGTCAAGAATTATTCTCTCTTAAAATATCAATAGCTCATTGATTGTGATAGATGGCTTATTAGGCATAAGTTTTATTTTTATATGAATAAATTTGATGAAATGTTGAAAATGCTCTTACATAAATAATAAAATCTGTATTTCAACTATCAAATAAGCTATGATCACTACCTTTTCCCTTGTAGCTTACCCAAATGTCAGTGTCCAGTTATAGGGCCAACTGCTAAAAAAGTTTAGATGCCTAAGAGAAAAATGCTTCACTTTGCCACCGAAGTTGATTTTTTCACTCTGTTATTTTTGTTAGATTGTCTCTTACACATGTAGTTTTAGTTCACTCGTTTTCAGTGCTACATTGCATTTCATTGTGTATTCTGGCTTTTAAATTCATTCTTTTATTAATAGTTATTTAAAGTTATTACTTCAGTTTGCCATACCAAAATATTCTTTTTCCTTACCTTATCATTTATCCTTACACATATCCTCACGTCACTCCCTCAGGGACACATATCATGGTTGGAGTTTAGCACCAAATAGTTGCACATAATGTAAAGAAGGGCCTGCTGGGGTGATGTGCTGCCTCTCCAAGATTATTCAGGTAAGAGAAATATTTAAGATGCTCTAGACTGGACCAGGCTTGGTGGATTTTGACTAGCTTGTTCATGCATCTGTGGCCAGTTAATGGGAGGCTGACTGGTTCAAGATGGTCTCACACTTCTGGAGGTTAGGGTTGCTGTTGGCCTGTTGGCTGGGGCAAAGGGCAGCTGGGCACATGTCCCTTATCCTCCAACTGGCTCCAAAAGCAGGGTACCAAGATGGAACCAAAGCTCCCAAGGCCTTTTAAGTACAGGTATAGGCTATACATCACCTCTTCCACATTTTATTGGCCAGCCAGCTCCTGTTCAAGGGCAATATTCCAGCTATCTATATTTCTATATAACAAACCACCTCAAGAGTTACTAGTTTAAAACAACAATCATTTATTTTGCTCACCATTCTGTCATTTGGTCAAGGCCCAGTGGGGACAATTCATCTCTGCTCCACCAGATGTCAGCTGGACTAAGGCTGGAGGATCCACTTCCAAGATGGCTCTGTCACATGGCTGGCAAACTCCTCTCCAGGTGAGACTCTCAGGGGGCAGGTTACATTTCTTACATCATGGGAGATGGATCCTTAGAGACAGGAAATGGAAGCTGCTAGTTTCTTTTTTCTTTTTTTTTTTTGCCACACGCAAGGAGTATTTAATAAAGAAAAATATATAAAAAGGATTATATACCATGAGGAGGTGTGATTTATATCACATTTAAGAAAACACTGGCTAACCCAAAATCATGAAGATTTACTCATGTTTTCATCTAAAAGTTTTATAGTTTTAGCTCTTACATTTAGGTTTTTATGATCATTTTGAGCTAATTTTTATGTGTGGTATCCTTATGCTACAAAATTTGTGTAATTTTGTAGCTTTAAAATCTGGAAGTATGAGTCTTCAAACTTTGGGTTTTGAGGTTTTTTTTTTTCAAAATTGTTTTGGCAATTCTGAATCCTTGAATTTTCATATAAGTTTTAGGATCAGTTTGTTGAATTATGAAAAAAATAGCTGGAATTTTGTTGACTCTGTAGATCTGGGGAGTACTGCCATCTTAACAATATTAAGTCTTCTGATCCATGAACACTGAATGTCTTTCTGTTTATTTAGATATTCTTTAAGCTCTTTCTAGAAGGCTTTATGGTTTTCAGTGTACAAAGCTTCCACTTCTTCTATTTAAGTATTTTATTCTTTTCGATGCTATTGTAAATGCAATTGTTTTATTAATTTCGTTTCAACTGTTCAGTACTTATTTTCAAATCTGGATACTTTGTATTTCTTTTCTTGTCTAATTTCCTTGGCTCCAGCAAAATGCTGAATAGAAGTGGTGAGAGCAGACATCTTTGTGGAAGCTGCTAGTTTCTTAAGGCTTAGCCCAGAAACTGATATAGCATCACTTCTGCCATATCCCTTTTGTCAAACCCTTACCACCCAGATTCAAGGAAAAGGGAGAATAGTGGGGCTATGTATTAAAACTGCCATAAGTGGGCTCTAGATTCCAACCTTGATGGGAGAAGTGATAACGTCACCTTGTTAAGGGCATGAACACTGGAAGAGGGAAAAAGTTGCAGCCATTTGCACAATCAGTGTGAGCAGGAAGAAGGAGAGATTTCTGGTTCAAAATTTCTTCTCCTTTTAACAAAGCTACCACTTACTTGTCTTAGCCTTATGTTAACTATAACTTATCAAAAGGTAAATTTAGAAATGCTACTTTTATTATTTAAATGGCTTAAAGGATTTTATACAGAAAGGCTTTGTAAGTGTCTCCCTTTTATTTCGAAATAAATGTTAGTACTTTAGCTCCCCTTGAAAGATGTGAAACCATGTTTTGTTGATGGGATAACTATTATGCAACAAGAGTGAGGGTAATCATCTTATTCCACTCGACAGGATGAACATAGCCATTTTTGCACAGAAAAGACGGTGAAATATTCAATTACAGCTGTGTGGTCAATGTAAAATCTCTCATTTATATGAACTGCAGAGTCATTAATTAGACATGGAGCAGGAAATTTTGTAAGCTGTAGCCACCCTGAATTTTCTTTAGGCTGTCTTTCTCTGTGTCTTATGGACCATAATGAAATGACCTAGGGGCCAGCCAAACAGAATCATTTATCGACTCTCCCCAATCTCATTTATACTCTTCATACATGACTCCGTGGGATACAGCCACTCCTTCAGGGAGGAAATTCTAAACTTCATGCATTAATTACATTCCCAAACACCTGCTTTCCTTTCCTAGGCAGCAACCTGATTTCAGGAAAAAGATCTGACCTCCTGAAAGTCCTAAAAATAAAATATCTACAGCATCCACCTCGTATGGTTTGATTAAACCTGTTCCAAAAGCTCCAAGCCAATTCCACCTCCTGGGGAGAGCACAGAGGTGGTGACAGCTCTATCCACTGAGTACAGATTAAGACAATTTGAGTCAGTCTTGGATTATGTGCTTTTCAACTGCTTTCAGTTAGGACTGTGTTTGGCAACAAGTAATGGGAAACTTTACATATAGTAGCTTTTAAAAACTGAGTTGTTTCTTTTTATTTTAATGTTTATTTATTGAAGTATAATTGATTTACAATGTTGTGTTAGTTTCAGATGTACAGCAAAGTGATTCAGTTATATACATATTCTTTTTCAGATTCTCTTCCATTATAGGTTATTATAAGATACCGAATACAGTTCCCTGTGCTATACAGTAGGTCCTTATTGTTTATATATTTTTACATGGTAGGTTTCAGGAATCATTTCTATAGTTTGTTTTTGTTTCTTTTTATGCACCAAGAAGCACAAGTCTGTGGCAGCCTTGTGATGCAGTCAGGTACTTAGGCTGCTTTCTGTTTGGATTTTCTTATTTTGTGGTTTTCATCCTCATGTTTGTACCCAAGATGCTACCAATCAGCTCTTTAATTTCTGGATTGAAGTTACTATAATGATCTTCCTAGGGAAAGTGCGTTTAAAGTTGTAGATAACAAAGAAGAACCACAGCCAAGAAACATAAAGAGCCCAGAGCCTTCATTAAGCCAATCCTGAAAACACTCTTAAAATACCCATATCTCTGGTTTTTTAAATTACCTTTTTATTAAAAAGATTGCTCTTGACTTTCTTGTCTTTTTGGAACTGAAAGAACCTTAAGAGATACAAACCACATTCTGAAGATCTCCAAATCTGTCTTTTAAAAATATTTATTGAATGTATTTGCTTTTTGCATTCACATAACAAGAATTCACATGGCAAGAGTTTAGAACATGAGGAATTCCTGAAATGAATTTGTGGAAAACTGGAGATGTTGTATTTAGAGGGAATAGATAGCCATGAATGCTTACAATAGAAATAGAGACTGAAATTTATTGAGCTAATCATCAGTGTGAGAACTTAGAAAGGAAATACAGAAAAACTCCCAAAAAAAGGGAGAGGAAGATGAAGAAAAGAGCTTCAGTTTATGAAACAAATCGAAGATAAAATATAGAGGATTAAAAGCTCATAATGGAAATGTAAAAATTCTTATAGCTAAATTACAACGAAAATTGTATCTATCAAAACTTGTAGGTTGCAAAACTCACTGGGGGGACGAGGGGAACATGGCGGAAGAGTAAGACGCAGAGATCACCTTCCTCCCCACAGATACACCAGAAATACATCTACACGTGGAACAACTCCTACAGAACACCTACTGAACGCTGGCAGAAGACCTCAGACCTCCCAAATGGCAAGAAACTCCCCACATACCTGGGTAGGGCAAAAGAAAAAAAGAAAAAACAAAGACAAAAGAATAGGGACCGGACCTGGACCAGTGGGAGGGAGCTGTGAAGGAGGAAAGTTTTCCACACACTAGGAAGCCCCTTCGCGGGCGGACACTGCGGGTGGCGGAGAGGGGGAGCTTCGGTGCCACGGAGGAGAGCACAGCAACAGGGGTGCGGAGTCGTCGCCGACCAGCACTCACCAGCCCAAGAGGCTTGTCTGCTCACCCGCTGGGGCGGGCGGGGCTGCGAGCTGAGGCTCGGGCTTTCCTTGTAGCGCAGGGAGAGGACTGGGGTTGGCGGCCTGAACACAGCCTGAAGGGGTTAGTGTGCCACAGCTAGCCGGGAAGGAGTCCAGGAAAAGGTTTGGAGCTGCCGAAGAGGCAAGAGATTTTTTCTTCCCGCTTTGTTTCCTGCTGCGCGAGGAAAGGGGATTAAGAGCGCTGCTTAAAGGAGCTCCAGAGACGGGCATGAGACGCTAAGGCTGCTGCTGCCGCCACCAAGAAGCCTGTGTGTGAGCACAGGTCACTATCCACACCTCCGTTCTGGGGAGCCTGTGCAGCCCGCCACTGCCAGGTTCCTGGGATCCAGGGACAACTTCCCTGGGAGAACGCACGGCCCGCCTCAGGCTGGTGCAATGTCACGCCGGCCTCTGCCGCCGCAGGCTCGCCCCGCACTCCATACCACCCGCCCCCCCCCCGCCCCGGACTGAGTGAGCCAGAGCCCCCTGAATCAGCGGCTCCTTTAACTCCGTCCTGTCTGAGCGAAAAACAGATGCCCTCCAGCGACCTACACGCAGAGGTCGGGCCAAATCCATAGCTGAGGCCCTGGGAGCTGTGAGAACAAAGAGAAAGGGAAATCTGTCCCAGCAGCCTCAGAAGCAGCAGATTAAAGCTCCACAATCAACTTCACGTACCCTGCATCTATGGAACACATGAATAGACAAGGAATCATCCCAAATTGAGGAGGTGGACTTTGAGAGCAAGATTTATGATTTTTTCCCCTTTTCCTCTTTTTATGAGTGTGTATGTGTATGCTTCTGTATGAGATTTTGTCTGTATAGCTTTGCTTCCACCATTTGTCCTAAGGTTCTATATGTACATTTTTTTTAATCTTTTTTCTTAATAATTATTTTTCAATTTAATAACATTATTATATTTTAATTTATTTTATTTTACCTTATCTTCTTTCTTTTCTCCTTCCTTCCCTCCTTCCTTCCTTCCTTCCTCCCTCCCTCCCTCCTTTCTTCCTTTCTTTCCTTCTTTCCTTTTCTTCTTCCTTCCTTTCTTTCTTTCTTCCTACTTCTACTAATTCTTTCTACTTTTTCTCCCTTTTATTCGAAGCCGTGTAGATGAAAGGCTCTTGGTGCTGCAGGCAGGAGTCAGTGCTGTGCCTCTGAGGTGGAAGAGCGAACTTCAGGACACTGGTCAACAAGAGACCTCCCAGCTCCACATAATATCAAACAGCGAAAATCTCCCAGAAATCTCCATCTCAACACCAGCACCCAGCTTCAATCAACGACCAGCAAGCTACAGTGCTGGACACCCTATGCCAAACAACTAGCAAAACAGGAACACAACCCCACCCATTAGCAGAGAGGCTGCCTAAAATCATAATAAGTCCACAGACACCCCAAAACACACCACCAGACATGGACCTGCCCACCACAAAGACAAGATCCAGCCTTATCCACCAGAACACAGGCACTAGTCCCCTCCACCAGGAAGCCTACACAACCCACTGAACCAACCATAGCCACTGGGGACAGACATCAAAAACAGCGGGAACTACGAACCTGCAGTCTGCAAAAAGGAGACCCCAAACACAGTAAGATAAGCAAAATGAGAAGACAGAAAAACACACAGCAGATGAAGGAGCAAGATAAAAACCCACCAGACCTAACAAATGAAGAGAAAATAGGCAGTCTTCCTGAAAAAGAATTCAGAATAATGATAATAAAGATGATCCAAAATCTTGGAAACAGAATAGACAAAATGCAAGAAACATTTAACAAGGACCTAGAAGAACTAAAGATGAAACAAACAATGATGAACAACACAATAAATGAAATTAAAAATACTCTAGATGGGATCAATAGCAGAATAAATGAGGCAGAAGAATGGATAAGTGACCTGGAAGATAAAATAGTGGAAATAACTACTGCAGAGCAGAATAAAGAAAAAAGAATGAAAAGAAATGAGGACAGTCTCAGAGACCTCTGAGACAACATTAAACACATCAACATTTGAATTATAGGGATTCCAGAAGAAGAGAAAAAGAAAGGGACTGAGAAAATATTTGAAGAGATTATAGTTGAAAACTTCCCTAATATGGGAAAGGAAATAGTTAATCAAGTCCAGGAAGCACAGAGAGTCCCATACAGGATAAATCCAAGGAGAAATACGCCAAGACACATATTAATCAAACTGTCAAAAATTAAATACAAAGAAAGCATACCAAAAGCAGCAAGGGAAAAACAACAAATAACACAAAAGGGAATCCCCATAAGGTTAACAGCTGATTTCTCAGCAGAAACCCTACAAGCCAGAAGGGAGTGGCAGGACATCTTTAAAGTGATGGAAGGGAATAAACTACAACCAAGATTACTCTACCCAGCAAAGATCTCATTCAGATTTGATGGAGAAATTAAAACCTTTACAGACAAGCAAAAGCTGAGAGTTCAGCACCACCAAACCAGCTTTACAACAAACACTAAAGCAACTTCTCTAGGCAAGAAACACAAGAGAAGGAAAAGACCTACAATAATGAACCCAAAACAATTTAGAAAATGGGAATACGAACATACATATCGATAATTACCTTAAATGTAAATGGACTAAATGCTCCCATCAAAAGACACAGATAGGCTGAATGGATACAAAAACAAGACTCATATATATGCTGTCTACAAGAGACCCACTTCAGACCTAGAGACACATATAGACTGAAAGTAAGGGGATGGAAAAAGATGTTTCATGCAAATGGAAACCAAAAGATAGCTGGAGTAGCAATTCTCATATCAGACAAAATAGACTTTAAAATAAAGACTATTAGAAGAGACAAAGAAGGACACTACATAATGATCAAGGGATCAATCCAAGAAGAAGATATAACAACTGTAAATATTTATGCACCCAACATAGGAGCACCTCAATACATAAGGCAAATACTAACAGCCATAAAGGGGGAAATCGACAGTAACACATTCATAGTAGGGGACATTAACACCCCACTTTCGCCAATGGACAGATCATCCAAACTGAAAATAAATAAGGAAACACAAGCTTTAAATGATACATTAAACAAGATGGACTTAATTGATATTTATAGGACACTCCATGCAAAAACAACAGAATACACATTTTTCTCAAGTGCTCATGGAACATTCTCCAGGATAGATCATATCTTGGGTCACAAATAAAGCCTTGGTAAATTTAAGAAAATTGAAATTTTATCAAGTATCTTTTCTGACCACAATGCTATGAGACTAGATATCAATTACAGGAAAAGATCTGTAAAAAATACAACCACATGGAGGCTAAACAATACACTACTTAATAACAAGTGATCACTGAAGAAATCAAAGAGCAAATAAAAAAAATACCTAGAAACAAATGACAATGGAGACACGACCCAAAACCTATGGGATGCAGCAAAAGCAGTTCTAAGAGGGAATTTTATAGCAATACAAGCCCACCTTAAGAAACAGGAAACATCTCGAATAAACAACCTAACCATGCACCTAAAGCAATTACAGAAAGAAGAACATAAAAACCCCAAAGTTAGCAGAAGGAAAAGAAATCATAAAAATCAGATCAGAAATAAATGAAAAAGAAACGAAGGAAACGATAGCAAAGATAAAACTAAAAGCTGGTTCTTTGAGAAGATAAACAAAACTGATAAACCATTAGCCAGACTCATCAAGAAAAACAGAGAGAACACTCAAATCAATAGAATTAGAAATGAAAAAGGAGAAGTAACAACTGACACTGCAGAAATACAAAAGATCATAAGAGATTACTACAAGCAACTCTATGCCAATAAAATGGACAACCTGGAAGAAATGGACAAATTCTTAGAAATGCACAACCTGCCAAGACTGAATCAGGAAGAAATAGAAAATATGAACAGACCAATCACAAGCACTGAAATTGAAACTGTGATTAAAAATCTTCTGACAGGGCTTCCCTGGTGGCACAGTGGTTGAAAGTCCGCCTGCCGATGCAGGGGACATGGGTTCATGCCCCGGTCCAGGAAGATCCCACATGCTGCGGAGCGGCTGCGCCCGTGAGCCATGGCCGCTGAGCCTGCGCGTCCAGAGCCTGTGCTCCGCAACAGGAGAGGCCACAACAGTGAGAGGCCCGTGTACCGCAAAAAAAAAAAAAAAAAAACTTCTAACAAGAGCCCAGGACCACATGGCTTCACAGGCGAATTCTATCAAACATTTAGAGAAGAGCTAACAACTATCCTTTTCAAACTCTTCCAAAATATAGCAGAGGGAGGAACACTCCCAAATTCATTCTACGAGGCCACCATCACCTTAATACCAAAACCAGACAAGGATGTCACAAAAAAAGAAAACTACAGGCCAATATCACTGATGAACATAGATGCAAAAATCCTCAACAAAATACTAGCAAACAGAATCCAACAGCACATTAAAAGGATCATACACCATGATCAAGTGGGGTTTATTCCAGGAATGCAAGGATTCTTCAATACACGCAAATCAATCAAAGTGATAAACCATATTAACAAATTGAAGGAGAAAAACCCTATGATCATCTCAACAGACACAGAGAAAGCTTTTGACAAAATTCAACACCCATTTATGATAAAAACCCTGCAGAAAGTAGGCATAGAGGGAACTTTCCTCAACATAATAAAGGCCATATATGACAAACCCACAGCCAACATCATCCTCAATGGTGAAAAACTGAAAGCATTTCCACTAAGATCAGGAACAAGACAAGGTTGCCCACTCTCACCACTCTTATTCAACATAGTTTTGGAAGTTTTAGCCACAGCAATCAGAGAAGAAAAGGAAATAAAAGGAATCCAAATCACAAAAGAAGAAGTAAAGCTGTCACTGTTTGCAGATGACATGATACTATACATAGAGAATCCTAAAGATGCTACCAGAAAACTACTAGAGCTAATCAATGAATTTGGTAAAACTGCAGGATACAAAATTAATGCACAGAAATTTCTGGCATTCCTATACACTAATGATGAAAAATCTGAAAGTGAAATCAAGAAAACACTCCCATTTACCACTGCAACAAAAAGAATAAAATATCTAGGTATAA
Organism: Stenella coeruleoalba; assembly: GCF_951394435.1. NCBI lineage: Eukaryota > Metazoa > Chordata > Mammalia > Artiodactyla > Delphinidae > Stenella > Stenella coeruleoalba. The sequence continues at coordinate 51,713,792 of NC_137156.1, forward strand.
ACCTACCTAAGGAGACAAAAGACCTGTATGCTGAAAATTATAAGACACTGATGAAAGAAATTAAAGATGATACAAATAGATGGAGAGATATACCATGTTCTTGGATTGGAAGAATCAACATTGTGAAAATGACTCTACTACCCAAAGCAATCTACAGATTCAATGCAATCCCTATCAAACTACCACTGGCATTTTTCTCAGAACTAGAACAAAAAATTTCACAATTTGTATGGAAACACAAAAGACTCCGAATAGCCAAAGCAATCTTGAGAACGAAAAACGGAGCTGGAGGAATCAGGCTCCCTGACTTCAGACTATATTACAAAGCTACAGTAATCAAGACAGTATGGTACTGGTACAAAAACAGAAAGATAGATCAATGGAACAGGATAGACACCCCAGAGATAAACCCACACACATATGGTCACCTTATCTTTGATAAAGGAGGCAGGAATGTACAGTGGAGAAAGGACAGCCTCTTCAATAACTGGTGCTGGGAAAACTGGACAGCTACATGTAAAAGTATGAGATTAGATCACTCCCTAACACCATACACAAAAATAAGCTCAAAATGGATTAAAGACCTAAATGTAAGGCCAGAAACTATCAAACTCTTAGAGGAAAACATAGGCAGAACACTCTATGACATAAATCACAGCAGGATCCTTTTTGACCCACCTCCTAGAGAAATGGAAATAAAAACAAAAATAAACAAATGGGACCTAATGAAACTTCAAAGCTTTTGCACAGCAAAGGAAACCATAAACAAGACCAAAAGACAACCCTCAGAATGGGAGAAAATATTTACAAATGAAACAACTAACAAAGGATTAATTTCCAAAATTTATAAGCAGCTCATGCAACTCAATAACAAAAAACAAACAACCCAATCCGAAAAAGGGCAGAAGACCTAAAGAGACATTTCTCCAAAGAAGATATACAGACTGCCAACACATGAAAGAATGCTCAACATCATTAATCATTAGAGAAATGCAAATCAAAACTACAATGAGATATCATCTCACACCAGTCAGAATGGCCATCATCAAAAAATCTAGAAACAATAAATGCTGGAGAGGGTGTGGAGAAAAGGGAACACTCTTGCACTGCTGGTGGGAATGTGAATTGGTACAGCCACTGTAGAGAACAGTATGGAGGTTCCTTAAAAAACCACAAATAGAACTATCATATGACCCAGCAATCCCACTACTGGGCATATACCCTGAGAAAACCATAATTCAAAAAGAGTCATGTACCAAAATGTTCATTACAGCTCTATTTACAATAGCCCGGAGATGGAAACAACCTAAGTGTCCATCATCAGATGAATGGACAAAGAAGATGTGGCACATATATACAATGGAATATTCCTCAGCCATAAAAAGAAACGTAATTGAGCTATTTGTAATGAGGTGGATAGACCTAGAGTCTGTCATACAGAGTGAAGTAAGTCAGAAAGAGAAAGCAAATACTGTATGCTAACACATATATATGGAATTTAAGAAAAGAAAAATGTCATTAAGAACCTAGGGGTAAGACAGGAATAAAGACGCAGACCTACTAGAGAACGGACTTTAGGATATGGGGAGGGGGAAGGGTGAGCTGTGACAAAGCGAGAGAGAGGCATGGACATATGTACACTACCAAACGTAAGGTAGATAGCTAGTGGGAAGCAGCCGCATAGCACAGGGAGATCAGCTTGGTGCTTTGTGACTGCCTGGAGGGGTGGGATAGGGAGGGTGGGTGGGAGGGAGGGAGACGCAAGAGGGAAGAGATATGGGAACATATGTATATGTATAACTGATTCACTTTGTTATAAAGCAGAAACTAACGCACCATTGTAAAGCAATTATACCACAATAAAGATGTTTAAAAAAAAAAAAAAAACTTGTAGGTTGAAACAAACTGTTACTTGGAAGGAAACAGTTCTAAATGCTTGTATTGGAGGGGAAAGGTCAGAAGTTAATTTGCTAGATAAGACTTACGAATTTAGAAAAAACAACAAAATAAATCCAAAAAGTAAAAGAAAGAAGGTAAAATGAGAGCGGATCAAAGAACAGGATCAAAATGCCAAAAGTTGGTTATTTGAACAGACTACAGCGACAGACATAGTAATATTCAGCAAGGGGAAAAGCAGGCGAGGGGACCAAAAGTAAATACAGTAATATTATGAATTAAAAGGTGGCCATGGGCTTCCCTGGTGGCACAGTGGTTGAGAGTCTGCCTGCCGATGCAGGGGACACGGGTTCTTGCCCCGGTCGGGGAAGATCCCACATGCCTTGGAGTGGCTAGGCCCGTGAGCCATGGCCGCTGAGCCTGTGTGTCCGGAGCCTGGGCTCCACAACGGGAGAGGCCACAACAGTGAGAGGCCCGCGTACAGCAAAAAAAAAAAAAAAAAAAAAAAAAAAAGGTGGCCATATAGACAGATTCAGCAGATTAAAGCAAGAATAAAATAGCATTATGCTAATGATTTGACAACTGCTAAAATGGACAACTTCCTAGAAAAATATAATTTAATAAGATTGATTCAAGAAGAAACAGAGCCTAAGCAGTGCTAGAAACATTAAAAAAAACAGAATCGGTAATTTAAAATCTTCCCAGTGGCAAGATTTTTTTTCAGGAGGATTCTATCAAATTTTCAAAGACTATATTATTCTAAAATGCACAAACTCTTCCAGAGAATAAAATATAAAATATTACTCCCAGTGCATTCCAAGAAGGCAGAATAACTCTGATCCAGAACTAGAAAAGAACATGAAAATGACCAGCTTTTTTTAATGACGGAATATCTTTATGACCCAAAGGTAGGGAAGAATTTCTTAAACAAATGACAAAAATCACTGAACATAATAGAAAGAATTGATAAATTCTACATTAAAATTAATATATATTCATTGAGAAACACTATCCAGTGCATAGACATCATAAAATAGGAAAAAATTTTCAAAATAGAGAAAGGATTAATATCTAGAATATAGAAAGAATTCTTTTAATAAATCAATTGGAAAAACAAACCAAAAAAATGGACAAAGACATGAACTGGTATTTTACATGGAAAATAATTACATATAGCAAATAAACACAAGAAAAGATGATCAATTGCATTATCAATGAAGGAAATGCAAATTAAGATCGTAATAATATATCATTTTAAATAGATTACATTGGCAAAAATTAAGAAATTTGATAATGCTATGCCCCAAGGAATGTAAGTCAGTGAAAACTCTTATGCAATTCTGACTGGAAGGTAAATTGTTAGAACTGTAGCAAACAATTTGGCTCTTTCTTATAAATTCGAGCATTCACATATCTTAAGACAGTTACCTTGATTGAGTAACATCTTAGAGAAACTCTTGCACATATGTACCATTACTAGAATGATCATAACAGGAGAGTCGCAAATAAGTGAAGAGTTTAAAATGTCCATCAGTAGAAGATGGGCTAAATAAATTATGGAATATTCACACTAGTATTTTATAGCATTACCAATTGAAATGAACTACAGCTGTAAATTGACTAGAGAAATGAATCTTAGAAAAAAGCAAGAACTGGAAAACTAAACACAGTATATCTTTACAGACATCTAAAAGCAAGCAAAAACATACACAATGATGCCATTTAGATAAGCCCAAAAACAAACAACAAGGTCACATCCAACTGTGATAACAGCATTTTATAAACAAAATTCATTAGCGATACTGGTTACCACTGGTGTGGGCAATGTGGCAAAGTGAGGGGATATGGAAGGACACACAGGCAGAATCAATAGCGTTCATAATATTCTAATTTTTTAATAAATTTTTTTATTTTATTTATTTATTTTTGGCTGTGTTGGGTCTTCGTTGCTGCGCGCGGGCTTTTTCTCTAGTTGTGGCGAGTGGGGGCTACTCTTCGTTGCAGTGTGCAGGCTTCTCATTGCGGTGGCTTCTCTTATTGCAGTGCATGGGCTCTAGGCACACGGGCTTCAGCAATTGTGGCTCACGGGCTCTAGAGGGCTGGCTCAGTAGTTGTGGCGCACGGGCTTTAGTTGCTCTGTGGCATGTGGGATATTCCTGGACCAGGGCTCGAACCCGCGTCCCCTGCATTGGCAGGCGGATTCTTAGCCACTGCGCCACCAGGAAAGCCCCATGATATTCTAATTCTTAGGTTAGAATTGCGGGTACAATGCAGGTGCTTAATTCACTTTGCACTGTAACTTACATATATAATAGAAATTTATTATTTAATGTGTATCAAATATTAGATAATACTTTTATTCAAAATGAGAAATTAAAATTATCTGGAAGCACCTATTAAACCAGGAAGCTCTGCAAAAGCTGGCTCCAGGACCATGCAATCTCTCCTATAACCCACACCAGAAAAACGAATGCTTCATTCCATGCACCCTCCTCAGTTAAACCCACCCAGATGAGGCTGGAAAAGAGGTTTAGCAAGCTAATCCACAGCAACCACTATACATGCTATCATCACCATCTTTCAACATAGTATTAGAGGTGCTATAAGATTGGGAAAGAAGAGAATAAGTAGTCATTACTTGGAAATCATATGATCAATTACATAGAAAAGAGAAGGAATGTGTCAACTTGACTGGGCCATGGATGCCCAGTTAAACATTATTTCTGGGTGTGTCTGTGAGAATATTTCTGGAAGAGATTAGCATGTGAGTTGATGGACTAAAGCAGATCACCCTCCCAAGGTGGGTGGACATCACTCAACTCACTGAGGACCTGAATAGAACAAAAGGTGGAGGAAGGTTGAATTCTCTCTCTCTCTGCCTGACTGCTTCAGCTGTGACTTTGGTCTTTTCCTGCCTTTGGATGGAGACTGACACATTGACACTCCTGTTCCAAGGCTTTCAGACTTGGACTGTAACACACCACTGGCTTTCCTGTGTCTCCACCTTGCAGACAGCAGATGGTAGGACTTCTCAGCCTCCAAACTCATCTGAGCCAATTCCTTATAATAAATCTCATTTTATATATATACATATATATGTGTATATATACGTATATGTGTGTGTGTTTATATATATATATATATATATATATATATATATATCCCAATCTCCTATTGATTCTATTTCTCTAGAGAACCCCAATACAATGAACAAATGATTCAAACAGCCAAATTGAAAGAGTTTTATAGCAAACACCCATATACCTGCCACCTAGATTCTACCATTAATATTTGACTAGACTTGCTTTATCCCATATCTATCCATCTGTCTCTATCCATTAACTCATCTTAGTTTTGGGATGCATTTCAATAATTCCCCACTTAATATGTTAATATGCATATCATTAACTAAAATTCAATATTTCTTACCTTTTTTTTTCTTTTGTGGTAACACACATGAATGCATTTTATGCATGAAATTAAATGCACAAATCTTAAATGCACGGGCGTTGAGTTTGAAAAATGCATACACATTTGTAACGCAGACCGTCATCAAGATATGGAACACCATCCTTTTTAGTGAATACTGTTCTTTTTTTCCCACCACAGAAAACTTTTGCCTGTTCTAGAACTTTATATAAACAGAACCATGCAATATATGTTCCTTTGGGTAACGTTTCAGTCACTCAACATAATGTTCTTAGAATCATCCATGTTATTGCCTGATCAGTAGTCTGCTCCTTTTTATTGCTGAGTAACATTCCATTGTGTGGCTATACCACAGTTTGCTTATCCATTCTCATAGTGATGGGAGCTATTTCCAGTTTAGAGCTACTACGATTAAAACTGAACATTCTTATGTAAGTCTGGTGTGAACATATGTTTTACTCCTCTTGGATAAAATATCTATACAAAGTCCTTTGTCAGATATCTATTTCGTGAATATTTTCTACCAGTCTTGGCTCATCTAAATTTTCTTATTGGTGCCTTTGATGACTAGAAGTTTTCTTTTAATTTTATATTAGCCTTTTCCTTGAGTTTTATGGTCCATTTTGAATTAATCTTTGTACTCAGTAGTATTTTTCAAGGAGCTTGACAACTTGAATTTTAAATTTTTATGAAAGAAATTTCCACAAAAAGCTGAAACAATTTTTACAAATAAGTGCAAAGATGGCTCTAATTTACCCTACCAGCAAGCAAGATATAGTACAAAAACATATTATTAATCAAGATGTGTTACTAGCTCAACAGGAGAAAAACAGATCAATGAAATGTAATAGCAAGTGCAGAAACAGGACCAAAGATGTATTTGATTAGATTACTTAGTAAATGTAATTAAGCAAGTTGGCTTACTAGCTGGAGAAAAATGAAGCTGAAACCCGTATCACAACACATACAAAGCTCCAAGTACATTAGAGACCTAAATTGAAAAGGTAAAACCATACAGGTAAGATTAGAATATACATGAAAATATCTCTGAGACTTTGCGGTGGGAAAGGATTTTTATATAAGATCCAGAAAGTATGAACTGTAGGAGAACACTGATTGACTTGGTCACATCAAAATTAGAGAATTTTCTCTAACAAAGGACACAAAATTGTCAGCTGGCAGACGGAGAGAAGATATTTGAGTCATCTATAACTTGTAGGAGATTAATATCTAAAACTACTAAGGAATTTTTGAAAATCAGCAAAAGAAAGAAAAGAAAAATGGGCTAAGGATATGTGTCTTAGTTCTGGCTGCTATAGCAAAGTACCATAAACTGGGTGGCTTATAAACAACAGAAACTTCTTTCTCTCAGTTCTGGAGGCTAGAAGTCCAAGATTAGGGAGCCAGCACTGTTGGGGGCTGGTAAGAGCCCTCCTCTGGGTTGCAGACCTCTCACTGTGTCCTCACATAGTGTAAAGAGAGCGAGCTAGCTGTCTGGCCTCTTCTTATAAAGTCACTAATCCAATTCATGAGAGCTACACATATACCCTCATGACCTACTTATCCCCCACAAGGCCCCACCTCTAAATACCATGAATTTGGGGGGTCATAAACATTCACTCCACAACAGTATGATTAGGAAATTCAAAAACTGGGAACACAAATGGAGTCATATAAACAGATACTCAATCTCACTATTAATCAGAGAAATGTTGAAATAATAATTCAACTTTATGCCAATAATATTGATAATAATAGAAAGCTGGATAATATCAAACATTGAGATTATGAGAAAAGGGAACTCTCATGGACAGTTGATGGGATATTAACTAGTTCAGACAATACGAGGAACAATTTGGCATTATTCATTTCTGGTATATACTCGAGAACCTCTCAAACAGGTCCATAAGGAGGCATGTGCAAGGATGCTCATTTCAGCATTGTTTGTGAAAGCAAGATGCATTTCTAGAGGAAGGGATAAGTGAAATGTGACAAGTGTATGTGATGGAGTGCTATGGAAACTGTAATAGTCAGGAGCAATAAACCAGACTCATGAAGTACACATAAATAGTTCTTAAAAACATAACACTGAGTGGCAGAAAAAAAGAGTATTTGATTTATATCTCAGTTATACTTATGCAAATTTAAATAAACATACACAACACCATACATTTTCAAAGCTACACCAATATCTAAATACACCTATTTAAGAAGGGTAGGAAGTTCACTTCTTAAATAGACCAGAGTGAATGTCTAAGAGGTGAAATGGCATTGCAAGTGGGGATGGAAGAGAATAAAATAAAAGAGGATCTGTGCACAGACTAAAGTGGGTAGCATGCCATCAACTAAGTGTACAATCAAACTCTTCTCTGTGCAGTTGAGTCTCACACACACGTACACACATATGTACACATACACAGTCATTCACTGGGGCGGTTTTAAAACGACCTATAAATCTATTGAGCCCTCTGATCTCGCAGCCTTCATTTTATCATCTGATATGCTGACTTGTTATCAGGGACCGAGTTAGCTTGACAGGACTTACACCAGTAATTGTCAAATTCTTCTCCGAATTCCCACAAACTGAACGTTTCTTGGTTATCTTCTAGAATTGTTTCCGATTTTTTCTACCAACACTTAGGTATATAATTCCTAGTATCTTCCTTTTGAAAATCAAGTCATATTTTCCCCAGCTTTACCTTTCTTGTGTCTCTCCCATTCTCCAAAAATTTTCAAAAATGGGACAATAGTAATAATCTTAAAATAATAAACAAGTTCCTTCAGGACTCTAGAATGTAACCCATCTGAGCTTGTTTGGGTAAATGCATTTAAAGCAGCTCTGTGATTTCTTTGCTAATTCATTAATATTTGCTGCATCTTCATTGATTATTCACTAAAAGCCACAGCCTTTGTAAAGGGCTTCCATGATTTAGAACAATACATAAAAATATAAACATAACATGGAGACAGAATTAGCAGTGGAATAGAAACTACTGATTCAATATTCAACTGACTATATTTAAAAGGGATTTACATGGTGATGTAGTGAATAAGAATCAGAGATGTGAATTCTAGTTTCCGATTGTCCATTAATGACCTTTATCTATAAAATGGCACACTATTTGTCAGGATCAAATGAGATAATGGATGTGAAATATCCCTGTTAACTGCAAAATATTTAAAAAATGAACATTTTATTTCTAAAATTGTGTCCAAAGAAATGGAAGGGTGTATTAATTAAGATGTTTTTAGTTACTCAGCAGTAAGAGGAATGTATTAGCTCAATGTCTGGAGAAGCACAGCAGAAGGTGGATGCTCGGCTGGACCAGGCAGCAGCGCCCACCTCCCCTCCCTCAGTTTTCAGCCCCAGGTCCTCCACCAGTTCCCATCTTTATGGTCACATGACTGCTGACAGCATCCAGGGCCATCTGTGTCCTAGTACATACCTGAAAGAAACTAGGGCTGCAAACTTAAGAGTTTAAATGACACCCCTGAAATTGTGTCTTCCACTCTGAGTAGCCTGACTTGGGATGTGTGTCCACCCTCTAACCAACCCTGAGGCTGGGAGCCTGGGACACGCTGGTAGGCTGAGGCCAAGCAGAAACTATGGCCAAAGAGGCCACCTTGCACAACTCCAGGGGTCAGAATTCGTTTATCTCTGAGAAGTAGGTACTGGAGAGTCAGTCAACACAAGTAGACGACTGTGGACCCCTGGAAGAAAAGGTAACGCTTGAACTGAAAGTCCTTTGAGAGCTGGGAATAGGACAGCCAGCCTCACCAACCACAAGCCAAATCATCAGGAAAGTCCTAGATTTCACCCCTCATTTCCGTGATCATTTCCCTCATCCCTGAACACTCTCCTCCCCAAATTCTTCTCTGGACCCCTCCCCACCTCAGCTACTACACCCACAGACTGAGGAAGTCATTTTCGGCCATGACTGTCATTTCCCGAGCCCCTCTCCCTGTCAGCTTACTGACAGCCCACCACCAGCATTCCAGGCACACTTTTCTGGCAAACATCAAGTACCTTTCCATCCAAATCTCACATGACCATTCAGAGTCATGGGATTTTACTGAATGCTCCCTTCTCTCCTTATTTTGGAGTCTGTGACCCAAATCATAATTTTCCTCCCTTCCTCTGGCTTACTTTAGTTTCTTTTACTGATTCCTCTGCTTTGCGAAAGAAATGCTGAAGTGTTTCCGGCCTCTCTTCACGCTCCTATTCTTCTGTTATTTCAGGTTCTAGAGGACTTTGAGTATGTACTACCTCTGCATTGATGGCTCATATGGGCAAATACACCCAACCCCCCTGAGATATCTGACTCCCCCAGGCATCCTAAGTCAACCATAGGTCCCTCAGACTCAAGCACTCAAAACAAAGTTTATTGTTATTATCATTCTATCTACCTTGGAATAAAAACAAACAGGAGCCTGCTGCTATCTGGTAAATGGAACTCAATGGTACTGAACCATACAGCCACCTGAGACAGAAGCCTCAGTGTTACCTCCACTGCTCTCTCCTTCACCTTCCACATCAATCAGGGATGTAGCTCTCCCCTTAACCTCTTAGCCCTGTCCCTGGTGTGTCCCCTGATGTGTGCCCAAAGTATCATCTTATGTTAATTCTCTCTTCCCCCAAGGGGTCTCCCTGCTTCCATTTTGTGCATTATCTGCACACCTAAGGCAAAGAAAATGAAAATATAAAAAATCGCATCATATCACCTCTAAAACCCTTCCATTGTTCCCGGTTGCAGAGCAGATAAACTAAACGTTGTCTACAGGGTATGCGGTGTGCTCTAGTGGACAGCATCTGCAACAACTTCATTTAAATCAGTGAATGAGATCACGTATCATAGTGGAATTTTTCAAATCCAGCTCCTGCCTAAACCTGGTGTCTGTCTCCAGCACCAGGCCTCTTGGCAAGTTATATCATCATCTCCCTTACCGCTCACACAGCTTTAGGAAGCAGGTCCTTGTAGTATCCCCATCTCACAGGTAATGAAACAGAGGGACAAAGACATTAAGAAACTTGCTGAAGATCACGTAAGTAGCAAAGCTGCAGATCAATAAATTAGGACAGCCTAACTCAAGAGTCTACTTTTCTAACCATCCTTCCAAGGCACTGTACTTTTCAATCTGGGCTCCATTAACCTGCCCAGAGATAAGCCAAAATTTCTTGAAATTATTGTACAAATATATGTATTTTGCTAGGGAGAGTATCCACAGTTTTCCTAAAATTCTCAAAAGAATCCATGGTACAAATAAAATGGATAAGAAGAAGACAAAATCTGCTATAGACAGTAATTTCCATGGGCTCTAAAGTAACTTTCAGAAATCTTTCTTGGGAGGCTTATAGGACTTTGGGTCGTTTTATGTTGCCATAATCTGCTCACTTAAAAACTCATCAGATGTACAAATTCTTCTTTATATTTATTAAATTTGTTCCAACTGGGTGTGAACATGGTATTGGCAAAGCAAGAGTGGCGGGCTCTCCACAGAGCTGGGAGTGACAAGAGTCCCTCTAGCTGGAAGGTCAAGTGTGTAACTGAACATAAAAGTGTGGGCCACAGCTCACCTTCAACCTAGCATGCAAATGGAAAGATCAAGCCTGATCATAGCAAAGTCCTATGAGTAATGCCACTGCTGAAGTCCAGTCATTTGCAGGGAAGGCTGAGCCACATTTGGATTCTCCCAGGTACGAGGGTTCTCATTGGATGCAGTTATCTTCTCCAGGCCTGGACATGTGCAGAGTGCTCTGCTTGCCTTGATTAATGACTCTCTCCATAAAGCCAGTCTTGGTGATGACATGCAAAGATCCTCTGCCCCTGTGTGTTAGCAGTGCAGCAGGACCTTTCGCTGTTGGCAAGTAGCCCAAGATTGCTCTGATGCTGTAGAAGAATTCTAATGAAATGTAAAAAATTAATCAAAAAGGAAACAATAAATTTTTCAAAGCTCAGGATCAGTACTTTCACTTAACAACCACTATCCCTCTTTAGGAAATACTACAGGCATTTCCCTGCAAGGAGGAAAAAAAATCCTTTGAATTATCTTCTTCATTTTTTCTGTATTTTCTAAATTTTAGGTTATGGACATGTTCTATTGTTATAAGGTAAAATAATTTATAAACATTTAAAAAGTTTTCTTCTAAACTCATGTACTCTTGTGGTTCTCAGAAGTAGTTCATTAACAGAATCAACAGAGAAGATGCATTAAAATACAGACCTGCAGACCTACTGACTCAGACTCCCTCGTGCTGGGGTCTAGAACCTGTGCAAGTGGTGTCCCAAAGCTCAGAGGTTCAGAAGTCCAAGCCTCTTGCCTACAGTGATCACAGTTGAATGTCCACCCAATACATTTCCCATCTTTCCTTTTTTTTTTTTTTTTTTTTTTTTTTTGCGGTACGCGGGCCTCTCACTGCTGTGGCCCCTCCCGTTGTGGAGCACAGGCTCCGGACGCGCAGGCCCAGTGGCCATGGCTCACGGGCCCAGCCGCTCCACGGCACGCAGGATCCCCCCGGACCGGGGCACGAACCCGCGTCCCCTGCATCGGCAGGCGGACTCCCAACCACTGTGCCACCAGGGAAGCCCCCATCTTTCCCTTCTTAATAGCACCAGATTTTATTTGGGTAGCACCTCTCTCCCTGCATCCCATATTTTTTTCAGAATAAGCTCATTCCTCCTCTCACTCCAATAGTGGTCCCTGGTTCTTTTAAACCAAGCCTGGGTTCAAGGGTGAGCGTGTGACCTACACAATCAGGGTTGATCTCAGGCCTTGATCAGAATGCTGGAACATAAACTCTCAACATCTCACCAGAATTGAACAGGAACCCCAGAATCTCAGTGCCTATGGCAGCTGCCTTTAAACCATGAGGGGAACCAGGCTTGGGCAGAAAATGACGCCATGGAGGCCACAGTGGGGAGATGGAAAGAAACTGAGACCTGGGCACTTCTATCGAGCTGCTGGATCAAACAATCATGGAGACTTTATTGCCTCTGGAAGCTCAGGTACACAAAACAATAAATCCTTTCTTTGAAAAGGCTGAATGAAATTAGATTTTGTGTTCTTTGCAACATGGCGTCCTAACAAATCCTTACAGTTCTAGGTTTCGGCTGCAACATCATGAATCAGTTTATTTAGTTTAGTCCAGTACTTTTTTGGAACACCAGGATCAAGTTCTAGCTACCCTCGTGGCAATCAAGTAACATTTACTAAAAAGAAAAAAAAAAAGTCACCTGATGCAGGACACTTAATGACTTTCTCCCCATCAGTGTTCCTGACACTTGTCCCTGTATAACAAGACCCTGGTTTCAGTGTTCCTCACCTCTGAAACTGGCCCCAGTCTCTACCTCAGCTCCACTCTCAGACCTACTAGTCCTGCCGTGAGGCCTCTACTTCTGTCCTGTTGCCTCTGACTTGGACTTTGCCTCTTGGCCCAGCCATTTGGGATTGACCCTCTACTGAGATAGTCTATGTACTATTTCAGTTCATTTTCTCCCTGACACTGGCATTCAGATAGGCTTAGTTTTCTCATTCATCTGCCATGAGGGAGTCCCATATCCCACAAGGCCAGGATGGATGAGTCCTGTAATGCACCCAGTGGTCTGATAGGGAGATGACTGGTCTGGGCTGGAGATACTAGAGGTACAATGAATAACAAGCATCAGTCTCTCTTAATAAATAAAATGAAATCACTGAGTTGGAGATTACTCTGAGATTTCTTCCAGTTTTAAGATGCAAGAAGCTAGCGACACAGCCCTTACCCTTGAGATGTTTACAAGCCTAACACTAGCAGGATTCTGGAGGTCAGAGGACTCAGTAATCATCACACACTAGCTCAGAGGCCTCAGGACACAGTGGTAGATTGTACCACGTCAATCAAGCTGCTATACGGTGAGCCTCTACTTTGTTTACAAACTGACGCACAGAATACAAAATATATTAAAATTGAGTGGTGGGAAATAAACCACAATTCCAAAAGTTGACAACACACAAGTCAGGAAATGCACATTTTAAATATTCTCATTTTACTGCTCATTCATCCAAGTCCTACACATATGACCAGCATCCTAGAAACTATCGGGAGTTAAAAATGTTACTTATCACTAACTTACACAACTTAGAGTAGTAGAAATTATAGTGGAGTCATTTACTACTGTTGTCTGAGTGACCTCAAATAAAACACCTTAATTTAGTCAAATGAAAATTAACGTTTGGGTTTCCGGTTTTCATTATAAAAAACAGAATAGAAAACAAAAATATTTGAAGGCTGTGAAGTCCTTGAATCTTACAAATATTTGAGAACTCTAAGTAGTCGTTAAAGAATTCATGGTCTGGTTGTAGGAGAGAGTGGTTTCATCATGTGGACTAAATGAATCTTTAGTTTTTTCCAATCTGTAGTCACTTCCAAGCAATTATAATTTGCATCACTAGACTGTGGCCCAACTGACCTCTTTTTAAAAAATTATATATGTAAATGTTTATTTTTTTATTATGTTGGTGGTTAAAATTTAGGGTTCTGTAGACAGCTGGATCTGAGTTTCAATCCCAGACCCAAGATAATGGAAAAGTCCAAACTTTTTGGCCAACACAATATTAGTGATGTGATGCTGGGTAAGTTACTAAAATTCTCTTAGCTCCAATTTCCTTGTCTGTAAAAGGAATATAATAACATTAAATATTAAATAATATTTATTATTAATAATATATTTCATTTTATATAATTTATATAATATAATTTATTTATGTAAATAAATTATAATTGAATATTAAAGAATTAAATATTTAAAACTTCGTAGGGTTGTTGTGTGGATTACAGGAGAGGAAGTGCAGTCAATGTTTACATCAATACCATTATCTCTATTATTGTAGTCACTACTACCATTACTAATGAATTATTGGGGAAAATAGAGAAAAATCTTCTTTTCCTTGGAAGAAAAATAGCCCAACCCCAAGGAAACAGACAAGGGCCATTCACACACATATTTAGTAAGGGTCAGTATTCTGCGGGGACCAGACTCCTATACATCCATCGGGGTGGGGGGTTGTGCTGAAAGGGAATGAACATAAAGCAGCACCTCATCACAGTCTGGGAATTTGTGGTGAATAGCAGGAGGCTGGGAGAAAAGAAGTGGCAATGTCAACGGAGCTGCTGGGGGTTCTGAATATGGACGATGCAAGAGGAAGAAACCCCACAGGGTTCAGGACACACTCCCCCAAAACGCAGCACCTTGCATATTGAATATGCGCAGCTGAAGGAGTTTGAGAAAACAGCAGCAGCGGTAAGCTCACTCTGCCCTCCTCCCCTCTCACTTCTTCCCTGAAACAGATCATAAAACATTCCTGAGAGAGGTGCCCTCGCTACACCCAGAGAAAAGGAGCATCCTCATCTCCAAAGACAAAGGGATGCAGAGAAGAACCCCAGCAAACAGGCCTTGCTAAGTTCCCTCAGGTCACTGCGCTGACCTCATACTCCTAACCGGTCATATTCCTCCACCACAGCCCACCCTTCAACACACACAGCACAGAAATATGTAGGTCTGTTTCTTCTGGTCTTCATTTCCTTATGAAGGATCCATGTCAGGTAAAATGTATATTAAATAAATGCGTATGCCTTTCTCTTGTTAATCTGTTCGTGTCACTCTAATTTTCAGACCCAGCCATGGACTCTAAGAGGGTAAAGGATAGCCTTCTTCTCTCCTACAGAAGAAACCAGACCAAAATAGAATAAAGGCCACTTGCTTGGGCTTAGCGTCTAAAAGTCACTACCCACTCCTTAGAAAACGGATATTAGAGGTTTATAACAGAATTTACTACATATCTTTTGTAGTGTGTTGTTCTAGTGCTTTAGAGTTCATATGTAGTCTGTGTAACATATTGCTAATTTTAGTGATAGATTGGGTAATTTGTAGCTAATCTTTTTCTCATAAGAACATCCCAAGATTAAAGAAAAAAATATCTGAGTATAGTTATAGATAAACAATCCAGACCTGAAGAACTAGAGGTCTTTTGTCATCCCAAAGTGGGCAAAACCAGGAACACTACGTTGTTCATACTCTGAGGCAATGCACGATATTATAAGGTAAACTGCTTTATCCAGCTCTGAAATCAGGTGAATCTTATTTGTGACAATCAGATTAGAGTAATTCCTTAAGACACATAATATTTAAAGCAGCATTATGCATCTCTTCCTGGAAGCTCCCCAAGTACACAGAAATTTCCTAGCAAGCAGAAGTCTTATCTATTTAACAAGCAATGAAGTGTACCAACAACTTTTCCAAAAATAACAAAACCCAGAAACTGCTTCTTCCTGGAGCTGTGAGGAATCACCTTCGCCATCTTCACTGAACAGCCAGCTGAAGGTGGAATTCCTGTGCTCTAACCCACAGCATCCAGAAATCAGTGTCGTGTGGAGCTATTATGGCCCACAGAGCAGGTAGTCTCGCCCCGCAGAGATCAAGGGAAAGCAGACATGCTGTGCTAGGAGCCTGAGAGCCATGCACATCCCAGGCCCTCTTATCTGAACTCTTCTTGGGGCTCTGCTACAGATAGCACTGGGTATTGCCAATCCTTCACTAACTGTTCCCTTCACAGCAAAGAGTGAACAATAAGGTTGACAACAATACCATTAGCAGACACTTATGAGTGCTGATTACATAACAAGCACTAGCATAAGTGCTTTATTCCATACTAAAATGTTTCATTTTCCTGTAAGCCTAGGAAGTAGGTACTGTTAGGATACATACACATTTTACAGATGTGGTCGCTGAGGCATAGGCCCGTCAGATAATACAGCCAAGGCCACAAGCTAGTGAGGGACACAGCAAAGATTTTAAATTGAGCTTGTTGACTCTAGAGCTCAACTTCTCAACCATCACTCTTACTGCCTCTTGGAAAAGTGAGTTGTCCTGGTTTGTGTCCATTTTCCCCTGTGCTCAGACCTTCTCAGGGTTCTAAGCTAGCCCGTCATGAATAAAAGGGGAAGAGAAGGAACAGGAAAAAAGCTGTGAGGAGAAACAGGATTGATTTAACAAGCAATCCTGCTAATTTCTATACCTGCTAAATATAGCTCTTCTTTCCTCAAACCGTTTTTAGAGGATAACAGAATACATTTTAATCACAGTTGGGCAGAGAAAGGACAAGAGCAAGTAAATTGTTATCTGTAATGCTTGCACAAATGTAAGGTATTCTTAGCAGTATTTGAACCTATAAGAAATTCAGTGAGTGTAGTTCTGCACAAAAACTAATTCACTGTAAGTCTGGTAACTCTTTGCAGCTTCTGGCAGTCTTTTACCACAAAATATTGAACCTTCATGTGCTGCTCTTACCAAGGGTCTGAGACAGATGGGGTGAGTGTGTCCCAGGTAAAAGAATGAGAACTAAGGTACTTCCTCCTGCATCCGGCACACCTCCTCTACCCAGGAATGAGTGCTGGGGATACAGGAGGACCCCTGGCCTTAAGGAGGTTATTGTCTAGTGCAGGGGCCAGCAAACTTTTAACTATTTTAGGCTTTGCAGGTCATAAAGGCTCTGTCCCAACTACTCCACTCTGCTGTTGCAGCACAAAAGCAGGCATAGATAGTATGTAAATGAACAGGCACAGCTGCATTCCAATAAAACTGTTTTTTTTTTTTTTAAAGGTAGCTGGCTAGATTTGACCCACAGGCCACAGTCTGCAAACTCTTGTTCCTAGACACTTCAAGGAAGGCTTACAGGAAAAACCAATTTCTGTGTTGTTTCAAGTTCAGACCTGTTTGTTATCTTTATCCTTGAACAACTTTTATCTGGGTATCAAATCTTTGGATCCCATTTAGCTCCTGGAGTGTTTGGAGCTGTTATTCCACTGTCTTTGAGCATTGGCTCTTGCTGGGGTGTCTTCAGCCAGTTGATTCTTTATCCTTTAAGTCCAGGAATCTTATTAGGATATGGCTTAGTGATCCCAATATCAAAGGCTATGTTTTCCACAAGAGATTTTAGCTCATTTATAATTATTGATGTGACAAGTATGTTTGTCATACTATTTTATATTATGCTTTCTTTTTCTAGTTTCAAGATTTTCTTCACCATATCATGCTTTGCTTTATGCTTTCTGTTTCTTCTCATCTTCAGTGGCATACACAGTTTGGTCCAAGTGGGTTACCTTTATGACTAACTTACATGGTATCTGTTAATTCTGTACTGTAAACAATGATGAATTTAATGTATTTTTTCCTTTCTTCTTCTTTCACCTCCATCATCCAATTATTCAACCATGTAATTTTATTTAACAGATACCTCTGTAATATTTTTTTTTTTAATTGGGGTATAGTTGTCTTACAATGTTGTGTTAGTTTCTACTGTACAGCGAAGTGGAGTTCCCTGTGCGATACAGCATGTTCTGATTAGTTTGTAAAATTCATTTAAGTGATGGTCTAATATTTCCTATTTAATATTTTCTTTCATTTTTGTGCTGAAGTCCTATTTGATATCTTCCTTGTTCTTACTATCTTTTCTCTGAGTTCTTTCATTTGTTTTATGCTCCAGTTCCATAGTAGTAATAGGATAATTAAAATGAATTAACTTGTGGTAGAAAAATTGGTTGTGACTTTTGTTTTATAGTAACTTTTTTTTTCTAAGCAAGTGTCTTTCTCTGCCACTATTTTCTATTATTTTCCATCACTTTTTCTAGTTTATTCCTTGTACTGATCCTGTGCTGTATATGTTTCATTACTCATCATGGAAGATGGTATTTTCTCTAACAACTATGTGTGGGAGGTCTGTGTTGTATAGATTTCCTGTTCCAGGTGTATTTGAATAGTGTGTGTGTGTGTGTGTGTGTGTGTGTGTGTGTGTGTGTGTGTGTGTGTGTGTGTGTGTGTGTGTGTGTGTGTGTGTGTGTGTGTGTGTGTGTGTGTGTGTGTGTGTGTGTGTGTGTGTGTGTGTGTGTGTGTCTGTCCCTTACCCCTAATGGAGATAGATAAGTGTAGGGTTTTTTGAAATGCAAAGACTTTTCCCTCCTCCACAGCCACAAAAACAGACAGCCTCTTGCAAACAAGGCTTACCTATGTGATTCTCTCCCTGTAACCTCAGCTCCTCTGTTTCCTGAAAGGAACCCAGGTCTAGGGAGTTCTGGCAACTGCCGAGATTTAGATTTAGAGAGAACCTGTGGGTTCTCTCACCTAGAGATGACTTGTTTCCGGCTCTTTTGAGCTCTTTACCTGTGGTGTTTCTCTCTGCTTCTTACGCATCCCTTTGCCTGGACCCACTGCTTCTGGCAGCCCTTCCATCAGTTTTGCAGTTTGGAATTTTTGCTGTCTTTTAGTTTTGCTGAAAATGGAGTTTTTAGTTACATTTCTCATTCACCTTTTCACTTCTGAGAGCAATGTATGAATATCCCTTTTTCTCTACATGCCCTCAATAAATATTTAAATCAGTTAGTTCTGATTTATATTATTTTCCTTATCAGTCTTGAGATAATTTCCTCCTTTGTTGCAAAGTGATGTCATGAAGACGTGGGCAGAGAGAGAGTCAGAAACAAAAGCCATGGCATCAGATGGTCTCCCATGTGGAGTTTTGGGAGCATTTATTCAGCAAATACTTTTTCAGGTACTTACTATATGTGCAAAAACCGTACAAGGCACTAGTCAAATTTTAAAATATATAAATATGCCCATTACAAGCACACTGTCCAGATGGGCATAAATTGTATCCCAATATCTCTATTTAGAAAGGCCTAGAATCTGCTTCCTCTTAATGTGTGACTTCTTGAAATCTCAGTTTCCTCATCTAAAAAATGGTTTTGATGATACTACCCACCCTTGTGATTGTTCTGGAAATTATACAAGTTGATGCCTGTTAACCACTTAGCACAATGTCTGGCACAGAGCAAGTCCTCACAATAAATAAATAGAAGGATTGTATTATTATTACTATTATTAAAGATTTATATATGAAAGTAGTGGATAATAAGATTAGACTGGTAGGTAGGGGTCAGAATGGAGAAGACCTTGAAGATCCCATTAAGAAATTTCATCTTTAGACTATGGATTCTCCACAGAGAACGACATGATGAAAACGGTGTTTTAGGAAGATTTTCTGGTCAGTCATTAATCTGTGGATAAACGAGGGAATGAAGAGGCTAGCAGCAAAAAGACTGAGTAGGAGGTATATCAGTTAAATGTTTCTTCCATACGGCAGGGGTTGAGATATTTTTAAAGGACACAGCATTGGCACTGACCAGGTAAAGAGGCATCTGAGTCATCAGAAAGGATGTTGGCTGTAACTCTTACCATTGCACCGCGCATACGAGCCAAACGGCAGCCCTATCCCTGAGTGAGAGAGTCCATTCCTGAAAATGTTATTAACTCACATAAAAAGAAATCTGGAAGAAGATGCTTCTAGGGTTGGTTAATTGTGCCAACCAGCAGAAATGCCAGGGCCCACTCACATCCCTCAGAACCTGCCTTTCCCCACACCCTGATCAAAGGGAGCCTCTGGTGGCCCCTGTGGCCCCTGCCTGCAGCGTCTCTCTGTCCCAGGAGCTGTCTCCTCCCACATGGAGGGCAGGTGGGAAGTTCCAGGGAGGTGACACCGGGGGCAGTGCTCCAGCAATGCCTCAGGGGGGTTGATGGATAGAACTCAGGTTTCCTCACCACTTGGGCAGGACAACTCTGAGATGTGTCCTACACATTGTCCCCGACGTCCCCAGCAGGACTGAGGCTCAGTGACCAGCAGCGAAACCTGCTCCTTAAGGCACACTGTGCTGACTCCCTTCCTTCCCCTAGCATTCCCCACTTCCCTACTGACATTTCCTGAGATCACTCCCCATAAATGTCTTCAACTTATTTTTCTCAGGATGGTTTTCTTGAGGAGACAGTGCATAGACTTTCAGCCTGGGGTTTGTCCCAAAGGCATTCTTCTCATTTTATCAGAGAAAAAAGTACTTTTCAGAAGGCCCACAACATCTCTCTGTGTATGTCCCTGCCCAACCGTAAAGTAATTACAAAGGGAATGAGATGAACACGATGCACTTAGGCCAGTCATGACTCACATCCTGAGGCACAATACAGCAGACACTCGAGTACCATTGGAGTTAGGTTATCAAGGAAGAATGACTGATGGGCAAGCTCCACAGTCTTCCTGGAAAAGGCTTCTCTGATATGTGGGCACGAGGCGATAAGAACATCCACCGTGACATTGGCAGTGAAAACCTGCGTCTGAAGCTTGGACTGGATTCATCACCCAGTGAATTCTGAGCCTTTCATCTTCCTTTAGAAAAAAGTGAGAAGTTTTATTAGCCTTCAACTCTGTGATAAACCTACCATGAGTCTGATCTGTGTATTTCTTACATGTAATGGGCTTAATATTGATACACCTTCATCATCCACTAGGAATAACATTTTTCATAATGATCGGGTATTCACACCACCTTTCCTTTCATTGATCTGAGTGCTCAGATCTACATTAGAACCACTTAGGAGTAGATGTGCCACACGGCAGCCTTTGATTATACTGTGAAGTATCAAGTATCCCTACATGCTTCCACATTATTACACCTAACATGGGCATAGAATGGCTGCCTAGAAAGCATTTATTCATATCCAGACAGTCTATGTGGCCAAGACAGCTAATGATTGATAACTCAGGCCACAAAGGGTCTTTGGAAACAAAATCTAGAGTTTATTCTTGTTTCGTACGAATGTCTAATGAAAAGACCGAAGATTCCTCATCAGCCTTCTCTTGACAGCCAGGAGCTGTTTCCAGGCAGACCTTCTGCCTCAGTGCAGGAACTTTGCTGTCATTTTGCTCACTTAACTTTTCCTAAATCCCAGGCAACTGCACCATTCACCGAGATTATCTCCCAAAGGGGAGACCCCTCTGAGGAGGACACAGAGAGAGAACTCCCCCTGGGCTGAGCCTGTCAGACACTTCACAGCAGATGGGGAAGAGAGAAGAGTGAGTGTTTGGGACGTGGAGCTGTCCCGTCAGCAAGGACTTGAGCCCAGCTGCTGGTGCTGCCTGTGGTACGTGAAGCACAAGGTCATGGAGTTTGCCTTCAGCTGGCGCTCTTTTATCTTTGTTGGCATGGAAATAAATTGGTTTCACTTTTTATTTCCTCTGTAAAAGTCCTTTAAATTCTAACAAACTAATGGAGCCAATTCCTCTTGCCACCCCAATCCAAGCCCATTAACACCCACTCTGCTTTTCATCATAACCTGTGTCCCTTTCCAAGCCGAGCAATCATTCACGTTCAGTTTGTCCTGTAGGAGGAAAGACCCAAAGGTGTCTGATAATTCCTGGTTGAGACAGAGATTCAGGGAGGGTGTCAGGCAGTTGAGAACACTTCAGAGACTGTGTGCCTGTCAATCTCAGCCTTTGGGATGACAGCCAGGAAGATGGGCCATTAGCAGGAAACTGCCTTTCGACCTTCACTAATGGTGGGCACTGCAGAAGTGGGGGGCGTGGTGAGCCCCATCCTTACAAACAAATGCTGAAGGCCCTCCACAAAGGAAAAAGAAGCAGCCGAAGCTTCCAGCTTCCATCTCACTGAATAGTCAGGCATTGCACAGGGGAAGACTTAAAGGACTTTGAAGCTTTTTCTCAATGCTGTATTTTCCCTACATTTGTTATTTTATCTCCTGTTTTTGCATGATATTAACAGGAAAACCCAATATGAAAGATACCTGTGGTCCCAAATCAGGAAATGGAGTGAGGCAGAGCAGAAGGACTGGGTCCCACTGACAGCTGGTTTCAGGAGGAACAGAAACCAAGGAATAGAGTGAGTAATAGCAGCTCTAAGAAGAGAGGAAGTCAAACTGGGGCATTTCTGAGAAGACAAAGCAAGTGGAGGAAGATGTCCTTGACTTCAGATAGGTCTATGGAAGTCAGACCAAAACCAGAACTCTAGGAATCACTGTGTCAATAGGAGCTGCATGCGTTTTTAAGTCTAGATCTATACCATCCAACACAGTAACCAGTCACCACGTGGCTACTGAGCACTTGAAATGTAGCTGCTTAGAACTGAGATATACATCCGATTTTGAAGACTTCATATGAAAAATATATATATATACTTTTTGATGCACATTAGTTTTTTACATTGCATAGACAGCAATCGTAATATAAAATTGAAATACATTATTTTAATAATGTTAAGTAAAATGCATTACTAAATTAATTCCCCACTTTAATGTGGTTACTTAAAATTTTTTTTAATAAAAATTTTTAATTACATATGTGGCTCATATCACATAACTATTGGACACCACTTGTCCGTGTAGCCAGAGCATAAGTTGCCCCATTTTGAGCAGCACAAACCTTAAAACACATATTTTCCATCCCTACTGACCCAAGCATGTCTTAGAGCTATTTTAGACAATGACTAATTGACTAGGAGAGAACTGATCTTGCTTGCTTAATTCCATATCCCAACCTCAAGGACATGGGGCCAGGAAGCAGGCAACAATTTAGACACTATAATCCAGTCACATAGCAAAGTCACCAAACTCCCAGTTCCCTGAAAGATACAGATGAAGGCCTGACACACACTCCTGAGTTGTTTTGACAGGAGGCAGACCCCCTCCAGATGAAAACTGCTGACCACAAGCACTCAGACCCCAGATCATTTGAAACCAGAAGACTGGTGATGCTTGAGACTTCACCTTGATGCCAACCAATCTGAGAACTGTACACAAGCTACTCACGTGCCCTGCAGCCCCCTCCCTCACTCTGCCTTTAAAACCTTTGTCTCCTAACTGGCAACTTGCAGATGGACTGAGGACATTAGCCCACCATCTTCCCAGGTTGCTGGGCTCCTGAATAAAGCAACTTTTCCTTTTCCACCAATACTTGTCTCTCGAGTATCGGCCTTTCCAGCAGTGAGCAGTCGAACTTGCATTTGGTACATCTGGACAAAGGGGTGCAGAATTTCAAAAGTCTGGGTGGGTAAGGTCACCTACTGAAATGTGCCCTCCTCCTCTGGATCCCAGAGCTTCATGCTCCCCTGAGAAGCACTGAAAACCAGCCTCAGTAGGGCCATCAGGTAGGAGAGTTTGGGCCTGCCTGACAGCCAGCCAGGAGGGCTTTCATTTAATGCATTAACTCTTCCTCTTGCCTCCAAAAAAAAATCAACTTTGGGGCATGCTGATGGCACAGGAAGCAGGAAGCAGGAAAAGGTGTTCATTCCCTTCTCTGCCCCAGTTATTTTTGGTTTTGTCTGAGTGCCACTGTCATGGAAATTTGCATCTCCTTGCTGACCCCAACAGAGACCAGCGGTCTACTGCAATAAGCATGCCATCGATGTGCCCAGTGCCCTCCCTTCTGCATCAAGGCACCAAGCTCAAAATCACTGCATTACTCACTGTCAGGGGGCAATTTGAATATCCTGGAAACAAGTCTGTTCTATTTACTCAAGTACTGAGGTTTTTCTTTATCCTATTGACTTATTACTGGAATCTGCAGAACATTTTGTGAATTCTGGTTGATTGGTAGGTTTTGGTTTCAAAAAGTCTTTTTTTTTTTTCAGTTTTGTGTTTTTCTTTTTTAAGAAAACCCATTCATCTAGTTAACAAAAATGAAAGATTCATGCAAAGTACAGGTACTTTATCATGCCCTCAATGAACTCCCAGACTAACTGAGTGAGATAGATTTGTTTTTTTTAAAAAAAGTTACAGCTATCATAAGAGAAATCTGTACAGAATAAGGAGGCACATAAGGGAAGGAGTGATCAATTTTCCTCTGGAGAGATCAGGAAAGGCTCTAAGGGCCTTGGATTTCAGATCCCCCCCCACCATATACACACACACACACTCCTCCCCACCAAGTCTGAGATCCAAATTAGTGTATCTATATGCCTCCAGACATTTCTACTTGGGTGCCTCAGAAACATCTCAAGCTTAACATATATAATATGTATCTTACTTTTTTCAAAGAAAAAAAATATACCCATTCCTTCCCTATCATCCACAGTGCCTTCAGTTCCCCTGTCTCAACAAATGGCATCACTACCTACTCAGTTCTAAACCACAATCTGAGACTCACTCTTGATTCCTCCCTTTTCCTGCACACCACCCCAGCCAAGCTATCTAGGTGGCCTGCCAATTCATCATCTCTCTCACCCAGGTTAATGCAGCTGACCCTACATGGACTCACTTCCTCCACTCCTCTCCCTTACAGTCTAATTTCTAGGTAGCAACATACATGACCTTCTACAAACATAAATCAGGTCCTGTAACTTACCTGCTCATACCTATCAATGGATCTTAATTGCACAAATAAAATTCCAAACACTTATCTCAGAATCTGCAAAGATTTCTTAAACAGGACACAAAAAATACTAGCCATGAAGGGAAATAAGATAAATTGAATTATGTTGAAATTAACAACTTCCAATCATCAAAGAGAATTGAAAAGGCAAGCCTCTCTGAGTGAGAGAGGTATTTACAAAACATCTACCCAACAAAGGACTCATATCTATAATGTACAAGAACTGAGACAAATCAATAAGAAAATCAGAAACTATAGAAAAATGAGCCAAATACTTGAACAAACCCTTGACAAGAGAGAACATCCAAATGGCCAACATACATATGAAAAGGGGCTCAGCTCACCAGGGACTAATCAAAGCCTCAGTGCAAGACCACTACACCCATCAGGATACCTAAAGTGTACAAGGCAGATGGAACAACGCCGAGCACTGGAGGGGGTATGGAGCAACTGGAATGCTCACACACTGCTGGTGAGAGCGTGACTTGGTACAAAATGGCATGAAAACTATTTGGAAGTATCTATTAAAGCTGAACATATGCAAACCCAATGCTCCATCAATCCTACCCTTAGGTACACGCGCACACACGCACGCGCGCGCACACACACACACACACACAAAATCTATGTATACGTACATGCATACACCTGAAGACAGGTACAAGATTGTTGTCAGCAGCACTACTCATAAATATGCCCCAAGTGGAAATTAACCAAATGCCCATTAATGGTAGATGAATAAATAAATTTTGGTTTAGTCACATAACAGATTATTCAACAGCAATGAAAATGATTTCAATCACAGGAAATATATGATTGAATTTCAAGATCATATTGAACAAAGGACAAGAAAAGAGTGCTTCCTGTATGATTTGTTTGCACTACATTCAAAAGTAGGCGAAACTGATGAGTGCAGTTAGAAGTCTGGTAAGTGATTCCCTTGGCAGGAGTGAGGCCATAATGACTGGCAAGGAAACAAGGGGGTGCTTCTGGTTGCTGGCTGTGTTCTGTTTCCTGATTTGAATGTTGGTTACACAGGTATGTTTCGTGTGACAAAATTTATAAAAATTGTACTATGGTTTATGTACTTTTCTCTATGTACCTCATACTTCAATAAAAGTTTTTAAAAATCCACACTTCCAACTACAGCCCAAGGCCCCACCCTCTCCAACCTCACCCCGAGCTTCTTTTCCCCCACTTTCCCTGCTCCAGCCCAGTGCTTTTTTCAACCTCTCAAATACACCAAGCTCATTGCCACCTCAGGACCCTTGCTCATCATGTTCCCCCATTCTGAATGCTCTCCCTGCCCCGTGCCCTTCACCCAGCTGGCTCCAATTCTCCTTTGCACCTAAGCTTGGATATCTCCTCTTCTTGGTCACCACACAAGTAGGTCTCCATCTGTTATTTTCTATCTCAAGCCCCTGTTTCCTTCTTTCACAGCACCTACCACACCTTGCCTTATTTGTCTGTGTGTAATGTTGGCAGGTGTTCTTTCTGGTTAGAATGTTCACTGCACGAGAGTGCAAACTATCTGAGGTGGGCACCAGTCCCTCTGAACCAGGATGACCAACTTGTCTGGTTTGCCCACATTGGTTTTGCTCAGTTCTGAGCACAACAACACAGGTGGTCACCTAAGTCAGAATACAGCCTGCTGCCACTACATAGTAAACACTTAATAAATGTTGAACAAATGAATTTTTTTAAAAGTGTTGTCCAAAGACAAGGTTGCCTACTCTCACCACTCTTATTCAACATAGTTTTGGAAGTTTTAGCCACAGCAATCAGAGAAGAAAAAGAAATAAAAGGAATCCAAATCGGAAAAGAAGAAGTAAAGCTGTCACTGTTTGCAGATGACATGACACTATCCATAGAGAATCCTAAAGATGCTACCAGAAAACTACTAGAGCTAATCAATGAATTTGGTAAAACTGCAGGATACAAAATTAATGCACAGAAATCTCCGGTATTCTTATACACTAGTGATGAAAAATCTATAAGAGAAATTAAGAAAACACTCCCATTTACCACTGCAACAAAAAGAATAAAATATCTAAGAATAAACCTACCAAAGGAGACAAAAGACCTGTATGCAGAAAATTATAAGACACTGATGAAAGAAATTAAAGATGATACAAATAGATGGAGAGATATACCATGTTCTTGGATTGGAAGAATCAACATTGTGAAAATGACTCTACTACCCAAAGCAATCTACAGATTCAATGCAATCCCTTTCAAACTACCACTGGCATTTTTCACAGAGCTAGAACAAAAAATTTCACAATTTGTATGGAAACACAAAAGACCCCGAATAGCCAAAGCAATCTTGAGAAAGAAAAATGGAGCTGGAGCAATCAGGCTCTCTGACTTCGGACTATACTACAAAGCTACAGTAATCAAGACAGTATGGTACTGGTACAAAAACAGAAATATAATGGAACAGGATAGGAAGCCCAGAGATAAACCCATACACATATGGTCACCTTATCTTTGATAAAGGAGGCAAGAATATACAGTGGAGAAAAGACAGCCTCTTCAATAAGTGGTGCTGGGAAAACTGGACAGCTACATGTAAAAGTAGGAAATTAGAACACTCCCTAATACCATATACAAAAATAAACTAAAAATAGATTAAAGACCTAAATGTAAGGCCAGAAACTATCAAACTCTTAGAGGAAAACATAGGCAGAACACTCTATGACATAAATCACAGCAAGATCCTTTTTGACCCACCTCCTAGAGAAATGGAAATAAAAACAAAAATAAACAAATGGGACCTAATGAAACTTCAAAGCTTTTGCACAGCAAGGAAACCATAAACAAGATTAAAAGACAACCCTCAGAATGGGAGAAAATATTTGCAAACAAAGCAACTGACAAAGGATTAATCTCCAAAATTTACAAGCAGCTCATGCAGCTCAGTAACAAAAAACAAACAACCCAATCCAAAAATGGGCAGAAGAACTAAATAGACATTTCTCCAAAGAAGATATACAGATTGCCAACAAACACATGAAAGAATGCTCAACATCATTAATCATTAGAGAAATGCAAATCAAAACTATGATGAGATATCACCTCACACCGGTCAGAATGGGCATCATCAAAAAATCTACAAACAATAAATGCTGGAGAGGGTGTGGAGAAAAGGGAACACTCCTGTACTGTTGGTGGGAATGCAGATTGATACAGCCACTATGGAGAACAGTATGGAGGTTCCTTAAAAAACTAAAAATAGAACTACCATACAACCCAGCAATCCCACTACTGGGCATATACCTGAGAAAACCATAATTCAAAAAGAGTAATGTACCAAAATGTTCGTTGCAGCTCTATTTACAATAGCCAGGACATGGAAGCAACCTAAGTGTCCATCAACAGATGAATGGATAACGATGTGGCACACATATACAATGGAATACTACTCAGCCATAAAAAGAAACGAAATTGAGTTACTTGTAGTGAGGTGGATGGACCACTGTCTGTCATACAGAGTGAAGTTATTCAGAAAGAGAAAAACAAATACCGTATGCTAACACATATATATGGAATCTAAGAAAAAAAAAAAGAAAAGGTCATGAAGAATCTAGTGGTAAGACGGGAATAAAGACACAGACTTACTAGAGCATGGATTTGAAGATATAGGGAGGGGGAAGGGTAAGCTGGGTTAAAGTGAGAGAGTGGCATGGACATATATACACTACCAAACTAAAAAAGCTAGTAAAATAGCTAGCTAGTGGGAAGTAGCCGCATAGCACAGGGAGATCAGCTCGGTGGTTTGTGACCACCTAGAGGGGTGGGATAGGGAGGGTGGGAGGGAGGGAGACGAAATAGGGAAGAGATATGGGAACATATGTATATGTATAACTGATTCACTTTGTTATAAAGCAGAAACTAACACGCCATTGTAAAGCAATTATACTCCAATAAAGATGTTAAAAAAATAAAAAGTGTTGTCCAGGTGAACAAAAAAAGAAGCAGACACATAACAAATATTTTCCAAAACTGGCATAGAAAGAAAGGAAAAGAGGTCAAGATGGAGGACCTCTGCACCCAGCAGGGCCTCTGTGATGCACTTACTAGGAGTTACTATATACTGATGCAACCTTGTCTCAGGCTTTCAAAGTTGCTTCTGTGGTTGGTTGGTGGGTAATTCTCCCCCAAGGCTTCTTTTACTGCCTGGAAGGAAAGCTGCTGAAAGACAAAGTAATAGGCACTGCCTGCAAACACGCTGGTCAAAACATTTCATTTAAATGATTGTCCTCTGTTGGCGTCCTCAGGAAATGGAAGCCCTTCAGAAAACTCGCCACTAATCTGTCAGGTAGAGCAACTCTGCAGCCTCCACAGGCACTGGGACAATCTTCCTTTCCCTCTAGTGTGTCCCCTTCAGACTCCAGTGTCCTCATCAGGTGAAAGCAAGGTTTCTGAAATTGAAATGATGCCCTGAGTGTGTGTTGCTTTCACTCAAGTCCTCCTTTGTAACCCACTGAGAGCTCTGTGATGGCCTTGCATTAGCAGAACTAGTTACCTGTTGACCAGGTATTCTTGACCACTTGTGCCTGTGGAAGGGATGGGCCAGCAAATTCAGCTGAAATGAAAAGGCAGTGATTTTCATGACTGGGAGTTACAGATTTCGTCTGACAGGAAATCACAGGGCACATAGAGCATTCCACACACATTCTTACACAATTACTATGGTCCAATATTCCAACCTGGCTTTACTGGTGAAAGCATTTACAAATAACCATATTGTATTTCTGCAACTGATTCTGCAGTTTCTTGAATAAAGGCAGAGTCCATTTCCCAGGCACTAGTGTTGGACTCAGCCATGCAACTTATTTTGGCCAGTTGGGTGTGGGTGGTGTCATAACAGCTCCAGGCATATACCTTAGGAGGCATCACATCCTTCCACTCTTGCTCATACTGTGCAGCCATGAGAAGAACATGTGTCAGGTAGCTCACTGGTCCAAGGAGGGCAAAAGAAATGTAGAAAACACCTGGACCCAACCCATGGCTTCAAGCCAAGCTCCCATGAGCAAGGCCTATATCAGCCAATCCCCAACCAACACACAGATGTGTGAGTGAGAAGACTGACTGCTGTTTTTAGCCACTGAGTTGGCATGGTTTTTTAGCCAACATTTTTGTGGAAAAAGAAAATTGACACAACGAAAATGAGTCTACCTATGACTTGGTGCTCTCCTACACCCGCTAATGAAAGTCAACTTAACCATCCCCTTCCACAAGGTCAGCAGCAACTCTTGGGCAAACAAAGTCATCTCAGACCAGTAGAAAATGATTGAGCATCCACAATGTGTCAAGCACTGAGAACACAGGGACGACCACATCAGTCTCTTATCCTGGAAGAGCTCACGTTCTGGGTGGGACACAGACACCTGAAAAACACCTGAAAACCCATAAGATTCTAAAATGCGCACTGGACTGCATTCCCACTGTGATGGTAAGTGATAATCCCATTGTCCAAGAGAGATCATCTTCCATGCATTGAGAAGATGCATAGCCCAGTGATGGGCAGTGAGGCAGGCACGGGGCCATTACTTTGCACCGAGCGATCAGCGCAGTGACAAGGGACAGGATGTCCAGTCCCTCCAGTCCTCAGACAGTGGCTGAATGGCATTTGGGGTAGTGTCTATATAGACCAACAGAAAGTGACTGTCTCCTGACACTAGGAATCCACTTCCTCCAGAGTAGGAAACAAAATGAGAAGAGTTGGTTTATAGTATCAACTTGCACAGTTCCAAAGAGCAGTAACCTATGATGTCATTTAGCATAATCATCTTCTTTTTTAACAAATATATATTGAGGTATACTTTATTTACCATAAACTTCACCTGTCTTAAGTATAAATTCAACAATTTTTAGTAAATTCACAGAGTTATGCAACCAGGACCAGAATTCAATAATAGAACACTTCTGTCACCCCAATCTATTCATCTGCAGTCACTCCTGATTCCCATCCCCAGCTCTAGGCAGCCACTAATCTACTTTCCGTCTCTACTGATGGCCTTTATTGGAGATTTCATATAAACAGAATCATATAATAATGTGGTCTTTTGTATCTGGCTCTTTCACTCAGCATGTTTCTGAGGTTCATTCATGTTTTAGAATGCATGATGCCATTTTATTTTTAAGGAAATTAGTTTCCTTTTCCAACTTCACTCCTGCCCAAGAAAAATAGAATTAGAACATTACACATATTTATAACTTTAGTTTCTTCAGCAATCAGACCCAGGGAGGCTGGTGCCCACAAGGAATGGAGAAACTATTGATTGAAGTAAAAGCAAGGTCAATTCTCCACCTCCACATCCCTCATAACACTGGCCAAGAATGAATCCAAACCTTCAGTTACCACAGACAGCATCAGAGTCATCATTGTTCCTCATAGAAAATGAGAAAAATATTTCCCTGACCACAGATGAAGTGCTTCTCAGACTACTTTGACCTTGATTTCCTCTCTCGCTATCTCTCTCTGTCTCTCTCTGACTCTCTCTAGTAGAGAAAGACAGAGTGAAAGTGTATATGTGTGTGTGTGTGTCCTGCCCCCTTTATTGGCTCTACAACTTGTTCACTCAGAATTCTGGAACTTTTTCAATAAGACAGGATCTTATCCAACAGGACGATTGACCAAGACCAGAAAAATCTTCTTACTACATGGAAGACTGTAAAATTCAACCATTAAAGTCACTATTTGTAAATAGAAACTAATAGAAAAGGAGCAACTGATATCAACATGTTTGGTAAATATTTAAGCATTTCAGTTGGGCAATCCAGAAAGGACATGTTTTTATATAGTTGCTTACTACTTCCGTCAGTGAGAATGGGTCAAATCAGCCCCCAAATAATTTAAGGGGACTTTTCCTTTAATAAAATCATGAAGAGAACAACTTAAGCACTATACAGAATACAATTTTGAGTGTGTAATCAGCCAAGGGAATTGTCCAGTCTGCTTGGGAACTATGAACAGTCCCATGGACCAGCCATGCCCCCAAGCACAGAACCGCATTCAAAACTGCTGAGAATATCCTATGCCCAATGCACACATTCATATGTTCATAGCTGTTTCAGACCTCATGTTACATGGCACATCCGTCTTGCACTCTGAGCCACCTATGACATCACCACAGTCGGCAGAGAGACAATGTCACGCTAAACATCTCTACACGAAGAGGCTGCAACTGTGCCAAGCCTGATTTTGTAAGCTAAGGGGAAGTGATCTGGTAGTGCTTTGGCAGCAAGGTTGAATCCAAAATGATCTGGAGAAGGAGAAATCAGGTTTAAATTAAACAGAATTGAACTGAACAGAGAAAAGGAGAAGACAGAACCTTGTGACTGTAATAAATCCTTCCAATTCAAGGGCAGGAAATAGTGGATGGGAGAAGAAGATGGGAACATAACAAAACCTCCAAATGCATCTGAATCACCCACGCTCATCTGGTAGAAAACAGGGTGTAAACAACACGAAGAGGATACTGCCTGAGGGTCCTTAAGTCACTTACCTCTCTACTCCCACAGCCTAAGCCTTGTAAAGTAAGGGCCACTAGAATTGCCCCACATTTTTAAAATGTGGATCTCTCTGGAAAGGGTGGAGTCAGTCATATCCCTTGGTCCATGGAACATTATCATGATCAGTTTGTACAAGGCCCTTCTCTTGTTTTATTTCTTTATTTACTTTTCTTATGATGTTTCTCTTTCCTGTTTCCCTCCCTGTCAGCAGCCATTTTCCTGTTTTTAAGGTACATGTTGTAAATATATGCTGCTATTTGCTCTGCAGTATTTTTATTATGAAGAAATAATGTTACAAATCTCATTATGCTTCCTTCCAACTTCTACTAAGAACTAGCTTTTAAATATTTTTTATTTATTTAAACTAAAAAAAAAAAAACAACAGTTCACCCATTACCCCCCACCCCCTGTCCCCCACCTTATAACCATCATTCTGTTCTCTGTATCTGTGAGCTTGGTTGTGTTTTTTGCTTTTATTGATACATTTTTCTTAGATTACACATATGAGAGATCATATGGTATTTGTCTTTCTCTGCCTGACTTATTTCATTTAGCATAATGCCCTCAAGGTCCATTCATGATGTCACAAAGGGCAAGATTTCATTCTTTTATGTCTGAATAGTATTTCATCGTGTGTGTATGTATGTGTGTGTGTGTGTGTGTGTGTGTGTGTGTGTGTGTGTGTGTGTATCAATATCTTTATCCACTCATCTGTCGCTAGACACTTAGGTTGCTTCCATATCATAGCTGTTGTAAATAATGCTACAATGAATGGGGATGCATATATCTTTTCAAATTAGTGTTTTTGTTTTCCTCAGATAAATATCCAGAAGTGGGATTGCTGAATCATATGATAGTTCTAGGTTTAATTTTTTGAGGAACCTCCATACTGTTCTCCATAGTGGTTGCACCAATTTACATTCCCACTAATAGTACACAAAAGTTCCCTTTTCTCCACATCCTCGCCCACACTGGTAATTTCTTGTCTTTTTGAAGATAGCCATTCTGACAAGTGTGAGGTGATATCTCACTGTGGTTTTGATTTGCATTTCCCTGATGATTAGTGATGTTGAGCATCTTTTCATGTGCCTGTTGGCCATTTGTAAGTCTTCCTTGGAAAAATGTCTATTCAGATCTTCTGCCTATTTTTTAATCAGATTGCTTGGTTTTCTACTCTTGAGTTGTAGGAGTTCTTTATATACTTTGAATATTAGCACTAACTTTTTAATGTCCTCACTGCTATGTGTAGCTCAAGTCCATTTCTGCTATCCATGAGCACAAAACCACATTTTGTCTATGCATTCCCCGGGTGGTAGAATTTCTTCCAACTCCTCACCACCAACAACAATGCTGGGATGATAAGACCTCTACATGGCTCCTGCAGAGCAGGTGGAAATTCTTTGAACTATACACCCAGGAGCAGACTACACGCAGACTTCATACCACCAAGAATGCCAGAACTCTCCAGAGTGGCGGCACCAGTCTACACGACCACCAATTGCCTCCCCTGTCCAAATTTTCTATATTTCGCCAGCCTAATGGATGTCAAATGATAACTCATTATTGTTTTACTGTTACTTTCTTGATTATTAAAAGTTTGAGTATTCTTCATATGCTTCTTAGCCATTTGGGTTTCCATCTTTTATACACTGCCTGCTGATATCTTTTGCCTGCCTTTCTATTGGAATGTTGGGTTTTTCTTGTCGATTTTTTAGTTTTTTATATATTCTAGAAATTGTCACTTGTCAGCTTAGACACTGAAAATGTTTTCTCCCAATATGATAGGTGTCTATTAACTTTGTACATGGTATCCTTAAACAGAAATCTTTAATAAATTCATAAATTTAATTTTTAAAAGGGATTATAAAGAGATATTGGTAAAGTTGGATATTATCTGTTTGTACATTTTTTAAAGTAAATAACAGGACATGTCTCAAGCTAGCATTACCAAAAAAAAAAGGGGGTGGCATTTATTAGGACTCAAAAATATTCAAGAGCCAGGGGGTGGGGGGGCGGAGGGCAGAGGCAGGTGGCCAGAACCAAGGACTGGAGAGCAGTCAGGAACTGAGGCATCTTCCCTTCTCTCTCTCTCTCTCTCTCTCTCTCTCTCTCTCGCTCTCTCTCTCGCTCTCGCTCTCATTTCTACGTCTCTCTACATCTGCCTGGCCCCTCTCTCCAGATTTGCTTTCCTCACTCTCCCATCAGCTATCCCAAGCTCCTGAGTTTCTAAGTCCTCAGTTCACAAAGCTCACTAGTAACTACCCATTGCAAATTACAAAATCCTGGAGTAGGGATTAGTAGGTCCAACCGTTTAATCAATAATGGCCAAAAGATAGGGTCAGATCAATAGAGCCGGGGCTTCAAGGGTGCACTACTTTGGTTGCAGCTCTCAGAAAAGGAGACTCAGGCCTGTGCCAACAGCACATAAAGAATGAGGAGAGACATAAAATTTGGTAAATGAGTGGATGTGAGACTCGTGTGAGATTTGTCTTAATACCTGACAGTACTTCCTGTCTTGTTCTCTCTGCTGAGACCAGAGGGCACCTGGAAATCAGTGATGATTCCTGGAGCATTTGTGGGTCTCACTCTTCAAGAGTGACCTGTTGTCCCACTGGTGTCCCTGATAGTTGGTGATATGTCCCAGTCAGCCTAATGAGATGTTTCTATATCCAGACTATATCTGACTACATCAGAGACCATATGTCAAAAGCTGTGGCTCTTGGTCCCTGACTAAGGTCTGAATGGGTAAAAGATTCCGTTTTTCCCATGAAAAGCATCCTCTCTAAAGAGCTATCTGGTCTCTAGGGCCTAACTACAATAACCAAATATATATATTTCAGCCTCCATTATTCTTTTACAAATCTGATTCCACACCTTGTGTATATTACACAGCATGTGTGTATATTATGACTATTTTACTTTCCTTTATATATACATATATTACATAAAATAGTTAATATTATTGAGTTCTCATTATGAGTCAGGCACTGGGCTAAGTGCTGAACATTTATAATTGCCACTCAACACTTATAATCCTCCCACATAATAACTATAGTCCCCACAGTGACTCTATGAGGAATTATTATCATTTCCAATTTTTAGTTGAGGATCCTGAGAGGTAGACGATCAAGTAACCTTCCCAGAGTTACAAAGTGGTGGGTGTAAAGCTCAGATTCAGATATACCTGGATTCATCATCACAACAAGATATTCCATCCTTACATACATGTGGATGTGTTTGTTTGATGTTTACTATTCACTGGTCTATTGCTATTATTACCTGCCTTAGGATACTAAGGCTCAAAAGTCAGTAACTACTTTCTATTGCTTTCTATTGTACTGCACGTCTCAGCTTAGACATATACCTTTAAAAGGAATGATAAATCTGTGGATGAAAGAGTGCCAACAGCATATAATGCCTGATTTGAACACTGAGGGAAATCCTCTGGGTACAAACACAACACATGAGGAGATTTAAGTGAAACATGGGGAAATGTGGAAGGAGGGAAGATGGATGAACCCAGGCAAAGAGGGGAGGATCTCGAAGTCCAAGTGTTACTGCATCTTCTGAAGAGCAGAGCACAGCCCAAGAGAAGGAGAATCCTAGTCTCCAGGAGGGCCACATGGGTGTGCCTACAGCACACAGAATCATCTAATGCTTGATCGCAGGACTCATCCCTGACTGCCTCTGGGAGTTATTGCAGAGGAGGAGAAAGGATCCAGAAAGACCCAGGTGTGGCTCTTACTTCTGCCTATCATTCGTGATTTGACCTTGGAAATTTTACTTTACCTCCCTGCACTCTCATTGATTTCCTTGTCTAATCCTTCCCTTGAAGGGCTGTTGCAAGAATTAGAAATGACTTAGCATCATGGGTGGCATACGGGAGCCATTTTATGTTACCATCGTTGTCATCGCCATCATTGTGAACAACAGGGAAGAAGATCAGGGGTCTCCCTGTTCCCCAGTAATATTTCGGAGCCTCAGACACATGGCTGGGGCTTCTGGGTTCCTGTGAGTCTTCTCAGGCCGAGGAATGGCCAGTAAATCTCTATTCTCTCTCCAAGAGAAAGAACGGATCCCCACCGCCCCTGCTCCACATTTAGAAATCTTTCAGATTAAAATTGACCGAAAACCCAATTAAAACTGGCTTAAGCAAGAAGGGGACAGTGTTGGCTCACATAACTGGAAAGGCCACAAAAGTGCTGGTTTTAGGACCCGCTGGATTTGAGGCTTAATCCCAGATTTCAGGATTCTTTCTCCTTCCTTGACCTTGATTCTACCTCCCATCCTCCAGGTTGGCTTTAACAGTGTGGTAAAACTTTAAAAGGAAAAAAAACCTGCCTGTAGCTACAGCTTCACACATTCTGCCCTGAGCAACACCATGAAAATATTCCTTTTCTGGTCATTCCTGGAAAAGTCAGGGAGTCACGCTGCTTGGGACACTTTGGCTCCCATGCTCATCCTGAACCAATCCTGAGACCAAGGCAAGGAAACTATATTGGTGGAGTTTAGGCCTGGGTTCCACACCCAGCCCTGGGGCTAGGAGTAAATTCAGCCCTACCTAAACCATTTGGACAGAGTGAGGTGGAGGAAGTTCCCTAAGAAAAACTGAAGTGTTATTAGCTGAAGAAGAAAATGGATGCTGGCAGACAAAAGCAAAAGATACATAGCCCAGGCCCTAAATAGCATCAGAAAAATAATAATACCAACATTTACTGAATGCTGACTGTGCTGTGGGATAAGCACCTTTCCTTTGCTACCTCATTTAATCCTTATAATAATGATGCACTGTATATATTATTGCTGTCCCCATTTAACAGATGATGAAACTGAGACTCAGAGAGACTAAGTAATTTGTCCGAGGTCATGACTCTTATAAATGTCACGGTTGAGATGTGAACTTAAGCCATTGACTCAAGGGTCCATTCCTTGAAAAGATACATGCACCCCAACACTCACAGCAGCACTATTTACAAAAGCCAAGATATGGAAGCAATCCAAATGCCCTTCAACAGATGAATGGATAAAGAAGATGTGGTGTATATAATATATATATATATATATATATATATATATATATAAAATGGAATATTACTCAGCCATAAAAAAGAATGAAATAATGCCATTTGCAGCAACATGGATCGACCCAGAGATTATCATACCAAGTGAAGTAAGTCAGAAATAGAAAGACAAATACCATATGATATCACTTATATGGGGACTCTAAAAACATGATACAAATGAAGTCATTTGCAAAACAGAAATAGACTCACAGACATTGAAAACAAACTTACAGTTACCAAAGGGAAAAGGTGAGGGGGAGGGATAAATAAGGAGTTTGGGATTAACATATATACACTACTATATATAAAATAGATAACCAACAAGGACCTACTGTATAGCATAGGGAACTATATTCAATATCTTGTAATAACCTATAAGAGAAAAGAATCTGAAAAAGAATATATATATGTGTAATATACACGTATATATATGTATAACTGAATCACTTCTCTGTATACCTGAAACGTTGTAAATCAACTATACTTCAATAAAAATAAAATTAGGAAGGGTAAGCTGGGACGAAGTGAGAGACTGGCATGGACATACATACACTACCAAATGTAAAACAGATAGCTAGTGGGAAGTAGCCGCATAGCACAGGGAGATCAGCTTGGTGCTTTGTGACCACCTAGAGAGGTGGGATAGGGAGGGTGGGAGGGAGACGCAAGGGGGAGGAGATATGGGGACATATGTATATGTATAGTTGATTCACTTTGTTATAAAGCAGAAACTAACACACCATTGTAAAGCAATTATACTCCAATAAAGATGTTAAAAAATTAAATAAAAATTAAAAATTAAATTAAATTAAAATTAAAAAAGCTTTTTAAAACGAGTCCATTCCTACTCTGGTGAATTGAATAAAGACGTCCAGATCCTAATCCCTGCAACCTGTGAATATGTTACCTTCTATGGCAAAAGGAGCTTTGCAGATGTGATTAAGTACCTTGAGATGGGGAGACTATCCTGAATTAGCCTAGTAGGGTTAACATGTAATCACAGTGGTCCTTAGAAGATGGAGACAGAGGGAGATTTGACTACAGAGAGGAGAAGGCAACATGATGACGGAAGCAGAGATTGGAGTGATGCGGTCTGAAGGAAGAGGCCAGGAGCCAAGGGGGACAGGTGGCTTCTAGAAGCTGGAAAAGACAAGAAAATGTTCTCCTTTGGAGTCTCCAAAAGGAACCAGTCCTACTGATTCCTTTACTTTAGCCTAGTGGAACTGACTCTGTTCATACTGCTGACCTCCAGAGCTGTAAGAGAATAAACTCTGTTGCCGTAAGCCACTGAATTTGTCATGATTTGTTACAGCAGCCATAAGAAACGAGTGTAGTTACCAAGCCACACATCCATACACACAAACATACATGCACACACATACATACATACCCATAATGCCTCTACAGAGCTGAGTGCACTTGGGGTTTGTGCCCTGTGGCCACTTCCTAGATAGAGCCCTTGAGAAGCAGAGAAAACATGGCCATATGCTGCATGTCCTCCATTTGCCCCTTTAGATCTACGCTGAGCTCTCTCCCCTCCTCTCTACCCAGACGGCTGATGTGTGTGGACAGTATCAGTTGGTCCCTGTGCCCTGCAGCCTTCAGTTGGGGTCCCCAGTGGGGCATACGGGCAGCAAACTGATTGGAGGGAGAGTGATGCTTGAATATATACTCCCTCAGCAACCGATCTGACTGAAGTCTGGCTGCATGTGATGACCAAAGTCCACAGCTCCTGTTGGGGAGCTCTCTCCATACAACTGTGTCTTTTCAGGTTCCTGGGAGGGCTCCTTCCCTGGTCCCTTCAGCCCTAGAGAGGCAATGCTCCCCATACCCCTAGTCTGGAGTAGGCTATTCCCCTGCACCATCTCTTACAGTTTTCTTACATGCTTCTCATACCTTATAAACTCTTCTCAAAATATCCAGTTTGAGTGTAACATCTGTCTCCTGCCAGGACCCCACTGATCCAGCTGTGTGATGGAGCCAGGAAGATAGAGACGTGGGCAGCCAGAAGTAGCAAGGAGAAGGTCAGATAGAAGCAAGGGAATCTAATCTGTGAGACAATCTGTTGACTGAGGGAATGACAGGGTGATGGACATCTCAACTGTACTTCTGTGGCCAGAGGACATCAAGGACCACCCCCAATCCCCTGCCCCTGCAAAGACTTGGCTGTATGTGTCTTAGGGTGCATTTCTCTGGAAGCAGGTCCTATGGGTGCAAGCATTTTACTTGAGAGCTAATCCTTGGGCCTATCAGTAGGGAAGGAGGCAAGCGACTCAGGGGAGGGAAGGATTACTGCTTTCTGTATCTGACTCTGGAAACAAATGGAGAGCCTGGCCTTCAGAATTTTCCCACTTGAGAGATGAGGGGGGCAAAGAGAGTTATACACCAGCCCCCACCTACTGAGGCATCCACTGGTTGAGGATGTTCCCAGGCAGCATGCTCAGGAAGGAGCGGGAAGGGCAGAGAGAAGCCCCAGCCAGGAGGGCAGAGCACAGGCAGAGAGATGGAGGTGCCCGCGTGAAAGTCTGTGGGTGTGCGCTGCTACAGGAAAGCCCGAGGGGTGTGGGTGGGCATAGACAGCATATACCCAAAACCAAAGTAAGCTGGGTGTCTCTGAATTGATTGAGACTGTTTCTAAGTGGAAAGTGGCTCCAGAGAGAAATTAATTTGATTTATAGACAAAAGAAAATAAATTCTGTTTGCATCTGAGTTTATGGATGGAGATTCACATCCACTCAGTTAACAGAAAACAGAAACCTACTCAAGCTAGGACAAGCATAAAGGAGAATTCATCACAGGCACACATGGAACCCAAGGGCTGGAGTCTGAACTGTATCAGGGCCTGACTGAAAACTGGAATTGCATCAGGAAAAAAGGCAGCTGATCTCTCTCAACACGGGGCCCCTCTCCAGGGTTCCCCAGCCTTGGGGAACCTTCACGTACTGCCTGTGCTGCTTCATATCCCCTCCCTCTCTCTCTTTCCACCTTCCAGTTTTCTTCATTCTGTCTGCATGTGGCCCCCCAAATGGCAACCCCATCTCTGTTGGGCAAAATTCTAAGATGCCTCCACGAGTCCCCACTCCTTGATGGACATAACCACATAATCTCCAGGATCATGAGTGTGATGGATTTCACCCCCATGATTAGGTGACATTAAATGGCACAATGGACCTTAAGGAAAAAGGGCTATTTGGGTGAGCCTGACATAATCAGGTGAACCTTAAAAGTGTCTGAGCTCCTCCTGAGAAAAAGAGCAGAAGCATGAAAGGGATTACACATGAGGGAGATTCTCCAGTGCTGGCCTCGCAGATGGAGAGGGCCACAGGGCAAGGATTGCAGGCAGCATTTAGGAACCAAGAAGAGATCCCAGTCAACAGCCAGCAAGGAAACAAGAACTTTACAATCACTGAAAAAAATGAATTTGGTCAACAGCCCAAAAGACCTGGAAGTGGATTCTCCTTCAGAGCCTCATAAAGGAACACAGCTCAACCAATGCAACTCCAGCCTTGTAAGACTGTAAGCCTTGTTAAGAACCCAGCCACGTGGGGCCTGGACTTCTGACCTCCAGAGCTGCAGGCTAATAAATGGGTACTGTTTTAATCTGCTAAATTTGCAATAATTTATTACACAATCATAGGATACTAGTATACCATCCCTGGCTCTACACTATCTCCTAATTCAGACACCCAACTCCAACTATATAGTCTCTAAGTCCTAAAATAGTAGAGAGAATCAACTTGTTCCTGTTGGGTGAAGGGTCCACCACTGGTCTAGAGCACTGTGGCTACTGGCCCAGGCAGGTTTCCTACAGCTCACTCAGCAGTGGCTGCAGATGTACAGTCTCAAGCAAGGGGACATGGACAAGGCAGGCAAACTGCCTGGCATGTTCTGCTATCGCCCTTCCAACTCAGATGATGTAGCAACCTATTAGTCTAGATCCTGCCTTACAGTATGTGCATTTTCTCTCACCTGATGAGCCCATCAAAGGGTAGTTTGCTGCAGGGAGAGAAGCACTATCCCACGGGGCAAAGATGTGGGTGTGAATCCCAGTCATTCTACTTATTTGCTGTGTGAGCATAAGCAAGTCACTTAACCTCTCGGGACCTCTGTCCTCATTTGTGACATGGCAGTCCTATATTGATACCTACCATTCAGGGCTATTGTGATAATTAAATGAGATGAAGTAGGTAAAGCCCTTCATGAATCTTCAATAAGTATCAATTCCCTTCTGCAATTTTTAGTCTATTTTCTGTGTCCACCATAGCAGCTGGCACAACAGTGCTCTAAGCTCATTGCATCAAATCAAACAAATGAAAAAAAAAATCCATACATTGGTTGTCTGATTGGTGGGGCAACCAATAGCAGAGAAGTAACCTGATTATGACAAGCAGCAATGGTGTCCACAGAAGACAAACTGAGTAACAGTTCCCCCAGATGTGAGTTGGCTGAAAAAGTAATAATGAATAGCATGATGTTAGCATCTAGCGTTAATTGAAAGTATCCTGCGTACAAGCAGTGGGCTGAGGGCCCCCCCGGTGTATCTCCTTTGAAGCTTAACAAGGGTCTCTCTAAGTGCCATCAATACCCATTTTACACATGAAGAACAGAGATTCAGAGAGATGTGATGACCTAACGCCAGCTTGGAAGGGGCAGGGTCAAAATTCAATCCTGGGTCTATATGACTCCAAAGTCCAAAGCTTTGAGCCACTCTGCTTCAAATTGTCATGAATGTGGCGACCCGCTGCTGGAAACAGTTCTAGCTCTAGAAACACCTGTGGTACCCATGGAGCCTGAAATTGAAAGATAAGATATAATCCCCTTCATTGGCTGTTGGGCTCTTTTCAAATCTTTACATTTCCAAGTATTTTTTTTTAATCACAGGGCAAGAAAAGTATCCAAGAAAAATATAATGAGTTTATGTCTGCCAAACCGAAAGTAGCTATTCAAAAGAGAGCCCAGAGCAACTCCATTTCTCTGCCAAGAGGAACACTCCATCAGTTAAGTCTTCCAAACAATTTCCCCTTGATTTTCAGCTGTTTAAAAAATAAAGACAAAATGAGAAGACTGTTGTTTTCTGGTGTTGGAAGCTAAGAGTCTCTGATTTTTGTCTTTGTTTTTTAGCAGAACTGAGACCTCCCAAGTGGCTAAAAGTTCTCCGCACAGCTTGGGGTATCAGAAAAACACCTGGGTTACCCTTGACAAACATGATTGCCCTTGGGAATGTGATATTCCGATTTATTGATTCCACACCCAGATGGTGCAGGCCCTCTACTCTCCACCATGTAAGAGTCACAGTGCAGGAGAGCAAGCCCCGACTGTCACAATACCCCCAGGCTCGCTTTGATAGTTTTAATAAGCTTGTCCATTCCCCATTTAAGAGTGAGCCATTATTGCTCAAGCCTTTTCAAGTCAGCTTGAAATTCACCTTGGCAAGGATCCTGTCCTTTTGGACACTTCCCCCTGGCTTTTCAAACTCAGTAAAAGGAACTGAGACCTAGTGGGAAATGCCTGCCTGTCTAGAGTCTATACAAAATCTCCCACAGGGCTGCCCTGGCTCTGAGCTAATTGGGCTGTTTGATTCTACAACAGTATCAGGAAAAACTAAGGGTGACTCTACACCAGCCTCCTTGCCTCTGTCTCTGAGAGTTCAGAGGGTCTGTGGAAATCAGAGAACATGATGAATCACAGAATATTATTTGCTTCCATGGGTACCTGGGGTGTACTTTTGAACCCCAGTCCCCATCGAAATAAAATGCTGCTTATTTGTATGATACACTGACAAATAGCAATATTAAACAGATGCAAAAGTTATAGACCCCCTTCCTCTGCACTGTGCCTTGTCTACATGGCAAATTCCTGTTCAAACTTCAAACTCACTCCATCCTAAAGTCACCCCTTCCCCAGGAGGTCTTCCCTGAGCCCAACTTAGCCCGGCACCATGCTCCCTCCCCTGTGCTCTTCAGCACCAATGACACATTGACACTGGCCTTTAGAGTCTGTGAAATGACAAACTGGTGACCCCCAATAACCAAGCCTGTGAGTGCAGGACCCCCTGTTATGTAGAAAAGACCCTGTTGCACAGACCTACTAGAGAATGGACTTGAGGATATGGGGAGGGGGAAGGGTAAGCTGTGACAAAGCGAGAGAGAGACATGGACATATATACACTACCAAACGTAAGGTAGATAGCTAGTGGGAAGCAGCCGCATAGCACAGGGAGATCAGCTCGGTGGTTTTTGACCGCCTGGAGGGGTGGCATAGGGAGGGTGGGAGGGAGGGAGATGCAAGAGGGAAGAGATATGGGAACATATGTATATGTATAACTGATTCACTTTGTTATAAAGCAGAAACTAACACACCATTGTAAAGCAATTATACTCCAATAAAGACGTAAAAAAAAAAAAAGACCCTGTTGTATAGAAAAGTGCTCTTCAAGGTATGGTTCATGAACTCAGCAAGCCCACACAAGTCAAGGTCAGCGTTTAGAAAGCTCTGCAGTTATTTGACAGTGCTGGGACCTTCTACCAAAGGATCAGTGCACGACAGACAGGAGGTAAAAAAATAAAACTACTTCTTCTTTAAATCAGAGTTTGGGACATACTGGGATAAGAGACACACAGGAAGGAATAGAGGGAGGGAAGAATAAAGGGAGCAAGGAAGGAAGAAAGTAAAGGTGAGTAGGAGTAAGGGAATTAAAAATAATAGGCAGTCTTTGTATCATTAGTTAAAATACACAAAGTATTTTCACACATATTACATCACTGGGCCCCGACCTCGTTGATGCAAGGTCTTCCTTCTGCTCCTCAAACACTCCAAGCACGTGTTCTCTTTCCTTTGTTCTCTTCTTTCCCTGGGTGCACTGCCCTCCACTGGTTTCTTCCCCTATTATGATCACAGTTCATATGTAATCTCCTCAGGGAGCCTTCCTGGCCACCCAGTCTAGAATGTTCTCCTCCCCCACCCCATGCCATCCCTCTCTATCTATGACAGTGGTTTGGGGTTTTTTTCCC
Organism: Stenella coeruleoalba; assembly: GCF_951394435.1. Lineage (NCBI taxonomy): Eukaryota > Metazoa > Chordata > Mammalia > Artiodactyla > Delphinidae > Stenella > Stenella coeruleoalba. The sequence goes on from NC_137156.1 coordinate 51,757,950, forward strand.
TCTATGGAACTTCAAATGATCCAAACGATCTTATTCATGTATTGGCATGTTGTTTATGGTCAGTCTCCCCACTAGAAGGTAAGCTCCTTAAGAATAGGAATGTCTTGTTCACTCCCAGAATTCCCTAAGCTGGGACAGTGCCCAGCATATGAACAAGTGAATGAATGAATGATTAAACTAGAGAATGAAAACAGTATATATCCTTGTTTCCACTTAAAATGCAAAGAAAATAAGAGTTTATGGACTTTGCCCAAAAGAAATTGAGGGTCTTGCCCAAGGATGCACAGATCCTCAAGAGACCCTGGGCTCCAAGAGAACCTCCCGACTCCAAATGCAGTTGCTTCCACCTTATAACACTGCCAGGATGTCAGCGAAAGACCTACAGAGCCTTGAAACATCCAATAAGGAAATTCACATAGGTTGTGTGAAGCTATCCTCAGCTTCTGAAGTTCAAATAAGCACCCCTTTGATATTAAACAGAAAACAGCAGAGCCCTGGAGGGTCTGCCTCCAGTGACATCTAACCCAAACAATTCTTTACATCCCTGTTCTATTCTTGAAAAAGTGGTAAAAGCAAAGACTTGGGAGCCAGGCACACCTGAGTTCAAACCTTGAATTTTCTCCTCCTGTGGCTAGTTCCCACATCTCCCTCCCCATCAGGTTCTTCACTTTGCAGAGCATGCATGAGGATTCAACGGATGACGTAGGCAAAGTGACCCCAGAAGCATTCAACCAAGACAATCCCTCCTTCTTCCTGTTGACATCTTGTTTAACATCAACTAGTATTACCGGTGTCAAGAGGAGGGGAGAGTGAGTACAGAATGAATGAAGATTCACAATCCGCACAGGTTTTCAAGTTAGTAAAGAGCTCTCCAGCTGGCCCTACTATGTACGTGAGGTCCTCACATGTATCCTCCTAACTAAATAATGTTTTAGCTATTCTGTGACCTCACATGCAGTCTCATGGCTAAGAAAATAGCCCTCAGAGTGACCTTCATCTAGGATAAAGGAGGAAATGGCTGCTTCCAGGACCAAAATACAACTGTACTAGGAAATAATCTTAGTTCTTGAAAATTGACGTTTTCACTTTATTTCTGCTTTTCTCCTCCAGCAGCTCAACTAGTAGAAACTAGCTTTGAATACAGACAAGGGTTCAAATCCAGCCCTGCCATTTGCTGGCAAGTTACTTCACATGTCTAAGCCTCAGTTTCCAGATCTGTAAAATGGGCATAATACTTTCACCTCAATGTGTTCTTGGTCAGCTTAGAGATGATATAGTAAAGACTATGGGAGATGCTCAATAAACAAGACTTTAATTCCTCCCCCCAAATACTTGGTCTTAATCACAGGCAAAAACATGTGCCAGTAAAAGCATGAAAGATGAAAGTCCCTTTACAATGGTGCCTGGAACGTAGTGGGTACCCAATAACTATTTGATGAATGAATAAAATGGGTATTTGTTTGCGACTGTCAAAGAGGGAAAAGGTTCATATCCTGAAACCTGGCTTGATGTCCCAGGATTTCAACTCATGACATTAGCCCTAATTCATAAGAATTCACCAAGAACTACGTCAGTTTAGTCTAAAATTTTTGCTTACCTTTTAGCTCCTCTCCAACTTAAAGAGCCCATAATTTAAGGCCAAATGTGAGTGGTGATATGGCCCACTAGGTGTTAGACAAAAGCTCCAAAAGTAATGTCTCCACAGCCACCAAAGTGACTCTTTTCCCTGGAAGAGGAGCAGACAGATCCCGATGGAAGGAATGTTCGAGGTGGCCACCCTCAAGGCAATCTGGCCCTGCAAAGCACAGTTCATTCAAATCAAGGCCACTGACTGAGCCTGGCTTTTCAACTGTGCTCCAGTGTTTTCTGTCAAGAAAATGATGCAGGAAATGCCACCCAAAACTTAGATAAGAGCAGGAAGAAAGAGAACCAGGCCAAGAATGAGGAGCCTGAGAGGAGTCCCCGCGCTGGGGTTTGCAAAGCTCCACACAAGTTCAGATCCAGCACTTAGCAGAGAGATGCAGTTGTCTATCAGACATCAACCCTGGTTTGCGAAGCTGTCAGTCACTACCGTGAACTACAAAGTCACCGTGTGAACTGGCTAGGACCCATGAGGATTTCCACAAAACGAAAATCCAGATTTAAAAAAATGCCAGTGGGGCTTCCCTGGTGGCGCAGTGGTTGAGAGTCCGCCTGCCGATGCAGGGGACACGGGTTCGTGCCCCGGTCCGGGAAGATCCCACACGCCGCGGAGCGGCTGGGCCCGTGAGCCATGGCCGCTGAGCCTGCGCGTCCGGAGCCTGTGCTCCGCAACGGGAGAGGCCACAACAGTGAGAGGCCTGCGTACCGCCAAAAAAAAAAAAAAATGGCAGCGAGCTCAAGGAACATTGGGATTCTCAATATTACTGGCGTACCAAGGCTCCAAAGCCACATCAAGGTCCCCTCTCTCCCTGTCTAACCCTGTCCCCATCTCCTCCTCCTCCTGCCTCCCACCTTCCCCTCCCTCCTCTCACTTTTTATCTCCTTCCCCCAGTTTTGAAAGATGTACAGAATTGAAGGAACAGAGAAAAACAATACAGAACATAAGCTTATTAGCCTATTTGCCTGACATCTACACTTCCACAAAATCCACATACATGAATCTGTTTTCTTTCCTTTTATGAGAAAAGGACTAACTGATGTGATAGATTAAATTTTTCAATAAATATCAGGGAAGACACAAGGTCAATGTAAATTCGACATCAGCTATCTGTCTCTCTATTCAGTTTGTATAATTCAACAAATACTTCCTAAGCACCAGCAAGGACTATGCCTTTCTCTCTTCTTCTCTGCCCCACACAGTTTCACTACAAATTCACAACCTCCAGATTCCACTGGGCCTTCAGTGCTGCTTGCAGCCTTTTTACAATTCTTTGGTCAGCACTCTCTCCCATTCTCCACACTAACAAATGTCATAATGTTCAAAGTTCTACCTAATCCCCACCTTCTTTACTCAGGAAAGTCCCTCACCTCCTCCTTCTCAGAGAAAATAGAAGCCATCAGGCAAGGATTCCCTCAACCATCTACTTCCAAACTCCCCTGCCTGGGATCCCTGCCTGTGCCAGAAGTGACAGTGATGGTAGAATACTCTGGATCCCACCCTACCCTACTGCCTTCTCAGGACACCTGCCCTGAAGAGCAACCCTCTCTCTCCAGATCTTCAACCTCTCTCTTTCTACCAGTTTCTTCTCCATCAGGATTTAAATATACTTCAGGTTATCCCATCTTGAAAGCAACCAAGCGTACAAAACCCACTCTTCCCCATACGCTGACCCTTTCACTTCTCTCTCTCTCTCTCTCTATTCCACGTCACACCTCAGCTTGTTGAAAGCAGAGTCCACACTCATTGCCCTTACTCTCTCCTCTCCAATAAGCTTAGGAGCTTTGGATTAAAGCATACTGATTCCAGACATTCTTATCCCATTTGTGTGATCATGGGCATAGCTGTTAACCTCTCTCTCTCTCCATTTTCTCAGTAAAAAGGAATTAATACTAGTTCTACTTATTAAGTTGTTGTTAATATAAAATATGGAAATGTTGGTAAAGAGCCTAGGACAGAGTAAGCTCTCAAAAATGTAGCTATTATTATTAAATCCCAAATCGGTATCTGTGGTCTAGACTTTCTCCTGAGTTCCAGACGCAAAACTCGAACGGCTTTTAAGGTATCTCTACTAAGATGACTCCAGACACTTCAAACAGTTCCAAGTGGACATAGTTGTCTTCCACCTGTCTTTCCCTATGAACCATCACTCACCCAGTTGACACTTCCATAAGCACTAATTAATGACACCTGTTTTCTTCACTCCCTTCCACATCCAGTCCCGATTCTACCTCCTACATATGTCTCAATCTGTGTATCTTCATTCCTACTGAGGCACTGTCACAGATAACACATTCCATTGTCTCCTGTCAGTATCACTATCACAAATTTCCAACTGATATAGGCATTGAACCTCTTCCAATACCTTCTCTACACTATAGCCAAAGTGTGCTTTATTTATTTCATCTGAGTTAGACTTTTGAAACTATACAAAAGTACAAAGACTGATAAAATGAACACATATATTCACACTACCCAGATGTAGCTGTAATGTTTTGAAATTAAAATCTTACCATATCACTAGTTCATAAAATGCTCAATGGCTCCTACTTGTCCTTAGGACCAAATTCAAACTGAGTTGCAAGGTTAAAATGACTCTCCATGACCTCCAGCCTCTTCTCACCCACATCTCCCCACTTACCAATCTGAAACCCAGACCAGAGCAAACCATTTTTGTTTGCTCCAAAATGCCAAAACTCCCTGTGCCCTCCAGGCCATTCCATCTTTGAGGAAGAAAGCATTAAAGGATGAAAAACTGCTTGAGTATGGGACAGAAGCAGAAATAAACATTGGAAGGTATTTGGCAGTCAGCCCATAGAAGTGATGTTCAGAGCAATATCTTAGATGGTACAAGTGACAGCATCACAGAATCTTAGAATTGCTTGGAAATTTAGTTAAATCCAGCCTCCCCTGCCATACAACCCTGAACTTACCCATCATGTCTTCAAAGAACCTATCTTGGAAAAGTAGTAAAGTACATATACTTTGTTTTGCATCTTATGGCTTTTTAATGTACTCAAAGGAGAGTATACAATACATGGACACAGATAATTATAATTCTCTAAGGCTCCTTGAAGGCAGAAATCTTTCCCCTGACATCCCTTCAAGGGGGTAGAGGTGATCTTTGAATGGAAAAGGAAAGAAGGTCAGTAAGTTCAATTAAAAGTTCTTTTCATAAAGAGAGAGGAAGCATCTAAAGGTTTCTGGCAATTCCTTTGTTTTATGGAGGTAGTTAAAAGGAAACCAGGAAGGAAGAGAAATCTTTCCACTTCTGTGACAGGCCTTGCAAATATTCTTATTTTAAGGAAACACTGCCATTTCTTTTGCTACCCAGTTGCAGTAAATGATGCCTAGAAAATGGCATAGCCAGTGTAAACCAAAATTCTCTTAGTCTGTACTGAAGTCCGTCTTCAAAGACACCTACATCATTAAATGCCTGATGCCACTTGCCTTGAAAATTTTTTCACTAGAAAAATTAGTGGAATACTAATACATGCAACCACACTACCAGAATTATTTATGAAACAGGTAGCCAGTGGGGAGCAAAATGAATTGTACAAATAAGCTACCTAAACCCTCAGGGTTGTGATGGAAATTGCTCTGATTTCTGTGGATGACTTAAGACCGAAGCTTTGTTGTTATTTTTTTCAGAATTCAATAGTTGTTAACTGATCACACCTTTGCTTCTACAATGACTTCTGTAAAATGTGAGAAGAAAACCAAAGGGACTCATTACTAAATATTTAAAAAAATAATTGTGAAAGGGAAAGGAAAGGAAATCTGTGTGTGATCTCTGTATATGTTATCTGTATATTGTTTTCCCCATTTCATATAAGAAACCAACCTCTCCTGTCCATAAAGAAAATTTATTCTGGAACATAACTGACATTCCAGTAAAGTAAAATATTTTCAAAGTGTTGCCATTCCGATTATGCAAAAGGTACACTGCCTTTTCGAACAGTATTTTGGAAAAATTAAATTTGTGTCAAGATGGATATTTTAATTTATAATGGGCAGTTAACATAGATGCCTGTAACAAGAGCTCTAAACTATCTTTTAATTTATTATTTAGAACTTTATATCATTATGCGCACACCCTCAAAACTGTCAATCCTCCAAGCCCAGTTCTGAGCGGATATGCTCAAAGAGGTGTCGGTAACACCTAAGTGATGCTTTGAACTACATGGTAAAGTCAACAGAAAGTTGATGAAAATGCAGATTACAGGGAAAAGTTTTTGGAAAATTCAAACACTCCATGATATATAGACCAGGCAGTGAGAGCACTTACATGAGCATTATACACACAAACACACACGTACACACATGCACACACATATGCATGCACACAGGCATGTACATAGAGGACTATTTCAGAGGCACAGTCAGGAAGTCAGAGCATGTGAGCTCATGCTAGTCTCTAGAAATATCACCTACTGGAAGGGATCAACCAGTCCCTTAGAGCTAGTCATGGCCATCAACACAGAAGTCACTATTTATTCTGTGTTGACTACGTGCCAGGTGTCACGGCTAGTCCTTCATAATCATGACCTCATTTTATTCTTCCAACAACCATATTTAGTAAGTTGTAATATCCTCATTTTGCAGATAAGAAAACAGAGGTGTGTTTCATCGCCAAACTACCATATGACCATGATAAAAAGCAGCAAGGTAATTTATTTCCACGTGGTACTTGTTCCTTGCAGGCAAGCTTCCCAATGTCAGTAGGAATCAAATTTGGGTTTATATTAGATCTGTTAGTTTATTCCAAGGAATTTATAATTGAAACATAGAGAATAATGTTTTTTATTTTACTCTTTCTTTCACAACAGTATATTTTACTTTAAAAGCTAAGGATAAACACTGCCTAATATTCTGATAAAACTTTGTTTGAAGAGAATACAGAGTTAGAGCAGGTGTTGAAGAAATACCAATGCTCTGTACAACTCAGCCTCTTTCAGTTTCATCCAGTTCAACAACTGATAATGAGTTAGTATCCCACCACTGCCACCAAAGACAAAAAAAAGAAAAAACAAACAAATATTACCCTAGCACCTGCTATGTGCCAGACATAGGATATACAATACCAAATTGGCAGACGCTGCCCCTGGCCCTCATAGAACTTTCAATATTGTCATACTCTTGGGAAACAGATGATTAAATAAGTATTTCAATACAATGTTATAAGTGCTAGAGAAGGAAAGAATCAGGAGATCATAGGAGCATCTACAAAGGTAAGGAAGGATTCTGAGAGAAAAATGATATGAGACTTGGAGGCTGAGGCAGAGTTGGCCATGCATAGCAGATGTAGAAGATAAGGCTCAAATTAGGTCCTGGGTTTGAGAACACGATGTATGTTCAAGCCACTCTTAAAACAAGCACCATGATGTGGTGGGAGCACAGAGGTGGGGATGGTGGGGAGGAAGACAGTGTGAGAGGTTAGAGAAAGAGATGGACAAGGATGGCAAAAAAATAAGCCTTGAAATACAATCAGGGGCCAAGTCATAAAAGCTTCACGTGCCATTTTAAGAAGGCTGGGTTCAATTGAAAGGGTGATGGAGCAGATTTGAAGGACTTTCATCAGTAGCTACTTGGTTAGTTTTTTGTTTTTTGTTTTCTTGCGGTACGCAGGCCTCTCACTGATGTGGCCTCTCCCATTGCAGAGCACAGGCTCCAGACGCGCAGGCTCAGCGGCCATGGCTCACGGGCCCAGCCACGCCGCGGCATATAGGGATCTTCCCGGACCGGGGCACAAACCCGTGTCCCCTGCATCGGCAGGCGGACTCTCAACCACTGTGCCACCAGGGAAGCCCAGTAGCTACTTGTTTTAACTCCACTCCTGTCTCCAGGATGGAGTATAGCTCCGCCCCACTCTCTTGTGGCTAAAACCTTCAGAACTTTTAGCCTCACCACATGTTAAAATTTTTTTAAGTTTTTCTTCTGCGGTGGACTTTAATTACCCTAGAAAAAGAAACTCCTAATGTCTAGGGCTTTCCCATCCAGTCAGCATGCTCAGCCCTCCCTACATGTCACTGTTAACAATATTCCCTGTCTCCCAAATCAAGGAATAGAGGTCCTTCTGATCCATGCAGAGCTAGAAGGAAAGATGTTAACTGCTCACACCCGTAGCACAAACCCACATAACTCATTCGTCTCCTACAATGCATTTGTCTCCTACACCACCCCCACTACCTTTAGCTATTTTTCCCTTGAAGCTGAAGCTTTTATGTAAATTGAAGCCATTAAATGGAATTATTCCTTAGCAGGTATCACTGATACTGGGTTAAATTCAAAACTATTCCCTCTTTAAAATTTTTAAATTACAAATATATTATGCCAGAATACAACCTTCAAAGCATAATTAAGCAGCCCTTTTTTAAAAACTTAAATACAAAGTGTGTTTTCCACAAGTTTTTTCTCCTCCTGGACAAAGAGAAAATTCCTAATGAGAAAGTGGAAAATGCTTTTGGAATAAGACAATCCAAAACAAAGAAATAAACACACACACACACACACACATTTCTGCATCTGAAGACTGAATGGTAATAGAGAAAGAGTTGTTTAAAAGGGATAGTGGGATGACTGAACAAATAATATCCCAAATATTTCAAGTCTCACCCAGGAAGGAATCTCCACTAGCATAAGCTGTAATTTGCCACAGGCAGATGAGAGACTCTAATTCAGAACATAAGCTGGACTCCCACCTATAAAAAATTCTACAACCAACAGCATGCCCTGGCTAGAATAACGATGCATGACTCATGGCTGAGAACATTCCACAGCTCAACAGACGGCTCTCTTCTGGGGTTTAAGACAGGCAGGCATCAGGCGGCATCCAGATAACAACAGTGAGCTACTGACCCAAAAAGGAGAAAGTCAGAGGCACAGGGGTTCACCAGCCCAGGGAGACGGCATATCTTTTGAAACACACCATTTTCTGGGCGTGCCCTGCAGGAATTTCCCTGAAACTCAGAACAAAGCAATTGCTTTGTTACAGAAGCATGTCAAGGAATTCGTAAAACAAGAACCGTTGGCGCAAATGAAATTCCATGACTCAAATTTTTAATACACTGAGAGATGTAGATCTTGGTTGTTTTGTTTTATTTTGTTTTTTATCTCCCAGAAGCTAAATCTTGTTACGGTACATCTAGATTCTATTTGAGGTTTATCCCTCTGGTATATTCCAGTTCAAATTCTGCATTTTCCCAGTGCACATCCTCATCTGTACCACAGAGAAAAATAAATCCGTTAATGACAGTGAGCCTTTGTTTGGTCCTGTGAGAGGCCATACCCACTCAATTGGACGGCACTGCACCCTAACCCCGGCACATCCAAACCTGAACCTACTGTCCGCCCTCCAAATCCCAACCCTCCTTTCAGCTTCCCAAACTGGTAGCTGGTAACCATCCACCTTCCACAATCTAGAAGCCCAGGGGTCATCTTTGCCTCCTCCCGTCCCTTCCTTCCCTAGCCAGTAACCACGCCCTGTCACTTGGACAGTGGAAACCTCTCTCCAGACTGTCTCCAGCACCATGGCCACCTCCCAGGTCCAGCTCGTTGCCATCTCAGCCCTGAATTATGCAGCCTGCAGCCAAAGTGGTCTTCCACTCGGCTCAGATGGAGTTTCTATTGCTTCAAACCCTGCCAGTGGCTCTCCATGGCTTTCAGAACAAAGTCCAAAGTCCTCACCAGGGCTTAGGAGGTCCTTCAAGTTCCATCTGTTGCCTTTTCCTGAATGCTCCTCTCTGGCCATGCTCCACCCCGTACTCTCTGCTCTAACCAGGCCGAACACCACTGGACTCCTCCAAGGCACTGTGCTCTCTCTTGCCGCCCAGACTTCACACATGCTGTTCCCTTTGCCTTAAACAAGAATGCTCCACCCAACTCCACCTGTCCTTGAGCCTCAGCCCAATGTTCTAGGCTCCTTTGGCATGAAGACACATGTAGGTGCCCTCCCACACATGTTCACAACCCTCTTTCCAGTCATAGTACTTGTCACTCCATGTTGGTGCCTGGGTCCCATCTGTATTGCATCCAAGATTCAGACACAGAACCTAGAACATATTAGGCACTTAATTATTTGTTGAATAAATGAATGAATAACCACTTCTTGAATGACTGAATGATGCAGTGAATTAATAAATTACTCTCCTGGTTATTTTAGCAATTGATAGCATATTCTTTTCCCTCCCCACCACTACCCTTCCCCACTCCCTCCCTTGTCTCTGACTGTTGCGCTGATCTGATCCCTCTCTGGCTCCCAACCTAGTCAATCTGTCCTCAGACCTCCGGATGGATGTGTGTGTGCCCTGTCCCTGCGGTCTGACCCCTGGCTTTCCCACAGCATCTCTTGCTCCCCCATCCCCCTTCGGGTAGGATCAGCCTCAGAGAATCTAATTTCTGGTCCCAGTCACTCAGTCGGCCTATGCCTGGGCCAGTCACTACGCCCACCCCACTCACCCACACAGTGAGGAGCCAGGCATTTTAATACACACCATCGTTCCTGGAGTCCCGGAGATTCAAGCAAAATCATACCATTTCTGTCCCTTTAAATCACGGCTATGCTGTGGAGGCAGGACACACACAGCTTGGTGGGATGTGCACTTTGTTAGGACAAGAAGTGGCGGTCAAGGCACAGAGTCACTCACCCCCTCACCACAGCTGCCCCCAGCAGCCCTGCCACACATCATCGGCCAGTTCTTTGAAAAGTCCTATGCATTCATCACAGAGCTGCAGAAATTCATGGACACCCAGGGCGCACAATAGTGGAGAATTTGTTCTGGTAAACCAACTATTGTGCGGCAGTGTAGAGGAGGGCCGTGCTTCCCTGCAGACGGAACTCCAGCAGCTTCCCAGCCACTCTGCGGGGCACGCACCACAGCCCCAGGCTGACATCATTAGGACATGGCCACTGAGCACCACTGGCCTCAAATGTCCTTACATGGCATGTACATGCTGAGTCCTGACACAAGCTGCTGAGATCCCTGCCACCGCATCTCTCTAGGCACCACCCGCTGCCCCTCTGGATGTGCTATCTACACAGACTTCCAGGGGTACAACACTTGGCTGCCTGCCATGACCCCGACTGGCTCCCCTCCAGATTAAGATTCCAGCATCATGGCATCCACCCAAACTAAGGCCTTTTGGAAGGGGGCGGGGGCTGGTTAGAGTCAAACAAATAATCACCCAGCATTTCCAAGCAGGCAGCACACTTCCTATAGACGTTCTTTACAGAGACATTGCAGAGAGACCCAAGACTGGTGTTGGAGGCCAGCCATGTTGCAGTTGACAGAATGACTTGGGTGAATCTTGAAGAATATTCTCTCTTCTTTATGCCACCTTCAGATATCCTGCTGTCTTTCTTGAAGGCATTTTTAATCTGAAAAGTGCAAAATTCTTAAAACACATAAGGTGGAATCGGAAATACCACATTTGATATCAGGAAGGTGTGGGCTAGCCTTGAGGAAGAAGTTGGAACCTTGATCTCAAAAGCTATTAAAAGCCATCCTGTCTCCAATCCCTTCATCTGCCCGCCTGATTGCTTTTAAATGGAGATGCGCTATCTCAAGGAGAATAGGGTGTAGAAAATAGAATGCCATTTTTTTTCTCTCCACTATCTCACAGATAATGACGTGGGTGCGTCCAGAGGTAGAGATAACCAGTGTAAATTAAAAGCTTAAGTGGGAGCCTGTTACAGGCCACCTCCATTCCCTCTTGCCTACTCCCATCCTCACACAATGCATAATACAACTGGAGAGAAGGCCCAAAACATTATCTCTAGAAAACTCAATCACTATAACCAATAACTCAGTGGAATGCCCTTTGTTAAGCCACAAGCCTTTGATTAGCAAGTTTAATTTAAAGGGATTCCTACCTCTCCCACCT